>NC_143572.1:7692500-9147500 GCF_054136105.1 Typopeltis vanoorti
ATAAGAGTTAAAAGTAAAAGTCTTAATATGTTATAATAAGGAAAAGAAATATATATAAACCAGTCATTCTTATAAGCACGGAAGTGTGCCTGAAGTATTTTCAGGACAGAGCAACTTGACTGTAGAAGCTAATGGCCTGACATTGTTTTCCTTAGTATCCCATTATGCAAAGCACATCTCCTTACGGACATGTATAATGATATGCATTATGGGAAGCTAACTACCCAGACCCTTTCTAACTCGGTGACCAAATCTGTACACAGTAATCCATATGAGGTATGCTCAAAGCTTTATACAAAGGAATAATAACATCGCTACTCCTACATGTCAATGTTCTCTGCATCATTGCCATATTGAACTATTCTGTCTTTGAAATTTTAGCAAAATGTCTGAAATTTCAGATCCTTATTACCATCTCAGATCCCTTTTCTCCTCCACCTTCTCCATCTCCCCACTAATCTTATACTCTGTATCCTATCTGTGGCTTCCAAACTTTAAAACTGTACATGTTGCTTTATTCGCCTATTCAGAAAGTCTATTCAAGTCCATTTGCAAGACTACAGCATCCATTCTACTCCTCATAGCTCTTCCCAACTTTGCATCATCAGCAAAGAATTGTAGATCACTATTCAAGTACTTCTTAATATCATTCATATACAAATTAAACAACAGTGGTCCTAAAACAGACACTTGGAGCACACCACTAGTGACTTTCTCTTCTGGGATATCATGCCCCCATTTACAATTTGCTGATAACTATCAGACAGCTAATCTTCAATCCAGTGCACTCATCTACTATCTAACCCTGTCTGTTCCATTCGAAGATTAATTACCAGCTTGTCGTGGTGATTATCATATTTAGCAAAATCTAAATATACCACCATGTATGCATTGCCCTTTGTCCAATGCACCTGCCACTTTTGTTATAGGTAGATTGCTCAAACACAATCTTCCTTTGGCAAACCTATGCTGTGCATCAAAGAGAAGGTTGTTATCATCATTCCAATTCTGAACCCTGGTCC
The DNA here is from genome assembly GCF_054136105.1 of Typopeltis vanoorti. NCBI lineage: Eukaryota > Metazoa > Arthropoda > Arachnida > Uropygi > Thelyphonidae > Typopeltis > Typopeltis vanoorti. Next base: position 7,693,523 of record NC_143572.1, read on the forward strand.
TCACTAGCCTCTCAAACACCTTTACCACAACTCCAGACAAACAGATTGGTCTGTAATTCAAAACCTTAGTCTTATCATCCCCTTTATGAAGTGGAACAAATTTGTTCTCTTTTCCACTCCTTTGGAACTTGGGAAAATCTAAGACTCATGTTAAAGAGGCAAATTAAAGTTGATAACACCTTGAAACATTCCCTTAACCTCCCTACTGGCCAAAGTGGATGAAATAGAGACACCAAATTGCACTTCTTACCCATTATTTAAATATAGTTTTATAGTTTTCTTTATAGTTTTCTATATCTGCATGAAACTCTCTGATTCCAATCTTTGAGTTTCTTATTCGGTTTTAAAACAATGTGGGATATCCCCTTAATTTAAATAATGTTTATATATTGCCGAAATGAAGCTTATTAGCTTTTTATATTTAAGTAACTTAATGGTTGCACCTGTTTGGAAACTCGTACAGCAGAGTATATAAGTTCTTTTCGCTATACACTTTGGTATCAATTTGGTCTAGCTACTCACTGATGAAGCCTCAAAAAAGGCTGAAACCGGTCTGGGTAGTGGCCTCCCACCATAATGTAATAACAGCATACATTTCCTAGGAAAGGTGTTTTTACATTATGGAAAATACCTAAGAATAGCGATCAGAACTTCACCACCTTTGCTACGAGTTGTCCAGTATTGTACTATGTACTAGGGTCACTTGCATTGGCTAACGCTAGTGTCGCCGATACTAGCAATATAGTTTTCTATATTGGCATGAAACTCTCTGATTCCAATCTTTGAGTTTCTTATTCGGTATTAAAACAATGTGGGATTTAATATCCCCTTAATTTAAATAATGTTTATATATTGCCGAAATGAAGCTTATTAGCTCTTTATATTTAAGTAACTTAATGGTTGCACTGTTTGGAAACTCGTACAGCAGAGTATATAAGTTCTTTTCGCTATACACTTTGGTATCAATTTGGTCTAGCTACTCACTGATGAAGCCTCAAAAAAGGCTGAAACCGGTCTGGGTAGTGGCCTCCCACCATAATGTAATAACAGCATACATTTCCTAGGAAAGGTGTTTTTACATTATGGAAAATACCTAAGAATAGCGATCAGAACTTCACCACCTTTGCTACGAGTTGTCCAGTATTGTACTATGTACTAGGGTCACTTGCATTGGCTAACGCTAGTGTCGCCGATACTAGCAATATAGTTTTCTATATTGGCATGAAACTCTCTGATTCCAATCTTTGAGTTTCTTATTCGGTATTAAAACAATGTGGGATTTAATATCCCCTTAATTTAAATAATGTTTATATATTGCCGAAATGAAGCTTATTAGCTCTTTATATTTAAGTAACTTAATGGTTGCACTGTTTGGAAACTCGTACAGCAGAGTATATAAGTTCTTTTCGCTATACACTTTGGTATCAATTTGGTCTAGCTACTCACTGATGAAGCCTCAAAAAAGGCTGAAACCGGTCTGGGTAGTGGCCTCCCACCATAATGTAATAACAGCATACATTTCCTAGGAAAGGTGTTTTTACATTATGGAAAATACCTAAGAATAGCAATCAGAACTTCACCACCTTTGCTACGAGTTGTCCGGTATTGTACTACGTACTAGGGTCACTTGCATTGGCTAACGCTAGTGTCGTCGATACTTTATAGTTTTCTATATCGGCATGAAACTCTCTGATTCCAATCTTTGAGTTTCTTATTCGGTTTTAAAACAATGTGAGATTTAATATCCCCTTAATTTAAATAATGTTTATATATCGCCGAAATGAAGCTTATTAGCTCTTTATATTTAAGCTTCTTACCCATGTTATTCAATGGGTTTTAGAGCTTCGTATCCAGATTTAGCTTGACGTCTATAGACATCGTGGCCGGTTGGGGTTAAGACATGTGGTGACATACCAAGTCCAACAGCCTTATTGACAGTGAGTTTACTCAATTTCTCATATATATATATATATATATATCTGCTGCTCACCATCCATCAGTAACAAATGGTTAAACAGTAAAAGATTAGAAGATGAAATAGAATATAAAAGAATAAGAGCCATAGCTAAAAGAGAAGTCAGAAAAAGACATAGAGAATCATGGAATAAATTTGTTTCTAATTTAGAACATGATTTATATAAAATAAGACCCAATGTATATAAGATTTAGAAACACTTAAATGCAGATACCAAAGAAAACATAAAATTAAACAGTGAATTGAAATTAGAAGAATTTCTAAATCACTACACAGAACTGTGGACAGACAAATATTTTTAAAAAAGACAACTGGCAAACAATTAAGGAAAATGAAAAGGAAATAACTGAAGAAGAATTAGAAATCAGCCTGAAAGAAACAAGAAACTGAAAATCACCTGGAGAAGATAAGCTAGGTTCAGAACTATATAAATATGCAGGAACAAGATTCAAAGAAAGACTCTTATTATTTTTAAATAAATAAAGTTTACTCAACTGGTATCTCCCCAATAGAATGGAAAAAAGCAATTGTGATTCCTACCTTTAAGAAAGGTAATAGAGATGACCCTAAAAACTATAGAGGTATCAGTATACTAAATTCCTGTTACAAAGTATATAGCAGAATCTTAAATAACAAACTAATGAAATATTCCAAAAACTTTATTCTAGAAGTACAGAATGGATTTAGAAAAGGACGATCATGTATAGACCCAGCCTTTTGCCTAAAATTAATAATAGAGAAAAGAAGAGAATATAATTTAGAAACACATATTGCATTTATTGACTTTGAAAAAGCCTTTGAGAAAGTTAAAAGAAACATTATTAACACATTAAAAGAAATACAAATACCAAATAATATCCTAAAAGCTATCACAAGTATATATGAAAATAATCAAATACAAATAAGATTAAATCACGAGCTATCATATACAAGAGAGATAAACCAAGGGGTCTGACAGGGATGTCCCCTCTCAGCAACTCTTTTTAATATCTACTTAAATGAAATAATAATAAAATGAAATAAAAATTTACATCAAGGAATTAAACTTTCACCTACAGTTAACTTAAACACTCTACTCTTTGCCGACGACCAAATAATAATTACAGATTCTGAAGTTAACTTACAGAAGGCTATTTTAAATCTGAATGAGATATCCAAAGATTATGGTACGATAATATCAACGGAAAAATCAAAAACAATGGCCTTTAAAGGACAAGATCCAGAAAGAACTAAAATAGTAATAGATAACAAGATCTTAGAATAGGTGAATTCATTTAACTACCTAGGATGTATGATCACATATGAAAATGAAAAAGATATAAACGTAAAAATTGCAAAATATTTAAAAATAACAGGTGTAATTAACTCTATATTTAAACCAAACCTAGTTCAAAAACAAACCAGGCTAAAAGTATACAATACATTAGCTCTACCGGTCTTAATGTATGGAAGCGAAATCTGTACAATAAAACCAAAAGACAAACAAAGATTAATAACAGCAGAAATGAAGTTTATGAGAAAAACTGCAAAGTATACCCTATTTGATCACAAAAAAAAACGAAGATATTATGAAAGAATTAAACCAAAAACCAGTAATAGAAAAAATTAAAAAACATAAACATAAATGGATGAAACACGTTCCAAGAATGAAAACAGAAAGATTACCAAAACAAGCCTTAAAGTACAAGCCATTAGGAAAAAGAAAACCAGGACGTCCTCTTAAACAATTCAACGATGACTTCTAAGGCCGGAACAGGCTGTGCTAGGCCTAAATCCTTGATACGTATGATGATGACCATCCATCAGTAACGCCTCCCTCCCCACTACTCTCACATAGTGGCCATTGAAGTGGAAAGTTATATGTTTATGACTTCTAGTTTTTGTGTTGGGTGGTGGTATGAATTTTTGTGTATGTACTGGCCTATGTGTGTAGGTTTGCAGTAGATCGAGAAGGAGAGACGGCCTGAGGGAAGATGTGTGACGAGTATGTCTAGAAAAGGAAGAGAGTTCATATGTTTGATATTTTTGCCATTTGGCTCCACGGCTGTGAAACATTAAATACATTCCTTAGCCACCTGAACAAGCAACACAAACGTATCCAATTCACATTGAAATTGAAAACAACTTTCTTCCTTTTCTAGACACACTCATCACACGTCTTCCCTCAGGCTATCTCTCCTTCTCGGTCTCCTGCAAACCTACACACACAGGCTGGTACAGACACAAAAATTCATACCGCCACCACCCAACACAAAAACCAGGAGTCATAAGCACCCTCAAACACAGAGCACTAACCATTTGCTTGAATGAACAATCTCTAAACCAAGAATTCGAAATCATTAACCATTTGTTTTTCGTTATGTTCCATCTAGTCGTTTTCAACTCCTGGTGATTCTATGAACATACACTCTCCAATCAGATCTGTCCCTGGCCATATTTTTTAGAATTTCCTGGTGCATTCCATTTGCTTCTTTAACTCCATCCACCCATCTGATTCTTGGTCTTCCTCTTCTCCTACTTCTATCATCTTTAGCAAGCATCATCATCTTCTCCAGACTGTCATTTGCTCGCATATGTTCAAAGTATGTTTAAAATATGTTGAAAGTGTGACAACATTTGGAAAAAAATGGCTATAATAAAAAAAAAAAAAATTCACAAAATCCTCCATAAAAATACCCCTAAAAACAAAAAAGAATTATAAGAATCCATAGCCATATGTATGTTAGAGGCATCTCAGAAAAAATAGAACACTACATAAATACAACATCAAGACTACCCACAAATCCCCAACAAAATTAAGAAATTTACTCAGTTCTTCCAAATATCCCCTTCCACACTTAGCCCACTCAGGAGTTTACAAAATCCAGTGTACATGTAACCTACCCTATATAGGGAAAACAGGACGCACACTTCCAATCAGAAAAGACGAACACAAATGACACATTAAATACCTCCATTACAAAAAAACAGGCCTATCAAACTACGCACTCCAAACATATCATAGAATTAACTGGAAAGGCACCACACCAAGACTTGCTTTCAGAGAAAATTTAAATAAGCCTGTGAAATGCTAAAACACTGTTCAAACCTGAACAGAAATGACGAACTAATCATTCCAAGAATGTGGAGGACCCATCTGCAACCCTTATGGCACCAGAACAAGTCCAGAAGAATATCTCAATACGAGAAGACTTTAGCAATGTTTAATGTAGTTCTGTTTTTAATTTATTTTTATATTTACTTTTTTTTAAACTTTATTTTATTTTATTTTTTAATATTAACTTTTTTTTCCCACTAGAGTCAAGCTAGATAAAAGATTAATAAGCAGCTTAGATTCATTTTACCTTTGTAAAGCGCAGTAGCATGTAGCTTGCTGCTTATACATATGTATTTTTCTGATGATGACCTCAATACAGAGGTCGAAACATCAATTGTTACTTTCCTAATATTAAGTAAAGTAATTATATTAACACGTGTTGTGTTTCCCTAAATTCTTAACCATGTATTGATTTTGTATCAGTACATGGTTAAGATCAATTTATTAGTCAATTTATTAGTTTATTAATTTATTTATATGATCAATTTATTAGTATCGATCCACTCCACTTTCAACATGATATAAAAAAATAATTTAACTGATAAACATTAGTTCTACATTCCATTAGTTGAGAAAATAACTGCTTCCATTCAAAATGAAGAATATGAGTTCCTGCATAGCATAATGAAAATACATATATTACTTTATTCTATTCCATTCATAATAAATTTAGTTTAATCCTTTATCCAAGTGTGAGCAAACAAAGTTTGCACCTGAAAATATCTTCAGGACTGGGGTAAGGTGGTACAATACCGGGCAACTCGTAGCAAAGGTATGGACCAAGCTAACATCTAAAAAGCTAAAAATTCATGACTAGACTGCAAATACCAGAAGAGAAACAAAGTAGCAACTTTTACAGAATATGTAAAGTGAAATAATAAACTGAATTCTGTGAAACACTGATTTCAGTGGTTCATGTTGTATGCTGAGCATTTGTCTCTAAACATATGTTTCAGCTTAGGTGCTGATTTACACTTATAATTAAAATTTAATGGTATAAAGGCTACATAGAGAAATAATTAAACAATATAGCTTAAAACTCTGTTCTACCCAGGCTTCCCTTACAGCTGAACTGTTATTTGTCAGGCCTTCTTGTCCCTATAATAAATTTAGTTTAATCCATTATCCAAATGTGAGCAAACAAAGTTTGCGCCTGAAAGTATCTTCAGGACTGGGGTAAGGTAGTACAACCGGGCAACTCGTAGCAAAGGTGGACCAATCTAACATCACTCCTATTTCAGTATCTCCCATAATGCAAAACACATCTTCTTGCAGATATGTATAATGTTATGCATTAAGGGAAGGGCCACTCCCAGACTAGTTTCGACCTTTATTGAGGTCTCTTCAGTGGGAGCCAGGCCCAGAAGTGGAGATACCAGGCAGAAGCAATGGTAAGATCAACTTTACCTATAGGAGTTGCCAAAAGGTGTGCCACCTTTTTATTAAATTACTCTGGATTTAGAGAAAGATGTTGAAAGTTTATTTTTCACTTGGTGGTTAGACTATAATAAATTTAATTTAATCCTTTATCTAAGTGTGAGCAAACAAAGTTTGCACCTGAAAATATGTTGTACTACTTTACCCCAGTCTTCAGGACTGGGGTAAGGTAGTACAACACCGGGAAACTCGTAACAAAGGTGGACCAAGCTAACATCACTCCTATCTCAATATCTCCCATAATGCAAAACACCTATCCTTGCAGATATGTATAATGTTATGCATTATGGATACTGAGATAGGAGTGATGTTAGCTTGGTCCACCTTTGCTACAAGTTGCCTGGTGTTGTACTACCTTACCCCATTCCTGAAGATATTTTCAGGTGCAAACTTTGTTTGCTCACACTTGAATAAAGGATTAAACTAAATTTATTATAGTCTAACCAAGTGAAAAATAAACTTTCAACACATTCCAGTCACTGATTATAGGCATTATTGACTGTTCCTTTACTTCATCAATTTGAACAGATTCCTGTAAGAAGTAATTTGAAAATATCAACATACATCAATTGCCATTAACAGATTGTATGTCTGTACACTTCTAGCTCCATGTTATTACATAACTTTGAATTGGCTTCTCTCATTCTCTATGCTATACTATGCTCTCATTTCTCCCTCAGCTTCACAGCTTTATTTTTTAGCGTTTTTCTCTGTTGCTAGCCAAAGAAATTTTACCTGATGTCATGCAGATTGCACTGGTCATATCTGGGTTCTTCTCTCTGTGCTTGGCAATATCACAGTCGACATTTGCCTTTGTCCAGAAGTAACTTCCAAAGTTTCATTGAAATATTCATAGTTTTCAGTATTTTCTTTTGCTACACATATAAAAATCCTCCATGAACCCAGAAAATTAGTTTGTTTCCTTTCTCTACCACAATGTCAACAACATAAGCTGGCCTAGTGTCAATTACATAACTAAATTTTGCCATAATATTCATCCTTGGCCACTTTATTATCACTGTTTTAACACGTATACATAAATATATAAGCCATTAACAAAATTTGTATTGTATTTGAATAATTATTCAAGAAATACATAATATCATCAGTCTTGTTCAGGGTACAAGAATATACAGAGAATTTGAAATAGGAAGTATTCATCGTTTAGTTTTGAGCAGGACACTGAGTGGCAGCATTTGAAGCAAACTGATTATTGAGGAAAAGAGTATACCATGCTAATTGATTGATACACTGAAAAGATGGGGTCTTTAATTTCTAAGACTCAAGGATTAGTGTTGAAAGTTTCTGGCAAATAGATTGATATGTTCCCTTACCGAAACCAGAGAAAAATGTGAGGTATGTGTAAAAGTAGCTTAACAGTTTGAGAAGAATATACAAGATGTATACCATGAAGGGTATATGAGGCATGTTCAAAAAAAGACCAAACTTTTTAAATAGCATGCCAACCAGCACAAAGAGCATGCTGCGGCTACTAAGCCCATCTAGCGACAGGTTTTGACAACAAATTGCCATTTGCTGTTCTACTGTGAGCATTAGTCGTCGAGTTACATCCACTGAAATGAGCATGTGCACATGCTGTTCATCGGATTAGTGTCAATGAAGGAGCTTGAAGAACAATGTGTGTGTGTGTGTGTGTAATTTTGCTGCAAACTTGGTAAAAATTTTACAGAGACATTTCAGTTGCTTAACCAAGCATACAGGGAGGAGTGTATGAGCTGAACGCAGTGCTGCAAGTGGTTTAAGCATCAATGGATGAGTCGGTCAAAGATCAAGATTGCTTGTGCTTTTTGATTGGAAAGGCATTGTCCATTATGAATTTGTACCACCTGGTCAGATGGTAAACAAAGAGTTGTACCAGGAAGTTTTAGTGCATTTGAGAGATGCTGTGCTCAGGAAGAGGCCTGAATTGTGGGAAAACCAGACTTGGATGTTGCACCACAACTATGTGCAGTCATCTGTATGGCCAAACATCAGACATCTGCTGTGCTACCCCCAGCAGACTTGTTGCTGTGTCCCAAACCACTTTGAAAAGACATTGTTTACAAACCATAGAGAAGATTCAGGAAAATGGGATAAGAGAACTGCAAGCCATCACAAAAAAGTGCATTCGAACAATGGAAGAAACGTTGGGAATAGTGTATATCTCTAATAGAGGGGACTACTTTGAAGGGGACAGTGCTTAAAATGTTGTAAAATGAGCAATAAAGTTGTTTTTGTATCAAAGGTTCGGTCTTTTATTGAACACTCCTTGTATATTTTGTAAATTCTTTTGGTGTGTGTGTATTTTATTTTATTTTTTTAAAAAAAAATTAAATGACTGAAAGCCTAGAGATAAAAAAATAAAAAATACTGTTATAATTCAGCATGACTAGTTTTGTCTTCTAGAAGACTTTTTCGGGTGCACGATAAGAGAGAACCACCAATAAAAAATAGTGAAAGAATAAAAAAGTCTAAACATTAAAGCATTAGCGTATGAACATTTGAAGCTGTTCTCTGTATTTCCTCATTGTTGGGTGTGCGCATGCTTTCAAAATCTCATGAACGCCAAAGTTGGATGGCAGTCTCAGAGATTATAACTGAGGTTGTTGTTAAGATCTATTTGATTAAGGATAATTTCTTTAGATTCCACAATTCTTCTTTCTAGTTCATCATAGCAGCAAAAGATATTTTCAGATGTCCCATAAAATTGGATGAATGAGGTTTTCCTCATTAGTGTTAGCAGAATTCAGAACATGGTTCGACTGAGCACTAGCTCTTGTTCTGCCGTATGTGACGTCTCTTTTGTGTTCTTTAAGACGTAATTCAATGGATTTCTTTGTCTCGCCAAAATAAGATTTATTGCAGTTGCACCAAATTCAGTAAATGCCGGGATATTTAAGGTTGTCATGTCTTTGTTTGGGCCTACTTAGCAAGAAACGGAGTTTTAGAAGAGGAGTGAATGAAGTCCGGATGTTATATTTCTTAAGAACTTTGGCCAATTTTGATAAAACAGAGCTGATATATACAGGGTGTTCGGGATAAATTTGACAGTTTCGTAAGGAAAAAGAAAATCTTCTTTGTATCTATTAAATTTAATGAATTGACAAAAAAACATTACAGGCAGAGTTAATTACAATACTATCAACAAGATTTACTCAAAATAACCACCATTAGCATCGATCACAGCTTCAATTCTGCTTCGGAACCTCGAACAAGCTGATGCTACAGTCTCCCTGGGAAGGGCCGCAAAAACTGTTTTAATTTTATCCATTAACTGGGCTTTTGTATTACTGGAAGTGCGATTGGTGTCTTTTTCAACTGCGCCCCATACAAAATAATCCATGGGGTTAAGGTCTGGGGAGTTTGGAGGCCAAACATTTGGACTGGTGAAGTCGTAGAAATTTTCAGACAACCATTTTTGACTTTTCCCAGAGGTGTGGCAAGGGGCCGAATCCTGCTGCCATACATACGGCCTACCATTGGCTACCCTTGTTATCCAGGGCTTGACTACAGTTAGCAACTCCACGAACAAAGCCCGAATTCCAATGCCAGGGTTCTTCAACACCTGTTCCTGCAGATTTGCAAGGAATTCTGCTGTACGAACGCAATCAGATCGTCTGCTAGGGATCTTTCTTCTTGCTACATCCTCGTAGTCACCATTGCAAGTCTCTAGTTCATGCCTGATTGTTTTTACTGTATTCAGGGAGCATTGGGCAGCAGTCGTAATATCCTTATTTTGATGGCGGGCACGAATCATCATGATACAAGTTATTCTCTTCCATGATTCAGGTGGGTTCCAGCTATCCATCCTTTCTGACATCTTGTATATGAATGAAGAAGGGTCCAAACTTTTAAACGAAGAGAAGTGTGTGTTAATACATGTAACTTACGGAAAAATATAATTAATTATAAATATGTCAAATTTATCCCGAACACCCTGTATATGGTAGGGAAATGTGGCCTTTTTCACTGTTTGTATCTTCAGTATGGTGAAGAGGTGGATTGAAACGTAACCTATTAATTGTTTGCTTCAAATAACCATTTTGTTGAAAAGTAGTAAGAAGAAACTGAAGCTCTTTGTTAATATCTTCCTCTTCAGAATATATATAAATTCTGAAGCCATTGAAAAGTGTAAAAATGTAGGAAAGAGTGCTAAAAAAAGGATCAGAGATGATAATGGTGGCACAAAAGCTGAACATAAGGATATTCTTGATATATTGTGTAATTAATTAAAAAAACTGTTAAATACAAGTAACGATGGAGTAATAATAGAAAATATTGAGGATAATACAATCATTGGTATATTTTGTTATTGGTGATATAAGTTCTCAGAAATCTTAAATGTGGAAAGGTAGCTGGAGTCAATGATATCTGACCAAAAAATCCTCAAATTTGGAGATATAAAATTTTTATGATGCATACACTTCAGAAGGCCTAATCAGGAAATTGAATTCTCAATGATTTGGAGTATAATTTCCATGGTGCTAATCTAAAAAAAAAAAAAGGAATCAAAACTAAAAGTGAGAATTACAGAGAAATTTCCATAGGGAGAGTTATAGTTAAGAATTATGCAAATATTCTTGAGAAAAAGTGTGATAAAGAAGCTTATAGATGAACAACCTGTGTTCTGACAAAATAAGATAATTAGCATAAAAATTATTTCACTGAATTGGTTGGCCGAATGAATGAATAGCATACTGGTGTGCTTGTTAATTAAATCCCTATTGGTTTGAATCCTACTGTGGGCATAGATGTTTGTGACAGTCTTTAGGCATTAGATGAATTTAATTGCCCAGTATTAGACCATAACCCTGCTTATTGGATTCCTGAAAAGTACTGCGTTTTGGTGCTAGAAAAAGGTTTTTGGATTATTATATCACTGAACTCATACATGGTTCTAATATTGATGTATAACCTTTCATGAGTAGGATTGACATAAACTTAGAATGCATGGGATATTTAAGTTTTCAGAAATGATTTTGCAGATCAGAAAAATTATATAAAGTGCTAAGGGAAGAGCTGTTTCAAGCACTAGAAAAATGTCATATAAATGAACCATTATGCAAAGCAGTATATATTTTATCCTATAGTTAAGCTTTAAATCCTTAGTTAGAATTGAAGGAAGTACAGGAAGATGATTTGTAAAATCAGGTGTTACACACCTGTACATACTAACTATTGTTATTTTATTTATTTTGATCACATAAAATAAACTGGCATTAAAACTGATATTGAAATAGGAGATGCTAATCTCAGCTCTTTATTTTATAAAAATAGTGTTAAATTTGGGGGTCTGCTTAAGGGTTCAAGCTTGATAACAGTGAGATCTCCAAAGAGGAATGCCTAAAGTTTTTTTTTTTTTTTTTTTCACTTGGTTATACTATAAATTAAACATGTCAAGAAATTATATTCTTGGTTTCATCCTTTATTCAAGTGTAAATAAAGTTTGTGTGTGAAGCAACTTCATGACTAGGTTACTTGTATATATAGGGTAATGACTTCACATCGATTGCCTTAGTATCATATAATGCAGTACACATATCCTTATGGACAAGCATAATGCTATGCATTATGGGAAAGCCCACTATCCAGGCTGGTTTCGACCTTCATTGAGGTTTCATCAGTGGGGTCCAGACCCAGAAGTGATACCAAGAATGAAGTAGTAAAAGTCAAAACTGGTCTGGGTAGCTCTTTCCATAATGCTTAGTTATACATGCGTAAGGATATGTGTGCAGGTTACAGGAAAATTCATCGAAAAGGCATTTCATTGAATGAACAAGTCATTGAAAGACAATTCGTCGAAAATGCAATTCATCGAAAAACAATTCACTGAAAATTTAAAATTTTCGATAATGTTATGGTAAAATAATCCATTTAGAACAAAAAACTTAACCATGCAGGACAGCTTCTTGTACTGCAACTTCTACTAATTCTGCCAAGTCAGAGAGTTTTTGTAATCGAGTACATAATTTGGATATATTTTTTCTTTGTCGCCCCGAATATAGCTGAACTGAAAACTGGAAAGGTTCGACATTTTCTTGTAAAAGTTTCAAATAGCGAATCTGAGTAAAATTCATCTCATAATCATTTCTCTATTGAAGTTGCGTATTACTACTAACAACAATAATAATAATGAAGCCCGCGTAGTTCAGTAGGTATAAACGAAGCTGTTTAGTTAGAAAGACCTGGGTAGTTGGATCCCATTTACGCATAATTTTTATCAGTCCTGTTCTGCTAAAGACAAGTTAGCAGGCATAATATAGATACGGCTGGGCTTTTTTCCTGAAACAGGCAAATCAGTCCCATGAACAGACATGAAACAATTATCGGACAAGAAAGACTATAAGAACCATATTGTTCTATAATTTTTCCCTATGAAAGTAGCATTGTAATCTCCTTATTCACGGTTCAGGTTTTGTTCTAAATGGATCAATTTTCTCATAACATTTTCGAAAATTTTAAATTTTCGGGAACTGTTTTTTCGGTGAATTGCATTTGCGACGAATTGTCGTTCGATGAATTGCCTTTTCGATGAACTCTCTGGATACCATGTGTGCATTATGGGATGCTAGGGCATTTGATGTGAAGTCCTTAGCCTCTGATCTTTCAGTTGGGCAGATTTTGTTCTCTGAATGTCACTTTCATTAAAACGATAAAAAAAGGGACAATTTCAAAGGAGAGGTGATAGAAGGTTGATGTTCTAGAGAAATTGACACAGAATTTTTTGTTTCATTTTTTCCTCCTTGGGAAACATGATCTTTCCCAAGTATGTATGAGATATACATAGTAGGAATTTTTCTGCAACAACAATAATTATACTTACCAATTTCTATCTAACATAGTGATACAAAAGTGTTTCATTTCATTAATTAATGATGAGACTGCTGAAGGTGTGACAAATTTAATCATCAGAAATATCAAACCATCAGGTTGGTTTGATATGTGTGAATGGAAACCCAGAGAGAACCAAGCACATTGTTAGTCTAAATGCTAAAGAACTGTAGGATTGTTACTGTGGATAAATTCGTAGTTGTATACATATGTTTATGTATGTGTCTGTTCATACGCATAGCTTATTATGATGATGATGTCCGTTGTAGATATTTTTAAAACTTTTGTCGGTTTCCATTGCTGGATATAATGAAGTTTTACCACATCTTTGTGTTCTTGCTTATTTGTCATTACTTATTTCAAGATATTGTTGAAACCCTGTACTTATGTCCTTTGGATAGGATGTTTCTGAGGTGTTCGGTTTGGTTCCTCTTCTATACATTGCAAGATATGCTGTACACTCTGTCTCTCAGTATTCTAATTATTCCTGTCTTTTGCAGAGGTTGGTAGCGAGATGTATGGAGGTGTCTTCTAGTATGGATAGGTTTTCTGTACACTGAAGAAATGAAGTCATTCTCTATAAGTGTATCAAGAACTGGTAGTCCTGTTATTTCAAGTTCAGGAGTGAAATTTATACTGAATACCTGACTGGCCATGAATGTACACCAGTCAGGTATTCTGTGAATTCTTCTAGTTATTTCATTGAACCTGTGCAGATAATGAAAGTGGCATCCACTTAATGTAGCCATATTTTGGGGTTTCGATGGTCGTTTTCCAGGCCTCTTTTCAGATGACTCCATAAATGAATTAATTAGAAGTGGAGATAGCATTAAATCCATAACAAGGTCTTCTTTTTGTTCATAGTATCTTTGTTGAAAATGAAAGAAAGGCTTTTCCTATTCATTGTTTGAACAATAGGATGGTGTCCAGTGAGAAAAGATTTTGTAGCAGTTTAGGATGCAGCCAGATAGTAAAGATGTTGTTGTGCCATATTCTATCTTGCTCAGATCAGTAGGTTACTGATATGGTGCCAATCATATCCTTTAATATTTAATGTGGAGAAGTAACCTATTAAATAACCACATTAAATTCACTATGCAAAAACAAAAATATTGCAAATTATCTTTCCTTAATGTTCAGCTCTTTGTCTGGTATCCTGTCCAGTTCTGTATATCATCAACCAACCATCATCAGTTGCTATTCAACAAAATGTGCATCATCCATTGCAGAAAATTGACCTTGTCAAACTATTCATTTGGATGCACTTCATTTTCTAACTTTTGATCTACAACAAGAAATGGACATCATCAAATAGGATTATACAGCTTAATAATTTGATCTCTGGAAAATACAACACATTATATACAGTATAATGTGTTGTTTCCATCTTCTACATTACTGGCATCTCATAATTAATATCAACAGTGCTGATAAATGTGCCTACTCTCTTTTCTTTCAACAAATTATCCTCCTTATTACTATCGATAAAGGATAAACTTTGACTGCTGTCACTCCTGAAAGTTACCTTATGAATGAATTTTCACACATTTTGAACAAACCAGGTCAATTGAGAAGAGCCATCAAGAGCACCAGTGCTATCTCTGTTACAAGAAATCCCAACAAGGTTTGGTCTTGCAGAGGATCCCAGGCTTCTTTGGATCACTCTAATCTGAATCTGATTTCCTTACTGAAACTTTAGGGGATTCTTATTCTGAACAGCTGTAAATGCTTTTTAAGTATAGTCTGACATTAATAATGTAATTTCTATCACATGTGGCTTGCTTGTTCCATGAATGTGAAATCCACTACTGTTTATTCTATCTTTTAAAACTAGCTATAATTCACTGATCAGTTAAATTTCATGCCAAAATACAAGCGTCTGGTGTGAAATTAATAGATGCGCAAATGTGAACTTTTTTATTATATTTATTCACATACAAATATATATATATATATATATATATATATATATTTATTTTTTTTTGATAATTTTTATTATGCAGCTTATTCAGCTATCTAACATAGTGTAATTAAAACCCTTCTTGTGTATATATGAAGTTTAATGTATGAGGTTTAATCGCTCAAAGCACCATTTGTATTTGTTATAAATTGATGCTAGTTACTTGCTCTATGGTGATTCCTCCTCCCCAAATGTCCTTGATTTCAATCTCATCAGTGAGAACTACATATGTGGAATTACTGAGAGTTATCTTTGTGCCACAGTAATTTATTGTCATCATATTACAGTACTTTTGGTGTAAGTTTTTTTTCTGCTGTTTTTTGCAAAATATGGATGTAAAACAAGCATATCATTTTTGTTAAGTGTCATTCTAATGCAGCTCTAGGGGAAAAAATATTACTGTCCCTACTCCAGAGTATTGCAATAACAGTATTCCATAATTATTAATATGATTATCCTAGACTCACAATGGAAGATCATGCACACATCTCATCATACCATACCTTAAATACATTCATATTTACTGCAGACATCACATTCTCAGGTCACAGACAATGTACTCCAATCATTCACAACTTTCCATGCAAAAAAACTGCTTCTCACTACCTTGCTCACACCCTCCTTAGACGTCTTACAAGGATTACCTCTTGTTCTTCCCCAACCATTTTATGAAAAACCTCTTCAGCATTGATCCTATAACAACCCCTTACCGACTTATACATCTCTATTATATCATCCCTCCTCCTATCAGCTAGACTCTGTGAATTACATTTTATCTTTTCTTCATACTCAACATTCCAGAGACTAGAAACTATCTTAGTTGCCTCTGGACCCTTTTCAGTAACCCTCCATCCTGTTGAAAACTAAATGACCAAATCTGTGCACAGTTGTCCATAAGTGGCCTAATCAAGGCCTTTAATGGAACCATAACCTTATTTCTACAAGTCATTGACCCCCACATCATTGCCAGAATTTGCTCTATTGTCTTCACAATTTTAACAACGTGTCCTTTAAATTTTAGAATCCCATCTACTGTCACCCACCCCAAGGTTTCTTATTTCCTTCAGTATATTCTTGCCAAGTGTCTTGAACTATCTAGTAGAAGCAGCTTGGCCTTCTTTCCATCCAATTCCTCATTCCATGCTACAGCTGCCAGCTGTCTCCTGAGCTCCTCATAATTACTAGCCTTGTAGCTCCATATATGCTCTTTCTTCATAGAAGTTCTCACATGGTGGCAACCACCCAGCTAATCACTTCTTGCTCACTCTCATCATCTGGAAGTAGATTTGACACCTCATTTATAATAACATCCTCTGATGAGATGATGAAATCAAAGACTTGATCCTCACACGCCTGTTACGTATACTGTCTGAGGTAGTTTTCCCTCAAACACTTTTCATTTTTTCCTTCATTATACAATAACATCGTCTGATGAGATGATGAAATCAAAGACCCTTGATCCTCACACACCTTCTATTACATACACTGTCTGGGGTAATTTTCCCTAAAACATTTTTCATTTTTTCATTCATTCTTTCAAGAAATTCATCTCCTTTATTCTGGTTGCTATATTGTCATAATGAAAATCACCCTTTTTCTATTTACATGTATATTTCATGGTCACCTTCCTCCACGTTACCAGGCCTATAGCAACATCTGAGCTCTTCCACTCCACTTCCCTTTTATCTTTTCTGTCTACACAAAAAACATGATACCCTTCCATGTCTATTCCTATTAGAGTGTTATCCTCATCCAACCACATCTCATTTATTCCAACAATTTGTGGGTGAACAAATTCAATCAATGCAACTATTTTATTCCTGTGTGTAGAGGCTTAAATGCTGTGAGGACATAATGTTGGAGGCTTAATGGATTGCATACAGCACTCAGAAAGGATTAAAACAGAATTTAATAATTCCTATATTTCTTCTCAGTCACTGAGACATCTTCAGGGATTACAAAAAAACTAATGTAACATATACACAAATAACACACAATACTAAACCCAACCGCATGGGTGACACTAAAGTCCTATCTAGGTGGAGCGTCCTCTAAGGACGGTTGTAGGTGGCCTGATGATAAGTGTTTACCAAATCTTAGGAAGCTTAATGCAACCGTATTTATTAAGATTTGGTTGATTTCCGAGAGCTGCTGCTGATTCCAAAAATAGTCTCTCTTTTTTGAATTTGCTGTGGTGGAGCATGGGTTTTCTTTATGAGATCTTGTGGGTTGTACCCAAGACATTGTCAGCCAGGCCTGACTGACCATAGTCGTGGTTGCAGATGTATGACTTGTGTTCCTCCAGGCGGATAGTTGCTGATCTGCCTGTCTGTCCAAAGTACACCAGCTTACAGGAACAGGGTACTTTATAAACTCCAGGTACTGAGAGAGGAGGAAGCTGATTTTTTGTAGAATGGATAAGGGTAGCAAGTTTGCGGTGGGACTTAAATGCTGTGTGTAGGTTATACTATTTCGAATTCTTGGCTATTTTTTCAGATATGCCACGGATATAGGGTATGGTGATGGCATTTCTAAACTCTTTCTGAAGAGAAGATCGGGGAATGGGGGAGGAACTGATTATTTTTTTAATACTGTGATTGCTGTAGCCATTGGAGAGGGAAAAAGCCATTGAGCCGGAGGGTGGTAGGAGAGTTTGTGTCACCCACTTGGTTGGGCTTAGTATTGTGTATTATTTGTGTATATGTTACATTAGTTTTTTTGTAATCCCTGAAGTTGCCTCAGTGACTGAGACGAAATATAGGAAGTATTAAATTCTGTTTTAATCCTTTCTGAGTGCTGTAACAACCAGTTAAGCCTCCAGCATAATTTCATTCCCATTATTTCTGATACTTCTAGTATTCATATACAAACATAATACAGGAGGTCCTCGACCTATATCGTCCTCGACATGCGTCGCTTCGACTTTATGGTGGTAATCCCATAAATAATTTTTAAAATAAATTTTGACTTGAAGCAGCGTGACGTAAAATTCAAACGTCGCAGGTGAACTTGTTTGTGAGCGCTGCGGAAGAATACGCCGCCATTTGTTTGGGAGGTGGTGGTGTCGCTTGGGTCCCAGCATACAGTCTTTGAGTACCACGTGCTTTGTTTACATCTGCTCCCTCACTTTTGTGTTTGTGTTTTTTTTTTTGTGACTTTTTACCCTTGAATATAGCTCCCAAACATAAGGCAGACTCGTCTGAAACGTATGTCGAAGAAAAGAAAAGCCATTACATTAGAAGTGAAATTAGACATTATTAAAAGGGCAAAAAAAGGGAGAAACGCCAATGAACACCGGGCGCATGTTGAACTTAAGTTGTACCACAGTCAGGACTATTATCAAGGATAAAGTTCACATTCTTGAACACGTGAAAAGGATTGGCTCCTATGAAATCGACTGTGATTACGAAAAAACGTAGTAGGCTCATGATTGAGATGGAAAGACTTCTTGTTCTTTGGCTGGAAGACCAGCATCAACGCTGTATCCCAATTAGCCTCATGTTAATTCAAGAAAAGGCGAAAAGATTGTTTGAGGCATTGAAAAGTGAAAGGTGGGAAACGAGTGCAGGTGAAGAGTTTAATGCTTATGCGGTTTAAGGCTTGGGGAAATTTACATAACCTTAAGGTGCAAGGTGAAGCTGCTAGTGGTGATGATAAAGCAGCTGGTGAGTTTCCTGAGGGGTAGGCTGAGATAATAAGGGAAGGGGGCTACAGTGCTCAACAAGTGTTTAATGTGGACGAGACAGGCCTATTTTGGAAATGTATGCCTAATCATACCTATATCGCCAACGAGGAGAAGGCAGCACCAGGCCATAAAGCTGGTAAGGAGAGACTGACTTTGCTTCTTGGGGCTAATGCTGCTGGCGATTTAAAAACTGAAGCCCTTGTTGGTCTATCAGACTGAAAATCCAAGGGCACTAAAGGGCATTTGGAAGGGTCAACTGCCTGTTATCTGGAGGTCCAATAAGAAGGCATGGGTGACACTTCAAATCTTCAAGGACTGGTTTATCAACCATTTTGTGCCAGAAGTTTAGAGGTACTGTACAGCCAAGGGTCTGCCCTTTAAGGCATTGTTAGTGCTAGACAATGCCCTTGGTCACCCTGCCCACTTGGATGACTTTCACCCTAATGTTAAGGTGGTTTACCTTCCACCAAATACCACAGCCCTTTTGCAGCCTATGGACCAGGGTGTTATTGCTTCCTTTAAGGCCTTCTACATCTGCAGGACATTTGCTATGGCTTTCAGAGCAACTGAAAAAGACAGGAACTTAACCCTCAAAGACTTTTGGAAATCGTATAGTATTTATAATGCCATACAAAACATTGAGCATGCTTGGGATGAAGTGAAGTAGACAAATTTGAATGTTGTGTGGAAAAAACTGTGTCCCCAGGTTGTGAATGATTTCCATGGCTATGAGGAGACAGTTGAGACTGTCACAGAGAAGGTTGTTGCCCTGGGGAAGCAGATGAATTTGGAAGTAGAGGCCGAAGATGTCACAGAGTTTCTGGCATCTCATGGGGAGGAGTTGTCAACAGAAGATCTCATTTTGTCAGAGAAGCAGCTGATTGAGGAGGAGGAAACGGTTCCAACCCCTGAACCCAGGAGATTCACCACCAAGGGCTTGGTAGAGGTTTGCCCTCATTGAGGATGGGCTGGCCAAGTTTGAGGCTGAGGATCCTAACACTGCTAGGTACACAAAGGTCTTCCGAGGGGTTATAGATTGTCTGCAGTGTTATAGGGAGATATATGAGGAGAAGAGGATGGTATCATTCCAGACTAGCCTGGAACGTTTTTTCACGAAGGTAGAGAGGCCTGCAGCAGGTGCTGGTACCTCAACTGTCTCTTCAACCACAGGATAAAAGGTAAAGAATTGTTTTCATTTTTGTTTTTTGTTTGTTCATTTTTTTAATCACCTGTACAGAATGTACAGTTTCGTTTGTCATTTTGGGGATTGTTCTCATTTTTATGTTTGTTTTTTTATTGCAGTTTCATTTTTGTCATTTTTCTGTACTATACAGTAATTATGTTCCTCCTTTCATTTTCCTATGGCCTAGTTCTGTTTCTTGATATATACGTATGATTATAGGGTGTTTTAGGTTAGGTAAGTAACTTAGGCTATGGTAATTCCAACGCATCGAAAATCGCTTTATGTCAGTCCTTAGGAACGGATGTCCGACATAATCCGAGGACCCACTGTAGTTCATTTCTGGATATATAACAAATTTTGCTGATACCACTTATTAAATATCTTTCTTCAGCCATTTCCCTTTCTCATTATCTATCCCAAAACCCTCTTCAAATGCAACTATTTCTCATACATTCCAGGCCATCCTATTCTTTCTTGTCTACACATACATTCATTTCCTCTTTGAACGACAACATTTTTCACCCTGAGGCCCCATTTTCCTCTCTGTCTTGTACACTTCTCTGTTCATAGGTGCCATTTCTCTCCTTCCTTACTCTTCTGCTTTTATATAACTGCTTCTTACTTGCTCAGATCCATTGTCTGCACTCATTACTCTCCCTTCCAGCAGCAGTCTCTCCAATGACTCACACCAAAAACATTCAAATGCAATCCATCACTCTTATACTGTTCAATTTATCCTTAAAACTCATTCCATACATTAACAAACTACATTCTCCTTTCTCTTCACACATTTCTGTTAACATATCATTCATAATCCTTGCTCTTGGCCTCAACTCATCAGCAATTCCTGGGCAACACATTGACTAATTTTCTTTTTTTATCACATTATCATCTTTAATCCTTCTCAGCAACCTCTTGATATCCAGTCTAATGTTCCCACTACTGCTAGCAACTTTTTTTTTTACTCCTTGTATTCCATGTCTCAGTCACACTACTCATTTTACCCCCTGGAAAGCAAACCCTGGGCATCCTCTCATTTGCCACACCTTTCATAATCAAATCCCCATACATTGCCACTCTCAAGACTTTCGTTGTCTCTTGCATACTGACATCATTCATGTCACTCTTCCATACATATCCACAGTTCTCTTTGTTTCACTACCCATCCACTTGATCTCTCTCTTTTTTTTTTTTAAATATATATATATATATATATATATATTGGGCCCATATACGATATGTTGGCTGGTCGACCTATAGTACATTAGTACAGTATATAGGTAAGCTATTTCATTGTCAGTCCCACTTGCCATCTTACTGCTAATTACACTCTGTTTATCCTTGCTCTTGGCCTTTATCACATCATTATGACACACTGTATCATGAACAAAACAGTTTTCTTTGTCATCCGTTTTGTACGTTTCTTAACTTTCACACAATCTTCTTTAAGAACTGTTTCACTTATCACACCATCTTCCCTACTCTGATTCAAACAAGTCTTTTGTTCTATCAGCATATTACATGACCTGCATACCCACACCTGCTCCTTTCCCTTATTTCGCTTCTCCACATAAACTTTGGCAATATCTTCCCACTCACTGCACTGTACCATTCTTAGAAAATTCATGCCATTCATTTTATTTGTCTGTCATGTCGATCTAAGTAATGATCTCCCTCTCACCACCACTTTGTTCCAGAGTACTAACAAGAAACAATGAAAAAATAGTGCTTCGTAAGAAATTTAATCAAGCACTGTATTCTAAGTACAAATATCATGCAGCAACACTTAATCTAAAAATTCTACAATATCGTCAGAATAAAGAAATTTAAGTAACTTGACTGACAGTAGATTGTACTGGAAAGTTATTGTTCGTGGTGGATTCAGCCCATGTTAGGCAGATGAGGAAGATGATGAATAAATATAAAATTAACTTATCTTGCTGCAGCCCATCCAGTTATACCATCAATGGTATATTAATAATAATATGCCATTTTCACCACTTGTGTTTTTAACACCACAAGTGGCGAAAAAAAGGACATCTGCCATTATGATATTTTGACAGGTATAGCTCTCACTGATGTGACCAGAGTATAATTCATTATTGCTCTGTCACTTCATCATACATGTTCTGTGATAAAAGTATGCTGCACATTATGGGATAAAAAGAAGGATTTCATGAGATGTCAGCTGTTTTCAGTGTGCAAGTAGCTTATGTGAGAAGCTATTTCATGTGCAATATTTATAAAAATTTCGATGAAATCTGGGTACAGACATGAATGTTATTTCTTGTAGTAAAAACATGCATTTCAAAAATTATATTGTTTTGAAAGTATTATTCATTTATTTATTTTTGAAAGAAAAAAAAAATCAATAAATAACAGTGTAGTATATTTATTTTTTTCATCTATTTTAAGTCTGTAATATGATTATCATGGATAAAGTGGAGAGGGCATTGAGAGTGGCTTCCTAAATGAGCCTCAGCTTTAAATTCATGAAGTCTTAAAAGCACAATAACAGTACCTACAGGCAAAGCCATTTGCATTGAGACAGATTGTCACTGACTCAAAAACTTTCAGCATTCAATGCCATGGTAATTTAATAAAATCCAGAGTAATTTAATAAAAAGGTAGCACATCGTTTGGCAACTCCTATAGGTAGAGATGACCTTGCTAATGCTTCTGCCTGGTATCTCCACTTGAGCCTGGCTCCCACTGAAGAGACGTAAGTCATCTAATTACATCTTCATGGATCAAAGGTAACTAAAAATTTAAACACAAGAAATGAGAAATTACTGAAAATAGTTCATTCTATGCAGTTGTGGCCATCTAACTGTTCATTAAATTAAATATCTGAATGCAGATTCAAAGGTCGAAACTAGTCTGGGTAGTGGCCCTTCCCTTAATACATAACATTATACATATCTGCAAGAAGATGTGTTTTGCATTATGGGAGATACTGAAATAGGAGTGATGTTAGCTTGGTCCACCTTTGCTACGAGTTGTCCGGTGTTGTACCACCTTACCCCAGTCCTGAAGATACTTTCAGGCACAAACTTTGTTTGCTCACACTTGGATAAAGGATTAAACTAAATTTATTATAGGGACAAGAAGGCCTGACAAATAACAGTTCAGCTGTAAGGGGGAAGCCTGGGTAGAACAGAGTTTTAAGCTATATTGTTTAATTATTTCTCTATGTAGCCTTTATACCATTAAATTTTAATTATAAGTGTAAATCATCACCAAGCTGAAACATGTTTTAGAGACAAATGCTCAGCATACAACATGAACCACTGAAATCAGTGTTTCACAGAATTCAGTTTATTATTTCACTTTACATATTCTGTAAAAGTTGTTACTTTGTTTCTCTTCTGGTATTTGCAGTCCAATCATGAATTTTTTGCAGATTTTCCTAGAACCTTCATATTGAAATCTTCATGTTTGGTGTGAATGCACTGTCCCAAATGCAGTTTCATCAGCAAGTTGCATTTGCTATAGCTTCATTTTGAATGAAAGTAAGGATATACTTCTCTGTGCTGAATGAACAGTTCAGCATAGTAATATCTAAATTATTTTAATAAATCAGAATAATTTTTAAACAATTTAATTTTTAAATTGATTGATGACTGATTGACCGATGCTATGTTTTAGCAACTATCCATCTGAAGAAATAGAAGTTTACTAACCTGCACTAAATTTTTTAACCTGAGGTAAAATTTATTAGCATTTTTTAGCTCTTTTAAAAATAACTAATTTTAATAGGGAATTTGTCTTCAGTGATGAGTTGTTTGACTATCAGGAATTTATATAAATGAGAAGAGAGCATAGTTTACATAAAGATGCATATATTATCACCTGCATTTTAACAAGAAAAAATAAATATTTTTGAGGTTGATAACAGTGAATAGTTCAAGCAATTCAATAATTCAATGCTATTTCATGGATAAATCATAACTATTACACCATTGTATGATGCAATGGAGAGAAAAATCTGGGAATCTTTGGAAATATAATTAGATCCTAAACATCTAAATATTTATTAACCAAAGTATTAACTTGTTCAAGTACATCCTAGCCTTCGATAGTCAAACACATTTGTGTGTGCGAATGCATAAAAACGTACAACATTCTGAACAATTAGAAATATTTTAAAAATAACAATATTCTCTTCTATAACTGCATAACAGTTGTCATCTTTGTTAGATGACAATTGTTATGTTATCCTTACTGTTTTGTCAACTAGTTTACTACTTTGTATACAGTGGTACCTCGTTACGAACTTTTCGAGATACGAACTTTTTTCATATCCCATTTTGACCTGTAGATACGAACCTAGACTCGAGATATGAACCGTGGTGCTTTTCTTTTCAAATGAACTAAAGCCTGTTTTACGTTATACTTTTTTTTAAAACTTTTTTCCCTAGTACAAGAAACAGACTTAATGCAAAGTACAGTACCAGCATATATGTATGCACGTTTAGCTGAACGCGCGCTGAACCGTCTCTAGTGTAATGATTGTTGTTACTACGTCTTATTTATCTGAAATACAAATGCCTGCATGTATTTGCTTTTTTCTGTATCTATTTCGGTATTTGTGTAAGCAAACAATACGCTTTGTGAAGATTTTTTTAGGTTTGTAATTATTATGTGTACTGTATGTATTTCTTTTTATAAGTGACGTGTTTTATTGTAGCTTCACGTTTATTTTCTGAATAATCTACCAGATAAGCGTCATTTTACTGATCAGCATATTATTTTCAACATGAGGCCAAATAAAACTACGAAAGAAGAGAAGAAGAAAATCGCAATAGAAATTAAGAGATTGTGGGAAAATATGAGAACGGAGTCAGGCAAAGTGATCTGTGCAAGCAGTATGACTTGTCCAAATACACCATAGCTACAACTGTCAAGAAAGCAGATTTTTATAAGGAACTGGATGTGACCAAAGGAGTATCTATCGTGTCATCTTGAAGAAATAAAGTTATGGAAGAAATGGAAACTTTACTACTCATCTGGATTAATGACATGCAACTGAAAAGGAGATAGTGTATCTCAAAACATATCTGTTTACAAGCTCAAACTATTTACAAAGATCTTTTGCAGAACTTGCCATCCACTAGCAGTAGCAAAGACACTAGCAAAGAGTTTAAAGCTAGCAAAGGATGGCTTTGAGAAATTCAAGAATAGAACCGGTATCCATAGTGTTGTTAGACATGAAGTAGGTGCTAGTACTGACAAAGAAGCCGTTGAAAGGTTCGAGGAATTTCAGAAACTAATGGAGTCAGAAGGTTACAGACCAGAACAAGTTTTCAACTCTGATGAAACTGGGCATTTTCTGGAAGAAAATGCCTAAGAGAACGTTCATCACTAAGGAGGAAATGGCATTGCTAGGACCCAAGCCAATGAAAGCCAGACTAACTTTGCTTTTTTGTGCCAATGCCAGTGGTGACCTGAAGATAAAACCTCTGTTGGTTTACCACTCTGAAAATTCTAGTCTTTAAAGAGCAGAAAGTTAACAGACACAAACTCAGCATTATGTGGAGAGGTAACAGCAGAGTTTGGGTAACCAGGCAATTCTTCTGTGAGTGAATGACAAAGGTCTTTGCTCTCACAGTGAAACAGTATCTATAAGAAAAGGGTCTACCTGAGAAAGTTCTTATAATAGAGAGTGCTCCAGCACATCCACCACAGTTGGAAGAAAATTTGGATGAAGAGTTTACTTTCATCAAAATTAAGTTCTTACCTCCTAATACCATGCCACTTCTACAACCAGTGGATCAGTATGTTATTTCCAACTTCAAAAAGCATAATACCAAAACTCTTTTTTTTTCAAAGATTTTACGAAATAATCACTGACACAGAATTAACCCTCAGGGAATTCTGGAAGAATCACTTCAATATTCTTCATTGTTTGTATCTTATTAGTCAGGCATGGGAAGATGTTTCTGTGAGAACTTTAAAATCAGCCTTGAAAAAGTTATGGCCTGATTGTGTCTGAGGAACAGCATTGGAAGGACTTGAAGGTGAAATTGACATTGTAGATACAGTTGTCTCCCTGGGCAAGACCATGAATTTGGAAGTTGATGAAGCAGACGGAGAGGAGCACAACGTTGAGCTGACCACTGAAGAGCTACAGGAGTTAAGAAGAGAGCAGGAAAAAGAAAGGGATGAGGAGGAAAAGCAAATGTCTTCAGAGGACGAAGAAGACAGCAACAAAAAGAGAGCAATTCCAAAAAAAATTTGAAGCGCTGGGGTGAATTGCAAGAATTGATTAACAAGTGGCATTCAAATCAAGGTGTTGTTTCTAGAGCCACCAATATCTTCAATGACAATGTCATTAATCACTTAGAAGAGTGTTAAGGAAACAACAGATTCAGTCAACATTGGTTAGGTTTTTTAAACCTCCCTCACCTAAGAGACAAAAAGATGCAACTGATGACAACAAATCGAAAACTCCTGAACCACAAATCCAGCCACAAGAAAATTGATCTTTTTTTTACAATTTAATGGAAGATGATTTTCATACTAATCATGTAAAACCAAAGATTTCATAAATAAAAATTAATGTGTAATGGCATACAAAATGCATATTTATAGTGTAAAAATGCTCCTTCTCACTCCTTCTCCATTTCTTTGCATTTTCTTCATTTAGTTGAGAATAGTGTTTTAAATTTTTGAATCTGGGAACAGATTAATTGATTTCCCATAAGATATAATGGAAAATTGGGTTTCGAGATATGAACCCCGGTCGGGAACTAATTAAGTTCGTAAGTCGAGGTACCACTGTATTTTCACCTGAAGAAATCGTGCAATTATGATGAAATGTTGTATTATCAATTAAAATAAATATTATCACTTATTCCGATGTTCAGTGTTCTGCCTTATAAATTTAGTCAAATATTCATGAACCAGCAAAGTCTATACTTCTATATATACATATATATTTAGAGAGAGAGAGAGATCTGTTAGAATTGTTAATACGTATGTAATCAAATTTATTTGTTACAGGTATTTTTTTCTTCCTATATCTTTAATGCTAACGTGATGGTGAAAGTAGCAACTAGGCCAGCAGAAAACCCTGTAAGTAATTGTTAATCTTACATTAACACAAGTGTTAATGTTTTTTTTTAAAGTCAGACTACTTAGTTGTTTTTTTTTTTTTTGTTGTTTAAAAAAAACATAATAATCTCCTTATCTATAGCTTCAAAAGAAAAGCTGCTCTAGTTGAGGCAACTTCTTCTAGCTTTAATTTTTTGTAATGTTAGATACTATTCATGAAAGGTATATTTGTAATTAAGTCTAAAATTAGCTAGAAATCCTGCTCTAGAGACCACATGTTTTATGCTATCTGAAACCCTTTACTAAACATATTGGCTGTATCATAGTAGATGAGAAAAAAATCTTAAGACTTAGTATTTTTGAAGAATTATTAAACGAAGCAATTTTACACACATGCACACACCAGTTTCACAATGGGTAGAAACTATGAGATTTTTGTAATTTGACCAGAGATTATGAGAATACTATCTCCATCATCAGAGTTGCTTTATTACGACCACTGCCCAAGTCTCCATATTTCTTCTTCTTCTTCAACCTTTTGGTTCTGTCCATTGCTGGACGAAGGTCTCCCCCATGATTTTCCAGATCACTCGATTTTCTGCCTCTCCCATCCATCTCACTCCTGCAATTTGTTCCAGTTCATCCCTCCACCTTCTTCTCGGTCTTCCTCTTTGTCTGCACCATCCATTGGTCTCCACTCTGTTGTTTTTATAGTCCATCTCCCGTCACTGCTTCTGGCAATATAGCCAGCCCATCTGAACTTAGCCTGTTTAATGTATTTTACAATATCCATGACACCTGTTTGAGATCTTATCCGGGTATTTGTCTTCCTATCTCTTAATGTTATTTTTAGCATACTTCTTTCTATGCAATGTTGTGTTGTTCTTAGCTTTTTGTTTAGGGCTTCTGTTAAAGTCCATGTTTCTCCTCCATATGTTAGGACAGGAAATATGCACTGTTGAAAGCTTTCCTTTTTAGACTCATAGGGATGTCACTTCTGAATGTCTCTTATTTTTCTATAAGCCATTCATCCAAGGTGAATTCTTCGTTCAATCTCTTTTCTTTGGCACTCTTCAAAGGATAACAGTTGGCCCAAATATACATATGAAATAACTTGTTCTATTTCACGGTTTTCAACTTTGACAGTTCTATGGTTAATATATTTATTCATCATTATTTTTGTTTTTTATCTATTTATTTTTAATCTAATTAACTTTGGAGGCTTCGTTTAGCTAATTTAGCCTTTCTTCCAGATCTTCAAGATTATCTGCTATTAGGACAATATCATCTACAAATTTCAGATGATGCAGCCTTTCTCCATTTATGTTCATTCCTTTTGTTTCCCTATCAAGGCTTCTAAAGGCTTCCTCTAATGCAGCTGTAAATAATTTGGGAGATATGGTGTCACCTTGCCGGATGCCTTTTTGTATTGGGAACTTTCAGTGCTTTTAGTGTTGCAGATGATTTAACTGAATCAGTGCTTTTTCATAGTCTATATAGGCCAGACATAAGGATTTATGTCTGGCCTATGATTTTTCAATGAGCTGTCTTAATGTGTGAATATGGTCCAAAGTATTGTAATTCTTTCTAAATCCAGCTTGTTCACAGGATTGCATTCCCTCTAGTTTAGATTTTATTCTATTATTTATAATTTTTGTGAAAACTTTATATATGGTGGGGAGTAGGCTTATAGGTCTGTAGTTTTAATTTCTTCCTTATTGCCCTTTTTAAAAATTAATAATAGAAGTGAATTGTTCCAATTTTTTTGGAATTTTTCTCTGTTTTAGGCATTTATTAAAGAGATTAGTCAGCTGTTTGATAACGGGGCTTCCTCCCAGTTTTAAGAAGTCTACCATAATTCCACCTTCTCCTGGGACCTTTCCATTCTTAATTTACAGCAGCGCCATTTCCACTTCACCTTGTAAGAAATCAGGGGCATCATGTTTTTCCTCATTTGAGTTATCCATAGATGATTCTTGGATGTCCCGGTCTTTGTCTTCATAGAGTTCAATATAAAATTCCTGAATTCTCTTGATTATTGCATCTCTATTTTTTTTAAAGTTCACCATTTTTTCCTCTTTCAGCAACTATTTTCTATGTTCCAACTGATAATGTTCATCTTAGGATCTTCATATTACTATTGTTTTCTATTGTTTCTTTAATTTTCCTAGTATTATAGGATCTAAGTTCATGTTTCATCCTTTTACGTATAGTTTTACAAATTTCTGCATATTCTATTTTATTGGTGTCATTCAAATCTCTTTTCGTGTCTCTTCTTTTCTTCATCAGATCTAAGGTTTCCTGTCTTAGTTTTTCCTCTCTTTGGTGCCTTTTTACACCTCCTATTTCTAATGCACAATTCAAGATAGATTTTGTTAATATTTCATTAGCATCATTGATGGTAGTAGCTGTGTTTAACTTTTTTAGTTCATTTTTGAGTGATTCTCTATAACAGCTTTTATTGTGGTAGAGGTTTTGTAGATTCACTTAATTGGACTTTTTTCTTATGAGCTTATTCCGTTCCCATTTTTTGCTGATCCATACTTTTGCCCTTACTAGTCTGTGGTCACTTCCTGTATTAAATCTATTAAGCACTTCGGCATTCTTTATTATATATCTTCTGTTGGAGAGGATGAAGTCTATTTCATTGTAAGTTTGTCTGTCCAAGTCCATTTTCGGTTGATTTTCTTCTTGAAAAAGCTGTTCATAATAAAAAGGTTATTTTCTTCTGCGAATTCAATAAGTCTTTCTCCTCTTTCATTCCTCTGTCCAAATCCAAATTTACCAATGGAGTCCAGATGGTCATCTCTGCTTTCAATCTTGGCATTAAAGTCACCCATTATAATTATGTAGAATTTTTAGAATTATTTAATGCGATTCTAATGTTTCATTGAAATCTTCTATCTCTTCATCTGGATGGTCCGTAGTTGGTGCATATACTTGTATAATTTTCAGTTGGTATCTTTTATTTATGAAGAGACTTAGTTCAGCTATTCTTGATGTTATTTTATTAACAAACAGGACATTGTCCTTGATTGTTTTATTAGGAATCCTACACCACCAGTTTAGTTTCTGTCACATTCACAGTGGTAGAGTAGATGTCCATCTTTTAATCACATGAGAGTTTCTTCTTTCCTTCTTATCTCTGATGAAAGGCCCACAGCGTCCCATTTTATATGTTCCAATTCCTTCATCAGTTCTTCCAATCTATCATCATCCCGTAGAGATCTGTAGTTATATGTTCCTACTAATATCCTTCTATCATTGTGCACTGTATGTGGACTCATTGTAGCTAGTGGAGATTGTGGCATATTTTTTGACCTAGACTCTGCCTAAGTCCAGGACGTGTCCCTTTTTATGCTGGGCGACGGACAAGCCAGTATGTAATTTTCCTATTTTATTCATCATTTGCATTGTCTTCATGGGGAGGTATTTGGCCTTATAGCACCACACTGGCCAGATGGGTTGGTGCCTCGCAATAGTGCATAAGATGAAATGACACAGCAAAATAGGAAAGATTCATCCCTAGCCCTCGGATACTCTAATAGCATTGCGGGTAAGGAGTAAGAAGAGAAGAAAGAAGCAATAAAAGAAGAGGAGGAACCAGTCTACAGATAATATAACAGATGTATATTACATGAAGTAAGGCGTGGTCCAGCATCAGGTACCTCGGGTTTGCCATGCCTGTACTCACTAAAGTGAGCCCCTGAGGACATTAACAAACATTATCGTTTATATATACACACGCATGTGCATACATCAGATATTCGTATATTGGCAGTTCATATCGTTTAGCAAAAAATTATGACAGAAGAATTAGGTTAATGTATCCATGCTGTATTTATTATTCTTAAAATTAAAATATTTACTTACGTTTCAATTAGTCAAAATATTGTTTAGCAATATTTTCACAATCAAGTTCACACACACAAAAAAAAAAGATGATGTAATATTTTTGAAAATCAATACCTGATAAAAGCTAATTTTGTGCTTTGCTCAGCTGAAAACAGGAAACACAGTAGTAATTTAAAAAAAAAAGTCTCCATATATATTCTCCTTTTATTAGGTGAATATATATGGATATATATTGATATATTGATAACGGTTTCACTGGCCTGACCACTGTTTCAAACTAATTGATTCTATTTAGAGAACAGGCAATTCAGTTATTCACTTGATTTGATTATAAATTATATATTTAGTTTAATCCTTTATCCAAGTGTAAGAAAACAAAGTTCGCATCTGAAGTATCTTCAGGATTGGGGCAACTCGTGGCAGAGATGGACTAAGTTCTCATCATTTTCCTTAGTATCCCATAATGCAAAGCACATCTCCTTGAGGTCATGTATAATGCTATGCATTATGGGAAGGGTCACTACCCAGACTGGTTTCTACTTTTGTTGAGGTGAAAAAGTAAAGGATTGCTCATCATAGGCCTAGAGTAGTTAGTATAGGGGTGCAAGAGAGCCGGATAGTATTAGGAGAAAAAAAAAGACAGATAGATAGCATGAGAAAGAGAGAAAAGGCTTCAGCTCTTTTATATCATCATATAGCCAAAGGCTATCAGTTTTCCTTTTTCACCAATCTCATATAGATGAACAAACAAAAGACCAATTGAAACTAAACTGCAAGGATGACTGATACCCGGGTGGTTAGCCCCATCTGGGTTTAACCTCTTTGAGTTGGTCTTCTCTGTCTGGGATTGCTCTCCAGTCATCCCTGCAATTGACTATAAGACTACATTGAATTAAGAGGATGGAACTATTTAAAAAACCTCTCCTAGCAAGATAGACAGAATTTTATCTCCCCCTGGTGAATATTACATAATGTGGGTGGTCTACACCATCTTGTGATAAATTTGCTATCTCCTAGAATGCTCCTTTCTAAATACAAAAAACATCTGACTGAACAATAAAATTTTCAGAATACAAGATTATAAAGCATTTGGATGTCATATTGCTGGTTTTCAAATCCATGTTTTTTTCTAACCTTTCATAAATGGTATTTTAATTCATTAATTATAAAAATCAAAATTCTCCTCCCATTGCTGACAGGTGGTGGGTATTGTAAAAAAAATAACCTGTTCTGTTATAAGTAGTGGCATTCCCAACATGTTACATAATCTGTTCCAAATACGCTGAGCAAGAAGGCAGCTGTAGAATGCATGTTCTACTGTTTCCAATTGGTAACAGATGTCACAGATTGGATCTCCGATGTTAATGTACCTCCATTTAATGACATTTGACCTTTATTGAGGTCTCTTCAGTGGGAGCCAGACCCAGAGGTGATAATAAGGTTGAAGTAGTGCAGAAGTCATATTTTCATATACAAGTAGCCAAAAGGTGTCACACCTTGTTATTAAAATATAATTTATTTTTAATAATATAATTAATTTATATATATATATATATATATATATATATTAATAAAGAGATTTGATGACTAAACCTGAGAATAATGGTAAGGCTTTATTGAAATAAAAACACAACTAGTTTCGGCTTTTGACAGCCTTCTTCAGGTGTCTTCTAAGAATAGAAAACAGTAATAAAAACACCGAAGTTTAAAACTGTGACGCACAGGAAAATTGCACTACATAATTGACATGAAAAACCATTGTATTTACATTTAAGTTGTTCTTACAAACGTGGCATTGTTTGTTGAGTGCTTGCTTGCAGACTCTCACGAACGCCGGTACCGAACAACAGCAGAGTGACTATCAGGGATGTTGTAGCTCAAATTGTTATTTAAATGTTCACAATTAAGGATGATTTCTCTGGACTCCACAATTTTTCTCTCAAACTCATCATGGCAACGAAAGATGTTTTCGGATCTATCCCAGCAGACTGAATAACCCTGGTGTTCATCATCAGGATTGTTCGAGAAAAGAACATGACTGGACAAGGCACTGGCATGTGTTCTTTTGTAAGAGATGTCTCTCTTGTGTTCCTCCATACGTAATTCAATAGATTTATTTGTTTGACCAAAATAAGGGATATTACAATCACACCATATCTTATATACGCCAGGATACTTCAGATTATGATGACAAGGCTTTGGATGGCTTACTAGCAAGCGGATTTTTGGAAGTGTAGTGAATAAGGTCCTGATGTTATACTTTTTAAGAACTTGAGCTAATTTTTTGGAAACTGAACTGATGTATGGGATGGAGATGTTACCCTTAAAGTTAGTTATTTCTTCAGTGCGTTGGCTAGGAGGATTTAGAAGAAATATTTGAATGGTTTTATCAGAATATCCATTTTGTCTAAAGACATGAGAGAGGTAATTAATTTCTTTTTGAAGTTCATCTGGGTCATTCAGAAGAGAGCATGCTCTATGTCCCAAGGTAGAAATAGTTCCAAGTTTTTGTGGAGGAAAATGATGGGACTGACTGTGAAGATATCTATTAGTTTGCATAGGTTTTCTATACATGGAGATTCTAAATTTTCCAGAGCAGTGTGAAAGTTTTATATCCAGGAATGGTAGGGAATTGTCATATTCAAGTTTGACTGCATTTTATATTAGGATGCTGATTATTGAGATGATTAAGAAAATCTATGAGAGAGTTATGGCCGTGACTCCAAATAATAAAAATGTCATCTACATAGTGTTTCCAAAGTTTTGGTTTAAATGAGAAGGATGATATATCTTTAGTTTCAAAATCCTCCAAGTAAATGTTAGCAAGAATAGGAGATAAAGGGTTGCCCATCGCTAGACCTTGGTTCTGTTTGCAGATGGTGTCTTGATGTCGGAAGTAACAAGACTTAATGCAATGGGTTAAGTCTTGTTAAAGACTTAACCCATTGCGTTAAAGCAAACATTTTTTTGGATAATTTGTTCTTTAGTAATATTAGCACTTCTTCTGTAGGGACATTTGTAAATAAGGAAACTATGTCAAAACTTGCTATTATGTCATTCTCGTTGATAGTTATATCTTTAATTTGTGATATAAAGTCGATGGTATTGTTAACAAAGGAAGAAGATAGTTCAGTTGTAGTCTTCAATAAATTGTTTGTGCGGTTTTGAAGTTCCCGTGTTGGATCTTCCTGTAGTATTGAATATGTATTATTTTCAAGTAATTAAAGCATCTTATTGTGATATTCTTCAGAATCGAGGACTACGGTAGCATTGCCTTTATCTGCCGGTAATATTATTATATTTCTGTTGTTTTTAAGTTTTTTAAGGCCTGTCATTCAGCCGAGGAAATGTTATCTGTAGGAGGTTTCACATGGTATATATATATATAATTTATTTTAATAATATTAATATAAAATATAATATCATTTATAATATATTAAATATATAATTTATAGTCTAACCAAGTGGAAAAAACTTCCAACATCTTTCTCTAATCCAGAGTAATTTAATAATAAGGTGAGACACCTTTTGGCAACTCGTATAGGTAAATATGACTTCTCCATTGCTTCCACCTTAGTATCACCACCTCTGGGTCTTCCTCCCACTTGATGAGACCTAAATAAAGGTCAAAACCAGTCTGGTAGTGACCCATCCCATATTGCATAGCATTATAAATCTCCTCAGGGAGATGTGATTTGCATTATAGGATACTAAGAAAAGTGATGAGAACTAAGTCCACCTTCATATTTCTTCAGGCGCAAACTTTGTTTGCTTACACCTGGATAAAGGATTAAACTAAATATATAATTTATTATCAGTTATTCAATTGCCAATTGAGAGATCCAGTTTTGGAGTTACTCTCTCAAGTAACTCCAAAACTGGATCTCTTACTAATCTCTGCACTCCGCTAATCACAGACTCGAACCTCTGCCCAGCATGATGAGAACCAAGTACTGCCACCGAGCCAAGCCTCAACTTGGTGAAGCAGCAGACAAACTGCTAGAGTTCACTGACGCATGCCATTCTTTTCTGGAATCAGGCAGAAAGCTTAAGAAAGTAAAAACTCTCATTCAATTCTAAAGTAATCCAGTGTCAGTGAACACCTGGTTGGTGCATAAAAGTAATTAATAAAGAAAGAGCCATATATCTTCATTTCAATAACATAAATTAAAAAGAAATAGTGGATATTAAAGATCTAATATTATTTCAAAGCCGAATGTATGTAGAAACTATGAAAGTTTTGTAATTTGACCAGAGCGCTTATGAAAATACAGTGGTCATATTGTTTTAAGTAATATATGCTAAGGCAACTCTGATACAGAAGATTTCATTCTTATAAGTTCTCTGGTCACATTACAAAACTTAGTTTTGTACTACATAAATAGTTTCTACGTACATTCAGCTTTGAAGTAATGTTGTATCTTTAATATCCACTATTTCTATATAATTTGCATCACTGATATGAAACCATATGACTCTTTCTTTATTAGTCAGAATGGGATTTAAATGTTTGATATCAGACTGGATGATCTAGATCATGTTTCCTCTTTATCATATTGTTTAAAAATCTCTGCCTCATTTTCTCAAGTTCATTTTTTGTAAATTATTCTCACTACGAACATTTCTGACCTTTTTGACTTCATTATTCTAAGTATAGATTTACTGCATTACAATTTTCATAATATCATAGTATAATGCTCAATTTCAGCTGGTTTTCCATTTTCAACTTCATTTTAATAGCAAATGCTCTAATGAATCAGTAATTTCATTTATTGATTCATTAGAGCATTTGCTATTATCATTGATCTTGCACAAATTATTCATGTGCTTGCCAGAATAAAAATAATCCTAATTCCATTCATCCATCTTTTTTTTCTGGTTAGTCTTACTGGCTAGTCATGACTAAGTTACCTAGAAACCTGATTACCTATCTGCATTATCTGGTATGTCTATAACTTTCTGTGTGGTCTTCTGGCTGGTTTGCCTGTTTTGTGGAATGAAAACCTGAGTTTCTGGAAGGGAAAGCTGTGATAAAGGTAAGGAGCATTTTTGATACTGATTGAGCTATGGAGGTTTTGCCCAAATAATCCTAACTACCCTCAAAATATTTTTGATCACTTCCTTATCAGTTAACCTTTTTAAGTATACTTGGGGATCTTCTTTGTTCTCCTGGTAGATCAAATGTCTACCACTGATTCCTTCTCTCATGGAACAAAATTCACACTATAATTTCTTGAAGTAAATCTTGTTTTTCTTCAAGAAATGTGACTGTTCAAGAGAATATTGGAGAGTACTGCAACTGACTTTCATTGCAATTGCCAGGCTGTGAATTTGAAGGGACCAAAAGCAGAAAACTTGCATTGTATCCAAACGCCAATTTATGCTTCCTGTTCTTTTTTCCAAGTCTGGCTGCAACTTTTGTCGAACCCTGCTTCCATTTTTGTACATAGATGATTGGTTCTATTGTATCATTGGATCTGGTGTCGAGGCAATCAGGTGAAAAGACGTATTGTCAGAGAGCTCCTGAAAGATTTGTGATTTTTGTTGATTTATTAAGTGTTTACTTAGATTTAATTGTGTATTTTTAGTATATTATTGTAGATTTTATATAATTATTATATTGCAGCATTTTATAACATAATTTCAGAAATATTATTAGTTTTTACTACTTTTAAAAATGGCACCGTAAACTCGTAACAAGACAGTGACTACAGCTAAAGTTGTAGCTACTGAGGAGTGCCTTTGCCCTCATAAACAAAAGCACTGCTGCAGTGATGATAATAATTTATCTTAGGATACGTTGACATCAGAAATAGCTCGATTAAAAGAAATCATTAGAAAATCGACCAACCACGGAATTGGAAAAGGTAGAAAAACGTTTGCCTAAACTTAGACAGGGTAAGAAAAAGGATGAGAACAAGAACAGACAGGAAAATAGTGAACTCGGATCAAAATTTTAATAACAATACAAGGTAAGTCAGTTAATATCTAAGAAAAAATAGGTAATATGGTATGGTGACTCAATTTTAAAATTTGCGCTTGCCCAGGGAGTCACCACTGTTTGTGGTGACTCCCTGTTCTCTGTTAAGTTTGTTCACAGTCAAGAAAGGGGTAAGAGCCAGGTTTTTCTCCCACAGAGCAGTGAGTGAATGGAATAATTTGCCCTTAGGGGTAGTGAGTGCGTCTAGTGTGAATGAATTTAAGGGATAGTATGATAGCTGGTTTGGGTGATTTATAGCTTCCCTCAATGAGTCCTTCACTCCCTGGAGGTCTCAGAGAATAATAATAACCTCAGGACTGAAAGCCATTTGTTACATTTAGCACCGAGACCTGATATTCTATTGTTTTGAATATGCATGCACTATTAAAAACCAGTACAATCTGAATAATAATGGATATATTAAATTTGCCAAAATATGGGAAACATTAATTCTCAGAGATTCTGTATTGCAACTAAGTCGGCACTCACCAGGTGCTCTGTGTTGTTAACACTCTAGACTTTTGTCTGTTTTCCCTTAGTATTTTGCTGCCTTTGTGTGGTTTACAATTTAGATTGTACTTCCTGAAGATTTATCAGTGACTGAGACAAAACATTGGAAGTATTAAACTTGTTTTTTAATCCTTACCTAGCATTGTTTTTATTCAATCAAGCATGAGTTC
Organism: Typopeltis vanoorti; assembly: GCF_054136105.1. Lineage (NCBI taxonomy): Eukaryota > Metazoa > Arthropoda > Arachnida > Uropygi > Thelyphonidae > Typopeltis > Typopeltis vanoorti. The sequence continues at coordinate 7,731,262 of NC_143572.1, forward strand.
CATTGGCACTCAACACATACAAACATCCTAAACATAGTGTTCGTCTGCAGGTAAGCAAATTTCATACCTTCTGATAAAATGCCAGTATATACTTGTCAGGTCTTTTATTAATTCATTGTGTTTTATATGGCTTTTTAAAAAAATGTGGTCTAAACACACTCTCTTTCCACAAATCTTTCATCTATGGCATGAATACATTTCATACATGATGCAGGGAACAAAATCATGAATACTGAAATCCTCCTCAAGTTTTTCTTTTTGTTTGTGCCATAATGTATAATACAGTATACTTATAACAAAAATAACAGTTTTTAACACCATACAAACAAGCAGACAACACATACAAATAAACAAATGTTCAAAAATAATAATCCAAAAAAACTAATCAAGTATCACTAATTATTTTCACAAATAGTGAAAGTTGAATAGTGAAAGAGTGGAATCATTCTAGCTTGTGATGTAATGATTTTTTTAATGTAATGTCTTACTCTGATTTCTGTTCTCTATAGTATTCTGTAATTGCAACATATTCTAATATATTTAAAATACACCACATGGTCCAATACTAAACTTTTTATTATTTTTATGCCAGCATACAATTTTATCTTCTAATAGACATTCTATTAGAAGTCAATGAAAAGGATAATAAATTTTCTTTCTCAATATATAGAAAACCCACCAACACAGGAAGATTTCTTAATGTGCCCTCACACCACCACCCTTCACAAAAAATAGGTTTAATAAAAACCCTAAGGGAGAGAGCGTATAACATTTCCAGCACAGAAAAATAGAGAAATGAAGAATTAGAATATCTAACACAGATCTTTCAAAAGAATGGTTATGAAACCAAGACTATCAAAAAAATCCTCCACACACCTCCTACAAGCATCGCTCAGAAATTTTATTTCTGAGCGATGCTTGTAGGAGGTGTGTGGAGGATTTTCACGCTTCCATATATCAAAAATGTTACAGACACGATGGCTAAATTACTTAACAAATATAACATCAAAGTAGCCTGTCTGCCGCTGGAAAAAATTCCGAGATTTCTACATCCTCCGAAACCTCATCATCCTTTAAAAAAACCAGGTGTTTATAAAATTTATTGTTCTTGTGACGTCTGCTATGTAGGACAGACAGGAAGATCTGGGAAAATTCGCATGAACGAACACCAAAAGGATGTGCAAAACAGAAGTGAACACAAATCAGGTCTAGCTTTCCATACCACTTCCACCAGCCACAATGTACTCTGACAGAAAACAAACATGTTGTACATAAAAAAAACAAAAAAACTGTTACATAAGGAAATTTAAAGAAGCTGCAAACATCCTTAAAATACCAACACAATGCAATAAAAATCAAGGATTTATTCTCCACCAAGTTTGGTCAGCTTTAATAAAAAATATACCTCAGTCAGACCTCAGACATTATGAACTTGAACAACAGAACGTGGCATCATCCAGCATTGTTCAAATTCAGCACTGCTTTGAATCTGCATTCTGATTTTTAATTTTATGAATAGTCAGACGGCTACAACTGTATAGTATGAACTATTACTAATAATTTCTCTTTTCTTTGTGTTTTAAACTTTAAGTTACCTTTTACCCCTAAAGATGTAAGTCAAACGACTTGCGAAACTTGTCGGGTCTTTTATTAATTCATTATGTTTTATATAGCTTATTAAAAAAATGTGGTCCAATTACCAGAATATACCATGTGAACTTCTAAACCACAGAAACTTCCACCTACAATTAAACACTTACGGTGAGTGCTTTTGGTATAAAGTTACGCAACTAGAGAAATTATGTATTAAACATCTTAATTTCATCAACCATCTTATATTCTTAATCCAATGCAGAGATAACGAAATCGTTCCTAAGTTCATCCAAATCAAGCGTGCATTCCATACAAATAAAGCCAACAGAATTTACTGAAGAATAGAACTAGCTATTCTGAGAGAAAGGATTGCAGCCACTAGATCTGAATTAGCACAAATAAGTCTGGATACATTTTCTCTACATAGTGAGTTAGCCACATCTCTTTCATCCAGCCTGTGGAACAATATTGACATCATCACATATAACAAGGCTGTGGCAATCTCTGATCGGAAGAAGCATACTTTAATCAGAAAATTCAACTTACTTCTTCACGAAAAACAAAAACAAAGAAAACACCTAGATTATGCCAAAGTAGTTATCAACCTTTCTTCAAGAATCCTATCAAGAGAAGAAAATAATCTACTCCTAAAAGGCTTTAACTTTGCCTTAATGCCACGTTTCATTCCCAAAATTGACATAATGGCACAAATAGAAAAAGGAATAAGAAATTTACCTCGTAATACATCAGATCTCATCTGCACACAAACCACAGCATTACTATTGCAAAGTAAATTACCTCAATGGAATCTTCCTTACACGGATACACTTCCCTCAAAGAATTAAAGTGAGACAAAAATATCGTTATAATCAAAGCAAATAAAGGGAATTCAACAGTAGTGTTGAACTGTGAAGATTATAATAATAAAATGAAAACTCTTCTTGAAGATTCTAATACCTATAAACCTTTAGACAGAGATCCCACTTCGCGCACTCACAATAAAACCAATGATCTAATCAAAAAGAGACCTAACTGGACTGAAGAACTCAAAAGAACCCTACATTCAAAACACCCATTAGTTCCAAGAATATATGGTGTTCCAAAAATTCATAAGATAGGTATTCCCTTAAGAACAACAGTAGATGGTAGAAAATCTCCGACCTCTAATTTAACAAAACATCTCACCAACATGATTTTACCTCATACAGAAAAAACATCTTCTTTCATCAAGAACAGTACACATTTTATTGAAAAAGTAAAAGATATTTATATTGGACCTTCAGACGTCTTAGCAAGTTTGGATGTTATCAGCCTATTTACAAATGTTCCAAGAAACGAAACTGTGAATCTCCTGGAAGACCTTTTTCCCCCGGATATCGTAGATCTTTATAAACATTGTATAAATAATACTTTTTTCATGTATCAAGACAAATTTTGGGAACAAAAGGAAGGATTGGCTATGGGCTCTTCCCTTTCTCCGGCATTAGCTAACCTATATATGGAAAACTTTGAAAATACAATTATACTCCGACTTACTCGAATCCGGAGTTACGCAGTTTCTTATATGTACATATTCCCATCCCGCTTCACGCCTCACCACTAGTCGTACCTTTCAGGCGCCGGCCGCTTTCGCCAGTGTCGCACATGCTCTGAACAAGCACTGACGTGTTTTGCACGGTCTCCGTTCATACATGATTTTTATAGTCTACAAACCTTGCGATTGTTTAATGTTATGTTCTTGATAAAAATTTTATCACATAAAAATAATAATGTTATCCAAAAGAAGCAAGTCCGATTCTTCTACAGCTAGCAAGAAAAGAAAAACATTGACTTTGGAAACAAAACTCAACATTATTAAGGATTTTGAAGGCGGAATGAAAATTTGTGAGCTAGCCAAGAAGTTCGATCTACAGGAATCCACAGTAAGAACAATCATAAAAGAAAGGTTTGCAGATTTTGGAGATAATCTATGTCGTACATAGATTCTAATAAGGAACGAATTGTAGCCACAAGGCAAGGAATAAAAAAAATCATTAGCTTGCTATGAAGAAATTTTGCTTGACAAGAAAAAGACATTATGCCGTCAGACGAATCTATTAGATTTTATGAAACCATCGACATCGAAATAACTTTTTTTTATGTTCAAAAAAACTACAATTATGATTATATTTCTTAAAAAATATAGGTGTTTTTGTAAACCTTTGGTCCCAATTGTATGTTTGTATATTTAAATTACATGCAAAAGTATACCCCGAGTTACGCGAATTCTACTTATGCGCTTTTTGTTGTTCCCACCTACTGCGTAACTTCGGGGTTTTACTGTAATGCTTTAAATAATTATCATAAAAACCAAAAATATGGCTACACTATGTAGCGATATATTCATCATATGGCCAGGAACAACAGATGAACTCATTGCTTTTAAAGATTACCTAAATAATTTGCATAATAATATAAAATTTACTTTAGAACAAGAAGAACTTAGGAAACTGCCTTTTCTAGACATTCTATTAGAAGTCAGTAAAAAGGATAATAAACTTTCTTTCTCAATATATATAGAAAACCCACCAACACAGGAAGATTTCTTAATGCGCCCTCACACCACCACCCTTTGCAAAAAATATGTCTAATAAAAACCTAAGTGAGAGAGACCGTATCACATTTCCAGCACAGAAAAACAGAGAAATGAAGAATTAGAATATCTAACACAGATCTTTCAAAAGAATGGTTATGAAACCAAGACTATCAAAAAATCCTCCACACACCTCCTACAAGCATCTCTCAGAAACAAGATTTCAAAAACGTTATCATGCTATACATTTTTGATATACCTTCCATATATCAAAAATGTTACAGAGAAGATGGCTAAATTACTTAATAAATATAACATCAAGGTAGCCTTTCTGCCGCTGGAAAAAATTTCGAGATTTCTACATCCCCGAAACCTCCTCATCATCCTTTAAAAAAACCAGGTGTTTACAAAATTTAATGTTCTTGCGGCATCTGCTACGTAGGACAGACAGGAAGATCTGGGAAAATTCACATGAACAAACACCAAAAGGATGTGCAAAACAGAAGCGAACACAAATCGGGTCTAGCTTTCCATACCACTTCCACCAGCCACAATGTACTCTGGCAAAAAACAAACATGTCGTACATAAAAAAAAAAAAAACTGTTACATAAGGAAATTTAAAGAAGCTGCAAACATCCTTAAAATACCAACACAATGCAATAAAAATCAAGGATTTATTCTCCACATTGGTCAGCTTTAATAAAAAATATACCTCAGTCAGACCTCAGACATTATGAACTTGAACAACAGAACGTGGCATCATCCAGCATTGTTTAAATTCAGCACCGCATTGAATCTTCATTCTGATTTTTAATTTTATGAATAGTCAGATGGCTACAACTGTATAGCCTGAACTATTACTAATAATTTCTCTTTTCTCCTCATCATCATCATCAAATTCCTGCCATGTACCCCTTGAGGGGTACATGGCAGGAATATGATAGTATTACATGAAAAAAATTACATCATTTCTAACTTCCTATCTACAATTTTCCTCCAAATCAGTCTGTTACTTGTCAAGACTCCAACATTATCAGATCTTATATTTCTATCGTCTAAGGCACTTTGTACCGTATCAATCCACCTATATCTTGGTCTTCCTCTGGGTCGTTTTGCTGCCAACCTGGCAGAGAACACTTGTTTTGCTAATCTTTCTTCGCCCATTCTGTTTAAGTGACCATACCACCTGAAATTATCTTTGCTAATGCATTCCTGGATGCTAACGATGTCAAGTTCTTTCCAGATATCCTCATTTTTAATATGATATTGCCATTGATGCCATCTGTTCATGCCTATAATCTTTCTTAGGACTCTCATATCTGCGGTCTCTAGTCGTCTTTGGTCAAGTATTTTACTTCTGACCCAGCTCTCAGGTCCATAAGTTAAGACTTGTTTGAACACTGTCTTGTATACAGTTAATTTAGTGTTCTCACTAATTTCTTTTTTATTCCATATGAATTTATTCAGTTGACTTCCTACCATACCAGCTTTGTTGATTCAGTTGTCTATTTCTATATTTAATTTACCATCTTCAGTAAAAATCATGCTTAAGTAGCTGAAATGTTTTACTTGTTCCACAAGTTCTCCATTCACAACACAGTTGACATTTTCATTAATTTTGCCTATTTTCATTGTCTTTGTCTTTTTATTACTGACCTTCATACCATATCTATTACAACAGTTATTCAATTTAGTCAGAGAATCTTGCAGACTTGTAGCGGATTTATTTAGAAGTATAACATCATCCGCATAAAGCAAAGAGCTGACATTAACATCTCCAATTTTGATGTCATGTTTAATACCACTTTCCTTCATAATGTGATCCATATAGATAATGAATAACAGATGGGATAACGTACACCCTTGTCTCACACCAGATTTAACATTAAACCATCTTCCTGTACTTCCTTCAATTCTAACTGCTGATTTACAACTCAAATAAAGACTAAGTATTGCTTGGTATAATGCCCCATCGACACCATATAACTGTAGCGTATTGAATAGCTTCTCTCTTGGCACCTTGTCATATGCCTTTTCCAAATCGACAGAACTTAAATACAGATCTTTGTCATATTCCCATGCTTTCTTGACTATTTTTCGTAAAGTGAAGATCTGATTTTTTTTTCATCCAGAAACCTAGAAACCTGAACAGGCAAACTGGCCCTGTGAACACACACTAATCTACAGCCATGAATACTTACAACAATGTGGAAGAGATAGGGACCTCACCATATTATCCTTATGTCCATAGGCAACCTCCTGGACAGAGATGACTCATGATGAAAAGAATTAAGGATATGATAAACAATTTTTTTTTTTACATGCAGCAAAGATTAAGGCTGCTAGTTAGGCATATGGTAATGATGCAGAAAGAAAAGGTGAAAGAGAGGGTTATTTTGGCTAGTCTAATGATATCTAGCTGGTGACAAGTGTGGCATGCAAGAAGATATGAATATGTTGCTGATTCAAGTGAGTGAGAAAGTTATAATTGTGTCTTTTGCCACAGTATGATAGATGCAAGCTGAGATGAAGAGCTGTGATTGTGAATGATTGAGTGTGCAGTTTCTGGGTGTGTGGAATGAGTTTGATGAATGGAATGCCTTATATAAGGTGGATCATTTGCATTTCAATGGATTCGGAGTCGGGTGTCTTTACAAGGTATTCAGTTTGCAAGTGAACAGTCAGAATAACTAGAGTATTTAGGGTGATGAAGGTGAGTGGGTTTGCAGGCAACCTAGAAGTAAGTGGGAGAATGATCACATGATGCTGGATGTGCTCCCCAGGTTTATTAACTTTGTGAGAAAATAGGAAATCAGCACAACACATAAAGGAGGTGGGATTATTGCAGTTTATATAAACAAATGGCAGAAGTATTTAAAATGAGGGAGAGGGAGATTTTGGCACTGGTTAGTTCACCTTGGCCAGAAATTATAGTCATTTGTGAGATTTGATTAACCAAGCATGATATAGTTGCTTGGATAATATGCAATGGGTCTAGTATTTTTGGAGAGGAGGGAATAGAATAGGAAGGGGGTTTTGCTAATAATAGGATAGCACAAGAATTTGAGGACAGAATTTCATGATGTTGAGATAGAGGCCAACAGGATGAATGAAATAAATAGTTGGTTGTTGCTATCAGCATGGAATATATTGGGAAATTTTGATGACATGCACTGGCAAATTAGCATAATGAATGCAAGATGTGCAATTGTTATGGCAAGAAGGGTAACACAGCGGAAGAAATAGAACTACTGCATGATCCTTTTGTCAGTGAGAATATATTTGATGCAATCCTGTCAAATGTACCACTTTTATCACATCCCTGTATTTATATTGAATAGTAAGGAAGAATTGCATGGGTTTCCTTGCACCAGGTTTCCATTTGGTGCAGTGAATTTTATTCTTTTAGAATCTACAAAATGATTTACTCAAAATAAAAAAAAAAATACTATATAACTAAACATAATTATACAGAGCATAAACACCTTTCAGATTAATAAATATGAATCTGTTTGGATCCAAGGTTTTCTGATTACTAGAATATGAGATTTTTTTAGAATCACAGCTGATTACTCACTCATACACCCTCGCATTATTACTGAATTGCTTTACAAATTAATGGATATTATTAACATTAACTGGTCATTTCCCACACTGAGTATCCTATTTCTCACAGTAAAACTCTACAAAGAATAACTGTTCTTTAATATGATGATTTCTTTATAATACTTTTTTCAAAAAATGTAAAGTTTAACTCCTGTGATGTGTAAAGTCAGGATTTCTGGTCTAACTTGATCATCAACGTTATAGTGCTGATGTATTATAAGTTTACAAAATTTAATGGGTTTTATTGACATTAAAAAAAAAGATATATTGGTGTTCTTCTAACCGAATAGAGGCAGATCTTCCTGTTTGTCTGGCTAGAAGAACACCAATCTTATATTGAATACTTTAAACCTGAAAAGTCTGGACTTGCAGAACATGCCATCTTCACTAGACACAGAGTTCATTGGAGAAAGACAAGAGTTCTTCACAAAAGTCCGTTTCTCATGGAACGCCTTTATAAAGAAACGTGAAACTCTCCTTCATTCTCCTAACTTAAACAGATCCGATGGCTTACGTCTATCCCCTTTATGGGAGTTAGTACTTTACAAATCAGTTAATCTTTCCTAACTTTTTATTGTATTGATTTTTTTTTTATTTTTAGGAAAGTTATTGACCTTTTTAGTCATCTTACACCAGCTACTTAGGTGGCACTTTTTGGAATTGTCAGTTATTGTTTAATTTGAGCTTAATATGTACTGAAGATGCCTGTTACACACAGGTGAAAATTATACTATTAAATAATCTTTGTACTTGAGTTTTTTCCGTTATTAATTTTGCATAGTGGAAGGAAATGCATTTTGAATTCAGAATAATTTTGTATGGAATAAAAGAAAGAAAAATTGGGACACTAGCTGAATACAAGATGTTCAAACCAGTTTTATCCTGCCAACACGAGAGTTGGTATCAAAGCAAAAGTCAAAGACTAGAAATCATAGAGATGAGAGATCTGAGAAAAATCAGGTAGTAGGAACAGATGGCATCAATGGCGCAATCATTTTAAAAATGAAGATAGTAGGAAGAAACTTGAGAGTGTGTTAGTATTCATGACCGTACCTAAGTAGAGGCAGTCTAATGATTATTTTTTTAATTAAACAGAATGGGGAGGAAAGCTTACCAAAATAGATTCTTGTATTAGTATTATAAGTTTATGGCCAAGATGACAGGAAGATAGAATCAGAGGAAGACCGAGAACTAGTTGGATTGATGCAGTTTTTAGCCTTTGAAATTGGAGATAATTTGTTTTCTTCAGATTTGGTGGATTTGCTGAGAATGATGATATATCTAATTTTTTGCTTAGTTTCCCATAGAGTTCTTGAATTGCCAATCATACATGCTATCCATCCATCCATTCTTGTGCCATCTCCTGTCTAGGAGGTTGACTACCATGATGTCACTCATGGTTAACTACTGGCATAACGAACATGTGGTGTGCACCCTATCTCTTTCACATATTGTCATAAGTATACATGACTGTAATCCATGTGTTTCATGGAGCCGGTTTGCCTGTTCTGTGAGACAAAAAACCCAAGTTTCCAGGTGAAAAAACCATCTACCTCCATATGAGACCGGCTAACTCACCTTTAGTCCAGATAAAGGTTCATGTCATAGACGGGAATCGAACTCAGGTATTTCCAACCAAAGGGCTTCGTCTATATTGACTGAGCTATGGAAGCTCCATACATGCATCTTAATCACTTCAGTTTGTATTCTTACTTTTAGTAGATTGCATATGCAAGTGCCCTTGTGGTATCACTGGATATTAGCATTTATTGATTAAACATTTATATGTAGCCTTATAACTTTGAATTTATTAGCAGGTTAATTTATGATTTTCAGTAGATCAGTATTATAGCATGAACTTTCCATTCTGTTTTGGGTGGACTTTATGAAATATTAAAGACTATCACTTCCTGGAGAAACTTTATAATTACCAATAATGAACATTTGTTTTTAACAATACAATATATAGAATACCTTATTTTGGGTATTTTAGTTTTTGATATTATGTTCTTCCATATGTAATGATTTTCAGATTAGCAGATCATTGGATAGTAGTGTTTATCATATTATAGTAAGTTCAGATTAGTGTTTGTTGCTTTGAATTTATCAATGAGTTACTGTGAATTTTTAATAGGTTGGTATTGTAGCAAAAAAGTTCCATTTAGGAGGAGTGGTTAGGGAAGCTCCAAAACTGTCTCTGCCTGGAAAACTCGTGTTTCCAAGGTAAGAATTCACTTCAAATTAAGCTTTATGCCATTTCTTTGTATTTGTAAATATCTTGGGGAGAGAGAGAGAGACCTTAAAAAACTTATCATAACATTCAACTTCCATATAGCTGAAAAACTCATCTTGGAGGTCCTATTGTTACACACATAGCTCATTGAACTGTATACCTTAAAACCATTGTTTCTGCACTTACCCCCCCCCCCCTCTTTCTCTCTCTGTCTCTCTCTCTCTCTCTCTGAAAATGCATTCCACTAATCAGCCACTTTCCACACAAGATGCCATGAATGGCTTCTAGTTCTGTCCCTGTTTTCTCCCATTCTCTTCTCTTCCTATTTGCAAGGTTCTGAAAATTAAAAAAAAAAAAAAAAAAAAGAGAGCTTTTCCTTGATATTTCTTCATTCAAATATTTCAACATTACAGAGACTGGAAACCACCATCTCTGGATCCTTTTGAATACACAATCATTCTTGAAGCCTGATCCAATCATTGCACAAGGGAACCATAACTCCTTACTCCTGCATATCAGTGTCCTCTGCATTATTTCTATAATTCATTGTGATATCTTCACAATTTTAGTAACTTGTTCCATAAGTTTTAGGTTCTTCTGTCCTCTAATTGTGTGATATGCATCCTGTCTTTGCTTTTCAAATTTTAAAACCTTGCACATTGCAAATGTGGAACTTGAAACATTCATTTACCCACTCCTACACAGTCTATTCAAATCATCCTATAAAGTCGTGTCTACTGTGCTCCTTATAGTTGCCCCCAAATACTGCATTATCTCCATTTAAACCTCTCCAGTATCATTAAAATATACGTTAAACTGCATTGGTCAAAAAAAAAAAAAAAGTTTCAATCACCACTACTAACTACTAACTCTTGCATGCTTACTGCTCATGTTCCAAAACTTTTATAGTTCAATTTGTTTATTTTTATTTTCCCTTTGTTTATTTTATTAATTTATATTATTCATGATATGTATGCTTTTCAAGACATACAGTGAGTCCTCAGTTTATGTGACATGCGTTCCTGAAACCCTTTGCTGAGTTAAAAATCATGTAAATAAAAAGGATTTTTCTATTCAATACATATAAAATAAGGTGGTGCATTTCTTAGAAAATTTACAAATGATACTTAATGTAAGACTTTGGGGGGAAAGGAATATTCTTTGTGTTATTCTTTGTTAAAAGTGATATGAATTATCATTTTATATTTATAAAAATGTATTATTATCACTTTATAAGTGAGGTAGTGATTAAATGTACACAACTATATGCTTCTCTTAATTAAATTTTTGAAATACTATCAAAATAAAATCATAGTAAACAAAGCACATGAGCACTTCTTTCAAAGTCTGTTTAGCATGAGAGACTAACAACAGAGAGGCAGGATGTTGGGCAGATTACATGACAATTGCATGAAGGATGAGGCATCAGATTAGCTCAGTCTTAGAACAATACTACCAGATTTTACTTGAATGTTTGGATATGCAAATAAAATGGCTATATATCGTATCTGCAAGTTCAAATCTCTATAAACTAAACATGAGTAAGCATATGACTTACTGTTACTGTATTTAGTATAACTAAGAGAAGAAAAGAAGTAATGCCATGAATATCAATTGACATATAAATTAAGAATCTTATACTGCTAGATGAGTATTAATTTATGATGAAATATTTCTACAAAGGTTATTTTGGAGCCTTGTGAATTAGTTCAAGTATAGATCATTTCTTTACTTTAACTATTTTATATTACCTATAGGATAATTAAATAGGTAATTATCTGGCCTGTTTTGCCATGGAGTTAGTGTTTAGTCCTCAAACAGCAGTCCACAGATTCGAATCATACTGTAGACACGGATATTTGTGAACAATTAGGAGATAAATTTCATTACCCTGTGTGAGGCCATTTCTCTTAGAGATGAATTTCAGTACCCAGTGTGCGACCACTGCCCTGCTTATTGGAAGCCTAAACAAAGAACAGTTCTTTGTTTATTCTGTGGAGCAGGATTTCCAGAATATGAAAATATTAAATTATTTTAAAAAAAAAAAATGAGGTAAAAAGAATTTAAAAATTCTCACATTCATGTATTGTATGAGGTTAATTTTAATGATAAAAAAAGTTTAAAAATAGTTACTGTGTGGAATATGCATTATTTAAAACAGAATTAATTCAAATATTAAATATTCCAACAATTAATTTTGTAGAAATAACACTATATGCATTAACTTTCACAGAGAGAAATAGAGAAAGAAGAAGACTTGTTGTTTGTGATATCTTCATACAGATTCTGGATACAAGAGAATTTGAAATAGAAAGTGATTACCATTCAGTTTTAGCAGAATAAAAATTAATATGTGTTAAAAATACTAATGTTTGCATATGGTTCAAAGCTAGATCTATGTGAAGAGACCTCATGTGCTTAGGAGCACTAAGAAAGGAATGGACTTCTGACCTCAAGTCCTTACCTTCTGAAGAGGAATGGACTGACAGTTTGGAATTTAGCAGACCAAACTGTATTCTGTATTGGCTTATACCAAAAATGATAATCTCATGATAGGTGGGTCAGCCAGTTAAACAAGAGCCCTGCCGTTTTCTTCAGGAAACTAAGCTGAACAGAGAAAAGTCAACTATTGGAACAAACTCAAAATCAGCAGAATTCAAACTGTGCACCATCATTGTAAAAAGTATCAGCAAGAAACAAATGGAACTGACAGAATAATTACAGAAGTACCACGTCAACTTAACTGATGATACTGTGGGGGGAGGGGAAAGAGAGAGAGAGAGATAAGATCATTCCAGATAATGATCTCATTCAGAAGAGGTTATATTTATGCCATACTGAAAAGAGAAAGAAAGTGATACAAGGGCTAGAGCGTACTCCTTAAGTGATGCGCAGCCACATCGCCCTACAGCTGCGAGAAGTGGGTGAGGGCTACTACATCAAGGGCGGGCGCGGTTAAAGAAGCGAGCCGAGCAAGCGTAGAGAATGTTGTGAGTGAGAACATTGAATGTTGGAAGTTTGACTGAAAGGGGAAGAGAGGTGGCAGACATGATGAAGAAGTTGGACATTTTATGCGTGCAGGAGACAAAGTGGAAGGGGGAAAAGGCGAATTAACTAGGAGACAGGTATAAATTGTTCTACTCTGGAACAAATAAAGAGGGAAGAAATGGTGTTGGAATTGTGGTGTGTGGCAAAATGAAGAGCGCAGTACTAGAAGTGGGTAGGAGGAACGGTAGGATCATGCAAATGAAACTGGGTCTTGGAGAAAAGCATCTGGTCGTCTTATGTGTATATGCCCCATCTGTTTGCTGTAAAGAAGAAGAGAAAGATGAATTCTGGAACATGCTAGATGAGGGAACTGGAAGAAAACGAGATGGTGATTGTCGGAGGAGACTTGAACAGACACATAGGGAGACAGAATAACTGCTGTGAAAGGGTGCATGGTGGCCATAGAGTGGGATGAACCAAGAAGAAGAGACAGAGAGGAAGGATTTTGGACTTTGCAGTAGCGTTTGATCTGGCAATTGTGAACTCCTTTTTCTGTAAGAGGGAAGTGCATTTGATAACATTTAGAAGTGGCAACAACAGTTCACAGATTGACTACATTTTGGCTAGAAGAAAACATATTAAGGTAGTAACAAATTGTAAGGTAATCCCAACAGATCAAATGGTGCAGCAACACCGGCTGCTGTGTGCAGACTTTAAAATAAAGTCAAAGATAACATGTCTGCTTCCTATGGCTTCGACAACTAAGTGGTTTCGCTTAAAAGAAGAGAGTGTGAGGAACTGTTTTAGGGAGAAGGTGTTAGAGAGGATTTCGGAAGGACTAAAAAGTGTACAAAATTGGCGGAGACATAATTCAAAAGCAATTCTAAGTTGTGCAATTGAGGTGCTTGGTGAAACATCCAGAAAGATTAGAGAGCAGAAGGAGGATTGGCAGTGGAACAATAATGTAGAAGAAGCAGTGATGGCTAAGAGGAAGGCAAAGCAGAAGCGAGATGAGTCAAGAGTGGAAGAGGACAGAGAGGAGTACAGAGAGAAAAAGTGAGAAGCCAAGAGAGTTGTTGCACAGGCGAAGGCCATGACATATCAAGTCCTTTATGATCAATTAGAAACACAAAGGAAGTACAGAGAAAGATTTATCGTTTGGCAAAATGTAGAAATAAGGCATTAAAGGAATCTTACATGTGAGGCAGATCAAAGACTGAAGGAAGAGTATTAAGAGAGGGATGTCTGTTTCTTATATCCACATCCCTCTCTTAATACTCTTCCTTCAGTCATTGATCTGCCTCACATGTAAGATTCCATTAATGCCTTATTTCTACATGGAGAATATACTTTGAAGGGCTTTTGAATGAGGAAAATGTGAGGACTCACAGAGACGATGGGCAGTCTTATTAGCGGATGGTGCAGAACATCAATAGAGTGGAAAAGGAGGAGGCCATAAAGAGAATGAAGAATGGAAAATCGGTGGGCACTGCCAGAATCCCAGTGGAGGCATGGAAGGCACTGGGGGAAGAGAGAATTGACGTGCTGTGGAACCTGTTCATAAAAGTTTGCCAACAGTAAAATATATCCGAGGAGTGGAGGGAAAGTACTCTTGTGCCCATCTACATGGGTAAAGGGAATGCACAAGACTATAAGAATTACAGAGGAATAAAGTTGATGTCCTACATAATGAAAATCCTAGAAAGGGTTCTTGATGGAAGACTGAGGAAGGAGGTGAAGATTGCAAAGGAGCAATTTTGCTTCATGCCTGGTTGATCGACGACAGATGCTATCTTTGGGTTATGACAGATGATGGAAAAGTTTTGAGAGAAGCAACGAGAGCTACATCTGGTATTTATTGATCTGGAGAAAGTGTATGATAGAGTGCCAAGACAAGAAGTCTGGAGGTGTCTGAGGGAGAAGGTATACCGGAGAAATATGTCAGGCTAGTGCAGGAGATGTACAGAAATGTGAAGACAAGAGTTTGGACCTGTCTGGGAGAGACAGAAAGTTTTCCATTGACACTTGGCTTGCATCAAGGGTCAGCATTACGTCCGTTCCTGTTTAATATTGTGATGGAGGTGGTGACGGAGGAGGTGAGAAAAGACGGTCCTTGGACTATGTTGTATACAGATGACATCGTGCTGTATGCAGAATCAAGAGAAGAAGTGGCAGCTAAGCTGGAAAGTTGTAGGAAAATACTGGAAGAGAGAGAGGTATGGGACTGAGCAGAAGTAAAACAGAGTATATGTGCTGCAAAGTGGATGGCAGCCAGGAGACAGATCTGGAAGGAAATATCATCAGGAAGGTCAGTGACTTTAGATACTTGGGTTCAACAATGAAAGAGGATGGTGAGGCTGAGAAGGAAGTGGGATGCAGGATGGAGGAACTGGAGAGAGAGAGAGAGAGAGAGAGAGAGAGAGATGGCTGGAGTGCTATGCAATAAGAGGGTGCCGATCAATCTAAAAGGCAAAATCTACAGGACAGGAGTGAGACCAGCTATGACGTATACTATGGAAACTGTGGCCCTGAAGAAAAATAACATCAGCAGGATGGAGGTAGCAGAGATGAGAATGCTTAGGTGGATGTGCGGTGTGACCAGAAAGGATCATCTGAGAAATGACTGTGTAATGGGAATGGTGAAAGTTACGAACTTGGAGGAAAGATACAGGAAATGAGATTGAGATGGATTGGTCATGTGATGAGGAGGGAGGAAGAGTATGTGGGAAGAAAGGTCATGCAGATGAATGTGCAGAGGAGGAGGAAATGCGGGCGGCCAAAGAAGAGATGGAGGGAGATGGTGGAGGAAGACTTGAGGATGAAGAACTTGGATGTGGCTACAGCCCAAGACAGGAGATTGTGGAGGAGACTCACTACAAACAGCGACCCTACTTAAGTGGGAAAAGCTGCAGAAGAAGAAGAGTGAACAGAGAAAGAAAGAAAGAAATGGCTATAATTGAATAATAAACACAAAGATAAATTTCTTGAAGGGGCAGTATTTTCAATTAGTGATGTGAGCAAAGGTAGAAATGCAAAATGAGACAATGAGATTTTGCACACCAAAGTTCTTGACAGATAATTCTTGTTATTACACGACACCTCCAAGGAGTCCAATTACAGGAGGGCACTCTACTCCAATGCGCCATAAACATCTCATCATTTCCCATACATAAGAAGTAGAGGAATTTTGTAGGAATTTAGAGAAGGCAGCTGACATAAAGCAAAAGCTGGTCCTTACTGAAATAGAAAACGAATACCTGACATTATAGAAATGTTTCGTAAAAATAGCAAGAAAAGATCAAAGCTAAAAATAAAAATGATAAGTGTTTGTTAGAATTTGATTTGGTACATAAAGGTGAAGTATAGGTATATAAATATTCAAGTATTATTCAGCAAAAAAAAAAAAAAAAGAGTTTGAAAACAAGAACCAGACATTGAAAAATCATTGATATACCCTAAAGAAAATATTGCTTATTCAACCATATAGGCATGTGGTAACTTTGTCTACAAGAATAGAAAACTCATAACTCCATGGTGGAGTTATAATTTTTCCCTTTTGATAGTTTCTAGGTAGTAAGTCTGAATGTGCTATGAGAGAATAATGCAAGAAATCTATTCTGTCTGTAAAAGTAGTTTAAAAAAAAAAAGTCATGATAACACTTAGGTAAGAATATAGAAGATGAATATTAATCAGGTAGGTGGCAACATTTTTTGGAAGATATTGAAGGGGAAAAAAAGCTCAGAAAGGAAGGAAAAGTTATTGCAAAAGCAATCAGTTGACAAAACTGGGAATCAAACAGGCTAAATGTAAAACCTTGTCACCTGTCCTAAATGGTTGTTGTACCTTTTGGCCTCACAAAAGCTTTTTGGGTACAACTTTATTTGTTCATCTGTACTTTCACCTCTTTATCACCCAAGTAGCATTGCAACATCTCTTCAAAATAAAGATGATCTCCTGACATCATTCTTCTCATCCAGGGGTATGTAATGCAATGTTCCTACTTGGATTGCATTGCATATCCCTATGATCTCTGCTAGAAAAGCCATCAGAAGAATCTTGAAAAGTTTGGATAACCCAAACTCACCAACTATGTTCCTGAACTAACACCTTCTTTATCATCTTGCACTATATTGTACTTATCTGGCATCCATTTTATAGCATGGATCCAAATCTGTATACAGCCATTTGGGGGAAGGTGGTGGGAAGTGTTATTGAAAGTAATTGAGAAGGTCATCAGCTGTCAAATTCTTTGACATGTGGAGAACTGTAAACTGATCATTGGCTGCCAATTTTGATTTTGCCAATCAAGATCCACAGGTGATTTCCTTACATCACCCTCCTGTACACATGCCATCATTTGGATGGAAAGGTTTGGAAAAACGCGCTGTTGCACTTGACATTTCCAAGGCAATTTATAGGGTTCAGCGCTGAGAGTTTCTCATTATTTGCTTAAATTGCTATCTAAGGATCTGCCTTTCTCTCTCTTTGTAATCAGATTACCAGTGCTCTCTCCATATGTTCCTCAGGATTATACATTTTCATCTGATTTCTTCCTTATACGCAGGTATATGACCTACTCTCAATGACCTTAAATCCTCTTCACATTTTGCTTTTGATAGCACTTTCCACTCAAGCTACCTAAATGACAAACTTTGTAGTGCTGAATTATCCTCAAGTTTCAGATCATCTATAATAAGTGTCCTAATCACTGATCTCCTGTGCAGTTGAACATTAAGAACATAGTTATCATTAATAAATGCTTCCAAAACAGCTTCTTTTTTTTTTTTTTGAGGGGGGGGGGGGGCACATAGTTCTTTTTCCATACTTTTGACGGTGTTCAGCTTAATAGTCTCACTGATAAAAGGTGATTTTTTTCTATTCATTTATTATTATTTTTTGACCTGTAGTATGTTAGTACCACAAGTGGGCTCAGGATTTTTTCTTTTTTATTAATTTTATATATTTTTGTATTTTTAGTTATTTAATTATTTTCACATAGTCTGGAAACTGCTGTAGAGACCAAACCTGGAACTTTTTTAAGCCACTTCAGGCCCCCAGTAAGTAGTGGTCTCTGACTGGGCAGTGAAATTCATCTCCCTCCTGAAGACAGTTACTGACATGTGCTCACAGTGGATTCAAATTTACAGCCTGATTCATTTGAAAGAGCAGATATGCTAACTGTTCAGCCAGCCAGGCTGGCAAATCTCTATTATCACTTATAGCATTATTGAAAAAAATATCAAAAACTTAATTTTCTTCAGCAGAGAGAGAGAGATCTTCAAGGACTTTGCTATGATCTTTTGTACCTGTCCACATAAAGATATTGTATTCCTGACATGTACCCTCAAGGGGTGTACAGGATATGATAGTACTACATGAAAAATTTACATCATTACTAATTCCCTATCTACAATTTTCCTCCAAATCAGTCTGTTACTTGTCAAGACTCCACCATTATCAGATCTTATATTTCTATTGTCTAAGGCACTTTGTACAGTATCAATCCACCTATATCTTGATCTTCCTCTGGGTCGTTTTCCTGCCAACCTTGCAGAGAGCACTTCTTTTGCTAATCTTTCTTTGCCCATTCTGTTTAAGTGACCATACCACCTGAGATTAGCTCTGCTGACAATGTCAAGTTCTTTCCTAATATCCTCATTTTTAATATGATATTGCCATTGATGCCATCTGTTCACGCCTCTAATCTTTCTCAGGACTCTCATATCTGTGGTCTCTAGTCTTTTGTCAAGTGTTTTACTTCTGACCCAGCTCTCAGATCCATAAGTTAAAACTGGTTTGAACACTGTCTTATATACAGCTAATTTAGTGTTCCGACTAATTTCTCTCTTATTCCATATGAATTTATTCAATTGACTTCCCACCATACCAGCTTTGCTGATTCTGTTGTCTATTTCTATATTTAATTTACCATCTTGAGTAAAAATCGTGCCTAAATAGCTGAAATGTTTTACTTGTTCCACAGGTTCTCCATTCACAACACAGTTGACATTTTCAGTGATTCTGCCTATTTTCATTGTCTTTCTTTTTTTAATACTGATCTTCATACCATATCTATTACAACAGTCAATTTAGTCAAGGAATCTTGCAAAATTGTAGCAGATTTATTTAGAAGTATAACATCGTCCGCATAAAGCAAAGAGCTGACATTAACATCTCCAATTCTGATATCATGTTTAATACCACTTTCCTTCATAATGTGATCCATATAGATAACGAATAACAGAGGGGATAATGTACATTCTTGTCTCACACCAGATTTAACATTAAACCATTTTCCTGTACTTCCTTCAATTCTAACTGCTGACTTTCAACTCAAATAAAGACTAACTATTGCTTGATATAATGCCCCAATGACACCATATAACTGTAGCATATTGAATAGCTTCTCTCTTGGCACCTTGTCATATGCCTTTTACAGATCTACAAAACTTAAATATAGATCTTTGTTATATTCCCATGCTTTCTCAACTATTTGTTGTAAAGTGAAGATCTGATCTTGATAGCCTCTATTTGGCCTGAATCCAGCTTGTTCTTCACCAAGCTTTTCTTCCACAATTCTTCTCAACTGTTTCTCAAGTATACTTGCATAGATCTTGCCAGGAACACTCAGTAGGGAAATACCTTTGTAATTCTCACATTCAGCTTTATTTCCCTTTTTATATATGGGTACTATTAGAGCTCTACTCCAATCATCGGGAATTCGTCCCTCTGTCCAGGCTTTCTGAACTATGCAGTGCAGCCACTGTAAGACTTTTATACCACCACCATACTTCAGCATTTCTGGTTGAATATCATCTACTCCTTTGTGTATTTAATCTTTATATAATATCTGTATATAATCTTTGTGTATTTTAGTCTACAGTTCACATCTGAGAGCTGCTCAACTTTTATTTGCTTTAAAACTTTCTTATATGTTATTCTTTTCAATATGAAATTCAATTTTATCCTGCTCTAGACTAAATAGTGATCACTTCCAATTTCAAATCCTCTGTACACTCTGGTGTCCTGCACCAGGGAGAAAACATCATTATCAACAATAACATAGTCAATGAGACTTTTCTTATTCGTTGCTTTTTCTCTCCATGTGAATTCGTGCACATTTTTATGTTGGAACATGGTGTTAGTAATAACCAGTCCATGTCCTGAGCAGAAATTCAATAAATATTTGCTGTTATTATTAGCTTTGCTCTTTTCTCCAAATTTTCCCAATATATTTTTGTATGTCTGACAATCATTTCCTACTCTGCTATTTAAGATCCCCAACAAAGACCAACTTTTCCTTTTTCATTGTGTCAGTTACATTTTCTAAATCATCAAAAAATTCCTCTACTTCTACCTTAGTAGAACCTTCTGTGGGATCATAGGCACAAATAAGTCTCATTTCCAATTCCTCATTGTGATATTAGCCCACATCACTCTACTTGAGACTGCCTGCCATTCAAGAAGATTAGCCTCATATTTTGTGTTGAATACTATGGCTACTCCTTCTTTTCCTTGATTGTCATTTCCTGAATATAACATTTTGTATTTATTGCTCAGAAAGATCTCACCAGTTTTCGTCTTTTTTGTTTCAGTCACCCCTATTATGTTGATCTGGTACTTATCCAATTCCTCAGCTAGCTCCATTTCTTTTCCATTCAATCTTCTTATGTTGATAGTACCGATCTTTAACTTTGGTGATGTTGAGTTGGGGTGTGCTTTCAGATTTGTTCCAGTAGCTGACTTTTCGTTGTTTGCCCTGGTTCCCTGGCGAAAACAACGGGGGCCTTGTTTAACCGGGCGACGCCCCCAGCCGGCATGAAATTTTGTTATGTTGTACCATCATTTTTTACATTGGTTTAAGCCAATAAGAATACAATTTGGTCAGCTAAATCCCATATTGCCAGCCCATCCTCGTTTGTTCAGTATCCAGGTAGATACCCAACAGGGTGCACCATGAGAAGGTGAGGATTGGACATTAGGTCATGGTCGGTTCTCCGCATTCCTTTAAAGGTTATGTAGAAGTCTTCCTCTCAGTTATACAGCTTTGACCCTTAAGCACCCGATTTGTATTATATGATAGCTGGAAAAGAATTTCATATGCATGATGAATAGAGAGAGAGATAAAAAAAAAAAAAAAAATTAGGGGATCACTTTTGGAGGTGGTGTAAGGAAGTGAAGAGTAGATTTTTTGCTTGGAGTGTGGCTCACCACTCTCCAAGAGATGAATACGACACTGATTAAGTGAATAAGAGGGTGACTGATGGACAGATATCAAAATGTGTTGTATATGGAGAGGCAGAATCAAGGCGAAAACAGGTAAATAGTGGTGTGCCCCAAGGTTCAGTGCTGGTACCACTGCTGTTTAATTTATATATAATGATATAGGAAATAACCTAAAAGGAAATATTCAGTTGTTTGCTGATGATGTGAAATTAGGTAGAGTAATAGTTAATTAAGGTAATGTGGTTTAAATAGGGTGTCGGTTTAATGTTGAGAAATGTAAAATGATACATTTTGGGATAAATAGGTTACATGCTGTGTGCCACTTTGATGTAACTGTACTCCAGAAAATAGATAAAGCCAGAGATTTAGGAGATTTAAGAGATTTAGACAGAGAGTTGAAGTTTGGAGGACATTGCTAAGGTAGCCCATACGATTTCTTGGTTATTGAAGAACACATTAACAAGTAGAGATAAGAAAGTTGTTATTCCTCTTTATAAGGCCTTGGTACATCCACACCTGGATTACTGTGCTCAGATCTGGTCTCCTTGCATTTATTGGGGATGAGGAAAGAGTGAAGAGGATTCAGAGGCGAGTAACCAAGATTGCGAGTGGTCTGTGGAATGTTCCCTATGAGGATAGATTGAGGGAATGTGTATTCCAGAAGTTGGTTGGTAGGAGAAAAAGAGGGGATATGATAGAAACATGTAAGTTGCTATAGGTAATACATGTAAGTGTTTTATAGGATTGATGTAGGGGAAATGTTTCAACACTTGGCTAAAAGAACCAGAACAAGGGATCATCCCTGGATTTGAATAAAGGTTGTGGTTAGTAGGGGTGTGAGTACTAGATTTTTTGCTTTGGTGAGTTATGAGTGGAATGGGTTGTCAGAGTCAGTTGTGGGTGCTTTGTCTGTTAATGTGTTCAAGGAGAGGTATAATAGATTAAGTAGATAGTTTGGGTCTTCTTTGATGAGTCTTCAGACTACATGGAGTTGCCTATATTACAACAATAATAATATATATAATTCTGACAGCTGAATTGAGAATGATTGTAATATAGGCAACTCCATGTAGTCTTCAGACTACATGGAGTTGCCCATTTGTAAAAAAGGAATCAAATTGAACAATAGAATTACAGTGGTACCTCGCTAATCCGAACTAATAAAAGCCGTGCTCATTCGGATTATGGAAAAGTTCGGATTAGTGAATTTTCCCCAGAGATACAATAGCAACTAGAGCTTAAGACCAAAATAATCAGATTCTAACATCAATTTAATTCTGTAAATAAATGAAGTAACTGATAGGAAAAAAAGCTACTGTACTGTAATGTAAAACTTAAAAAATAACACAGCACACAAGTTTATTCTAGTAAAAAAATTAGCTTGTATCTATCTGTATTTGTATTGTTGAGGATTCTGATTTAATAAAATTGCATAGTTCAGTACATAACTTAATTTGCGTGAAAGGTATCACTTTCTTGTACACAACACAAAAAAAAGTTTCACAAAATAATACAAAAAAAAAAAGTTTTTCTTATTTCTTTGTAAATAAGTCACTAATTTTCTTTTGCTTTTTTCGAATGCTTTTTCTCGGAGAGTGCATTAGCAATAATATTTTGTGGAATGGTGCATCATTCTGCTTAGCCCATTCTATACACACATTAAACTGTCAATTACCTCTTCGTGTTTCACTTTTTTTCTTCGAGTTCTTTATCGTCATCATCATCTTCTAATTCATTCTGTATCGTCATATTTATAATTTCAGCATCTGATTTGATTTCGAATTCACTTTCGGTTCTACTTGTAATCCATTCCATAACATCTGTTTGTGAAATTTCAACATTTGGATTTATGTTTTTAACCAAATTATGCACGTTTTGAATTTCCTCTTTTTGTGTGTCACCATAGTTATACTGTACTGTAATAATAATAAAATAAATAATAATAGTTAAACTAATAATTATTAAATAAAAATAATAGTACACAAAATAATACGTAATAAATAAAACTTTTTTTCCCTTTCAAACCGCAGTTCGGATTACTGGAGGGTTCAGATTAGCGAGATACCACTGTATACATAAATTTAACTACTCAGTATTTATGGAAGCATATTTGAAAGAAGGAGTTAGGTAAATTTCTGGAAGGGAAATGTGGAAGAACAAGATCCATTCAGTCATAAAAGTGGGTGTCATAATCAGATTTTTACTTAAATATTTGATAAATCATGGAAGTACTGAGAGAGAGAGAGAGAGAGAGAAGCCAATTAAAAATACCAGAATTATATGGTGTTAATATCACACTATGCAGAGCATTATGTGCCATTATGGTCTGCACTTGTGTTGTAAGCATAGAGCTTGTATATATATTATTAAGACAGACCTCCGGGGAGTTAAAGACTCATCAAGGAGGCTACATGTCTGCATCCACGGTCGTACCTTTTCTTGAATTCATTCACTCCACCTTGGATTATTGGAATGGACTGCCACTGGAGGCAGTGGCAGTCCATTCCAATAATGCACTCCTCTATGAGTGAAATATCTAGATTTTCATCCTTTCTTGACTGCATGCTTTCTCAACTTCCATGGATACCCTCATCTTCTCATCACTGTGCATAAAAATGAAACATTTATCTGGACTGCTTTAAAAGATATTGTAATTTAATAATTAAATTGAAGGAATTGTTCACAAAGATGGTTTGATATAAAATTGGATACGACACTATCTGCAATATTATTCATATCCATGGGAATTACATCAAAAATGCCAGGAACTTGGAAAATATTGACTACATTCTGAATTGAGATCCTAAAGAACACCTGAAATGTTTTTACTGTTTATGCACAAATTTTAGGGAAGATATCATGTTACATATAGAAATAGCAACAGAGCTAATATGGTAGGGAGTCAGCCAAAACACTGAATTAATGTGAAGATAGAAGCCAAGCCAGTTTTATTATTATTACTGTGTGACACCTCCAAGGACTCATCACGGGACGGCATTGTACTTGACTCCACTACACACATCTAGCTATCTCCCCCTACTACTTAATTCTTCTACTACACATAGCTACCATTAATGCTATCTTTCATCCACCACCACCACCACAACAATATATTTTGTCTGTAAATCGCATGTGTTCTGAAGGCCGATCTTATCCATACCATGAGGTTCAACTTCATATCCATCCACCATTTGTTCCATTAATATGATACAGTTCCATGTGGTAGCTCATCAAATTCCTTTGCAAAGTCCAGCAATAAATATCTTGTTGTAACCATTTCCGTTATCCAGCTCAGCTGTCACTATTTTCATATTTTTATCTACCAGCTCCTGACCCTTAACAAATCTTTGGAGTACTTTTAAGTACTCACTTCTGAGATACCTATCGGTCTGTAATTTTCTACCTCTGTCCTTGAACCTGCTTTTTTTTAATGGTACTATGTTGCCTTCTTGGGACACTGCCATAGGTAAGACAAGCAGCCTAGTGTGGACCATCTGATGACTTTCATTCTGATGCACCACATTATTTTTTTCATAAATTACATGACTTATGTATTATGCAATCTTAGAAAAAAAGAAATTGGGATAAATAAACATATATCATTTCTTCCCACCCCTCCATAATGTAATAGTTTCTTTTAAAACTCTGTTGCAAAATTTAATTTATCGTTATAATTAAATTAACTGTCTTTATCTCCACGAAGAAAAAAAAAAGTTAATGAATCATCTATTTAGAATTAAGCAGTTATTATTAAAACAGTTTAATGTATACCTTGCTTACAAATCATGGTAAATGTAGAAAAGAGTATCAGAGAATTACATTGATGAAGCTAATAAATTAATTTTTGGGACTGCTCAAATTTTGTACAAAGCAAAACCACCTCCTTTGAATATACCCTTCTCAGAAGAACAAGCTGTTTGCTCCTTGCACCAGAACACCAGTGTTGTCATCACAAAGTTTGATAAAGGTAATGCCAATGTTGAATGTCATCGAGTAACTACAGTGTTATCAGCAGGTATCTAACAAAATATGAAATCAATAAATTAAATAAATCATTAGACAATGTAGAGTTGTAGGATGCTACTGCTATTGAGAAGATATGAATTCATCATGCCCATCTGCCTCATCTCTATGGTCTTTCTAAAATGCATAAGGATGGCAGCCCACTACACTCCAAATAGTGAACTGTATTGGCTCTTGGTTCTCCAACTTACTATCTTGCAAAACAGCTATGGAATCTCACTGGTATGGCTAGTGAGATTCTGAAGATAAGATCAAAAACATATATAACAAAGTCCTTTATATCAAAAACAGTCTTCACTTCAAAGAGAAAATATAAAAGATCTACATTTGTCTAATAATGAGATTATGTTTATTTTGATGTGGTCTCCCCCAGCGGTCGGCAACCTGTGGCTCCAGAGCTGCATACGGCTCTTTGAATGAATAATTGCGGCTCTTTTCGTTATTAAACAATCTATTTTTGAATAATACAAAATGAATGTTATTTATTAAATTAGGAACTAAAAAACCCTACATACATGTATAGCATTTGCAATAAATTAAGGACATTTTACATTAAGTCAAGGATATTTTACATTTGAAAATAATACATGCAATGCTGAAAAATTTAATACTTTCATGTTTGAACACTTTGAAATCATATGCGATAATTCTTCTTTACATTCGTCTTGGATTATCATGGATAATGCAAGAATTCATAAACCCACCGATTTGTCAAATATTTGTTTTAATTTTTTTTAACAGATATAATTTTAAAAATGGCTCTTCGCTCCAAAAAGGTTGCTGACCATTGGGTCTCCCTATTCACCAACATACCATTACAAGAGACTTTTCAGTTTTTACAATCTGATTTCCCAGAAGACATTGTCAACCTATTTAAATTTACCAATAACGCAGGTCATTTTACATGGCATAATAAGTTATTCAAACAAATAGAAGGAATAGCAATGGACAGTCCTATCTTACAAATCTTAACTGATTATTTCATGGCACATCTAGAAAAAAACTCTTTGACACAGCTTCATATATGGTTGCATTTTGTTGATGATGTTTTTCAATCTGGTCCCACACTGAATCAGAATTACTTCAGTTCGTTGCTGGTTTAATGTGGTAAAACATAAGTTTATGCATTTTGGAATGAAAACATTATAAAGCTATGCACAAGGGTGGTCTGAAAAGTTCTCAGCCTTGACCATAGATAGCAACACTATCGTCAAGATTTTTTTTTTTTCTAAGTTGGTACATATGTCTTAAGTATCCATGTGAAATTGTAAGTCAGCTGTCTGAAGCAAAAATGTTGTCTATATCCCTTGAAATGGATAGAGTATCGTGCAGATATAAAATTCTTTGTAAAAGAAGGTTTAATGGCAAAAGAAATTCATTTGAAGTTAATAAAAGTTTATGGGCACTCTTTTCCTTTGTTTCTAACAATTAAGAAAAGGGCTGCCGAGTTTAAACGTAGCCATACCAGCCTTGAAGTTGATCCACATGAAGGCAGTCCAAAAAGTGTAACAACGCCAGAAATCATTGATCAAGTGCAAAATATGATATTGGATGACCAGTAAGTCAAATTGCGTGAAATTTCTGAGACTATAGGCATTTCAAAAGAACGTGTACAATATATTTTGCATGAAAAATTGTAAATGAAAAAGCTTTACGCAAGATGGGTGCTGCACTTGCTCACAGCAGATCAAAAATGCACTTGCATGAAAATCTCTGAACAGTGCTTGGAGCATTTTAACAAGAATAAAATTAATTTTGTGCATCGATTTATTACTATGGATGAGACTTGGATTCACCATTACACATCAGAATCCAAACAGCAATCAAAACAATGGACAGAAGCCGATTGTTCAGCACCAAAGTCGGTTCCATCAGCAGGAAAGGTCATGGGTTCGGTGTTTTGGGATGCTAAAGGAATTTTGTTTATTAATTATCTTGAAAAGGGTAGAACAATAACTGTGAATATTATTGCGATCTTTTAACAGACTAGACGAAAAAAGTAGTGAGATTTTTTTCTTCTGCAAACCCACTTTGCAGAAGAAAAATCATCTTTCATCAGGACAATGCACCTGCACACAAAGGTGTTTTGGCAATGGGAAAATTAAGGGATTTGCACCATGAATTGTTGGAACATCCACCTTATTCCCCAGATTTGGTTCCCCTCTGACTTTTATCTCTTCCCAAAACTAAAACTCTTCCTCACTGGTCAGCGTTTTTCTTCAAATCAAGAGATGATTGCAGCTGTAGAGGGGTATTTTGCAGATCTTACTAAGAACCACTACAGGGACAGGATAATGGAGCTGGAGTATCGTTGGAATAAATGTATTAGTCTTAAGGGAGATTATGTTGAAAAATAAAAATAATTTTGAAATTATAAATTCTTTTTGTTTTTTGTTGTTAGGCCGAGAACTTTTCAGACACCGGAATTATAAGGAACAAAGATAGTAGAGATTAAAACTTATAAAATAATTGTTTAGCAAAGCCTCCATGTGGAATATGTGCCAGACAGACGTTTGGCATGTTTCGAATACAAATCTGGTATTACTAAATAAATGTTTTCAATTCCACATATATACCCCTTTTAAACTCAAAATTCTTAATACTTGGCTATTTCCTAGCTCAAGTCTGCATGTTTATTCTCTTCATTTGAGAATATTTACATTTCCATCTTATATTGCATTTCTTGATTTATGTCATTATGTCATCTATAGATAGACAAGTTTTAGACTTGACAGTTATTTGTAATATGTACACAGTGCAACAACAACAAAAAAAAAATTAAGAAAAAAAAGATATTTAGTAAGTTTTTAATATTTATTGTAATTGATTATGGAGCTGGCGCATCACTGGAATAAATGTATTAGTCTTAAGGGAGATTATGTTGAAAAAAAATAAAAATAATTTTGAAATTATAAATTCGTTTTTTCTTTGTTTGGCCGAGAACTTTTCAGACCACACAATTTTTACATATGAACAATCCAGGAAATATCGATATAATGTGCTTACTCACAGTTTTTTTTTTTTATATATATATAAACAGTCCTTTACCACGAACAAAGTTTCCATCGGGACATCTTGAATCTTTGCCTTGATCTGTATACTTTTTTCTTTAACTTGGATGTTTCTGTACTCTGTATACTGTCGTGGTTGTTTTTGTCCTGAGTTGTAAACGATATCGTTTACAACTCAGGCCAAACCAGCTCAGTTTGGCTGGCTGCTACAATTTGTTTCTCCAGTAGGTGCCTGGAGAAACTTTGATTTCACCTTCGATGTGTTTCCATCGAACCCTGACAGTCATTCTTGATTTGGTCTGCTATATAGCAGAATACATTGTCAGACTTACCTTGGAATCTACCCGGAAAACTTCAGAGAGACTCGCCGTCAACAAAACTCCGAAGATAAACCATCACTGTCACGATGTACGAACTACCAAACCTCCAGCCATGAGCTCCTAGTCATCACTTCTTCTTTCTCTTCCAGTACAGCCGAAAAAAGACTTGCCCCCTTTTTTCTCCCCTATCAGTCCCTTAAATATCCTCCTCATTCTTTGTTTCTACTCTGAAGTGTCCATGATTACCCTCTTTCATGATGATGTCACTTGGGTTGTCTCTTGCCAAAAGTCTTTGTTTTAGTTGCTTAATTGTTCACGAGTTGTTGCGAATCTTTCTTTTCCGATGTACTTAACTTATTCATTCCTTAATCTGGCCAGCTTAATATCCTCTTTTATATTTTTTGCTGACTCACCATACTAATAAGGCATAATCCCTTTCCTCTATTTTTAAACACTATAGTTTCACAGGTAATATTGAATATATTGCACAAAGTAGTTAATATACATTCGAAGAACATTTGTACATCTTATTTTCCATGTTATTTTGATTTGACACCTTGTAGAATCGAGCATAACAAGTTAACTAAATTAACTTATCGTGTGAGATTTTACACAACCATTGCCATGCGGCGTCCTGCGGGCACATCTCCTGTATCAGGGTTTTCTTATATAGGTAGAAATGCAGAATCTTCCATAGAATTTTCCAGGCAGTTGTGTGAGGCATATCCATGTGTCATAATACAGCCATGTGCATTGCAGGAACCAAAACTATTATTCATGGACTGCCTCCAGAATGGCAGTAGCAACTTCATTCACTCGTTTTGAGTTGATTGGTTTGTGACCTCTGCCAGGTCTAACCTCTAACGATCTTGGTTTTTTCCAAACGACTAATCATTTGTCACACAGCATATGGAGATAGTGAACCTCGTTGACAAACAGTCTAACAAGCAAAGTATGTTGGGGGGGGGGGGGGGTGAATGTCATCACTGTGGATGGTATTAACACCAGAATGATGGAAAAATCTCACATCCATCTTTTTAAACCCTCCTGGCACTTTCTGAGTTGCATGATATGCTAATTCCGTTCATTTTGTGTTTACGTGCCCTTGGTGGTGAATTTTGGAACTTTTTTCTTCAGATGCCGTGTTCGCATGATGTCCAATGTATTCCTGCAAAGTTTCGCATTTGGATAACTGGATGGTGATCCACAAGGACTTAAACAGGGATACTTTAATTTCAATCACCCTTTATATTGGAGTTTTTGAATAAATTCTATATAATTTTTGTTACATGAAATGTACTTTAATATGTCTAGTGCTAATGTTCCATTAAAACTATTAATTAGTTTCAGAATGGTGATGTAGACAGTGCGGAAATTACTATTTTTAAGTTCAAAAACTGCACTAAATTTTGACCAACAGATCAAGAAATTTTCATTATTTTACTTGAATACAGTCTGAAAGTTTTTACATGTTATTTTGTCCCCATGCAAGTAGATTGCTATTGAAATCAACTAGTTATTTGTGTGCATGGGCAGATTTAGGCAATAGTTCAGCTGTTTGGTTTCATTATATACACACACAATATATATATATATTTTTTTTTTTTTTCATTATTCATTTTCACACTGACCATATATTTCCAGTTTCCTAGCACATTTTTGTAATATATGGATTAATATCCCATCCCATGAGCATGTTCACATTAACATTTTGCAGTATCTATAGGGTAAAAAAAAAAAAAATGACCTCTTCTCCTGTTAAAAAAAAAAAAAAAATAAATAAATAAAATTGCCCTCCAATACTTAACAGAATTATGGACCATTCAGAAACTGGTGCAATTATATTATAATGCATTTTTGTGTTTGCTATGTCAGATGATTATTCCATTTGCCTTTTATTATTTTTGTGCTTTGGGCATGTGCCTTGATCTTGCACTGGTCAGTGCAGTATATCCATATGGTTATGTGCCTTTGCAATTTAATCACACAGCAATCCAGCAGTTTTCTGTTTGCCACCTCCCTGCCTTCAGCATTCATTAAAATTATCCTTCCATAATCATTTGTTTGCTCTCCACATTCTTATGAGGCAAGTAAAAGATTGACATCAAAGATTATATTTGATGTTCATCAAATTTACCCTTTATAATTTGGTTTCTTCTTACCATGCTGGTCACCCTTCTTGGCCACTGTGTTTGTGTTGCTCATGCACCTGTTGATCACCTATCTATATGTATTTATTATTATTATTTGACACCTCCAGGGAGGGCACCCGCTCCACAACTCTGTCTCCACTACTCAATCCCCAAACTGACTGCAACTACACCAACGCCATCGACCACTGACCACCACCAGTATTTCCACAGACAATCACAAACATCTATGCCCACGGTGGGATTCGAACCCGCAGCCTTTTGGCTGGAGAGCGGATACGCTAACCACTCGGCCAGCCAGGCTGGCATTGCTCCACAACCTTGTATGGATGACGCATTATCCTTTATGTTGTTGTTTAGAGGTAGAAATCATCTAGGGATAATAGACATCTTCACAGGCACAAAGATATAAACTATAAACCTGCAGTATTTTGTCTGTTTTATAGGGCTAGGCTAAAAAGGCTATTTCAGATCTATCTTTTAGAGACTGAGTGCAAAGTCAATTTCAGCCCTTAGTCAGTCAGAAATAACTGATACAAACTGTCAGTAATACTAAACAGCAACTGATGAAGAGAATATGACAGACACCTGCCACCATTTCACAATCTATCACCTCAACAATATATTATTGTTTGAAATAGTGCCAGTTTTATGGTCAGTTTTGAAAATTATAAAGAAAAAAATTACCATCTGGTACCAACCCAATAATTATCTTTTAAAAAAATGCTGTATTGGATACATAATAACCTTCATCATATTTAGAACTTTTTGAAGTTGATTTTTTGTGTTACAGCTTAAAAATGTCTTTAACCATAATTTTTCCTAGCTACATGTACATGCAGCACTCTTCAACATGACACTTTCATAATGTAATGCTTTATCATGATGAAAAATTCTGGAAATGCTGGTAAAGACATTTTTGATGTCAATATGAAGATGATCAAAGCAATTGGAGGATGGATCCTAATGCTTGGACTTTTAATGCTTGTAAGTCCAAAGGGAAATGGATGATACATTTAGTCTGTTATTGAAGCTTTATGAGAAGAAAAAAGACACCACTGGTCAGTCATCTTCTCTTCATATAGAAGATTGAATATTAAACTTTTTTTTTTTTCTTATTTTCTCATACTATTTACACTTTATTCTATTACTTTACATCAGTCATTACAAGTGGAAATCTAATTTGCTTGTACATCTTATGAATGGCACTAATAGATATAACCTTTGATAGACATTAGCACATTACTGCATACATATACTGCAAACTAGAGAGCTTTATTCACTGATCATGCTGAATCACAAATTTGGGAAAACTTGAGTGAAATATCAATTAGAGTGAAATAAGGTGTGTGGGTGGGTGGGCGGGCAGGCACCGATGAGACAATTGAGTGTGAGAATGACCAACAAGTGTGGAATCTAGTCTCTCAAGCAATAATATTGAATAGGGTAGTGAAACCAGGAAGTAAGAGAGGTTGGGGCTTAAAGGAGTGCTGCATTCTGTATACTAATACCTGAAGTATTAGGAACAAGAGGGAGGAGTTTTGGCATTTGTTAATGCAGCCTTGCCAAATGTTATAGCATTAGTGAGACGTGGCTATCAGCAGATGAAGTCATCAGAGGGATAGAATGTGAAGGGTTTAGTATTTTCAGAGAGGACAGCGATGGGATGGCATACTGCTGATGATAGCAGATGAAATGCAGTCCAAAAGAATAGGGGTTTGATGGCTAGGTGGTTGTTGCCATAGGCCAGTAAGTCTCACGGATGATCTGGAAGACATGCATTGGCAAATTAGTACAATGAGTACAGGTTGAATTATTATTATAAGGAACTTCAACTATGCAGATTTAGATTGGAAGGAAAAAAGATCACATAGCAGGAAGGAAATGAAATTTATACACTTACTGAGAGATAGCTACTTAAAGCAACATATAATGGAGGGGGTCTAAGGGTGCGAGAGTATTAGACCTCGTCATAGGAACAGAAGAGCTATCCTTAACCAAGGTGGCTACATTACCTCTGATTGGAGCAAGTGATCATGCGGTCTTGACTTGGGAGATTTCAAAACATGAGGAATGTACTGTCAATGGATATATGTGGAACTACAAGGTAGGTGATTATGACATGCTGAGGTGGAAACTTGAAGCTATGCAATGTCATAAAAACCTGCGACGGTAGGATGTTAGTGGTGTATTGGAGATAGCTAAGAAACATCTAGAGGAAATAATATTGAATTGTATACCTAAGGTAAAGAGGATAAATCAAGTAAGAGTTAGATGGATGAGTAGTATAATTAAGAATAAGCTGCAAAAAAAAAGAAATTTTGGAGGTATATAAGGAGAAAGATGAGCAGCAAGCTATAAGGGATAGGCAGGAAAGATGACAAGCATGGTAAGGAAGGCAAAATCAGATTAAGAGAATAAACTGGCCAAGCAGGCCAAGGGAAATCCCAAACAAAGAGTTCTTTCATTATGTGTCAAGTAAGAAGAAGAATGACTATGGAAGAATAACCTTAATGAGTGCTGATGGTGACAAGGTAAGAGAAGCAGATGAAATTATTGAATTACTGAGTGACCACTTAGCAAGGGTATATCATCCAAATTAGGTTAATGCTGTGACATATGTGACAGCCTCTATCACACTTGTCACAGCCTCTGTCATATGTCTATGATGGAACAGAGGTGAATGAATTGGAGGTTTTTAGTATATTGCAGTATCTGATCAATGTAAATATACAGTAAACCTCGATTTAACGCTAATAGGGAATAAGGGGTGTCCGTTAAATCGAAAGTCCATTAAATTGCGAATTTTTTAAAATAAAAATATCTGCAACATCATACTGCAATTTTATCAATATTAGCACTGTAATAACAAAAAAATTGTTTTAAACATAATTTTTAACACAATTTTCAGATAAGTTAGATTGAAGTTAATGTTCAATGTTGAGGCACTTGGTTTAGGTAATCCTGCTTTGAAAAAACTATGAAGTTTTTTTTTTTTGAACTTTTGAATTCTGCTGTTTTTTTTATAATTAACTCCCTAAAATTATGAAAACGTTTGTAATAAAACTGCCACAGAAAATCACGCCATGCGACAAAAGAACCAATTACAATGTGATCACGTCCTAACCATTCACCAAACATGTTTTATGAGTGGTGACTCATTTATGTCGGCTAAATTACTACAGTGTTTTTCCAACATATAATGGCAAAATTTGTTAAAAATAACAGCAAATTAATAACAAAAAATAACCTGTTAATTTAATTATAAGCAAATCTTGGTTAAAAGCATTTTAAAATTAACAGGATGTTAATTTTCACATGTGGCATATGGACCAGAAATTTTGTCTATTAAATCCAAAGTCCTTTAAATTGAGGGTTTATTGTAGTTGTGGAATTCGATGGGATATCAGTTTATGGTTTTATGAGAATGTGCAAAGTAACTAGCAATGTCTACTATGCTGTTGAATTCAAGTCTCAGCTCTGCTAATGTTCCAATGGAGTGGAAAGAAGGCAAAATAATTCCTTTATTATAACCCATTATTAATTCCAAATTATAGACCAATCAGAATCTCAGGAGTGGTGGTAAAAAAAAAGTACTGGAAAAATTGATCAAGAAGATTCAAGAATTCATGGATAAGAATATGATACACTATGATGGGCAAACATGGCTTTGTGAAGGGTCAATCATGCCTTGGTCATTTACTAACTTTTCATAATAGAGTGATGGCTACAACTATTAATATAATAGTGACTGACAACTGAGAAACTTGTTTTGCTAATCCCTGCTGTCTTAATCTATTTAAGCAGCAATTCTATATTAGATTAGTTTTCTTTTGATATTCTGATATCTTAATTTTTAATATACCTATATTATTCCTACCCAAACACTCTTATCTGAAGTTCCACATGAATATCCTTAATACTTACCATGTTTTCTTTGGAAGCATTCACTGAAGATGAACTTACATCATCCACTGGTAGCTCATTTCACACACACTTACTGCACATCATGAGAAAAACCTATACTTCACATGCTTCCTAACTAGTCCCTCAGTTACTTTCCAGAAATAACCCTGGATTCTTCTGCCTCACCCATTGCAAGTTGTAAAATCTTACTTGTATGTATATTGTAGGCCAAGGGTCAGTCTGATAAGAGAGAAATATGACCTGATTGGTGCATTTTCAAGGGAAGGTAAGAGGTGAAATGAGATCCTCTTTTTCCATTGGGGGCAGCAGCAATGTTTTGAAAATGACTTAGTTATCCTCACCCCATTGATGAATAGCATTCAAGTACTGTGTTTAAAGGCACTGATTGTAAAAGATCTTGACACATCTGATGTTTAGGCACTGTGAGGTTTGTCATTGGATGAGACAATGCTCTGTCTCATTGTCAGGAGAAGGTAATTTATGACTGAAAGAGAGTAATTGATAGAACAGTCTTGGAGCACTCCTGCATTGGTGAGGAAGCTATCCATCCGAATGTGCAGTGGTCAACCACAGAGAAAAATAGCTACCCAGTGACAGAGAGTGGAATGTGAATCAAAGGATCCAAAGATGGCCCTTTACCAGACTCATTAAATTAGCTGGAAATGTCAAGAGTAACATTTCAGGTTTCTTCAAGCCTTTCCATTGCATGCATCCAGAGGTGAGTGATGTGGGTTAGGAGATTTGCTTTGGATCTAGAGTGGTGGAATCCACATCAGTGATGGTTTCTGTACCAGGTCATTGATCATCTGGTGGGTCTACAGACAGTTTGAGAAGTTGACTGTTGTTGATGCTTCTATTATTTTAGAGGGGATGAAGGTGAGGGCAGCTATAGATGCCAATTGAGTATGAAAGAATGCAGAGATGATATAGTACAGGTATTATTTCCAAGCACATCTTTGAGTATAATGAGATACCATCAAGACAGGACATTTTGATTATCATCTAGGTTATTTAAGATTCTTCTGATGTGTTTCAGACAAAAGACCATAGGGGCATGTTGGGCACTGATAATGGCAGAAGGTAATTTGCCATGATCCCTAAATATTCATGACATCCACTGATTCAGATCCACTTGACAGATGTGCTGCGGATTACCATGCCCCATGTTTTATTTTATATCTATAATCTCCCACAAAATTCCTACAAGTCTAAAAATAAAATTATACAAAATATAATACTATCAACAGCTCTCTGTTAAACAGAAACTTGGACCAAAAAAAAAAAGATGCAGATAAATCAACAGAACTCATTGAACAGAACATAAGACAAATGCAGGAGTGCTGCAAGATTTGAGTATCCCCAACTCAACAATTCTTAACATAGTTAAAAAGCATCAACTCCATTAGTTTGGTCACATTGTGCAAATGGAACTTGACAGACTTCCTCACCTTGTATTTGAGGGCACTATGGAGAGTATACAAGACCCATCAGACGACCTAGATTAACATGACATAAAGTCTTTAGAATTTATGTGTTAGACTTTCAAAGCTGTTGGCATATGAAAGAGTTTGCTTTCGATAGAGAATGGTGGAAGGCTGTTATCCACATGGGACTCAACTTGTCTTGAGGGCAGAAGAGAAGCAGAATCTCCCACTTGGTTCTAAATCTGTTAAGATGTACATAGAAATCAACCACCAATTATCAGTTCAGCTACACATGCATGGAGCAATATTTTCTTCTCTCTTCATTCTTTTTTGTTCTGCTCTCTGGAGCAATCACTTCATATGTATTTTTTTTTAAGTGATTTTTTTTTTTTTGTCTTGTAGATGTAGATTTTTTGTACATGTCTCTCACACAAGATTTGAAAGAATTTTTTGTGTAAGTGAAACACACCATAAGAGATTGAAAAGACCAAATGTAGATTAGATCAAACAATGTCTGAAGTTTCAAATCACTGTACTAATAAACAAATAAATAAATATAATAATAAATAAATGTTCACTCACTTGAAAGTTTGGCAAAAAAGGTATATCATTGTGAGAATTGCTTATTTTAATAGTTTACTTTAATCCACATTAGTATAGCCATCAATAATCTTATGAGAAAATCGTATGGTAAAATCTTTTCGTGATTTTACTACAAGCAGAACTTTTTATTATTTAACAGAATTGGTGGCAGAGAGAATTCATGCTAGGATCTTTGGTGTAAGAGAAGATGCAGTCACTCACTCTAAGCAAAACATCATTCTGATAAAATATACTCACTCACTTTAACAAACTACCAAAGCAATTCCAACCTAGTCCCCCATAGGCACATTGGCAATCTAAAGGAAATTCACTAGCTATTCTCGTGGTCACTGTGAGTTCATCATAGTGAGTATATGGTTTCTAGAAGAATAATTGAAAACAGTAATTTCTGAAATATGAGGTTGAGGAAAGCTTAACATTGTCTTGCATATACAGCATACCATGTGTATGCATGTTGCCATGCATATACATGGTATGCTTTTTTTGTTTAAGGAGATGCTCATGCAGTTTAAGTTATTGGACTCCCCATCAGTCTTGCGACACTTCCTTTACAAATATTCTGCTTTGTTACTTTTGTTATTTTTTTTACTATATACTGAAATCCATATCCTATGTTAAAGTAAAGCATTGTGCATTATTAGTATTTAACATTTTATTTTATTTTATTATTATTATTTTTTAAAGCATGCATAACAGTGGCCACTTCTCAATGTTAGGATTGGGAGATATAGTAAGTATCATGCTATCCTCTCATTGACTTAAATTTGCTTGAAGTTGTGACAAAATAATAATAATAATAATAAATAGAGTAATCTCACATGGTTTGTCCATATCACGAAAAATAAAATTTACCATTGAAATTCTAAAAGCTGTTTTACTAACTTGAATTAATCATAATGTTGAAATGAATGGATGGGTAAAGGAGAAATTTAATAGGCACATTGATTTATCATTGTATATATTGATCATCATTTGGAACTCGTTGCTAATAAATGTATATTTTAATTTAACTCGTGTTTTAGTGAAATATAAAAAACATGTAGGGAACGTATTGCATATTATCATAAAAATGTAATAGCATAATTTTTCAAATTATGCTATTACATATGAAAGAAATTATGGTATCTTTCCATCTTATTCTTGTTTTTCCTTTTGGTCTTTTATCAAGAATTTTTCTATTTATAGTCTTCTTAAGAATACTGTCATTTCCATGTATTTAGGCTCATGATATAGCTGAATGGAATAAAAAAATAACTAACATTGGGTTTATAGGTCGTGATAATTATTTAATAAAACCTGCTAGTTTTTCCACTTAAATATGATTCATTACATAACTAAAAACCGAATGTGTTGGAACCGTTACACAAAAATACAAGTAAAACAGAAACGTGGAGCATGGAAGCTGGCACATGGTCACTGATTGTTCAGCAGGTGTACCCAGTAGTTTACAGAAAAATTAAAGCCCAACGTGTTTAAAGATCTAATAGGTGACTTCCTAATGTCACACAAAATATCATTCCTTGGTTTCTGTTGGGAGTGCCTTGTGAGTGGATTACCATCGTAGCCTCTTTGATATTGCAGGTATAGCATAAAGTTCTTGTCCCATTCAATGTTGTAGTGAGTGTGGGAGAAATGGAATGCCAGACCTGAGTTGTCTTCTCTGTTGTTATTGATGTTTGCAATATACTCCTTTTTGTATTATTTCTAAGCTTCTCGATGTTTGCCCTATGTAATTAAGGTCACAAGAACATGGAATATTGTAAACTCCAGGATGTTTGTTAATAGGGTTGTAATCCTTGGGCGAGCCTAACAGATTTCATACCATCGTAATGGGTTTGAAGGTCACCCTAATGTCATGAGATTTGCGAATTTTAGTGAAAGTTTACCAATTAAAGGGATGGAGACTTAGGCTCTATAATGAATGTCATGGATCAGCTGTGGAGAGAGATTTGAGAATAGTATTCTTTGTCCCGTATTTTTAGGATATCCATTGCTGGTCAATAGTTAGAGTATAGAATGTAATTCTTATGTTAGTTTTCCTTCATCTCTTATAATAGAGATCACCCTCTTTTTCAGCATATATATAATACCTAATTTTTGTGAAATATGGTGAAATGAGGAGAAATTCTTGCTTGAGAACATTTCAATTCCTTAGCTATAAACTGTTGAGTTTTCCTCCTTAGCTTCCGATATGTCACTTGTTTTGCCTATGCTTAACAAATGATTAACTGAAATCTACATACAAACGATTCCTTTCACACAGTCAGTCCCGCAGCTACTGAAATATATGCTATTTCTATGCTCTCCTCAAAATTATTTGGAAAATTTTGGAATATTCTAATATTTTGAACCATGTTAAAAACTATAATAGATTTAGTTTAATCCTTTATCCCAGTGAGAGCAAACAAAGTTTGCGCCTGAAAATATCTTCAGGACTAAATATAGTGTTGTACTATCTTATCCAGTAAGTAGTGCAACACCAAGGCAACTCGTGGCAAAGGTGGAGCAAGCTACCAGGCACTTCTAACCCAGTATCTCCCATAATGCAAAACACATTTCCTATGTGGATATGTATACTGTTATGCATTAAAGGGATTGGCCATCTACCCAGACTAGTTTCGACCTTTATTGAGGTCTCTTCAGTGGGAGCCAGGCCCAGAGCTGGAGATACCAGGCAGAAGCAGTAGCAAGTCATCTGTGCCTATGGGAGTTGCCAAAAGGTTTATCACCTTTTTTTTAAAAATTACTCTGGATTTAGAGAAAGATGTTGAAAATTTATTTATCACTAGGTTAGACTATAATAGATTTAGTTTAAT
The DNA here is from genome assembly GCF_054136105.1 of Typopeltis vanoorti. Lineage (NCBI taxonomy): Eukaryota > Metazoa > Arthropoda > Arachnida > Uropygi > Thelyphonidae > Typopeltis > Typopeltis vanoorti. The sequence continues at coordinate 7,770,756 of NC_143572.1, forward strand.
CCTTTATCCCAGTGAGAGCAAACAAAGTTTGCGCCTGAAAATATCTTCAGGACTAAATATAGTGTTGTACTATCTTATCCAGTAAGTAGTGCAACACCAAGGCAACTCGTGGCAAAGGTGGAGCAAGCTACCAGGCACTTCTAACCCAGTATCTCCCATAATGCAAAACACATTTCCTATGTGGATATGTATACTGTTATGCATTAAAGGGATTGGCCATCTACCCAGACTAGTTTCGACCTTTATTGAGGTCTCTTCAGTGGGAGCCAGGCCCAGAGCTGGAGATACCAGGCAGAAGCAGTAGCAAGTCATCTGTGCCTATGGGAGTTGCCAAAAGGTTTATCACCTTTTTTTTAAAAATTACTCTGGATTTAGAGAAAGATGTTGAAAATTTATTTATCACTAGGTTAGACTATAATAGATTTAGTTTAATCCTTTATCCCAGTGAGAGCAAACAAAGTTTGCGCCTGAAAATATCTTCAGGACTAAATATAGTGTTGTACATAACAGTATACATATCCACATAGGAAATGTGTTTTGCATTATGGGAGATACTGGGTTAGAAGTGCCTGGTAGCTTGCTCCACCTTTGCCACGAGTTGCCTTGGTGTTGCACTACTTACTGGATAAGATAGTACAACACTATATTTAGTCCTGAAGATATTTTCAGGCGCAAACTTTGTTTGCTCTCACTGGGATAAAGGATTAAACTAAATCTATTATAGTCTAACCTAGTGATAAATAAATTTTCAACATGTTAAAAACTATTCTAATTTTGTGAATGTTTTCAAATAACAGTTTTCTTATAATTTATATTACATTTTTATGTGTTTACATGCCTATATAAATCTACAAAGTATGTAAATTTAGATGATGCTAATTCATTCTTAGTAACAATTATTTTCTATGCAATAAATTAGAATTGCAAATCATCCAGCACATTTTCTATGATTATTCTAACTTTTTAATTCGGAGGTGTACTCTTGGTCAGCTATTTTTATCCAAGTTGTCATGAGTATTATCCATATCTAACTTGTTACAATGCTAGAACTTAGAACTCAATTGCCTTCTACTTGACTGCATTTTATCCCCCCCCCCCACCACCACCACCAAGTTATTTCTTCATTTATGTGATCTGCATCACCTATTCCAATATCCATTATATATTGTATTATACTATTCAAAATGTTATTACTATCGATTGGATTTAATTTGGCTATTTCTAAGCATTATTTACATGGAGACATTAACCTTCTTCATAATTTGTGTGGTTAAAAATACAAGGTTCAGATCTTCCTATACTTATTAACCATACAAACTATGAAGAAAGTGATGAAGGTAATGTTTTTCTGTTTTTTTCCCTGAAATGGTTATTTGAAAATAAATAAATAAAAATTTCTATTATAGAATTTATTTTCTTCCATTTTTGTTTTAAATACCCATGCTGGAGAAATTAAAAATGGCAAACAATAATCCCATTATAAATGCTATACTACTTAAACTACTTGTCAGTTTGACAACTACTATGGTATATTAAATAACATAATACAGAATAGTTAAACAGGTAAACAAACTCTAAAAAATTAAAGAGATTGGAAACTTACTTTTTGCTTCTACACATCACCTCTCAGGATTGCCATTCAACTCTTGTTTAAATTGTGTATTGCAATGACTCTACTCAGATTAAATGAAAGTGAACAAAATACAGAAATTAGGATGGCAAAAAGAAGATGAAAGAAGATCACTTTATGAAGGAAAATGAAAATAAACCTGATATCAAAATTGGATATTTTAATTCCCATTCTTTACTTTATGCATAGAAGGTGTTCGGCTCTTTGAGATAAATCCAGTCTTTGAAATTTCTTAAATGAACTGCATAATCATAAAATGTGGCACAACAATCAGAAAGAAATAATAGAAAATAGGCAGGACGTATCTACATCCTCAATGGAGACCTATAGAATAATATTCAGGCACAATTTTTAGTGAAAATGGGAAATTAAATATGGAAAAGAAACAATACAATATGCAAAGCTAGTAGTGGTTAGTTACTTGAATAAATTTACATAGAATAAGAGAGAAAGCAGCCCAACCACTATAATATCAATATACAGGGTGTTCGGGATAAATTTGACATATTTATAATTAATTATATTTTTCCGTAAGTTACATGTATTAACACACACTTCTCTTCATTTAAAAGTTTGGACCCTTCTTCATTCATATACAAGATGTCAGAAAGGATGGATAGCTGGAACCCACCTGAATCATGGAAGAGAATAACTTGTATCATGATGATTCGTGCCCGCCATCAAAATAAGGATATTACGACTGCTGCCCAATGCTCCCTGAATACAGTAAAAACAATCAGGCATGAACTAGAGACTTGCAATGGTGACTACGAGGATGTAGCAAGAAGAAAGATCCCTAGCAGACGATGTGATTGCGTTCGTACAGCAGAATTCCTTGCAAATCTGCAGGAACAGGTGTTGAAGAACCCTGGCATTGGAATTCGGGCTTTGTTCGTGGAGTTGCTAACTGTAGTCAAGCCCTGGATAACAAGGGTAGCCAATGGTAGGCCGTATGTATGGCAGCAGGATTCGGCCCCTTGCCACACCTCTGGGAAAAGTCAAAAATGGTTGTCTGAAAATTTCTACGACTTCACCAGTCCAAATGTTTGGCCTCCAAACTCCCCAGACCTTAACCCCATGGATTATTTTGTATGGGGCGCAGTTGAAAAAGACACCAATCGCACTTCCAGTAATACAAAAGCCCAGTTAATGGATAAAATTAAAACAGTTTTTGCGGCCCTTCCCAGGGAGACTGTAGCATCAGCTTGTTCGAGGTTCCGAAGCAGAATTGAAGCTGTGATCGATGCTAATGGTGGTTATTTTGAGTAAATCTTGTTGATAGTATTGTAATTAACTCTGCCTGTAATGTTTTTTTGTCAATTCATTAAATTTAATAGATACAAAGAAGATTTTCTTTTTCCTTACGAAACTGTCAAATTTATCCCGAACACCCTGTATATATATTTTTTTTCTCACTCAAATTATGGGGACAAGATCAGAGTAGCATGGATATTTTGACTTTCGTGTGTGTGTATATATACACATACGAAGAGGGGAATATGTATATGATAGGAAATTTTTTTATACACACAAAGTTTTTATATTATACTAGGGGGCTTCCCCCCCCCCCCCCCAGTTCTGGATTTGTTGGCCATAGGCCGATTTTCCTTGAATTCTGATTACTTGAATTCTGAAAACTCAAAGCCCCCCCCCCCCAGTTCTGGGCTGGTTATTTTTGGATCAGATGCTCAGAGCTTGCTCCACCTTTGCCGTGAGTTTCCCCTTCTTGCACTACTTCCGAGTCGCCTTGTTGTTGCACTACTTGCTAGACTTGAAACAAGCCATTTTTGTTCAATATTAGCTTTGTCTTATTTTATATCAATAAAAATATTGCAACGTTTAATATTTTTCTATTTAAAAAAAGTTATTTTCTTCAAATTTTTTATATAAAAATAATTATACTACCCACACCAAATTATTACTAATAAATATATATTATATTAAGAAGCCGGACAAAAAACATGACATAAAAGTGCTTATCATTTTATATCTATAGGGTAGATTATAGATTCAAGAACTTGATGTATTATTGCTATAGATGTTAATATGCTAAACAAAACATTCCAAGATCTGGTACTTTTTTATATCCACTGGTAGTATTAGATTAAATTCATTTATTGTATAATTATGAAATACACACATAATCAAGAACTACCCAGATGCTCAGTAGTAGAAAGCTCATCTCATTCAGTTTCTTAGACCATTGCAGTGAATTTAACTATATTTGATGCTCACATTTTCCACTAAGAAAGAGAATCTGCAGTGAAGATTTTTTAGCTCATAATGTGATCCATATAGATAATGAATAACAGAGGGGATAATGTACATCCTTGTTTCACACCAGATTTAACATTAAACCATCTTCCTGTACTTCCTTCAATTCTAACTGCTGACTTACAACTCAAATAAAGACTAACTATTGCTTGATATAATGCCCCATTGACACCATATAACTGTAGCGTATCGAATAGCTTCTCTCTTGACACCTTGTCATATGCCTTTTCCAAATCGACAAAACTTAAATACAGATCTTTGTCATATTCCCATGCTTTCTCGACTATTTGTCGTAAAGTGAAGATCTGATCCTGAGAGCCTCTATTTGGCCTGAATCCAGCTTTTTTTCCACAATTCTTCTCAACCGTTTCTCAAGTATACTTGCATATATCTTACCAGGAACACTCAGTAATGAAATGCCTCTGTTATTCTCACATTCAGTTTTATTTCCCTTTTTATATATGGGTACTATGAGAGCACTACTCCAATCATCGGGAATTCGTCCCTCTCTCCAGGCTTTCTGAACTATGCAGTGCAGTCACTGTAAGACATTTATACTTACTTACCACCATACTTCAGCATTTCTGGCTGAATATCATCTTCTCCTGCTGCCTTTCCACATTTCAGGCTGACTGTATGCCTGTTGAGTGTTTTTTACCACTGTGCTATCACTGCTTGTTTCATTTAGCAATTTTTCGAAGTAATTACTCCATTCTTCAAGGATATCTTTTTCTCCTCTTTTCATGTCACCTTTATCATCTCTAACTCCTTTTACAACACTCCTTCCTCCATTTCTAAGCTTCTTCAACAACCTCCAGAATATCTTACCACCTTCTTGATATTTATTTTCTATGTTCTTGCCAAAGTCCTTCCATGACTTTTGTTTAGCTAGTTTTACACACTGTTTAGCATTCTTGCATTTGTCTCTATATTCTCTAAGAGCACAAGCTGACTTATTTGCCAAGAACTTTTGATATGCTTTCTTCTTTTTCTTCACTGCCTCTTTAACTTCCTGCGTCCACCACGGAGTTCTGATTTTTCTATCCTTGCAGACAACCTCACCACATGCCTCTGGCTGAATCAATCCGTGTTTTCTTCAAGGATTGCCACTGAATCTCCAAGGTTTGATTCCTGTTCTCAAACTCTTTCATTTTTTCTTGCATAATATTTATGTATTTTAGTCTACAGTTCACATCTGAGAGCTGATCAACTTTTATTTGCTTTAAAACTTTCTTACATGTTATTCTTTTCAATATGAAATTCAATTTTATCCTGCTCAAGACTAAATAGTGATTATTCCAATTTCAAATCCACTCTGATGTACACTCTGATGTCCTGCCCCAGGGAGAAAACATCACTATCAACAATAACATAGTCAATGAGACTATGTTCCTTGCCTCCAATATACACAAATATACAAACGATAAATATGAATCATTAGATAACTAAAAACGGCGAATGTGTATGAACCATTACACAAAAATATTAAAGTAAAACAGAAACACGTTGAGCATGGAAGCTGGTACATGGTCAGTAATTGTTCAGCAGGTGGACCCGATAGTTTGCAGAAAAACTATAAAGTCTGATGTGTTTAAAGATCTGATAAGTGACTTCCAAATGTCACACAAACTCATTCTTTGGTTTCTGTTGATATGCCTTGTGAGTCGATTACCATCATAGCCGCTTTGATATTGCAGGCACAGAAGTTGTATTCTATTTACAGCATGGAGCACTTGTCCCATTCAGTGTTGTGGTGAGTGTGGGGGAAAATGGAATGCTAGACCTGAGCTGTTTTCTCTGTTGTTACGGACATTTCCAATATACTGCTTTTTGTCTTATTTCTAAACTTCTCGATGTTTGCCCTTTGTAATTAAGGCCACAAGAACATGGAAAACTCCAGGATATTTGTTGACAGGGTAGTGGTCCTTGGGTGAGCATAACATACCATCATAAATGGTTTGAAAGCCTTTCTAATGTCATTAGATTTCTCCTCTATGTAACATCACATGGCTCATTCTAATTTTGAATGATCAATTGTTTGTATTCTGCCTTGTAAAAAACTGTTTTCTGTCAAGCCACTGATGACAGTTTATTTTCAAACTGAAATATCTGGCAGTATATTAAATATACTTTTCTTGTGTTAACATGTAGGTAATTCTTAATTTTGTAAATGTTTTGAAATAACAGTTTTCTTATAATTTATATTGTAAGCCTCTATAGCTTAGTTGGTATAGACGAATCCCTTTGGTCGGAAAGACCTGGTTTCGATTCACATCCAAGACATGAGGAACCTTTATCTGGTCTCTTTCGACTAAAGGTGAGTTAGCTGGTCTCATATTGAGGTAGAGTTTTTTCACTTGGAAAATCTGGTTTTTTGTCCCTCAGAACAGGCAAACTGCCCCGTGAACACACATGGATCATAGCCCTGAATACTTAGGACAAGATGTAGAAGAGATAGGATCCTCACCACGTGTCATCATTTCCATGGCACATGAATGGGAATGGATATAATTTATATTACATTTTTATGTGTTGAAATCATTATATAATCTACAAAGATTTAGATTAGGCTAATTCCTATTTGGTAATAATTTCTATGCAGTAAATAAGAATTGCAAATCATTCAACACATTTTCTTTGATTATTCTAATTTTTTTGATTCATAGGTGTAGTTAAATATGACAGGAAAGGGGAATTTTAATAGTCTTACTTGACAGTGTATTACTCATTTTAATTGGTGTTTTTAAAATTGGTGATCATTTTCTACAGATTGCCTAATGGTGAGTGAGCAGAAAGTATATGAGGAATTGAGTAAACATGTCAAAGATGTCAGTAAGGTCATATCATTTGATGGTATATCACCACCTGTCTTGCAGGTATGTTCCAGGGAGTCAACAACAGCTTTAACTTATTACTTTAACATGAGTCTTAGATTGGCCCAACTTCTAAATGTGTGGAAAGAGGACCAAATTTTTCTGCTTTGTAAAGTGGGTGATAAGACTGAGGCTTTAAGTTATAGACCAGTCTGCTTGTATGCAGTTGTAGTGAAGGTGTTAGAGATGATCAGAATTGAGTTCACAGCAGCAGACAAACTGGTAATTAAATTGGAAGAGATGAGGTTGGATGCCAGATTAGTGTGTTGGATTGGAAATTACCTGTCTGATAGGTAACAGCAGATTGTGCATGGAGAGCAGTATCCCAGAAGAGGAATGTTACTAGTGGTGTGTGTCTCACGGGGCTGTTTTAGGGTCCATTGTTATTTAATTTATATGTAAATTACACTGAGAAGGGCTTGATTTGTGATGTACAGTTGTTTGCAGTGCAGATGATACGAAGTTGGGGAGAGCTATGAGAAGTAAAACAGATGTTGCAGGAAGACTTGAACAGACTAAGTGTATGGGCAAGTGTGTTGAGATGCCAGTTCAGTGTAGCAAAGTGAATATTTTAAAATTTGGAAAGAAAATATGTGATTTAGAGTATAAAGTTGTTGGAAAGATCTCAGAAGATATGAAAGAGATGGGGTTGATGGTGGATAGGGACCTGAAATTTTGTTAAAATTGTGAGAACAGTACAGCGAATTATGGCAATGATGCAGAGAACACTGACACATAGCAGTAAGGATATTTATGATTCTATTGTACAGAGCTTTGATCATACCACATGGATTACTGTGCACAGATTTGACTAACAGTTTTTGTTCTCTGGAATGTTAAATATGAGGACAGATTGAAAGAATCCAAAATTGCAGAGCCTAGTCAATAGGAGGAGTGAGAAACATGATTGAGATGTATAAGTTAGTAAGAGGTAATACTAGATTAATGTGGATGAGATTTTTGATGGAATGGCTGGTGACTGAGGGAGAATATGATGCCATACCTGGAAGCTGTATAAAAGAGTATGAGCAAGGCGGTGAGTTTTATTTGCATGGAAAGCAAATAAATTTAATGCATAGCTTGAAATCATGGCGAATGCAGAGTGTGTGTGTGAGAGAGAGAGTGAGTGGGACCTCCTGTGATGAGTGTTTTGACTCCATGGAGGACTATTGATTATATTTGAATTAATGATCCCTTGAATTTTTCACCTTGTTGTAACACGCTGCAGACTGCTAAAAAATCCATGCTGACCATCACATAGAATGCCTCTGTTATTAACCCAGTTCTGAATCCTAGTCGTCACCAACCTGCCTAACACCTTAACAACAGCTCCAGATGCACAGAGTAGCCTCAGTCTCTATTTTCCCTTTTATGAAGTGGAACAATTTTTCTCACATACCACTTCTTTGGGACTCTTGCTGTGAATTATGTAAATCATTCCTTCGAGGCACGCGGTCTATTTTATCAAATCCTCCTGCCATGTTAACATTGAGTTTATTTAATTCTTCATATAACTTACTCAATCACCATCTGTCCCTTCATCATGCCTTCTACACCTCAGCTTCTTATGCCTTCAGGAGGATGAAATACATTGATAAACTGCTTATTGAATATTTCAACTATAATCTCTGCATCAGTTACCAATTTACCATTGGAATCAACTAACATCATCCCACTGTAAAACAGTCATAATTTAAAATTATGAATATTTTTACAAATTGTTTATGTTAGTACATTATTAGTTTCGGTTTCATAATACTATTGTTGGCACTTGCGATGTACACATCATTGATGTTATTTTGTCAAAATGAAATGTGAAGCATTTAAAAAAAATTAAGTACTTACTGGATTTGGATAGTTGTGTTACTTTCAGAAATTTTGTGGTTTAAAATTATTTAGTAAAGATATTCTCGTAACGCTAATGGAGACGACACGTCAGCCATTATACATAACTTCTTGCTTGACACTTTCATGGAGTGCGCATGCTTGCCGGGGAGTTGGATGGGTGATTGACAGCTGACAGAGAGAGAGCGTTCAGTATCGAGGTAATGGAAACAACAAGAGAGCGTTGTATTGAAGTAACGGGGGATAAACAAGAGAGAGCTAATGGAAGTTTAAGAACACAGACAGGCAAAATTTTGTTTTTAGGAAATTAAGTTTTTATGTGACAGTCGGGGGCATATTAATAGAAGATTCTGAAAAAGGAATTGTAGAATTGTGAGTCTTTAAAGTGGAGGAGTTAAAACTGTAAATAAGTATTGGTAAATAAAAGAAAATATTGCAATTGACATTCTATAGGAATGTTCAAGGAAATACTGATTGAAAATTTCATCTGTTTTAAGGACGCCAGATTTATCTGTTATTTCTACTGGAAAAGGAGACAGAATTTAGCAACTTAGATAAAGCAGTAGAAGAAATTTTTCTTTTGCTGGTACAAAAATTGAACTGCATGAGGTAAGATGTACTTCGGTGAATTCAGAATATTGTACTTCGGAGTCAGGAGGAATAACGTGTGCTACATAAGGGCGATGAGAAAGGATTCTATGGAAAAAGAAGAAGAGAATTTTATATCTTCGAAAAAAGGCCTTAACAAGGAAACTGACTATGAACATTTTGTTATTGTGTAAACAAGGTGTTTAGTCTAGTAGACGTGATTAAGTATATGAGTCAGAGAATGGGTTATCTCTAAAGTTTAAGTTTATTTTAAAAGACCTCGAATCCAGTTAATTTTGTAGTTAGTTGTGTAATTTTATTTGAAGTGTATATATTGTTTTTGTTTTATTAAATGTGTATATTTTGTATTTGGTCTTGAGTCAGTGATTTTTTGGATTTAGAAAGAAATAGTAAAAAGTCATTGCACCAATCGGAATGGAATCCTTGTGCGTATAAATAAAAACACTCGGAAATAGAAATAATCGTTATAGAGAAAATCTCATAACAAATGAGGATTGATAATTAATAAATAATCCTCCTCTTTATAACAAATGGTAACAGAGATCAAATCTCTTTATCACCAGTCATTCTTTCTTCTGCTTGCCACATATCGAAAGAACTTGCTAGTAGTTTTCTTGGCTTGATTGGCTAATTTCTGCTCATACTGTAATTTTGATATCTTTATCAGCCAAGTGACCTTACTTGCCTTCTCTTTATACCCTTCTGCAACTAATTTTTTACCAACATTCATCGTGTATTGTCTCCACAGTCCTGCCTTCTTTCTGATCCAGAGTTATATATAATATCCTATTCTGGATCTCTAAAGAATCTGGCACAAAAGCAGTTTGTAAATCCAAACAAAACCACATGAAATGAATTAATTTTGGAAATATCTGGACAAAAACAAATTCTTTTAAGTAATACAAATATCAAATCTGGTAAGTACATCAATTTTTTGACTTCTTTACTTATCACTTTTGACAAAACAATGTCCATAACGGGCACATCGCAAGTGCACATCGTGTTATGAAAACAAAACTAATAAACATTTTAACATAAACAATTCGTAAAAATATTCACAATTTTAATTATGATTATTTTTACAGAGGCATATTGTGAGAAAGCAGGAGTATTTGTTTTTAAAGCTCTAAGTTCTTTCTTAACTTTCTTGGTATGTTCATGGTCCCTAGGTGCCCTTGACATATTAACGATTTGATTAGCTATTTTCTCAGGGGAGATAATTGTGCTTTTTCTTTTAGGTAGATTATTGTGGATAGTTGTTGGAGAAGATTCCAAGCTTTTCTGCTTGATTGTTTGAAGTCAAGGTTTTCAACTGTATCAATCCATTTTGTTTTTTGAGATGAGTTCAGGCTATGTAGTAATTCATCTGCAATTTCAGGATCTTCACTTTCACTTTTCAGGAACTCTCTATAGAGATGTTTACTCTCTTCATTCCATCCGGGGACATAATCTTTCCTGACCCTTGTGAAAGACCATAATATACACCTTGTATCACGGTACTTCCATTCTTCATGATGGCTATTAAAATCACCAATCCATGCTGTTGGATGTTGATAAGTAGGTATCACATCTATAGACCATGATGTTAAAGGTATGATGAAAAAATATCACCTCTAATGGATATATTTTTTCGCAGTTGATATGATTGTTCCTACAAATCTTTGTACTTCGCAACTCTAACAGGTATCCAACGAACACATTTATCCAATTCATTTGTAAACTTTCTCCAATTTGCTTTTTTTAAAATTCCAATGCGGTCGTGGAAAGGATTTTGCTATAGGTAGTGTCATACTAATTTCCAGTAACACTGGTCGATGTTGACTGTGTTGGAAGTTAGAAAGTGCATATCGTCTTGCTGGTAGTGGTTGCCCTTCTGTGTTTATTGAAACAAAACATAAGTCTGGATTAGACTCTGTTTGCAATGCTGATGATCTAAAGGTGTTTCTATCTTTGGCATCAAATACAAGGTGTATATTATTTATTTCTGCCCATTGAACGAGGGTAGTACTGCAGTCGTTATCACGGTACTTCCATTCTTCATGATAGCTATTAAAATCACCAATCCATACTGTTGGATGTTGATAAGTAGGTATCACATCTATAGACCATGATGTTAAAGGAGGTTTATAGACATTGACTATTGTTATGTTGTGAATTTTCGCACTCACAAGATGGGTATCAAGAAACACTGTAATGTATCATCAGTCTAATTGCCAGTTTTCAAATGAAAGGTTTACACTTTTGTGAATTTCACTAGTATGTATCCTGCCAGTTTTTGGAATTTAAACAATAGCAAAAGAGAGAATATTTTAAGCAGTATCTGATGATTGAATTAAAGGAACTGTGAGATTGATTAAGTTTATATTATCACTAGCTTCTTGATAAATTTTTTTTCCATTTGTTATTTATCAAGACTACAAATATCTGGAGCGATTCTGTGTTTAGTATCAGAGGCACCTGTATAGCTCTCCATGACATAAGGCTGCTAACTAGTGGAACTTTTTCTAGGCATTTCTTTGGCTGGTTCCCAAGTTATTCAATCTTTGGCATGAACAAGGAGAGTTTTATAACCCTTAATTCTAAAAAATTGACAATCATTTCCACACTGTTACAGACAATAAGACAAGTTTTAGGGCTACTTTTTTTTTTTTTTTTTTTGTATATTCTCTCTCTCTTTCTTTTGAAAAGCTCTAGTTCATTGGCTTGATCTCTCCAATCAGTGCAGACTTGAAGGTAAGGATCAGCCCCCCCCCACACACGTTCAAAAAATTTAGTTAAAATTTCAAAAAGTACCATCTACTCCTGTTCAATAATAAAAGGCATTAGTTTATTACTCCAGTGTCATTAGATCTTATATTTTGGTCTTTTAATGCACTACCTAAACTACTACAATACACTTAGATTTTGGTCCTCTGCAATCCTGAAAATATCTGTTTTGCTAACCTTTCCCCTTCCATTCTCTTCAAACATCCACATTCTTTTAAATAAGCTCTGTTCAAATTCCTTTCTCATATAAATTTGCAAATGCAAGTTTCTGTGTTTTAATTTTTTTTAAATTTTTTATTATTATGTAACACCAACAAGGGGTCCAAAGGCTTATCAAGGGAGGGTACCTACTCCACAACTCTCCGTCTTCACTACTCAGTCTACCAACTACAGCAAACCGCATATCCACACGAACACCATCTACTGCCCACCACCACCACTACTACTAGTATTTTCACAGACAATCAGAAACATCCATGGCAGGATTCAAACTCGCAACCTTTTAGATGAAAAGTAGATACGCTAACCACTCAACCAACCAGTTCTGTGGGAAGTTTTCAGTATTGAGACCACATTATTATATAAATAAAGCGTCTAATAAAAAAAAGCAATTAAAACCTGACAAGTTTTGTAAGTCATACGACTTAATATCATCTAGAGTAATGGTATCTTAAACTTTTACAGAACAAAAGCTTTTTAACAATTGATTAGACATATTAGATCTTTTTGATAACTTCACAACCGTAATCATGTTCTGCGGTGTCACGCATGTTATATCCTAGGTCCGTGGCAGTTAAATTTTTGATTAAAGCAGACCATACTTGATGTAAAATTAAGCCTTGATTTTATTGCATTGTGTAGGGATCCTAAGCATTTGCGAGGCTTCTCTAAATTTTCTTGTAAAATAGTTACAATAGTATATAACATTTTGTTTGTTGCCAAAGTACTTGATGGCCAATAGTGGTTGCGTGGAATGCCAAGCCAGATTTATGCTCTCTTCTTATTTTGATATCTTTTCTGAGACCTTCCTGTCTGGCCTACATAACAAATGCCACAAGAGCAATGAATTTCAAAGATACCTGGTTTTTTAATGGGGTGATGTTGGAGGTTTCGTGGATGTAGCAATCTTGATATTTTTTGTAAATGGGAAAAAAGCCACTTTTACGTTACACTCATGGAGCAACACAGCCAATTTGTCTGTGACGTTCTCAATAGAAAGTAATGTGATTGCGCTCTTGAAATCGTTTTTAAGCAATGGAGTTGCAGCAGAAGTGTTAAGAATTTTTTTTATTATCTTCGATTTAAAACCGTTAAGTACAGGTTCTGTCTGAGATAGTCCCATTTTTCATTCTTTTAATTGATGTGCTTGATATATTGTATGCCCTGTCTCATAAAGTTTTAATTATGTCTATCTTTTGCAATGGATGGTGGTGTGAAGTGCCATTTAAAAATCTTTCTGTTGTGGTAGGTTTTCTGTATACTGAAAAGGATAACCTTTTTTCCTCATCATTTTTACTTCGACAAAGATATCAAGGAACAGTAATTTTTTTTGTGTTGTTCTAGTTCAAGAGCGAATTTTATATTGGGATACAAGTTGTTCAGATAATCTTTGAAAGCAATCAGCTCATCCACCATTCCCAAAATATTATCAATGTAGCATAACCAAATTTTTAGTTTCTTCTGATAGTTTTTTTAATGTATCAGTTCCAAAAATTTTAATAAACAGGTTGCCTAAGGCTGGAGAAAGGGGGAAACCCATGGCAAGTCCTTCTTTTTGTTCTCAATATTTGTCTTGAAATATGAAAAAAGTGTTTTCCATGCAGTGTTTGAATAGTCCTACAGTGTCCAGCCAGAAAAGATTTATAATTTCTGTCATTAATATAAATTTGTTCACTTCCCCATTTTTTTCTAAAGATTTTCTGTGGTTTCTTCTCATTGCTAACCTAACTCTCATTTCAGTAAGTTAAAACTTTCTTGTATATTACTTTTTGAGTTTTTGCAAACATCTCTTTTATTCCATATAAATTTATTAAGCTAAATTTCCCACCTTGTCAGGTTGTTTATTTTATCTATTTCTAACTTTAATTTGCCATCTGCACTAACAGTTGTGATTATTGAATGAAATTTGTTACTTCTTCTATAGGTTCTCCTCCAGTGAGAATGCAGTTAATGTTTTCCATGGCCTTACTTTTTGTTATAGTTTTTCTTTTTATTACTACCATTTTGTTATATTATAGCAAGCTTAGTTAATCTCAAAATGCAGGCTGGACTTAAGTAATACTAAAATTATACCATCTGAGTAAAGTAAAAAAAAAAAAAAAAAGTTAAATATCTCCAGTTTTGATATTGGGTTTAATGCCAGTTCCCTTCATTACATGATCTGTGTAGATAATAATGATGATGAATAACAGTGGAGAGGGCATGTACCCTTGTCTTACAAGGGTACATGCCCTGATTTCATATTAATCGATCTTCCAGTAGAATCTTGTGTTTTAACTGGAGATTGTAAGTGCTGACTGATAAGATTGCATTTTCAGTTTCCAAGGACAAATATTTTTATAATATTAAAGTTTATATATAAATAATTCTTCGAATTAAATTTAATGTTTGAATTGAATGAGAGTGTAACTGAATTGTGTATTTTTCTATATATTTTTATATTTAATTGTTGAATTGATTAGGAAATCACATGGAAGTTAAATAAAGAGAGCATTAGTTTCATGCTCTCGCTCATGCGTGTACACACACATGTGCAAGGAAGGGAGAGAGAGGGATGTATTTGTTGGCAAATGTGAGTAGCTTATGAGAAAAATAAGAGGATGGTGTAAGAAGTTGTTCAGAAATGTTTGCTGGATAAGCAGGTAACCGTGAGGTTTCGAGTTTTGCCAAGCAAAAGCCAGCAAAGGTTGGTCTATTGGTAGAGCCTCTGCTACTAATGGCTCACAAAAAAAGTTAATCAAGTTCGAGTGTGGTTAGTAGTTGGAAGGGGATCAATCGTTCGATGCTGTTGGCACACTCTCCCTTGATGAGTCTTTGGACTCCCTGGAGGTGTCTAATAATAATAATAATAATATGCGGAGGACATCATGCGTGAAGCATTGGATGAGCTCAGGACAGGAATTGGGATAGGAGGTAGATTGATCAGTAATCTGACGTATATGCTGATGATACAGTACTCCTTTGTAATGACATGGAAGAACTAGGACTAATTCTTGACAAAGTTAACAAGATCAGTAATAACAGAGGACATCAACTTAATCCTAGCAAGACAAAGATTATGGTTCTCAAAGGAAATACAAACAGAAAAGCTCTTGAGAAACAAGTGTACCTTAATGGAGAAAGAATTCAGGAAGTCGGCAAGTTTGAGTACCTGGGATCCATTATTAATGTTAAGAATTGCTGTTCAGAAGAAGGTTAGGAATGGCTAAAACAACAGTCAGAGATCTGTCTAAAATCTGGAAGGATGGATGGGTGATGTTAGAAAAGATCAGTAGAACTTCAAGGCTCTTTAAGGATATTGGCAGAAGAAAGTTGAAATATTTTGGACACATTGAAAGGATGGAAGGGGGACTTCTCAGAACTGTAATAGAAGGCAAAGTTCCTGGAAAAAGAGGAAGGAGTAGACCACCAATGAGATGGATGGATGATGTGTGTAGAGTGACTGATCTTCAGAGAGCTGAGGCTGCCAGAAATGTATGCATAATTTTGTTGAATTTCTTGCTATAATAAATGATGGCCATTCCTAAAATCTTATTCATTGTGATATCATTCATTTCATCTATTAGCAAGCTGAAATTTTCATCTCCAATATCTGCAATTAGATCTTCAAAATGCTCACTTAGAATATTCTTTACAATTGCAGAGGACTTGATTCGGTGCATTTTTACCTTTGGCATAATTTGACTGTCTGGGATGATATTTTTCCAAAGATATACTAGATGATCGCAACTGTTGAATGACGAGTGACAACAAAGAAATAATGCTAACCTACCTTCAAAGTTCACAGTCTCATTAGACTTTTTCACAAGCATATTTGTAATAGGAACAGCCTTATATGAACTGCAGCAAGATGTTTCTTAGTTTCGCTATGCTTTACAAGCTGACAATATTTAGCAGCTATATCACTCGGCAAAACTTACACTAGCCTTTTGTAGTGTCACGAGGAACTTCACACAACCATTTACTAAGCATTCCCATTTGCAACCACTACCTCCTAAATTTTTGCTTGTAAGCTTTATTTTTCTCTTTGCTCATTTTTGAAGAAGAGTATACAACTCTTTACTGCAACGAATTATGATCAGTCTTTGAAAACTTCCCACTCTCTGTCGTAACTACCAACCAGAACACTGTGCAAAGACTAACTTGTAGCAGTGCTATCAACTTTAAAGTGACAAAATGGACAGTTGGGTCACGTGACTGACTGACGTTATCATGTGTTTGAAACGTGTATGATGCTCGCACCAAACATACAATACAATTCTTTATCAAATGCGAACATCTGGAAAACTTAAAACAATTTTTTAACAGTAAGTTATAAAAACAACTAAAAAGAGCTGAAACTAGTTCTGAAGGAGTTAGATTTGGAGCTAAGGAAGAAAAAAAGGAGCTAGATCTAGATCCAAAAGAGCTAAATTGGCAACACTGTAGAAAGGAAGTTTAAGAGTGAAAGTTTCTCAGGCATCCTTTCAAGCTAATGTGGACAAATCGTTTCTGGCCAAATGATAATTTTGTTTCTGTGTTGCTAAGTAGAATATTATGTATTTTGAACTGAGGAGACACTTCAGGCAGAATACTATATTAATTGTAATTGCCTAAGTGGTCAGTGAAGTTAGAGAGCTGAGAGTGTTGATAGACAGAAAGTGAAAGTTTAGAGCCATGCTATTAACTTGTAGGAATAAACTGGTTATTTCTACAAATTATCTAGTGTGCTCAAAAATGGTTACCAGTGATAATGAAGATATTAGCTTATGGAATTATGCATATGAGGACAGATCAGGGGAATGTGGTCCTCAAAATGAGTAATAGACAGAAGTGTAGATATAATAGCAGCATACAAGTTGGCGAGGGGATCTTACAGTATAAAAAGTTAAAATTTTCAGCTCAAGGACAGATGTGGGGAGAACTTGGGGGTCATCCCTGGAAGTAATGGGCTGCCACTGGATATTTTTTACTGACTATTTGGCAAAATGTTTTCAAATAAAATATGATAGGTATTTAAGTTTTATGTGACTGTAACAAGATAGAGGTTCCCTTTGGGTGACTAAAAAATCTTCCCCTTTCACTATTATTAAAGCCCAGTTGCTTGTAGTGCTGCTATTTTCAAAATGCATCCCATCATCTACACCTTGGTCTTCCTCTGCTTCTCTTGCCCTTTGGTGTAATCCAGATTTTTACTTTTTTTCCCAGCTGGCCAAATGTTATCTTACATTCTTTCTATATGATTTTTCTATTCTTTTCATTTTAGGATACAACAATTTACCGGCTATATTTTACAGTTTTTCTAATTTTTGTAATATTGTCTTTAGTTTTGCTTAATGTTTTCATCTTGAGTGGTTTCATTCATTTGCCTAATTTTTGTAGTTTTTGCATTTGTTTTAGTACTACATATGTTAGTACTACTGGTCTTGGTCTGACAACTCCTTTACAGAATCTTATTTTTGTTTCTTTACTTATGTTCTTATTTGTCCATATTAGTCTATTGAGACATACAGATATTTTATTTGGCTTCATTTTATGTGATATCATAGTTATTTATGTGCATTCCTAAATATATTATCTTATAACTTGTACAATTATTTTTCTTTTCTTTTCTGCTGCATTAATTAATGTTTTCAGTAGTTTCATTCATTTGATAATTTTTGTAGTTTTTGCATGTGTTTCTGCTGCATATGTTAGTACTACTGGTTTTGGTCTGACAACATCTTTTCAGATTCTTACTTTTGTTTCTTTACTTATGTTCTTATTTGTCCATATAAGGCTATTGAGACATACAGATATTCTAAATCATAAGTTGTAAATTGTCATTTTCTGCTAATGAAATTATATCATTATTGAAATTATATCAGCATGTTATTATCTTCAAACCTCCCTGGAGTCAAAGACTCATTGTCGGAGGTCCTGTCACATGCACACATGCCTTAAATATATTAAGATTCTCTGCAGTTGCCACACTCTCAGGAAATGCATTTTTATCATTTACCACCCTCCATGCAGAAAAACTTGTTTCTCACTCTTTTGCTCACTTGGACCTCCATACACAGCTTGGATGACCTCTTGTTCTTCTCCCCCATCTTTTATTCTCTGAAAAAATCTTCAAAATTAATCTGATTAAAAAAAAAAAAAACCTTATCAACATATTTTTCCTAACATTCTCCTTCAACATTCCAAATGCCAGAAACCACCTTAGTAAATTGCTTCTGGACCATCTCTTCATCCTTTTGAAAACCAGGTAACTAACCAAATCGGTGCACAGTAGTCCGTATATGGCTTAATTAAGGCCTTACACAATCAAACTAAAATCTGCTTACTTCTACAGGTCGGTGTCATCCACATGATTACTAGAGTTTGTTGTGCTTTCCTCTAAATTTTAAGTCCCTACTCACTGTCATCCCCAGATCTCTTATTTCTTTACCTCCTCCAGTATATCCCCACCAAGTGTATATACTACATTCCATCTTCCAAATTTTGAAACATTGAGCTAGCAACCCCACACTCATGCTCATTCACTCAGTCTGTTCAAGTCTTCTTGTAAGATGCAACATCTGCTCTACTCCTTGTAGTTCTTCCCACCTTTTGCATCATCTTCAGACAACCGAATATCCCCATTCAGAAACAGCAAAATACCCTAAAACAGACCCTTAAGGCACACCGCTAATGTTTTTCCTCTTCCAGGATATTGCTTCCCTATGCAGTTTGCTGATACCTATCAGATAGCAATCTTCAATTCAACACATTAATCTGTTATCCAACCCTATCCTCTGCAGTTTAATTACCATCTTGTCATATTGCAGTTCATCAAAGACATTAGCAAAAATGAAATATCCTACTGTGTCTGCATCTCTCTTTCCCAGTGCATTTGACATACAGTATAATAAGTATATTGCCAAAACACAATCTACCTTTAGTAACACATGATGTTCATCAAAAATACTGCCATTGTCATCAACCCAATTCTGGATCTTGGTCCTCCTTACTGCTCCAACAATTTAACTACACCTCAAGGTTTTGCAATGCAGCCAACACAAACAATTCTATCCCTAAATGTCTTAGTGTTTCATTCTCGTAGAAAGGTTAAACGTTGGTTATACATGCTTACTAAATAACTTAAGGAAATTACAACGTACAATAGAACATAAATTATTTAAATTAAATTAATAAACATGTTGTTAAACAGAGTAATTTTGCATACTAATATATATATATATATATATAGGAGTTGCACATTATTCTATTGTACGTTGTAATTTCCTAGTGTTTCGTTATTTCGTGCAACTTCTATATATACTTATATTAGTATGCAGAATTACTCGGTTTAACAATGTTTATTAATTTAATTTAAATGACTTATACACTGAGAATAATAAAAAATAACTAGTTTCATTGGTAATCCAGCTTCTTCAGGTGTCAAAGTACAAAGAATTATACAAAATAATCCGACAGAAACATTACACATTAACAACAAATAGATCTACTAAAAACTGTAGTACAGTTTAAATTGGAGTCTGCGTTTCAGTTCCAGCTGTATGTTTATGCGTGCATGTGATATCGCAAGAACCCCAGCACTGGACAGCAGAGCTATGTGAATCTGGTAAACTGTAGCTAAGGCTGCTATTCATGTGGGTTGAATCGAGGGTAATTTCTTTTGACTCAAGAATACGTCTTTCAAGTTCATCATAACATTTGTGAATATTAGAAGTTTGAGTCCAGTCTATTTGATGTTGGCAGCCTTCATCAGAGTTTATAGAGAACAAGACGTGGCTGGCGAGAGCACTGGCTCTGATTTTGTTATAGGATATGTCTCTTTTGTGCTCTTCAACACGGAGAAGGATAGATTTATTAGTCTGTCCATAGTAAGGTTTTCCACAATAATGAAGATGATGTTTTTCTTTAGGTTGACTAAGGATAGAATGGAATTTAGGTAACATAGAGAAACATGTTTTGATGTTGAACGTTTTTAAAATTTTAGCCAGTTTTGGGGAGAGGGAACTAATGAAAGGCAAAGAAATGTAAGCTCTGGGGGTAGTAGAATCGTCATTAGTTTGTTGATGACAGTGAAAAAGAAGTTTCTAAGTACTTTTTGAAGAAAAACCATTATTAAGAAAGCTCCTTTTGAGGAAATTAAGTTCATTTTGAAACTCTACGTCGTCTAATAATAAGGATCTGGCCTGATGTGCAAGGGTGGAAATAATGCCAAATTTCTG
Organism: Typopeltis vanoorti; assembly: GCF_054136105.1. NCBI lineage: Eukaryota > Metazoa > Arthropoda > Arachnida > Uropygi > Thelyphonidae > Typopeltis > Typopeltis vanoorti. The sequence goes on from NC_143572.1 coordinate 7,791,173, forward strand.
TGGAGGGTGCATGAAGGTATCTGCCTGTATGTGTTGGCTTCCTAAAGATTGAAATTTTAATATTATCAGAGCACCTTGTAAGTTTTATGTCTAAAAAAGGAAAACAATTGTTAGCTTCTAGCTCATAGGTGAATTTGATCTTGTAATGAAAGTTGTTTAGATGATCCAAAAAAAAACTTTGAGGTTATCTAGGCCACGTTCCCATATAAGAAAAACATCATCAGTATAACGGAGCCAGATTTTAGGTTTTAGTGTGGCCGAACAAATCACTTTTTCTTCCAAGTCTTCAAGAAATATATTAGGTAGCACCGAGGAAAGCGGACTACCCATAGCTAGTCCGGAGTTTTGTTTAAAGATCTTGTCCTCGAATCTAAAGTAGCCTGAGTTGACAAAGTGGGTAAGTAAGGTGAAGAACTTCTTTGATAATTTGCTTTTGAGAAGAGTGAGACCTTCCTGGGTTGGAACATTTCTGAAAATCGACACTACGTCAAAGCTTGCCATCAAATCGATTTGTTCAGTTTGAGGTTTTTGATCTTAGAAACAAAGTTAGCTGAATTCTTTATATAAGAAGACGATTTGCCTGTGAGGTGTTTTAAGAAAGAGGCGAGATATTTAGATAAGGTGTATGTCGGTAAGTCGATGCCGTTAACTGTTGGTCTTAAGGGAGTATGGATTTTGTGAATCTTAGGAAGCCAGTATAACTGTGGGATTAGAGGATGAATGGATCTGAGCGAAAGGCAGATGTTCCCTGGTAATTCCGAAGTTGATTTTTAGAAGATTGTTGGTCCTGTTATGAAATTCTCTTGTGGGGTTACTATTAAGCTCATAGTAAGTGTCTGTCTCTAATAATTCAAGAATTTTATTGCAGTAGTCCATTTTATTCAGGATGACAGTAGCATTTCCTTTGTCAGCTGGAAGGATGATAATATCTTTATTCTTCCTTAATTTTTTAATGGCTAGTCTTTCACTATGCGAAATGTTATCAGAAGGTGGTTTTGCAGTATTTATTATGAAAATAGCTTCCATCCGTAGTAGGTTTGCTTCTTGAGTTGGAAGTAAGGAAGCAACTTTTTCTATCTTAGTGAGAAAAAGTTCTTTAGGAATGGAAGTAGGAGCGAGGACAAAATCGAGTCCCTTTGCAAGAACACTTTCTTCTGCCGATGAGAGGATATGTGAAGATTTGTTTATAACTACTTTTTTAGAAAAGGAGGAAGCATAAGTAGACGAGGAACGATCCTATGTACATCTAAGAGAATCGAACTTTTTGATAAGTTTAAATTTGTTTGTGTTTTGGGATCTTGAAGCCAAAAGAGCTCTGATTTCTTTAGTGTTGTTCCATGACAAATTGTCTAAAGAAGTCTCTAAGCAGTTTTCTAGTGAAGTCTTCTTGGTGAAATAAGAAGCTGGACTGCATTTAGTGTCTACAATACGTTCTGAAAGAAGTTCCAGTTTAGCCTTGTGGTAAATTCTATGCGCCTGAGCTGTTTTAATGGATTCTTTGAAATCAAGAAAATGAGGTATGATTGAATAGCACTTGCATCTTTTTAAGAAGACCAGTCTGTTGATAAAAAGTCCAATGTTTCTGAGAGTTCTTTGATAATCTTTGATGAGATGTTGCGACTCCTCGTCATAAGGAGTATGGATATTAGTATGCAGATTTACTCGGTTTAACAACATTTATTAATTTAATTTAAATGACTTAAACACCGAGAATAATAAAAAATAAGGTTTAATTAGGACACTACTAGTTTCGTTGGTAATCCAACTTCTTCAGGTTTCAAAGTACAACGAATTATACAAAATAATCTAAGAGAAACATTACATATTAACAACAAATAGATTACTAAAAACTATAGTACAGTTTAAATTGTCCACGCTACAATTGTCAGCTTGCTTTTGTCTTTGGGTCATGCGATCTTTTGTTAATTCCGAACCAATTAGTGGTGCACCCAGAGGGGGAAAAGGGCCCTGCCCCAAAACAAACAAAACAAAAAAAAAAACACTAGAAAATTTTCCAAAAATCTTTTCCTAATTAAAATTCATTTTTTTTATTTATGTTGTGCTGTGTCTTCTATTTCTATACTACTTATGAATTAGCAATCATCGCAGATGCTCAATCATAGGTCATATGCGATGCGTAGTGTGTATTCTCAAATCGCCTATGCAACTGCCCTCCCCCAATTAAATTTTGAGTGCTCTACTGGCATCAATCATATGCACATCTTCATAGCTGCTCTGTCTCTACTGGCCTACCATTGCTGTCTGTTTCACACACTGCTTTCACTTCTCATTAGTCATTTGTGAAGGATTGTTCATTACGTATCTTAAGTCTTGTAAATTACTGGTAATTTTTGCCTGAAATAATGGGAAAGAAGATGACGTTATTTGGGTAGAAAACTTTATTTTCCGAAAATCCCTGCATATATCTTGCACCACAATTTTTTTGCTTTAAGTTTGGGAAAAAATATGAGTAATATTTGATAAATAAATACGGTAATTTTTTTTAGCTTTCAAATTCTTAAGCATGGATCATTGGTTAAAGATTGGATTTATAAAATGCACAAATGAGAGCAACATAGCAGATAAGTATCTGTAAGCAACAAGAAAACGTTGATATTGTATCCCTTTCATTGATGATAAATTGTTTAAATTAAGTAAAAATTTATAGTATCTTTATAACTTTGTTCTATTAAAAATAAATCATATTTTTTGTTTACATGTACAGACATTACAATGAAATATACTTTTTTATTTATTATTATTATTTTGATAATAGGGTATTTGGAAATAATGAAAATTTAAGAAGGGGTTCTCAGATATCTGAAGTTTGAGAAACACTGCTCTAGGCAAACAAAAATTCTTGTCCTCGTTTCCCCTTGTGAACCACACTCTTACCCAACTTCCAGGGATGACCTCTTGTTCTGTTCCTCTAGCCAAGTGCTGAAACACTTCCTCTGCATCAGTCCTATAAGCAACTTAAATGTTTCTATCATTTCCCTGCTTTTTTTTTTTTTTTTTTTTTTTTGTGCATTTCTGTGAAAACTGCATCGTGCTACTGTCTATACTTTTCAAAATTATTGAATTTTTACTTTTTCTGTTACTTTTGGATCACCCGGTGTATATATATATATATATATATATATATATATATATATATATATCCCTTTTTGACAGGATATTTCTCCTGTTTTGGAACCTATCAAGTCAAGACCACATCTTTACTCTACCCAGTTGAAAGCAATGTGGCCACCTTGGTTATGGACTGCTCTTCTGATCCTATTCTCCTGAATCTCCTCCATCACATGCTACCTCTAGTAATTATCTCTCTCTGTATACTTTTCAAAATTATTGAATTTTTACTTTTTCTGTTACTTTTGGATCACCCGGTGTATATATATATATATATATATATATATATATCCCTTTTTGACAGGATATTTCTCCTGTTTTGGAACCTATCAAGTCAAGACCACATCTTTACTCTACCCAGTTGAAAGCAATGTGGCCACCTTGGTTATGGACTGCTCTTCTGATCCTATTCTCCTGAATCTCCTCCATCACATGCTACCTCTAGTAATTATCTCTCTCTGTAGGTGTATTAATTCCATTTCTTGCCATGGTCTTTCTCCCTTAAGATTTATATCTCCATAATTGAAGTCACTCATAATTGCTCAAGCTCTGCACTCATTGTACTAATTTTTTGATATGTCTTATAGATCATCTGTTAACATTACGTTAGTTATTTAAATTTAATGTGTGCTACAGCTATGTAAAGTATTAACTTAAATTATTTATCTTAACTAATTTGTCTTGACTTAACTTTACTCTGTTCAACTTCACTAACTTAAATATGCAAGCTAACAAACTATCTTCCTGCAAAACTTGTGGCTTAGTTGGCTGTTTACAATCGATTTCTTGTAAGCACATTCACCGTTCCGAGATACACTTCCTTAACAAAATTATAAAATAGTCAGATTAAGTGGATATTGAATCCAACATTATATCAAAGCCGAGTAGAGAAACTACAAGAGTTTCGTGCCGAATATAGAAACTATATAAAGTTTCAGTGGATCCAAGCAAAAGCAAACCTTTCATGACAGGGGCAAAATTAGTGCCTACTTACAATGTCACCATGAATTAAGAGTCCAAACAAACTGCAGCATACTTCTTCAGGATCATAGCATCTACGTTCTGGTTAACTTTCCTGCTGCAATCTGGAGATGAAGATCCTACAGTGTTCGACGGGAAGATGACGAAGCTCTTCTCCCATTACGGGAGAAGAGCCTCAGAAACGAGAAGGGAGCCAAAATGAAGAGAAGGTGTAAAAGCCCTGAGCCAAAGGCCACGATCTCCTTTCATGTAAAAATGTTGCTCTTTGTTCTCTATGCTGGTTTTTCGGGATTAGCCTGTAGTGATGCCGTCATTTTTGCCCGTTCAGTCAACATCGGTTGACCTTGCAACCTTTAGTTGGTGTTTCAGCATCGCTAATCTGGCATAAATCCTTTTTTACAGCTTTACATACAGTCAATGTATTTTCACTTTTACAGTAACATTTTAATTAGTAATTTATATTTTATTATTTACTAAATTTTGGGAAAAAACTGGAAAATCAATTGTGAAAAATTTAGCAAAGCAAAATTTTTCACAAGAGATTTTACACATCCTTGGAAATCCCTGGCCTATAGCAGCTATCAGTAGCCATCTCTCCTTCCTGAAATACTATACCTTTTACATTATCCCTGTTAATGTTATTTACCATATGGTATGTGTTATTTTTGGAGATTAATAAGTTCATTTTTCTGTGTGTATGCTATCATTATCTTTGTCTACTTTAGTAATGATGATATGTTTGTTTGAGTTTAGACATTTAATAGTTATTTCTGCTTAATTAAGATTGCTTTCCTGGATGACAAAAAATGCCGTCGTGCACATAATGCATCTATATTCAAGGATATGCAATCGTAGAATCAAAGATCGTTTTTATATTTTGTCTATAATAGTAGTAAATGTTTGTGAGTAATAAAAACTCGTCATCGTTCACTTGGGGATGGGATCTCAATGTTGACATTTAAAATATACTGTGCAGATAACAAATTCAAATAATTTTGTATTAAGTGAATGAAAGTTAATTTTCCTCCATTGTAAAAGACCTGAGATTTGTTGTGTTTGTACATTTAACTTGAAATGTTCTATTTTCCTTTGCTTGTTATTAGATCTCTATAACCTAATCATTTGCCTTAAAGATGACCATGAGACTGTACTAGACTGAAAATTAAGCATTTAATAAAGTCTGCAATTTACACATGCAAAACAAGTCGGCAGCTCTGGGTTGATATTTATTTTACATAATGCTGCTGACATTATGTAAAAGTTACAATCACTTAATTATTTAAATAAGGCAGTTTAATGTGTAGAAATTCATAATATCCTTCTTGTGCATGCATATAGAATGATTTTTGTCATTATGGAACATTATGGAATAGTAAATAGAGAGGTACAGAAATTGGACAGCTAATTGGTGGATATCCCAATAAATAAATAAATTTTTATTCTGAGTAATTGGCACATGATTTCTATTATTATTATTATTATTATTATTATTATGATATTCTTATTACTGCAAACAATATGAAAGGTTTAAAAGAAACGATCTAACAGCTAATCAATAGAAATTGGATTGGATATTAGTTCTGAGAAAACCAAAATAATGACAAACTGAAAAGTATATGGTGAAAGGCACAATGTTATTAAGGTAAACAGTAAAGAAATTGAAATAGTAGATTAGTATGTATACTTAGGAAAATTGTTAACAATGAAGGAACAAGTGAAAAGACGAATAGGAGTGGGATAGTCAGATTTTGGAAAATCAAAGAGATTTTTAAACAGTGAAATAAAACCTGAGAACAGAACAAGACCAATGCATATTGCCTGTTAGACATACGGAGCAGAAACCTGGCCAGTCAAAAAAAAAGGAAATAATAGATAAGAATGGAAAGATATCTGCTAAACATAAGACTCAGAGATAAAATGAAGAAATAAGAACTAAAACAAACTTTTTAGATATTTGAGAAAACATACTAAAAAAAAATGGAATTGGACAGGACACATTACAAGATTAAAGGAAAATAGAAAGACAAAAGTTAGCGTGGTGGCCATATGAAGGTAAAAGATCAGCTGGAAGACCTGAAAGAAGATGGTCAGATGATATAAGAAAAGCAATTGGAACTCTTTGGCACCAACAAGCTCAACAAGCTCAGAATAGAAACAGATGGAGAGAATTGGGTGGCTATAAAAAGGGTTAGGGGGGGGGGGTCAAATTGCATAGCTTTAATAGTCCACAGCATGAAGGTACAGAAATTGGACAGCTAAGTGGTGGGTATTCCAGTAAATAAATAGATAGATAAATACATTTTTATTCTCAGTAATTATTATTATTATTATTATTTTAAGGTAATGCCTGGCCTGCTGTTGTGTTTTGTTCTGAGGTATGATGCATACAAGAAAGCCCAGGTTAGTTCAGCTGAAACAGGTGTACCTCCTCCAAATCATCTTAACAAGATCTCCTATTTTCATTGTTCACTCATAGGATATTTTCTTGGTAAGAATATTTTTATCTTTATATACCTACCTCACCACAGTCTACTTGTTTCAGGAAGCACACCCACTCTCGCACTGCTTCTCATACTTTCACTGTTAATATAAGTGCCACTTCCTCCAAGACCATATTGCATTAATCTTCAGTTTAGCAATAAATAACAGCCACTCTTGTAATTTTTGAAGATTAACAGCCCTGTTAATATTTGTAAAGTCATTTAAAAAACTTGAACTTTTTCTGTATGGATTTATGCTGAATATCTCTCATAACAAAGATTACAATATCATTCACAATGCAGCTTTTGAGAAATAATATAATATTAATTATACTAATTAACTATAATTCTAGGTGAGTCTTTTGTAGTGTGCAATATATCAGTATGACAGGAAAATAGTTCTTTGGTTGGAAAGACTATATTCAAACTTCATTGAAGTTGTGTAAAACCTTTATAAGAGCCTTTTCAACTAAGACCTTTGGAAATGGTCTTGAGTAAAAATCAGAAAGCTTAAAAGCCATTCTTGTAAGAAGATAGCATGGTTTTTTCCTCCCTGAAATCTGGCTTTTCATCACACAAGGCTGACCGACCTGAATTATTCGTGTAGTTGAACAGACACACAATCTAGTTAGATTAACTATATTTGCATAGTAGTAACTAGATTTCTATAAAGTCAAACGAATTCATCTTAATAGGCCACTGAGTCTAACATTAAGAGGAGATAATTAATTATAATATATCTAGCATTCGTCGTCAGAGTTCATAATTTCATCAAGCAAATGGTTATTACTCTCATTGGTGAGCAATAAGAAATAGTTGAAACTTAAGACGTTACTAATAAAGAAATAAATAATACTCTCCTAATTCAAGTATGTTCTATACATCTTATTACTACTGATTGCTGGATTACATAAATATAGTACTAAAGTCCTCAACTTAAAACATAATAGCATTCTCACACTAATATAATGTTAGTAGTTGAGTCTTAAAACTAAAAACTAATGTATTTTGGAATCGTCAGATTGGCATGTGATTTACACAAGTTATTTGGTTCGATGGGAAGGAGCTTATGTGAATTTCACCCACGGATGGTTTGTAAACCTATTATACTTTGCTACTGTGGGTGAGCTAAGGATTAGATAACCTGATAACCCATGCTCTAGAGACCAAGTATGAAACTTTTTCCAATCACTTCAGATCTCCATTAAGCAAGATGGTCTCCCACTGGAAGATTGATAAGGAGTATTTGAGGGAAGTAATAGCAGACTTGCATACCTAGAGTCAGGAGGATAAATAAAGTGGGAGTTAAATGGATGAATAGCGTTGTTAAGCAGGAATTAGAAATGAAGGGAAAAAATGTGGTAACTGTCAGGTACATGAGCAGTACAAAGCATAGGCTAGAAGAATGACGAGTACGAGAAGAAATTAGCAGTCCAGCCCAAAGTAAATCCTAAAAGTTCTTTTGTTGTTTCAAGTAAAAGAAAGAATGAATGATTGTGGAAGAACAATTTTAATGAATGCCAGTGGTAGAGAGGTAACTGAATAAGAGGAAATAGTCAAATTAGTAAACACACACTTTACTAGAGTATATCATCTAAGTGGAGATCTTGCAATAACAAGCAAGGCAAGGGCTTATATGGAAATAGTGGAAAATGAACTGGAAGTCCAAAAGATATTGCAGAACCTTGATGTGAATACAGCTATAGGATTAGATGGCACATAGTACGCCCACAGATTTGAGACCCTTCGACACTTCTGCGCATGTCACAAAAAGGAGAATCCATTCTGATAATAGGGTAATCAGTCCATCTTCTGTTTATTATTACAGGTCACAGAATTTAGCTTTTCTTTTATGAACATTATTGTTTTTAAAGTGGTAACTATTTTGCTTGTATAACAGTTGGAAAAATGTACATAGCATATTAACAAAATTAAAAAAAGTTATAGCATAAACAAAAATTTAACAATTTATTTTTAAGAAAGTTTTGTATAAAATAAAAATAATTATGCAGAAAAACAAATTTTTTCAAATGAACTTATATTCTAAACTGACAGTTGAGAGAACTGAGACACTTTAATGTCGTAAACCGATTAATTATTTATGACTTGTTGTGACTCTTTTAACAAACCCATGCAAAAAAAAAAGGTTAGAAAAAAAATACCATTATCAAATCCTTTTAATCTTCATAGTCATCTGAATCGCCATCACTTTCACTTAAATTGATCACCAAAGGTTCGCATAATTCTGTCTCTGTCCCAATACATATTTTCCAATGAGGTGACATGAGAGCAGTATTTTCCCCAGTTTTAAACTGTAATACTTTCAATCGCCTGTTCTGAAAGCTTAAAAATTTCGACATATCAATATCCCCAGTTACGTTGTGATGGCGAACAGTTGGCGCTCTTTTCTAGACCACGTAAAATTCGTGAATAGGATCTTCTTATAACATTGCATCAAAATCATTCAAAGCTACGTTTTTGATGATTTTCTTTCTGGCACTTTTTTTTTTTTTTAGGAGATTTAAATTTTGGCTTACCTTCATCTTTTGATTCCCTATGAATTCTTTTAATAGTCTATTCTGGTATGCCTGCAATTGCACTTGCACATTTTATGACTTGAGAAAGGGGAACAAGGAGACTGCCTTCTAACGATTCTTTTTCACAGAATGTCAGCACATTATTCGATATTCTTTTGCAAGAGCTACTGAAAGGTTTAACACCAGAACTTGACTGTACTGGATCCATCATACAAATCAATAATAAAAAAATAATGCAAAAAAGCGACAACAAAAATCAAGCTACTACTAGTACAGCGACAGACAAGAAAGTACATGATTTCACATGTTGGCAACCAATTCGTACATCCTTCATTTCTCCCCCCCCCCCCCCCCCTTCAGTATGAATCGACTATTCTTGGCGCCAAGCAAAGCTCTACAAAGTGTGGGCATACTATACCAGCTTAAGTTTTATGTGTAGCTGCTATGGAATTAGCAATGCCTTTGACCATGTTGTTAATGTAAGATTCACTTCTGGATTAGTCCCAAGGAGGGGAAAATAGTTCCATTGCATAAAGGAGGCTCCAAAACTGAGCTAGCAAATTACCAACTGAGGAGTCATGGTTAAGAGCAAAATACAGGAATGGGATACTATATTGGGGGGGGGGGGGCAACATGGTTTTGTGATGGGTAGGTCATGCTTCAGTAACTTGCTCACCTTTTATAATAGTGATACTAATGGATTTTTCAAAGGCTTTTGACAGGCTACCTCATGGAATTCTAATCGGTGAATTGTGTAGTCCATGGGGATAGATATAAATTTGGGTAAGTGGATAAGAAAGTGATTGATGGAGAGATACCAGACAATAGTTTATTCAGGAGTAAAGTCCAGTAGAAGGCCTGCGACTAGTAGTAGTATGCTGCAGGGCTCTGTTCTTGGGCCACTACTCACTATTCAGTTGTTTGCCAATGATGCAAAATTGGGTAGAGCAAGAGAGAAATAATTAAACACAGGTTTAATAATTTCAGTATTTCATCTCATGCACAAAGACATCTTCTGGGCTACAACATTAAAATGATAATAATACACATGTGCACAAAAGAATATGTGGAAGATATTAGACTGGAAGTATAAATCCTTTAAGGAGTGCTCTCTACTAGTGCTGGTGGCTAGCCTTAGCTATTGTGCAGGAATCTAAGTCTAAGAATTAATGAATGTTTACTAAATCTTGTGAAATTTAACACAACTATATTTATTTAGATTAGGTTAGACAGAAAAGATAAATGATGAGGTGGGGTATTACTGATGATTTCAGAAGAGTTGTGTCCTCTCAGTATGGAACTTGAAGAAAGCAACAATGATAATGGCTTTGAGACCATTATGAGATTGAGGTAAATATAATATATGAATGGTATAAATATAAATGGTATATATTTAGTGGAGTGTTGCTACAGTCCAGGAAATGTAGAGGGAGATGATTCTGAAATGTTCAGACAGATGAAACCAGTGAGAAACAGGAGGACAATAATTATTTTATTAAATAACGAAACCTGTGTTGCGATCATAATTAAAAGAAACACACGTATTAACCACCGTGAAAATTATTTAATTGTAAATATTTCATCCTAAGTATCTTAGGACATCATCAGTATGGTAGTTTTAAACAATAATAGGAATAACACACAGTTAGGGCGCATGATTACAATAGAATCTCATTAAATAACGTTTAATGAGATTCTATATGATGAAATGAGGATGAGGATGAAATATTTACAATTAAATAATTTTCACTGTGGTTAATACGCGTGTTTCTTTTAATTATAATAATAACTAGTAGCTTTAACTATAGAAGCATTGAACTGGAAGCAGGAAGTAACATTCGAGTAAGGAGCTGAATTCCCCGAGATACTTAGGCACTGTCTTAAGCAGCATGTGGGACTCAAGTGTTAGATTTAATAATGTCATCTCATACAGTGATAATAGAATATATCCTTCATGAACTATTTGGGGAGAATGGTCATGCAGGTTTGATGTAGGGGAGCAGCTATGCAGATACAAGGTTCACAGAACAAGAAAGATGTGTAGAATTACAGCACAGTGAACTATGATTTAAAAAAAAAAGGAAAGAAAGATTGATGTGCAGCTGTTTGAGGAGAGAAATAAACAGAGCCTAAAACTTGGTTCAAAATCAGTTAATTATGGCAATGTTAGAATGATAAATAAAGTAAGGGTAAATCATGGAATTATGCAGGGGCTTCTGAGAAAGTAGATATTATTGAGGAGATATAAAGGGTAAGGTACTCCTAGTAGTATGATGTGCAGGTTAGCAAGATGACAAGTGTAGTGAGGAAAAAGAATTGGCATGTTAAAAGAAATTGGCTTAAGCAGTAAAGCAAAACTGGAGAATATTCTATAGTTATGTTGCTAGTGGAACCAAGAGCGAACATGAAAGAATGACATATGCTGCAAATATAATGGAAATATTCTTTGAGTATTTCATTAGTGCATTTCATGTGAGAGAATAAGAGTGGTTTTGAATAACAATAGGAAGGAGGACAGAAGACTGGCAGTTCAAGAATGGAAAATATTTAGGATATCACAACGTGTGTTATAGGAATGTATGAAAGAGCTGGCAGTGTCCTCGATGTTGTTCAAGAGGATTCCTGCAATGGGCACAGTCCTAGATAGATGGAAAGAAGGAAAAAATGGTGTCACACAAGGGAGAATCCAAGTCGCTAGTGTTAGACTAGGCCAACGTGTATTAGATGTAATAGTGAAGCTGGATAGATAGACAGGAGATACAAACCTGGATTGATGAGAATGTAAATCTTTAGAGAGAGAGCTAGGTTTGTTAAGATGAGGGGTCATGCTTTAGTACCTGGGTTACATTTTAGTGTATTAAACAGAGGAGATGCTTATTCAGTAATTTTGCTAAAGCATTTGATCAAGAATCGCATGTTAAACTACTGTTGAAATTGATCAAGATTGAAATTAGGATGGACGGTTGACCGATAGGAGTTTGGGAGTGCAGTGTCTGAAAAAGGAAGATGACAAGTGGGCTGCCATGTGGTTCTGTTCTGAGACCATTATTTAATTTGTATTATCAATAATAGAGTTTAGGGAGTGAGAGGAGATATTCAGTTTACCGATGATGCTCAAGTAGGAAGAGCAATGTCAGGAAGTTCTGCTGTAATGTTGTTACTAGAGGATTTGAATAAGTTGGTGTTCAGAGCTGAATAATAGGGATGTAATTTCAGTCTTGCTAAGTGAAAAGTTGTGCATTTTGGTCAGAGAAAATGTAAGGAGGTTGATCATATTGGAGAACTTTGCATCAGGAGGTGGAGAAAGCAAGGAATCCAGGTGGATAGAGAACCAAAGTTCAGAGGACACATCAGAAAAGTTGTAAATGTTATTCAGAAAATTGCTGCAATAATGCAAACAACGCTGATGATGTATGGATAGGAGCGATAGTTTCATTATATAAGGTACAAAGTAGGCCTTATTTGGATTTCTTTGCACAGATCTGGTCACCTGGTGAGTGATAAGGAAACATTGCTGAGTTTGCAAAGATGAATAAGACTCTCAGATACTGGAATCTGTCCTCATTAATACAGGTTGATGGAATATAGTCTTCAAATCATGGTGGATACAAAGAGCAGGAGTGATATGATTGAGACATATAAGTTGGTGAGAGGACAGGGGAATTATTGCATAGGATAATGGGTAATATAAGAATGAGAGGTAAACCTGGAAACTGTACAGAGGTCATACAAGTAAGGAAGTGAAAAGGAGATTTTTTGCCCTGGCAGTTGGTGAATGGGTGGAATTCATTTTCATGAATGGGTGATATATGCTCTAAAATTGAATGTATTCAAAGCAAGGTATGATAGATATTGTGGTTTGTGAGTCGACCTCCCACAGCTAGTCTCCAGATTCCACAGAGGCTGGAAGTAATATACTAATCTAATTCTTTCTAATCCAGAGTATTTTAATAGTATGATGTACAGAAATGATAACTCCCTTATCTCTGCTTTGTTAGTGTGTTCTTCAATAACCAAGTAATCCTGTGAGCTACTCTGGCTACTTTAGCAATATGCCCTCTAAACTTCAACTCTATTTACTACTACTGCAATCCCCAAATCCCTGATTTCATCAGTTTCCCAGAGTACAGTTCCTTCACTGTGGTATACAGCTTGTAATCTTTGTATCCCAAAATGGCATAACTTTACACTTTTCCACATTAAATCGACATCCATTATGTTTTGCCCATCCTGCAAGCTGTCTACATCACCTTGATTAACTATTACTCTACCCAACTTTGCATCATCAGCAAACAACTTTCTTCAAATTATTTTCTACATCATTCATGTACAAATTAAACAGCAGTGGTCCAAGCACATTGCTGCACACCATTAGTCACCTGCTTTCTCCAAGACTCTGCACCTCCATACACTACTTTTTGGTATCTGTCCATCAGCCACCCTTTTATCCACATCACCAGTGTCATATGTATCCCTATTTGTTGTTGTTTGCATAGCAGAGTTCCATGTGGTATCCTGTCAAATGCCTTTGCAAACTCTCTCCTTTCACTTGCTTGGCTAACTTCTTTTCATAATCTGATTTTGCCTTACCATAGTGGTCATCTTTCTTGTCTGTTCTTTATAGTTTTCATGAGTTAGCTGATCACCTTTCTCCTTACATACTCTCCATGATATCGTCTTTTTTTTTTTATAGCTCTTGTTTAATATTATCCATCTAACTCCTAACCTTGGGTATAGTGTGATAGTACTTCCACCAGATATCCCTATACACTGTGAACACCCTTCTTTCCCTTGCAGATCTTCATGCCATGGTACTGCTTCAAGCTGGCTCCTAAGTGTATCAAAATCAACTGTCTTGTAGTTCTAGATATACCATGTGGTCTTGACTTGAGAAGTAGCAAAACGTGAAATTTCCATGTTTTGCTACTTCTCAAGTCAAGACCACATGATCACTTCCCCCAATTTGCAATGTAGCCAGCCACCTTAGTAATCGACAGGTCTTCTGATCCTATAACAAAATCCAACACTCTTATATCCTGAGTCCCCTCTGTCACATTCTGCTTCAAGTAATTATCTCTCAATAAGTGTATAAATTCCATTTCCTTACTGCCATGTCCTCCTTCCAATCTTTGTCTTCTCTGAAGTCGAAGTTCCCCAAAATGATTACTCGACTTTCATTTTTTGTGCTAATGTGCCGATGCATGTCTTACATATCATCCCTAACACCCCATGGCCTGTGGCAGCAATCATTTTTATATTTTGTCATATTGGTCTCAATCTCACACCATACCGACTCAAACAAACTATATATCTACCCGAATGATTCCTACTCCTGTTGGTTGCAAAATATCTGCTGTCATCAGCAGTAACCCACCCCTGTCCTGTCTACTCTATTCTCCCTGAAAATACTAAATTCCATCATATTCTGTTCCTGTAATTATGTTATCTGCTAAGTCTCAATGATGCCTATAATCTTTGGCGAGGTAGGTTGCACTAACCAATGTCTAACACAAAATTCCTCCCTCTTATTCTGGATACTTCTAGCATTAGTATATGGAAATTGTGGCATTCCTTAGGTCCTCAGCCATCTTTACATCTTGATTTGACTAACCAATTTGATTTTGTTGCCTGAGAGACTAGATTCATCATTTTTGTTTATTCACACATTGATTTGCTTCATGGATGCCTCACACACACACGCTCATCTGTCCTAATTTCTTTAGTTTTCCTGACTTTGTGCTTCCACACTCTCAGTGAACAAAGCACACTCTCTAGACACCTAACTTCAAATCCAGTTAAATGAAGACCATCAACATTGTACAAATCTTTCTGTCTATCACACTCAGGCCATAGGTCCACAAACTCTACATCATTCCCTCTGCATATTGATTCATTAGCTATTATTGCCCTCCTTTTCGGTTTGCCTCTATCATAGCATAGCAATAGACTCACAGACTTCACCTTCTCATTCTTCGTTTCTTCCAATAACTCTTTCATATCCTCCCTTATACAATACTTATCTTCTCTCAGGTCATTGTTCCAGCCAAAACAATCAATTCTTTCATCTTCCCTTTCTTCATTCTGATAGCTTTGCTATTATAATTAATTTTATAGATATATAATTGCAAGAATTCCTCCCAAAAAATAAATAACAAACATTTCTTTTAATGGACATTGGTAGCATACTGCAATAAGTAACAGTGACACTTATTTCAAGAGAGAGAGAGGGGGGGGGAATTGAGAACAACATTTCAGTGAAATGCCCAATTTGTAGGTTATTTCTTAGTATAAAAGAGATCTGATAGTGATAGTTTGGGTTAGCAATGATACTTGAATGACTGATTTTTGTTTTCTTTAATCATCAGTCATAGGTCTGTTAGATACTGTCCAACAACAGATACGCGAACCTCAGTTAGCTCAGTACCAAGAAGAGTCAATTCACGTTGAAGGGGAGAAAGAAATAAGGCGATGTACGAATTGGTCACCAACACGCGAAATCACGTGCTTTATACGTAAAATTTTCCAACGGTTATACAAGTAAATAGTTACCACTTTATAAACTACAATATTCATAAAAGAGAAGTTAATTTTCCGATGTGTAATAATAAACAACTACAACTCAGAAGGTACTTACCATTATTATTAGCTTGTTCTTTTTTTACTTAAGTTGGCTTCTATGTTTGGTCTCCAACAATAATCAACTTTAAGTTGAGTACAAGAATTTGAAAAAATTCTTGTACTATTCTCCTTAAACCACAATACAGACTGATTATTCTATTATCGGAATGGATTCTCCTTCTTCTGACATGTGCAGATATGTCGAAGGGTCTTGTGGGCGTTTCAGACACCTACTGTACGCCCACAGATTGCATCTGTGGGCATACAGTAGGTGTCTTAAGGTTATGTATATAAATCAGAATACTAAAGATGTTTATTGATATTTCCATTTCTTTGTTTGAGTATCTAAGAATTGTCAAGTTGATGCCTGTAAGAATGTTTAGATAATCCTCTCAGGAAAGGAAATTGTCTGTGTGGCCTAAGGAGAGCAGTACAAGAATTTTTCAAAATCATTGGAGAAATCAACTTAAAGTTGATTATTGTTGGAGATCTAACACAGAACTCAGCTTAGGTTAAAAAGAACAGTGCTAATAATAACGGTAAGTACCTTCTGAGTTTCGGTTCAGGACATGACCTAGTCATTACTCAATTTCTTTTTTTACTAAGAGGAAAAATAGTAATTTCCTATCAGCTGCTGCTAGTTCACACCAGATTCATATCAATAATTAATATTGTTCACTTACACACAGAAAATGAAAACAAATGGACTGGAGAGGTGGAATCACGTGCAAGACATGCACACAGCAAAGAACTATTTAATACCACTTCAATTCCAGAAGCATTTAAATATAGTAATGTACATTTCACTTTAAACCTACCTATGTGATTTTCATTGTTTCAAATGCATTTCATAACTATTAGCTACAGTAATATGTTACAAGTATCATTCTGAAGATTTGTTTCATTTTTGAATTTATAGGTTTATTGACAGCTACTGTATCATCTGAAGTTTTCAAGGCTGCACAGCCTGCTCTCCTTTACTTGGTACCCTTCACACTACTCCCTCTTCTCACGATGGCTTACCTCAAGGTATGTTTGGATACATAATCAGTTTCATTCAAATAATAAAAGCGCACACACACACACACACAAATAATCTCTTATGAAACTTATTTTGTATGCATTTCTATTTGTAGGGAGATTTACGGCGCATGTGGAGTGAGCCATTCATCAGTTCCTCACCCTCTAAACATCAAGAGGTCTGACACCAGTGTAGCAGGTGTTATTGTGCATACTCGTACAAAGTCATATGAACTGGATGTGGACTGAACTGGATTCTTCTTGTGTATGCATGCCTGGGAAAGAAATGGACATAACTTGAATCTCACTTTTCGTGCAGCAGTGAAATTTTATAATAAGTGATAATAATATTACAAGTAGTAAAAATTTGTAAGAGTGCCTTGGAGAGGTGGAACCTCACGAAAGTGATAACAGACATGCACACAGGAAAGAACTATTTAATACCACTTCAATTCCAGCAGTTCCAAGATCAGCAGAAGTCTGTTTTAAAAAAGCAGAACTTGGCTCTTCTTTTAATTCCAATAAATAGACTAAGCACAAACCTTAGCAGGAGGCAGCATACATTTTTGTACAGTCAGTGTTAATGAATTGTGGTATCAGACTGAAATACAGATTGATATTATAACTTTACTTGTTTACATCTTTCCACTTGGTGGTACATCATCATCATATATCAGGCATCTGCTTTCACTTTTTCATAGTTGTATTGTGAATTAGTCTACTCATCTGTAGTGAAGTGAAGGAAAGGAGTCCTGGCTGTGCTTTGTTGCTTTTTTTCTCTTTCTTTGTTTTATTTTTTCCCAACTATGTAAGTTAATCTTTTCTTGATGTAAGATAAGAAGATAACACAAGTATTTGAGAAAATCGGGCAAGTTTTCCTCTCTGTTTATACAAATCATGTGTAAAGCCAAGGTAAAAAAAATTAATGATAATCTGCCTTTATACTTATCTTTAGAAGTTTACAGTCATATACAATATATTTGACATCTGGGCTTCCACACTGCCAAAGGTAATAAATAGTTCAACAACTCAATATTTCCTCCCTCTTACCTCAGATAATTCTTGTTTCTTGGTAAATATGTAATGCACTGTTGTATTATGTTTGTCTTGCCCCATCCATCTCTTCTTTGTTTAGAATGCATTGACAGTACTTTTACATGGAATGTCACAAAGATGGTCAGAATTAATTATGCTTTATTGTAAATTTTGTAGGTAGTTTTGTTTTTAGAAGTTTTAAAAAGCAAATTATTAAAAAATAAAATGTTTGTTTTCTAATTTTTTTGTCATTTATAAAATATAGATATATTACACTAGATCCAGAGTTTTGATATATTTGATAAGTGGAGTGACCAGCAAATCTCTTTGAACCTTGGAGTGCCGCATGATCATAGTTTCTTCCCTCTCCAGTCTGTCTTAGCAAGATTTCTAGAAAATGAGATTGACCCACATGTTTAGAAATCATTTTCGGTTCACAAATATACTACCTCTTAAAAGAAACAGATTTCAGGAAAGAAAAGTACAGTTGAATCTCACTATAGCAAATGCCATTATAACAAACATGCTCACTACAACAAACTATTCCTGAGTTTGCTGTAGAGAGGATTAACTATAAAAAAGTATCTCATTGTTATTGTAGCACATGACCACATTGAAAAGTGACAACTAGTTTAGTGCCATTGAACTAGTTGTCATTGTTTTGTATTAATTTGACTGGTGAACAGATTGTAACAGAAATATGCATATAGTAGTACACCCTAAACATTACAGATGATGCATATCACATTATTGCAGCTTACATTAGGACTGTTGTAGACATTCAGAGCTTTCTGTAAATAAATGTTGATTCATGTTTCTAACAACATGTGTGTGTTAGTATTTTGTAGTTCAATGATATTGAGAGAACGAGTGAAACCAGAAATAGCGTGATGCAAAGTTTGAAAAATCAAAAGGATGAATGAGAGTGAAAGTGTGAAGCAGGGATCGAGAGTTCGAAAATGAGAAAGAGAGAATGTGACAGGAGATTCGAAAGTTGAGGGGTAGGATAAGGCAAGAGATGAAATGGATGCAGAATGAAATTAAGAAAATTCAGATGAAAATGATTAAAACAAATCATGTTGGTACGAAAGAGACGAACGAGTGGCATTGTATGGTGACTCCATGATTAAAGGTGTGCTGGATTAGAGGATGCACAAGGTATGTTTTCCAGGTGGTAAAATGAGTAGAGTGATTGAGGCAATTGGATATGAGGAGGGAGTGAGCAAAGGAGTTGATGGTTTTAATAGGTACGAATGACTTGACAGAGGACAAAGAGCACATCAGAATGGATATCAGGAGGCTGCTTAGATGGATAAAAGAGAATAGTGTGATAGGAATGGTAGTAAGCGTGTTGCCTAGGTATGAAAGTGGTGAGATGAGGCGGAGAGCAAGGATTATGAATGAAATGTGTGAGGAGAAAGGAGTACAGTTTCTTAATGTGTGGAATGATTTTTGAAGGATGAAGTGAACTATAAAAGAGAGAGATGGACTGCATTTGAGTGGTTATGGTGTGAGTCGCTTAGAGAGAACTGCTGCTGGAAGGTAGAGAAGTGAGTACAGAGAATGAATCAGATCAAGTGGGAAGTGATGTGGAAGAGGTGGTTATGAATGAGGAAGTGAGTGGCATGAGTATGGAAAATGAGAGAATAGGCGTGCAAGAGGAACAGGGAAACGGGGAGGCTCAGGGCGGACAGGGGTACACAGCGTGAGAAAGGTGGATGCTCCAAGAGGATGTGAAAGCATATGTAACTGGAAAGGAATGGGATGACCTGAGATCAAGAGAAAACAGTTGGAATTAAAGAGGGTTCTAAAATGAATAAGCAGAAAGGGAAATGGCCCCAGTTGAGCATGGAAAGATCACATCGAATGAGTGGTATCAGTGAAACTAGCTGTAGATCCAGGAATGAGTTGTGTTTGTATACAAATGCCAGAAGTGTAAGAAACAAGGCAGATGAAATGGTCGCACTAATTGAGTCTGTTCAAAAATTGTTGGAAGAAGGGGGACAGGAATAGAGATGGAAGGGTATGATGTGTTTCGTTAGGATAGAATGGGTAAAAAGGGAGGGGGAGTGCTATTGATGATAGAGAAAGAGTTATGTCCATACAAAGTAGAGATGCAAGAGGGAAATAGTGTTAGTGGTTTTGAGGCAGTATGGTGTGAGATAGAGGTGAATGGAATGAAATACTTGGTTGGACGTTGTTATAGACCAGGTAATGTGGGTGGTAGTGATAATGAAATGTATCATCAAATTAGCCAAGCAAATAAAAAAAGAGTGATCATTATGGGCAATTTTAATTATGGCAGTATAGACTAGAATGATGAGATAGCAACTGCAAGTAAAGAAAATGAGTTTCTTGAGTTTTTGAAGGATAACTATCTCAGACAGTATGTAACAGAAGACACACGAGGATTGAGGGTCTTGAATTTGGTCATCTCATCAGAGGATGTAATTATAAATGAAGTATCAAATCACCCACCAATTGGTGAGAGTGAACATGAGGACCAATGTGAGAAAAGGATAGATGTGGAACTACAAGGCGGGTGGGGGTGATTATGAAGAGCTCAGGAGATAGCTTATGGGTGTAGCATGGAATGAGGAGTTAGCTGGAAAAGAGATTAAGCAGCTTGGGAGATTTTCAAGAACTATCTAGTAGATGCAATGTCTAAATGTATTCCAAGGGTGAGAAGGTTAAATAAGGTAAGTGTGAAATGGATGAATAAAGAGATTAGGCATACGATACAGAGAAAAAGGGCATTACTGAGGCTGCATAAGAGAAGTGGAAATAACCAATTCCATGAGGATTACAAAGACCAGGTAAGGTGGGTGACTTGGTAAGGGTAGCAAAAGTGAGGTATGAACAGCAGTTAGCTAATGAAGCCAAAAAGAATCCTAAGGAATTCTTTCGATATGTAGCCAGCAAAAGAAAGAATGATTATGGAAGGATGACATTGATTGGAGAAAATGGTATAAAGACAGCTGTTGCAGAAGATGTGGTGGAGATACTTAATGAGCAGTTCATAAAGGTCTTTCAATCTTGTGAATGTGACTTCATGGAGAGATTGAGAGCAGTTGATGATGGGGGAGGAGAGACTGACTGTAAAGAGCAAAAGATGTATGGGGAGTTGAGCAAACTATATGATAATAAGGCTGTGGGACTTGATAATACATCACCATGTATTCTGAAGGACTGTGCCAGGGAGTTGATGCCTGCCTTGAGAAATTTTTTTAATATGAGTTGCACTGGAAGGAGGGCAAGATTGTGCCACTTCATAAAGGAAGTGATAGAACTCGAGCATCAAACTAGAAGTCTGTGTGTGTCAGATGTTGTGGTTAAGTTGTTGGAGAAGCTTGTGAGAACTAGGATCCAGAATTGGGTTGACAACAATGGTATGATCTTTGATGGACATCATGGGTTTGCTAAAGGGAGGTCATGTTTTAGTAATCTACTTATTTATTACAATAAGATGACAGCTTCCTTGGACAAAGGGTATACAGTAATATATTTAAGATTTTGCAAAGGCCTTTGAAAGATTACTACATGATAAGTTGATAGTCAAACTAGAATGGATTATATATTAGTGCATTGGATTGGAGACTGGTTATCTGATAGGTATCAACAAGTTGTGTATGGAGGAGCGATATCCAGGAAAAGGAAAGCCTTAGGGATCTGTTTTAGAGCCATTACTGTTTAACTTGTATATTGATGAAGATTTGGAGATATTCAGTTGCTTGCAGATGATGTAGTTGGGATGAACCATTAAGAGTAGAGATGATGTTGTGGCCTTACAAAAAGACTTGAATTAAATTTGGGAAACAAAGATAGGACGCAGAATTTATGCTTGGTGAGGATATATTATCGGGGGTGATAGTGTATAAGGATTCGAAATTTAGATGACACATTGCCAAAATTGTGAAGACAACACAAAGGCTTCTGGGAATGATGTTGAGGAGAGTGACTTATAGAAGCTGGGAAGATCACATCGAATGATCTTACCAGCTTTATGGGAAGGTTAGGCATTGTGGCCTAATCAATGCCTAACCAGGCATTGATTAGGCCACACATGGTCTATTGTGCCCAGATTTGGTTGCCTGGTTTTCAGAAGGACGAAGAGATGTTGGAAAGGGTCCAGAGGCGACTGACTAAGGTAGTTTCTATTCTCCGAATATGAGAAAAGATTGAGAAGATGCAATTTTCAGAGTCTGGTGGGCAGGAGAAAGAGGGGAGATATGATAGAGACCTACAAGTTAGTAAGGGATTGTTATAGGATCAGTGTTAGAGAGGGTTCTACAGATAATAGTGGGAGATGAGGGGAGAACCAGAGGTCATCCCTGGAAACTGCATAAAGAGGGTGTGAGAAGCAAGTTTTTTCATGCAGAGTTGTGAATGATTGCAATGCCTTGTCTGAGAGCGTGGTGTTTGCAGAGAATTTGAGCATGTTTAAAGCATGGTATGATGAGCTGTGTATGATAAAAGGACCTCCCGGATGTGTCTTTGACTCTGTGGGGTCTTGGATAGTAATAATAATAATAAGATAATGTGGCTGGTGTCTCCTAGAGAGAGAAGGAAGCCTATTTATCCTTTACAAGAACTAAAATTGGCAGGTTTCATGACTTTTTATATATGTGCAGTAGTTTTGAAAAACAAGTTATGATTAACATTGAAACTTGTTTTACCTTTATGACTAGCCAGGGTGGAGAGTTTTTACTATTTGCATTTGTCAAGCAGCGTTTCCCAATTTTTCCTACGACGGAACCTTAACAAATCCTGAAATTTTAACGTAACACCTTGCTTAGAGTCGAGTATCATTGGTCTCGTATTGAATGTAAAGCTAAGCGCACACTATCGGTGAAGCAGGCTGTATCGTATTGCAAAAATGTGACAGTGCACACTACAGGCATGCCGGACTGGGCTGTAGTGCATCGCATTGACCTTGCTCAACCGCCGTTTCCTAGAACAGATACCTCCGTACTTCACTCATGCTCAAAGGTGTCGGCAGCCAGCTGAGTCAAGGCCAGCGCACGCTGTCCTTAATAGCACAATCCACACGCAAAATGAGGAGCGCCTGATTTTCAAACATATTTGAATGTGTCACAGCATTTAAAACCATTCCAGGCTCATGTTAATTTCAATAATTTTTTACGGAACACATTCACTTTCCGCAGAACACAGTTAGGGAAACCCTGGTCTAAAGGATGATGTGAAGCATGTTATTCATATATCTGCCTAAATATTAGATCAAAATAAACACAAAAAGATAGGATAATTATCTTCTCGATGAAAAAGGACCATTTAGGAAGTCCTATATTCCTTTTGTAATGGGAATCTGATATGTGAATGTAAGTTTTATTTGATGAAGGAAAATTTTCCACTTCTTCTGATTTGGACAAAAATGTTAATATGTCATATAAGATGCACAGCAGACCCATAGAGAAATCAGTATTAGAACATCATTATTAAACCATGACCCAGAGATTTCAACAATATGCAGCTTAATTTCTGGTTATTAATTATTAACCAGAAATTAATCAGTTTAAATTATAAATTATTATAAATTAAATCATATGAGCTTATTTGTGTGATCTTCAAGCATTACTATATAAGAACATTATTTTCTCCTTCTTTAATATGAACACCTTTCTAATACTATCATCACCCATAAATTTCTGCTGGTTTTATTTTTAAATTTTACAGCTTTTATGGCTTTATTCAATTTGATTTATCTGCCAGTATTTAGATGGATAGATGCATACTGTATCATATGTGACTCCCAGCCAAAAAGTAATTTAAGCAAACTGATTCCAGAAACTAATAAAACTGTAATTCATATAGTCTTCTTAGAAACCAGCTGTCCTTTTCAAATATATATATAAAATGAAGTCTTCCAATTGCAGAAGGACGCTTTTAGTTGATGACAGTCATAATGTTTGTTTTCTGCAGAGGAGTTCAAATTTTATATGTGTATTAAAATAAATTAAAGATGCCAAGAAATTATATTCTTGATTTAATCCTTTTTCCAAGTGTAAGCAAACAAAGTTTGCATGTGAAGTAACTTCATGACTGGATAATATATAGAGGCTAATGACTTCACATCACTTGTCTTAGTATCCCATAATGCAAAGCACATATCCTTAAGGACATGTATAATGCTACGCATTATGGGAAGGGTCACTACATTCTTGGTATCTTTAATTTATGGTATAACCAAGTGGAAAAACTTGTTTAAATGTTTCAACATTTATCACTAATCCAGAGTATTTCAGTAATAAGGTGTGATGCCTTTTAGCTACTTGTATATATGGAAATATGACTTCTGCATTACTTAAAGCTTGGTATCACTTCTGGGTCTGGTTCCCACTGATGAGATCAAAGAATAGGTAGAAACTGCTCTGGGTACTGACCTTTCCCATAATGCATAGCATTATACATGTCCATAAAGATATGTGCTTTGCATTCTGAGATACTAAGGCAAGTGATGTGAAGTCATTAGCTTCTATGTACAAGTTGCCCAGTCTTGAAGTTACTTCACATGCAAACTTCGTTTTCACATGAAGTAAAGGATTAAACCAAGAATACAGTTTTTTGGCATCTTCAAGTTATAGTATAACCAAGTGGAAAAACTTTTAACCACCTTGAATTTAAGACTAGTCTGTAAATAATAAAAAATCTGAAGTCCTTAGTTTGGATAGACAAGATCATAACACTATCTTTAAAAATGAGCATATATTGAATTTGTTTTATTTATTTATTTTTAATATGACTCACTCCTGATCATGAAAGATTGTAAAAAAAATATTTTTATAATTAATTTTATATATTTCTTGTATTTTTTAAAATAATTTCAAAATCTTGCTCTAGACATAAACACATTTGCCCATGACAAGATTTGAATGCACAGCATGTTGATCATAGAGTGGATATGATAACCAGTCGGTCGGTTGGTCTATTAGGCCTGTAAACAGGTGAAATCTTGTAAAATATTCCATAGTATTTTGCTGAATAATACACAGGGGAAAAATACATATGGATCGTTAGCCAATTCCAGAAAGACACTTCTAAACTGAATTGAGGCCTTTTAGAAGTGGCCAAAGATGTATACTTAATTTGGATTGTAATGGTTCTATGAGTATAACAATTAATTGAAGCAATAATTTTCCATGAGGTTCACTTTTTTTTGCATAGACATAATCAGGATGAGTGGAATACATTTTTGTTTGCATACTCTGTATAAGTATAGTAAGCTCTTAGCTTACTATACTTATACATGAACATAATACATACACCATCAGAGCCAAAAAGGACACCTGGATCTAAATCTAATATTCTATATCAGATGAACCACACCAAACAGATATGGGACAAGCTCGTTAAGTTGAAAATAAAGGGCAGATATACCACCAATCCACTTCCAACTCTGAACAGAGTGGATGCACAATACTTGAAAAAATTACAGACCCTCCCAGGGAAAGCTTTATCAAAACATTGGCAATGATTTCAATTCCAAGCCCTAGAAAGCAGTGATCAAAAAAAAACATAAAATTCTGCTCACTTTTGAATAGATAGAAACTTTACAATTAATCATTTAAAAAAAAAAAAAAAATAGCTTTTTGCCAGCATTGATCAGCTGCTGTAAAACCATGTTACATCCATTATTAAATGGTCAAACACATTAAACAGTTGTACTACAACAGAATCTTCAGTGAGGTTGAATTTCTAGATTCCTGGCAATGTTTTGTATCATTTTGCCTTTATTCACTCACTTATGACATAACACTTCCTACCAATAAACATGAGTGACTAATTTCTTATCATTCTTGCAATAAGAGAGTCACAGAAAGACAATTCAGCAAACTATTTACCAGCTTTCCTCAAGCATTGTCTTCATCCCTACATAGAACTGAGACTAGGACAAATGATAATCCTAGTGTGAAAAATTTCTTTTCATCCATTTTCAAGGGAAGAAATCAACATTTCTACCTCACATATGCTAACTAGCTGTCTTCCACCTATTCTTTGCTCTGGTTTGCTAAGAACACTAACCTCATCAAATTCAATCTTTAACTCTGCACTTTGATGGTTGGATCTAATTTATGCAATTAGAACTGCATTTCTGATATTGCCACCCACCAAATCATTGTTATTATGGTATGTAATCAAAATAAAATCTGCCAGACCATCTCACATGGATAAGCATTTGGTATCTATGGTGGAAAAAATTATATAACACTTGTCATTCTGCCATATATATCCCTTTAACAATCTCTTTGTGAATCAAAGACCAATTACTAACCCACTATAATAATTGAGATGCAAGAATCAGATTTTAGACATCCACGTTATGAATTTTTTAGTCCATTTCTTGATATTAGGATGATTGAATGAATAATGCTTTCCCTAAATTTGTATTCATGCTGTTTTAATACATATCAGTCCCCTTTCAATCAGTTCTTTGGAAATATAAATTTGTATTCATGATCTGTGTTAATGCATATCAGTCCCCCTTTCAATCAGTTTTTTGGAAATATATGATTGGAAAAGTGTGATTAATCATAGATGGATGTACAAAGTTTTTTTTTTTTTTTCATATTCTTGTTTAATCCTTTATGCAAAGTTTGCATGTGAAGGATATATATATCATGCACAAACTTTGTTTGCTTACACTTGGATAAAAGATTGAACACACAATATTTGTCAAGGATAACTTATTGTGATTGATCATAATTAATAAAATCTGCTTTACCATTTCTCTTTCTTTTCAAATAGATATATGTATGTCCTATTTCATATGTGTGTAAGTATTTTGAAATTATAAATTTTTTTCATTGTTAGGCCGAGAACTTTTCAGACCATCCTCATATATATATAATGACTATAAATCCATGTGTGTTCACAAGGCTGGCTTGCCTGTTCTGATGGACATAAAACCCTCTATCTCTGTATGAGACCAGCTAACTCACATTTAGTTGAAAGAGACCAGATAAAGGTTCCTCGTGTCATAGACAGGAATCGAACCCAGGTCTTTCTGACCAAAGAGCTTCGTCTATACTGAATGAACTACAGAAGCTCTATTCTAGTTGATGAGATGTAGTTAAGATTGACTTAACCATAAAATAAAACAGCTATTTGAAAAATTTGTTTCATTAATTTCACAACTGCATCTTCAGTCAGGTTAGGATGAGGGACACTTCAGGACGTTTAGATCTTTTCTTGTTAGGAAGTTTTTGAAAACTTGACAATCAGAATATATTAATGGAGGATTCCCTAAAAGGAAATCCTGACAAGCTGAATTCTAAGACTCAAAAGTGGAACAGTAAATATAGAAGATATTAAGCAAACATCTATTTCAGCATTCAAAGAAACGCGAAATGAAAAGCTTTATAGTCTTTCTCAAAGATACTTGTTTCATTAATTTCACAGCTGCATCTTCAGAGCCAGGTTAGGATGAGGGACACTTCAGGACTGCTGTTTAGATCTATTCTTGTGTTTGAATTTTGTTTTTAGGAAGTTTTGAAAACTTGATAATCAGAATATATTAATGGAGGATTCCTAAAAGGAAATCTTGACAAGCTGAATTCTACAACTCAAAAAGTGAACAGTAAATGTAGGAGATATTAAGTAAACATCTATTTCAGCATTCAAAGAAATGCAAGAAAAGCTTTATCGTCTTTCTCAAAGATACTGGTGATCAATTATTTTCTCGGAACAAGTGATCGATTAGTGAAATTTGAAACTGTAAAGTGGTTTTAATGAGAGGCTCTACTTTGATACATTGTGTATAAAGTAGTAAAAGAAACTATTTTTCTTGGGTAAAGCATTTGTGCTTCTTGTAATTAAATTGCAGTAAGAATAATTATATTTATTGATACAGTGCAGATGAATGGAGCAATTTGCTAAATAAGGAAAGACCGCATGGTCCCATGCAAGAAGTTTTATATTATGAGAAAAGGCCTGATAAAGAACTCTCTAATGAACACGTTTGTTATAGAAATATGTTAAAAAACAAAATGTTGACTCTGCTGACTGATTAAGCTCATGTTAAACAAACTATTAATAGAATGAGTTGATGAGAGAACGACTTCATACTCTCTCAGATGATAAACATAAAGGAGCTCACATGTATAGTTTTTATTTAGAAGGCTTTGATTCCAAATAGTTATTAATTTATTTATATTTACCATGTATATAGTTCCATTAAAAATATATTTTTTAATTTGGTCTTGAGTGGGTAATTTCCTGGATTCTAAAAATAATGAAGTTTAAAAGTCATTGCACCAATTGGATTGAACTCACATAAAATTTACTTCACAGTCTAAGTAAAAACAGTCTCCATGCAAAGAACCTGCTTATTACACCCCTGCTCACACCCTCCTTATACAGCTTATAGAGATAGCCTTTAGTTCTTCCCTTGCTCCCCCCTCCCACTTCATGAAATATCTCCTCCACATTAATCTGGTAACAACCACTTATGTCTCAATCATATTACCTCTTCTTCTATTCACAAGGCTCTGTAAGTTGCATTTCCACAATCCTCCTCATATCTAGCATTCCATAGACCTGACACTAACTTAATAAATCTTCTTTGGATTCTCTCCAATGCATCCTCATCCCCACAGAAAACCAGATGACTAAATTTGTGCACAGCGCCTGATCAAAGCCTATACATGTCAATGTCCTCATTAATGCCATACAATTTTAGAAATGTGACTTCTAAACTTCAAGTCTCTGTCCACCATCACTCCCAAATCCCTCATCTCCTCCAAAATTCATTAATTGTATACCCTGCATCCCATTCTTGCCTGCCAAATTTCAAGACTTTGCACTGTGCAACATTAAACTGACAGCTCCATTCATTTGCCCACTCACAGTCTATTCAGATCCTCCTGCAAGGCCATAATATCTGCACTACTTCTCATACCTCTTTGCATCATTGGCAAACTGCACATCTCCAGTTAAGCTAGTCCCAATGTCATTAATGTACAAGTTAAATAATAATGGTCTCAAAACGCACTGTGGCACTCTACCAGTGACTTTCCTTTTTTGAGGTACCACTCCTCGATACATAATCTGCTGATACCTGTCCAACAGCCAATCAGCTATCCAACTCACTAGTCTCTTATCTAATCCCAACTGTTTCAATTTAGTTACTAGCTTGTCATATGGCAGTCAGACAGAGGCATTTGAAAATTCCAAATACACCATCATATCATATATGCATCTCCTTTGTCACCTTGTAATGTAATATGTAAGCAGATTGCTGTAACATGATCTCTTCCTAACAGACCCATGCTAACCATCAAAGAATACTACAATTATCAACTCACTTCTGAATTCTAATCTTCACCAGCTTCTCTAACAGCTTAACAACCCCAGATACACAGATTGGCCTATAATTTGTAGCCTCAGTCTTATCTTCTCTCCCCCCCCCCTTCCGTGAAATGAAACAGTTTTTCCTGCCTTCCATTGCTTTGGGACACCTGGTTGCTAGACAGATGTGCCAAATGTTCCATCATGTATCCAATATATTGTCAAGTTTATTGCCTTATTAACATAAATTTACTTAATTCCTCATATACTTCTGCTCATTCACCATCTTCTCCTGATATTACCTTCACAAGGATGAAATACACTGATAAACTGATGATTGAATACGCCAACTATATCCTCTGCATTGGTTATCAATCTGCCAGCGTCACCAACTGGCATCATCTTCCAATAGTTTTATCTCCTACTTGCCACATATCGGATTTTTCTTAGCTTGATTGGCTCATTTTTTTCCTCATACTACACTTTTGCTGTCTTTACTCTTCATGCAACCAATCATTACCAACATTCATCTTATGTTGCCTCCACATTATCTTCTTCCAGATTTCATGCTTAATCTCTTAATTCATTTTACTCCTACCTTGTTTACCCTTTTCATTTGTGGAATACAATGCCTCAAAAAAGTTCTTATTTTCCTTATAGAACCTTCTAGAAATAAGGTCACAACTGGACTGCATGCAGATCTGATCACTTGGATTCTATAGGGGATGAATAATCACATAAGCCTCATTTTGATGTTTGCCCTCACAATTCCACTCGAGGAGATTTTGTGTTTAGTTTTGATTACCATAACTCTCTTTCCCTTGCGATTATTGTCTGATAATCATGTATTATCTTGCATGTTTAATTACTTAATTTCAGTAATACCATTTATGCTGACATGGTGCTTCTCTATTTCTTCTGCCAGTTCCCCTTCTTTTATTTTGATATTTCTTAGATTAATGGTGCTTATCTTAAGCTCTACTGATATGTTTTTGCTCCAATAGCTGACTTTTTGCTGTTCACCCTGGTTTGTTGAAGAAAATAACATGGGTCTTGTTGAATCTAGCGATGGACAGTAGGTATGGAATTTCATCTTGTGCCATCATTTTGCTTTGGTTGAAGCCAGTGCAGAATACAGTTTGGTCGACTAAATATTTCAAATTGCCAGCCTGTTCTTTTTCATTCATTAACTAGGTAGATACCTACTAACAGCACATCACAACTGTGAGAATTAGACATAAGGTCAGAATGTATAGCAAGTTCCCCATATTCTTTAAAAGGCTATGTGGAGATCTCCTTCCAGTTATTTAGCTTTTACCTTCCTGCAACTGTATACATTCATATTTATGTGCTAAAATATCTCATTTGGGCCGGATGTGGGTGAGATTGGGAAATTTTTTTAAAGATACCATGGTTTCTAGCTAAACATATGGGAGGCAACATGGATATATCATCCACTAAAAGTGGACTTTCTATGAATGGTAAAACTTAACGAGTCCAGCAAGGTTGAAGTATGAGATAGTTTTTAAAAAAAAAAAGTATGTTAAGCTTCCCAAGAAATTATGTTGTTTAATCCTTTATCCAAGTGTATGCAATCAAGGTTTGCATGAAAAATATCACAACTAGGCTAATGACTATATCAGTGCCCTACTATTGCACAATGCAAAGCACACCTCCTTACAGAGGTGTATAAAGGGCCACTTCCCAAATCATGTTTGGTCTTTATTGAAGTCTCATCAGTGGGAGCGAGACCCAGATGAGATACCAAGCTGATACACCTTTTTACTATTTGTATATGAGAAATATATGACTTGTGCACTAATTCAACTTTTGTCTCTCTTCTGGGTCTTGCTCCCATTGATAAGACCTCAATAAAGGTCAAAAACCAGTCTGGGTAATGACCCTTCCCATAATGTATAGAAACATACACTTCTGAAAGAAAGAGTGCACTTTACATTTTGGGATACTAAGGAAATTGATATGAAGTCAAATTCTATATTGAAGTAGCCTAGTCACAAAGATATTTCACATGCAATCTTTGTATGCTTACAACTGGATAAAGGGTCGAATCAGAATATAATTTCTAACCAAGCGGGAAAAACTTTCTAAAAAAAGGTATACTGTCTAGTGCTTTTTCTACATAAGCTCTGTGTGTCACTAGATATTATTTTAGGACAATCTGATGTTCTTTTTCATAGGCAGGCTAGATAGTAGACACATTTTCTATGAAGTAATACGAAACACAAGTTGAAGAAATCTGCATTTGAAAACAACTGATCTTCAGGATGAATCATATAGGTATTAAGTGACATAGGGTTACTCATCTTCTGCTGATAAAACTTTCCTTTATATGTAAAACAGCTGGAATGTATGAAAAAATTTCTTCTGGTGATAGGGCTCAATACATCTCTAATTATCACATAATTGCATATTTCATACCACTTTGTCTCATTAGTAAGAAATGAACAACCTTTTTTCAAAATGTGTTATAGGCTCATTCCATTTCATCTTCTAAAGGCCTATCTCTCTTTTCTCTTTAGGTCATATTTAATTACTTGCTTGGGTAGTCTTCCCTCTTTCATTTGTTGTATGTGCTCTTTCTAGTTGCTTTATCATTTATTGTACATATTTGTAATCCACTCTTTTAGTTCATCATTTCATATTCTATCCATTCTTTTGCATCCTTTAACTGCTCCAAGATGTTTCATTTCCATTACTTGCATTCTTATTCCATTTTCATCTTTCTGTCTCTATTTTCAACTATATAATATTGCTGGTACTGGCATGACTTTATAAATTGTTTTGCCTTTTGTTCTTCATCTTCTGATATCAGAGATTGTTTGAAAATGGTGTAATTTATTATCTATATATATATAAAATGTTATATCACTTCTTAAATATTGAAAACATGTTACTTATTCTAGACTTTAGTATTCAATTATTATTTTAGTTCGAATAGAATATTTACTCTGGAATACCATAGTTTAGTTTTCTTTAATGAATTTGTAAACTGTATATTCACTACTTAATTACTGTCAATGGTAAACAGGCAGTATGTCATAATGGTAAATTTTGACATACTGCTTTTTTCATGATTACTTTGACCACAGAAAAAAAAAAAAAGCAGCCAGCATGTTTAGTGTTGTATACTAATTAATGCTTATTCCTGGATTTACTGTAATTTCCACTTTATCAGGTCATATATACATAGAAAGGCTACATCTCTGTCAGACTCCCTATTAGTTTATATATATTCCTTATCCCATTCTGCTCTCACTGAATTATAGAACATCAACAGAATATTCAAGCAGGATCTACCTAGTTAGTAACATTAATGGTGTCATCAAGGTAAAGGCTGTTTAGAATCCCGTCCAAAGCTGGTGTGATTCCTAACATTGGAATCCTCTAATGATGAGACTATGATTTTGTTAAAGGCAGATCCTGCTTGAACATTCTGCTCATGTTCTATAATATAGTGACAGCAGATATATATATATATATATATATATATATATGGTTGACCAATAGGTATCAGAAAGTGATGTATGGTGGTGCTGAGTTGTCTATCGGGGGAGAGGAAGCAGTGCTGTACCACAGGGTTGAAAGTACTTGGGCTATTGTTGTTTATCTTGCATATTAATGCCATTGGAAAGGGTGATATCCAGTTATATACTAATGCAGGGGTTGGCAACCGGCACGCCACATGCGGGCCAAACGTGCATTTTTGGTGGCCCACAAAATTTTATCATCAAGAAAAGACGTTATGGACATTCAAGAGGACGTTATCTACTACTCAACTGTTGGATGGTTAATTATAAGTGCTGTGCTAAAAATATTTTTTTTAATTTACTTGAAGAAATAGATATTTTCATGACAGAACACGAAAATACTGTCCCACAACTATCGGATAAAAAATGGATTATGTCTCTTGCATTATGGTAGACATTGCAACTAACATAATGGACTTAATTTAACCCTGCAGGACCAAGGTAAATTACTAGCAGAACTGTTTTCTGACATAAAAGCTTTTGAAGGCAAACTATGTCTGTTGAAGAAATATATGATGGAAGAAAATCTACATCATTATATATGTTGTAAATCTGCATCTACAGTTGGATGGCAAACATAAAAGGAAACTTTTTTTGGTATTATTGAAGATTTACAAATGGAATTTTCAATAAGATTTGTGGATTTTCATAAAAATAGCATTGAAATGCGATTATTTTGCACCCTTTAAATGCTATGTCGACATTGATGATGTCGACATAACATTTAAAGTGTGCTCTAGTGTAAGTTATTACGCATTTTGGACAGAGTACACTGCAAAGTATTATATTAGTGGGAATTGTTGAAAGTAGTTATTGATGCTAGACTTCGAGGTTAATGTAGACGGCAAGTTCAAGTTTATAGGTCATAGCCATCCCATCAGATAACAGCATTGTTACAGGGCATTAACTTGCAGGAATAAGAAAGTTATTCTCCCATTTCATGAAACTTTAATAAAATTACACCTGTATGGAAACAATTGAAAAGATTGTGATGAATAACCAATGATACCTGACTTACAGAATTGTGCAAATGCAGATAGATTGAGGAAACTCTTCAAAGCCTGAGGAAAAGAGATGAATAGAAGTATATGCAGTTAGTAAAGAGATTTAACAGTACAGACATAATTGTGCTAGAACTCAGATGTCATCCCAGAAGCTTCTTCTTTGGCACTACAGCCCAATGTGAGGAAACACATTGGGCTGTAGTGCCGATGTGGGGGTAACGACCCCACCTCAGTTGAGCATGGGGTCGTTACCCCCATGCTCAACCATGTGTAACTGTCTGTGAAGCATTGTGTTCTTAAGACCAGTTTGCCTGCTTTGCAGGAGGGAAAAAATCTAGATAAACTGGGGAGAAAAACCCTGCAGTCCACGCCCAAGCCCATCTAACTTGGATATGTCTCAGAAAGATTGTTAGCTCCTCGCGTCAGCGATGAGAAACTGAAAGCAGGACAATCCATTCCCAGGCATATGGTTGTGGAGCACGTAACCACACAGCATCCCAGAAGCTAGCTAAGGATTGTTCAGAAGCATATGAGGTTGAGGTTCTCCTCATGCCATGTGATGAGTGTTGTCATCAGTAATGTGTTCGAGGAGAGACCAAATAGCTATAAATTTAAGTACGTGTCTTTAAAGGCCCTCCTTTGATGAATGCTCAGACTCCATGGAGGAGCACTCATAATAATATGTTCTTGGGTTTGTAATGTTTGTTAACTGTTGGATTACAAAAAAGACAATCAGCCTGCATATTTTTCTACTTCATAGTTTTAATAACCAGTTTTAGTAATACATCACAGCGGAAGATATTTGCAAGTTCTTGTCTGGCATCTTCAACTATCTGAGCAATCTTTCTTCCTGATGAACCTATTAGCACTTTCTGGGGGTGGGGGGGATATACAAAAAAAATTCTTTATTTTGTCTGCTATTAAAATACCTAATATCAACTGAAATTATAACTGCACTTGTTTCATAATATAGCAGTAAGAACTACCATATGCAAAGGGAAATAAAATTTATCTACATGCATTTTTTTAAATGTCCTGGGAAAAAAAACATTGGAATTTCAACTAATAAATTACCCTCTCTATTTTTCTTTAGTTCATGAAATTTGACTACACAACAAAATCACTATGAGTGAAATGATTTTATGGGAAAATA
Organism: Typopeltis vanoorti; assembly: GCF_054136105.1. Taxonomy (NCBI): domain Eukaryota; kingdom Metazoa; phylum Arthropoda; class Arachnida; order Uropygi; family Thelyphonidae; genus Typopeltis; species Typopeltis vanoorti. The sequence continues at coordinate 7,825,982 of NC_143572.1, forward strand.
GTCCTATATTTTAAATCATGTTAAAAGTACATGAGCATTTTTAGGGCATAAATATCGGGATTCTGAGAAGTTGTAACGAATTATTTTCCCATTAAAACAATGGTTTGCATATCACTGTGTACATATAATCTTCATGCAAGACTGTAAGCATTTTGAACAGATTGCAGGGTAGCACAAGTAATCATTTAAGCAGGAAGAACATTTTTATGATTAGTGAGAAGATTCTCTCATAAACAACACACTTTTCCAGAAGATTTCTGATTTTATCTGATCAGTTTCCTTCATTTTTCATCAATAAATCTAATTTCTGATGTTGCTTCTGACAAGGAAACGCCTGTCATTACAACTTTGATACAATTTGCCACAAACACATTTTTAACTTTGGTTTTCTAATCAGAATGGTCAACTGTAGTGCCTACTCAGTGGGCATAAGCTAAAAAATCTTCACTGCAGATTCTCTTTCTTAGTGGAAAATGTGAGCATCAAATATAGTTAAATTCACTGCAATGGTCTAAGAAACTGAATGAGATGAGCTTTCTACTACTGAGCATCTGGGTAGTTCTTGATTATGTGTGTATTTCATAATTATACAATAAATGAATTTAATCTAATACTACCAGTGGATATAAAAAAGTACCAGATCTTGGAATGTTTTGTTTAGCATATTAACATCTATAGCAATAATACATCAAGTTCTTGAATCTATAATCTACCCTATAGATATAAAATGATAAGCATTTTTATGTCATGTTTTTTGTCCGGCTTCTTAATATAATATATATTTATTAGTAATAATTTGGTGTGGGTAGTATAATTATTTTTATATAAAAAATTTGAAGAAAATAACTTTTTTTAAATAGAAAAATATTAAACGTTGCAATATTTTTATTGATATAAAATAAGACAAAGCTAATATTGAACAAAAATGGCTTGTTTCAAGTCTAGCAAGTAGTGCAACAACAAGGCGACTCGGAAGTAGTGCAAGAAGGGGAAACTCACGGCAAAGGTGGAGCAAGCTCTGAGCATCTGATCCAAAAATAACCAGCCCAGAACTGGGGGGGGGGGGGGGGACTTTGAGTTTTCAGAATTCAAGGAAAATCGGCCTATCAGTCTGGAAGTCGGGGGGGGGGGAAAGGAAGGAAGACTGCCCTTTCGAATCATCAGAGTTCAAGGAGAACTGGCCTACCAGTCCAGAACATGAGTGGTCGGGCAGTGCAGAATCCCCCCTTTCCAGTTTTCAAAATTCAAGGAGAAATGGCCAACAAATCCAGAACTGGGGGGGGGGGGGGGGGAGCCCCCTAGTATAATATAAAAACTTTGTGTGTATAAAAAAATTTCCTATCATATACATATTCCCCTCTTCGTATGTGTATATATACACACACACGAAAGTCAAAATATCCATGCTACTCTGATCTTGTCCCCATAATTTGAGTGAGAAAAAAAATATATATACAGGGTGTTCGGGATAAATTTGACAGTTTCGTAAGGAAAAAGAAAATCTTCTTTGTATCTATTAAATTTAATGAATTGACAAAAAAACATTACAGGCAGAGTTAATTACAATACTATCAACAAGATTTACTCAAAATAACCACCATTAGCATCGATCACAGCTTCAATTCTGCTTCGGAACCTCGAACAAGCTGATGCTACAGTCTCCCTGGGAAGGGCCGCAAAAACTGTTTTAATTTTATCCATTAACTGGGCTTTTGTATTACTGGAAGTGCGATTGGTGTCTTTTTCAACTGCGCCCCATACAAAATAATCCATGGGGTTAAGGTCTGGGGAGTTTGGAGGCCAAACATTTGGACTGGTGAAGTCGTAGAAATTTTCAGACAACCATTTTTGACTTTTCCCAGAGGTGTGGCAAGGGGCCGAATCCTGCTGCCATACATACGGCCTACCATTGGCTACCCTTGTTATCCAGGGCTTGACTACAGTTAGCAACTCCACGAACAAAGCCCGAATTCCAATGCCAGGGTTCTTCAACACCTGTTCCTGCAGATTTGCGAGGAATTCTGCTGTACGAACGCAATCAGATCGTCTGCTAGGGATCTTTCTTCTTGCTACATCCTCGTAGTCACCATTGCAAGTCTCTAGTTCATGCCTGATTGTTTTTACTGTATTCAGGGAGCATTGGGCAGCAGTCGTAATATCCTTATTTTGATGGCGGGCACGAATCATCATGATACAAGTTATTCTCTTCCATGATTCAGGTGGGTTCCAGCTATCCATCCTTTCTGACATCTTGTATATGAACGAAGAAGGGTCCAAACTTTTAAATGAAGAGAAGTGTGTGTTAATACATGTAACTTACGGAAAAATATAATTAATTATAAATATGTCAAATTTATCCCGAACACCCTGTATATATATATATATATATATATATATATATATATATATATACACACACACACACACATGGAAGTCAAAATATCCATGATACTCTGATCTTGTTCCCATAATTCATTTGAGTGAAAAATAACTTGGATAATTCTGATAAAATTGGTCTCGGTGTATTACGGCTCAGGTAGATTGTTAGAAGCAATAAAATAATGACAAGTAAAATAAACTTGAAAAGTTTTTGAAGTGTTAAAATAATAACCTGTATATTCGTTAGTGAAGAATTTATGGAGACATGTGTTAGAATAAATACTTTACTTATCATTAAGAAAGTAACATTCAATATTTTGACCAGAGGTCAAAACTTTGAATGTTACCAGCATCAGGTCATCAGACATAACTGACTGATCTCAAATGGAGATGGCAAGGTTTTTTTTTTTCCCAGAATTTTATTTAAATCATGTGTAACTGGCTTCATAGCCTTAGTTGGTTTAGCCATAATTCCAAATAACCCAACTAATTAAGAGATATCATCTTATCTTAATAGCATTTGCTTGACATTAAAAGCAAAGCCGATTTCAGTTCTTTTTTCTTGCACAGTTGCAGGCTGTTCAAAGAGAAAAAATTTCTAGCACTTGAACATATCAGAGGATTCATATGAAAAACAGAGGAGATAGTTCACAGCTCTCTTTCACAGAAGCTGTGGGTTTTTTTTATTGTTTTTTTTTTTTAAGTATCAAGCATAAGAATAATATTCCTGGCTGGGACAAAGTCACTGTCCATGATATTACTCAAAATAATTCTTCCTTGCTCTTGAAGATCTAGGAAAAGATCTCCAATCAGCATGTTCGTTTTTAGAATATGCTTTATTCTAGCATTATGGAACCAAGCCAGAGCCACCCCCCCCCCCCCCCACAGATATCGACCTATGTGGTAAACAATTACATATTGTACATAACTTACCAGAAAATAAAGTGCTCAGCTTGAGATGAACACACTTATGATTTTTTAATGCACTTTCCTGGCAGAAACAAGGACAATTTTCAACAATAACTTTTTATACGGTAAAACAATTGAGGTACATGCGAGCTAAAGGGTATTTCCCCTAATATAAATTCGCCACTTATAATTACATGTGGGATACAGGCAGACACAAATTTAACGAAGATAAAATTTGATTTTTAAGTCATGCAGTGAAAAACATATGACAAGATAAAGGGTTACTACAATTTGTAGACTGTGTTTTTATCAGAACCGTGTTATATGAGTACCCGCGTTCAACAAGGGTTACCTGTATTTAGAAATTTATGTACATTTAATCATACAAATACAACATTTATTTTACAAATGATATTCTATCTTTTTCAATTTAGCTACTTGAATACAAACTCTACCCTACAGTTCTTCTTTATGAACTGGTCAATAACATAGTCATAAAAAGTTGGTTGTAACTTAATTTTCCCAAGCAACACGCACACTTGTAAAGGCTGGCTGAAGCTCACTGGCTAGAGCTACTTTGACTGTGTATGGCCCGTGTTTAAGCAACAGGGTGAGATGACGTGGAGGGAGCGGAAATGGCTATGCGCACGCATGAAATCACAGTGCTGAAGCAAAGACCTGGATGCTCCCACAACCAAGCAAGCCAAAGTAGCTTGACTAGCGTCAGCCTTCGATACACAACGCAACGCTCAATTATTGCCGCGCAAGCTTAAAACGTCTTCTGTGTACAAAAATAAAAGTCTAAAAAATAAAATGGAATGCTTATAAATGCATGCATTTATTAACAAATAAATATTACTTCTTTCTCCATTAATGAGCTTGCGCAGCAAGCATGGAGAATTCGCTACTGCATGTCACTGCAGCAAATGGCTCTAGCTTTATGAGTGTTAATGCTTATATTATGCCAAATTTTCTGTGCAGGATAGCAGCATTAATATTCAACTATCTGTCACAGTCACTATATTCCAAGAAAGCACTTTGCTTTGTGAATTTTCCGCACATAACATTTCGAAGTGCCTTCAGGAAATCTAGTGGTTTAAGTATATCTAAAAAAAAGTAAACACTGCATGCTTTCAGTTTCTACCGTGAATTTTATGCTGGAGTTTAATGTGTTCAAAACTTACACATTACAAGAAGTCTTTCTACTGTATCCTGAGCAGTGTGACCAAATAGTAAGAGTTTTAGAGGTGAGGAGCTTAAAACGTTTTCCCCAAACTACTCCTCAAAAAAGTGAGTAAGAAAGGGTAAGAGCAGAATAGGCAGATCTATAGGCTTAGGCCCAGCACTTGTACCACCCCCCATATCCTCTTGCAAACATCATATTTCGTTGCGGCGTCTTTTTCATTTTCCTTCAAAGCTTCTTTTTGAACTTTTTCTGAGTCGTCTCTGTGCAACATCCAGCAAAGCAATAGTACACCATCATGTTGACATTCCACCTGCCCTGATACCTTATTTCTATCTCTTTGATGTCTTGGTGGAATCGCTTTCCTTGATCTTCGCTGACAGTTCCCAGATTCTCAGGAAAGTAGTCTAAATGAGAATTGTTTAAAGTGCATTTTTAAGCTCATGGAGCATCCCAAATCCTTGAATTTCTTCCACAATCATTTTATAGTTGGGATCCTTGTGATTTCCTAAAAATTTGGTCACCACCTCTTTCAAAGCTTCCCACACTTCTTTTTCAACAGTTGCCATTTTTTCTTCAAACAGTTCATCCTTCATAAGTTTCCTGTGGACCGATAAAAATATCTTCTTTCAATTTTGCTGTAGATAATCCCGGAAATTTTGCACAGATGTATTTAAAACGCTCTCCTTCTTTCGACAAAGCCTTGACAAATTGCTTCATCAATCCCAGCTTTATGTGAAGCAAGGGTAAAAGGATTTTTTCCTGAGTAACCAAAGTTTTGTATAACACATTTTTACTTCCAAGTTCTAATGTGACTCTTTCTGGCAATTCCTTCTTGATCCAATGTTTCTCTCGATCTTGGCTGTCCTACTCGCACAAAAAGCATGGGTATTTTGGTGTATCCTCTTTGTTGTCCCAAAATCATAGATATGACTAAGATCACTGCAAACTGCTCATCCATGATCATTGTACTTAAGTTTGCTGAGAATGAAGGCTAAATTTTCATATCATTCTTTCAAATGCACGGAATGTGCTACTGGTACTGAAGCATACTTATTGTAATTATGGAGAAGCACAGCTTTGAGGAATCGATAAACAAACTCCAATCAATGACTTCATATTTTACGTTGAATTTGCTTATCAGTCTGGGAATATCACTACAATAAACTAAATCACCTTCCTCTGAAAAGTAAGGAAGAAAATCTCTTTCTCTATATCTAAACCATGAGAAAGAAGTGCCACGGACTAACAAATTCTTTTCGTTTAGTCTTGAGCCCAGCAGTTCTGCATATTCCTTAGGAAGGCCCAAGGCGATCAGTTTGTGAAAAATGCTCATCTTTGTATTTGTTGCCATCATTGAAATCTTCAACTTCTTCATTTGAATCACTGCTGAGTGGTTCTAAAATTTGTGGAGGTGTTGGCACGGATATTTCAGGACCATGTTCCACTGGGTGTATATTGCAGATGATAAATTAGGATAGGAAATGCCTTTTTTATTTTTCACATTAAAACCTCGAACATTCAAAGAATAGAAGTATACAGTAATCAGTATGTTGCAGGGTTCCTGTCATACCATGAGAATTCCAAAACGGAAAGATTTTTGTTCTCCCTTCGATTGCCTTCTAAAGTTCTTCTACACAAATGGAACATACTATATGCAGTGCCCATGCCTTATCTAAGTTACCAAGTTTCATCCCGAAATATGCATAGTACACTTTTTTCACGAAATCTGTAATGTTTCTTCGTTGTTGTTTTTTTTTACTACTAACTCCCTGCATATGAAGTAGAAAATGTTAGGTGAATTTTTGCAATATTTTGAAGCCATTACAAATACTACTTAAAACACAGTTAAACTAATTTTACCGAATGCCATCAACACTATTACACGACACTACGTAAAAACAAAAAATCTGCAAACACATTAAATCTTCACACTAACTTAGAAAATATGCCACCATTCGGAAATATGATTAGTAGTCAACAACCAAAGTTCAACTAAAAAATCACACAAAAAAATGTAAGTGTCTGTGACAATAGGAAAGTCATCCATTATCTTGGCAAATCAGATTCAAAGTAGCCACCTGCACCCTCTCCTATCTTAAGAATGAGAAGTTTCATGGAAATTTCTTTATTTACCACAAAAAGGCACTTATACAACTAATTAGATATAAAGAAAGGAGAATGAAAATAAATACTAATGTGCTGAATTTAAATCCAAATATTACTAATAAAAACGATAAAATTAGAAATTGGGTAAAATTGGTGGGTGATGGAATTTTTTCTGAACTCAGCACTTAAAAATCTATAAGAATCAATTATTACTTCTCAGACAACTTTTCCATCACAGGCCTGTGTATTCTTCTTTTTATAAACAATTTTCCTACCTGATTATCTTTATGTGAAATCATATCTAATTCAGTGCTTGTTTTGTTTCTCCTTCTATCTTTCTGTCCATTGGTTGCCTTTCTTTTTCCCATTCCATTGTTGTCTATCTAATGATTTGTGTTAGTCTAGATATTTCCAAAGTCAATTTATACTTTTAGTTTAGTTTTAAAAACAAATATCACTACAATAAAAAGAACAAATATCTTTTAGTTTCCAAAATAGCATGATTTTGTTCACTGGGACAAGCCCCCCTGTTGACTATTTCACTAGAAAAGGAGAAATGCAGAAAAGCCAAGCTACTGAACCACTTAACATTCCTAAAAAGGTGTAGGGATTTCTCTATCATCCCTAAATTCCTTATCATCAAAGGACATATTCAATCCATACAAGCCTAAAGAATTTACCAAAGGACTTCATTGGCACTACTCAGGGAAAGAATCCAACACATCAGGTATGAATTGAATATAAGTGATGTTAATTGCCGCAACTATTTTTATGACATTTCTAATAGTCTAGATTACATGACCTGGAATAATATAGACAACATGATAGAACAGAGCTATGAAAAAACTTTCCAGTCAAACAAATTAGAAAATTTGAAGAATTTTATAAGAAAAAATACCAGACACACAAAGGCCTCCCAGATAAAGTGATTTTCAACATGTCGAATCACTGCCTTTCCAAACATGAATCAGATATCCTAAAGAAAGGTTTTAACTTTTCAATCACTCCAAATTACATTCCTAAAATGGACTTTATGTGTGGAATTGAAAAAAAGTCTCTACCCGCTACCAGAAGCTGTAGCCAACGATATTAGATTCCAAAGCACTATTATCCTAGCAACAGCAAAACAACCAAAACTTAATACCACGCCATATGATAGAAAAGCTATTCGGAACTTGAGGAAGAACAAAGAAATAATAATAACTAAAGTGGACAAGGAGAATGCCACTGTCATCCTAAACTCAAAAGACTATTTCAAGAAGATAAACGATTTACTATCGGACAGTTCAACATACAAAATTCTCAACAAAGATCCTACCACGAAGAACCATAATGAGACAAACTTCCTGATCCGCAATATGAATACTTGGCCCGAAGAACTAAAAAGAAAGCTTAAATCCTCACATCCCATTACTCCTAGACTGTATGGGGCACCTAAAGTGCATAAGGAAGAAGTGCCACTTCGTCCAATTGTGGATGGCAGGTCCTCTCCCACTTACCTATTAGCTAAACACCTAGCTAACTTACTTAAGGGAAAAATCAGACAAACAGAATCCTACATAAACAGAATCCTACATAAAAAATTCTCAACAATTTGTTGACAAACTCAAAAACGTGAAGATAACACAAACAGACATAATGGCCAGTCTAGACGTAGTATCATTATTCACGAATGTACCAGTAGAAGAGGTCATGAACATTATCAAAGATCTCTTTCCTGCTGATATTACAAAGATGTTCAAGTACCGCCTACAATCAAATTTCTTCTAAGTTAACAACAAGATATACCAACAATTAGAAGGCCTAGCCATGGGCAGCCCTGTCACCACCATGTGCAGACCTTTTCATGGAGAAATTTGAAAATGAAATCTTCACCCAACATTACTCCTAAACCTTCATTATGGTGGAGATATGTGGATGATATCTTCATCATATGGCAGGACAACATGGAAAACCTACATATGTTTGTCAATAAAATCAACTCACTCCACAATAAAATCAAATTTACTCTAGAAGTAGAAAACAACGAACAACTATGCTTCTTGGACATACTAGTTAAAAGACAAGGCGACAATTTCAAACTGTCTATTTACAAAAAACCTACGGACACTGGACGATATCTACATTACTCTTCAAACCATCATAGGTCACATAAACAGAGCATCATCTACATGTTGAGAAATCGAGTCAGAAACTTTATCTCCGATGATGAAGAAGTTCATGCAGAACTGTCCCAAATCGCTATAACACTATCGCAAAATGGTTATCCTCGAAACATCATTAACAAATTTCTATACAAAGATAACCAACAAGAAAGAACAGTCTCCCAGCAAATTTCAACAGCAGTCATCCCCTTCATGGGCTCAATTTCCACCAAAATTGCAAGATTGTTAAAAGCCCATAACATCAGGATTGTATTTAAACCAACTACTAGCATCAGATAGGTGCTAAGATCTCCTAAGGACAGTGTTCCATTTTATAAATATCGAAGTGTGTATAATATTCCATGCACATGCATGGAATATTATACACAGCAGTAGTGCTACGTATAGGCAGCAACCTAAACAGAAATTAAGAGCCATACTGAATGATACTTGGAAAAAATCTAATTAATTCTCTCAATCCAACAGAACTACCTTACGCGAATAATCATATTACACGTTTGCATGTAACGAGTGTTCATGATACTTAGCAGAAAGTCACGTGAAAGTGTTACCTTAGCCACCTAACAGGTACTAACGTTTTTTGTATTCTTAAACCTTTTTTTGTACTGTGCAAGCCTTGAGAAAGCTAGTCAATTACTAGCGAAACCGGTAGGCAATATTGTACGAATTAAATATCTATGGTCAGTTTATAAATAAGTCTTATATTTTTTAGTACCTGGAGAGTGAACGACTATTCTGAGTATCAGCGCTTCAAACAAAACTCTGAATTTAAATATATTTGGCCTCAAAAACTGCCAAATTTTGGGAGACACTATAATATGAAAAAAAAAAAAAAAAAAAAAAAAACACCATGATTGTATCCAGAAGGTGCATTCATTCGGGCTTAATATTTCATATGTTTACTTATTTCTGCTCTGTGTGATTTTGGGATTACATTGTAATTGGATTGCTTTAACTTTGAGAAATACTGATAATATAATGCTTACTTCTTTTCCTCCTGTTGTGTATAACTTGCAAAATAATAAGTCCTCTTGGGTACATATTATTACAGACAATAATGAATTGCTTGTGCCTCTTTATTTAGGCTGAAGGTAGCAATTCTGGACTAACTTGTGTTAACCATTTCAATGATCAAAATAAGATCAAATCTGATGTCTCAATCAGTGTATTAAATGTGCCAAACATGTAGTCAATTTCCATACAATTTAAAGGACATCTATTAGTATAGAAATTTCAATAAAGCTCTGTAAATATGTCTAAAATAAATAATACAAAAATTATGAAAAATACATAATTTTTCTGAATATAAAAATTATGTTAAGAATCTTGGTGAAGGATGCCAAAATGCACTCTAAGGAGTTCCCATCAAGATGTAGACCACCAATGTAATGAAAGGAACAAAAAATTTCCATGTTTGGCCCTTGGGAGACCAGGTTTCTGAATTATGTAAAAAATAAATTTAAAAAAAGTTAATGAAAAAATTTCTTACACCTACATACAGTAAATTATTACTGTATGTAGGATAAGGCTTTTGTGGATTCCTATCTACAAAAGTCAGAAAACCTTTTGTCCATTGAAATCACTTAAAATATTAAAAAAAATAAATTAGCATTTTTTGTATTTTATTTCAGTTTTGAAGTCATAAAATAAGTGACTAAAATCATGTTTGTTGATTATGTAACTATTTGTATAGATGATTGTGGAAAAATGGTTGCATTGAAGACTACAAATGGCCAGAAAATGTACAATTTATTCATCTGAGTAAGATGAACAGAAAAACAAATGTAAAGATATTTATAATTTTAAATATTTTAATTATTTCTTGAAACTCACCGTGTGATATGTTTTTTTGCTCTTAACATTCATAACAATTCTTAAAAGTCCTGAAGGCTCAACTTCCCACATTTCTATATCCTAGAAGAAGGTTTATATAAATCCAATCATTTATTTAGTTTTCACAGCTATAATCAAATTAGGAGAAAAATTATTAATTTTAAGGATATCAATTGCAAAAAGATTAAGGATTTTTAAGGATTAATTTTTAAAAGTGAACAGAATATGATATGTCATATGGCACTCAGCATAAATAATACAGTTCATGTCTGTTTAAACTTAGTTATGTCTCGAAATGAAACTTCTGTGGTGTGAAATTTTTATTGCTATTTATCAAGAATCACATATAAATATCAGTGAATAACTAATGACTAGTTTCATACATCCTCTCATTTCCTTAGATTTAAAGATGCTGCCAAAATGCTAAGGTGTCCAAACTCAAAACAAAAACCAAAGTCTCACCTTGAACCAGCTTTTGTTAACACATATCAAAGACTTACATAGCAATGAAGATGTTTATAATTTGTCTTCTAGATGACATATGACAGAAGTTACACAGCTCATCACTACAATGAGCCACACGTCTGATTGAGGCTATATTTAACATCTTGTTTAATTATACCTTTTTCTAATTTAATCTGAGGATGTACACGAAAGCATGTATATGAAACTCATCAACCAGTTCTCTTCCTTCTTATGTTTATGTAATGTCTTGTATGTAAATAGTGCCCGCAATAAGTATGAATGCCTTGGAATAAAAAGTTGTTACAGTTTAATAAATGCCTTGCACTATTTGGAGGAATAAAGTGCTTCATCCACTTAGTTTTCCCCAGTACACAGGATGGATCATGGCTTCTAAACTGCTTAGGCACAAAACAAAGTTACTGTATTGTTATCACCATCAAACCTACAAAGAATTAAAAGACTCGATACTATCTAATTGACAAACATAAGGGAATCTGGTTTATTCAAATTATGCATTATACACTTGATCCCCTCTACAGCAAATTCCAAGATCCAAGAAATAGTCTTAATTGTTAATATAACTGGAATTCATGGTGGCAAAATTATGGAGACAAGTACCATGTTTACGTAATAATTTTAATTTAAGATAAAATAAAATAATTATTCTGGCCAATACATAAACATATTCTTCTACCACCAGCACAACACAAAAATTAAGTCATTAGCATCCTAAAAAAAAAAAAGCCTTAATTTGCTCCAATGAACAAGTGTTGAATAATAAATGTTAGATAATAAATTAAACATTTATAAAGAATAGCTACAGCAGGAACATACTCGACAGAATTTCTCCACAAGATTACACTCCAAAATAATAAAAAAATTACTACAATAAGGCCAGTCATTTCATAGTTAAAGGAATATATCAAAGAAATATGCTGTTACACTACATTTAAACCACTGAAAAAAATTTAAGAGAGTACTGAGCAAACTCTAGAGTTTGTTCAATACACCCTGGTATATATGAAATCTGATGCTCCTGTAACTTACCCATACATAAGCACATTAAATAGACTCACATCAAATTCAAGAAATGAGAAATCAGGATTTTCTGATCATGTATATGAAATGGCATAGAAATGTTTGGAAAGGCACCCATTTGTTATATAGACAAAAACCTAGTATGAATAGAAATTCTAAGCTTTTGAGATGTTAATCAAATCTCTGGATCTCAAAATGAATGATCAGAAATCCAATTCTGGATTTTTGATAGAAATCCAGAATCGGATATCATTTCCAACCAACCTACCTAACAATAGAATGACAGATCCTCAACAATAAGATTTCTGGTGCTTTTTAAGCAAGAAAAAACTCCAGATAATTAATTCCAGCCAAAGAGACAATTGATGTAATATATAGATATATATATATTTTTTATTTTGTGGGTATTTTTATTTATTTTTAATTTTATGATACCATATATCAGCTAGAGTAATGTCTGATCAAGGTAGCAACTGTAGCACACATACTGTATGAATTAATATAGTGGAGTTCTTCCACCACTGCTGTTTAATCTGTTCATTAACGATATAGGGAAGGATCTAAGTGGAACAGTTTGTAAAAATAATCATAAAAAATTCTGAATATTTTTACGTATTAATTATGCTTGTTAGTTTTTGTTTTCATACACGCAGTGTCTGCACTTGTGATGTGTTCGTTATGAAAATGTTATATTAGAGGTAATATATAAAGAAGTAAAAATATTGAAGTACTTACTAAACTGATTATTTGTGTTACTTATAAGAAAGTTTGTTGTATTTTTAAATGTTGAATTTTGTGTTTGTAAAAGACTTTCTTTAGCGCTGATGGATACAGCGAGTCAGCCATTTTATTGCAGTACGTAGTTTCTGACTTTTGTGAAGTGCGCATGCTCCCGGAGAGAACTTGATGTGTGATTGACAGCTGACAAGGAAAGCGTTGCATATCCAAGTTACAGTTGTAAACAAGAGTGCGTTCGGAAAGTTTTTAGAACACTGGCCGAGGAATATTCAAGTTAGAAGGAACTTGATTTTTTGTGTTCGGCAGTCAAAAGAACTTTCATAATGTATTCCGAAAAGGGAATAGTGAAAATAATAGGTTTCAAGCAGGAATAAGTAATGAATAAAAGGGAAGTCTTGAAACTATAAGTTTTATATAAATTTGGCCGGTAAATATTCAAGTTAGAAGAAACTTGATATTTGTTTTTGTGTGTGGCAGTCGGAAGATATTTTATAGTGTATTCCGAGAAAAAGGAATAGTGGAAATAATATGTTTCAAGGAGAAATAAGTAATGAATAAAAGGAAATCTTGAAACTAAGTTTTTAAGGTGGAATAAGTTAAGACTGTCAATTTAGTATTGTGAATGAAAGGAGAACCTGTTGCTTACATTCTAAAGTGAATGTTTTTCTTAGAGAAAATATTAATAAGGAAGTTCTATAAGTATTAAGGATGCCTGAAAGTGAATGTTTAGAAAATATATTGATTAAGAAGATTTATAGGTATTAAGGATGCCTGATCTGATGAGTATTGCTACTAAAAGGAAACAAGATTTAGTCAAGAAGACTTTTATGTGTGTTACATTGATTGATGAAAAGGATCCTGAAAATGAAGTACAGAGTATAACGTATAACTTCTGGAAAAGAGCCTTAACAGAAAGAGAAAAAGACTATGAACATTTTTTTTGTGATTGTGAAAGAAAAAGTGTTTAGTCTTAAGAGTAAGTTTATATTTTTAAATAAGGCCTTGGATCCATATAATCTGTAGTTATAGTTATGTATTATTACTAGAAGTGTATATATATTGTTTTAGTTTTATTAAATGTGTTTATTTTGTACTTGGTATTCAGTCAATGATTAGTTGGATTCTGAAAGAGTGAGTTAAAGTCATTGCACCAATTGGAGTGAACTCTTTGTGCAAATATAATAACATATAGGGACACTCGGAGTCAAAATAAAAATAATTGTTAGTAAAAGAGATTTATATAATAAATCACCTCATAAGTATATAGTATAATTATTAACAAAGGCATAGCCGGTAGACAAAATAGTTAATATACTATATATATATTATATAAAAAAAATATAAAAAATAACAAGTTCATTTGTTCGCTGATGATGCAAAGTTGGGTAGGGCGATAGTGAATGCAGAAGATGTCGAAGTCTTGCAGGATGACTTAGATAGATTGGAGTTCTGGGCTAAGGAGAATGGATGTCAATTTAATGTGACAAAATGTAAGGTTATGCATTTTGGGGTGAAAAGATTAGCAGCAATATACCACATTGGTGGAATTGTACTCCAAGAGATTGATGAGGCCAGGGACTTGGGAGTGTTGGTGGATAGGGAGATGAAGTTTAGGGGGCACATTGCAAAAGTAGCTAAATCAGCTCATCAACTCACTTGGTTGTTGAAAAATACCTTGACGAGCAGAGACAAGCAAGTTATTGTACCTCTGTACCGAGCCCTGATAAGATCTCATCTCGACTACTGTGCCCAGATTTGGTCACCTCGGTTCCTTCTTGATGGGGAGGAGGAGGTGAAGAGGATCCAGAGGCGAGTGACTAAGATGATAGCAGGTCTATGGAATGAATCATATGAGAACAGGTTGAAGATTTGTGGGTTGCAGAAACTAGTTGATAGGCAGAAAAGGGGAGATATGATTGAGACATTCAAATTGCTAAAAGGATTCTATAGGATTAATTCAGAGGATATTTTTGAGATCAGGACTGGTGGTGGGAGAACTAGGGGACACCTATGGAAGCTGGGCAGGGGTGTTAGAGCTGGGTTCTTTACTTTTAGAGTGGTAAATGAGTGGAATAAGCTGCCAGAATCTGTTGTGGGTGCTATGACAGTGAGCGAGTTCAAGGCAAGGTATGATAGATACTGTGAGAGAATGTCGTATAGTTGTGTTAGTGTGGACATGATGTTTAGGGCCTCCCTCGATGAGTCTAAGGACTCCCTGGAGTAGCCCGAAATAATAATAATAATAATTTCCATGCCTCTTGTGTTATGTGTGTACTCCTGATGATACAAATTTCATGATATGAAGTGCAAAATGTTGAGCAACTATTTTATTTTAAACTGAAATTATTACTCCAACATGGTAGTTATCTTCATAATTTTGCCATAATAAAAAAAATAAAAATAAAAAAAACAGTTTGTCAATAGAGGCAAGTTTGCTAAACTGCATTTCTATTAACACACAGTACTGCTGTCATGGGACTCTTTTTTTTTTTTTTTTTTTGATATAGTTGACTATAGTGAGTGTTGATAACATGAGGAAAACAGAAAACAGATTAATTATTCACATACCAAAAAACGGCATAAAAATACAACCACTGACAGCATAGACCTATTTTTTGTGATTTACTCCTATTTTTATTTTTCTTCGATACAAATACATCCCAAAAGTTTTCAGATGCTAATACTTTTTATAATTACAAATGGAAAACATTATTCAACACACAAAACACTGCATTCTGTGATCTGCTACTAGGCCATTTCTTTTAATTCCAGGAATTCGAGATCATTATAAAAAGTGGCTATAATAAAAAAATAATTCACAAGATCCTCCACAAAAACACCACTAAAAACAAAAAAGATTTTAAGAATGCCATATGGCAGAGCCATTTCAGAAAAAATAGAACACTACACAAATACAGCATCAAGACTACCTTCAAAACCCATGACAAAATTAAGAAGTCTACTTAGTTCTTCCAAAGATCCTTGTTAAAAAGTTGTTCTATCGTTATATCGATGTTTTTCTACTTTTTATATCTTTATACTCAATTAGTTGTTTTACCTTTAATTTATTCTTATTTAAGACTTAATTTTATATCTAGGATTGTTTCCTCTTCGGATACTGGCAAATTTATATTTTGCTGCACCAGCCAGTATCCTATAGCAGAAAAGATCCTTGCTCAGGGATACAATACTAGAGTCTGAAGATCACCTACATAATATCTTAATTTAACTGCCGTATAGATTCGGATTATTGCAGTCGTGACCTAAATCTATATTTTATATTCACTCTCTAAATCCTTCCCGCCAAATAGGTTCTATTTTTATAAGTGGTAATTTGGAATCGTAATCAGGCATGACTCAGGTTCAGGAAAATATGACGTTTATTGGAATATCTAAAACACAATACAAACTCATACACTTAATTATGTTCAATACTAAATAAACTCGAACTAAGAGATTAACAGATACCAACTAATTAAAACTTATAAGGCATGCTAAACACAGTAATTACACATTGGGATATAAATCAAATAATAATAAGTTAAACTAAATTCTTTCTAGCAGTATTACTCGTAAGAAGAAACTATCAACCATTCTAATGTTACTGAGACACTAAATTCTACCTTTCATATCACATCAAGTTAATCCTATCACATACAAGTTACAAAAGATCTCTCCTAAACAATTCTTCTTACTCACAAACGAGGTTAACTTTCTAAATAGTGACTGTCCACAGAGTTCCTTACTATAAAGTTCTTAATTTCACAATCGTAAACAATCTTCTTTCTTCTAATGAACATTCACACAAAATTAGAGCAATAGCACCTTACCGACTTTTTTCTGGATATTTCTCATCTATTTTTGGCTGTCTATATGCCAACATAGGAGTTACGCTATCTTCATTCTTTCTGCCGGAAACGGACTCAAAATCTTTGCGTTTCAGGAACAACTCGACGGGGGCTTTTCAGCGATGGCCTGATTCTGCTAGGACTGGAATTTTTCTTCAGCTTTGCATAGAATCCAGCTTCATTTCTTTATGAACGCTCGCTGCCCGACATCGCAGACTTCACCCCCCCCCCCTACGCGAAACTGCCCACCAACTTCCGAACCACCCAACAGGAAAACAAGAGAATGCACACGATCCCTTTGGCTTATGCTTCGTTTCTATGATGCCGATATACTCAGATTCATGGAATTCATGGTTACGTGATTTTCCGAATAAGCTATTCCCGCCAGCGTTACACCGTACGCATGTAGCTTTAGGCCTTCCAGGAATTAATACTTAACAGCTTTATGATGACTCACAATAGATTTTACATAGCTTAAGTAAGGCTTATATTTAATTCATATTATCCCTCTTTTTTAAGACATACAAAATGAAATATCAAATTAATCACAATAGCTTCAATATAAGGTGCTTAAACAAAGAATACAAACTTTTACATAAAGTGAGGAAGTTTCACTTTTAATTACAACTGATGTGCAGGCATTTCTCTATGTTTGCAATTTTTATATGTTAGACCCTAAATGAATGATTTCTTTCCAAGATTCCTTCATTTAGGATCTAACATCCTCTTCCACACCTGGCCCACTTAGGGGTTTACAAAATCCTGTGTACATGTAACCTACCCTATATAGGGGAAACAGAACACAATATACCAATCAGGAAAGAAGAACACAAGCAATACATTAAATACCTCCATTATGGTAAAACCAGCCTATCAGACCACATACTCCATACATACAATAGAATCGACTGGAAAGGCACCAAGTCCCTACACTGCACCAAAACCTGGTTTGAGAGGAAATTTAAAGAAGCATGTGAAATGATTAAAAACAATCAAAACCTGAAAAAAAAAATGGACTAATCATTCCAAGAATGTGGAGGACCCATCTGCAACCATTATAGCAACCGGAACAAGCCCAGAAGGAAATCTTAATACGAGAGGACTTTAGGAATGTTTATTGTAGTTCTGTTTGTAATTTTTTTTTAAACTTTATTTTATTTTATTTATTTTTTTTTTTTAAACTTTATTTTATTATTTTTTCTCTTACTAGAAGTCAGGCTAGATAACAGATTGATAAGAAGCTTAGATTCATTTTACCTTTGTAGAGTACAAGAGCATGTAGCTTGTTTTCTTATACATATGTATTTTTCTGATGATGACCTCAATACAGAGGTCGAAACATCAATTATTAAGTAAGTACAGGCAGCCCTCAGTTTACACCTCAGTTCTGTTCCTGAAAAAACGGGTGTAAACTGAATCAGCATAAAACGAACCCAATTTTAATGGAAGGTATGAAGTTATGTTCCATGCAGTCAAAAAATATGCACATGAAGTATGTGTAACATTATTATATTTAAAGCTTTGATAATACATACATATATATATATTTGTTAAAATAAAATTATTAATAACGAAAACAAAAGAAAATTATATACAAAAAAATATGAAACTTCGAAAAGATATTACATATTTCTATGTTGAACTTCCTGGTTTCGGATCACCTGCATTTTCTTTTAAAAAAGTATCCAGTGTTAACTGCCTAGATTTTCTTTTTCTTTCTTTAAGGAGTTCAGTGTAAGGTCGAATAGATGCGATTACACTCCTTTTCATTTGCACTCCGTTCCCAATCGTGGTCCATTTCGCAGAGTTCATCAGTCAATGTCTCTATGCTTGCAAGGATACGCTGCAAATCGGCCATTTTCATATCTTTCAGAGGACCTTCTTCGTTTTCTTTCTCCTCCTTTCAATGTTGAGTTAATTGTTCAGCTAATTCTTTTAAGTCTTCATTGGAAAGCAGTTTATCATGGCTCCCTAAGACTTCTCTCACATCTTCAGCTGTAATATCGTACAATCCCACATCTTGCGCAAGCATGGTAACATCTTCAATAACATTCTCCTCTTGGTCTAATTCCTCGAAGTCGTGCATAAATGCTGGAAGAAGTTTTCGCCATGCTCCTTTTAAACACTTTGCTGACACGTCGTTCCAAGCTGCCTCGATGTTGTTAATGCCCTTCAAAATATCGAATGACCACCAATAGTCTTTAATAGTTTTTCCTGAAGTGTCCAAGACTCTTACCATTTCCATAAATATTATATGGAGGTAATAGGCTTTGAAGATTGATATAATCCCCTGATCCATCGGTTGCAAAAGTGATGTGTTTGGTGGCATGTAAACAACCTTGACATCCAATAGTATTCTTACTTCGGCAAGGTTTTGAGGATGTCTAGGGGCATTATCCAAGAGAAGCAATGCCTTGGCTGGCAAATCATTTTCTTTACAGAAGCGAAGCACGGTAGGACAAAAATAATTTGTGTACCAATCTATAAAAACATCTTGTATAACCCAAGCTTTCTTGTTTCATTTCCAATAGACTGGTAGCATGGCTTTTAGACCCTTGAAGGCGCGTGGTGTCTGTGAATGGTACACCAACATTGGTTTAAGCTTCAAACTTCCAGAGACATTTGCACCCAATAAAAGCGTAAGTCTATCTTTTGCAGCTTTAAAACCTGGAGAGGAACGTTCTTCACAGGAAATGAAGGTGCGTGATGGCAATTTTTTCCAGTAGAGCCCAGTCTCATCAACATTAAAAATGAGATCAGGGGGATAACTTCCTTGTTCTACACAGGCTTGATATTCTTTAGGAAAAGCAGCCACTGCTGCAACATCTGCACTTGCTGCCTCACCACATAATTTGACACTGTGGCACTTACTTCGAGACTTAAATCTCATCAACCAACCTTTGCTTTCTAAAAATGTTTCTTCACCTCCATCTGTCTTTTTAAGATCCTCAAAATTTTTTTTCCTTCTCAGTTATAACAGCCTGCATCACAGGAATGTTTTTCTGATTCAAGTCATCCACCCATAATGATAATAATTTTTCCATTTTTTCATGAAGTTTACCCCTGCTGTAACGTACAATTTTGCATTTAGTGCTGCCATAGATTGTTGCGCAGACTGTTTTATTTTATCTGCATTTTTCATAATTGTAGCAAGTCGATGGAGGTAAGTTCATACTTCTGCAGACATTAGCACGTATCTGCCCATCTTCCATTCTTCGAATCACCTCCATCTTCATCTGAAGTGTGACTCATTTCCGCACTTTCTTAACACCAAGTTCTGCTAATTTTTCTGCACTTCTATTATCAGACATGGTATGTAATCATGTACTTTATCAATTTAAATATGTATGTACATAAAAAAAATTAAATAGAACAATTAGGTAGATTCAACATTAAAACTAGGTTTGATACATATATGTCGTAGTAGCTCAGTAAACACTCAAACACTAGAATGCCTGCTAGCGTCGTTTCTCAGTCAACCACACTACAGTAAGAAAGCACGAGCAGGCAACTGCCATTATTGTGAATAGGCGTAAATTGAACCACTGTAAACCGAGGGCTGCCTGTATTTATTTTAACACGTGTGTTTTGTCTCCCTAAATTCTTAACCATGAATGCATGCTGGTACAAGGCCCATGCTCAAAGTGAAGAACTTGAAACGTCGGTCTCAACAAAAGCAAAATTCATAAAGTGCCACCTGTCCAGAAAATGAGATTGGTAGAAACAAGTAATAATTATGAGATGGCAGCAAAGCCAGGCTATACGTTAGGTAAAAGAAAACTATTTCCAGATATTTATTTCTTACATCCAAACAAACTATGTATGGTTTGATATTATCACTTTGGAGGAATATCTACTTTTAGTATCAACTTTCATTTGTTCTACTGCTTAAATTTTTTAACCAACTTAATTAATGAAGAATCACATGTTCTGTCCAGAACAAATATCAGGAGTATCAACTTAGTGAAATGGAATAAGACAAAAATTTTAATTAAAAATTTAATTTTTGAAAAGAAATAATTTATGCACCCTTATGTACAATGAGTTCAAATATGAAAAAAAGCTCATGCAATCATAATCACACCTTAATAAATTTAGGAGCTTTACAGATAAAGTGGGCTAGTCTATCAAACCTTGTTTAACGTGGTTTTGCTTAACGCGGGATTTGATTAACGAAATCGAGGCAAATCCTTGATATACGTGGCAAGAGTTTTGATTAATGGGCCTTTAAATTTACCATGCAAAAACATGCAAGTCACGTGGTGTGAGCATGAAGACGTCATTACTCACATGCAGCCATGCTCCCTGAGCCTGAGTGCCAGCCAGTTACTTTGCTGCCAGCATTAAGAGTGGGTATATTACAAGCTCCAGTTGTTCTGCTGTACGTATTTACAAATTACTTCTTCATAAATTTTATAGCCCATTAATCATGTCGAAGAATAAGAGCAATCCCACAACCAGTCATTACATGAAAAAATGAGAGGAAAGTAATTACCTTAGATACAAAACTTGATATAAGTTTTGTATTTAAGTAAGATCAAAAGCAAATTTGGTTTTAATGAGTCTACAATATGGACTATTTTCTCCAAAGCTGATGAGTATTGCGAGCAAGGTAAAGTTGCATCTGCAAGTATGCAATGCACATATAACGAGAGTGCTATGATGGTTGAAATGGAAGCTCTGTTGATTATTTGGCTGGAACACTGCAATCAAAAGAGAATTCCAATTAGTGCCTATAATATCAAGGCCAAAAGCTCTACGCCTGTTTTCAAGACTAAATATAAAGAAGACAATTCAAAATTTGCAGCTAGCAAAGACTGGGTTGAAAATTTAAAATCTAGGGCTGGACTAAAGAATGTGAAAATAACAGGTGAAGCTGCAAGTGCTGATGAAGATGCTGCATCCACATTTCCTGCTGAGCTGCAGAAAATTATCGAAGAAAATTATTACGATTGCCAAATTTTCCAATGTAGATGAAACTGGCCTCTATTGGAAAAAAATACCATCTAGAACTTTTATATCAAAAAAGGAAGCAGCGCAGCCTGGCTATAAAGTATCAAAAGATCGCTTAACTGTTATGCTTAGAGGGAATGCTAAAGGAGATTTTAAATTGAAGCCGCTGCTTGTCTATTGAACTCAGAACCCAAGGGTTTTAAAAGGATGTAACAAGAACTCTTTAACTGTAATTTGGCAGGGGAATTACCCAAAGTCTATTCAAAGATTGATTTAAGTCTTATTTTTGCCCGGCAGTTGAAGCTTATTGCAAGAGAAATAACTTAGCTTTCAAAACTCTTTTGCTTTTAGATAATGCACTTGGTCATCCAAATTCTCTTAATGATCTGTGTGAGAATGTGAAAGTTTTATTTTTCCCACCAAATACATCACTGCTGCAACCTCTGTACATGGCATCATTGCAACTTTCAAAGCCTATTTTCTTAAAAAGATATTCTCAAACAACAATGGGAGAAAATGTGATTACACTCCAAGAATTTTGGAAAAAATTTAACATTAAGCACACAATTGAAAACATTCATGACTTGTGGGAGCAAGTGTCTTCCAGTTGCATGAAAGCTCTTTGGAAAAACATTTTGCCAGAATGCGCTAATGACTTAGGTTGTTTTCAAAATCCTGTAAACAACGTGACTGAAGAAATCATTGCAATTGGTAAAGACCTTGGTGTTGATGCAGAAGATGTTAAAGAATTATTGGATTCAAATTCAAAAGATTTCAGTGACAACGATCTTCTTGAAATTGAACAACATGCATATGACGACAACGAATAAATGGAATGTAAAGACGAGGTTCCAAAGGAGATAACAGTCAAAGAACTGGATGGAATATTTCGCAGTTTAGAATCACTTAAGCAGCAAGTAATGGATATGGATCCAGATGTTAATCGAAGAATGCTTGTTTGCCGAGGTCTGGAGAGTCATTTTGCTTGTTATCACAGAATTTATGCCGATAAGAAAAAAATTAAACTGTGCAAACGACTCTTGATAACTTCTTTTGATAAAAAAAAAATTGCAGTAACTTTGCATTCATTTTTTATCTTTCCTAAAAGAGTACCATATAAAACGAACTATTAATACAGTAATCGATCATGGACGAATTGTACTTTTTACCATTGATTATTATATTTGATTAACGCGATTTTGATATACATGGTAACATCGGGGGATTAATTAACTGGTTAATCGAAGGATGGGATACCTGTATATCAATGACCTACTTCAATTGACCCCTAACTCAACACGCAGTTTTGCAGATGACAGCACTCCTCCTTTCCGCTTGATATATCTTAATTCTACATAAATCACCTCAACCTACATAACATCAACCATCAATTCTGATCTCCAAGCCATCCTCCAATGGGGTTCAGATAATCTTTGACAACACTCTAATTTCCAGACAAGATGAGATTTCTGGAATCATCCTGACATAAACACATCACAACCATTGCATCCTCAGCTTCTAAAAAACTAGGATTTTTCTTTCACTCAAGACGGTGGTTCACCTCTGAACAGCTGCTAACCTTATACAAATCACACATCGACCCAGCTATTGAATACTACTCTCACATGGAGTGGGGGCTCTAAGGGCTCCTTCAAAATTAATCAGATTGATTAATAACCCATTTCTTACCAACTTCATTCCTCCCATTTTTGCACAGACATTTGGTTTCTCGTAGACTTTTGGTTTCTGCAATACGTGTATTCTATAAATATTTCAATTGCAAATGTTCATCTGAAATAGCGTCAACAATTCCCTCCCACAGTACTAAGTCCATTGGAACATGTGCAGCTACCACCCAACATCCCTTCACAGCACACCTTGAAACCCACAGAACAAGTTTCTATTCCTCCTCCTTCATCTCTGTTACTGCTGTATTGTGAACAGTCTTCCTGCTTATGTGTTTTCCAAGAAATACAATATATAGGCTTTTAAATCAAATGTAAACAAGTTTCCCCTTTCTTAACCCGCTACCCATATACGGTACTAATGTACTATAGGTAGATTAACCAACCTATCGAGTATGCACTCAACAGAAAAAAAATAGTGTTTCTCTTTTCTTAACTAAAATAATTCTAGTAATCAATGTATCAAATTCTGTTTGACTAAATGTCGATGGTCAGCATAAGCTCAAAACAATTTAACACCTATGCAGAACATGTAATACATAGATACAATAAAAGCTCTATTCAAAAATGAAGCAACAATTATTTCATGCTGAAAATGCTGGAAAATCATGAGTGTAGAATGAACAAGCAATTTTAAATGAAGCAGAATACAAGAGAAATAGAACTCATTAACCAACAGGTCAAGTGCAGCAAATTATTATTATTACAGGCAACTCCAGGGAGTCCTTAGACTCATCGAGGGAGGCCCCAAATCTTGTTCATCACAACTATTCGACATTCATACAGTATCTATCATACCTTGCCTTAAACTCATTCCCTGTCACAGCATCCACCACAGACTCTGGCAGCCCATTCCACTCATTCACTACTCTAAAAGTAAAGAACCCAGCTCTAACACCCCTGCTAACCACACTTTTGCCCAGCTTCCATGGATGTCCCCTAGTTCTCCCACCACCAGTCCTGATCTCAAAAATATCCTCTGAATTAATCCTATAGAAACCCTTTAGCAATTTGAATGTCTCGATCATATCTCCCGTTTTCCGCCTATCAACTAATTTCTGCAATCCACAAATCTTCAACCTGTTTTCATATGGTTCATTCCACAGACCTGCTATCATCTTGGTCACTCACCTCTGGATCCTCTCAACCTCCTCCCATCAAGAAGAAACCTAGGTGACCAAATTTGGGGCACGGTAGTTGAGATGGAGTCTTATCAAGGCTCGATACAGAGGAACAATAACATGCTTGTCTCTGCTTGTCAATGTATTCTTCGGCCCAAGTGATTTGATGAGCTGATTTGGCCACTTCTGCAATGTGCCCCCTAAACTTCAACTCCTTATCCATCAACACTCATAAATCTCGTGCCTCATCAATTTCCTGGAGTACAGTTCCACCAATGTAGTAAACTGCTGCTAATCTTTTAACCCCAAAATGTATAACCTTACATTTTGCCACATTAAATTGATATCCATTCTCCTTAGCCCAGACCTCCAATCTATCCAAATCATCCTGCATTCACTATTGCCCTACCCAATTTTGCATCATCAGCGAACAAATGAATTGTTCCTCTTAGATCCTTCCCTATACCGTTAATGAACAAATTAAACAGCAGTGGTCCAAGACCAGATCCTTGTGGCACACCACTAGTCACAGGCCGTCTTGTGGACTCTACTCCTGAATAAACCACTCTCTGATATCTCTCCATCAACCACCCTCCTATCCATCTCACCAACCCTATATCCATCCCCATATGCTGCATTTTACTGATTAGAATTCCATGTGGTATCCTGTCAAAGGCCTTAGCAAGGTCCAGTAGAATCTCTGTAAACCCATTACCCTTATACTCTTGCAAAGTGCTCGCTCAGTAATTCCACTATATCGACTGATTCGGTTACCTCCCTACCCTTAGCATTTTTTAAAATCATTCTGCCATGAACATTTTTCCTTTTACTTGCAACATACTGAAAAATCTGTTTGGGATTCTCTTTAGCCTGCATGGCCAATTTTCTTTCATAATCCACTTTTGCTTTTCTTACCACCCTTGTTACCTTCCTGGCCTGAGCTTTATACTGTTCCTGCACCTGCTGGTCACCTTTCTCCTTAAATTCCCTCCACAATTGTTTCTTTTTTTGCAGCTCAAGCTTAATAGTGTTATTCATCCATTTAACCCCTACTTGATTTATTATTCGGACTCTTGGTATACAGTCAACCATTGCCTCCTGCAAACACTTCTTAACCACCTCCCATGCACTATCAACATCCAGCCCTTGCAGTTTTACACAGCATGGCACTGAACCAAGCACACTCCTAAGCTTGTCATACTTTCCAGCCCGGTAATTCCACATGTACCCTGTCTTAATTGTAAATTCCACTCCTTTAGCCACCTCCCAAGTCAAGACCTTATGATCACTCTCACCAATTGGTGGCAACATGGTCATGTTCATTACAGCCACATTCTCAGATGCAATTACTGGGTCAAGCACTCTCTGCCCCCTAGTATTTTCCACTACATGCTGTCGCATATAGTGTCCCTTAATAACTGCATAAAATCCAATTCCTTCCTCCCATGTGCCCTCTCCTCCTTCCAGTCAATGTTACCATAATTGAAATCACCCATAATAATAATAACCCTCCTTCCACTCATTTCTTCTATTTGCCTATGCATACTATCCCCACCATCTATTCCATCACCTGGTCTATAGCAGCACCCAATTGTATATTTTGTTCTGCTAGACTCTATCTCATACCAAATAGTCTCAAATGTGCGCTTTTCTCTATCCTGCAGTTCAACTTCTATACTCCTTTTTAGAAGAAACACACGTATAAACCACAGTGAAAATTATTTAATTGTGTTTCTTCTAATTATGAACACACCACAGGTTTCGTTATTTAAAAAAGTTCTGTACTCCTTGGCTGCAACTCATCAGCTATCATCAATAACACTCCTCCCCTCTTTTTATTCTCCCTGTCACTCCTGAACACGCTATACCCGTCGCATTCAATCCCACTAGCTTTATCATCTTCTGTCAGCCATGTTTCACTAATACCAACAACCTGTGGCCTGGAAGTGCCAACCAAGGCCAAAAACTCTTCCTTCTTTTTCCTAATACTCCTGGCATTAGAAAGGTAATATCAAACAATTAAAATATGAACCAGGCAGGTATCCCCATTCCATGTTCAGCCTCAACTA
Organism: Typopeltis vanoorti; assembly: GCF_054136105.1. Taxonomy (NCBI): domain Eukaryota; kingdom Metazoa; phylum Arthropoda; class Arachnida; order Uropygi; family Thelyphonidae; genus Typopeltis; species Typopeltis vanoorti. The sequence goes on from NC_143572.1 coordinate 7,852,477, forward strand.
GATGCTATGTTGGATTAGATATATGAGATTTACAGTACTGAATATACTACTGGTGCTTGCTAATATTTTTTTTTTCCCCACTTCCAATGAACAACCAGTCAGTCTACCCAAAATATGATAAATTAAAGAATGAATTAAAGAAAGGTGGTTCAATATTTTTTCCCCCATGGAACGTCCATATGTTCAGTCTGTCCAAAACATAATAAATTACATTAACAATGAATCTGATAAACACTAGCAATGGAGGTAAAAGTAATTATTTTATGGTGGGTGTGAACTACCAGATTTAAGGTGGCCATCAATGTTCCTTAGGAATCAGTCCTAGAACTACTGTTGTTGAATCTATACATTAATGATACTGGGAAGGATCTGACAGATGTTCGATTGTTTGCTGATAATGTAAAGACAGGCAAGGCAAATAGTGGTGTTACTGATATATAGCACTTACAAAAAGATTTGAATAATCTGCAATGATGGATAAATAATAAAGGCTATCAGTTCAATGTTACTAAGTGTAAAGTTATGCACTTTTGAATACTGTACAGTAACATGGTCAAGTGTAATGTACCTGGTCTATTGGCATAATCAGAATTCCAATGGCATATTATATAGGTGGGATTATATTACAAAAAATTGAAATTACAGAATTTTGGAGTTATGGTGGACAGGCAAATGAAGTTAAAAGTAAAACACGCAAAAAGTGCAAATACAACTCAGAGAATAACTGCAATGTCAAAATGAATATTGACATTGATCAAAGTGCGTAGATTAACAAAGATGATATCAGGATTATGGAATGTACATTACGAGAACAAGTTGAGAGTATGTGGAATGCAGACACTGGTAAGCAAAAGAAAAGGGTAGTATGATTGCTGTTAAGTTCTATCAAGTCGTTTTTGACTTCTGGTGATTCTATGAACATACGTTCTCCATTCAGATCTGTCCTGCCATATCTTTCAGAATTTCCAGTTGCTTCTTTAACTCCATACACCCATCTAATTCTTGGTCTTCCTCTTCTCCTGCTTCCGTCAACTTTAGCAAGCATCATCATCTTCTCCAGACTGTCATTTGCTCACATAATATGTCCAAAGTATGATAATTTTTGCTTGATGATCATAGCTTCGAGGGAGCAATCTGGCTTTATTCTGTCTATTACTGATTTATTGGTTTGCTTTGCAGTCCATGGTATTCTTAGTAAGCGTCTCCAAACCCATAATTCAAACACATCTATCTTCCTTCTTTCACTCTTTCTAAGGGTCCAACTTTCACATTCATACAATACTACCACAGGGAATACCATTGCTTTCACGATTCTGATTTTTGTTGTGAGGCTGATATCTTTCAAGATCTTGCTGAAATTTGTCGCTGCTTTCCTTCTGAGTAATAATCTTCTTCTAACTTCTTCAGTACAATACCCATCTTTGCACTTTCTTCTTTAACTTTCATAATAATTCCTCCAAATCTTCTTTGCATTCTGCTAGCAAGGTGGTATCATCTGCATACCTCAAATTATTAATATTTCTTCCACCAATTTTAATTCCAACTGAAGACTCCTCCAGCCCTGCCATTCTTAAAATGTATTCACTGAACAAGTTAAATAGGTACAGAGATAAGATACATCCTTGTCGCACCCCTTTACCTATTGTGAAATACCCAGTTTCTCCAAGATCTTTACAGACAGTAGCTTCTTGTTCACAATAAAGATTCCTCAGAAGGATAATGAAATGCCCTGGTACTCCCATTGTTCTTAACACATTCCAGTTTCACATGATCTACAGAGTCAAAAGCCTTACTGAAGTCAAGGAAACAAAGGTAGACATTCTTTTGATATTCCTGTGGTCTTTCTATTATCCATCTCACATTCGAAATCTGATCTCTTGTTCCTCTGCCTTTTCAAAATCCTGCCTGTTCATCTGCATTTCTCTCTTCATGAATGATTCCAGTCTTTTCTGAATGATCTTAAGTAAGAATTTACTTGCATGAGAAATCAGTGCTATATAGTTCTGTAATTTTCGCACTCTCTTGCATCACCTTTCTTCAATAAAGGTATATAAACTGATTTTTTTCATTCCCTATGCCATGTAGTTGTGATCCAAATTCGCTGACAGAGTTGTTAAAATTTAACTGCCTTTTCTCCTACGGCTTTGAGCAGCTCAATAGGTATTCCATTCCCTGGTACTCCCATTGTTCTTAACACATTCCAGTTTCACATGATCTACTCAAAAGCCTTACTGCAGTCAAGGAAACAAAGGTAGACATTCTTTTGATATTCCTGTGGTCTTTCTATTATCCATCTCACATTCGAAATCTGATCTATCTTACTGGATAGCTGTTGCAGTGCCCACCTCACTTCACTCTCCAGTGGTAATGGCTCCTGTGTATAATTCTGCTCTTCAAATTTTTCAGTAAGTTTGGAGTCCTTTCTGTAAAGGTCTCGTGTATATTCTTTCCATCTTTCTTTGATGTCTGCTGCTTTTGTAAGATATCCTTTGTGATAACTTTTCAATATTCTATAAACTTCTGAAAGGATGTTATAGGTTATCAATTGATGAAATTTTTTGTTACGTGGGAGATGGAGAAAAGACAATAGGACATTGTGGAAGTAATGTCAGTTATGAAAGGGATGACAGCTTGATTTTTCTTTCACAAAGCAGTGAGTGGGTGGATGTTCAGAAAATCCACGAGTGATTGTTGAGAAACAAATGCATCCACAACGTGTCACTGTTTGGTGTGGATTTTGGGCTGGAGGCATCATCGGTCCATTCTTCTTCGAAAATGCGGCTGGTAAGGCAATCACAGTTAATGGTGCTCGCTATTGCGACATGATAATCCAGTTTTTTGTGCCTAAATTGCAAGATATGGATGTGGACGACATGTGGTTTCAACAAGACGGTGCCACATGCCATACAGCCCGAGAAACAATTCAATTACTGCATGAGTCATTTCCTGATCGTGTAATTTCCCGTTTTGATGATCAGAATTGGCCCAGATCATGTGACTTAACGCCGTTGGACTTTTTTCTTTGGGCTTTTTTGAAGTCTAAGGTTATGCCAACAAGCCCACGACCACTCACGCCTTGAAGGAGGAAATTGAGCGCTGTATCAACGAAATTCAGCCACATTATGCAAAACGGTCATGAAAAATTTTGACAAAAGAGTGTGTATGTGCCAGCAAAGCCGTTGAGGCCATTTACTCGATATGCTATTCCATGCATAACCCTATACTGTATACTTTACGAATCAATAAGAAATTACAATTTTTAATTAAAAACCTGTGTTTTCTATCAAAATTACTTCTTGCGTGAATTTTGGGACACCCTGTATTATGTGGCTTGTTTCACAAATAGGACTCAGGTGCGTTAGGTCAGTATTGCTGCCTTTACTGCATAATCTGCAATAGTTGAAGGAAATGTCCCAATGAGGTAGATGATATTCACTGCCTGGGGAAATGCCACTACCTGGTTTATCAGAAGTCCGAAATAGCTATTGCAATGTTTAGTCTTCAGCATAGGATCTTTAATTTCTGTCTCTCCCCACTCTCTCTTCACACATGCACTGTAAGTGATATCTTTCATGCTCGACATATTATACTTAATAAGGAATCCAGTACTAGCTAATAGCAATTACTCTACTGGATCACACCTGGAGGGTCTTGAAATATAGTGGAAAAGGGAGCACTTGGAGGATATGCATGGATAGGAGGCTGGACATATCCTGTCTGTGCTCTGTAAGTTTCTGACATAATCAACCATTACCAACCCATATTTACTGTTTTTTTTTTTTTTTTTAATCTGATCCACAAGTGAAAGATCATGTAAGACCTATAGCATATCAGTACCATATTTTGGTAAGAGAGTAAGAAGAAAGGAGGAACCTCTTGACATTTTTATTGAACAGCAGCTGAAGGTCTGTCTTTGAGAAGACAGAGTGAAAGAGGCCACTGAAAAAGAACAAAGATAAACAAAATGAAAGAGGGGGGGGGGCAGAGAAGTTTGTTCAGCAAATTTGGAGATGGGCTGTAAATGGATTTTGACCAGCACCTGTTCTTGTTCTTACTGTTGTGGAAGACTGAACTTGACAGTAACAAATTAGGGGACTTGCCAACCAACTAACTAATAGCAATTACTCTACTAGATCATGCCTAGAAGGGAGTCTTGGTATGTAGTGGGACAGGGAGCACTTGGAGGCTTGATATTTCCTGTCCCTGCTCCGTAAGTTTTGGACATTACCAGCCATGAAAAATATCAAAAATAATAGTGAAATTTGTGGATCAGAAAAAAATCTCCTACAAAAAATAACAATCCCCCTCACAATCAAAACCAACAATATCTCATGCAACATCCACTTCATTCGTGGGCTTAACACAAACATCAACGACCTACACCAATTTACATGCATCAAATCTGAAACTGATATTTCTGACAGAACATTACCTTTTATGTAAATCCTACCAGTAAAAGGTTAAAAACCTATTACATGTTTGTACAGTGGGTGGACTAGGGATTAGATAATCAAGAAACCCTGCACTAATAGAGACAAACATAAAACATAAGACAAGCCACTTCAGGCCTCTAATAAGCACGATAATAGTCTTACACCAGGCATAAAAATTCATCTGCCACCTAATGACATTACAAACATCGATGTCACAGTGACATTTAAACCCAACTTACTGGATTTTTTATCTGACCCACATGTGGAGGATCATGCAAGACCTATAGCATATTAGCATGTGTTGGCAGGAGTGTAAGAAGAAAGAAGGAATCTCGACATTTTTATTGAACAGCTGAAGATTATAGTTTTTGGGAAGAAAGAGTGAGGGAAGCCATTCCAAAGAACAGTGGCAGACAGAATGAAAGAGGAGGCAAAGAAGTTTGTTCTGCAAATATGGAAATGGATTGTAAATGGATCTTGACCAGTGGCTACTCTTGTTCTTACTGTTTTGGACAAAAGTGGAGGAATGTCAGTGGCCAGTTCAGCAAAAGAAGTTCATTCATAAACATAAACAGAACCAAAGCAGGAACTGAATTTTCTTCAATTCACATGAAAACACAAGAAAACAATCATCATCATCATCATCAAATTCCTGCCATGTACCCTCAAGGGGTGTATACAGGATATGACAGTACTACATGAAAAAATTACATCATTACTAACTTCCTATCTACAATTTTCCTCCAAATCAGTCTGTTACTTGTCAAGACTCCAACATTATCAGATCTTATATTTCTATCGTCTAAGGCACTTTGTACCGTATCAATCCACCTATATCTTGGTCTTCCTCTGGGTCGTTTTCCTGCCAACCTGGCAGAGAACACTTGTTTTGCTAATCTTTCCTCTCCCATTCTATTTAAGTGACCATACCACCTGAGATTAGCTCTGCTAACGCATTCCTGGATGCTGACAATGTCAAGTTCTTTCCTAATATCCTCATTTTTAATATGATATTGCCATTGATGCCATCTATTCATGCCTCTAATCTTTCTCAGGACTCTCATATCTGCGGTCTCTAGTCTTTGGTCAAGTGTTTTACTTCTGACCCAGCTCTCAGATCCATAAGTTAAAACTGGCTTGAACACTGTCTTGTATACAGCTAATTTAGTGTTCCAACTAATTTCTCTCTTATTCCATATGAATTTATTCAATTGACTTCCCACCATACCAGCTTTGCTGATTCTGTTGTCTATTTCTGTATTTAATTTACCATCTTCAGTAAAAATCGTGCCTAAGTAGCTGAAATGTTTTACTTGTTCCACAGGTTCTCCATTCACAACACAGTTGACATTTTCAATGATTCTTCCTATTTTCATTGTCTTTGTCTTTTTATTGCTGACCTTCATACCATATCTATTACAACAGCAATTGAATTTAGTCAAAGAATCTTGCAGACTTGTAGAGGATTTATTTAGAAGTATAACATCATCCGCATAAAGCAAAGAGCTGACATTAACATCTCCAATTTTGATATCAGGTTTAATACCACTTTCCTTCATAATGTGATCCATATAGATAATGAATAACAGAGGGGATAATGTACATCCTTGTCTCACACCAGATTTAACATTAAACCATCTTCCTGTACTTCCTTCAATTCTAACTGCTGACTTACAACTCAAATAAAGACTAAGTATTGCTTGATATAATGCCCCATTGTATAACTGCAGCGTATTGAATAGCTTCCAAATCGACAAAACTTAAATACAGATCTTTGTTATATTTCCATGCTGTCTCGACTATTTGTCGTAAAGTGAAGATCTGATCATGACAGCTTCTATTTGGCCTGAATCCAGCTTGTTCTTCACAAAGGTTTTCTTCCACAATTCTTCTCAACCATTTCTCAAGTATACTTGCATAGATCTTGCCAGGAACACTCAGTAGGGAAATACCTCTGTAATTCTCACTTTCAGTTTTATTTCCCTTTTTATGTATGGGTACTATGAGAGCTCTACTCCAATCATCGGGAATTCGTCACTCTGTCCAGGCTTTCTGAACTATGCAGTGCAGCCACTGTAAGACTTTTATACCACCATAGTTCAGCATTTCTGGTTTGAATATCATCTACTCCTGCTGCCTTTCCACATTTCAAGCCTTTGATGACTTTTTCTACTTCAAGTATGGATATGTATTCCTGACTGCATGCCTCGTCAGTGTTTTTTTATCACTGTGCTGTCATCACTGCTTGTTTCATTTAGCAGTTTTTCAAATTAATTACTTCATACTTCAAGGATATCTTTTTCTACCATTTTCATGTCACCTTTGTCATCTCTAACTCCTTTTACAGCACTCTTTCCTACATTCCTAAGCTTCTTCAACAACCTCCAGAATATTTTGCCACCTTCTTGATATTTATTTTCTATATTCTTGCCAAAGTCCTTCCATGACTTTTGTTTAGCTAGTTTTATACACTCTTTAGCTTTCTTACATTTGTCACTGTATTCTGTAAGAGTAAAAGCTGACTTATTTGCCAGGAACTTTTGATATGCTTTCTTCTTTTCCTTCACTGCCTCTTTAACTTCCTGTGTCCACCAGGGAGCTCTGATTTTTTTATCCTTGCAGACAACCTAACCACCTGCCTCTCTGGCAGAATCAATCAATGTTTTCTTCAGAGTTTGCCACTGAATCTCCAAGGTTTGATTCCTGTTCTCAAACTCTTTCATTTTCTTTTCAATAATCTTTCTGTATTTTAGTCTACAGTTCACATCTGAGAGCTGCTCAACTTCCAATTTCAAATCCTCTGTACACTCTGGTGTCCTGCACCAGGGAGAAAACATCACTATCAACAATAACATAGTCAATGAGACTTTTCTTATTCCTAGCCTCTTCTCTCCATGTGAATTTGTTCATATTTTTATGTTGGAACATGATGTTAGTAATAACCAGTCCATGTCCTGAGCAGAAATCCAACAGATATTTGCCATTATTATTAGCTTTGCTCTTTTCTCCAAATTTTCCCAAAATATTTTTGTATGTCTCACAATCATTTCCTACTCTGCTATTTAGATCCCCAACAAGGACCAACTTTTCCTTTTTCATTGTGTCAGTTGCTTTTTCTAAAGCGTCAAAAAATTCCTCCACTTCTACCTTAGTAGAACCTTCTGTGGGACCATAGGCACAAATAAGTCTCATTGTCCAGTTCCCCATTCTCATATTTGCCCACATTACTCTACTTGAGACTGACTGCCATTCAAGAAGATTAGCCTCGTATTTTGTGTTGAATACTATGGCTACTCCTTTTCCTTGATTGTCATTGCCTGAATATAACATTTTGTATTTATTGCTCAGAAAGATCTCACCAGTTTTGGTCTTTTTTGTTTCAGTCACCCCTATTATGTCGATCTGGTACTTATCTAATTCCTCAGCTAGCTCCATTTCTTTGCCATTCAGGCTTCTTACGTTGATACCGATCTTTAACTCTGGTGGTGTTGAGTTGGGGTTTGTTTTCAGATTTGTTCCAGTAGCTGACTTTTCGCTGTTCACCCTAGTTCCCTGGCGAAAACAACGGGGGCCTTGTTTAACCGGGCGACGCCCCATCCGGCATGAAATTTTGTCATGTTGTACCATCATTTTTTATTTTGGTTAACCAATAAGAATACAATTTGGTCGGCTAAATCCCAAATTGCCAGCCCATCCTCGTTCATTCAGTATCAAAGTAGATACCCAACAGGGTGCACCACGAGAAGGTGAGGATTGGACATTAGGTCAGAAGCCCTGGTCGGTTCTCTGCATTCCTTGAAAGGCTATGTGGAGGTCTCCTCTCAGTTATACAGCTTTGACCCTTAAGCACCTGAATTAGCCTTTGACCCTGAATTAAAAGGAAGTTTTAATTATAATAATCATCATGATATGAATGTAGGTATGTACTGACTATATGATCTACATAACTGTGGCTTCATTAATTTATGGGATCAGTTGATTAAAAAGGTTTATTGTTTATGATAACCATCTAAATAGTGGTGGATCCACTGAGGTGAGTAAGATCAAAACCTATGTTTTTAAGAGATCCAGAAATGACATAAAAGGAAATTTATGGCAAATGACTGGTTAAGGTTTTCCTATAATAACTGGAGTAGTGCTTACATTAAATAAAATTGACATTAAAGTGTTCTTTGAACACTTTAATGTCAATTTCACATTGTTACTAATGCACAGTGCATAGAGAATAGGATCATATGAATTAAATTTTTAAAGAGTGAAATTAAGCTGTATCTTAATTTAATGAGCACATTGTTGATATTGAATGCATCACAGTAAAAGAAGAACAGGGAAAAAAGATGAAGTGGAACATGTAATCGCATATTAAGAAAGATTTGAACTATGAGATTGTGTCAATTTCCTATTCAGGTCAGGTTAGGTTAGTAGCTCAACAACATGGTGCATAACAGGCATGAAGTATGTATATTTAGAGGGGGAGGGGGGAATCATATTAGAGAAAATAGGAATAAAGTTATGGACTTGGACTTGTTACTTGATCGAAATAAAGAAAAGCAAAGTATTATTATTAACGGGTATTTTATTATTATTACAATTAAACTTAAATTACACAGCCTAGTCAAAGGCATCACCAATTCCCAAGCACATTATTGTAAAATGCCAGTTGATATCCCCTCCCATCCCAAAGCTTTATTTGCATTCATTTTCTGCAATATACTTAGTACCTCCAATTCTTCAACCTCTGTTTCTCATGTTAGTCCCTGTCACCTCTGTCATAACAATATCTTCACTAGGATGATATGCCCTAGAAAAATTATCACTCAGTAGCTCAACAATTTTGTCTGTCTCCATTACCTCTCTATCATCTGCATTCATTAAAGTTAGCCTATCATAGTCATTCTTCCTCCTACTTGCCACATAACGAAAAAAGTCTTTGGGATTTCCCTTCACCTCTTCAAATAATCTCTTCTCATAATCTGATTTTGCCTTCCTTACTATGCTGGTCATCTTGCCTGATCCTTGTACTGTTCATAAATTAGCTGGTAATGTAAGTGAATTCCATAATAGGTTTGAAAAGATGCTTAAATAATGCAGCAACTGAACGTGTCCCTAGAATAAACAGGATGGGAGTGAAATGGAAGTGCAATCTTATTAAGCAAGAGATCCATAAAAAAAAGGTGGAAGAAATACTTTGAAAATATGAGTGAGAGGAGTTATGAAACAAAGTGTGGGCTAGAAAAGTTATAAATATCATATGGAAAGCTAAGTCTGCAAAGAATATGGCTATGCAGGCTAAAAGCAACTCTAAAGAATTTTATCATTATACTACAAGTAAAATAAAGAATGAATATGGAAGAATAACTTTGCTGAATGCAGACAGTACCCTTGTGTCAGAAGCAGAAGAGGTTGTTCAAATAACGAGTGATCTCTTTGCTAAGATCTATCAACCTGGTGTATGTAACACAGCACACAGTGTTACACTGAATGGAGAGAGAGAGAGGTGCATGAGGAGATTCTAGAGTTGTATAACTGCACAAGAATTTGGCAATAGGGACAGTTGAGATATCAGCACATATACTAAAGGAATATCCAGTCAAATTATAGATGTCAAGGGGCTAGTCAACTGGCTAGACCCTTGACATGTATGTATAATTTGAGTCTCAGCTCAGGGAAGATTCCACAGGAATGAAAAGAATGTATGATAATTCCATTGCAGAGAGGTGGTGCAAAGACTGATATGTCAAACTACTAATCAGTAACTCTGGAGTCATTGTGAAGATTTTAGAGAAGTTGGTAAGAACTTACATACAGAATAGGACTGACAGACAAGCTATATTTTTCAAGGAACAGAATGGGTTTACCAAAAGGAGGTTAGGTCTGAGCAATTAGCTCATATTTTATATTAATGCTACAAATGAGTTGGATAAAGAGAATGGATACTAGGTGAAAGTTGATGGATAAACTGAATATGGAATTGGAATATAAACTACTGACTTGGATAAGTGGGTGGTTGAGGGAGGTATCAGAAAATGATATATGGAGGATGGGAATCTACCACATCACCTTAAATCTGCCAGACTTAAGGTAACGTGGCGTACCCAAAAGATTAATCCTCATTGTCATTCAGTCTATATATTAATGATATTGGAAAGAACACCTGACAAGAGAAGTTCAACTGTTTGTAATGATGCAAAAAAGTTGGTAGCTCTATTAGGGATGCCAATATACAGCACTTACAGAATAATCTGCATAAGCTAGCAGTGTGGACAAATGATAATGGCTATTTTGTGAGGGATGGAAAAATATATTCTAAGGATTAGTATGAAAATCATTGCTTTTGCCTGTGTCTTAACTGTAATTACACATGGCAGTGAAACCTGGAATTTAATTCAAGATATAATTCACAAAATGAAAGTTACTCAGAAAAGAATGAAAAGGAAGTCAGACATAGGATACTTTTCCATCTGATAAGATCAAGAACATATATACACAAAATTGTCAAATATATAATGCATACAAAATGGAGATGAGCTGGACATGTTGCATGATACAACAACACAAAATGGCCTAAATTATTAACAGAATAGAAGAACAGAGACCTATGAATGGTAGAAGGCAAAGGGCGATAACTAAGGACTGCTGAAACGCAATCTTTTTCAAATTGAAAAAATTGGGGGAGACCTTCAACCAGCAGTGGACTGATTGAGGTTGAAAATGATAAAAAACTTTCATAGTAAAATATTGTGATTTCAGAATCATTACAATCAATAAAAATCTCCCTCCCTGAAGGCCATGGTCATATTGTTGCACTTCTTGATGAAAACGTAATAGATAATATAAAAGATAACAGTAATAATTCTTCTTATTATTGTGCTATCTTCTATTGAAGGTCAGCGACCATCTTGGCGAACAAACTGCGGTCTTGTGCTAATCTGAGCAGTTGTGCACTGCTCTTTCCTGTCCATGTTATATTATCTATTTATATTATTTATTACGTTTCCTGATGAAAACATAATAGATAATATAAAAGATAACAGTAATAATTAAGTCAAAGAATTTAGAAAATCTTGGTTACTGAAGGTCATTTTTGTATTAAGATGAACACAAAAGATTAACTACCTGTCTCTATTTCACAAATATATAGTGTCAAATAAAACTTAATAGAATCAGAGATGACAAGCTTACTAATTTCAGCATATATGGAATTTCTTCAGGAAGGGAATCCAGTAGCTTCTCTCTCACAGTCATGATGGCAATCTCCTGAGGTGCTTGGTTTGTAAGAACACTATTGTGAAAAATCCATGAAGAAGGCCGAGCCACATCTAGAAAATATTCCTAGAGAAATTATGAAAAGATAGTATCTCCACCTATTCATGAAAATCTAATTAACCTTCACAAGAACCGATTAAAAAGAAACCAGAAATTATTTATATAAAAAACTAAAGTTATAACAGTAATAATAATAGGAAATATGATGCAAATTAAATTATGAACACATTAAATATTAACTATATAAAATATGATGAATATGTATATTTTCCAGCAGTAAAATCAAATCATAAGAAGGTCTTAGGTCTTGAATGAGGACTCTTTCAAGAAAAGAGTCCTCATTCAAGATCTAAGACCTTCTTATGATTTGATGAGGACTCTTTCAAGAAAAGAATCATTCATTCAAGATTTAACTAAAACACAATACTAAGTAAAAAAATACTTGTACTGTTGGCAAAGTAATAATATTATATGAGAGAACATGTCACATTTTCTTTAGAAAATGAAAATTAGAAAAAACTGCATATCTAAACATAAATGTATTGTTTAAAGCTTTAATGTTAAATTGTGCTCTAGATGACAAGAAAAGAAAATTAGAAAAAATTGCATATCTAAACATAAATGTATTGTTTAAAGCTTTAATGTTAAATTGTGCTCTATACAAGAACGTGTATCTAAGTGCTAACAAAAGTCCAAAGGTTGCTTGCTGATCTCCACCGATGACGTAAACCCCGAGGCAGAGGCGTTCGTGGAAAGTGAACGGAATTCGTGTTCCACAAAAAGAGTACTCATCGAGGAGCAGAAATGTGACACCACTTGAACAAGATTTGAAGGCTGAAAGAGGGTGCTATGAAGGAGGATAAAAGCGAGTTCAGGCGTGTTTGAAGCTCTCTCGTTTTTTTTTTGCCTTCTGGTTGTTTGCCTGTTCCTGTTTTCTTGTGCAGACCAGCGATGCTGATGATCGGAAGGAAGCTTGACAACGACAAGCTGCAACCTTTCTTTCTGCTGACTGACGCGAGTCGGACAAGCCTATACGTGAGATGATGGCAGTTTTCCAATTTGGGCCATCGGTAAAGGTTTTACCGATGTGAGATAGCAAAGGATTCCCCCTTTGATGGCGGTCGAGCTAACAACAGCAAACCATGAGTCCAGCAAAGAAAAATGCCCCATTTGTGACTAGCACGTGATTTCCACGTGGTGGCAACCTACCGTAGCAGAAGGATATTCCCACACAAAGGATGTACGAAAGAATCACGATATCATCGCGTCAAGGTGGTAAAGAACTGAAACCTTTCCTTTTACCAATGTAATAACTAGTTTTAGATGAAAGAAGGAACAAGAACTTTAACTAGGAGGAAAGAGAACTTTATAGTAACCATGTGCAATGATTTATAGACTGTATTGGATTGGTAGTCTGAGAACTTAAGTTTGTGCAGCTCCCAATCTAATGTGAAGGAGTAAAATGACAGAAAATTTAGTTTAGAAGTTGGCTTATGTTTTGTGCTATGTGTGAATTTAATTTACTCATGGAATGTGAATAGCATACTTGTCAGTTTGAGCATTTCTTACTTGCTTAACTAGTGATTTAGTAATGATAAAAATGTGATTAGCCTTTCACATGTTAACTTAATTGTAATCTCTTTGTCCACTTAATAAGCATGTTTTTCTATGTAAGCCCGAGTTTTATCTGAGCATGAGACTGATTTTACCACTCATAAAACCACGGATCTATGCATAAGGGGAATATAAAGGAAGTTAAAAGCAATTTAGGCCATGACTGTATGCTAAGATTACTTTAAGCTACTTAATTCTTTTAATGTCCACACGGTTAGCCTAGTGGCTGTGCGCTTCGCAACCATATGACTGGGGAAAGAGTGTCCCAGGTTCGATTCCCATCGAAGACATGAGGAATTTGAGGATCTTCCTCAGCCATAGCCAATTTAGCCGGTCTTGGGGACGAGCAGTAGGGTTTTTTCTGCCAGTTTATCTGGCGTTTCTCATCCCGCAAGCAGGCAAACCGGCCCCGTGAACACACACGGATCTACAGCCATAAATACTTAACCCCCCATGAGGGGGTTCAACTCGCCCCAATAGGGACAGGGGAGAAAAAGGGAGGAAACTCCATAAGAATAAATAAATAAAATTCTTTTAATAAAGTTAGGTAACACTTGACCTCCAGGAAGGTTTCTTTGGACAAGAATTTTCTGTCCTAAAGCTCAGATTGGCGCAGCTAAAACAAACAAATATCGTCAGAGCTTGAAAAGAAAAATGGGTCGCAGAGAGATAGTTTAGAGATTTATTCTTAGTTGGCACAGAAAAAATAATAGTAATAAATTTATAGAAAACCAATGACATAACAAAGGAATATACTGGGCCATATTAATGCAATTAAATGAAACAGGCTAGTTTCGCTGCATATACTAGTGGCTTCTTCTGGGTTAGGATTAGGATGAACAAAAAAATTATAATAAAGGACTAACATGAACCAAAACATTACTAAAATTTCTTGTAATAAAAATCACCCTTTTCTTGAGCATATGTATAAATTATAACTACTTTTTGTTATATATGGTGCAAAGAGGATAAAGGTAGGTAATGATCTACATTACTGTATACTGCAAGCCCACACATACAGGTCATTACCTACATCATTCTTTTTACTCCATATATCATAAAAACTAGGTATTATATGTGCACTCAAGAAAAGTGTGATCTCTATTACAAGAGATGAAGACAAACTGAAGAAAGAATTACATTCTTTATTCCAAATACCTGTGAGCAATGGATATTCTAAGAAATGGTACAAAGAACACTATTCTCTCTCCTTCTCCACAACAAAATCCCAACATTCTCTACAGATCTTTTGTTTTTACAGAAGATCTGTAATATCCATTATATTGGTAAACTTTCTCTTAAGATTGCCAGCCTCCTCAAATTTCATGACACGAGAGTGGCTTTCAAGCCCGTTTTGACTATACAAGGTTTATTACGTGCCCGAAGACCACAACTCTTTCAACAAACATCCTGAGGTTTATATTTCATGTTCTTGTGGTCTTTTTTACATAGGATAGACATCTAGAAGTTTGGAAATCAGACAAAAAGAGCATATTGGAAATGTCAAAAACAAAGAAGACAGCTCAGATGTAGCTGTTCATTTCTCCCACACAGCTCATAACACTGAATGGAAAGAGCTCCATGCCTGCAACATAAAAGAATCTGCTATAGTCATTCGCTCACAAGGCACACCCAATAGAAACCAAGGAATGATCTCCTGTGTGATGTTTGGAAATCGTTCATTTCATCTTTTCGCATGTCCAACTATCTTTTAGAAAATACAAAAAAAATTCTCTCAGGAAGAGGGCTATTGTTCAGTGCACACATCGCTAATGTTATGCTTCATGTTAGCCTTTCATTGTAATTTTTGTCCATCCTAACCCAGAAGAAGCCACAAGTATATGCGATGTAACTAGTTAGTTTCATTTAACTACATTACTACAACCAAATAAACCCAATATATAAAACATCTTTATTACAGGAAAAAAAAATCATTTGGATAAGCCATAAGTTTGAAAATTTCTTAAAGCCTTTTAAAATAGATTTATGAGTTTTCCCACCAACAAAGAGAAGAAATCCATAAATATAAAACAAGTATCAATTCTTTAATGCAGATATCTGCACTTGAACATAATGGTAATCTGTGTTTTTTTGCCATATAAAAATGACATGAGTATCTGTACACATACAAGGTCTGTTAAAAATATTCTAGGATTATTAAATATTATTAAAGAAAGTGGGCACACTAGCAATAATGTTTTATAAGCAAATATGACATAACAAGCCCAAGTCATTGCATTACCTCACTCACCTGCCATGCTTTGATGAATAAACGCGTTTTTTTTAGTGTCTCAATGGCAAGAATTAATAAAAGGTATATGTTCATCAAGTTTTGTATTCAACTTGGTGCAAAAAAAAAAAAAAAACTTATGAAATGCTTAAAAACAGTTGTCAGGGATAATGCTTTAAGTAACTCAAAGACATTCAAGAGGTTGCAAAAGGTTTAAAGATGGGTGAATTTCAACTGAAGATAACCCTAACTTGGGATGACTATTGACATTCTATAACCAATATTTGGTGGCCCATATTTGAAAAAAAAAAAAAAAATCAGCAATTAGCAATCACCATTTGAGAGCTAGCCTGTGAAACAGGCAAACCCAGTTGGATCCTCACACTAAATTCTGAAAGATATGGAAATGAATGTAGTGAATTCAGTCCTTTCAAATTTGTTAGTTTCTGGCTCTAAAGAATATCACAGTCATACCTTAACTATCCTACTCATCAAATTTGGCCTCATTGACTTCTTTTTGTTCTCTAAGCTAAAATCTCTACTTAAAGAATAAAGGTTTCAAAACATAAATAAAATTAAACATAATGCAACTCAAACCCAGTTCTTCAGAACAGTTCCAGAAATGCTTCCAAAAGCAGGGAAAAATGTGGGAAATACTGTAATGAGGGAGGAAGAAAATATTTTGAAGGGAATAGCTTCTATAACTCATAAGCTTTTGTATATATTTAAATAAATTAAGTCTTAACTTTTTCAAGAGATGTTGTGCATGAGAAATGGCTTTTCGTGGTAACTAAATGCTAATTATCACTAATAACACTAATCAAATTTATTGGGATTTTACTAAAAATTATGTGCATTCATTTATTTGTAATTTACTGCCATTCCATTTTAATTTCTGTATCCCTTCCTAAATTTGCATTTTTCCTTTCCTTCACTTTACTATTTATTAATTTTATTATTCTTAATTAATAGTCAACTCTCACTATAGCAGACACCACTATAACAAATTCACTGATTGCAACTAATCAAAGCTCTTAAATACAATACATACTATTACAAAAAGAAATTCATTATAGTAAATTAACCACTATAAAAAACAAACTATTTCTGTGGTTCCTATGGGTTTACAGCAATGAGAGTTAACGGTATTAAACACAGTCAACTTTTTATCATGGGAATCCTACAATAACTATTATTCACATAACACTAGCATATTGAATCATCTCTTCTTAAACTCATCCAATGACAGAGCATCCAGGAATTCCTCCGATAACCTATTCCCCTCATATACACCACTCACTAAGTAACAAATCTCATCCTTATGTGCCCCCCCCCCCCCCTCAGCCACACACATAAGTTCTGGATGTGAACCCTCCTGTCCTGTCATACTGAAAAATTTCTTCAGAATCTACCTCTACAGATTCTATCAATAATTCTTCTTCTTCATGTAACTTCCTCAGTGAGAGGGTGCAGCACCATGTCCTTCCAGTTCTCTCTGTTGGTGGCTTTCCTTTTTGTTTCTGCATAGCCATGTGATCCTATCCATGATCTTATATCTTCAAGCCACGTCTTTCGTTTTTTGCCTCTTGATCCTTTTCTCATTATTTTTCCTTCTAAAACTGTCAGTATTTTCTGTCCTGCCAATCTCATCTTTCTCTGGATCATTTCCTAAAATAAAGACTCTGTGTTCTCATTCTCTATAGGATATCTGTATTTGTCTATTTGTCACATGCTCTGTCCATGGGATTTTCAGAGCTCTCCGATAGCACACCACATTTCTAAGGCCATTATCTGTTGCCTTACTCTCTTCTTGAATATCCAGGTCTCATTTCTATATGTGAAAATTGGCTATCAATTACACACTTTAAATCCTCTGCCCAACACTTTGACATATCAAGAAATCCAGACAATCAAATCTGTGCATAGCAGTCCAGATGCAGCCATATCAAAGCCTTTAAAGCAGAAGAATAATAACTTCCCTGCCTCTACTTTTCACTGATGAGTTCAACATTCAAGTGATCCTTTAACCCCCTACTAGCCAAGATCTATGTCAACTGCTTGGAAAGAAGTAAACGAATATCCCCATGGGCAAGGTGCATCATGCCATGTAACAGATCACATGTTCTGGCATAAAATGGAGGAATACAATGTTCCCAAGTCAATGCAACTGTGTCCAGATGAAATGGCTGCAAGAAGGGAACTGACAGAGTTTGAAGGAGGCATTGTGATAGGATGCCATGTTGCAGGCCTATCTGTTCAACAAACTGTTGACAAATTGGGCCATCAACAATGAGTGACACCATATTGAGATAGAAGCACAAGGAATCAACTGCCAGTGCTATCTGCAGTGAACAACCACACTTACCGAATGTGACTGCAGGGTGCTACAAAGGATAATATGTAAAACCGCCATTCATTGGCAAACACAATGAATGCAGAGTTAGAGTTCTGGACATCGACTAGAACATGAATCTGCATAAAAACATTCAGAACTGATGTTCACAACATCAGTTTCTATGGTAGGACCGTAATATGCAAGTTCCACATTACCTGAACCAACATACAGCATCATCTTCAGTGGTGCAAAGATGCACGTACAGTAGGATATGGAAGCTTGGAAACCTGTGTTATGGAGCAACAAATCATGCTACACCCTCTACTGAGCAGATGAACAGGTGTGAGTGTAGCAGATGCCCAGTGAACATCTCTTACCAGATGTGCATAACCTCAACTATGAAATTTGGAGGTGGTGGTGTAATGGTATGGTCCTGGTTTGGCCTTGGGCCTCTGTTTGTGGTGCTATGAACACTGAACTCTGAAAGATATCTGAACATTCTGAACAATGCAATGCTTCCTACTTTGTGGTGTTTCTACAAAACTGACCACCGTCTCTTTCGGCAGAATGAACTGTGTCATACGGCTGCTGCTGTAACTGCATGGTTTGTGGACATGAACATCACCACACTTGCTGGCCTCCAGAGAGCCCCGATCTCAACCCTACTGAACATCTGTGGGATGAACTGGAGCATCAAGTGAGGTCAAGGAATGTCCACCCCCACAACAGTCCACGACCTCATTTCATGCCCACAAGAAGAACAGTCCAAATTTCCCATTGATTTATCATATGCTTGTGGAAAGTCTGTCCCATATGACTGCTGCAGTCATTGCAGTGAAAGGAGGTGCTACATCTTATTAAGATGTGTGCCATAGCTGTTTGTTCCTTATACTATGATGTACATCAATTTCTTTCCAAGTAGTGGTGTATACAATCAGTTGAAAGAATACGGATAAGAAGTGCTAGTTGGCCATCATATCCATTACCAGGTGCAATATTCTTCATGCTGAGGAGAACACTTAACCAGATTAAATCGCATTCATAGCTGCATCTCAGTTACCTCTTGCAAGAAATGCGGTTCCTTGCTGTATGCTGGGTAACTAGAATCTTAGTTATATATTAGATAAATTCCTACAAATTATTTTTATTTTTTCTACCTCTTTAATCGTATAATTATAGTTTTTAATGTCAGAACATAAGAGATTCGTTCATATTTTCATAGCTACGTATCAGTTACCTCTTGCAAGAAATGCAGTTCCTTGCTGCATACTGGAATCTTAGTTATATATTGGATATACTAACTGTACCTTTCTAATTGTATAATTACAGTTTATAATGACAGGGCAAAATAAGAAATTCTTTCATACTTTTTTCACTTAAATATTGTATCACTTTGGAAAATCAATGTAATTAAGGTTGGTACCATGATGTCTAATTTCTTAGTCAACAAATTTTATTCGCTGTCAAAGAATATAATTCAAGGTGATTATTTTTGTCAAACAATTCAGCTTATTTATTTTTTTTTATTCATAATCATAGTTCTAAGCTTCCCAGATTGCATGAAGGTCCACAATTTTTCGGATACAGAATGCAGATTTTGCTTTATAGAGAACAGTGTAAAAATCTCAAAATGAATAATCTTTAAAGTATAGGAGAGAATAAATGACTACTATTTGGTTTTTTTTTTTTTTTGTTAAATTTATTTTAAAACAAAGTTATACCAACTAGTTTTGCCAACTGTGGCTGCTGGCATCATCAGGGTAAAAGATGTATAAAAATAGTAAGAACACTTAAATGCTAAAAACTGTTAACACTAAAACCATAAAATAAACTGACTACAATTGTATTTTTTATAAAAGAAGAAGAACATGTACATCACATGCATAGCGCGGTGTATGATCTGCTAGTTGTGTAGGAACGATTTGTAGTTGGTGGCAAAATATCATCATCATCAAATTCCTGCCATGTACCCACAAGGGATGTACAGGATATGATAGTACTACATGAAAAAAATTACATCATTACTAACTTCCTATCTACAATTTTCCTCCAAATCAGTCTGTTACTTGTCAAGACTCCAACATTATCAGATCTTATATTTCTATCGTCTAAGGCACTTTGTACCGTATCAATCCACCTATATCTTGGTCTTCCTCTGGGTCGTATTCCTGCCAACCTGGCAGAGAACACTTGTTTTGCTAATCTTTCCTCTCCCATTCTGTTTAGGTGACCATACCACCTGAGATTAGCTCTAACGCATTCCTGGATGCAGACAATGTCAAGTTCTTTCCTAATATCCTCATTTTTAATGTGATATTGCCATTGATGCCATCTGTTCACGCCTCTAATCTTTCTCAGGACTCTCATATCTGCGGTCTCTAGTCTTTGGTCAAGTGTTTTACTTCTGACCCAGCTCTCAGATCCATAAGTTAAAACTGGTTTGAACACTGTCTTGTATACAGCTAATTTAGTGTTCTGACTAATTTCTCTCTTATTCCATATGAATTTATTCAATTGACTTCCCACCATACCAGCTTTGCTGATTCTGTTGTCTATTTCTATATTTAATTTACCATCTTCACTAAAAATCGTGCCTAAGTAGCTGAAATGTTTTACTTGTTCCACAGGTTCTCCATTCACAACACAGTTGACATTTTCAATGATTCTGCCTATTTTCATTGTCTTTTTATTGCTGACCTTCATACCATATCTATTACAACAGCTATTCAATTTAGTCAGAGAATCTTGCAGACCTGTAGCAGATTTATTTAGAAGTATAACATCATCTGTATAAAGCAAAGAGCTGACATTAACATCTCCAATTTTGATATCATGTTTAATACCACTTTCCTTCATAATGTGATCCATATAGATAATGAATAACAGAGGGGATAATGTACATCCTTGTCTCACACCAGATTTAACATTAAACCATCTTCCTGTACTTCCTTCAATTCTAACTGCTGACTTACAACTCAAATAAAGGCTAAGTATTGCTTGATATAATGCCCCATTGACACCATATAACTGCAGCGTATTGAATAGCTTCTCTCTTGGCACCTTATCATATGCCTTTTCCAAATTGACAAAACTTAAATACAGATCTTTGTTATATTCCCATGCTTTCTCGACTATTTGTCGTAAAGTGAAGATCTGATCCTGACAGCCTCTGTTTGGCCTGAATCCAGCTTGTTCTTCACCAAACTTTTCTTCCACAATTCTTCTCAACCGTTTCTCAAGTATACTTGCATATATCTTACCAGGAACACTCAGTAGGGATATAACTCTGTAATTCTCACATTCAGTTTTATTTCCCTTTTTTATATATGGGTACTATGAGAGCTCTACTCCAATCATCGGGAATTCGTCCCTCTGTCCAGGCTTTCTGAACTATGCAGTGCAGCCACTGTAAGACTCTTATACCACCATACTTCAGCATTTCTGGTCGAATATCATCTACACCAGCTGCCTTTCCACATTTCAAGCCTTTGATTGATTTTTCTACTTCAAGTATGGATATGCATTCTGCCTGCATGCCTGGTCAGTGTTTTTTACCACTGTGCTGTCACCACTGCTTGCTTCATTTAGCAGTTTTTCAAATTAATTACTTCATACTTCAAGGATATCTTTTATTCCAGTTTTCATGTCACCTTTATCATCTCTAACTCCTTTTACAGCACTCTTTCCTCCATTCCTAAGCTTCTTCAACAACCTCCAGAATATTTTGCCACCTTCTTGATATTTATTTTCTATATTCTTGCCAAAGTCCTCCCATGACTTTTGTTTAGCTAGTTTTACACGGTGTTTAGCATTCTTGCATTTGTCTCTATATTCTCTAAGAGCACAAGCCGACTTATTTGACAGGAACTTTTGATATGCTTTCTTCTTTTCCTTCACTGCCTCTTTAACTTCCTGTGTCCACCAGGGAGTTCTGATTGATTCAGCCAGAGAGGCATGTGGTGAGGTTGTCTGCAAGGATAGAAAAATCAGAACTCCCTGGTGGACACAGGAAGTTAAAGAGGCAGTGAAGGAAAAGAAGAAAGCATATCAAAAGTTCCTGTCAAATAAGTCAGCTTGTGCTCTTAGAGAATATAGAGACAAATGCAAGAATGCTAAACACCGTGTAAAACTAGCTAAACAAAAGTCATGGGAGGACTTTGGCAAGAATATAGAAAATAAATATCAAGAAGGTGGCAAAATATTCTGGAGGTTGTTGAAGAAGCTTAGGAATGGAGGAAAGAGTGCTGTAAAAGGAGTTAGAGATGATAAAGGTGACATGAAAACTGGAATAAAAGATATCCTTGAAGTATGAAGTAATTAATTTGAAAAACTGCTAAATGAAGCAAGCAGTGGTGACAGCACAGTGGTAAAAAACACTGACCAGGCATGCAGGCAGGGAGTTCTGATTGATTCAGCCAGAGAGGCATGTGGTGAGGTTGTCTGCAAGGATAGAAAAATCAGAACTCCCTGGTGGACACAGGAAGTTAAAGAGGCTTGAAGGCTTGCCATTGAATCTCCAAGGTTTGGTTCCTGTTCTAAAACTCTTTCATTTTTTCTTCAATAATCTTTGTGTATTTTATTCTACAGTTCACATCTGAGAGCTGCTCAACCTTTATTCGCTTTAAAACTTTCTTACATGTTATTCTTTTCAATATGAAATTCAATTTTATCCTGCTCAAGACTAAATAGTGATCACTTCCAATTTCAAATCCTCTGTACACTCTGGTGTCCTGCATCAGGGAGAAAACATCACTATCAACAATAACATAGTCAATGAGACTTTTCTTATTCCTAGCCTCTTCTCTCCATGTGAATTTGTGCACATTTTTATGTTGGAACATGGTGTTAGTAATAACCAGTCCATGTCCTGAGCAGAAATCCAACAGATATTTGGCAAAATATCTGTTGTCAAAAATATCATGTGGTCAAAAATAACAGTATTACCAATCTTTAAAGTAATCTGCAGTTCATTATGCTTCAACTTCCTTGGTTTCCCAGAATCGCTCGTTACAATTTCAAATATGATGTAAATTGTTATGCATATATTTTCTGCTAGTTTAGATATTATGCATCGAGTTTGAAGTAGTGATACCTTTGCAATAGTTTATCATTCAAAATATGTATAGGTACATGAATCAAAAGTGAAATTTCATTTCTAAATTTTAATTCTAATCAGAAAAATTTTTTCCAAATAAAATTAAAATTAGAATTATTATTATTATGAGTAGTAATAGTAGTATTTTACTGAAAGTGAGATAAAAGGACTTTTTATGTGCAAATCAATTTACATCAGAAAACTTACTGTGTTATCATAATGCAAACTGTATGCTACAACAGGATAGTGATATTAACAATAGTTACATAATAATCTGTTATTCTTATTCACTCAGGAAGAGCAAATGATAGTGAGATCAACTAATCATCTGTGAAAATACAAGTGGTGGTGGTGAGCGATAGATAGCGTTGGTGTAGTTGCGGCTTGCTGTAGTTGGATTGAGTGATGTAGACAGAGTTGTAGAGGAGGTGCCCTCTCTCGATGAGTCTTTGGACTCCCTGGAGGTGTCACGTAATAATAATAATAAATAACTATTACTGTTATTATCAAATTTCATTTCATATGGAAAAGAAAGAAACCATTTACTATTAGAACACAAGTTTCAGAAAAAACTATACAGCAATTCTCAACAGAAGATTATATTATATTATATTATATCATCTCATAATATTCAAAGTTTGTATTGCATGAAATCCCAGTTTTTATCAGGATTTTTTTTTCTTTTTTGAAACATTCTGTGTAACATATCCCACCTAATGCAACTAGTTTTTGAAATTTGCCTATTATAAGACCATTTTTAGTAAATAAGAGTATGGTTTCCCAATAATGAGACTTTTAAATTTTCATAGCAGTGTATGCTACAGATAAGAAGTTGGAAGTTTTTCCCCACTGGGTTAGACTATAATAAATTTAGTTTAATCCTTTATCCAAGTGTAAGCAAACAAAGTTTGCGCCTGAAGTATCTTCAGGACTGAGGCAACTCGTGGTAAAGGTGGACCAAGCTAGCATCACTACTTGTCTTAGTATCTCCCATAATGCAAAGCACATCTCCTTGCGAACATGTATAATGGTATGCATTAAAGCAAGGGTCACTACCCAGACTGGTTTCGACCTTTATTGAGGTCTCGTCAGTGGGAGACAGACCCAGAGGTGGTGATACTAAGGTGGAAGCAATGGAGAAATCATATTTACCTATACGAGTTACCAAAAGGTGTCTCACCTTATCAAATTACTGGTGAGATACCTTTTGGCAAAAAGGAAGCGAATTGTGTTTATAAGAAACTTTTTGTGAAGGAATAAACTTGCAAACTTGGATGTCTTGTAATATCTCAAAGATATCACCTAGATCAGTGTTTCCCAATCTGTGGTCCATGGACCACCGGGGGGGGAGGGGTCTGCGAGTAACTCAAAGGGGGTCTGCGGGATAATTTATTTTCATTAAACTTTATCTTTATCATGTGTTGCTTATATCTGTTGTTCACACCTGGCCTAATTGATATGTTCATATTCTTCCGAATATCTCCATTTATAACAGTATTGCATTGTCATAAATGACACATTTAGTGTTGTAAAATTGTAATTTATTACTTCATCTTTATGATATGTAAAATATAAAAAATTTCCATTTTGGATTTTATGGGGACCACAGTGAATTAACATTCACTACAGGGGGGGGGGGGGTCTGCGACATCAAAAAGGTTGCGAAACACTGACCTAGATGATTTCACACAGGAAAGAATTATTGAAAAGCTTGAGGAAGACCAGAATTACGGATAATGTCAGAATTTGGAATCTCACATAATGTAGTATCTAGATTCTGGACAGTATTTCAAACCAATTGAATGTGTTCCAGGCATTTGTTAAGAGGTCACCCTCACTCTACCATGGAGCAGGAAAGCAGTTTTTTTTTTTTTTTTTTGTTATAACAGCAAAACGTAATTGCCGCAGTATGGCAATTCAGCACCATTCAAGCACAGGTACAAGGATATCTAGACAAACTGTGGCAAGGAGGCTATACATCGGAAGGCCTGTAGTTTGCAACTTCACACCTCATCATAGAGCACATTTTCAGTGATGCTATATCAATAAAAATTGGACAAGACACCAATGGGATAATGTACTCTTTACATATGAGAGTCATTTTAGTCTTTTCTCTGATTCTAGAAAACACTTGATCTGACGTGAAAGTGGTACTGCTTGCCATTGCAAGAATGTTCTTGCAATGGTAAGCAATATTCAGCATGATGGTGCTGAAGTCATGGTGTCGCGAGGCACTATGCTTACTGGATGCAGCGAGCCACAAATGCTGGAAAAAGGGACTTTGACTGGTGAACGATATAGAAACAAAGTTCTTCATCATCATGTTTGATTGTTCTATGGTGCAAAGAATTCAATTTCATGGATGACAATGCCACACCACATCGTACATGAGCAGTGGAGATAGTTCTGGAGACTGAAGATATTAATCGAATCGAGTGACCAGCACACTCACCAGATCTCAATTTCATAGAACACCTTTGGGATGCAAGGAGAATAACCTTCTGAATCACTTGGTGCTAAGCATGGTATGAGGTGTGAGATGCATCACAATTCAGAGCAGACATATTCCATACTGAAATGTCTCTCTCTGGATAGTTTTCTGTAAGCAATGTATATTAATTCCTTAACTATATCCTTAGGAAATCTGCAACTTTTACCAAAAACATATCGCAATTCAATTTGTACAAAACTTATAATACATTTTTGTGTAATGTAATTTATTAGTATGCTGGCAATAAATTTATGTCCACATTTGGCTGTAGTCATGAAAATTTTTCATATACAGGTAAAAATGTAGTTTGTCCTTAGCTTTTGGACACCAGTGTACTACTGAATATAAATTTATGATATTTTGAAGAAATGCATTGCCAATTTAGCTTTATGGGTATGAAACAGATTATCATTATGGTGACTTTAATTTTCCATACATTGATTGGGTAGAAGAGAAATCTCATGATAAGAAAGAAGAATTTATTGAATTATTGCGAGACAACTTTCTCAAGCAGCATGTGAAAGAAGGAACTCAAGGTCAAAGAATGTTGGATTTGCTCATAGCATCAGAAGGGGTCTCTGTCAAGAATATGGCTATTTTATCACCAATTAATGACAATGATCATGCTGTACTTTCTTGGGAAGTATCTAATTGTAATGACACTCTGATTAAAACAGGTTACATGCTAAACTACAAAACTGGAAATTATGATCAACTTAAGATAATACTATCTCTGATCCCATGATATCAGTTACTGAATTGGAAAAATGTCAGTAATGCATGGGAATCTTTGAAAAAATTTATTCTTTGAACACTAGAGATACATTCAGATACCACAAGATGATGATGATGTGGAAAGAATATCGTGAGAATAAGAGTGAGAGGAGTTATGAAATATATAAAGCTAAGGTCAGAAAAGTAACGAGTATTGTGAGGAAAGCTAAATTGGAGTATGAAAAGAAACTGGCCATGCAAGCTAAAGGCAATCCAAAAGAATTTTATCATTATGCCGAAAGTAAAAGAATGAATGTGGAAGAATATCTTTATTGAATGCAGATAGTACTCGAGTGTCAGAAACTAAGGAGATTGTTCAATTAATGACTGCTCACTTTACTAAGATACATCAACCAGGTGTATGTAACATGGTGCACAGTGCTACTGATACATTGGATGAAGACTTAGAGTTCATGAAAATGAGGTTGAAGAGCTGTTGCATAACCTGGATAACAATTTGTCTTCAGGGACAGATGGAATATCAGCCCATTTGGTAAAGGAATGTTCAGCCGAATTGGCTATGCCTTTCAAATGTTTGTATAACTTGAGTCTCAGCTCAGGAATGGAAGGAATGTATGATGGTTCCACAGGTGTGTCTAACTATCTGGTGTGGCAGTGAAGATTTTAGAGAAGTTGGTAAGAATTAGCATACATAAATGGGTAGAAAAACATGTTATACTCTGCAAAAAACAGCATAGTAAACCTATGCTGTTCCTTGCTAAAGGAAGGTCATGTTTTAGCAATTTGCTCATATTTTATAACAATGTTATGGCCGAGTTGGATAAAGGGAATGGATACACTATGTTGGATTTTTCTACAGCATTTGATAGGATACCACACAAAAGGCTGTTGCATAAACTCTTGTCTTGGATCAGGGGATGGTTGACAGACAGATATCAAAAAATGGTATAGAGTGGGTGTGAATCTGCTAGATTTAAGGTGACCAGTGGTGTACCTCAGGATTCAGTCCTTGGGCCATTATTGTTTAATCTATACATTAATGACATCAGGAAGGATCTAATATCAGATGTGCAATTGTTTGCGATGATGCGAAGATAGGCAGGGCAATTAGGGATGATACTGATATTCAGCAATTACAAAATGATTTGAATAGACTGGAAATTTGAGCAAACAAAAATAGCTGTCAATTTAATGTTAGTAAGTGTAAAGTTCTGCACTTTGGCGTGATTAGAGTTCTGGCAGCATATTATATTAGCAGGGTTATGCTACAACAAACTGAGAGGCAAGAGATCTTGGCATATTGGTGGATTGGAATTTAAAGTTCAAAGGTCACATAGCAAAAGCTGCAAATACAACTCAGAGGATAACTGCGATGTTGAAGCGAACCTTGACACGTTAGAATAAAGAAATCATTTTGCCACTTTATGAGGCTTTAATAAAATCACACCTAGATTATTGTGTGCAGATTTGGTCTTCCAGGTTGAAAGGGGATAAAGAAGCTGTGGAAAGGGTGCAAAGAAGAGTTACAAAGATTATATCTGGATTATGGGATTTAGATTATGAGAACAGATTGAGAGTATGTGAATTACAGACTATTAACAGGAGAAATAGGGATGATATGGAGGTCTATAAACTTTTGAATGGGTGTTATAGGATATCAACTGATGAAATATTTCATTAAATGGAAGGTGGGGAGAGAACACAGTGGCATCTATGGAAGTTAAATTTATTTGCAGTCAAGAAAGGGATAAGAGCTACATTTTAATCCCAGAGAGCAATGATTGAGTGGAATAATTTTCCCTTGGGAGTAGCAAGTGCATCTAGTGCAAATGAATTTAAGGGAAAGTATGATAGCTGGTTTGGGTGATTTATATTCTCCCTCGATGAGTCCTTGACTCCCTGGAGTTCTCAGATAATAATAATAATTTTCTAAATTAGCTCAAAATAAGAATGTAATGCAATTTAACATAATTTCTTGTTTAGAAAAGCAGAAAGAGTTGTTTACAAACAACAAATGTGCATATAAATCTGTAAGCATAACAACATGATGAATATTTTCACATATGAGACTAATTCAGGGAAAATGTCCAAACCATATTTATTTTAATAAATGTTGCTTGACAGCATCTTTTTTTTTAAAAGATATTCTAAAATTATATTTTAACACAAGCTTTGAAAATTACCATGAAAATAACTTCTGCAACATTTTCAGTAAGACATCTTCCTGAAATGTGAATATATCTCTTGGAAACAAAAATGTTTACTTGGATTTTCGTAGGTAGTAGAAGTTACGGATAACACAGTTCACTTTTCAAGTCAAAAAGTCATAAAGGTTGCAACATTGCTACAGATAAGTTATCATTCTTACAATTATTTCTGATGGTCAGTTGGCAAAAATAGCAAGAAAAAGTTGAATGCTTATGTAACATATATGCATCTTTTTAATAAAAAAATCAAATGATTCTTATTTTTCTTTTGAAATTAACCAAAGCAAATAATTTATAATTTTTCAATAATAAAAGTGAAATTTGATTATTACAAATAAAAAAAATTATTGACAAAAATACTATATCAGTCTGATCTATCCAACTTCATGATCCATATAATGGTATTTTGCAAGGAAAGAAAACAAAAGTTCATATTTATTTTAATAAATCTTATTTGAAAAAAATATCTACTCTATAATATAAAATGATAAGCTTTTTTTTGTAATGTTTTTGTGTCACGTTTTTTGTCAAGTTATTTGAAACTCAGGAGCTACCCTGAGTGTCGAGTCTTCAAAATTCGAGTCATCAGAATTCAAGGAGAACCGGCCTACCAGTCTGGAAATCGGGGGGGGGGGGGGGGGGGGGGGGGGCACCATAGGCACCAGATGGAGGAATCCCCCCTCGAGGGCATAATCTTATACTTTGCAATTTAAACTGATAGCCATTATTCTTTGCCCACACTGTTCAATCTATTTAAATCATTCTCCAGGTTATCTACATATACTGGCCACTTAATCAGTGCAGATATACATAAACATCACTTATGCAGCATATACACAAAATACTTGGTCCCCACATATTCTAGGCAACTATTTAAGAATGCTGCTGGTCTGTAATAATTAAGTGTTGATCACAATGGGAAAAACAAAGGTTCTTTTAGAGTTTGATAAAGGGCTTATTGTGGATACCTGTCTGGTTGGAGCCACAATCGTAAAAACGGCAGAGCTGACTGGTTTCTCAAAAGGTGGGATATCCCAGGTGTTTAATCAGTATAAAAATAGCCTACATTGCTTGTCTAAAAGGTATAACTGTGGTTCTTAAACAGTCTGTCAAGAACGAGACTGACATCATCTGAGAAAGCTTGCACAGATAAGCAGAACCTCTTATGTGCAGTAATTGATTGAAGCATTTAATGAAAGCTATTCCCAACATATCTCACTAAACAATGTCCAGGGAATTGAAGAGGATCGGTATTGGAAGTCGCATGACTACATCGAAACCACTGATTTCTGTGAAGAATCAGAAAGTTCATCTACAATGTGTCAGGAACACCATGATTAAACACTGGAAGACTGGAAAAAAAGTCATGTGGTCCAATAATGAGTCACAGTACATCTTGTTCTGTACCAACGGTAGGCAGAGAGTTTGGCAGGAGCCCTATGAAAAAATGAACCCAGCTTGTCTTGTAAAAACAACTCAAAGTTCTGGAGGTGGTGTCATGTTCCGATAGTATGGAATGAGTCCCTTGACATTGTTGGAAGGTCAGATGTCCTCCAAGAAATATCTGAACATTGTTGCAGATCAAGTCTATCCTGCAATGTTGACTTCTCATTCAGCAGGCAATGCTACTGTCCATTGTGCAAGAAGTGTTCAGCAGTGGCTCAGCAAGTTCTAACATCTTCTCTGGCCACCACAAAACCTCATATGGAACAGGTTAGAAAAATAGATCTAGGAGCAAAGTCTTCTTCCATCAAATCTGAGAAAATAATGGACTGTCTGGTATGTTTTAGACAAATATGCAATCCAAAACTTTGTGGAATCTATGCCAAACTACATATATGTGCTGCAATTTGGACTAAATGAAGTCCAAATACAGTATTACATAAAAGTTTCTAATTCAGTAGCTGGTATGTGTACATTACCTTTATTAACTACTGTTATCCCAAGTTTTGCATTTCTAGCACACCACTGGATATTCCTTATAATCAAAGGTCTTCAACCTTTCAGACAGTATGGGCCGCATTAAATATTTCAATGCAGCCCAAGGGCCACTAAGCTATACCGCGGTATTTAGAATTGTAAGATGCTTTCCAGATTCACAAGGAACGCTGTGCATTTGATACTTTACATAAAATATTATAAAAATAAACAAACTTAGTTTTAAGAGCATAGGTAGGAGTCGGGTTCATGATAAGTAAATACAATCAATACTTGAAAAAAGAAAATTAAATGAAGAAAACATTCATTTTTTACAATGTCAATGGGCAATTTCACAACGCTTTTCCTTGACCAACTTCTTGATGTTGACATCAATGCTGGAAGTTGCTATGCGCAGAGTATTCTCGAGATGTTAGTCTGTAATCCGAGTTCTTGTCTTGGACTTCACATGCTTCATTCTGGAGAAGAACTGCTCACATAAGTATGTGCTTCCTAACAAAGCGCACATCTTCAAAGCATGCCAGTGAAGATTAGGGAATGCATCCTCAGAAATGTAGTCTTTGTAAAATGTAAGCAAGGGCAAATTGAATAATTTTTCTTTCAAAGAAGAGTTGTTTTGGAGTTCAAGCAGCTCCATTTGTACTTTCAGCAGCATTGAAAATAAATCTAAAAACTGTTGGTTACAAAAATCACTAAATCTCTCTTCGAACTCGCTTCACAACATGGCTGATTTTGCAGCGTATTCATTAAGAGACAAACAGTTGGACTCAGTGAGAAGCTGAAATCGAGTTAAGTCTTTTTTTGCGAGTTATGCCTCCCAAAGTTTGAGCTTGGTCACAAAAGCTTTGATGTGATCAAACAGAGTGTGCACCAGTTGATCTTTGGATTGTATCCGCATATTCAGGTCATTCATATGCAACGGGGTGTCGGTCACAAAGGTTTACATTATTACTAGCTTCATTTTGGTTTTCTAAGGCATTACTAACTGCATCAATCATCCATTCTCTGTCAACCTGCCATCAAGCATCTGTTCTGCTAGCTTTTTTCCATTCTAATTAAGTAACCACACAACTTAGATTAGCACTGCTCACACATTTTGGAAACTAATAATATCAAGCTCCTTTCTAATATCTTCATAGAGGAGTGTTGTTAGCTATGCTTATAAATCTGTATTTGCAGTTTAAGCTATAGAATACACTTTGGGTAAATTGTAGCTCATCCTCATTCATTTTCTAGAATCAGTTATGCATCCAAGAAGATACCTAATAACAAAGTGCACCACAAGAAAGTGAGGACATCACATTGGGTTAGAAGTCTTAGTTTGTTTTTCATATTTTTTATAGGGAGGGGTCCTCTTTGAGGATCCCTCCCTGTAAGGCATCTACTGGTTATCTAGCTTTGATCCGTAAGTAACTCTTCCATCAAGGAGTAACTTCTTGAAATTAAAATCATAAGTGGTGTATAATTTGAATGTGCTTAATTTAAATCTGATAATTTTCAGTCCCATGAGCTGTAAATGAACTAGTTTCTACTCTATCCAATTTAATTCAAATTCACTTAAAAATTTGGTATACTCTCCATGTACACTAATTTATACCTGTAGCTCTCATCTTACCAAAGTAAACAGGGAACAAAAGATATCTGAAAAAAAAAAAAGCACATAAAATCACTTTCCACTGAGAAAAGTGGAAAGAGAGAGAAAGAGGCACTAAGAAGTTTGGTTACTAGACTTCAGAGTACTTGTAGAGAACTAAGTAAATTGTTATGTGCAATGCATCTTTAGTAACATTTCATCTTTACAAAATGCAAAGCAAGCTCTATGGCACATATGGGCAACCCCCGGGCCGGATCTGGCCCTAATCTATTTCAGCGAAGTTTGTCTGATTCATGGTGTGAGAAAACATGGTATGTTCTACTAACTCACATTAAGCTGACTTCATATGACTTGCACAAAACACACTATGTTTTCTCCAACCAAAGTCTCTCTTTGACTAGTGATGTGTGTGAACGTGTTACAAGGTACTTGTAACACGTTCGGTACTTGCGTTTGTGTTGTGCTTTGTTCAGTGCTTGCATTGATGTTATGTTCTGTTTGGTGCCTGCATTGATGATGTGTTCTATTCACTGCCTGCGGTGTAGAAGACAGTTTTGTTTGACAGTTCTGAAACTGTCAAAAAATTAAAAGTAGATGCAGAGAATCATCAATTTCAAGACAACTGGACAGAGGATTATTATTTTATTCTGAATAAAGGTTTGCCTGTATGTTTGCTGTGCAACGAATCCATATCCGTCAACAAAGAATACAACTTGAAGAGACAGACATGCAGATCACCCAAAAATTGATGGACAACTACAAAAAGATGAAATACAGAAGTTGAAGAAGAACTTGGATACCCAGCAGCAAATGTTCAACAAGCAAAAAATGCAGCACCACAGCACTGTCAAAGCCAGCTTTGTGGTAAGCGAAAAAATCGCTAAGCATTCTAAGTCATTTGGTGAAGGAGAATTTATCAAAGAATGTCTGCTGGATGTTGCAAGTATAATATATCCTGAAAAGAAAAAAGACTTCAAGAATATTCATTTGTCGAGATGTACTGTTGTCCGACGGATAGAAATTATGGCTGATATCAAAAAAAGTTTAAAAGAGAAGATTGCTAGATTGGAAGCATTTTCAATTGCTTTGGATGACAGCACCGATGCCTCCGATACAGCATAACTAGCAATATTTATTCGAGGAGTTGATGCGGATTTCAGCATCACAGAAGAATTATTGGCGTTTCAGCCATTAAAAGGAACAACTACCGGTGAAGATATATTTGAAACAGTCAACAGTCTTCGAGAGATTTGGGCTTAAATGGAGTTCGCTATCTGGCATATGCACTGATGGAGCCCCTGCTATGGTTGGTGCACAGAAGGGATTTATTGGAATAGTTCATGAAAGAGCAACAGAACTACAGATCCATCCGGAAAATTTAACAAATTTTCACTGCATTATCCACCAACAAAATCTATGTGCAAAATTAATTAAATTCACAAATGTATGGAAGTTGTAGTAGCCAGTATTAAAGTCACGTGCACTTAATCACCGCCAATTTAAGGAGTATTTGGCAGACCTATTTTTGGATTATGAAGATGTGTCTTATTATTGTGAAGTGAGGTGGTTGAGTAAAGGTAAAATGTTAAAACGATTTTATGATCTGAGACAAGACATTGGATTTTATGGACATAAAAGGAAACACAATTAACCAAGTAAAAAATGATGAGTGGGTGTGTGATTTAGCATTCCTTGTAGATGTCACCGGATACCTAAACGAACTGAATCTTAAATTGCAAAAACAAGGACAATTGGTTCATGAACTGCATGGACATGTCAAAGCTTTTTGTAATAAACTAAGATTGTTGGAAAGTCAGATAAAAGCTAAAAATGGTTATCATTTTCCTACTCTAGCAACTCATAAAAATATCCCTTATAATTGTTATGGAGATGAACTGAAGGCAATTTGAGCAATAGAGCAATTTGATACAAGGTTTGCCGACTTCAAAAAACAAAGACTCCACATTCGCTATATTTGCTCATCCAATGGATGCTGATGTGCCAGAAAACTTACAGATGGAACTTACTGAGCTTCAGGCAGAATTAGTGCTAAAATCACAATTTAACAACACTGCTTTGACGAATTTTTATAAATTTTATTTGGCGGAAGAAAAATATACAAATTTACATGCCTTTTCAAGAAAAATCATTTGTCTTTTCAGCAGCACACATATGTGTGAACAGTTTTTTTTGAGGATGAAATACAATAAATCAAAAATTCGGACAAGAATATCAGACGAAAACCCGAAAATTCTATGCGATTATCCTTAAGTAATATTAACATCAATATTGATAATCTCTTAGTTGAAGAGATTATCAATATTGATTATCAATCTTCACATTAAACTGTTATGTCGTTCATTATATTATAAAATTTATGTAGAGTTTTATACCAAACCATTATATTATAAATAAATGAAATATGAAGTAGCAACTTGTTTTAATTCATTTACCGTATTTTCCAGTGTATAAGATGCACTTTTTTACTTTAAAAATTCATCTTAAAAATGGGGTGCGTCTTATATAATGAAGGTAAAGATTGTTTCCTCTTTTCAAAGTCATATGCACTCCCTTTTATGTTCCAAGATCTTTGTAGGTGGTTAATGGTGCAATCAAATTGATGTGTGACCTTCACGTGACTTCTAGCACGTCATTGGCTAAGAACAGGGAGTCCCTATTCAAGTTTAATAATATCTTATCCGAGTAATTAGTTACCGATGTTTATCAGTATTGAGTTGTCGTGTTGAGATATTTTATGTTCAGTTTGATATTTCACAGTTGATTTTAGTGATGGAAAAAAACAGGCGACATTCATATTCTTCAAGTTATAAATTGCAGGTTGTAAAATATGCGGAAGAACACAGGAATAGGGAAGCTGAAAGACATTTTGGACCTCTGCCTACAGAAAAAATGATTAGAACTTGGCATGGTCAGGAGATTTTGTACAATTTGCATAATGAAAAGCGCACGGAACGTAGAAAAATTGCGAAGTGGCCAGAACTAGAGACCAAAGTTTTGAAATAGGGTGCAAGAAAATCAGCAAAATGGCATTGCCATTTCAACAAAAATGAATCGTACACATGCAGTCAAAGAAGCCTGTGAGCGTAACATTGAAGATTTTAAAGGTGGTGTGTCATGGTGTTACTGTTTCATGAAATGCAGTGGACTTTGTACAAAAACAAAAATCAGTCAAAAAATGCCAAAAGAATATGAAGACAAAATTATTTCTTTTCATAAATATGTGATTCAACATCGAAAAAATTACAATTTTGAAATAGGACAGATAGCCAATATCGATGAAACGCCCCTAACCTTTGATGTTCCCTCAAATAGAACTGTAGCTGAGAAAGGTGAGAAAAGCATTACAATCAAAACCAGTGGACACGAAAAAACACACTACACTGTAGTTCTTGCATGTTGTGCTGATGGTACGAAGCTGCCGCCAATGATAATTTTTAAGCAGAAGACTCTGCCTAAAGAAAAAATACCAACAGGACTGATTGTACATATGCATGAAAAAGGTTGGATGGATGAAAGTGTGGATAGATAAAGTATGGAAAAGAAGGAATGGCGCACTACTAAAGAAGAAAGCTCTTATTGTATTTGATCAGTTCTGGGCTCATCTGAAGGATTCAATCAAACAAAAATTCCAAGAGTGCAATACTGAATTGGCTGTCATACCAGGAGGACTTACATCACAACTGCAGCCACTTGATGTATCTTTAAACAAACCCTTTAAATTCTTTATGAGGGAAGAGTGGAACAAGTGGATGATGAATGCCGGTGTGCATCAGCTAACACCAAAGGGTGCCCTGAAATGGTCATCAATCTCTCAAGTGTGCGAGTGGGTTAAGACATCTTGGTCGAAAATGAATGAACAAATTATTGTTAAATCTTTCTTGAAATGTGGAATTAGCAACGCCCTTGATGGAAGTGAAGATCATTTCTTATATGAAGATGATGAAGAACAAGAGGAAGAAGAAAGAGAAGAAATTAATGATGATAGAGAAGAGTCAGATGACAGTGACATGGGTTTTGCAGGTTTCTGAAAGGTCAGTTTACTATTAAAAATTACCTATTATTTTATCCATTTTTTTTTTAAATCATACTTTAAAGTTTAGGTTTTTTCCAGAAAATTGTATTAAATTTCTCGGGTGCATCTTATACATAGGAGCATCTTATACACTGGAAAATACGGTAATATTAATTCTTGGGGGAGACCACACTCCTACCAGGCGCGTCCCCCGGGTGGTGGATGGGGAAACCCAAATGGGTTGCTCTGAATAAAGAGTTGTGGACCAAAGGATGTAGCAGAGGCATGGCAAGCTGGCTACATTATTATGCCAGTAACTTTCATGAGCAGGAGAAAGTCTACAAATCAAGATAGTGCTACTGCATACAGGACAACCGACGCGCCTACTCGAAGACCACATAGAGTAGGTGAGAAATCAGCAATGTGGTCAGCCAAGGATGTGAAACATGTAGCCACCCTCAACATAAGATCACTATACCGACCTGGAAAATTGCAATTAATCCACGAAAATTTAAAAAGGCTGAAATGGAGTATTTTAGGTTTATCAGAGACATATTGGTGCAGAGATGGATTCATGGATTTACCAGAAGGAAGACTGTACTTCTCAGGAAGAAAAGATAACATACACAGAGAAGGAGTTGCATTATTAATTGAAAAGAAACTTACACACTCAGTAATTGAAATAAACCCAGTGTCTCCTAGAATAATCACAGCCAAACTTCAAGCAAAAGAAAAAGATCAAACAATTAAAATAATCCAAATATATGCACCAGACAGTAACCATTCAGAGGAAGAAATAGAAAATTTCTATGAAGAACTACAACAGGAAATGGATAATCCCAAAAATAGAGAACTCATGATAGTGATGGGAGATTTTAATGCTAAAATAGGACAGTTCATAGCAGACAAAAAAGATGTGATGGGGAAATTTGGATACGGAGAGCTTAACAACAGAGGAGAACAATTACTCCACTTCTGTAAAGCAAACGATCTAATGATTACAAACACATTGTTCTATCAATGCCCTAATAATAAATATACATGGACATCCCCAAATGGTAATATAAAGAACTGCATAGACTATATCATCATAAACAAACAATGGAAAAAAATCAGTAAATAATGTATGAACATTAAGAAGTTTTGATTTTGACACTGACCATGAAATATTAACTGCCAACGTGAAGATAAAATCCAACAGGAAAAACAATATCAGAAAAGAAGAAAACATTAACCTATCAAAACTAAAAGATAGCTCAAGCAGAAGTCGATTTTTAGAACAGATGTGCATGAAATTAAAACCCTCCATCTTCCAAAACAGCGGAAAATACTGGGAAGAAGGAAAAGAAACAGTGTTATCAATTGCAAAAGACACTCTAGGTTCCAAACCCAAAATAAACAAACAGTGGATAACCGAAGAAATCATAGCTACCATAGAAGAGAAAAGAGAGGCCAAGATACTTGTAAACCAACAAAACAGTGAAGAGAATAGAGAAAAATACAGAGCACTAAAAAATAAAGTTGATAACCTACGCAAAAAAGCCAAAGAAAAATGGTTAGAAGAAAAAGCTAAGAAATGCCGAGAAGCATACCAACAAAAAAACAACCTAAAAGTCTTCCATGATACTGTAAGAGAAATTACTGCTTTTTTTTCTCAGCAAAAGCAGTAACAATGATAAACAACAAGATGACTGAAACCGGGAATATTGAATATATAAGAAAAATCTGGTCAAACCATTTTAAGACTATCTTCCGCCAAGGAAACAAAACTACGATGCCAA
Source organism: Typopeltis vanoorti (assembly GCF_054136105.1). Taxonomy (NCBI): domain Eukaryota; kingdom Metazoa; phylum Arthropoda; class Arachnida; order Uropygi; family Thelyphonidae; genus Typopeltis; species Typopeltis vanoorti. Next base: position 7,890,229 of record NC_143572.1, read on the forward strand.
CAATAGAAGAAAATAATGATCACCCAAAAATTTTACAAGAAGTTAGATACGCAATAAAACAGATGAAAAACAATAAAGCACCACGCATTGATACTATCCCTACTGAACTGTGGTCATATGGAGGCAGCATATCAATAGACTATTTAACAACCCTATTCAATAAAATACAACAAACAGGAGAGAGAGATCCCAGATGACTGGAGAACTGGAAAGATCATCCCAATATACAAGAAAGGAGACAAAAGAGACTGCAGAAATTACAGACCAATCAATTTACTCCCTCACACCTATAAAATATTCATAAGAATTATACAAAATATATTAAAAAACACCTATGAAGAAATGATAGGCATAGAAAGCAAGCTGGTGTCCGAGGAAACTATTCAACAATAGACCAAATTTTCACATTGCACCAACTAGCAGAGCTCAGCTGGGAAGACCATAAAGAACTATATTGTTGTTTTGTGGACTTTAAACAAGCTTTCGATAACATCAATAGAGAAATCCTTCTTAAAATCCTACTAGAAAAAAGCAATAGACAAATATACAGGGTGTTCGGGATAAATTTGACAGTTTCGTAAGGAAAAAGAAAATCTTCTTTGTATCTATTAAATTTAATGAATTGACAAAAAAACATTACAGGCAGAGTTAATTACAATACTATCAACAAGATTTACTCAAAATAACCACCATTAGCATCGATCACAGCTTCAATTCTGCTTCAGAACCTCGAACAAGCTGATGCTACAGTCTCCCTGGGAAGGGCCGCAAAAACTGTTTTAATTTTATCCATTAACTGGGCTTTTGTATTACTGGAAGTGCGATTGGTGTCTTTTTCAACTGCGCCCCATACAAAATAATCCATGGGGTTAAGGTCTGGGGAGTTTGGAGGCCAAACATTTGGACTGGTGAAGTCGTAGAAATTTTCAGACAACCATTTTTGACTTTTCCCAGAGGTGTGGCAAGGGGCCGAATCCTGCTGCCATACATACGGCTTACCATTGGCTACCCTTGTTATCCAGGGCTTGACTACAGTTAGCAACTCCACGAACAAAGCCCGAATTCCAATGCCAGGGTTCTTCAACACCTGTTCCTGCAGATTTGCGAGGAATTCTGCTGTACGAACGCAATCAGATCGTCTGCTAGGGATCTTTCTTCTTGCTACATCCTCGTAGTCACCATTGCAAGTCTCTAGTTCATGCCTGATTGTTTTTACTGTATTCAGGGAGCATTGGGCAGCAGTCGTAATATCCTTATTTTGATGGCGGGCACGAATCATCATGATACAAGTTATTCTCTTCCATGATTCAGGTGGGTTCCAGCTATCCATCCTTTCTGACATCTTGTATATGAATGAAGAAGGGTCCAAACTTTTAAATGAAGAGAAGTGTGTGTTAATACATGTAACTTACGGAAAAATATAATTAATTATAAATATGTCAAATTTATCCCGAACACCCTGTATAATACAGTTTCTGATAAAATATTACTCTAAAACAAATGCAATAATTAAAAAGGACACACTCACAACAGAACCCATAGAGATCCAAAAAGGAGTAATGCAAGGATGCCCATTATCCCTATTCAACATATATCTAGAAGAAGTTGTAAAGAAGGCAATAGACAATGAGCCTGGAATCAATGTCGATGGTTTAAACATAAATAATATCAAATATGCAGATGATCTTGTCCTTCTTGCAAGAACCCCAAATGAACTACAAAAGTTGAATCAACAAGCTAAACAAAACCTGTAAAACATATGACATGACAATAAATATACAAAAGACAAAAGTGATGAAAATAGGGAGGAACGGAACTACCATCTCAGCCACCCTAAATGGAGAACAAATAGACAACTTCATATACCTTGGATCAAAACTAACAGAAACAATAGATGAACTCAAAACAATCAAACACAGAATAGTGATAGGATGGACCGCCATGGGAAAATTACAGAAAATCTGGAAAACAAACAAGATATCTAAGCAAGCCAAAATCAAATTATATGAAGCAATAATTATACCAACAGTCATCTATGGAGCAGAAGCGTAGACAGTTAAAAAAAAGAGAGGAGAAAAAACTGCTGGCATTTGAAATGAAATGCTTAAGAAAAATAAATAGAACAAGTTGGATAGAAAAGAAAACAAACATCACAGTCAGACAAGAACTATTGTATAAAAAGACAATAATAGAAAAAATTAGAAAACAACTGAGATGGTTTGGACACACTGTACGCATGGATGCAGACAGACTTCCTAACGTCCTAATCAATACTTTTCCTACTGAAAAAAGACCTGGAAGACCAAGAATTACCTAGCTGAAATTAATAAAAAACATCTCGGGATGCAGAACATATAAGGAACTTTTTCGAACAGCAAGGAATAGAGAAGACTGGAAGATCCTGCTCAAGAGAAGACTCAACCCATCTTAGACGGAAGAGAAGAAGAAGAAGAAGGTTAATTTATTTTATTTAATGATTTGGTCCAGCCCTTGACTCGGAGACAGAATGATAATTTGGCCCCGAACTAGGAAAGGTTGCCCATGCCTGCTCTATGGCATGCAGATTAGCAGCATAGTTACTTATTCACATGGGATCACATTCAATATTATGCTATCTAAAAAGACAACAATAAACCCCACGGAAAATTCTGATTTTGAACAGCAAATGGTTCGAATGATATAAATACAGACAAGTATTTATGAGTTTTATATTTTATATTTATAAATTTATATATTTGAAAGAGTTACTGGTAGACAGTGTTGGGGGGGGGGGATGTTTTTAACTAACCTCTGCAAAAAGAAGATGAATGACAGAGTGCAAAGACATACCATGGTAGTAACACATTTAGTAGCATTCGTGACATATTGTCTACCTTGATGCCTAAAGCTTGTAATAATTTTCATACAAAGAACAAAGGGATGTTCGGCAATTTTGGTGTATCTGAAACATGTTGTCAGCAAATCTTGCTGAGCACTTAGCTTACTCACTCTCCAAGGGATGCATGTTGAAATCCCACCGTAGGCATGGATGTTTGTAAATGTCTTTAGATGGGAGATTAGATGGGAGATAATGTCTTCGCCTGGTGGAAGAACAATGCTTCACTTAATGAATGCCTCAAGTAATGTGAAAAACTTCCATGCTAGGTCTCTAGATCATGGTTTCCAGATTATGTAAAAAATTATAAATAAATAAAAGTATTTAAAAAAATAGAAAAATAAAACAAATTTTGTTAAATAAATCTGCTACAAGTCTTCAAGATTCTCTGACTAAATTGAATAGCTGTTGTAATAGATATGGTATGAAGGTCAGCAATAAAAAGACAAAGACAATGAAAATAGGCAGAGTCATTGAAAATGTCAAATGTGTTGTGAATGGAGAACCTGTGGAACAAGTAAAACATTTCAGCTACTTAGGCACGATTTTTACTGAAGATGGTAAATTAAATATAGAAATAGACAACAGAATCAGCAAAGCTGGTATGGTGGGAAGTCAATTGAATAAATTCATATGGAATAAGAGAGAAATTAGTCGGAACACTAAATTAGCTGTATACAAGACAGTGTTCAAACCAGTTTTAACTTATGGATCTGAGAGCTGGGTCAGAAGTAAAACACTTGACCAAAGACTAGAGACCGCAGATATGAAAGTCTTGAGAAAGATTAGAGGCGTGAACAGATGGCATCAATGGCAATATCACATTAAAAACGAGGATATTAGGAAAGAACTTGACATTGTCTGCATCCAGGAATGCGTTAGAGCTAATCTCAGGTGGTATGGTCACCTAAACAGAATGGGAGAGGAAAGATTAGCAAAACAAGTGTTCTCTGCCAGGGTGGCAGCAAAACGACACAGAGGAAGGCCAAGATATAGGTGGATTGATACGATACAAAGTGCTTTAGACGATAGAAATATAAGATCTGATAATGTTGGAGTCTTGACAAGTAACAGACTGATTTGGAGGAAAATTGTAGATAGGAAGTTAGTAATGATGTAATTTTTTCATGTAGTACTCTCATATCCTGTACACCCCTTGAGGGTACATGGCAGGAATTTGATGATGATGATGAACAAATTTTGTCCCACCATTGTATTAATGTATCCAAAAAGTTTGGAACTGGTTCACAAACGGAAGTCACATTTAAAAAAAAGAAAATCTACTTTTTGAATAAAATTTTTGTAATGACAATTTTGGAAATCAGTTTAAAACTTTTGGAAATTACCTTTATTTTATCTACTCCATCTCCTCTGAGAGCAGAAACCATAAAAACATGTGAAAAACTAGACACTTTTTTCTCATTCCCTAACTCATTCTCTTTTTTCTGCTGGTCACATTCATTTTGTTTGAATTTTAACTTTAATCTTGTATTTTCAAAAAGCTCTTCCAGTGTTCTTTGCTGTTTCACTTTGCATTTTGGAGTTCTTTCTTCCATATAGTATCTGACAAGATCCAGCAAATTTCTCTTTTGATTAGCCTTATCTACCTGATCAGAAAAGATATATACATAAAATATTAGCATTCATTCACACTAACTGCTAAATCTGTATTTAAAAGTGAGCATCACATTAATAATGCGAGGTAACAAGTTTTGTGACTCATGCATTGGAAGGCAGCTAGCAAGAGTTGCTTTGTTACTCCATGTTTTATAAAAAATGGAGTAACAAAAGTAGATATAATGACACTATTAAAAAACAGTTTAATGCAGGAAATTAGAATTTATTTACAACTTCGACATATTTTGCTCACTGTAACATGAGCATCAATCATTCAAGGGGAGAGCAAAACAACTGGTTAAAACATTCAAAATATTAACACGAATCAAACATGAGTCATACTTTCACGTCTCAGTCACAGCTGAACAAGCAGGAAGTAACACTATTAAAGTTCCAAGGAACCAGGCCAGGTATAGTTGTGGAATTAAAAAAATAATAATTAGCAATAAAAAAAAAATAATAATAAATTATGAACAATTTATGGTGATTACTTCCCAAAACTTGGAGATAAGCATGCAGTCTGTTCGATTATGATTAGGACACAGTGTTTCACGCATTTCAAGGAAACGGTATAAAATTTAATATCTTTAATTCCAATGAACTCCATATCTAGCATGAGAAGCAAGAACCCTCTGATCACCCAGTGTAAGATCAACACCATGTTTACTAAAGATCTGAAATGGCTTCAAAAAGTTCCATGTTCAATCTTATAGAACAGGATTTCTAGATTATTTAACCCTTAGTTCTCCACCACAATACTAATATGAATGGACTATATGCTAACAGTCTATAGCAAATTATAATGTACTAAAGACTATTAGTCTTTATAGGATTTACAACAAAAAAAGCTTATATCTACTTGATGAGCTGGAAAATGAGTAGTTAATTTCTCACTTATTCCATGACAGAGTTCATGGGGAGAGGAGGGAGGATGAACTGCCCAGGAATGAGAAGTCATTTTATTGGTAACTGATGCACACCAATTTAGGCTGGTACTTTGAACCTTTTCTTGTACAAGCACTTCATTCTGTAGATAATGCAAGACCAAGGCTCGACACATTATGCAAAAACTCAACACAACAAAAAATTTACTTGCCCAAGATTCCCCATATTTTAATTTTGTCTCAGTAAGCCCATAATAGTTTCAATAAAGCGATCAGTGACAGGGTATCTGTGTTTTCTTTATTAGAAGCTATTTTTTATTAAATAAAAAATATTCTATTTTGTCCTGTCTGCAGCTATTCACCAGCTGGAAAAATCAATACATCACAAGTGAGTGGGAGAGAGTGTCTGTCGAGTCCTGTGCAAGACCTGAATTTCAATAACAACTTACTACAGAGTATCTAAAAGCTTAATAGAATAGCTAATATTAATAGCTCAGAAACTACATTATTGCACTTCGGGCATCAAAGGCATGCCCGAATCGCTGACTAGTCAATTCTCAAGGGTCACCAACTGGAGAAAAAGTGCAAAACCCCACTCACAACATCCTTTGATGAAATGATCAGATCTAAAACTCTTGATCCTCGCGTGCCCTCCTTTACATGCTGCCTGAGATAGTTATCTCTCAAAAACTTGAGAAATTCGTTTTCCTTATTTGCAAATGCTATCTCTTCATTCCTATCTATACCACCATAATTAAAATTGCCCATTAAAAAGTACCCTTCCTTTGTTCACTAATCTAAGTTGTTCATACATTTCTTCATCATCACTCTCCCCATTCCCTGACCTATAACATGAAATAAATATCTCTTCCTGTTAACTTCCATCTTACCCCACACTTCCTCAAAACCATTGCCACTATTTACCTCGTTCATGTCTACTTTATGTGGACTTGATTCCCCTGCTATCATCAGCAGAACCCCTTTTCCTTACTCCTTTCTATCCTCACAAAAAATTCTCTATCCCCATCAGGATATCATCTTCATTCAGCCATGTTTCACTTGTTCCAACAATTTTGAGGAGAATAAGCTCAATCAGTGAAACCATTTCATCTTCCTTATTTCTGATACTTCTAGCATTTTTGGTACTTCTGGTAAACAAATCCAACAGTTCATTTTTAGGTCTATAACCAGTCCTGTCAAGTGACTTGGACAAGACTGGTTATAGTGCTTTGTAGTGTAGTGAAGTACACTTGTAGTTATTTCCCCACTTCACCTGCCCTTGTCCAATCACCTTTATCACAGCTTTCCACATATATCTGCCCAGTCTCAACTTCCCCACCTACATCGCAATATATTCCATCTCCATACACACATTCACTATGTCTCCCGGTCCACCCCGTCCACCCCCCCCTTCCCCTGTTCCTCTTGCATTCCAGTTCTCTCTTTTTCTCTCACACTACTCTGTTTCACTGTCAAGCACTTCTGTAATACTCTCCTAGTCTTTCACTTCACTTCTTACTTTTGATCTCTTACTTGTATAACACACTGTACTTCCATCGAGCAGCATTTTACCCAGTGCACTTATTCAAATACAACCCATCCACCTGTGAAATTCCATTTCTCCCTCAAAAACATGCCATACATCCACAAATTGTACTCCCTTCTCCTCACATAACTCTGCTAGCATACCAATCATGATTCTATCTCTCCATCTCAACTCATCACTGTCATACCTCAGTAACACACTGAAGGCATTACTTTTCATGTGACTCTGACAGAATGCAACAAAGCAAATCAAAACCATCAGAAGAGTTTCAGAGATGCTTTGAAAAGTGGGAAAAATGGTAGGAACACAGTACTGATGCAGGAAGAGAATATTTCAAAGAAGATACATTTCTATAACCTCCTAAGTATATATGTTAAATAAGTCCTGGAAATTTTTGTAGCAGAGGTTGTGTGTATATATAAATCAGTGGCACTGCATGCCAATTTAAGTTGGGTATGCTGTTGTGTGGCGCTTATGCAACCAATGATACAAAATTTACATCAATTTGACTTATGACTACATTTTTATCGATGCAAGATTTTAGAGTAGGACATCGCTCATCTAAATTGGTCAAATGCAATTAACTGTAGGATAACTTTGAATACTTTAAGTTGTTCAATTAATATAATTTTAAATATGGAAAGCATAAATGTCAAATGAACAATAACCATGCTTCACATGTACCACCTATGTGAGAAGATCAAGTGGTTTACACTTCATGGTGAGATTAGATTATCACTGGCAAATACGAGAGTGAAACATGGATAATTTGAATTTTGATATTATTATTATTATTACGTGACAACTATGCCTCCACGACTCAATCCACCAACTACAACGATCCACAACTACACCAATGCCATCTACCGCCCACCACCACTAGTATTTTCACAGACAACCACAAACATCCATACCCATGGCGGAATTCGAACTCGCAGCCTTTTGGCTAACCACTCAGCCAACCAGGCCAGCCTTAACTTCTTTTGTCATTTGTTTTGCCTACTCAGAGTAGCGAAATTATTATTTCATGACACATCCAAGGAGTCCAAAGACTCATTGAGGAAGGGCACCTACTCTACAGCTCTCTGTTTCCACCACTTCCATCCAACACCTACGCCATGTGCTGCCTACCACCACTAGCATTTTTTGTCTGTAAATTGCATGTGCACTGAAGGCTGATTTGTCTTAATGCGGGATGAAAAATCCAAGTTTCCAGGAGGAAAAAACCTGCTACCTCCATATGAAATCGACTAACTCACCTTCAACTGAAAAAATCCATATAAAAATTCCTCCCATCAAGACAAGAATCGAACTTCGGCCTTTTCCAATCGACGGGCGCAAGGTACCGGCATTCTTCCAACTGTGCTACGGAGGCGCTTGTTTAATGATTTTATAAAATACGATTTTTAAACACAAGCCAGATAACTGCAGGGAAATCAGAAAAAGTAATCATTTGGAAAATTATTATTTTTCCATAGTGAACCAAAGAAAGGCAGAAATAACTCAATTTACTTCCTTATTTATACAAGTTCCACCTCCTTTGACCATAATCATGCCATCTGCAAAAGCTCTGGCAGAAAATAGGACATTCAGTAATCATCAACACTGTTTCCCATTGTAAGTATAGGGAAAAAAAGTTATAAATTCTTTAAAGAAAATTACTTATATCAGTGTTCTAAATATGTCAGTTCACACTACATGCATGCAAAACAGATGAAACTCAGAAAACAAAAAAAGCATCTCATGACAAATGACAACCTTCAATTGGATTGGATGACAATAACCAATCACAGCCACTGATTTCAGGGTGCTATTGTCTCAGTGCACACCCTGCCTTGCCTTCTTGGTGCTTTAAGGTTTAAAACCACTTGAATGCTAAGAATTTGACTTGCTGGGCCATCTCTACATCTGTTCAAAGATGTCCATAATTGTGACCACACAACCTGGCTATTAACACGAACGTGATGAAATGTTTATGCATCGGTGTGTCCTCTTCATGAAGCATTATTATATTATGTTTAATTTTAGGAATCTTTAACAGCAATAAATGCAAAAATATAATATTGATGATACTGCTATTCCATGGGTATGCACCACAACCTAGCATACTCAGAATATATGCCCCTGATATATATGTATATCTTATTCTTCTTGGCTTCCCATATTAGGCAATTGTTTGCCTGTAACATTTTCATGGGTTTAAAAAGTCTTCCACCCATCTCCTCCTGATCGGCATCCCTTTAGTTTATATTTCCAGGCAATATTTGGTCATCTGTCCTCATTCATTCTTTCTATATGGTTTTTCCAGGTCATTCTATAGTTTGTGATGTCTTCTGTTAATTATGGATAATTGTTTTATTTCTTTGTTTCTTATCTTGTTTATTCTTTTATAGCCTGCGAGTGGTCTTAGGAACTTCATTTCTGCAGCTTCCACTTGTCTTTTATCTCGTTCTCCCGAAGTACACATTTCACTGCCATATTTCAGAATTGGTTCGGCTATTATTTTATATAGTTTTATTTGGGTTGTTCTAGCTGTTTACTGAACTGTCTATTCAAAGTTCCAATAATTACTAGGAATTTTTGCTTTTTATATGCAATGTCGATCTCTCCATTGGGACTTATGTAATTTCCTAGATATCTAAATTTGTTCACTTGTTCTGTTACTACGTTGCGGATGACTAGTTTGCATCTTTTAATTTCTTTACCATGAAATGCTATTGATTTCGTTTTATTTATTGAGATCTTCATGTCATACTGTTTTATTGTTTTGCTCAATACATGTAGATTTTTCTGTAATTGGTCATTTTCAGCAAAAATAACCTGATTGTCAGCATGCATTAACCAGACATATAATAGTCTGGTTAATTCTTTATTTCCTATGATTTTGTTTTTCCTCCATTCTCTTGAAATTTCTTCCATATATATATATATATATATAGAAGAGTATTGGTGATAATCCACTTCCTTGAATGAGACCTCTATTGGTTTTAATTTTTTCAGTTGTTTCATTATTAATTTTAACATAGCTTTCTTCCATTATATTTGCTATTGCTTTTGTGGTTTGAGGTGGAGCTTTCACTTCACACAGTATATTTATTAATTTTGTTCTGTTGATTTGATCGTATGCTTGCTCATAATCGCTCGATGAGTCTTTGGACTCCCTGGAGGTGTCAAATAATAATAATCCAGGAAGGCTTGTATATGTTGGCAGGTTAAATTCTATTCTTTTTTCTATAATTTGTTTGAGTGTAAATATGGGATCTGTTCAGGATCTTCCTTTCCTAAAGCCACATTGTTCTTCTCCAATAATTTCCTCAGCCCGTGATGTTAATTTACTTTTAATTATATCTAGATATATTTTATAGGATGCATTTAATAAAGATATTCCTCTGTATCTGCAATCCTTTCTGTTTCCTTTTTTGAAGGAAACAGAAAGACTATTGCTGTCTTCCATTCTTGTGGAATGTTTACTTCTTCCCATATTCTGTTTAGAAATTTAATTAATCATAATTGAAATACTTTAGAGCTGTATTTGTATAGTTTTGAATTTATTTCATCTTCTCCTGTAGCTTTTCTATTTTTTAGTTTTTCTAATATTTTCTTTAGATCATTTAACTGTATTGGTTCTTCATTTGTTTCTTGACTTATTACTTGTTTTATTTCAATTTGATTGTTATTGTTTAGAAGCTGAGTGTAGTGATTGGTCCATTTTTTTGTGGAGGGGGGCCTTTTAATTGTAGATTATCCTTTGTTTCTTGAGTCATTCTTTTATGATTTTATAGCTCTTTAGTTGAGGTCCATTTGTGTCATACTCTAATCTTAATACAAATTTTTCCCAGTCTTGTTTTCTGATTTCCCTGGTTTCTCTTCTTGTTATTGCTCTGATTCTTTTATATTCTGTTTCATTTCCTATGGTTTTGTCGTTTAACCATTTTTTCTTTCTTCTTAAAGATTCTATTTCTGGGTTCCAGGTTCTTCGTCCTTTCTGTTTTATTCCTATGGCTTCATATGCTGCGTGTTTTACTATTTGTTTAATGTTTTGCCATTCATTTTCCATATCTGTACTTCATCTACTTTCTTTGTATGATTTGTTAAGTTTTGTAATATTTATTTGATCTTTTTTTTGTATAGTTTCATATTGCTTATTATTAACCTTAATATTCGCTTGCTGTCGCTGCTTCAATTCTAGGCTGCCATTTAAATTAACAATAGTGATCAAAATAAGGAAGACAAAGGGATTGCCATTGGATAACAGCAATTCCTTTGTTTCGTTCCTGGTGCTAATTCCTTTTCAGATTTAGAGAAAATTTATATTATGCTGTGCCACCCTAAATCCTAGACCAGAGAATAACTCAAAATCGGGGAATTCACACTCAGAATGGTACACTATTATATAACTCCTAGATAATCTCGTTAAATACTTAATTCATAAAATAACTAAATTTCAATTGCAGTCGTAACCACCTTTTATGTTTTAGCGGTGCAATAGGAATAAATTCAGGCAAGTCATTAGATTAACATAAAAGAAAGACATTTAATTATCAAATCAAGTGATTTACAGGCCCAGTGCAGATTGACAAGTCATGTCGAGCCAGAGCTATTTACTTCAAAGGAGGCGAGTCGTGTCTGAGCCCACCGTTCGATTCTCTTAGATGACATTAAATAGGAGCATAGCCAGTGAGACGGAGGTATTCTCTACACTTGTCTTGACCTTCTCTACCAAGATAAGTATAGAGAAGGCCAAGTAATTCCACAGTCCCTGGTAAAGTAAACTTTTGTTCTGTTATGGAATTGTGCTAAAAGGGATTATCATTGTTCACGCAAAGAACTTTAAGTTATTCATGTTCCGTTAACGAAAGGACTCTAGGGCTTATGCAAAGTGAGAAAGGGGAACCCTATGTTCTGGGAAAAAGGGATTGTGTATAAATATGTTTTTATCACAAAGTGCTCTCAATCTGTTATTACAATAACCTGTAGGAATGTTGATTACTGAGTGAATGTTTAGCCAATAATAGCTCTAATCTAGATTCATGTTGAAGATGTTAAGAGAGAGAGGTTACATCATTTAATTAAGCTTATTCTCAAGATAGTTGTGATTCTATGCCAGTATTTGATTGTACTAAATTTCAATTGCAGTCGTAACCACCTTTTATGTTTTAGCGGTGCAATAGGAATAAATTCAGGCAAGTCATTAGATTAACATAAAAGAAAGACACTTAATTATCAAATCAAGTGATTTACAGGTACAATCAAATACTGGCATAGAATCACAACTATCTTGAGAATAAGCTTAATTAAATGATGTAACCTCTCTCTCTTAACATCTTCAACATGAATCTAGATTAGAGCTATTATTGGCTAAACATTCACTCAGTAATCAACATTCCTACAGGTTATTGTAATAACAGATTGAGAGCACTTTGTGATAAAAACATATTTATACACAATCCCTTTTTCCCAGAACATAGGGTTCCCCTTTCTCACTTTGCATAAGCCCTAGAGTCCTTTCGTTAACGGAACATGAATAACTTAAAGTTCTTTGCGTGAACAATGATAATCCCTTTTAGCACAATTCCATAACAGAACAAAAGTTTACTTTACCAGGGACTGTGGAATTACTTGGCCTTCTCTATACTTATCTTGGTAGAGAAGGTCAAGACAAGTGTAGAGAATACCTCCGTCTCACTGGCTATGCTCCTATTTAATGTCATCTAAGAGAATCGAACGGTGGGCTCAGACACGACTCGCCTCCTTTGAAGTAAATAGCTCTGGCTCGACATGACTTGTCAATCTGCACTGGGCCTTCTGCAGGATCGGGATCAGTGCTTGCTGAAGTACTGCTTGACCGATGGGCTACCTAGAGACATATCCACGTGCTCCTACGACTTCCGAGGGATCTCCCGAACTTGATGACCAGTCGAACGAAGGGGAAAAAAGCCATGAGCCAGCACCGCCACGTTCTATATATCACTGGCATGATATTTACCTTCCTACATCACGTTCTTTCTCCTTTGCTCACGGCACCTCACTTCTCCCTTACACCTAGTGCTGCCGTCTCCCCTAGCGTGCTTCGAGGGAAACAACTTCTGTTCGCAATTCTTCTCTGACGCATGTGTTTTGCTTCAGGCCTTCACTTCTTAATCCGATACCTTATTTTCTTCATGACACAAATATTTATACAAAGTTCACATAGTTTTAACTTCTAGAAACTTTACAATGAATAACTATAACATATTGTATGGAGAAAATTACTTGATTTACATATGTTGTTGGTAGTTTACAATCAGTCTCCTATTTTCTGATATACAAATATTAGCTCCAGGAATGTTGTTGCTTGTTAAATCTGAATGAAAAATTTATGGATTAAATTTTCTTTCATTCAGAATTTAACAGTTTTCTTTGATATAGTTCTCTGATACAATCTTGCTGTAACAGTTCCATCTTATGCTCCTGCTTTTGTTTTTGTATTCTTATATTGTTTCTATTTCTCTCTGGTGTGGGATCTTAATAGTACTGATTAATAAATGGTGGTCTGAGTCAATATTACATCCTCTGTATACTCTGCAATTTCATACCAACTTCTTTAGTTTTTCACCCACAATTATATAGTCAATGGTGCTTTTATATCCTCTGGCTTCCTATGTATATTTATGTTTAAAGAAACTGTTGGTGATTTTCAAACTATTATAGGCCACAACTTCCCTGAGTTCTCTTCCATTGTTATTTATGGTGTTTTCTCCTTGATTACCTATTAAATCTTGATATATATATATATATATATATATATATATATAATATGACCAGCCTGGCTGGTCAGGAAAATAATGTCTCTACTTCATAATCAAAATAGATTTGAATTTGTCGCTGTGATAAGATAACTGTGAAAGACACTAAGATTTTCATCCAACCACCTTGTTTATTGCAAGCCTGAATTCACTTGAACTACATTTGGTTTTAAGAGTAGGGCTCCCACATTATGTGATAGAGTTTTCAATCTTTCATGAATGGCATTACATCAGTGCTTGAACTGGTGGAATTGAAATATTATTATTACAAACATACTTCTATGAAATAATTTTTAAAAAATATCGTAAATCATTAATGCTATCTGTACATCTACAGCAAGGGCCTATCTCTATGATGTAATTCATCAATAGTTTTAGATGTCCTATCAGTCTTTTCACTTTAATTGCTGAAGGCTGTAATTTCTCAATATACTATGGTAAATTACAGAAAAAAAAGAATATGGGGGCAACCCCAAAACTGGGACAAAGAATACAGGTTGGTTGATGTTTTGGAAATACTGCCAAAGTAACTATGCCCATGGGGACAACATAAATTATGTATATTAAATGCACCAACCAGTTTGTTGTTCTGCATGGGAAAAGACCTAATTTTCCAGACAGAAAATTCCTGTCAATTTTGTATGAGTCCAGCTAACTCATCTTCAAATAAAATGCCTTTATAAATATTCCTTGTGTCTGAGAGTGGATTTGAAATGAGGTCTTTCAAACCAAAGCTCAGTGGTATGCTATCAAGATTCACAACGGTCACTCACACCAAAGAATGTAGCATGACAGCCAATTTGAGTGTGAGATCCCTGATCCATAGGTAGTAAATCAAAACAGACCTAAAATTCTGAAAATAATTGAAAATTCCCTCTCTTACCTTATTTAATACAAGAACTGATTCTTTTTCTGGATGGTCTTTCATTATCTGTAACAATAATGGATGTAAGCCTAGTTTTGTTCTCTTGTCAGATGCATCTACCATAATTGCAACTGCAAAATATGAAAATACAAGACTGCTGGAGAGAAAAACTTTTTAAAATGCAGTAATGTTAAAACTATCTGTAAAATATGTCGTCTTCCTGCTACACTGAGTGTATTACAGTATATAATACAGTATATATGTATTATATACTGTAATATATACGTATAAGACATATACATTACAGCATATAAGACGACTCTCAAATACTACAGAAAACCCCTCGAAATCATGGGTGCAGCGAGTATAAAAAGGGAAGCTTACTTTCTTGAATGAACATTCAGGTAGTTGCAATATATCATTATATAAGAAAATAGGCAGTGTTTATAAACAAATCAGATTAATTTTTTGTTACATAAATTTATTTAAAATATTACAAATAGACGTAAGTCTTAAAAACCAAATAATTATTAACCTCAATTTTCATGTTAATTTTCTTCATCATCTGTTGAAAATAGTTTTTCAAATTCATTTTTAAATGATCGTCATATGGATCCCAGTTCGAATCTGGTGAATTGATTTCGTTTTCATCGTCATCAGTGTCCCACAACAGATGATCTTCCATACCATTCATAAGATTAGAGATACCACTTTTTAAATGATTTTATTAGTCTCTACTTTTACTTTATTCCATGCTTTGATCACAAAATTGCACAACATATCAAGTGATGTAGCGTGCATAGATCCACCGTTTGTAAATGATTTTTTAATAGTCAACATCCAATTATTCTACTCTTCTTTCATGTGATCTTTAAATGGTTTGTTCAAGAAGGCATCTAGTGGTTGCAATATAGAAGTTAAACCACCTGGTCTAACAGCAATTTTTGTGTTATTTTTTTCTAGAAGACTTTTAGTATTCTCAGTTAAATGACTATGAAACATATCCCGTACTAATAAACTACGTTTCTTCATTATAGCGCCTGGTCATGTGTTCCACACATTATGTATCCATAATTTTTTTTTTAAATATCTTCTTTCTTCCTCCATTCTCTTACCATCTTCTCGGTTATTTCAAACTTTCTTGCAGCAGCACACAGTTATTAGTTTGCTTTGCCATTTCAATTAACCTTATTTTAAATCGAGCTTCATACTTTCTTCGTTTTGTTGCTGGTTCCATGATTTTAAATAACAATTTTAATAATCCTAAAATTAAAAAAAAAATACAAAATTAATCATCATCATCAAATTCCTGACATGTATCCTGAAGGGGTGTACAGGATATGATAGTATACTACATGAAAATGCCATACTTCAGCATTTCTGGTCGAATATCATCTACCCCTGCTGCCTTTCCACATTTCAAGCCTTTGAAGGCTTTTTCTACTTCAAGTATGGATATGTATTCCTGATTGTATGCCTTTTGAGTGTTTTTTACCACTGTGCTATCACTGCTTGTTTCAATTAGCAATTTTTCAAAGTAATTACTCCAAACTTCAAGGATATCTTTTTCTCCCGTTTTCATATCACCTTTGTCATCTCTAACTCCTTTTACAGCACTCTTTCCTACATTCCTAAGCTTCTTCAACAACCTCCAGAATATCTTACCACCTTCTTGATATTTATTTTCTATATTCTTGCCAAAGTCCTCCCATGACTTTTGTTTAGCTAGTTTTACACACTCTTTAGCTTTCTTACATTTGTCACTGTATTCTGTAAGAGTAAAAGCTGACTTATTTGCCAGGAACTTTTGATATGCTTTCTTCTTTTCCTTCACTGCCTCTTTAACTTCCTGTGTCCACCAGGGGGCTATGATTTTTTTATCCTTGCAGACAACCTCACCACCTGCCTTTCTGGCAGAATCAATCAATGTTTTCTTCAGAGTTTGCCACTGAATCTCCAAGGTTTGATTCCTGTTCTCAAACTCTTTCATTTTCTTTTCAATAATCTTTCTGTATTTTAGTCTACAGTTCACATCTGAGAGCTGCTCAACTTTTATTTGCTTTGGACTTTCTTACATGTTATTCTTTTCAATATGAAATTCAATTTTATCCTGCTCAAGTTAAAACAGTGATCGCTTTCAATTTCAAATCCTCTGTACACTCTGGTGTCCTGCACCAGGGAGAAAACATCACTATCAACAATAACATAGTCAATGAGACTTTTCTTATTCCTTGCCTCATCTCTCCATGTGAATTTGTGCACATTTTTATGTTGGAACAAGGTGTTAGTAATAATCAGTCCATGTCCTGAGCAGAAATCCAACAGATATTTGCCATTATTATTAGCTTTGCTCTTTTCTCCAAATTTTTCCAAAATATTTTTGTATGTCTGACAATCATTTCCTACTCTGCTATTTAGATCCCCAACAAGGACCAACTTTTTCTTTTTCATTGTGTCAGTTGCTTTTTCTAAAGCATCAAAAAATTACTCCACTTCTACCTTAGTAGAACCTTCTGTGGGACCATAGGCACAAATAAGTCTCATTGTCGTATTCCCCATTCTGATATTTGCCCACATCACTCTACTTGAGACTGCCTGCCATTCACGAAGATTAGCCTCATATTTTGTGTTGAATACCATGGCTACTCCTTCTTTTACTTGATTGTCATTTCCTGAATATAACATTTTGTGTTTATTGCTCAGAAAGATCTCACCAGTTTTTATCTTTTTTGTTTCAGTCACCCCTATTATGTCAATCTGTTATTTATGTAATTCTTCAGCTAGCTCCATTTCTTTGCCATTCAGGTTTCTTATGTAGATAGTACCGATCTTTAACTCTAGTGATGTTGAGTTGGGGTGTGCTTTCAGATTTGTTCCAGTAGCTGACTTTTCGCAGTTCACCCTGGTTCCCTGGCAAAAACAACAGGGCCTTAATAGAAAGAGGGATGGTAAATCCCTTTATGTTTTAAAACATAAAGGGATTTACTACCCCCCTTTCTATTAACAATTTCACTGGTAAAATAGCCTTTTGGCATATTAAAAAAAAAAAACCGGGGGGGGGCCTTGTTTAACCCAGTGACGCCCCAGCCGGCATGAAATTTTGTCATGTTGTACCATCATTTTCTATATTGTTTTAAGCCAATAAGAATACTATTTGGTCGGCTAAATCCCAAATTGCCAGCCCATCTTCGTTTGTTCAGTATCCAAGTAGATACCCAACAGGGTGCACCACAAGAAGGTGAGGATTGGACATTAGGTCAGAAGCCCTGGTCGGTTCTCTGCATTCCTTTAAAGGTATGTGGAGGTCTCCTCTCAGTTATACAGCTTTGACCACCTTATACAATCGACATAAGCTTAGAACCTTAAAATAGCCTAAAATTTAGGCCTCATCTTAAAAACCAGCCGTCCTATATGCCGACATATATGGTAATTTATTCTTGTTTTTATGCATTATACTCGATTACAGGGCAAGGAACAGTCACAATGTTAATACAGCACTGCCTTTAAAAGTTTCATTTTAAATAATGCATAAGCAGATTCATTTTGTTCATATATATAGTAACTAGGCTCTGACTAGCTGGATAGATTTCAATGCAATCTGCTATTTCAGATCTTCAACTAAAACATGACACAAAGGAATAACATTGCTCTGACTGTATTTGGAATTTAATGAAATTTTATTGTTAGGATCTCTACTAAAATTTAACAAATCATTGCAGTGTTGGTTTTAAATTGTGAAAATAAGGCATATAATTTAAAACAATAGATGTCATAACTGATTATAAATAAACCATCTACAGTACATAACAAAAAACAACTCTCAATCAACAACTAATGAAATTATTCATCAGTCATTTACTTTTTGAATAATGCTACTGCAAAATGCACAATTTTTGGTTGTTTTGGATCATATCATACTTGTTATTAAGTAGTTGACTGCACTACACGTTACACTTTCATGAATATGGAAACTATGCTCCTAAGAAGCATATATAGCCATCAACTATCACCACAGCAAACTCTTAAAGAACCACAGGAATTACCTTCTTATTGCTATAGTTATTGTACTCATGACTTTTCAGTAGTTTGTTACACTGAATGAGTTTGTTATTATAGCATTCAGTATGGTAAGAGATTATTGCCTTTCATTATACATTTATAATGTTGAAAGTTTATTTTTCACTTGGTTAGAGTATAATAAATTTAGTTTAATCCTTTATCCAAGTGTGAGCAAACAAAGTTTGCACCTGAAAGTATTTTCAGGACTGGGGTAAGGTGGTACAACATCAGGGCAACTCCTTGCAAAGGTGGAGCAAGATACCAACACTCCTATCTCAGTATCTCCCATAATGCAAAACACATCTCCTTGCGGATATGTCTAATGTTATGCATTAAGGGAAGGGCCACTACCCAGACTAGTTTCGACCTTTATTGACATTTGTTGAAAATGACACTTTGCCACATTCCTGATATTTAGTTTCCATATTCTTACCAATATCTTCCCATGACTTTTGTTTAGCTTCATTTGCATGTAGCTTTATTATGCTTTCTATGTATTTTCAAAGGATGCCTGCTTACTTATTTGCTAGGGATTTTTGATATTATTACTTCTTTTCCAGATTGTATCTTTAACTTCTGAATCCCACTATGAAGTTCTGAATTTTTTTTTTTTTTACTTGAACAAACTGACCAGATGCCTCTAGACAAGGTGTATCCTGAAGTTCTCATCATAAATCTCATTACTGCTGCAGTTATTCTTCTCTCATCTCCTCTTCTGATCTTCCATGCCTCACTTATGGAAGTGAGGCATGGAAGTCAGATTTCGTCACTTAGTCCCTAATATTTAGTTTTTGTTTCAAACTCTCACCAATAACATTTGTATATTTAGAGTTCATCTGGGAAAACTAATCAATTTTGACTCTCTTAAAAACTTTTGTGCATTTTTCTTTTTCCTTATATGATGATCATTTTTATCCTGATCAGTACTACACTATCTACCAATAATTGTCCAGACACTTTAGTAATTTACAATTGATAGCAGTAGGCAAACCCTAATATTGGGTATGTCTCCATGTTTGGCTTTAATCACCTCTTACACACTTTGAGGGAGGCTTCCCACCAATGTGCAGTAGACATCAGGTGGAATTTGTCTCCATTCCTCCATTAAAGCAGCACTGAGTTCAGCGATAGATCGAGGATGTGCAGCTCTGGACCTCCATCGCTGTTCCAATTTGTCCCATGTGTTCGATAGGGTTGAGGTCAGGACACTGCACAAACCAGGGCAGTCGTTTAACACTCTTCATACCTTTCCATAATAGCTGCAGCTTTGTGGCATGGGGCATTGTCATCTTGATAGTAACACGGGTCCATTTCATTAAAACTTCACAGTGTAGGCAGCACCTGATTATCCAGCATATCAAGGTACTGAGCTACTTTCATGGAACCATGCACAACGACCAGTGGTCGCACTCCAAACTAGCTGAATGCATCCCACACCATTACACCATTTCCACCACCAAACTTTACTCTGGGTACTACACACTGTGATGACAAATGTTCACCAGGCTACCTCCACACCCACACCCTGCCATCAGACTGGAAGTAGGTGAACCTTGATTCATCACTTCAGAGTACAATTTTCCACTGATCAATTGTCCAGTTCATATGCTTTTTGCACCAAGCCAGATGAGCCGCCTTGTTTGTTGTGTATGATGTTCGACTTGTGTGCTGTTGCTGCTCTTCCATGGAACCCCGGTAAATGAAGTTCTTTTCATGCCGCATTAGTGCTATATGAAAGTAAAAGTACCACAGTGCCAGTAACACCATATATGGTGTTAATGGCATTGTGGAACTCATCACAGATGGTCTGTGCTGAGTGTAGATGGTTTTGCGAGCCACCCATTTTAACACCCTCCTGTCCCTGTCAGTCATTTTCAGTGGCCACCCTGGGTGTTTTCCTGCACTAGTGATGCCAAAATTTCAATTTGTTGATCCCACTGCCAACCATTGATCTGGGTGCTCCAGATGAGCGACAATGGCACGTACAGACATACCACCAATGTGACAGCCCATGATGATCTCTCTCAAAGTCACTGAGTTCATGTGTTGCCATACCACCTGTATTTAACTACTATGATGAAATACTGCTTCCTACTATCTTACACTGATTTTTATGTTATTAACAAACCTGGAACGTTCCATAACTTCAAAAACAGGGGTTCGGACAATTGTCTGAACCCCTGTTTTGGTGAATAAACTTTGGTGAAAGGATCACTTGCTAGTTCCTGTTCCTTGTAACCTGAGCCATTATGAAGATATAATTATAACAAACAACACAGCAAATAAGACTTTTCTTATTTCTTGTGTCGTTGTTCTATGTGAAAATGTTTTTATTTTGATCATGGTGTCTGTAATGACTAATCCAGTCCTGAGGAGAAATCCAACAGGTATTTAATTTATTATTATTAGAAGTACTGTTTTTACTGTTTTCTCCATATTTTACCAAAACATCTATATATGCCCGATATTCATTTGCTACTTTGTTTAGATTACGAACAAGGGCCATTTTCTTCGAGAGTCTGTGCCTCAGTTGGTTTCAACAAAGCCCTTTAGTTGATAAAACATGGGTTCAAATCCCATCTAGAAGTTGTATAAATATTAGCAGGACTTTTTGCTGAAATCAGATGATCTCTTATGGAGGTAGCAGTGTTTTTGTCTTCATAAAAAAGGAGGAAGAATGACAGGACACTGTGTACTTCAAGCAGAAAAGAATTGAGCTTTATTCTCATTACTACAAGAAGAATCTATATACAGACTTTATTAAATTGATGGCAAGTGAACTGATCTCACACAGAGGTAGAAGTGTTGCAAATTTTTCATCTCGCATATATAAGCAAACTGCCCAGAGAATTCTTCTTCAGTTTTCCCCACTTAAGTAAGGTTGCTGTTTGTAGTGAGTCTCCTCCACAACCTCCTGTCTTGGGCTGTAGCCACATCAAAGCTCTTCATCCTCAAGTCCTCCTCCACCATCTCTTCTTTGGCCACCAGTGCTTCCTCCTCCCCTGCACATCCATCTGCATGACCTTTCTTCCCACACACTCTTCCTCCCTCCTCATCACATGACCAATCCATCTCAACCTTGCCTCCTGTATCTTTGCTTCTAAGTTTGTAACTTTCACCATTCCATTTACATAGTCATTTCTCAGACGATCCTTTCTGGTCACACCGCACATCCACCTAAGCATTCTCATCTCCGCTACCTCCATCCTGCTGATGTTATTTTTCTTCAGGACACAGTTTCGATAGCATACATCATAGCTGGTCTCATTACTGTCCTGTAGATTTTGCCTTTTAGATTGATTGGCACCCTCTTATCGCATAGCACTCCAGCCATCTCTCTCCAGTTCCTCCATCCTACATCCCACTTCCTTCTCAGCCTCACCATCCTCTTTCACTGTTGAACCTAAGTATCTAAAGTCACTGACCTTCCTGATGACATTTCCTTCTGGCTCCAGATCTGTCTCCTGGCTGCCATCCACTTTGCAACACGTATACTCTGTCTGTTACTTCTGCTCAGTCTCATACCTCTTTCTTCCAGTACTTTCCTCCAACTTTCCAGTTTAGCTGCCACTTCTCGATTCTGCATACAACATAGTCCAAGGCACGTCTTCTCTCATCTCCTCCGTCACCACTGCCATCACAATATTAAATAGGAACAGACTTAATGCTGACCCTTTGATGCAAGCCAACTGTCACTAGAAAACTTTCTGTCTGTCCCAGGCAGGTTCGAACTCTTGTCTTCACATTTCTGTACATCTCCTGCACCAGCCTGACATATTTCTCCAGTACCTTCTTCTCCCTCAGACACCTCCAGACTTCTTGCCTTGGCACTTTATCATACTCTTTCTCCAGATCAATAAATACCAGATGTAGTTCCCGTTGCTTCTCTCAAAACTTTGCCATCATCTGTTGTAATCCAAAGATAGCATCTGTCGTTGATCGACCAGGCATGAAGCTAAATTGCTCCTTTGCAATCTCCACCTTCTTCCTCAGTCTTCCATCAAGAACTCTCTCTAGGATTTTTATTGTGTGGGACATAGCTTTATTCCTCTAATTCTTACAGTCTTGTGCATCCCCTTTACTCTTGTAGATGGGGACAAGAGTACTTTCCCTCCATTCCTCGGGTATATTTTTTTGTTGACAAACTTTTATTAACAGGTCCCACAGCAGGTCAATTCCCTTTTCCCCCAGTGTCTTCCATGCCTCCACTGGGATCCTGTCAGGGCCCACTGATTTTCCATTCTTCATCGTCTTTATGTCCTCCGTCACTTCCACTCTACTAATGTTGTGCACCATCCCCTCATAAGGCTTCCCCATCTTCTCTGTGAGTCCTTGCATTTTCTTCATTCAAAAGCTCTTCAAAGTATATTCTCCATATGTTTCTTGTGTTGCATAAGTGCCTTCCACACAATTAGTTCTAGGAGGCGTCATGTAATAATAATTTTCCTTTTTATGTTAGCTGCCCTCGGTAATTACCTAAAACTTTCTTACACTTATTCCTGTGTAAAATTCTTTGAGACAAGTCTTAATTTTCAATTTCCCATTTAGAAATCTAAATCTGCCCACATCACTCTACTGTTTGAATCTTTTTTCAATTTAATAAAACCAATTATGTTCATAAGATAATTCTTGTTCTAATTCCTCAAATTTTCCATTGAATTGTGTTGATTGTGTTGATTGTGTCTATCTCCATTTCTACTGATACTGATTATGTTCCAGTAGCTGACTCGTCCATGTTACTCTGGTTTTGAAGAAAAACAGTTGTCTAGGCTCATTCAACCAGATGGTGATCCACTTAACATGACATTTAATTGTGGCATACCATTTTAAGATAATACAGAAAACAATTTGGTTGGTTAAATCCCAAATTTATAGTACATTATGGTTTGTTCAGTATCTATATGGATACTTAATACTGAACTTAAAATCAAAAAAGTAAGGATTAACAAGCCTCCATATATTATAACATGTCAGTTCATTTAGTAACTCAGACCATTACCTCATCTAAGCTTACCCATAGCCATTTTCAGTCTTGTCCAATGACATTATAAAGGTGCTGTATGATCATAACATACGAGTGTCAATTCTGTGATTATAATAAAAATATACTTAAGTTTTCTTTATGGTTTACATTTTGATCATAGTCATTATCATTGACAGACTAAATGTTAGATAATGAAAAAAATTTTCTAGAGAGGATGAAAGAGAACCATGGTGATCTCACCAGGGCAATGAATTTCATCTACCTGACAAAACATTATTGCAAAATCAAAAAGTTGCAGAAGGGACTAGAGATTAACAAGAAGAGAAAGAAGCAGGTGGTCCAAGGTAAGAATCAAGAACATGATAAACTAGAAAAATAAAGTAAGGAAAAAATTACGTATGTACGGAGACTATGATCAGAGGAGTACTTAACAAAAGCATAACAAAATCATGTTTTCCTGTTGCAAAAATTAACTTTATTAGTCATGCCATACAGATGCAGAAAATTAAAGTGAAAGAACTAATTGTCTTGGTTGGCACTAATGATCTGAGAGGTGAAAAGTATTCTATGCGGGGACAATGTGAAGGAGTTGTTGGACAAAGTAAAAAAAAAGAGTCGCAAGGTAAAGAGAGGAAAACTGAGGAGGTGGGCAATGACAGCAAATGGATCAATTCACAGGTTGTGCAGAAGGAATGATGTAGGATTTGTGGACTGAGTTTGAGAGAGAGAGAGAGAGAGAGAAGGATGTGTATGATATTGACTAACTGCACCTAAATGGTTTTGGTGTTAGGTGTCTGAGAGCTTTGTTCAATGAGCATGCTGAAGTGCAAATTCAGGAAAATTAAAGCAATTATGGTGGATGCAACTGAGTATGTAGGCACCCATGAGAAGAGTGAGTGTGGGAATGACCAACAAGTGTAGTCTCTCAAGCAAAATTATTAAATAGGGTAGTCAATCCAGGAAGAAAAGTTGGTTAGGGGCCTAAAGAGATGCTGCACTTTCTGTATACTAATGCCAGAAGTATCAGGAACAAGAGGGAGGAGATTTTTGGTATTGGTTAGTGCAACCATGCCAAAAGTTATAGGCATTAGTGAGACTTAGCTACCAGCAGATAATGTAGTTACAGGGATAAAATGTGAAGGGTTTAATATTTTCAGGGAGGGTAGAAAAGATACGATTGGGGGGGGGGGGGGGATTGATTGATTTGGGATTTTGTAGAAGACTATGCCAGGACATGGGTTACAGCAGTACACAGGGTATTGGTAGGTAAATAAATAAATATATAGTTACAAGGAGATAAAATAGCGAATAGTGTAAAATATACGTACAAAGTGTTGGATCGTACTTCCTTGTTTTTGATCCGCCATCTTGTTTCAACTCTGTTCTTAAACAAGTAAATAGGTTGCTGGTTGATTACTAATTTAAATATAGAGAAATTTATATTTTTAGACTGCGCCACTCTATAACTAGATTAGTCTAATGAAATGTAGTGAAACCAACCATCAACTAATTTTATATCAATATCAATATTATTTCTTACGTAGACCGAGTTTATCTCTTATGTTTGAAGCTCCCGCTAGGTCCGATAATTTCATGAACGGTGCAGTAAAAGAGATTCAGGCAAACACAATTTTAAAATCATCAAAACAAAACATTTAATACTGGGTTATATATTATACATATGAACTCAATTCTGAGAACAAGATAATATAAATGTCTAAGCTTAACTGGTCAAATCTTACATATTCAGTCTTTGGGCATTCTGCTATCAGACTTATAGCTTTCACAATATTAAAATAACCTTTAATAGAGTTCAATATCACAAAATGTCTTAGTAACAACAAATTTTACTATTATTAAACAGTCAGTAAAGTCTCAATACATTAATGGTGGCAACAACTGCTTGAGTATACACTTTCATACTTCATACTCCGGATGATTTCAGCAAAAAACGTTATAGTTAATGTGGGGAATAACAGGAGGAATTACACATACGTAGGCTGTTCAATAAGTAATAAGACTATATTTATACAGAAAACAGATTACCTTTAATCGTCATCATTTACATTGTCTTTTTCGAAGTAACTACCGTGAGATGCGATGCATTTGTCCCAACGTTGCGTCCACTTCTTAAACACATGTGAAAGTCCGTTTTTTGAGAGTTCTTTCAAAACCGCCTCTGCAGCTTTTACACATGCTTTGTTGCTTTCGAAATGGCGGCCTCTTAGTGGTTTCTTGAGCTGAGGAAACAGCCAGAGCACGGTGCAAGATCAGGACTGTATAGAGAGTGTGGTAGGATATCTGTATTGTTGTTCTGCAAAACATCCACTACACAACCAGCAATATGTGGTCTTGCATTATCATGGTGCAATAAGAAGCCATTCTTCAGCAATGGACGCTTCCTTTTGACATGCTTGACGATAATCGCTGCTGTGTAGATCATTGTGATGGACGGTGAAGGTCTTCCCTCACGTTCAAGATCATCCACATTTTGCCTTCCTTCCTTAAAAGTTTTATGCCAGCGAAAAACACTTGCCCTCGACATTGCTTCATCGTGGAAAGCTTCGCGTATCATGTTAAAAATGCCCAATGCCGATTTTTTGCAAACGCACACAAAATTTAATCACATAACGCTGTTCCAAGGACGCTTCCATTTCGAAGACTGGTCGCGCCTCGTAGGCACGCCGAAACAAGCTTGTGTTTAGTCACGTGACACTCTGGCACATCAGCCCGGATACGCCATCTATCAACCTCTTTTGTTAATACAGACAGCAACATTTCCTTATTCCACAGAAATTAATATTGTGATGAGTGGTTTCGCCACAGTAAAATTAGTCTTATTACTTATTGAACAGCCCACGTATATCTCTGCACTGAAGTAACATAAAATTGGACAGTTCTTACCGGATAAATCCTTTGCTCATCAATTTCACTATGGGCACACTTTATAACTATATTTACTTAGCACACTATGGCAACACTATTTAGAATAAATCTTCTCCATGAACTGAACTATTAATGGTCGCACTTCACGTGTATAGACGTACTTGGATAAAGGAAAATGCTCATTCCTTCTTTAACACTATTCGACCAATTCAGCTCTCTGTTAAAGTTCCATGAAACTCTTGGAACACGTAGTAATTCTTTACCTTCTAGAATTATTCTCAGTTGCTTATTACTTTCCCGGTCCTTAAATATTCCAATTACAGCACTAAAGTTCTAGACGCAGCAATCCTTTGCATTCACTTTGCTGCCTCTCAGTATTCTCCTCGTCTGTCTGTGCTATACTCAATGCTCTCGTGTCCCACCATGGTCGGTCTTGAAAAAGAGAAGCCCTCAGTTTTCTCCGTTCTCAGCTTATATACTCCCCTTCTTTTTCACAAAAAAATTGTTTCTCACGGTCTAGCTTATGTCAATCCTTTCTCAGCAGTTGAATACCATATCTCGCAATCCAAGCACATGCTAGCTATTTCTAGCCTGTCTCCATAGTAACAATCAAAAGAAAATAAAAACAGAAATATTGCATAACATTATACCTTTACATACTGGTAGTGATAAATAAAAAATTAAAATATTATAATTCACATAAGGCATATTAAACTTATATAATTCCTCATAATATTAAATTAGGAATAATCAAAATAAACAGAACAATATTTCAACATAAGGTCCTATCATTGCTAACACATATTTTAGATTAATTAATAAAATTTAATAAATAAACTCAAGGCAATTACATGAATAATAATTTACAATCATGGGATTAATATCAAATAATTTTTACAAGTATAGCCTTTGGTATGGTGGATTAAGTTGGATTCTGTAAGGAATATTAATAATTTAAATTTCTCCTTATTCAGAATCCAACAAAAGGTATTAGAACATAAATGATTAAATAAATGTATGTAAAAGGTTTAGTATTTACAATGTGGCATCTATATATATACAAATCCATAACCAAATGTCTTTGAATAAATTAAAGTTTTTTAAAAATCTAAAAACATTATGCTATCTGTCTGTGTATGGGCCTTGGCCAGATAAGTAAAAATGTAATTTCTCTCGTGTGAAGTGCTCACACTCCACCAGAATATGATTAACAGTAAGGGCTTTGCATTTCCACACATAGGTGATTCATCAGTCCTCAGTAAATAAGAATGTGTGAAATAACTGCAGAGCCTAGCAAAAACAACTTCTTCTCTTCTTCCTACATTGACTACATGGCCAATGCTTAATGTTAGGCCTAATCTCATGTAATGTTATTCATCAGTGATTCCTATTATGAGTACTGCTACTCTGCAATTAACTTTAATTTTATAACCTATGCATACACATATTTTATAACCTATAGTCAATATAAATGACCATTGAACAGTAGGTTTGAGAAAGTATGAGCTGATCTACCAATTGCATCTGCAATGTCATTTTCCTTAATTCCAATGTGGCTGGGAATCCAACACAACCAAACATCAAAATTAAGGATCTTTATTTAATGCAAGAGTTGAAGCACTTCACCAAGTACTGGATGTGGATTATACACAAAAGAGATGGCCTGTAAAGAACTCAAAGAGTCTGTATAAGTTATACACTTCTGGTAGGAGTTTTCCTTGATATGCACAAGTGAAAGCCAGCAATCTCTAGTTAGAGCAATCTGGTGGGATTGCTGTAACTAGAGATTGTGATGTCAGAAATCAGAGTTGGCTGCTCTGTGTGCATTGAACAATTGAAGGTAAACAGATGAGAGCATATGACAGTTGGATAGGTGGCAAGTGAGAGAAGGGGGGGGGGGGGAGTACATATATGCAAAATGTAGGCAATGGGAAGAGTGAGTTAGAGATTACCATAACTGACCTCAATGCATCAGGGGAGGGAGAATCTCAACCTAGAGAGAGAGAGAGAGACAGTAGTGTGATGAGGGTGAGAATAACGAGCGAAATATGAATGAAAAAAATAAGAGTGGGGAATGTGGAAAGTTTGAATAATTGTGAAGTTTTCAGAGATGGTCTTAATTTGGAGGATGAATGGTAAGCAAGAGTCGCTAACTTGCAGAGAGAGACAGATGAGCTGAAAGAGGAGGTGGAATGTCTTGGGAATGAGTTGAGGTGTGAAAGATGAGATTACGTGAAGGGAAGAGATGAATGCAAGATGAATCAGAGTAGGAGTGAGAGAGAATAGAAACAGTAGGAGAGAGGAATGACAAGAATGCGACGGAGTGCTGGAACCAGAGATAGAGTGATGCTAGGACGGTAGGTAACTAGGGGAAAACAGAGAGAAAGTGTTAGGGGAGAGAGAGATGCAGGTGAGCAATCAAGGAACAGAGTGGTGAGAGGTGTGATGTATGGAGACTCAATGATCCATGGTGTGCAATAGAGGATGCCAGAGGAGTGTTTGCCTAGAAGAACAATAGAAAGTGTGGCTATGGCAATTAAGTGGTGTGAGAGGATGGATGAGATGATTGTAATATGGGCACGAATGACTTGAGAGGTAAATGGGTTGGCGAGAGATCTGAGATTCATGCTTGAGGTTGTATAAAAGAAAACACAGAGAGAGAAGATAGTGTGTATGTTACCCAGGTATAATAATGACGAGGTGAGTAGAAGAGCAGTAATAATGAATAGCATGATAGTCAGAATATGTCACAAGAGAGGATTGGAATATGTGGATGCTTGGAGGGCATTTGAGGACAGAAAGGAACTGTAGGCGAGAGACCACTTGCATTTGAATAAGGAAGGACGTAGACATCTGGAGAGATTGCTGTTTTCTGAAAGAGTTGGTGTGTCAACACAGGGAAACTAGAATTCCCAGGCTGGATGGTAGCAAGGGTGGCCTCTTGTGGGAATGGGAAAGACATCAGGTAATGCTGAGTCCAGTGGAATCTGGAGGGAATAATGATAGATATAGAAACAGTGACATGTTTATGCTTTATTTTAATGCCAGGAGTATCTGGAATAAAGGAGATGAACTGGTGGTGCTAATAGCATCAGCCTGTCTGAAGATTATTGGAATCTCTGAGATATGGTTGATGAAAGATGATATAATAATAAGAATAGAAGTGGCAGAGGGTACAGTATTTTTTGGCAGGATAGGAAGGGAAATGCAGTGGTAGAGTACTGCTTATGATAAGTGATGACTTATGTCCTCTAAGAGTGGAGGCTTTGGAAGGCAGTGACACTAATGGTTTTGAAAGCATATGGTGTGAGGTAGAGGTGGGCAAGATATTTAGTGGGGTGTTACTACAAACCAAGGAACACATAGGGTGAGGAGCAGGAGATGTTTATGAAGTTGAGCTTGGAAAGTGCAAGAAGAATGATTGTTAACTACAGCAGTATAAGTTGGGAAGAGGAAAATGTATGTAGTAATAAGGGAATGGAATTTCTAGAATTCTTGAGGGACAAATGTCTTAGACAACATGTAATAGAGGGAACAAGAGGCTCAAGAATTTTGGATTTGGTCATAGCATTAAAAGAGATGATTATAACTGAGATGACATCTCTTCCCCCAGTTGGAGAAAGTGACCATGTGGTTTTGACTTGGAAGATGAATAGACATGCAGGAGTATCAAAGATAAAGGAACGTATGTGGAATTATAAGGAGGTGATATTAACAGTCTTAGATATCAACTTGGGTCAGTTCTATAGAGGGCAGAATTGGAAGTCCAATATATCATTAGTGCTTGGGAAATTGTGAAGGAATATTTGTTAGCAGCAATAATAAGCTGTATTCCATGAGCGAAGAAGAAGACACAATTTGGTGTAAAGTGGATGACAAACAATATCAAACAGGAACTGCAGGTGAAAAAGAGGTTATGGAAGGGATATAAAGAGAGGGATGGAGAGCAGATGCATGAAGAATATAAGACTCAGGCCAGGAGAGTGACTAATACGGTAAGGAAGGCAACACTGGAATATGAGAAGAGATTGGCACTAACATCCAAAAAAAATCCTAGAGAATTTTTTTAGCTATGTGGCCAGTAGAAGGAGAAATGATTGTGAAAGAATGACATTGTGGGATAAAAATGGGAATAGAGTGATTGATGCAGAGGACATAGTGGAGTTGTTCATTGAACACTTCATTGGAGTATTTCATTCTGGAGAAGGTTTTAATACTAGAGGGATAAGACAGGTTCAAGGTTTAGAAGTGCAAGAGGAGAGTGTGTTCCAAATACTGAGTATTCTGGATGTCAGTAAAGCTGTGGGACTGGATGGCATTTCACCACAGATTTTGAGAGAGAGAGAGAGAGAATGTGCTAAAGAACCGACAGCTCTGTTGACCTGGCTTTTCAATGAAAGTCTGACTACAGGAAAGGTATCCACGGAATGGAAGGAAGGTAAGATAGTGCCAATGCATAAGAGAAGTAATTGCCTGAAGCCTCTGATTAGGGAGAAATGGATTACTGTGGAGATTGTTGTTATTGTGGAAAGTTTGTTATAGTGAATTTCCTTTAGCACAGCATGTTATCTATGGATCCTTTCAGGACTTTTCAATTAGTCTGTTGTGAGCTCATTTGTTATAACAATGTTTTCTGTAATGAATGATTTCTCCTGCACATTCTCATAACACACACACAAACAGACCATTATCTCATCCAATCTAGTGACTATATCCACAATGCAATTTCATAACATCAATCAATAATTATCTCCATCTTATGATCTGGTAAGGTGATCACTCAGTAATTCTAGTCCAGCCACATTCCTATCATCTGCATTTATTTATGTTACTCTTCCATAACCTCACCAAATAAAGTAAAATAAAAAATTTTAAATAAGTATTTTTCTGGAATTTTCTTTTAGTCTGCTTGATGATTTACTCTCATAATGTTTCCATATCAATTGCCCAGCTTGCTTTTATACTGCTCATGAGCTTGCAGAACGCATTTCTCTTTCTATTCACTGCACATCTATTTTTTTTTTTCTTTTCTGCTAACTGATGCTATCCATTTAACTCCCACATGATTTAAATGACCACAGCCTTCTTTAAATGACCTTCTGACCACAGCTATGCAATCTGAACTCCTTGAACATTTCCCATGTATAAAAAAACAACAACAACCTTCCTTTGCAATTTCTTATGAATAATGCTTTTCTAGCTGGTTCCTGGGTTTGCATAATCACTGACTGTAGTTTTATACACAGCCTTCCTCAAAACTCCATATGCTTAATCATATCCTTAGCCAAGAAAGCAAGATTACTCTCCAAATTCACAGACAAAATAGCTATCCTGGTCATTGACAAATCTTCCAATACTATCAATCAGCTAGTAAGTATACTCTGGATCTTCCATTATGAGGGTTTTAAGTGATCATCTCTCAATTTCTTCCCATGGGATCTTTCCTTCTTCCAACTCATGCCCCCCATATTAGAGATTCCATGATTACTTGCCTTACATTTACTGAACAAATTTGCCAATGCATGATCTATATATCTTCCAATGCATTCCCTGAGCCACAGCAGCACCCATGTACTGTATATATTGATGCTTTATTTTGATTTGTATATTTACTTTATTGGCTTCTATCTTTCCCACCAAACTGCCTCAAATGCCCACAACCCTGCCTTCATGCTGTAACTTTTACTCATTGGATGCAATTTTTCAAGCCTCCATAGTTCAGCGAGCCCTTTGGTTGGAAAGACCTGGGTTCAAATCTCCTCTATGATGTGATTTAGGTCAGTCTCATATGGAGGTAGAAGGGGGGGAAGGGGGTCTACCAGAAACTCTGGTTTTTCGACACTCAAAACAAACTAGTCCCATGAATGTGCAAGTTCTACAGATATAAAAATATCCCCTAGAGAAATGCAGCAAAAGGGAAGGCAAGCCAGCTGCATTAAACTGCTTGAAGCCCCTAATCAGGGAGTTCAACCCATCTTGAATGAATGAGAAATGGATGGGTTGCAATTCTTCTGCTGACATCAATATTTCACCACCTATCCTGTTATTTATCCTCACTGAAAATACAATGCCCCTTACATTCCATCCCTATTATCATCATCAATTAATCCAATCCCACTAATGCCCATAATTATTGGCCAATTCAAGCTAACCAATGCCAAAAATTCATCATCCCTGTTTTTCTGGCATTCGTATAGTTGAAATGAAATATTTCAACAATAATGGTTATCCTCAATTTCTCCTATCCTTGGCAACAAACTTACAATAGTTATCGCCCTACACACACACACACACACACACTTTTTTCCCCACTTATCTAAATAATCCGTTCCTATTCACTCTCAGAAACAATTGATTACGTTCTTATCAATCAAACACAGCAATCCTGAGTGAAAAAATAGTAAAAAAAACTTTCCCTAGAAATGAATACAGCTACAATTATCAATTTTTTTTCTTTTTTCTATCAGAAGTCCACCTAAAAAATTAGACAAATCTTACCTAGACTTGATCTTTCAAGAATAGGTAAGAATTATAACAAACAGAGGCAAGGCAGGCTGAAGAAGACAGAAGCAGTGTGTGTCGTGATATAAAAGGCCAACTAATCTAGAGCTTGGAAGAAAATTAAGAAATGATAAACAGCTTTGAACTATAGTGTTGATGCTTAGAATTACCAGAGAGAAAACATAACTAATTACAGTATTACAAATCATCCAAAAAACTACAGAGCCATTTTTATTTATTTATTATTATTATTATCTGAGACCTCCAGGGAGTCAAGGACTCATCGAGGGAGGCTGTAAATTACACAACCCAGCTATCGTACCTTCCCTTAAATTCATTTACACTAGATGCACTCACTACCCCTAAGGGCAAATTATTCCACTCACTCACTGCTGGGAGAAAACCTAGCTCTAACCCCTTTCTTGACTGAGAATAACCTTAACTTCCATGGATACCCCCATGTTCTCTCCCCACCTTTATTATGTGTTACAGTATTTTGAAATACTGTAATAATAAAGAAAAGAATTAACAGTACAAAAAAATCTATCCCATAAAGTCTTTATTCAGTGGGACGGTACGGGGGGGGGGGAGGAAGAATGAAATTAAGATGGATAGACCAACTCCCATTAGAGAAAATAATTTAAAATACAGTTGACAAAAATAAATGGAAAAATAATTGTGAAGAATGTTGTAGGTGTGAATAATATCCTCAGCAATGAGCAGATTAAAGATGTTGAACTTCTATCCAATACAATATACAACAACACTCAGTTACATACATTAATTTTAACAAATAACTTTGGACAAGTGATATGTACTAATGGGTAATGTAATGAATTACAAAGTGAAATGGACTTACTTATATCAGCATCATGAATAGCATTATATGGATCAACAACCAAAGTTGAGTCTAAATTATGGCTGAAAGATAAATTTAAA
Source organism: Typopeltis vanoorti (assembly GCF_054136105.1). Lineage (NCBI taxonomy): Eukaryota > Metazoa > Arthropoda > Arachnida > Uropygi > Thelyphonidae > Typopeltis > Typopeltis vanoorti. The sequence continues at coordinate 7,924,170 of NC_143572.1, forward strand.
ATAAATAAAGACTCAAACACAAGAAATGATCAAAAGTTATGTTATCAAACTGGTCCTATATCAAAAATGTTTCAAGACAAGATCATGGAACTATGGGTGTATTGTATACGTGCGATGTTCCTCATAATGATTAATTGTTACTATGACACAGTTATATTTTGAGAGTGCTGTTGCTGGCTTTAGAAATACCAGAGAGAAAACATTACTAATTATAGTATTATAAATCATTCAAAAAAACTACAGAGCCATTTTTTTAAATTTATTATTATTATCCGAGATCTCCAGGAAGTCAAGGACTCATCGAGGGAGGCTGTAAATTACACAAGGATTTTAGATGCAGTTGTTTTTCATATCACCATATACCAGTTGCCAAAAGGTGTCAACACCTTATTATTAAAATTCTCTGGATTAGAGATAGCTGATGGAAGTTTTTTCACTTGGCTATGTTACCAATTATATATTTAGTTTAATCCTTTATCCAAGTGTAAGCAAACTTCTGCATTACTTCTACCTTAGTATCACCACCTCTGGGTCTGGCTCCCACTGATGAGACCTCAATAAAGGTCAAAACCAGTCTGGGTAGTGGCACTTCCCTTAATGCATAGCATTATACATGTCTGCAAGGAGATGTGCTTTGCATTATGGGAGATACTAAGGCAAGTGATCTGAACTTACTCCACCTTTACTATGAGTTGCCCCAGTCCTGAAAATGCTTCAGGAGCAAAAACTGGTTTGCTTATACTTGGATAAAGGATTAAACCAAATATATAATTGGTAACATAGCTAAGTGAAAAAACTTCCATCAACTTCTACCTTAGTAGAACCTTCTGTGGGACCATAGGCACAAATAAGTCTCATTGTCCCGTTCCCCACATCACTCTACTTGATATTGCCTGCCATTCAAGATTAGCCTCATATTTTGTGTTGAATTACTATAGCAACTCCTCCTTTTCCTTGATTGTCATTGCCTGAATATAAAATTTTGTATTTATTGCTCAGAAAGATATCACCAGTTTTTGTCTTTTTTGTTTCAGTCAATCCTATTATGTCGATCTGGTACTTATCCAATTCCTCACCTAGCTCTATTTCTTTGCCATGCAGGCTTCTTATGTTGATAGTACCAATTTTGAACTCTGGTGATGTTGAGTTGGGATAAGTTTTAGAATTTGTTCCAGTAGCTGACTTTTTGCTGTTTGCCCTGGTGAAAACAACGGGGGCCTTGTGTAACCGGGCGACGTCAAAGGCGGCATGAAATTCTGTCATGTTGTACCATCATTTGAAATTTTGGTTTAAGCCAATAAGAATACAATTTGGTCTGCTAAATCCCAAATTGCCAGCCCATCCTCGTTCATTCAGTATCCAGGTAGATACCTAACAGGGCACACCATGAGAAGGTGAGGAGTGAACATTAGGTCAGAAGCCCTGGTCGGTTCTCGGCATTCCTATAAAAGCTATATGGAGGTCTCCTCTCAGTTATATAGATTTAACCCTTAAGTACCCCCCCCCATGTAACCTCAATGAAGAAAAATAAGATGGAAGAGTCACTAAACAGTTTTCTTTAACAGAAATGGTGAAAGAAGAATTTGTTTTTCAAAGTGAATAAATTGTCACCACTATGCTAAACTAGTGAATATGAAAAAATGCAATTTTCATATTAAATGAATGTTTATCTATTAATTATCTATAACTGATGGTCAAAATTTATCTCAGTAAGTTAAAAGGAGTGCTAAAGTGATCATAATTGCAGCAGTAAATTGCAAACTTCAAAGGCATTGATTTTTAATTCAAAATGAACCTTTTTTTTTCCCCTGAAGAGTGGCCAAATCCAGATTCACTAGTTTAGAATGGCGATTTGTACAAATCAATCAATTATATATGTTGGAAATATCAAAATTATTCCGGCATTTAAGATCAATAACGTTCAATTTGTGCTGGATGTGCTGGATCCTTTTTGTGCCTGATGTGCTGGATCCTTTCCAAGTCAAGTTTGCGCCTGCACGTAGTGCAAGTCTAGGCAACTCATGGTAGTGCAACTCGTGGCAAAGGTGGATTAAGCTCTGATCACTTTCTGTAGTATTTTTCCCTTAATGTAAAGCACATCCCCTTGCGGAGATGTATGATGCTATGCATTAAAGGCAATGGTCACTACCCATACCAGTTTCGACCTTCATTGAGGTCTCGTCAGTGGGATCCAGACCTGACAATGCTAAGGTTGAAGTGATGCAGAGCTTATGAATTTTACCTAAACAAGTTGCCACAAGGTGCTTTGACCTTATTAAATAAAATCTCAGGATGAGAGATTGATGTTGAACGTTAACTTGAGTATATTATGTATTCAAGATACCAAGTAATTTTATATAAACTTGGTTTTTAATCCTATTTCCCAAGTGAGCAAACAGACAAGTAAGTCAAGTTTGCACCTGCACGTAGTGCAAGTCTAGGCAACTCATGGTAGTGCCACTCTAGGTCCTTATGTGGCATCCTCTATGGGTCAGATAATTACAAAATAAATTCAGAGAAGTTCGGCTATTAGGTCTTAAGATGATAGTCTCCCAGATCTTTGGTAAATTAATGCAACCATACTTGAGGTTGGGAAAGTGCTTCATAACTGATGTAGATTCTAAGAATAGCCTCTCCAACTTGTAATGACTTCTATGTAATAAAGATGTTTTTTTGTTTTTTTTCCCCCATCTGATCCTACGTGAAGGAGTATCCAGAGCATGATCTGCCAATCCCGATTTGCCATACAGATGATCTCGAATGTAATTTGAATTTGCAAGGAACTTTATACACTCCAGGATGTTCAAGAGGATGTAGTCGATCTTTAGGAGAATTTATAAAAGTAGCTAGTTGAATGAAAGGTTTGAAAGTGATATGGAAATCACACTAGCAAAGAACTTTGGCTATTTTTTCTGATGTACCTTTAACATATGGAATGGGAATGGTTTTGCTTGATCCTATGTGTTGGGTGTAGAAGGAATGGGGAGATGCATGTAATATTTTATCTATTCCATATGGGCTGTAGCCACTGGCTAAAAAGGTGTCGCAAAGGTCCCTAAGCTCAGTTTCAAGGGCTGTGCCATTTGAACAAATACCCCTGGCTCGGTGATTAAGAGTTTTGAGCATGCTTTATTGTTAGGAATGGCAGTAGTGTGATTGTTTATGTAAATATCTACTATGAGTGAGTTTTCTGTAGACAGAAAATAATGAGCAGTTAGGAAGTCATGTCAGTAATGTATCTAAAAAGGAAGACTATTGTTACTTTCTTTTTCTATGGTGAAGTTTATTTTAGGAAGTTGGCTGGCAAAATGTGCCAAAAAAATGTATATAATGTATCTGGACTATGAGGCCAAAGAGCAAACACATCATTAACATAGCACCATAGCACCCAACTACCCCATATACAAGTTTGCTGGGAGACAGGAAGGGACCCGTGGCAGTCCCATCTAGCTTCTTGTATATTTTTCCTTTCCAGAGGAAATAACCTGCATGTATGGTGATCTGAATAATTCAATTATGTCTGGGAACACTTGATAAGGTCAAAGGATCTCTGTCAATAGCACATTAGTGAAAAGTGAGGTGATATCAAAACTGACTATAATGTCAGAATCTGTCAGAGTTAAATTTTCTATTAATGTTTTGAAGCGTAAAGAATTTTAATAGATAGGGAGAGTTGCCTGTAAGGGAGAAACTGATTTGGATAAATGTTTAGCCAGTTTGTAGGAAGGGAAGTATTGGGTTTGGGAATTTTAAGGACCCCATATATCTGGAGTGGTTTTATATGATAAGGTTTAAGATTTTTTGTAATTTCTTTAAGCCAGGATGTAACTTTTTTTTTAATAATTTGTACACATAGAATCCATAGAGGGCACCACATAAGGACATTAGGTGTCAGTTACAATTTAAACTGTTTCTACAATTACTTACTTTAGTGATGTGTGCCTGTCACAGTTTCTTTGTGCTCTAATGATGCTGGGTAGAATGAGCAAAATATTAGTGAGTTTAATATTTTTTCCTCTTGTTGTTATACTATTAAACTTTATGGAACCTCTACATCAGTTATCAATCTATCAGTGTCATCAATTAATATCATCTTCCCATAGTCATTCTTTTTTTTCTATTTGCCACTGTGTTGAAAGAACGCTAGAATTTTTCTTACCATGACTTTTTCTTACCTTGACTGGCTAATTTCTGCTCATACTGCACTTTTGATGTCTTTACAAACTGAGTCAACTTCCTGGTCTGCTCTTTGTAATCTTCATGCACCTGATTATTACCAACATTCATCTTGTTGCCTCCACAGTGCTTTCTTATTCCCTATTTCATGCTTAATCACTTTATTCATCTATTTTACTCTTACCTTATTCAGCCTTTTCACCCTTGGAATATACTCAAGCATTGCTGGTTTTCAATAGTTCTTGATCAATGCCCAAGCAGCATCTGTCTCCTTCTTTTCACTCAATTCCTCTTTCCATGCTATAGAGCTAGTTCCCATTTCTTTCCTAAACCTTACATAATTACTAGCCCTGTACTTCCACACATATCTGTTCTTCACAGAACTTCTCATATGAATGGCTACAACACAGGTGATCGACCTCATGGCCACTTTCACCAACTGAGAAATGACATTCAATTCACACGCACATCCTCTGATGATATCATATCTACAACTCTCAACCTTTGTGTGACCTCTGTTACATAGGGCCTAAGACAAATGTCCCTTAAGAACTCAATAAATTCATCCTCCTTAATCTGCAATGCTATCTCTTCATTCCAATCTATGTTGATATAATTATAATCACCCATAATGATCACCCTTCATTTTCTTTGTCACCACCCTACACATTCCTCGGCATGTAACAACACCCAGAAAAATATCTCATTCTATCAATCTCCACCTCACACCATACTGCTTCAAAATCACTGCCATTTTTCTCCTTTATCTAAACCTTGAGCAAACATAATTCCCCTGCTATCATCACCACTCTCTCCCGTCTTGCCCTTACTATCCTTACGAGACACGTCATATTCTTTCACACGAGATATATATTTAGCCATCAGTATACATTCACTATACTAATAGTAGATATCTATATTTACATTTTGTACATTAATCTTGTACATTTACTCTTTTTCTTATTCAGAAATTATCTTCTTTCACTAATTTGAAATCCTATCCACAGTTCTGCCAATGACAATATTTCCACTCTTTTGCCTTTGAGAAACCTTGCAATGCTCACATATCAGAAGCTACAAGAGCTTTCATAATGGCTAGCCTGATTGTTAAAGTGATTAGCAAACCCGCTCTCCAACTTACAAGCTGCTGCAAGTATGAAACCTGCTATTGGCATGGATGTTTGTGATTGTCATAAGGTATGAGATGAATTTCATCACCCAGTGTGAGACTACAATCCTGTGCAATGAGGCCTAAAGTGGCTAAAAAAAGTTGTATGTTTGGTCTTTAGATTTTTGTAAATAAATAAATACTGTTAATAAATAAATCTAAATAAAAGAAAACCTTAGCCAACCTATTGCACTAATGTACTGTGGGATTAAACTTTTTGTGGGGTAGTGGCAAAAAAGTAAAACCATCAGTGATGAATTCCAGAGCACCATAACATGGTGAGCACTACTACTGTATGAAAAGAACTCCATTCACTGGGTTTCCACAGAAGAGTAGTGGCACACAAGCCAAACATCATAACAATAAACAAGGCAGCTCATCTGGCTTGGTGCAAAGAGTGTATGAACTGAATAACTGACTGCTGGAAAATGGTCTCAGGAGCAATGAATCAAGGTTCACCTGTTTCCAGCCTGACTGCAGAGTATGGAGGCAGCCTAGTGAATGTTTGTTACCAGTGTGTGTTGTACCCACAGTAAAGTTTGGTGGTGGAGAAGTAATGGTGTGGAGTGCATTCGGCTGGTTTGGAGTGAGACCATAGGTTGTCCATGGTTCCATAAAGGCAGCTCAGTACCTTGATATTCTGAATCATTAGGTGATGCCTACACTGTGGAGTTTTAATGGAAGGGACCTGTCATGTTACTATCAAGACAAAAATAATCCATGCCACAAAGCTGCAGCTATTATGGAAAGGTATGAAGAGATAGGTGTTAAATGACTGCCCTGCCTTGTGCAGTGTCCTGACCTCAACCCCATCGAACACATGTGGGACGAATTGGAGCAGTGATTGAGTTCCAGAGCTGCACGTCCTCGATCTGTTGCTGAACTCAGTGCTGCTTTGATGGAGGAATGGAGACAAATTCACCTGATGTCTGCCGCACATTGGAGGAAAGCTTCCCTCAAAGGGTGAAGGAAGTGATCAAAGCCAAACGTGGACATACCCGATATTAAGGTTTGCCTGCTGGTATTATTTGTAAATTGCTAAAGTGTCCAGACAATTATTGGTAGATAGTGCATGCTTGCATATAGAAAGATCTATATGAGTGGATACGCATACTAAAGAAGATATTGACTATTACTAAGAGAGAAGATGATTTTTGAGCATTTGCTCAATGATACAACCTTGTCCATTCATGCTCAGAGTGTTGTGTCCAAGTCACCCATGAGAAGTATAGGCTGAAGCAGTTGCAATCTAATTTTACTCATAACCTGGTGGTAAATATATGAAACATACTATGATCAGAAATCCCAAAGAGAGGTGAATCACTACTGCTTACAGAGCAGTAATAAGCTGGAAATGATGGAAAGGATTATGACAACCTACTAGGATAGCTACTCCACTACAAGCAGGACCATCTCCAGTTCTGTCATATAAACAATGGTGAAATTCAATAAGGTGGATCCTCACTGGATCTTAAATGTTTCCTGCAGAGAGAAACAAAAGGGCTTGTGTTTCTGCAACAGGATCCTAATATCAATATTTTGGCAAAACCCATGAAGTTCCATTGTAAAAATTTCCTATTGTTTTGGCTTCATAGAGCTGTCTGATTTCTGCGAGATTGAGGGCTTACCTTTGTCAGGTTATATTTATCAACTGATTCTGGAAAGTACAGATGGCCAGTGTCCATCTCTTCCTCTGGAAACATGTTCAATTCATCATCTGATAGTGTCAGAATCATTTGGTAAGTTTAATTTACTTTCCGAGGATACCAAAATATCAATTTCTTTCTGGGGGATATCTGGTGGTTTTATCTTTCCGTGATATTCTGGCTATAATTTTTTGATAAATGAGTTAATGGAACCATTTTTGGGGTTGTTTAAGGAATGACAAAGGTCATATAACTAATGTGGTCAAGATCATAACATTCAGGTAACATAAAATTATCACATGGCAGAATAGACATACTATTTTGAGTTACTGTTGATATTTTCTTGAATGCCAACTTCTCAGCATAAAAGGATTTCAGGGCAGATGTGATGGTCACTAACTTCCTTTTTTGCATCCTGATATATTTTGTTCTGTTTTAAAACTTTCTTTTTCATCCTTCCACCAACAGTAGGTTGGATGATACCTGACAGTTAAGATATTTAGCTTCTTTACAAAGCAAGATTTATTATCATGATCTCTACAACCACATCGGGCACAGCTAATGGTGGAGCCACAATATGCAATTTGAGCAAAACCATATTTAAGATATTAAAAGCATCTTGAGGGATTAAGGATATACAGTCTAATCAGACAGTTGAGGTAACATTCCTTACTTTTAATACACCTAAAATCTCCAATGCCTGTAACAGCAGAGTACCTCAACTATCCTGTTACTTCATACCTGTCACTTATTGCTCTTTAAGATCTGGTCATATCTCCTAATCTGGAACATCAAGAAGACTCCATATGATAACAATCCTCTAGAAGAGTTTACTGTTTTATGAGGTGTCACTGTAATTGGTATATCATTCATTAATATCTTTAGTAATTTAATGCAGATAATGTAATACGTCTAGAACTGGAGGAATTTTTTTGAGGCTTCAGAGAAAGCAACTGACACAATGAAAAAGGAAAAGTTGGTCCTTGTTGGGGATCTAAATAGCAGAGTAGGAAATGATTATCAGACCAAAGAGCAAAGCTAATAATAATGGCAAATACCTGTTGGATTTCTGCTCAGGACTGGCTATTACTAACACCATGTTCCAACATAAAAATGTGAATTCACATGGAGAGAGAGGAGGCAAGGAATAAGAAAAGTCTCATTGACCATGTTATTGTTGTTGGAATACAATTGGAAGTGAACACTAGTCTTGAGCAGGATAAAATTGAATTTCATATTGAAAAGAATAACATGTAAGAAAGTCCAAAGCAAATAAAAGTTGAGCAGCTCTCAGATGTGAACTGTAGACTAAAATACACAAAGATTATTGAAGAAATAATGAAAGAGTTTGAGAACAGAAACCAAACCAAGCAACTGACACAATGAAAAAGGAAAAGTTGGTCCTTGTTGGGGATCTAAATAGCAGAGTAGGAAATGATTATCAGACCAAAGAGCAAAGCTAATAATAATGGCAAATAACTGTTGGATTTCTGCTCAGGACATGGATGGTTATTACTAACACCATGTTCCAACATAAAAATGTGCACAAATTCACATGGAGAGAGGAGGCAAGGAATAAAAAAAGTCTCATTGACCATGTTATTGTTGTTGGAATACAATTGGAAGTGAACACTATTTAGTCTTGAGCAGGATAAAATTGAATTTCATATTGAAAAGAATGACATGTAAGAAAGTTCAAAGCAAATAAAAGTTGAGCAGCTCTCAGATGTGAACTGTAGACTAAAATTATTGAAGAAATTATTGAAGATTATTGAAGAAATAATGAAAGAGTTTGAGAACAGAAACCAAACCATGAAGATTCAGTGGCAAGCCTTGAAGAAAACCCTGATTGATTCAGCCAAAGAGACGTGCGGTGAGGTTGTCTGCAAGGATAGAAAAATAGAAAAGTTCCTGGCAAATAAGTCAGCTTGTGCTCTTAGAGAATAGAGACAAATATAAGAAAGCTAAACACTGTATAAAACTAGCTAAACAAAAGTCATGAGAAGACTTTGGTAAGAACATAGAAAATAAATATAAAGGTGGCAAGATATTCTGAAGGTTGTTGAAGAAACTCAGAAATGGAGGAAAGAGTGCTGTAAAAGGAGTTATAGATGATAAAGGTGACATGAAAATGGAAGAAAAAGATATCCTTGAAGTATGCAGTAACTACTTCGAAAAATTGCTAAATGAAACAAGCAGTGGTAGCACAGTGGTAACAGACAGTCAACCGGCATACAGTCAGGAATACATATTCATACTTGAAGTAGAAAAAGCCATCAAAAGTTTGAAATGTGGAAAGGCAGCAGGAGTAGATGATATTTCATCAGAAATGCTGAAGTATGGAGGTATAAAAGTCTTACAGTGGTTGCACTGCATAGTTCAAAAGGAATGGACAGAGAGACGAATTCCCGTCGACTGGAGTAGCTCTCATAGTATCCATATATAAAAAGGGAAATAAAACTGAAAGTGAGAATTAAGAAGTATTTCCCTACTGAGTGTTCCTGGTAAGATTTATGCAAGTATACTTGAGAAACAGTTGAGAAGAATTGTGGAAGAAAAGCTTGGTGAAGAACAAGCTAGATTCAGGCCAAAAAGAGGCTGTCAGAATCAGATCTTCACTTTACTACAAATAGTTGAGAAATCGTGGGAATATAACAAAGATCTGTATTTAAGTTTTGTAGATCTGGAAAAGGCATATGACAAGATGCCAAGAGAGAAGCTATTCAGTAGGCTGCAGTTATATGGTGTCAATGGGGCATTATATCAAACAATACTTAGTCTTTATTTGAGTTGTAAGTCAGCAGTTAGAGTTGAAGGAGGTATAGGAAGATGGTTTAATGTTAAATCTGGTGTCAGACAAGGATGTACATTATCCCCACTGTTATTCATTACCTGTATGGATCACATTATGAAGGAAAGTGGTATTAAACCTTATATCAAAATTGGAGACGTCAATGTCAGCTCTTTGCTTTATGTGGACGATGTTATACTTCTAAATAAATCAGCTACAAGTCTGTAAGATTCCCTGACTAAATTGAATAACTGTTTTTATAGATATGGTATGAAGGTCAGCAAAAACAAGACAAAGACAATGAAAATAGATAGAAGCATTGAAAATGTCATCTGCATTATGAATGAAGAACCTGTGGAACAAGCAAAACATTTCAGCTACTTAGGCACGAATTTTAGTGAAGATGGTAAATTAAATATAGAAATAGACAACAGAATCAACAAAGCTGGTATGGTAGGAAGTCAGTTGAATAAATTCATATGCAATAAGAGAGAAATTAGTCGGAACACTAGATTATCTACAAAATTAACGACGGAAAATCTCATGTAAAAAGATTATTTTTTTTTTTCCCATCATTAATTTTGTATTTATATGTCTACTCATGGTATTCCCTTACTAAGAGTTACTAAATTAGCTGTATGCAAGACAGTGTTCAAACCAGTTTTAACTTTTGAATCTGAGAGCTGGGTCAGAAGTAAAACAAAGACTAGAGATATGAGAGTCCTGAGAAAGATTAGAGGCGTGAACAGATGGCATCAATGGCAATATCACATTAAAAATGAGGATATTAGGAAAGAACTTGACATTGTCTGCATCCAGGAATGCATTAGCAGAGCTAATCTCAGATGGTATGGTCACTTAAACAGAATGGGAGAGGAAAGATTAGCAAAACAAGTGTTCTCTGCCAGGTTGGCAGGAAAACGTCCCAGAGTAAGACCAAGATATAGGTGGATTGATATGGTAAAACGTACCTTAGACAATAGAAACATAAGATCTGATAACGTTGAAGTCATGACAAGTAACAGACTGATTTGGAAGAAAATTGTAGATAGGAAGTTAGTAATGATGTAAATTTTTCATGTAGTACTATCATATCCTGTACACCCCTTGAGGGTATATATCAGGAATTTGATGATGATGATGATGATAAATTAAATAGAGAAAGAAACTACATCTAAGCAAAGCTGGCATGGTGAGGAGCCAGATGAATAAAGTCATAAAGTGTGAGTTATAAAGTTATACAAGAGAAATTAGTCAAAACACTAAACTAACTGTATACAAGAGAGTGTTCAAACCAGTTTTAACTTACATATCTGAGAGCTTAGGTACAAATAAAGCACTCGATCAAAGATTATAGATATGAGAGTTCTGACAAAAAACTTATGGGAAGTGAACAGATGGCATCAATAGCAGAACCATATTAAAAATCGTTATTAGAAAAGAACTTTATATTGTTAGCATTCAGAAATGTGTTAGCAGAACTCAGTAAAATTAATGTTTTTTTCCCTGAATTGCATGAAAAAGACCTAGAGGAAGGCCAAGATCCAGGTGGATTAATACAGTAACAAGTGCCTTACATAACAGAAATGCAAGATCTGATAATATTGGAGTCATGACAGTTAAAAGATCAATTTGGGGACAGATGAATAAGAAGTTAGTGATTATGTAACTTTTTCATATCTTGTACACCCCCCCCCCCCACCCTCACAAGTGTAAATATTAGGAATTTGATGATGATCATCACCATCAAAAAAAAAAGTCTTCTACTATACTCTTCCCAAGGAAACTTAATATTCTCTACTGAACTTAACTACATACACAACACCATCTTAGTCAATGGCTACAGATCCCCACCAGATCAAAAGAATATTGATATCTAATACCCACATACACACCTCATCCTTCCCTCCCAAATATAAGAATCCAGTAGAACTACTACCTACATATTGCACAAAAAATTAGCATTCCTTATCTGCTATTAAGGACTAGTCATTCTTTATATATGCTTAGTCTACCAAGTGCCCAGTAGCTATATGCATGTTCTGATCAGTCTTGATTATATCATCCCCCCCACCCACCCAGCTCTGGCATGCTGAGGAATAAACTGAATGTTCTTCTTCACAGTTTATACATTCAGCCTTTTTTCTGCAAATCCTAATTTATTACCAAGCTCTTTACTACCATGACAAACAGCTATATATCTTTATGATGTAATGAGCATTTTGACACATTGGCCATCCATACTTCCTGATAGGAAGTATGGATGGCAAAAGAAAAACAAGCCAGATGATGTTAAGTCCCTTAACCTTTTGGAAAATGGATAAATCCATTAGGCCAAAACAAAAGAATAGGTAAATTCATAATGTTGTAGACTCTGTCAAAAGATTGATAAAAGATTTTGACAGAATGATAAAATAATTTGCTTTCTGAAGAAAGCAAACCTATTTTTTTTCTGTCTCCAGGAGACAATAACTAAAACTCAATGAACCCGTCCTGCAGCACTTTACTATTATTCATAAGAAGATTGAATAATAGTAAAGGATGGATCTGCTCATAGAAGAAATTTGAATTTCAGAAGGATTCTTTACTACATACTCTACTTATCACTGGTGAAATTAGAGCTATATTTATTCTAATATAGCTCTAATTTATTTTCTTACATGTTTAGGAAAGACAAACAATTCCTTGTGCGATCTTTAATGGCGCAGTCGTTAATACAAATAAATTTTTAAAGATCAGTGTCAGAGAAAGCCAGCTAGTTAGACAAAGGAATTGGCTCCAGCCAGAGGCAATTTCTAAATCTAAACAACATACATGTAAAAGTAACATAGTTACGACCTTGAGGGGGGGATTAAATTGTAGACAAAAGGATTAAAGGTGATAAAACTAGACTAAGTAACGATTACAACTCAGAGTTATGACAAGCTACAACTGTTAAGTTAAGATAAATAAGTATAATAAGATAAGAAATAAAGAAAGAATATTGAATACATCTCAAATCAAGTATATAAATAGAAATTAATAAAGAATAAAAAAAAATTAATTTTGCAATGCCGCAGTCGACAGGATTTAATCCGCATTAATTAATTTGTACAATTGTGGATTTTGTGAGATAGTTTTGGTAACGAATCAGACAGTTACAAAAATTTTTACTTTAAGAAATAAATTTTGTTATGGAGTGTGAAACTACAGGCATTGACCACACAAATAGTACAACAATGGATGCTGTTGATTTTTGTAGAACCATTAATCCTCAACTTGTCATCTCACAATTTTCTGGTGAAGAAAATGATGATGATTTAGCTTTTTTTAGCTTCGTCGAAGAGCTGACAAAGATTGGAAGGTGGTCAGACTTCTAACTACTTATTCTGCTCATGAGCAAACTGGTTGGAAAGGCCGAAAGCTTCTTGTATTCATCCCCAATGCTCTAACTACTTTAGAATACTTTAAGTTTAAGGAAACCTTGATTTCCCAGTTCTCCAGGGTAAGCAGTCTAGGCCCAAATCTCTGGAAATTGCAGAGATGTGCTCAAGAGAAAAAAGAGAATGTGGCAGAATACTACAATAAGTTACTGACAATTGCCAACAGTCTAAGCATCTCAAATAAGGATAAATCTCACCTCGACTGGACAGTATTTCACCAGTTTAGGTTAGGGGTCAAAGAAGAACTGAAGGAGACTGCATACAAAAAGAAAATCATGAATCTTGAGAAATGTTTCCTTGCGGTGAAGGAGAGAGAAGAGAAGCTTGGAGACATTTGTCCCGCTTCTATGAACAGCCAAATTAACATGAAAAAAAGGCAAATGATTCCTCTTGCAAAAGCAAGAGTGAAAAAGACTTGAGCACATGTAAGAGAAGGTCTACTAAAGATCATAATGAAAGAGAGGGAGAAAGAGAAAGATCAGTCAACATCAATCAAGTGACTGACAGCAAAATGAACATCCTGAAAGAAGTAGGGCTAACTACTTCTTTCAGGATGTTCATGGAGGAATTACACACTATGATAAGGTAGAAAGGCTACAACAGCCTATGATAGACAAACTTGATGCAGTCATGCAACAGTTTGAGGGAATGATAGCAAAAATCTCTGGATTAACTCCTCCTCAAGTGGAGAGGAACAATGAAGTAAGAAACAGAAGGAAACCTCCCAAGTGCTTTGTTTGCAATAAATATGGGCACCTGGCTTGCAACTGTTTCAGATAAAGGAGACCCTCCAATGGGAATGTTAGGTATGAGTTGAATACTTAAGTCTCATGATTGTGCAAATAAACCATGGAGGAGAGAGGACAAGAATCTAAATTGTCCGAGGAAGTCGAGAATGATCATTAAGGGGAAGGTAAAAGGATCGCCTTGTGACATATTATTAGATACTGGTTCCCAGGCCTCTGTCATAACTGGAGATTATTTTCAAGAAATAAAATCCAGGGTATGGAGGGGTATTTCTAAGCTGAAAAACCCGATTAGATTATCAGGAATCTCAACATCAAAGGTATATATGTGTCGAAAAAACTGAGAGCAAAAATATACTTACCAGAATTTAATTTGTGTGTTTGGCAAGAGTTGTTGGTCCTCCCTAGGACATCTTGCCCAAACGTACAGATAATCCTAGGAACTAACTTTCTGGAGAGGTACAAATTCTCTTGCAACTTCTCTTGAAATGAAATGTTCCTAATGGGCAATAGACAGTCAGTCAAAGGGAAACTATGTTAGTAGAGATAGAGTTAAGAAACCAAGTGAAGAAAGAATACAGCAGAATGAAAATAAGGTCAAGCCTACTGAAATGACTGAAAAGGGTACTGAAGAATGTCGACATAATTGTACTAATTCTTCAGTATGTTCAGCATCCAAAAGGATCAGTCACTCGAAGGTCTACCACATATCAAGAGTTAAACTAGTGAATGACCAAGGCAAAACAGAAGAAATTGTAGGGGAGGGTAATCAAAGAACAATAGAAGTAAACATTATTGAGAGACAAAAGATCCAGAAGTTCCCATCAGCAATCAAGGTGGAAGAGGCACAGAAAACATAAGATTGACATTCAAACCCAGCAGCAATTTAATTATGTCAACTTCCTCTGTTTTGTATTCATGATAAGAGAAGAAGTAAGAGGATTGTTAGCCTGGAGTTTAGCTATTGCTACAAAGGCTGCACGCTTCGAAAAAATTGGTGCAAGTGAAGTTATGAAGTTTTTTAATTCAAGACTGTGGAAAATAGAAAGGGGAATAGGTTTTAGAATAGAGCATGAATCAGACACGGTACAAATTGAGGCAAAGAAAAACTTAGTCAAATTTTCTCCAGAAAATTAGGCAAGAGGTTTAAGAAATTTTTTTTTTGAGAGGCAGCCTATGTAAAATCTTGTATAGAAAGAATTTTGTATAAAATTCTTATATATCGATTTTACTTGAGAAAGAAAGTCAATAAGAAATACTTGTAGTTAAATTAATAAATTTTCATATGTATTTTATGTGATTTTATCCTATCACAGATAACCAGAAAATAGTTGATAGATGGAAATGTTATGCAACCAAGCTTTTTCAAAAGGACCCTCAACTGACTGATGATATTTTGGACGGAATTTTGCCAGGAGGTTCGGAGGAAGGAGATCACCCAATATTAAAAGAAGAAGTTATTGCAGCAGTTAGCTCCTCAAAAATAGAAAAATCACTGGGAAGTGATGGTGTCACAGTGAAACTGATACACGAAGGAGGTGACATCAACACCTTGCTAAATTTATTCCAGGACGTATGGAACACAGAGACTTGGCCTTCTGATTGGCAGACTTCTATCCTTGTACCTATTCCTAAAAAGGGAAACAGCAATAAATGTAGCAACTATAGAACAATAAGCCTTATTAGTCACCCAAGCAAAATCCTGTTAAAAATACTATTGTCAAGAATCGAAAAGAAAATAGAAAGCAGACTATCAGATGAACAAGCAGGTTTCCGGAAGGCCAGAAGTAGAATTGACCATATTTTTACAATACACATACTAGGCGAAAAATACATAGAACATAACAAAATAATCTGTCACAACTTTTCAGACCTTCAAAAAGCTTTTGACTCAATATGGCATGAGGCATTATGGAAAATTTTAGAACATTATGGTATTGATAACAAAATCATTAGGATTATTCAATCTCTTTATTCCTCATCTGATATGAGAATTGAAATTAAAAATTACAGCAGTGAACGGGGGGGAACGGGGGGTAAGATAGGGATGCATCTTACTCCCTCTTCTTTTTAATTGTTTTCTGGAATATGTCATAGATGAAGCTCTTTATGAATATGACACTGGAATAGTAGTTAGCAGACTAAGAATAAATAACTTGCGTTTTGCTGACGATATCGATTGTCTGGCAGAAAGTGAAGAATTACTACAAGAGATAACCAGCTGTGTTTTCGGAACATTAAAAAAATATGGATTATACATAAACCTACAAAAAACAAAAACAATGATAACCTCAAAATCAGACATTGAATTCTTAAAGATACAAATTGGCAATAAGTAAATTGAGAATACAAAGAAGTTCACTTATCTAGGAAGCACATTGAGTCAAGATGGTCGTTCAAAAATCGACACTAACCATTGTGGGGAGATAACAAAATAGCAATCACAACCAGACTAAGACTAATTGACACCTTGGTGAATTCTGTCCTCTTGTATGGTTGTGAGGCCTGGCCTTTATTGAAGGAAGATGAGAGGAGACTGCTATCTTTCGAAATGAAAACTTACAGAAGACTTGAGAATTCCGTATACCGCTCATGAAACCAATGAAAATGTTCGAAAACTGATTGATTCAATAGATGGGAGAAAAAGGGAAAATATTCTGACAGTCATCAGAAGAAGACAGATGAAATGGTTCGGACATGTGGAGAGGGCTAATGACATTCCAAAGCAAACACTAGAAGGAATCATTCCAGGATCAAGGGTTAGGGACCGACCTCGATCAAAATGGACTGATAACATCAAAAAATGGACAAATTCCTCCCTTTCTCAACTGACATCAAGAACAAGAGACCGAGACGACTGGAGGAGGCTAGCAAAGAGTATCACCTACCAGCCATTAATGACCCAACGGTTCATTTAGGACTACGGGAGAAGAAGAAGATTTTATGTGATCTAGTAAAGTATCAGAATGAATTGTTAAATTCGTTCTGATATTATTTAACCACCAATATGTAAAAAGGTAAAATATTTGAATTAATTGCTAAGTTATTTGATTGCCAATATTTGTACAAACAAAGAGATAGCCCAGACAGAATCAGAATGTAGACCTGAGGCTATTGCCAGGTGTGAAGGTCAGCGAGTTACGGGGTTTTCCTGCCATGACTCAGAAATTTTCGTAGGGGGGAAGGCACCCCTGGTAGAACATCTGGGGAACTCGATCTAAAGAAGTTCCTAGGCCGTCAAGGAAGAATAAAAAGGGGGAAGACGTTCTGCTCCTGGCTCTTTTGTGGTTCTTTTTGGCTTAGCTTGGCTCTGGTCTCACTGTTCCCAACTTGTTGTGGTATCGCGTCGAAGAAGGTTCCTATATCCAGCCATTCCAAGGATGGGGAAATATATCCTGCTAGCAGTGTTTCGACGATGATAGGAAATATGTACCAGCTGCGTCGGCCTGTTCCAGAAAGTCCCATCGCGAAGTTCCTTAAGCAATCTCCAGGAATGCTGTATCGTCATTGCCGTGGAATAATGTCTGTGTGCAGTTCTAACGGGAAAGAAGGTTATATTCGTGATCTCTAGGATCGTGAATGATGAACTGGCTGAGAAATGTATCAAGTAAGATTTATGTAGAACTGTTATGGATTGTGAACCTTAGAGCAGGGAATGTTGATTTATAGCTGCTAGCATAATGTTAAGTTGTGAAGTCGGAAAACTGTACTTCTCAAATATTGTGAATTAATTGTCTAAAGAATTCTAAACATTTGTTAATATAAAAAGGTCATTGTTAAGATTAATGATTGAATGAGAGGCTGAATGTGAAGTTTAATTAAGCATAATTCTGATATTGGTCTAAGTTGAATTGTTTTAAGTGGCCATGAAACTAACCACGTGCCTGACGTATATGTGAACATAAATATTTGTCATTGTCTCTAAGCTAGAGGCTAGAAGTACTGATTTAAGTTATTTGAGAACCAGACACATGCATTGCTTTGTTACTTGGCAGAATTGATAAGAGCCTGATAGATTTGATATGTGTTAAGGAGATAAAAATCCCTATTGTTTTTCAGCCAGTAAGTGAAACTAAGATCGAAAACTACGATCTGTAACGTTTCATGCCGACGAACTGTCAGCGTATCCAAGCGTAAGTGACCATTTGGTAGTGCCACACCACGGCAACTCGTTGCAAAGGTGGAGCAAGTTCCCTAACTGTTCGTGATATTTTCTCATAATGTAAAACACACAGCTCTTAAGAGATGTAGTTCTGTTTTACATTATGACGAAAGGTCACTACCCAGACCGGTTACAACCTTTTTTGAGGTCTCATCAGTGAGTAGCTAGACCTAGAATATCAGAGTTTAAGTGAAGAAAACTTAGATACTTTTGCTATACGATTGCCCGAAAGGTGTGTCACTATATTCTATTATAACATAGTATATCTAAGATGAAAAGCCAAACGGCTATTTTTTTCTGGCGAGGTTGATATACGTTAAGGGGATAAAAATCCCTATTGTTTTTCAGCCAGTAAGCGAAACTAAGATCGAAAACTACGATCTGTAACGTTTCATGCCGACGAGAGAGAGGGCTTGCTCCACCTTTGCAACGAGTTGCCGTGGTGTGGCACTACCAAGTGGTCACTTACACTTGGATACGCTGACAGTTCGTCGGCATGAAATACAGATCGTAGTTTTCGATCTTAGTTTTGCTTACTGGCTGAAAAACAATAGGGATTTTTATCCCCTTAACGTATATCAACCTCACCAGAAAAAAATAGCCATTTGGCTTTTCATCTTAGATTTGATATGTGTGAAATCCTTGTTTTAAACTGTAATTACCATGTCTAGTATGAATAAATTGTTTTGTTTGTTAAATAACTTGCCTGATTTTGACTTACCAATGCACTTCTCATAAAAAGATAGAACTTGTGTGTCCTTAAAGTTAAAAGTAGCCACGACTGAAAAAATTTAAGTATCTAACGTTGCTTGAATTAGAGCTGAATTTTAGAGATATTTCCATGTTCCGATGAGCATTTCTCTTCATGTTTAGGAAAGACAAACAATTCCTTGTGCGATCTTTAATGGCGCAGTCGTTAATACAAATAAATTTTTAAAGATCAGTGTCAGAGAAAGCCAGCTAGTTAGACAAAGGAATTGGCTCCAGCCAGAGGCAATTTCTAAATCTAAACTACACACACATAAAAGTAGCATAGTTAGAACCTTGAGAGGGGAGGGAATTAAATTGTTGATGAAAGGATTAAAGGTGATAAAACTAGACCAAGCAATGATTACAACTCAGAGGTATGACAAGCTATGACTGTTAAGTTAAATAAGACAAGTAAAGAAATAACATTGAATAATATTTCGAATAAAGTATACAATAAAAAAATTTTAATATAAAAATATATATTTTTACACTGGCTTATGAATTAACACTGATCAGAGATATGCGGCTGGGCAGTTGCAAACTTTTTACTGGTGGCTTTAATGGATACAATACTCTGTGGAGTAGCATGAATGAACAGTTGTTAGAAAGGTCAGATTGCTGAGCATTTACTTGACGATGATAACTCTCCCACCCTCTCTTCTGAATAAGGAAAGCTATTCCTTCACATGTCTACTAATTTGTATTTTGCAGCAACAGATCTTACAATCTACTCTTCTGTTACCCCTTGCTTTTCATTGGGAAAGTCAAAGAGAACATATGTGGAAGTAATGATCGCTTCCACATGCCTTTCACAGCATATACTGTCATAAAATCCGAGTTCTCCTTCACAGAGGCCCAAGTGGAAAATTGGCCAAGCTGAGGAGTAGACTGAAATATCTTTTTATAGTTTATTGGTTGAAGTGTAGGAGAATGTAGAAGACTTGAATAAAGAACTTGTGCACTTACATCTAGTCCTTTACAGGATAAAGTGCAAGATTGAAAGGCTGTAGAAACAGCAAGAGATTAGTCAAATTGAAAACAGAAAAAAGCAAGAGATTCAAAGCTAAAAAGAAAATTGTAAGAATAATCAAGAGAACAAACATAAGCAAATAATTATTTACAGTGATTCTATGATAAGAAGGAAGGGGGGGGGGTCATCATGAAAGCACTACAAAATCATGTTTCCCTGGCGCAAAAATCAATAATATTAGTAATACTATCAGAATGCAGAAAGGGAAGGTGAAAGAATTAATTGTTTTGGCTGGAACCAATGACCTAAGAGGTGAAAAATATTGTATGAGGGAGGATGTCAAAGAGTTGCTGGAAGAAGCAAAAAAGAAAAGTGACAAAGAAATTAGGGCAGATGCAGACACGTGTGTGTGAAGACATCCATACAGTGAATCAGTGCATGAACGAACAAAAAATGTGGACTCGTCTTTCAAGCAACAATATTGAATAGGCTATCGAAATGTAATGGTGGTTGGAGGCCTATGGTGATGTTACAGTTTTAATTTTTATATACTAATGCTCGAAGCATCAGAAATAAGAGGAAAGAGTTTTTGGTACTGACCAAAAACTCACCGAAAGTTACAGGCATTAGTGAGATATTGCTAACAGCAGATGACATAGTTACAAGGATATAATGTGATGTATTTAGCATTTTGGGGGAGGACAGAGTAGACAGAACAGGGAGTGAGGTACTGCTGATGACAGCTGATGAACTGCAGCCAAAAAAAAAAAAAAAAGATTAGGAGACAGTCAGGCATATGGTAGTTCTTTTGAGCCAATCTGGTGTAGGATTGAGACCAATAGAACAAAATATAAAAATGATTGCTGCTATAGGCCAGGGATGATGTACAATGAGTGCAAGTTGAGTAATTATTATGGTGAACTTCAAAGACAGAATGGAAAGAGGAAAGATTATATGACAGGAAGGAAATGGAATTTATACATTTACCAAGAGATAATTACTTAAAGCAGAATGTGACAGAGGTGACTCGAGATACAAGAGCATTGGATCTTGTTATATGATCAGAAGACCTGTCCATAACTAAGGTGACTACACTGCCTCCAACTGTGGAAAATGATCATGTGATCTTGACTTGAGAGGTAGCAAAACATGGAAAAATTCCAGATAAGAAAGGATGTCATGTGGAACTATAAGGCAGATGATTATGATATAGTAAGGAGGAGCTCAAAGCAGTACAATAAAGATTTGCAAGGGAACATGTTCACAGTGCATGGGGGATAGTCAAGGGATATCTGGAGGAAGCAATATTACACTGTATACCCAAGGAACCCAAGGATTAGGAGGGTAAATTGGGTAGGAGTAGATGGATGAGTAGTATCATTAAGCATGATCTACAAGAAAGAAAATGTTGTGGAGGTATAAGGAGAAAGGTAACCAGCAAGTTAATGAACAGTACAAGGATCAGGCAAAAACGGTGACCAGCATAGTAAGGAAGCCAAAGTCAGATTATGAGAAAAAATTAGCCAAAGAGGCAAATCAAATCCAAAGAGTTTTTCATTATGTGGCAAGTAAGAGGAAGAATTACTATGGAAGGATAACTTTAATTACTGCAGATGGTAGAGAGGTAACAGAGGCAAACAAACTTGTTGAGCTACTGAGTGATCATTTTGCAGGGGTATATAATCCAAATGAAGATATTTTTATGACAGAGATAATAATAATCGTATGATGATACACGGCCGTGAGTCCCCTTTACGGGGAGGTACGGCACCATCTCAGTCCCCCCCAAATTTTATCTGGACTCTGGAACCGGCATAGTTGACGAATCAGACCTATAACTGGGTCAGTATTCCTGACTGTAATCAGTGTGTGATGATAGGGACTGACGTGAGAACACGGGTTGATGAATTGGAGGTACTTAGTATATTGTAAGATCTGAATGCAAATACAGCTGTGGAAATGGATGGGATATTGGCTTGCATTAAGAGAACGTGCAGAGTAACTCAGCTCTGACAAAGTCCCAAGAGAGTGGGAGGAGAGAAAAAATAATTCCTTTGCATTCCTAAGTCTGTAGCCAAATTAGCACATGCTGCAACTGAGATCTCATTTCTGGATGTTCATAGGTTGCACCAAAGGCAAATATTGCAGCAGGATGTTAAATTCCAATACTAATGATCAGGAGAAATGGAAACAAAAACTGAGAAGAAATAGAGTGAAGAATGCAGAAAGTACAGAAAAGAGGAAGAATGAAATGGTCCAACATCATCAGTTAGAGGTCCTCCCCAGTATGTCCTTACCTGAAAGGAGAATAATGTTTATACATTTATACAAAACTGCTAAACTTTGATTTTTTTTTTTTTTTTTTTTTTTGCTGTTTTACATATTTTTCTTTTGAGCATTATTCAGAGCACTACAGATTCTTTTTTGATCCATATGCACATTATTATTTTCTATTAATTAAGATTTAATTAATAAATTAAATCTTTTCACTCAATAATGTGAATTATGTCAACATGACATTTTTCTAATCCCTTCAGGAATTTCCACCTCTTGTTGCTCGTGTTTTATCCGTTGATGGTATATTCTATTCTCCTAAGGTTATTCCAGTAGCTGTCATAAATTTAGAAAAATGCTAAATTACAAATGTATATAATGAATAGTCTGCTGAATTGCACCAAGAAAGTGAAATGGTTTCTTCTTCTTATTATTTTTTTTTATTCACTAAGGCCTTCTGCTTTTCCATTAAAAATTTGAATGCCTTCACTAAGACATTCAAATTTTTAATGCAAATTTTTACATATCTTTATGATAGAGTAATAAACAGGTAAAAAGAATAAACAAGTAAGTGGATAAAAAAAATCCATTACGTATCTCGGGTGAGTGAGGGAGGGAAAACAATTAAACAATAATAATAATAAAGCAAGAAGGGAGTAATGGTCCCTAAGTAATGCTGAAATAAACACAATCAAATCACTGAATAAACCAACATTCATTTTCTGTATGATCTCTTAACTTGAAATTCAAGAGTTTTTTTTTTTAGTCTCCACTTCTTTTTTGTGTACTTGGTGTAGATTCCTGTTGTTGTTGTTTATATATATATATATATATATATATATATATATTTTTTTTTTTTTTTTTTTTTTTTTTTTTCAGAATTCATTTTTACTCGGTTGGGAATATTATGAAAAAGCTTTAATGACTGATACCGAGAATTAGATTAGAATAAGATTAGATCTCGGTATCAGTCATTAAAGCTTTTTCATATATATATATATATATATATATATACACACACATACATACACACACACACACACACTTTTGTCATAGCATGCTATTATTATACACATGGATTCACAAGAATATGGTAATTTTATTAATGCAAATATTTCAACCAGAAACTAACAGGTCATCATCAGTGCATCAGCATGATCACAAGGTGAAGCTACAACAAAGAAAGTTATTCCTATTTACAGAGCTAAGCCAGGATAGGATGCCACCTAGTGGGTGGCAATAAATAAGATTACAATTAAGGCCTAAATTTAAAATTAAGTGATTTGAAATAAATTTCATTACATGAACTCACCCTTAAAAAAAGTATGCTATGACAATCACATCGTAAATAATATTTACATTGTTTTTTTAAATTTTATAATTTCATATTCAATGAACAAATACCTTTTTGCATGATGTAGAGTAACGAGTCCAGGTGTGTCTAGAAAGATCTTCAAAAAAATAATAAATAAATAAAACAAGTTGATAAATACTAGTAATACTGACATCAATAAACTAATTAAAATTTATTTTAAAGAGAAAGAGAGAAAATGTATCCAAGTTTTAAATATCAAACCCAAAAATAAAAAAGTATATTTTGCCTTAAGTATATTTTTATCATCTTGTTTAAATTTCCCAGTTTAAATTAAAACTTCTTCAATTTTGATAAAATTCTTAAATACCAAATTCCTAAAATCTGTCCAGCTAGAACTATGAATATCTACAGATGAAAAGAAAATTACCAGGTAGTTGTTCATCATACAGAAATTAAAACAGAATATCCAGGTTCACTTCTTTTTGTTTCTTGTACTTGAGTTTTCTCCCATTTAATCCTGTGTGAAGAGCTATCCCAGTTGGGAGCCAGTCCTAACTTGTCATTAATGATGGTAAAATATGTATGTCTTACAAATGTAAGAAATACATATTTTACCATGATATTTTATTATATTATATTATATTACCATGAATTTTACCATGACAAATAGTAAGTACTATCTGTTAACATCTCTTAATCTATAGTAGACTAACTAGATGCAAGCACATGAGCACAAAATACACTTGTGGACATGTTAAAGGAGAGTTTGTTCTTAAAATATATAAGGCTTTCTAGTAGTCTGATATACATTATAAAACTAGCATGAAGATTAGATTTATTTAGTAAATTAGCTATCTTTTCAGATTGGTACCAGATATATATACAGAAAATCGCAACATTTTTTCTATGATCTCTGTGTTAAGTCTTAAGTGGTAGGAGAAACTCATGTTAGAAGCTAAGGCCATGTTCGGGAAGAATAGTGTGAATTTTATAGTTTATGGAGTGAATATGATGGTTGAAAGGACTTGAATGTGTCTGATGAACTGCATTTGAATGGTTCTGGAGTTAGATGTTTGGAGAGAGCATTGTTTACCGAAAAGTTGGAAGTGCAAAATCAAGTAAACTAGATGTGTGGGACAGATGAGTTTGTATACAGAAATGGTAAAACACTGCCACATGCCTGTGAGAAGAAGGAAAAGCTAATATGGTAAATATCTGCTGAATTGCTGCTCAGAATATGGACTAGCATTATTAACACCATGTTGATAAAGATGTGCACAAGTTCATGTGGAGAGAACATGCAAGAAATAAGAAAAGCCTCATTGACTCTGTCACTGTAGATAGTGATATCTACGTGCTAGTTAATGATAAAATAGTATACAGTGGATTTGAAATTGGAAGTGACCATCACTTAGTGCTAAGTTGGATAAAATTGAATATCACATTGAAAAGAACAGTATGTAAGAAAGTTTTAAAAAAGAATTAAAGTTGAGAAGCATTTGCAGATAGATTGTAGACTTAACTATACAAACATTACTGAAGAAAAAATGAAACAATTTGAAAACAAGAACCAAACTTTGGAATCTTGGTGACAAACTGAAGAAAACATCGATTGATTCAGCTGAGAGATATGTGGTGAAGTTGTCTACAAGAACAGAGAAATAAGAGCATCATGATGGACACAAGAGGTTAAAGAAAGAGTCCTGAATGAGAAGAAACATACCAAAAGTTCCTAAAATATCAGTCGGCAGATACCCTAAAAGAATACAGAGAAAAATGTAAGAGAGTTAAAGCTGCATGTAAAAGCAGCTAAACAAAAATTATGAGAAAACTTCAATAAAAATACAGAGAATAAATATCAGGAAGGTGGCAAAATATTCTGTTAGCTATTGAGAAAGCTTAGAAATGAAGGAAAGTGTATATATACTGTAAAAGGAATCAAAGAAGATAAAGCTGACATCCAAGTAATCCACACATCCAAGATGTGTGGACTACTTACTTTGAAAGACTTAAATGAAACAAGAAGTGGCAGAACTGTAGTAGAAAATTTTCAATAAGAATGCAAACAGGAGTGCATATCAATATCCGAGTGGAAAAATGCCATCAAAAACTTGAAATGTGGAAAAGCAGCCTGAGTAGATAATATTTGACCAAAAATGCTTAAATATGGAGGTATAAAAGTTTTGCAGAGACTACATTGCATAATTCAGATGGTCGAATTCCAGATGATTGGAGTAAAGCTCTCATAGTTCCCGTTTATAAAAAAGGGAACAAAGCTGAATATGAGAATTACAGAGGAATTAAGATTTATGCAAGCATATTTGAAAAGAGGCTGAGAAACATTGTGGAAGAGAAACTTGGAAAAAAAACAAACAGGGTTCAGGCCAAATAGAGGTTGTCAATATCAGATCTTCATTTTATGCCAAATAGTAGAGAAATTATAGGATACGTTTTGCAGATTTGGAAAAGGCATACACAAGGTGCCCAGAGAAAAGATTTTCAAAACACTACAATTATATGGGGTGAATGGAACATTATACAGAGCAATATATAGTCTATATTTAAGTTGTCAGTCAGCAGTTAGAATTGAAGGAAATACAGGAAGATGGTTGATATAAAATCAGGGATAAAACAAAGATGCACATTATCTCCACTCTTATTCATCATCTATATGGATCACATTATGAAAGAAAGTGGAAATAATTTGATATTAGAAATGGAGATATCAAACTTAGCTCTCTGCTTTATGCAGATGATGTACTCTTAAACACATCCAATGCAAGTCTCCAGGATTCGTTAACTACACTGCATAACAGCTGTAACAAATTTGGCATGAAAATTAGTAATAAAAAGACCAAAGTATGAAAACAGACTGGAACATAAAACTTCAGTTGCATTCTTAATGGAAAATCTATAGAATAAGTAAAATATTTCAGCTATTTAAGGCACAGTTTTTAGCAAAGGTGGTAAATTAAATTTTGAAATAAAAAACCGATGGTGATATGGCCACTTAAACAGAATGGGTGAAAAAGACAAAACAGGTGTTTTAAGACAGGAAAGAGACCCAAGCTCTAGGTGGATTGATTGTCAAAAGTGCCTTAGAAGCACAAAATGTTAGATACGATAATACTGGAGTGAAGACAAGTAACAGGCTAATCTGGAGGACAATTGTTGATAGGTAAAATTAATAATAACGTAAATTTAATCATGTAGAGCTCCCCGTGTGGTGGACAGGGAATAAGAATAGCCTCACTGTAGCCCATGCATGTCATACAAGACAATTATGGGTACTCAGTGCCTGGGGGTATAGCTTGGTCCACTGTCTCTGAGGATCATAAATACAGAGGCCTGGTCTTCCAGGTTAGGGGTTGGACGTGGGACTGATGACCCCACCCTAGAAAAAAACAACTTCTTAAGAAATCTAAAAAAATAACTGCTGGATGGACTAAATGACGACAAAATGGCAAATGTCTTTAAGGATATGAGAATTGGATCATGGAACGTACTTTCTCTTTACCAAACTGGAGCTTTAAAAATGCTGCTGTAGCAACTGGATAAATATAGGATACTTGTTACAGTTATACAAGAAATGAGATGGACAGGGGATTGTGGAAAAGAAAAATCATATTTTTTATAGCTGCCAAAAGAAAGATCACATGTTTGGAACAGGTTTCATTGTAAACAAGAAGATAAAACATCTTATCATGGACTTCAAAGCAAACTCACCTCAAATGTGTAGGTTACGAATTAAAGGACAGTGTTTTTTTTTAACTACAGTTTTATCTGTGTACATGTTCCAACTAAAGAAAAGAATAAAGCTGAAAAAGAGTTGTTTTATGATTAATCAGATAAGATCTTTTGGGAATGTACAAAGAGAGATGTAAAAATTATTAGAGGTTATTTAAATGCCAAGATAGGCAAAGAGGGTACACACAGTCCAACCATTGGGAAATATAGTTTATATAATGAGGCTAGACTGATCAACTTTGCTTCTTCATGAAATATGGTTATTGGTAGTACAAAGTTTAATCATAAAGATATTTATAAAATGACCAGAAGTCTCCTAATGGAGACATCTTTAACCAAATTGATCATTACTTTTAATAGTTATTTTAAAAGCAGTTATTTTATTAAATAGATGATCAATTTGGTTAAATGCAAGACACCTATCCAATTTGATGGATGTTAGAACTTACAGAGGAGCAAATACTGATTCTGAATCACTATTAGATTATATCAACGATTAGAAGCAGAATATCTAATGCAACGAAGATATATATATGGTTCCCATGCTAGAAAGTTTAACAAGGAAAGATTGAAGGAATTAAGAGTTAAAGCAAAATATGGTGAGAGAATCAGTGAAAACCTGTCTGGTCTCACCATTGGTGAGAGTGTTAATGAGGCTTGGGATGTTCTTAGGGATGTTATAGTGACAAGAGCAGACACAGTATTAAGAAAAGTCAGTAGGGTTTAAGTATAACAATTGGTTTGATGCAGAATGTGAATGTGGGACTGTATTAACCACACTACCAGCCAAGACGTCTATAGACGTCAAGGTTATCATGGATGCAAAGTGCATATTAAAATTGTAATACCATTGATATTACATTGAAATATATGATGGATATGAAGTGTATGAGGATGCGTATTTTATCCATAATGGCAGGTTAGATGGTTAAAAAATGAGACATACAAACAATTGCAGCAAACAAACAACACTCTTAAAGCTGTGGAGGAATATCATTTGGCTAGAAAATAATAGAAAGAAGAAATACTATGAGGATGAACTTAGGGAATTGGCAATTATCAGTGTGGATTCTGTAGGAAGATCTACAAACAATCAGATTTTTAATATATGCCAATTACTTGAAAAATGTAATGAATTTGAAATTGATACACGCCACTTTTCATAGATTTTAGAGCCGCATATGACAGCATAGATCGATCTAACTTATTTATTGCAATGGAAAAACTACAGATTCCAAGAAAACTTATTGCTTTAGTTAAAGCTACAACAAGAAATTCTCGTTGTCAGATCAAAATTCAGAACATGTTGTCTGATCCAATATATATAAAAAATGGTGTTCGACAAGGTAATGGCTTACCTTGCTTACTGTTTAACATGGCACTTCAAAAGATTTTCAGAGATGCTAGCATTAATACAAGGGGAACTATTTTCTACAAATCAGTACAAATTATGGCACATGCAGACAATGTCGATATTATAGGAAGGACATGAAAAGCAATGGAAGAAACTGTCATCAGTTTAGAATAGGCAGCAAAGAAGATGAATTTGCAGATTACCAAAAAAAAAACAAAGTATATGCCAGTGATTGTTGGAAGTTTTTTCACTTGGTTATACTATAAATTAAAGATACCAAGAAATTATATACTTGGTTTAACCCTTTATCCAAGTGTAAGCAAGCACTTCCTATGCCGTCTGTACACACTCTCTTACTCCACTGGTATATATCCCAAAGCCTGGAAATTGGCCTATATTCAACCCATTCCCAAAAAAGGGTGACAAATCGCTGCCATCTAACTACTGTCCTATCTCACTCAATCCCATCGAAAGTGATGGAGAAAACCATCAATTCTCAACTCCTACTCTACCTTGAAGGTACCCAACTGTTAAGCGACCACCAGTACAGATTCCGTCGATGCCGATCAACAGGTGACCTGCTCTCATATATCACCCATCTCTGGACATATGCCATGGAAAAATTTGGCGAATCCCAAGTAGTTGCACTTGATATCTCTAAAGCCTTTGACCGGGTCTGGCACAAAGGCTTACTAAGCAAACTTCCATCATTTGGACTGTCTCAGGACTTCTTCAAATAGATTGCTAGCTTCCTGTCTGGATGCACACTATGTGTGATGGTAAATGGCTCCCTATCCTCCCACCATCCAACTACTGCTGGGGTCCCACAAGCTCTCACCGACCCTCTTTCTTCTGAACATCAATGACCTACTTCAGTTGACCTCCAATCCAATACACACTTTTACAGATGACAGCGCATTGCATTCCTCCCTTTCATTTGATAAACCTTACCCTACACAACTCACTTCAACCCGCAGAACATCAACCACAACTTCCCTTAATTCAGACCTCCAAGACATCCTCCAATGGGGCTCAGATAACCTCTTCAACGCTAGTAAAACCCAGTTCTGTCTTATTTCCCACAAAAAAAGAACCATTTTCCCCCCAGTATTATTTTTGATAACACTCAAATTTCCAGACAAGATGAAATTTCTCTTCTCAGAATTACCATGACATCAGGCCTCTCCTGGCATAAACACATCACAACCATTGCATCCTCAGCTTCCAAAAAACTAGGCTTTCTCTTTTGCTTAAGATGTTACTTCACTTACTTCAAAACAGCTGTTAACCTTATACAAATCACAAATCTGCCCAGCTATCGAATACTGTTCTCACATTTGGAATGGGGCTCCTAAAAGCTCCCTCAAAATGGTCGACTCAATACAGAGGAGAGCAATTAGACTGATAAATGATCTTACCAACTCACCCCCCCCCACTTTCACATAGATGTTTAGTCTCTGCAATTTGTATATTCTATAAATATTTTCATGGAAAATGCTTATCTGAAACAGCATCAATAATCCCCCCCACTCTGTACTAAACCCACTGGAACACGTAAAGCCACCGCCCAACATCCCTTCACAGTACACCTTGAAACCCGCAGAACAAGTTTCTTTTACTCCTCCTTCATCCCTGCTACTGCTGTACTGTGTGACAGTCTTCCCCCTGATGTATTTCCCAAGGAATACAATATACAGGCATTTATATCGAATGTCAACAAATTTCTCCTTTCCCATCCCACTACTCATATATGGTACTAAAGTACTAGAGGTTGATCAGCCTACCTCTCGTATATGGGCCCAAAATAAAAAAAAAAAATTTTTTAAAAAGAAGCAAAGTTTGCACCTGAAGTATTTTCAGGACTGAGGCAACTCGTGGTAAAGCTGATATGACTTCACATCCCTTGCCTTAGTATCTCATAATGCAAAGCACATCTCTTTGCAGACATGTATAATGCTATGCATTATGAAAATATGACTTCTGCATTATTTCAACCTTAGTATCACCTCTGGGTCTGGCTCCCACTGAAGAGACCTGAATAAAGGTTAAAACTGGTCTAAGTAGTGACCCTTCCCATAATGCATAGCATTATACATGTTGGCAAGGAGATATGCTTTGCATTATGGGATACTAAGGCAAGTGATGTGAAGTCATACCACCTTCACCATGAGTTGCCCCAGTCCTGAAAATTTTTATTAAATAGTATTTTATAAAATATAAAATTCACTTTATTTTAGTAAATACGTTAAGCACCGACTGAGAGTTCGCTTACGAAAAATACATCTCTCCAATGTTTCAAGTTACTTAGTACTGAGAGTTTTTGCTCTCTTAAGGTTTCTACCTGGTGTCTGACAAAAACCACCAAGTTTGAAACAGCTGTCAGGCCAGTGTAACCTTTTCAAAATGGACCAATAGGAGGGGAATATATGGATGCTTGGGTAGCAATCATCTCTCCTATAAAGTCTGTTTAGGGCAACTCATAAATATCGGCGAGTGTATTGCTGTAAGCTCTCTGGTCAAATTTCATACGAAAAACTTTTATAGATTTTATAAATTTGCATTGCCAAAGTGAAGCCTTTTGGCTCTTTATTTTAGTAAATAAAATTCTGATTTTAATAAAAACAAACTTTACTTTTTTGATGTTTTTTTTTTTTAATTCCTTCAAAATGCGAGTCCATCAATATACATAGTCTGAGTCATAAACTCAATAGTGTTAATTTCCTCTAGCCTGCAAAACCTCATTTACTTTTCCTGATAGAAACCAAAATTTCAACTTCCTGAAGCATTCCACATGTCAGCTTTCACATTTTGACTCATTTCATCTCAAAAGTGTAGTTCGTAGATATACTCACTTTGATATACTATGCCAGAGAATATCCAATTTAAAATATCCTTTGGCTGAAAATTTCTCTGTCCTACTCTGTCAAATTTATTTGTTGTCTCTATCAATCTCCTATGACTTCCTCTCCTTAAATGTTGATTTTCTTTAGTCTGACTTTCCTAAAAATGAAAGTGTCTTCCATAAAGATTTTAATGTTCATAACACAACACTAACTGCATCTCCTTCAATTGTACAGACCAAGCAACAGTTAGAGATGCTAAGATATTTGCTATAACTAATGATCTTACACAAATTTTTCACATGCCTACCAGAATACCAGACAACCTAACCACTCTCGCAGCCTAGATCTCTTCCATTACTAGTGATCCTTTTAAGCACATGGTGAATGTTGTATATCCTCTGTAAATTCCCTAGGTGTTCAATATCCTCTACGACCACAGTGTAGTGTTGAACTTTTTCCCAGAGCCACACACACATATAGCTGCTCTCAATCAAGAACTGTCTGGCATTATAAGAATACCAATGGAAAGGATGACCCATTCCCATAGTTGCATTATTGTTTTCAGCAGTCCAACCCAAAAATATGTGATGTAAGTATCACTGAAGTAATCCTCACTGCTATGGAAACATTTCATGAGGATTACTTTGTATTATGGAATACTTAGCATCCCATAATGCAAAACATATCCACTTGGAAGTGTATTATAATAATATGTATTATGGGAAGGACCACTACCCAGACCGGTTTCGAGGTATGTTAAAATGTAAGGGATACCTCACTAAAACCTTTAAGTGATCTTGGAGATCACTATTAAACTCATCACTCCAGGACAGGAAATTCAGCAATGTCTTCCTCTCAGTGACAAGCAAAAACTCACTAAAAGTAGCACCTCTCTTCTCTCCAGGAAGCAAAGTAAACCCAAAGAGAAATGTTATTAAATATCATTAATGGGAGCCAGACTCTGTAGGAACCAAACCCAGAGGGGATACCAAGGTTCGTTCAATGATACTGTTATAAAGGGTGAAGCTAACCACTTTTTATATTCCCTGCTGTCTGATTAGAAGATGTAATGTTAATGGTACTTTGCAAGCATTAAGCTTGCCCTGTGGGATTAAGTATAGTCAATGAATAGTAAAACGGGTTTAGGTCTTTTATGCTTGTGGTGGTCGCATGCATTGTAATCTGCAGTTTGTTTGATCAGCTGATTTGAGCACATGGCCGAATTTGAAAAGAACTTTACTGCTAGAAAGTGAAGTAATGTGGAGATATATGAGATATTAGTATCATGGTGGATCTGTTCATTTCTGATGAACCATGGAGCATCTAGTATCATCTACAAACACTTGTTTTGCACTTGCTGTAATCTTAGTTTGCTGGATTTCGAAGTATGGCTCCAAGCTAGCAAGACATAGGTAATTATGGGTCTATTCACCAGTTGGTAAAGTAATAGTTTGGTTTTTCTATCAAAATTTTTAATTTGTTGCGTCGATTAATCATTGGATAGAGCTGAGCAATACATTTGGATACTTTCACACAGATGAGCCTGATGTGACTATTGAATCACAGTCCATCTAAATACATCCCATGGGACTTTAGCATTAAATAGTTGAATATTCCCTTTGGGGGATGCTAGCCTTCTGGCAAAGAGTATGGCTGTGCTTTTTTGAGAGTTTTAGTTGCAGTCTCCAATCTGAGAACTTTTTTTCTAACATAGAGATACTGTCTTGAAGTTTCTTGTTTACAAAGAAAGGACAGAGAGATCTTGTTAATACTGGCATATCATCTGCATATAAAGAAGAGATGGACACCACAGGATTCTGTGGGATATTTGCCATGTAGAATGAGAATAAAAGCGGGGCCAATAAGGAGCCTTGTGGAACTCCAGCTAGGCTTTTGTGTTGAGTAGAGTGTATTCCACTAATCTTGACCTGCATTTTTCTATTGGTAAGGTATGATTTGATTAGATTAGATTGATCATATTCATTGAAATGTTTGCTCTAATGAGTTTGTATAGGAGACCACAGTGCCAGATTTTATCAAAAGCCTTCACAATGTCCAGGTGTAAAAATAATTTACGTTCTAAAGGAATTTGAGAAAACTCCGATTAGGAAGTTTCATCTGTATTAAGGACGCCAGATCTGACTTATTTCTACTGAAGAAAAGAGAAAGAATTAAGTCAGAAAGAATTAATGTGTGCTACATAAGTGATGAGAAAGGATCCTGTAAAATGAAGAATAGAATCATATATCTATTGAAAAGGGCCTTGACAGAAAAAGAATCTGGCTATGAACATTTTGTGATTGTGCAAACAAAGTGTTTAGTCTAGTCTTAAGTTTATATTTTAAAAGGCCTTGGATCCAATTAATTTGTAGTTATAGTTATGTAATATTGTTTGAAGTGTATATATATTGTTTTTGTTTTATAAAATGTGTTTATTTGGTATTTTGGTCTTGAGTCAGTGATTATTTGGATTCTGAAAGAAAGAGTTAAGATCATTGCACCAATTGGAGTGAACCCTTGTGCATATAATAACATATAGGTACACTCGGAATAAAAAAAAATAATTGTTAGAAACAGAGATCATCTCTATGGTAGGATAAATATTAAGATAATATCTATGAATATACTCTGTCTATATAAAAATCCACCAATTATTAACACAGGAATACAGCACCAGTGTGTTTTTCCAGTTGAATCCTGTAATAATATATCTACAAGTCGATAGATTTGCTGGACTGTACCATGGTTTTGACAAAAGCCAAATTGTTCATTTGTAATGATGCTTAATTTGTCTGTTGATTCTTGCAGTCTGGAGAGAATAATTTTTTTGGCAATTTTCCAGGTTAAAGGGAAATACTGTAATTGTAGTATTGTGCTTATGATGTTGACAAGATGCATTATAGCTTTCCATGAAAGTAATTCTATTATTTTGTCTGTGATGCCAACCGGACCTTGTGCTTTTTTGTTGCTCAGATGTTTGATGATGTTAATTATTTCTGATGGAGAATCAGGGTTGATTTGTTCAAATTTGTTATTTGGTTGTTTACAGTGGTGTTCCCCTTATCTGCTTTGGTGATAACTATTTCCTTGTTTTTCTTCATTTGCTCCCAAAAATACATAAAGAAAATGTGCCATTATGTCCCATAGTGGATGGCATTGATTCCCCCACTTAAAAATTAGCTAAATATTTAGCCAAAGCGCTCTCACACTACACTGGCAACACACCATCACACACAAAAAACTCAGCCCACTTCAAAGCCAGTATAGAAAACCTAACACTCCAACATAATGACATAATGGTTAGTTTTGACATCTCCTCCTTATTCACAAATGTCCCCTTCAAAGAAACCTTAGACTAATCCAAGCTAAATTTCCTCCTGATATCTCAGCCCTTTTTCAGTTCACAATGAACTCAGGCTATTTTGTTTGGTAGGAAAAATTCTACAAACAGGTAGAGGGGAGAGCCATGGGTTCACCACTTTCCCCATCCTTGGCCAACTTCTTTATGGAGACTTTTGAAGAGAGAGCCTTAAACTCTGCCCCACAAAAACTTACCATATGGCTTCGCTACGTTGATGATGTGTTCGCTATTTGGCCACACGGCCCGGATACACTCCTCTCCTTCTTAACACACTTAAACAACCAACACCCTAGAATCAAGTTCACCCTGGAAAAAGAGGAAAACAATAGCCTCTCCTTCCTAGACACACTAGTCACCCGCCAACCTGATGGAACCTTGGTTTTCTCAATTTATAGAAAACCCACCCATACAGGCAGATACATTCACCAACAATCCCCCCCCCCCTCACAACAATATGGAGTTAAGACACTATTCAACAGGGCTAAACTAATCTGTTCAAATGACAAAGCTCTAACCACTGAACTAAATCACATCCTTAACACTTTCTCAGCCAATGGCTACCCCCCCCCCAAAAATCAAAACAATACTAAAACCAGTTATCCACAACCCCCCCCACCCCCCCCCTTCACAAAAAGATTACTCTAAATCCATCACCATTCCCTACATCCAAAGCACCTCGGAAAAAATCAACAAAATCCTAAAAAACATGACTTGACCTCTTGTTACAGACCATATAGAAAATTGGCATCCCTTATCCGCTCCACTAAAGACCAACCACTTCCCCTAGACCTACCTGGTGTATACCAGGTCCCTTGCAGCTGTAAATTGTCCTACTTTGGCCAAACAGGCAGGACAGCAAATATCAGAATCTCAGAACACAAGGACTACATCCGATTTCACCAGTACAGCCACTCTGGGCTTGCAGACCATGCTCTGGATACTCGCCACAGAATAAGGTGGAAGAAAGCCACAGTAATACACCGCAGCAAGTTCAAATATGAAAGACTATTCATGGAATCAGCCTCAGCCCTTAGGAACATGCCAAACCTCAACAAATTTGGATGCATGAGACTGCCCCAAATTTGGGAAACATACATCAGAACTTCAGCCGAAAGGCCAAGAACACCTAATATAGCCTGCCAGGGGACACCATCAGGACTTTAGGAAAACGGTAGATTTCTCGCTTCATTTCTCATTTGCTGTTATGTAGTACTTGTATGCACGTGTCTTTATCTCAAGTTCCCATGAAGATGGGAACGTTGCCGAAATATTGGAAAGTATATATTAAAGTTTATTTCATTTATATTTCTAGTGCATGCTGTCAATTCCTTAAGTAATTAATTATGAAAGAGTAATAGTCTTGGTGACTGCTGCTAACACTTTGTGAATTTGATTTGTGGAGCTAGTTATTGTAACAGCATTATCATGTCATTATCTCTTCCTTATTTTGTATAGTAAGAGGTAAACCGATGTGTTTGGGGATTACGGTGGATAATTTTTCCCAAGCTATTATTATTATTACCCCAAGACCTCATGGAGTCAAAGACTCATCTGGGAGGTCCTTTTATCACACACACACACACACACACTCATCATACCGTGCCTTGAACACATTCAAACTCCCTGCAGACACCACACTCTCTGGCAAGGCATTCTAATCATTTACAATTCTGCACAAAAAAAAACCTGCCTCTCACTCCCCTACGTACACCTTCTTTATACAGTTTTCAGGGATGACCTCTGGTTCTCCCCCGATCTCCCACTATTTTCTGTAGAACTTCTCCAGCATTGATCCTATAACAACCCCTTACCAACTTGTAGATCTCTATCATATCTCCCCTCTTCCTCCTGTCCACCAGACTCTGCAAATTGCATCTTCTCTATCTTTCCTCATACTTGACATTCCAGAGGTCAGAAACTACCTTAGTCAGTCGCCTTTGGACCCTTTCCAACATCTCTTCATCCTTCTGAAAACCAGGTGACCAAATCTAGCACAATAATCCATGTGTGGCCTAATCAAAGCCTTATACAAAGGAACAAGAATCTCCCTACTTCTACACATCAGTGCCCTCTGCATCATTCCCAGAAGCCTTTGTGTTGTCTTCACAATTTTGGCTATGTGTCCCCAAAATTTCAGCTCCTTATCCACTATCACCCCCAGATCGCTTATTTCTTCCACTTCCAACAATATATCCTTACCAAGCATAAATTCTGCATCCCATCTTTGTTTTCCAATTTTAAAACCTTACATTTTGCAACATTGAAAGCTATGAAGGAGTGAGTGAGGTTGAATTGTTCCTGATTGCCTAATTTGAGTAAGATACAGTTGTGATCTGAAAACAACTCATTCATCATTTGTAGCTGATACTGGTATATGATGTTCTGTAGGATAGCAATATCTAAAACATCTGAGCTGTCAAGAGGACCATGATGAGTAGGCTCTGTGGGACAGCCACTGCAATATAGTTAGACCCCATATAGATTTAGTATAATGACCATTTTTATTGGTCTTCTGTTCCAAAACGTTTTACTGTTTTACTGTTCCAAGATGAGTGCTTGGCATTTAAGTCCCCAGCAATGATGACAATGGAGTCCTTAATGCCTAGAATGGTATCTAGATCTGTCAAAATAAAGTTTTGCTAGGTGAGTTGCAGGCGGTGCATAATTTAAGTTTACCAGCATTATTGGTGCAAACTTTAATGCTTGCAGTCTCTAAGTTTATGGCTTGGGGGTTGGATGTGGTGTACGTTTAATGTAATTTTTAATATAAACCATAGTGCCACCACCTCTGAAATGAAGTCTATCATTTCTGTACATCAGGAATCCTCTTAATTTTGAACTGATTGAAAGGCATAAATGCATCTCACTGATTAGGATTATATCTGGGTTGTATCTGACTGCAAATCCTTGCAGTTCAATAATTTTGTTGGCATTCCAAGCACCGATTAGGAGAGAGTCTGGAAGAATTTTGTTTCTATTCATGCTAAGTGCAGTTAGAAGGGTGTGTCTCTTGTAAAAATCTTTTTGTAGTGGTCAGTGAAGGGCTGGATTTACCAAAGTCTTGTAGCATGGTAGCTAGTTAAGCAGTTATGACTGCAGTCAGGTTGGAATTTGTTTATTCATGGCATATTGAATTCTTGGAACATGGTGCACTGGCATATGTTTTGTTAGGTTGTAGCCTTCCTTCCTGGTTTTTAGAGTTGGAGGGTGTTCAGCTTCCTTTACTTGCATGGAATGTTGGGAAGTAGTTCGAGTATTACTCATTGTCATTCGGTTTTTTTGGGTTGAAACTACACCCTCCGTAATATGCAGGATGAGGGCCATTGCAATTGGTACATTTGACAGGTATGGTTCTCGGCTTGACACAGGATTTAGTTGGGTGGTTTTCAACACACTTCAAACATCTGTAGTCAGCACTGCACGGTCTCTTGACCAAGACCAAATTTCTGGCATCTATGGCATTGTCCTGATGATGTTCTTTTTTCTCAGGTTTATTGTGTAATTCTTAGACTGCAGACTCAAGTTAACTCATGGATGTGCTTCTGGGTGTTGTGGATCTCCACTAACACAAGTGACAATGGTCTTTTGTCAGCTCAGTACATCCAACTCACCTTAACTGGAGGCAAACAATGACTGATAATGTCTGTTTCAATCTCTTCTGAGGTGATATCCTCAGTGACTCCTCTAAGCACAACCTTTAGGTTTTTTTGACTACTTAGGGAGAATATATGATATTGCAAGGCAAGATTATCCAGCAATTTATGATGGTAATCGCAAACTGTAGCAGGCTGAATTTTTATGCCTTCATCTGTATTTTTCCCACGAGGAGGTCATATTTTGGTCCTTGATGATTGATATGACTGACATC
Organism: Typopeltis vanoorti; assembly: GCF_054136105.1. Taxonomy (NCBI): domain Eukaryota; kingdom Metazoa; phylum Arthropoda; class Arachnida; order Uropygi; family Thelyphonidae; genus Typopeltis; species Typopeltis vanoorti. The sequence goes on from NC_143572.1 coordinate 7,962,763, forward strand.
CATTTGCTTTTATCGTGCAGAAAGACTGGAGGAATTTTCTCCCTAACACTGTTTGAAGGCAGAGGCGTAACTAGAGGGGGGGGTGTGGACTGCCCCCTGGCGGCACTTTGAACCATTTTGAACTTTTGCAGTTAATTCTAAAATACGGTCTCGAGAACTCATTTCCAAATATTGTAATACTACTACGAATTTTCCTCAACTGCTGTAAGTGTTGCTAGTTGTGAGAGGAGTTTTTCTAAATTAAAATTGATTATGAATTACTTACATTACTATGAAATAGACTTCGTGAATGTCATCGACGATTTTGCATAGAAAAATAACATTCTAAAATGCTGGAATTAAAATTTTACTTCAAAAATAAACATAGTGTTTTAATTTATTTCCCTATATGTCATTTTGACTTTTTGTAGTATTTTTGATGTGTATGGAGAGGGCGGCAAACTCAGGAACTGCCCCGGGCAGCAAAAGATCTAGCTACACCACTGGTTTGAAGTATATTTGATCATCTTTGAGAACCTCCTCAGTCATCTGCTTCTTGCAAACATGTTCCTCCTGTGAATATAACTGATGGAATTCTTTAGGTTGGGAGAGATCAAGTTTATATTTTCACCTTCTGTTCCTGTGTCATCACCTTCAGGGTCACTACTACTTGTTACTGAATATAGATTTAGATAACCAGGCCACTTGACTTCAAATTTCTTCAATAGGTTTTTTTTTTTTTTTTTTTTTTTTTTTTTTAAAGAGATCAGGGGCTTGGTTTTTGTCTAAATTTTGGACTAAGACACCCATATTTTAAATAAAGCCTTCCATAGTTTAAGTAAAATTCTTACCTGTTAAGCAGCTACTGACTTTTGCAAACACAAAGGTAAAGATCAAGTCACTTACAGAACACAAAACAGACTCATTCAATATTAATGTCATCAATGCAATCAGATACCAAGATTGAAGTAATGCAGAAGTCATATTTCCTATATACAAGTAGTGAAAAGTTGTATCACCTTATTAATAAATTACTCTGGATTGGAGATATATGTTGAAAGTTTTTTCACTTAGTTATACTATAAATTAAAGATGCCATAAAATTAGATTCCTGGTATAGTCCTTTATCCAAGTGTAAGCAAAAACCAAGTCTGCACATGCAGTATCTTCATGACTGGGCTACTTGTATATATATAGAGAGGCTAATGATTTCACATCAATTGCCTTAGTATCTTTCAACCTCAATAAAGGTCAAAACTGGTTTGGATAGTCACCCCTTCCCATAATGCATAGCATTAGCACTTCCAAAAGGAAGTGTACTTTGCTTTATGGGATACTAAGACAATTAGTCATTAGCCTCTATATAAAAGTAGCCCAGTTGCAAAGATGCTTCATGCACAAACTTTGTTTGCTTACACTTGGATAAAAGGTTAAACCAAAATTATAATTTCTTAGCATCTTTGATTTATAGTATAACCAAGTGAAAAACTTTCAAAAGCTTATGCTTAGCATGTTAAGTTTTTGTATCTTATATTTAGCAGCATTAAAAACCACATACAAGAACAAAATAAGACATTTACTTAGCTGCTTATATTTTATCATTTTCCATTTCATGCTGAGCTCAATGTTTACTGAATTTCGACCAGTAACTTCAAAGTAAAAACAACTTTTCACAGTACACAGGCACTAAACAATTAAATAGTGGAAATAATTTAAAATGCAACAGACATAAGAACTTGCATCATATTTCAGCATCCTTTAATGTTGAATAAAATGTGGTTTACAGCATTTATGTTGGAACTGATCTAGAATGACTCTAGGTTGTTCAATATCTGCAGTACAATTCACTAGTACAAAGAAAGATCATCTTGTTTTTCTTTGGATTGCAAGGTGGTTTCATCAAGTATTGCTGTTTAGCATATGCACACAACAGAAAGTAATACTATATTGTAAATGACTGGCCAAAAAGAAAATTTCATTCTGGAAAACACATCATTAACAAATCCTTAACAAAGTAAATTTGGATCATCAAGAATTATGTACAAGATTCAGACAAAATAAAAAGTGCTAGTTTTACTGTAGATAAAGGAAAAATTTTCAAACCAGTGTGACACCAAATTCAAGGGTTATCACTTTTGATCAACAAATCAGGCAGCTTTTCCATGAATACAGCTTCAAATGCAAAAATTTCATTGAATTAACTATTTTAAATCTATAATTTTGTCTCTGTGGATAATAACTGTCAACAACTAGTAGAATAACTGTTGCATAACTATAGCAATTTAGGATACCGTATTTCATTAAAAATGCTCTTAACATTCTCGTCTTGAATTTTCCCCAAACAAATGATATGCCAAGAGTATGATTAAAGTGAAAAATTCCTCCAAGATATAAGTATCATTGAACAGTACCATTAAGGAAGTAGGGGACCATTATGGTAACTGTTGCAAAGTTTTATAAAGAGTACAATAGTGCTTAACCCTTTCAGGACCATGGGACATATGTGTCCTCACATAAAATTTTAATTTATTTAAACCCTTTACGTCCATTGGGACACATGTCCCATGAAATTCTATAAAACCTATGATTTTTTCCTACATAATGATGATATTTTATGTTAAATAGATACCTAATTAAGTCATTTTAATAGTTAAAAACTTTGTATTACTTCATAAGTCCTTCTGGTCCTGAAAGGGTTAAAAGAGTTAAAACATACCTTTCTCAGTAATAAATTTAGTCAGAAGAAATGCTCTTTTTTTGTATTCATGGTTTTTGCAACAATAATCAGACTATTTATTTCAACTCACATAAATTATAGCATCCTAATTTCAAAATTTGAGGATAAAAAACACATTAAATTTTTTCATAATCAGTATATCCAATTTAGTATAACACAACTTATTTCAACTGGGTTATTGACATAATGTAAAAATACTGTCCAGTGTTTTAACACTGGACAATAGTTTCTCCAGTGTCATCTTCTCTTGCCTAAAGAAATCCAGTGTTTGTCTCTGATGAAATTTGAAGTAATAAGTAATGTATACTGGCAATAATAAATCATTTCCTCATTCAGCCTGGAGATTCTGAGAAACCATATTTGGCAATGTATTCTAGAGAGAGAATTTCAGTTTTCAACAGTATCAACAACTACATCACATCCAGTAATGTTTGTTTCAGTAAGGAAATACCATGAGTAGACATATTAATTAAAATTATAATAACGAAATTAACTCACGTAAAATATTATTTATTAGTAGAATTTTCACCTGAGTATCACAGGCATCTTCAGTACATGTAAAAAGCTAATTAAACAATAACTGACAATTCCAAAAGGTGCCACCTAAGGAGCTAATTAAGATAACAAAAAAAGGTCATTAAATTTCCTAACTTACTCTAAAAAAATAAATAAATTATATATATACAATTTAAAAAGTTAGGAAAGATTAGCTGATTTAAAAAGTACTATACTATCTCCCACAAAGGGGATAGATGTAGACCATCGGATCTGTTTAAGTTATGAGAGTGAAATAAAGTTTCACATATTTCTTTATAAAGCTGTTCCATGAGGAACTGACTTTTATGAAGGACTCTTGTTTTGTTCCAATGAACTCTATGTCTAGTGTTGATGGCATGCTCTGCAAGTCCACTGTTCAGGTTCAAGGTATTGAATCTAAGACTTGTGAACTTCTAGCCGAATAAAAGCAGATCTTCCTGTTTGTCTGAAATAAGATAACCCACAAGAGCAAGGGATCTGGTAGACACCTGGATAACTGTGATGTGGAAGCTTGTCCTTTGGAGAGGTGAGAAAGGTGGAGATTTTTCTAATGGGTCAAAAAGCAACAAAAATATTTAGTGGTTTTAAAACTTTTGCTATGCGTTCACTAATGCCTTGCACACATAAGGGATAGGAATAAGCATTATTTCTTCAGTGTTTGAAGAGGAAGATATATCAAAATTACTCAAAGCTCTTTTGATGAAAGAATTCTTATATCCATTAGATAAAAAAGAGGAAATAATATATTGCAATTCTTTCTGTAATAGTTCATCTGAAGAACAAAAGGAGTGGGCCTGATGAACCAGTGTTTTAATAGTTCCTGCCTTTTGACTGGGATGGTGATGAGATTCAGTATAGATATAATGGTCTGAATGAGTGCCATATTTTATTTTATTTATAACATATTTTATTATAATATATCTTAATAAAATTTATTTATTTATTCATATGGAGTTTCCTCCCTTTTCTCTCCCATCCCTATTGGGGAGAGTTGAGCCCCCTCATGGGGGGGGGGGTTAAGTATTTATGTCTGTAGATCCATGTGTTCACGGGGCCGGTTTGCCCGCTTGCGAGATGAAAAACCCCGAGATAAACTTGGGGGGGGGACCCTGCTGTCCACACCCAAGACCAGCTAACTTGGCTATGGCTGAGGAAGATCCTTAAGCTCCTCATGTCGACGACGGGAATCAAACCCAAGACACTCCTTCCCCAGGCATATGGTTGCGAAGCGCATAGCCACTAGGCTAACCGCATGGACTCTTAATAAAATATGTTATTAAGAATAACATATTTTATTAAGATATTTCAATAATAAGTATAAGTTTAAAATGGCACCAAAAATGCACAAGAAACATAATACTAAGAAGAGCACCGTAGTCGAGAACAAGAACGCTAGCCCTATTAATGAGGTTATTGGAGACAAAGGTTATTGAAAATGAATTAACCTTCAAAATAGCAAAATTAAAGTAGATCATCAGAGAGATGATGTGGGAATTACAAGAAGTCGAGAGGAGTTTAAGTAAGAGTAATTGCAGAGAGTTTTGCTGTGAAGTTGCTACTAAAGGATTGAACAGGGTGGTGTTAATAGTCAAATTAATGAATGGGAATGCATTCAATGTTGCCAAGTATAATTTATGCATGCTGCTAGGAAAGATGAAGTGAATGTACTGCATTAGTGGAAATTCATTCCATGAGATGGAATAGCAAGGATCTGATGGTGATAGTAGTTAGGACACACTACACAAGTTGTAAAAAGAACTACTACTACAATACTGCAAACAGTGCTGATACATAAAGATAAGATGATAGTGGCACTGTATAAAGTAGTGAACAGGCCATAATCTCAATATGGTGCATGGATTTGAGAAGGGACATTACAGTGTATCCAAAAGTGAGTATGAGTAAAATGTTAAGTATGACGAGAGATGGGGGAAATGTGCCTTGAAGAGCTTCACAAACAGGAGGAGAGGTGATATGACTGAGACATATCGCAAGTTGGTGAAAGGTACCTATCCAGAAGCAGGATAGGTACTGTCAAGGTAATAAATAGTGGGAGAATGAGAGCTCATTCCTGAAGATTAATAATAAACAAATAAGGAAGTGAAAAGTAGAGCATGTAGAGAGCAATGAGTGAGAGAAATGCTTTGCCTCAATGGATAGTGTGTGCACTTGCTGAATATAATTCAAAACAAGATATAAAAAGAAGATAAAGTATGATGGGTCCTGTGGTTTCTGTTGAGGTCTAGAATAATAATACTCACAATAGCAAAGACCACTAGAATGACCAAAGACTCATAGGCAAAATGCTATTCTAAAGGAAATTGCCATAGTGAATAATCTGCTATAGTGAGACTAATGCTGTGTCCCTATACACTCACTATAGAGAGATTATTTAACTGAAACACTACTTCATCGTGAAGGTTATTTTCTTGATCATAAATTAGTAAATAATAATATTTTTTGGTTTACCGATCAAGTGTTGATCAATTTTATTAACTGAACCAACTAGTTTCGCCACATTTATCTGTTGGCATCTTCAGGGCACTTACATATAGGTTTAAACAATCTCACAATTATGCATAACTGCAAAACTGACAAGAATAAAAAACTGACTAGAATAATTACAAATAAAATAGTATCGAACGTGAGTGAAACACGTATCGCGTGTACAAATCAGCTAGCTGTTGCTGAGGAACTTTCTGTAGTTTGTATTAAAGTTCATTTCTTCCGTTTTTAAGGTTCTGGTTAGGGTTTTCCATATCTCTGGGAGTATTAGGCCTTGATTTCTGTTAAGGTTGACAGTAGAACGGGCAACTGTGGCTGCCTCTTTGAAAATTCTTGAATGGTAATCTTCCTCTATGTAAGGGGAACAGCTTTTGTCCCACTCGATGACATGGTTAGTTGTAGAGAAATGAGACGATAGGCCAGAAATGTCCTGTCTGTTGTTTTTGACATAGCCAATGTGCTCCTTTTGCCTGATTTCGAGGCTTCTCGAAGTCTGTCCGATGTAACTAGAGCCACATGAGCATGGAATATTATAAACTCCAGCATATTTGTAGAAAGGATGGTTGTCTTTTGGAGATTTAGTAGTTTACTAATAGATTCTATTGGTTTGAATGTTACTCTTATTTTATGTTGTTTGAGGAGATTGGCGAGCTTGTTGGAGATGCCACTTACAAACGGAATTGCAATCGTTTTTATATATTGAATATCTTCTTGTTCTCTTTGTGGTGGCTCACATAAACTCCGCATTGTACACATGTTAAAGAAAAGAGCAATTCGCATCACAATGGACAACAAGACCCTTCAAGATGAGTTAAAATTTATTTCCAACAATTTGTACTTGAACAGATATCCAAGAAGACTAGTCAATAAAATCCATTTCTCTGAACCACCACAAAGAGAACAAGAAGATATTCAATATATAAAAACGATTGCAATTCCGTTTGTAAGTGGCATCTCCAACAAGCTCGCCAATCTCCTCAAACAACATAAAATAAGAGTAACATTCAAACCAATAGAATCTATTAGTATACTACTAAGATCTCCAAAAGACAACCATCCGTTCTACAAATATGCTGGAGTTTATAATATTCCATGCTCATGTGGCTCTAGTTATGTCGGACAGACTTCAAGAAGCCTCGAAATCAGGCAAAAGGAGCACATTGGCTATGTCAAAAACAACAGACAGGACATTTCTGGCCTATCGTCTCATTTCTCTACAACTAACCATGTCATCGAGTGGGACAAAAGCTGTTCCCCTTACATAGAGGAAGATTACCATTCAAGAATTTTCAAAGAGGCAGCCACAGTTGCCCGTTCTACTGTCAACCTTAACAGAAATCAAGGCCTAATACTCCCAGAGATATGGAAAACCCTAATCAGAACCTTAAAAACGGAAGAAATGAACTTTAATATAAACTACAGAAAGTTCCTCAGCAACAGCTAGCTGATCTTGTACACGCGATGTGTTTCACTCACGTTCGATACTATTTTATTTGTAATTATTCTAGTCAGTTTTGCAGTTATGCATAATTGTGAGATTGTTTAAACCTATGTGTAAGTGCCCTGAAGATGCCAAACAGATAAGTGTGGTGAAACTGGTTGGTTCAGTTAATAAAATTGATCAACACTTGATCGGTAAACCAAAAAATATTATTATGAAACACTACTTTTTTTTCAAAATTCATCAACAGTTTTGTAGGTCCTACTTATTCATTTCCTACATTCTGTCTTCCACAGCAGTTAAATGCAACACTTAAATGCAATCTTTACCATCTTAGATTAGCCTGCAAACATATTCTTGAAAATGCATAATGTCAAAATCATTTCTGATATTTTCCTTTATATATATAGAAAGTTTTTTAACTTGGGTATATTATGTATTCAAGATACCAAGTAAATTTATATAAACTTAGTTTTTAATCCTATTTCCCAAGTAAGCAAACAGACAAGTAAGTCAAGTTTGCGCCTGCACGTAGTGCAAGTCTGACGCAACTCGTGGTGACGTAGTGCCAGCCTGAGGCAACTCATGGTAAAGGTGGATTAAGCTCCGATCACTTTCCTTAGTATTTTTCTCCTAATGTAAAGCACATTCCCTTGCGGAGATGTATGATGCTATGCATTAAGGGCAATGGTCACTACCCATACCAGTTTCAACCTTTATTGGGGTCTCGTCGGTGGGAGCCAGACCTGAAAATGCTAAGGTCGAAGTAATGCAGAGTTTATGAATTTTACCTAAACAAGTTGCCACAAGGTACTCTGACCTCATTAAATAAAATCTCCAGATGAGAGATAGATGTAGAAAGTTTTTAAACTTGGGTATATTATGTATTCAAGATACCGAGTAATTTTATATAAACTTGGTTTTTAATCCTATTTCCCAAGTAAGCTAACTTGACTTACTTGTCTGTTTGCTTACTTGGGAAATTACTCATAACACTGCATTAACTTTTTTTATGGCCAAAGATGGATGATTCTGCTTTATGAGAACCATCTCTGTAAGAGTAAGAGCACACTTGAATAAAATCATAATTTTCATGAAGGAGGTGTTAGAAAAGAATACTTGGTAGGGAGGATGCATTGTGCTTAAAACAGTTGAGGAACCAACCACTGACTTAAAAGGATAGCATCATTTACATAGGGTACAAGTACTGGGCATTTTAATGAAGCTAGTTTTTAAATAGTATTAATTCATAACACCAGAATCTAATTAGACCAAAATAAAGTCTAAGAATAAATTAATGGTTGGATTCCTAAAGATAATATCACTTCGTAGTGATATTATCTTTAGAGAATAATTTAAAAAACTATTTCAAACTGCTTTCAAATTTGTTATCTTTATGTTTATGGAGGGAGAAAAAAGTGAACTCACAATTTGAGAATTTCCCTCCACTAATACAGCTGCTGTTTTGCATCTTGTGGTATGCACTTTTTGTGATACAGAACAGACCTAAAATGAATACACATAATATGACATAACAGTTTATAAAATTGTTTATTTTTAATGATTTTGAAATAACCATACACAACAACCAAAAACACTTGAAAACTTATTTTTTTTTTTTTTTAAATTACAATTTAAAGTAAATTGCAATGATCAGAAATAGTTTGTTACCATTTACTTCCAAAGATAATACTTAACATTAAAAAAACATGCAACAGTTTATGTGAATCTAGTCCTAATTCAAACTAAGCTAAACTTTGAAGTTTGATTCTTAAAAACAAATATATACTACCCTATAACTTATGTAAATCAGTTAATCTCAGAAGAGAACTTTACCAGTCCCGGTTTTCAAGAAAAACTGGAACTGGTAAAGAAAGAAATTAGAAAGAACTCAAGATAAGATTTTGGGAATCAGTGAACTGAGATGGACAGGAATTGGTCACTTTGGTACTGATGATTTCATGATGCATGACTCTGGACATGGAAACCTTTAAAGGAATGGAGTAGCATTCATAGTTAGAAGAGAATACAAAAAATACATTTTGGGTTACAAACCAATGTCTGAAAGAATAATCCTAATTAGAATAAAACACATCCACAGTGAATGCTACACTCACATAGGTGTATGCTCCTCACTACAGATTCAAGTGAAGATGAGGTTGAAGAATTTTACAGTAGATTGCAACAAGTAGTACACAGTATTAATAAAACAGATTTTCTCTTGAATATTAGGTGATTGGAATGCAAAAGTGGGAGAAAAAGAAGAACAAAGCATCACTGGAAAATCTGGCTTAGGACTGAGGAATGAAGAGGAGAAAAAATGTTGGAGTTTTACATCAAGACTAATTGCTTTATCGCAATGACATAAAAGAAGATTGTACACATGGACTTTACCTAATGGTGAATACAGAAATCAGATAGATTATACTGTTGCCAGCAGAAGGTGGAGAAATGCTATCCAAGTAAAAACACTACATGGTGCAGACTGTGGACCAGATCATGAATTATTGATAGCTGAAGTTAAATTGAAACTAAGGGCTAAGAAGAAACAAAAGGACATTATCAGATTTGATTTAAATCATATAAATGAAGCTGTTAAAGAAGAAATCAAAAAGGAATTAAAACGTTTGGGGAGGAAAGGAAGAGTATTAGAACTGTGGGAAGAAACAAAAGGTGCAATAATAGAAGAAGTAAATAAGACTATATAAAGCACAGCAAGAAAGACTGTGAATGGCTGTCAGAAGAAGAAGAATTACTATTTGTTGCAGAGGAAAGAAGAAAAATGAAACTTCAGAGAAACAAAGAAAGGGTTAGACAACTGAGTGCACATTTCTAGAGACAGGTTAGAAAAGATAAGGAAAAACATATAAACAAAAGGTGCAAGGAATTGAAGAAAGCAATATTTTGAGTAGAAGAAGAGATCTGTTTAGAAAGAAGTTACAGGGAAGTTTATCCTTACATTAGGAGTTGTAAAAAGTAATTCAGGAAAATGTTTGATGGAAGAAGAAGCAAAAAAAGGTGGAAAGAGTATGTAGAGGATTTGTACAAAAAAAAAATATTGAAGAAGAATTTGAAAGGTGAGAATTTGGTGAGGAACCTATGATAATGAAAAGCAAAGTAAAATCAGCAATGGAACAGCTGGTATAAAGGAAAAGCTCCTGGAGCTGATTGAGTGACAGTGGAATTATTGAGAGCAGCAGGGGATGAAGTAGTGAATATACTGACTGAAATTTGTCAGCGGGTTTGGAAGAAAACAACATACTAGTATAGAGATTGGAAAACATCGGTAATCATCCCAATTCCAAAAAACTAAAAATAAAAAATCCCAGAGATTGTGAGAAGTATAGAACCATTGCTTTAATTTTTCATACAAGTAAAGTTATGCTGAGAGTGATCCAAAAAGGCTGGAACCATATGTGAATAGAGAACAGGCAGGCTTCAGGAGAGGTAGAGGAACTAGAGACCAGATAGCAAACATGAGATAGATTATGGAAAGAACAAGAGAATTTCAGAAGGAAGTATTCATTTTTTTTATTAATTATAAGATTATTCAATGGGAATACCTGAGCATCAAATTCTCTTGATAAGAGAGCTGTATGTCAACCAAGAAGCTTCAGTAAAAAAAAAGTCTTTAGAGAAACAGTCTTTAAGTGGAAAAAGGGGTTCAGCAGGGTTGTATACTGTTGCCCTATATTTTTAATATTTATAATGAATATATTATGAGAATGGCTAACTTAGACAAAGACCCAGCTATAATTACGATTGATGAAAATGATGATAGAAAAAAATAAATAATTTAAGATATACAGATGATGCAACCCTCAAAGCAGAAACTAAGGAAGATCTGGAGCGGTTGAGTCTATTGGTTAAGAGGGAAAGCAACAAAGCCAAGCTTAATATAAACATCAACAAAACAAAAATTACGGCTTTTTGCAATTTAGATGAATTTATGATAGACAGAGATAAAATAGGGATTGTTATGATTTACTGTAGTCAAGAATAAGAAATGATAATAAATGTGAAGAAGAAATGAAAAGGAAGATAGCCATTGGAGAAAAGAAAAAAAAAGCTATGTTAAATCTGACAAAAATTATGAAAGATAAGAGGAGTAAGTAAAGTCATGAAAGTTAGAATTGTCAAAGCAATGGTATTTCCAGTAGTGATGTATGGATGTGAAAGTTGAATTATCAAGAAGAAAGAAAGCAAATTGTTTCATCTAAATTATAGGCATGGAGAAGACTATAAAGAATCCCATTGACTGCAAGAATGACTAATAAGTAGGTTTTATACAGTATACAGACAGAATACTCCTTGTAGGAAATGATCTCTAAACAGAAGTTAACATACTTTGGTCATATTATGCGAGCAGATGAATAATTGGAAAAGGCAGTTTTGTTGGGGAAGTTGAAGACATGAGTAGAAGAGGAAGACTGCAAAAGAGTTGGAGGAATACCATAAAAGAACTTACCAACTTGAACTTAAATTGTGAAAGAAAGCACAAGAGGCTGAGTGGGATGGAGAGTCTTTGTTCACAAGATCACCAAGAGTCGAAAATGGACGGATAGCACATAATTACTTATGTTGGTCATCTCCACCAATACTAAGATAAATAAATGATAGGCAATGAAATGATTGCATATAATCAAAAATGGGTATATTTAAATGTTACTTTACAACTAAAATACCTAACAATAATATGATAAATTTCATTAGTTGTTAGGTTACAATAGAGAATGTATCAACTAGTTTTGCATGCCCATATTCTTGTGGCTTCTTCAGGACTTTAATAGAAGAAATTATGAAAGCAACTCATATATAAAAAAAAAAAACACAAATCATTAGAAAAGAAACAGATCAAACCAATTACAAGACCACAGTAATGCATCTATAGGTGATTCTTGGGGAAAATAAATTCTGATGTGTCAAAAGATCTAATCAGCAATTTCAAACATCATTCAAGATGATGGGTTGGTTTCTATTAAGCGATTCCTTAATTTGTCAAAAAAAAAAGTTTTCTTCTAAATAAGACATGGTGGCTGTATTCCAATCAACGGTGTGATTTGTTGTACACATATGATAAGCTAGGTCAGATTTTGCTGCTCTTTTGTGATCGATGTTACTGACATTTTTTTTTTTTTCTCAATTCAAAACTTCAGCTTGCCTGACCTATGTAGGCTAGACCGTGGGATCCTATAAACACCCATAAAGAAACTAGTAAAAACTAACACTGTCCTTAGATCTGAGGAGGCTTTGAAATGTTTGGATTAGTTTGTACACTACTCAAATATCATAATTCTGACTTAGGAAGGCCAATGATAATAGCCTTTTGTCAGATGTACGAAACCCATTTTCACATAAAATTCTGTTTGAAAAAGTGCGGCAGTTTATTCCATGGCTGATGGTGACAGATCATCTTATAAAGGAAGTTATCTGATCCAACAGCAGCTGGATGGCATTTAAACAAAGCAGGTTTCATTTCTTCTTCAATGAATGGCCTACTGTTGTTTTTTTGCTTTGGATTTTTTTTTTTTTTTGAGCAATAAACTTGGGGGGGGGGGGAGAGAAGGAATTACTCCTAATGATTTAGCAAATAATCTCCCTGAGTATGATGGCAGAGGCTGTTGGGCTAGCAAATGTGGATCCATTATGTTCAAGGATGGTAAATTAGTAGGTGATGTATCTGCCTTTTCATCCCAGACTTCTTTACTGTTGATTCCTCTTGTTGCAGAAAATTAACTGGAATCTGAACTTGGCATGCATGCATTTTCTAGTTATGGATGATGCCAATAGGCAGTGTGCAGTTTTCTATGCCAGTCTGGCAAGTGGCATCATCCTGTGTGAACTGGTTCATTGTCCTGACTACTTTTTTGTTAATGCTTACAAGCAAGTTTGGCGATTTTGTGATGGGTGACCACAAGGAACAGAGAGTGCATAAAATTTTGTTTTCTTTTGGGTAAAACTGCAGCTGAAACTATTATGCTTTGGCAAGCTTTTAAGGATGATGCTTTAGGTAAAATGCGGGTTTACAAGTGGTTTTCCTGTTTCTAAAATAGGGACATGTCAGTTGAAGACCAACCACGATCTGGCTGACCTTCGACAAGCAAAAATTATGAAACATCAAAAAGGTTTGCCAGGCAATGAATGAAGATCGTTGAAAGACCACTGAGCAAGTTTCTGAAGAGACGAATTTGTCAAAGAATTTGTGCCAGCAAATTTTAACAGAAGAGTTAAAAAGAAAGAAGTCATCCAAGAGTTCTTCACAAAAAACAACATGGCAGTTGTTCCACATCCTCCCTACTCACCCGATCTCTCTCCATGTGACTTTTTTTTTTATTCCCGCAGATAAAGAAAACCATGAAAGGGCAGAATTCATTGATGTGGACGAAGTGAAAGAAAAGTCACTGGAGGCCAACAGTATTCCAGTTGAACAGTTTCGGAACTGTTTCCGGAAATGGGAAAAAAGTTGGGACAAGTGCATTGACTCACATGGAGAGTACTTTGAAAAAAACTAGAATGTGGTATCATAAACTTTAATAAATTTAAAAAAACTAATAATAATTTTGATTATTTTTGGTTATCCCCTAGTATATTGAATCCAGGATTCCTTCTGGCTCTGATGTCAGAGGTGTCTTGGGCTTGAGCACATTTGAAAGCAATGAGATTTGTCATTGTCAGATATCTGTGGAAGATACTCCACACTTTTTTCTGAGCTTCCTTGGATGTTGTGCAATCTTCATTCCACTATGACTTAGGAAATCATGGAAACCAACTACAGATTTTAGAAATTGCAACTGATGCAGCCTGTTTAATACACTCCATCATGTGATACACTGTATCAGTGATTGGAGATGAACTGAATGTCACGGTATCAAATTCTGCTGAAATACAGAAGGTGGGCTAGTCAGCTTGCTCAAATTTGCCATCATGATATCCATGATGTAGTGACTTCTCTGCATTATCATGCAGAGAAGTCACTATCACCAAATAAGTTCGTCAGTTTCCCATTTTGGAGTGGGAAAAGGGTGGATGAACAGAAAATTTAATCAACAGCAGTGAATATTCATACAGGCATATCGAAGAAAGCGTTGCTTTCCGTGTTGGAGAGAGAGAGATTATGTTGTCAAGTATAAGCTCAACAACTCTTCTCTAATATTTGTTCAGGCTTGGGACTGGCATGAGACCCCCTAAAGGGAAATGGTTACCATGGGATCCTTAGGGGTCTCATGCCAGTCCTAAGCCTGGATAAAGGAGGAGGGTCGGTCAGATGAGTGTCGATGCTCTGACCGTAAAGAAAAAACATGCTTGTTATCTGATGCCTATACGATCAACAGATAAAACATGCCAGCTTGGAGGTCGCCTGGATGAACAAGGTCCACATTACCAATCGAGCAATTGGAGTTGGATCGAAAAGTGGGATACCGAAAGGAAACAGAACTGTTATCAGTAGGAATATGGAGATGCGATGGACATCATCAGGAGAGATAAATGGATGCAAAGTCATATGGTCAGGACATGACACCAAGCAAAACAGGAGTTGGTTTTCTTCTTAGCAAAAGAGCTAGAGAGGCACTGTTAGGTTACAAACCAGTCAATGAATAAATCATAGTAGCAAGATTTCAAGCAAAACCATTTAATATATCAATAGTCCAGATATGCCTCCACATCTGACAGCACAGATGAGATATTGACTTATTCTACAAAGATCTGACAGAGACAATAGAAACAATATCAAAGCAAGAGATGTACTAATTATTGAAGGAGATTGGAATGCCAAAGTCGGAATAGATAATGATGGTTGGGAAAGTGTCATGGGAAAATATGGTTTTGGAGAAAGAAATGAACGAGGTGAAAAAAAATGTTAGAATTTGCTGTTGACCACAAGATCTTTAACACAAGATTCCAGCAAAAGGAGTGTAAAAAATGGACGTGGCAATCAAATGATGGGAAAACCAAGAACATGATCGATATAATTAAGACTAAAAGAAGATGGATAACAGTGCCGAACTTTTCAAGGAGTGGATATAGACTCGGGTCATAGTTTAGTGATTGCAAACATCAGGTTAAAATTAAAAAATATATATAAACCCCATCATCAGAAACGAAGAGACACAGCAAGAATAAGTGAAGCAGAAATAGGAAGAAGGTACAGAACAGTGTTAGAAGAGAAACTTAAAAGCGTGGACAAAGAAGAAAATTCAAATCTAAGAGGTAATGAAGATGCAGTTGAAGAAACAGTTCCAGAAGAAGAGAAGGTGGATTAGACAAGAAACACTGAAGTTAGAACAGGAGAAGAGAATGTTCAAGATAAGAAGGGATACATCAGAACAAATAGAGGAGCAGTATAGAAGAAAGTGTAATGAGGTGAAAAAAGTAGTCAGGATGGATAAGATGAAATGGTTAGAAGCCCAATGCAATAATTTAGAACAGCACTATGGAGAGCATAAAACTAGAGATGTGTACAAAATGATTAGAACCATTAATATCAGGTGGCAACCAAAACGGACCACAATTAAAGATGAAAAAGGCAAAGTATTGATGAATAAAAATAAAATTGTACAATAGAGGACAAGATACTATAGTGAGTTATATGAAGAAAAACTAGATTAGATAACATTGAGAAACTTATTGAAGAATTTAAGCTGATATCACCACCAGGTAATGAGTACGATGTAGACATTTTAAGAGGAGAGGTAGAAAAAGCAATAGGGCGGCTAAAATTCAACAAAAGTCCTGGTAATGATAACATCACCGGAGAAATGATTAAATATGGTGGCAAAATTATGGTTACAGAAATGCACCAACTATGTAATATGGTATGGAAAGAAAAGAAAATGCCAGAGGAGTGGGTGAAATCGATATTAGTAACATTATACAAGAAAGGAAATAAGCATCAGAATGTAAAAATTACAGAACAATTGTGTTGACGAGTCACCCTAGTAAGGTTATGATGATGATATTGACAGAATGATTGCAAACACAATTGGAAGCATACCTTGCAGATGAGCAAGCAGGTTTTAGGAAAGATAGAAGCACAATTCAACAGATTTTGACAATGCGATTAATAGCAGAGAAAGATAGGAGAAAAAACAAAACCATATATACCTGCTTTGTTGATTTTCAGAAGACATTTGACAGTATTGACCAGAAAGTGACATTAGCAGTGCTAGAATCATCCAAAGGTCGTGGTCGCATGCAAGGCCCACCAATACGACAAATTGAAGTTGAAGATATCAAGTTTGACCTTCCTAAAACACTGCCGGGATAATGAGGTAACCCCAAATTGTGTAAAATTAAAGCACAGTTTCTCTTCACAGAAGGCTCTCAGGATTTATAACCATGCTAGCTTCGCCTTACGACGAGAACAAATTACTGCAACTTGTGTTCTCCTAGCCTACAAAAACAAAGCTATTCGGGCGCTAGAGGAGGAGCTTTCTGACATGCTGAATCACGACCTTTGGACGATTCTCTACGATGTCTCGTTGCACTTCGGCAGCAAAAGAATTTGAAAAGATATGAAGTCAGCATATCAAAAAATTTGAAAACTTGAAAAAGGACTCTACCTCTGAACCACAACCACTCAACACTGTAGTCAACCTTTTTTCTGCTACTTTGAAGCCTGAGGCACACAACGCACTGGCACGTGGCCACAATTTTGTATATCTCCTAAGAATATACCAGCCGAAGCAATAATGATTCAGATAGAACGTGGTATCCGCAAACTTCCAAACTATATCGCCAACAATATCAGACTGAATGTAGCTGGTGTTCTCACCAAAGCAAGACCACCAAAAACCAACATATCCAAAGGTGAATATAAAGCTCTACAAGAAATGAAGAAAAACAAAGAAATAGTAATCACCAAAGCGGATAAGGGAAATGCCACTGTGGTTCTCAACCAAACGGACTACACAGGTAAGCTTAATGCTTTATTGTTAGATCGGGCTACCTACCTCCCTATTGAGTATAATTACACCAGCTCCCAAATTAGAACACTCCAAAGGCTCCTTAAGAAGGTCACTTCTTGGCCTGTGGAAGTTACCAACAAACTAAAACCTTTTAATTCTAGACCCCCCCCCTTCCGAATATATAGATTTCCAAAAATACATAAACAAAATGTCCCATTACATCCTATAGTGGATGGCATTGATTCCCGCACATACAAATTAGCCAAACATTTAGCCAAAGCGCTCACACACTATGCTGGTAACACACCATCACACATAAAAAACTCAGCCCACTTCAAAGCCAGTATAGAAAACCTCTCACTCCAACATACTGACACAATGATCAGTTTTGACGTCTCCTCCCTATTCACAAATGTCCCACTCAAGGAAATCTTAGAGCTCATCCAAGCCAAATTTCCCCCCGATATCTCAGCCCTATTTCAGTTCACAATGAACTCAGGCTATTTCGTTTGGGAAGGAAAATTCTAGAAACAGACAGAGGGGACAGACATGGGTTCACCACTCCCCCCATCCCTGGCCAACTTCTTTATGGAGACTTTTGAAAAGAAAGCCTTAAACTGTGCCCCATAAAAACCCACTGTTTGGCTTCACTACGTTGATGATGTGTTCGCTATTTGGCCACATGGTTCAGATACACTCCACTCCTTAACACACTTAAACAACCAACACCCCAGAATCCAGTTCACCTTGGAAAAAGAGGAAAACAACAGTCTTCCTTTCCTAGGCACACTAATCACTCGCCAGCCTGATGGATCCTTAGTTTTCTCTGTTTACAGAAAACCCACCCATACAGGCAAAGATACATTCACCAGCAATCACCCCCCTCACAACAATATGGGGTTATAAAAAAAAAACACTATATAACAGGGCAAAATTAATCTGTTCAGATGACAATGCCCTAACCACTGAACTAAACCAAGTCCTTAATAATTTCTTAGCCAATGGCTACACCCCCCCCCCAAAAAAAAATCCAAAAAATATTAAAACCAGTTAACCACAAGCCCCCCCCCCCGTTCATAACAAAGATTACACTAAATCCATCACCATTCCCTATATCCGAGGCACCTCTGAAAAAATAACTAAAATCTTAAAAAAATATGATTTGACTTCTTGTTATAAACTATATAAAAAATTGGCATCCCTTATCTGCTCCACCAAAGATCAACCATTTCCCCTAGACCTATCTGGTCCTACTTTGGCCAAACAGCAAATGTCAGGATTTCAGAACACAAAGACTACATCCGGTTTCACCAGTACAGCCACTCTGGGCTTGCAGACCATGCTCTGGATACCCACCACAGAATACGTTGGAAGAAAGCCACATTAATACACTGCAGCAAATTTAAATATGAAAGATTGTTCATAGAATCAGCCTCAGCTCTAAAAAACTTTCCAAACCTCAACAAATTTGGGTGCATGAGACTGCCCCAAATTTGTGAAGCTTGCATCATGAGAACATCAGCCCAACAGCCAAGACAACCCAATATAGCCTGCTGGGGGGGGGGGCATTAGGACTCTAGGAACAACAACAGTTTCTTGTTTCTGCCCCATTGCCCCATTTGCTTTTTTGTAGTGCCTGAGTACACATGTCATAGTTGTATGTTCCCATGAAGATAGCAATGTGACATTGCTGAAATATAGGAGGTATTTATTAAAATTTCTTTTAATTAATATTCCAGTATACGTTGTAAATTCCTTAAATAATTTAATAGTCATGTGTTACCAACGTATAAGCCTTTTTACAAGAACATTAATAATACCAAATGCCTTTTTCTTGATTATCACTGATTTTATTGTAATGGAATATGACCACAGAAAAGATAGAATATGCACGAATCACATTATATTTAGAAAGCACAAAGCATGTATACAGTGAGGTTACTTATTTTCTGAGTTGCTGACATGCCATGCAACATCACTGATCCTGCCCATCTGACAATGTTTTGGAGCCAATCAAAATTCAGAAACCCACTAATGTAGTCATATGAGGGCAAAATCTCGATAAAATAAAACCCTTAGGTTTTATTTTATTGAGAATTTTTTATACTGAATGTTTTCAACATTTGCTTATAATAGCCATGAAGAAATTGTTTGCTTTTGTCCAACAAAAGTGATTCAACATATAGAAAAGAAAATGTAGTGAAAAACGATATGGTTAATAAAAAATAAATGGTCTAGTATCACTTAAAAAAAATGTATGCAACTTTTCTTCATAGATAGTAATACCATTCAAAATTGGTAGTTATGGTTAAAAATTAGCTATAGTATTAATCAGGAATAAACACATGACTAAAATATAATAAGCGATCATGGTAGAGTACACACAGTCTATCTTCTGACATGTAAGCTATTTGAGTGGTGAGCCATCACAAAATTTTTAAGCCTTGGATATGTTCATAGTTATTTTGTAGCTGTTTTTGACCTTGATGTAATATAAGAAGTAAAGCAGATATGGATGAAAGGCGGTTATGGTATGTCTGGTTCTTCTTTTGTATAGCTTTGGAACACTTTTGGAGAACCAAGACTCGGATAGAAGGCAGAAACTTACAGTGCAATGGAGAATAAATGTTTCTATAAAAATATGAATTACATCAGTAATATGTTCAGTGCATGTATGGGCTGGTGAACCAAAAACAGTAATTCAACCAAGGGAAAGAGGCACAGAAGTTACAAAGATAATCCCAATTCGAATGTTCATATGCTAAACAACATACGGATGAGAGCAGTTGTGTGAGGGTTGCTCTGTGGGAGAGCAACACTGCATTACCTAGAAGGTATACAACATACACACTGTGTTTAAATTGATCACTAGTAATGGTATCTAGGATGTTTGGAAGGTGGTTAGGATTGTTTGGTATTCTAGTAAGCATACATACATTGCAAAACATAGCAGTGCTATTCACAAGTGTCTCTGGAGGGCAAAGTAGTCATATTTGGCATGCTCATTTAATGGCAACACTTACCCAGGGCTGGATTTAGACTTGCTGAGGCCCTAAGCTATACAAAACCCAGAGGCCCCCTTACAAATTACAGCTGGTCTTTTTGTTTTTTTATTTGAGGCCCTGGCAGATTGTGAGGCCCTAAGCTGTAGCTTTTTTTAGCTTATACGTAAATCTGGCACTGCACTTACCACTGGATATAGGGCTTTGCTTCACAACTCATGTTGATAATTTCAGCTCAAAAGCGAATAGGGCAATAGGACAGTTATACCTGTTACTCAACTGACATAGCACTGAATTTAAACTAATCTTATACAACATGGTGATTAAGCTAGCCTTGACATATGTATGGCTCCACCTGCCTGGAGTCACACATTGGATTCAATCAACAAAGTACAGATCATCTAAAACAAATGTTTATGAATAGTGATCAATGTACAGTACCATGGTTTGTAAGAAACATTCAGCTTCACCAAGAAGCTAGTATTCCTGATATCAAAACTTTCCTACGTGAAAGAGCTGCAAAATTCTTTGAAAATGCCACTATCCATCCTAACTCATTAATCCAAAGTGACTTCAGTGAGCATCCCCTGGAAAAAAACAAACATCCCATAACCATAACCGAACAGGTAAGTTTTTAACACTCACTGGGAGAAGACTGAAATGGGCAAGCTAAAAGCACAATAATATCCCAAGTCCATTATGGTCTACTACCTAGCAGTTGACTACAACAAACAATCACGGGACAAACTTCCCAAAAAACTGCACCGAACAGGTCAAGTTTTTTATTATTATTTAAAAAAAAAAAAATAGTATTGCCAAAATACCAAAATGGATAAGCAAAAGCTCAATAATCATCATTAATCCAAATAATTTCTTTGCAGATCTGACAAAGAGATAAAGGACCATAGGTCCAATTAATCCAGCATGCCAGAACAATTAATATGGCATTATAGCAATTATTTGTGTAGGATAGATAGTGATAGAGTGTCTCAGCATCTCTACCTGTTTGATCTGTACACTTAGAGGAAAGCCAGCTGATATTGTGAATAATGAAATCTACAAGGAGATGACCTCACTATTAGGAAAGATGGACTGAAAAGATTAACATTTAAAAAGAGGAAATCAAAAACCTACCAGAATAATTGGTGGCATTAGGAAAGAAAGAGAGAAGCATATGAACTTGACACAATGAGATAGAGATTTTTAGCCAAAGATGTTCAAAAAAAAAAAAAAAAAGAAAGAAGATTCTAAATTGGATACTCTCTAGCATCTGAGAAACCTTTGCACCTCTGAACAATATGATGAGTCTCTGACAACCATGGAGGTCAGATGTTAATAATAATAATAATAATAATAATAAATGAAGTCAAAGAGTGTGTAATCTGGAGAGATGAAGTGAGCAGTGCTTAAGGCAGCTGAAATTTGAGTTTCTGTCAGGAAAAGAAAGTGATGTTTTGAAAACTGGATAGAAATGAAGACTGCTGAGGTTGGAACCGCTGAGGATATTGCAAGTCAAATATATTTGTGAAGTAGGTATGGAAGGTTGATTGAAATTTGCCATCGGCTGCATGGGGCACACAAGTTTATTATGCGGTTTTTTTTTGTATTTTGGTTCCCACAACAGCTGTTGGCAGCACTTGGTTTCTGCACTAGCATGCTTTATATACACATAGTCAATGATCTACACTTCTTTACTATTTTGGCATTTTTCCTCCAGTTTTTGAGTAGTTTGTGTTCCAGCAGAGAAAAAGATCCAGCTGGAATTGTACACATGTAGGTGCAGCACCAAGGGAGGGGATTATAATTTCTGTTGACCTCAAGTTGTATGACACTCACTTAGCTGATCATTTTCATTCCCAAAGACATCACGTCTTTTGTACTTACAAACTTACACTGCAAAATAGTTCACTCAACAAAAACTCTCCAAAACTTGTTTCAGTGGTGCAAATTCATTGGAATTATTGGATATAAAGCTTATTATAAAACTGTAATAGTGTTCAAAACGGAATAACTATGAAAATTACCTTCCATCCTAAGAGACTGTTTATAAGTGTTGATTTTCCCACATTCGGTACTCCAATGATAGCTACACATAATAAGCGTGGTTGTGGTGGTTGCTGAGGCTTTAACGACAACTGCTGATGGTGTGCAACTACAAAACATTTTATGCATTATTAATAAATCTGCAGAATATTAAGTAATATGAAGTGATGGTTCAATACAAAATAGAGTACACTGAAAACCACATACTGTTTATAAAATAAAAGGAGACTTTGATTTAAAAATAAACTAATGTGACACCATAACTAGTAATTATGGATAGTCTGCAGCAGAAGATAAAAAGCTTTACTACAAGAAACTATTTTCTTAATTTAAATGTATTCTCAAATTAAGTTCACAATTTGATGAACTTAATTTGAGATTAAATGAAGTTCATTTGAGAAATTAAATGAAGTTCATAAGTTGATTTTTTTTTCAATTGGTATTCCAGTGATGGAAAGATGCAACATATATGACTGAGGTAGTAGGTCATGTTTTAGTAACAAATGCTGATGATATTCTACAGTCTAACAAATGCAAATCAAATCTTTCAAACTGTAAGTTCACTTATAAGTTATCAAAATACATACTGAAAACAAGAATGTTTTTTTAATGGTGAGAAAATGTTCTCCAAAAATGAAATGTGAGTTTTTCAAAAGGATTTCTGATCTGAATGTTTTAAGTTTTACTTAATTTTTAGTTTTAACTTATTTAATTATAATTTCAAAATATAGGATGCTTCAAAAAGATCCCCACCAATTATATTTAATATCTAAAACTGGTAAGGTAAACAATCAAATATCATTTTGAAGGAATAAGTACCAAGATTTAATTAGTGTCACAATACAAGTTCTACTAGTAACATGGCAAATATTCAGATTATTTTGATTTGTTTTCTAACATACTATAAAATGAATGTTTTCTAAGATTATAAAAAGCAATGGTAATCCCTATATGCTTTTTCAAAATCTATAAAGCAAAGGTAAATCAGTTTGTGCATAGCAATTTAACTTTTACATATAATTCTAAGGTTTAATGCACATCCAGTGCTTTTCCTTTTTTCCATTTCTGAATCCATCATCCTCAGCTATTATTTTCTTTATAAGGTTTTGACATAATAAGGTGCGGACACAATTCTACTGCAATCATTAACAGCATTCCGCTCTCCTCTTTTCACCTTTCTATTCTTCCAGAAAATATCACATTATCCTCAGACAACCACATTTCATATATCAATTATATTTGGGCATACTGACAATCAATGCAACAAACTCAGCTCTCTTATTTTGAACACTCCTTACATTTGTATACAAACATAACAATCCATGTGTGCTAGAAGCCATTCTACTAACACCATTCTCGCAGCTAGATCACACCTCTCTTTGGTCTGACCACTCCCTTCCTGATGGACATTCATATTCATCTCATTCTCATCTTCATGCATTCCATCACCTTGTGCTGCCACAACTACATCTCCAACATCGTATCCGTCTTCCCCCTGTCATACAAAATACAGGATGATCTGCAGTTAGCTGTTGCATCCTGCTTCACAAGTATATTAGCTATTATTTATTATTATTATCATGTGACACCTCTAGGGAGTCCAAAAACTCATCGAGGGAGCGTGTGTGCCAACAGCATCAAATGATTGACTCTCTTTTAAC
This sequence comes from Typopeltis vanoorti, assembly GCF_054136105.1. Lineage (NCBI taxonomy): Eukaryota > Metazoa > Arthropoda > Arachnida > Uropygi > Thelyphonidae > Typopeltis > Typopeltis vanoorti. The sequence goes on from NC_143572.1 coordinate 7,986,573, forward strand.
TACTAACCGTGTTCAAACTTGCTTAACTTTTTGAGTGAGCCATTAGTAGCAGATGTTCTACCAATCGACTAAACTCTTGATTCTATGCTGTCTCTGCAAACAATAGCCTTTCTAAATGCCCAGCAAACTCATTTAAGTGCAATCCATCAACTTTAAGCCATTTCAACTTTCCTTCAAATTCACTCGAGATTCACAAACCGAACCCCTCCCCTATCCTTTGCCTCACACAACTCCACCATCTTGCTATTCATTATCTCTGCTCTTCTTCTGAATTCACTATTGTCATATCTGGGCAACAATGCTATTATCCTTTACCTGCCACAACAACTTCAAGTCTCTATCATCAATCTTTTTTCCCCAAGTCATTTATGTCTACAACTGCCACATATAGGTCCTTAATATATAGCAATATCTCAAATAGTGTTAATGTGTGCCAAAAATATTAAGTACTAACTGAGACTACTTTGAGGAACATTAATGTTACAGGTTTCACTGTAATGCAGTCCAAACAATTAACTGCTGCAATACTGTACTGAGGCTAGATATTTCAATGCGATAAATATGAACAAGACTGTTCCAGAACTTTTTGGAATGATCTGAAATGCAGAATGCTAAGGAAGGTTTTGTAGTGCTTTGAAACGTGTTCCACTTTAATTCTAATACACTGCTCTAAAGCAGTAAATAATATTAATGTAAAATGTATCAACATAATTACTTTTCAAAATTGTAATAAATGTACTATAATGCATTTTTTCACACCATTACAAAGTGCATTATAGTGAAACCTGAACTGTTTGAAACATTAACAACCTATTATGTGTAGTGTTGCTATACTTCTCAAGCATTAATAAATCAAAATTCATGATTTCAGAACTGAGGGGCTAATCAATTCTGGTATTTTATGATTTTATTCATTTCTGGTGTTTCAATCTTTTTCATAATGAAGGTTTCTATTATGGAATTCTGTATGTTTGTAAAAATTATAAAATCACACAAATACCACAGCATAAACTGTTTATTGGGGAAATATTTAAATCTCATATATCACAAGACACCATTAGTGTAAGTGAGGAACAACAGTGATGAAATATGAACAAAATAAACAGTACAATACATGTTACATTAGAGCCTGTTTATACATGCAGTCTCGTGTTAGAATAATCTCTGTGTGTTAGAACCATTCTACCATACTATTGGCTAATAAAAATAAAAACTATCTGATACAGTTGAGGATAACAATTTCCCAAACTTTAGGGATAGAAAGGCAGTCACTGCAATTACAGTTTGGGAGACAAAGTTGGACTTAGCACTTTCTTAGGACAAACGTTCATATTTATATGTAGAGTGCCTCCGTAGCACAATTGGAAGAATGGCAGTACATTGCGCCCTTCAATTGAAAAAGGTCTAAGTGCGATTCTTGTCATGACAGAAGGAATCTTTAGATGGATTTCTTTCAATTGACGGTGAGTTAGCCGATCTCATACAGGGTGGTAGGGAATTTTCTCCTGGAAATTTGGGTTTTTCATTCCACAGACAAATCAGCCCTTCAGAACATGCAATTTACAAACTTTAGGGATAGAAAGGCAGTCACTGCAATTACAGTTTGGGAGACAAAGTTGGACTTAGCACTTTCTTAGGACAAACGTTCATATTTATATATAGAGTGCCTCCGTAGCACAATTGGAAGAATGGCGGTACATTGCACCGTTCGATTGGAAAAGGCCTAAGTGCGATTCTTGTCATGACAGAAGGAATCTTTAGATGGATTTTTTTCAATTGAAGTTGAGTTAGCCGATCTCATACAGAGGTGGTAGGGAATTTTCTCCTGGAAACTTGGGTTTTTCATTATGCATTTTCATCCCACAGACAAATCAGCCCTTCAGAACATGCAATTTACTAACAAAAAATACTAGTGGCGGTGACAGGCAGTAGATAGCATTGATGTAGATGACGATAGGTTCAGTGTGGTGGTAGAGACAGTTGTAGAGTAGATGTCCTCCCTCAGTGAGTCTTCTGACTTCTTGGAGGTGTAATGAAATAATAATAATCTATGCAATCTGTGTTTTGTAGGATGAAAAACTCTGATCACTCACTGACTCACCTTCAGTGAAAAACGCTTATAAAGGTTTCCACTGTGATGCTCATGATAGGGTATATGGAAACCAAAATACAGAATGGATATTACAGGAAAAGTATCACTCAGGGTGATATGACAAAAACTCACTCTCAAAGATATTATTTTATATCTATCTGTCAGTTGTCATGGTTAATGTTTTGGAGAGGCTGGTGAGAACCAGGATCCAGAATTAGGTTGGCAACAGTGATATTTTCTTCGATGGGCAGCATGGATTTGCTAAAGAGACATGTTTTAGTAATTTATTAATTATTACAATAAGGTGATGGCTTCATTAAACAAAGGAGATGGGTACACAGTAGTATACTTAGATTTTGCAAAGGCTTTTGATAGATTACTGCATGAGAAGTTGATAATGAAACTAGAGCAGATGAGGCTAGATATCAAACATTTTCTTCGACTGTGCTGGAGATTGGCTATCTGATAGGTATCAGTAATTTGTGTATGGTGAAGCAATATCCCAGAAGAGGAAATTCACTAGTAGTGGCTCGGGGGTCTGTTTTAACCTATTATCCAAATCCCCATCCAAATCTTCCCCAATATTTAACCTATATGTTAATGTTAACAAGGAGTAGAGCAGATGTTCTAACCTTACAAGAAGACTTGAATAGATTCGGTGAATGGGCATGGAAGTGGGGATGACAGTTCAATATTGCAAAATGTAAGGTTTTAAAATTTGGGAAACAAAGATGGGATGTAGAATTAACTCTTGTGGGGATATATTGCTTTAGGAGGTGGAAACAAGAAATCTTGGAGTGATAGTGGATAAGGACCTAAAATTTAAAGGACAAATTGCCAAAATTGTGAGGAAAACAATGAATTTCGGGAACAATGCAGAGGATACTGACTTATAGAATTAAGGAGATTCTGGTTGTTCCATTGTATATGGCCTTGATTAGGCCACATAGGGACTACTGTGCACAGATTTGGTCACCTAGTTTTCAAAAGGACGAAGAGATGTTGGAAAATTCCAGAGTCAATTGACTAAGATAATTTCTGATCTCTGGAATGTGGAATATGAGGAAAGATTGAGAAGATGCAATTTAATGAGTCTAGTGGATAGGAGGAAGAGGGTTGATATAATAGTCATGCAAGTTGATAAGGGGATTGCTATAGGATCAAAGAGGTTTTTCATAAGATGGTGGGAGATCAGGGAAGAACAAGAGAAGCTGTATGAGGGTGTGAGCAAGGGAATGAGAAGCAGGTTTTGGTTTTTTGCATGCATAGTTGTGAATGATTGGAATGACTTGCCTGAGAGTGTGTGTATCATGCCTTAAACACATTCAAATTCTCTGCAGACACCACACTCTCAGAGTCATTGAACTGACTTGTATGACAAAGGGACCTCCTAGATGAGTCATTGACTCCATGAGGTCTTAGGATAATAATAATAATAATTTCTACTTAAACAGTGGATAGAGTAATAGTTAAAAGATTAAGTCAAAAGCCATGAATATTCAAGGTAAGCACTTTTTTTATGCGACTCCCTCCAACAAAAGGTTGTAAATCTATTGTTGGTGGGAGTTACATATAGAAATGAACTAAGCAGATTAAACATGAACTTTTTCAAGCCACTTCAGCCCTCCAAGACCTTGGACCTGAAGATCATCACATGTGTAAGAAGATGACAATGACATACAGAAGATGGCACTACTTCCTGTAGAAAGTTTTTCACTTGCTTACAAAAGTAAATTATACATGACCAGAAATTATATTCTTTTTTAATCGTTATCCAAGTATAAGCAAACAAAGTTTGCATGGGAGGTATCTTCAAGAACAGGCTACTATAGAGAGGATGTTAACTTAATCAATTGCTTTGGTCTCCCATAATGTAAAGCATACTTCCTTTCAGATGTGTATATTACTATGCATTAAGGGTCACTGCCAAGACTGGTTTCAATCTTTATTGAGGTTTCTTCAGACCTAGGAAAATACCAATATTGAATTAATGCAAGTCATATTTTTTCCCATATACAAGTAGTCAAAAGTTGTATTACCTTATTATTAAAATGAGTGATAGCTGTAGAAAGTTTTTTTACTTGGTTATTATGTAAATTATATACTTGACAAGAAATTATTCTTGTTTAATCCATTATCCAAATGTAAGCAAACTCGATATGTGAGTATCTTCATGACTAGGATACTTGTATATAGAGCCTGCTGACTGCACATCAGGTGCCTTGGTATCTCATAATACGTAATAATAAGGTATACTTTTTGACTACTTGTGTATGCGAAAAAATATTACTTCTGCATTAATTCAATCTAGGATCTTCCTGAGTCTAGTTCCTGCTGAAGGGACATCAGTAAAAGTCGAAACTGGTCTGAATAGTATACTCATTCAAAAGGAAGGCAATACTTAGTCTCCCAAAAGGAAGGCAATACTTAGACTAAGTATTGCCTGGTCTCCCTTTGCATTATGGGAGACTAAGGCAATTGATGTATAGTTCACATCCTATATACAAGTAAGCTGTTAATGTACAAACTTTGTTTGCTTACACTTGGGTAACGATTAAAAAGAATATAATTTCTGGTCAAGTATAATTTACTTTTGTAAGCAAGTGAAAAACTTTCTACAGGAAGTAGTACTATCTTCTGTATGTCATTGTCATCTTCTTAAACATCTGATGGTCTTCAGGTCCAAGGGCTGAAGTAATTTGAAAAAGTTCATGTTTAATCTCCTTAGTCCATTTCTATATGTAACTCCCACTTAGTGATTTCTGTGTCACATTGAATTGCGTGAAGTAAGAATATTAGTACTCTAATGAGGCAGAGAGGATGATTGGAGCAGGTGTTTGCAAAAAGGAGAAGAAAAGAAAAAAAAAGATTGCATGGAAGTGAAGAGGTAGTTTGATATTTTTAGAAAGGGCATAATAAAGAAACTGACTCTGCCGAACATTTTGTTGTGAAAACAAGGTGTTTAGTCTGGTAGACATGATTAAGTATATGTTAAACAACCTAGTAATAGAATGAGTCAGAGAGTGTATGATTTTTTTAAGTAAAAAAGAGATCTCTAAAGTGTAGACTTATTTTAGTAGCCCTTGGATCCAATTAGTTTTGTAGATATGTAATTTTATTTAAAATATATATAATGTTTTAGTTCCATTAAATGAATAGTCAATAATTTTTTGGATTCTAAAAGAAACAGAGTTAAAAGTCCTTACACAAATCGGATTGAACTCTTGTGTAAATTACTTAACTCTCGTGTAAAAACAATCTCTTTACAGAGATATAAAGTGCAGCTAACAAGATTTTTAAAATAACAGGAACAGCTGACAGTAATAGTAAATAATAACAGAATGTCATGTCATACACTGAGCACCACCAAATAACCACATCTATAAGAGGCATATGATAGATATTTGTTTTCAGAAGAGTCAGTACAGTAAGTGTATACAGCATTTTAAATTATTTTTGCACTTCAGATAGTCTTTGCACATATACAACTATGTAAAATATCTTTTACAGCAAGTTCTATAATGTGCATGGCACAATTAATTAAGAAACATTTTGAAATCGAATTTCACCAAATTCATTAACATTATTGTTTTCTTCAGTTGACATATCTTCAACAGCTTTTACCATATTTCTTGTACTGTCGGTCATAACTGAATCGAACTACCCATATAACCATTTTGTTGATGTCATCCACCACAAGAACAAGAAAATAGTCTCCATTGATAAACTGAACATTAATGCCAAGTACAGATCCATCAAGATGCAATGCAATGCCTATTTTCAACAAGAATAATCTGCCTTGGAGCTCTGCTAATAAGTTTCACAATATATGATGCTTTTTCATCGACTAAGTTTGAAACTTTCTTCTGGTGCAATGAAATGCTGAGCACTTTTTTTTTTTTTTTTTTTTTTAATGGAGTCTATGATTTTGCAAAGGCCACTGTCTCTACCGCAGAAAATGGTCTTCCATTTACAGACCATTTCAAGCAAAGTATCAATAAATATCTTTGAATCCATTTTAATGTTGTTTGTTTGTTCGACGAGCTCTTCTAATCCTATGACTAGGTCCAATAATCTCGCACCCCTAGTCCCCTCCATCACATGCTGCCTCAAGTAATTCTCTCTCAGTAGGTGTATAAATTCCATTTCCTACCTGCCTTGTGATCTTACTCGTTGTACTAATTTGTCGATGCATGTCATCCAGATCATCCATGGAACTCCCTGGCCTACTGTATATTGTCTTTTGGTATACTGTATATAACTTTTGGTAAGGTTGCACTAACCAATGACAAAAAATCCTCCCTCTTGTTCCTGATATTTCTGCATTAGTATATAGAAACTGCAACATTCCTTTAAATGACTACCCTATTCAATATTTTTGCTTAAGAGGCTAGATTCTGCACTTGGTCATTCTCACACTCACTTGCCTTGGGTGCCTTCAGACAAACTCACCTGCAAGTTTTCCTGAATTTGAGCTTCAGCATGCTCAGTGAACAAAGCTCTCTCTCTCTCTCTAGACATCTAACACCAAAACCATTTAGGTGCAGTCAGACAACATTATACAAATTCTTCTTTCTGTCAACAACAGACCACAGATCCACAAATCCTAGATCATTCCTTCCATACCCTACATATTGATTCATTTGCTGCCAATACCCCACTCTCCTTAGTTTGTCTCTATTATAGCGTGGCAGGAGATTTACAATCTTCACCTTCTCACTCTTCAGTTCTGCTTCTTCTAACAACTCCTTTACACCCTCCCTCATAGAATAATTCTTGCTTCTCAAATCATTTGAGTCAACCAAAACAATCAGTTCTTTCACCTTACCTTTTTTGCATCCAAATAGCATGACTAATACATATATTTTTGAACCAGAGAAACATGATTTTGTTACACTTTCATTATGTACTCTCGTGGTCATTGAGTCTCCATACATAATTTTCTCCTTATCTTGTTTTTCCTTGTTTGTTTGCTCAGTCTTAATTATTACTTCAAACCACCTGCTTTTTTTCTCTTCTCAGCCCTGCTAATTTCTTGCTGCTTCTGCAATTTTTCAATTTCACACTTCTCCTGTGAAGGATAACATTCAAGTGTGTTATTTCTTTATTTATGTCCATTTCATTCTCCTCTATTTCCATGGCTGAACATTCAGCATTAATTCTGACATTTTCCATCCTATTGTTGATGCTGTCTGCTCTATTAACATTTGCTCTGTTCTTGTCAGCTAATAGGCACTCACTTTTGAAACATTTAATACATGCTCTCTCTCTCTCTCCAGTTTCAATTTCCTTCCACATATCTTAATTTTCGTGACAAATACATTTCACACACACACACTGCACTGCAAAAAATCCTGCAAATTCAAATCAGCCGACAGTGGCTTTTGCTGCTATTGTTCTACCACACAGTGGTGCCATACCAATAATATCATATTTACAAAATAAATGCAAGGTTTACTTAAAAACTAAATAACTCAATCACACACCCATTTAAAACAAAAAGTACAATAAGTTAACCTGACATTATCGACTAAAATATGAAAAAATTACTTATCCTTCGGAAGTGCTAATAACTATGCAACACACAATACGTATCTGCCAGTAAAGCTTGGTTTCTGATAAACTGAAAATTCAACGTGACCAGTGGAATTGCGAATTATTATGGTAGCCAAAAAGGATAGTTGGTTATTGGATTCACATTCAATAGTGAACTTGATAAAGGAGTACAAAGATTTTATTTTCTCTAGGAACTGAAATAATTTTCATTCAGTGTGGGACCAGATTGCAAATATATCATTTACAAAAATGTAACCATATATGAGGCTGAGGGAACAGTGTCAAAAGAGTTTTTTTTTCTAGATGCTCCATGAAATAATCAGTTAAGGCTGGTGAGACAGGACTGCCCATTGCTGCTCCTATTTCTCTGAACAACTTATTATACCATGTAAAATAGCCTGCACTGATGGTAAATGTAAATAGGTTGATAATGTCTTCTGTGAAATCAGATTGGAAAAATTGAAGAGTCTCTTGTAATGGTATATTGGTGAATATGGAGACTATATCAAAAGAAACCAACTTTAGACAAAACATTTAGTGTTCATCATTTGTCAGTGGTCTGTTCATTAAATTTATAATCCAGCTGTTGCAGTTAAATGCAGTTATTGGTTGAATATTGTGGTGGCTTCTTCCTTCTAATATTTCAAACTTATAAATTAATCTATGAACTTCCTAAAATGTATAAGGAGCAACCCACTATGACCAAGAGTGGACTGTATTGGTTTTCCAACTTACTACTATGCAAAACATCTCTCTTATAAACTTCTCACTAGAATCTCACAAGCCATACCATCTCTTATATCAAAACAGTCTTCACTTCAAAGAGAAAATAAAAGATCTACATTGGTCTAAAAACATGATGTAGTCTCCCTATTTACCAAATTATTACCATTACAAAGAGACTCTTCAGATTTTTCAATCTAATTTCCGAGAAGACATTGCCAACCTATTTAAATTTACCATCAACACAGGCTATTTTACATGGCATAATACGTTGTTCAAACAAATAGAAGGAACACCAATGGGCAATTCTATCTCACCAGCCTTAACTAATTATTTCATGGTGCAGCTGGAAAAAGAACTCTTTGACACTATACTCCCTTAGCCTCATATATGATTAAACTTTGTTGATGATATATGCTGATTGGAAAAAAGTCAACTTACACCCTATGAGCAAGGTGCATCGCGTCATGTAACGAGTCACATATCTGTAGCCAGTATAAATTGGAGAAATATGATGCTGCTCCCAATTAAGTGCAAATGTGTCTGGGTGAAATGGCTGCGAGAAATGTACTGACAGAGTCTGAAACAGGCCCTGTGATAGGATGCCATGTTGTACGCCTATCTGTTTGACAAATTGTTGACAAACTGGGCCATCCTAGGTCAACAATCAGTGATACCATATCAAGATGGAAACACAGGGAGTCAATCACAAGTGCTATCCTCAGTGGACAATCCACGACACTCACCAAACATGACCATAGAGTGCAATGAAGAATAACATGTAAAATCCACATTCATTGGCCAACACATTGAATGTGGAGTTCCGGGCATCGACTGGAACATGAATCAGCACAAAAACATTCAGAACCAAAGCTCACAACATGGGTTTCCATGGTAGGACCACAATATGCAAGTCCCACATTACTCGAACCAACATACAGCTTCATCTTCAGTGGGGCAGTGTTATGGAGCAATAAATTACGTTACACCCTCCATTAAGCAGATGGATGGGTGTGGGCGTGATGGATACCCGATGAATGTCTCTTAACAGAGTGCATAACCCCGACTATGAAATTCAGAGGCGGGCGGTGTGATGGTATGGTCCTGTTTTTCCAGATTTGGTTAGTTTTTCCTGTTTGTGGTACCATGAACACTAAACTCTGAGAGGTATCTGAACATTCTGGAAAATGCAATGCTTCCTACTTTGTGGCATCTCTACCTAACTGATCATTGTCTCTTTTAACAAGACAATGCTCCATGTCATAAGGCTGCTGCTGTAACTGCATGGTTTGTGGATATGAACGTCACCACACTTGATTGGCCTCCACAGAGACCTGATCTCAACCCAACTGAACACCAGTGGGATGAACTGAAGTGTCAGGTTAGGTCAAGGGACATATGTCCCACAACAGTCCAAGACCTCATTACTTGCCTATAGGAAGAATGGTCCAGAATTCTCTTGATCATTATCATACAATTGTGGAAAGTACCCCGTAGGATTGCTGCAGTTATCAGAGTGAAAGGAGATACTACATCTTACTAAGGTGGGTGCCATGGCTGTTTGTTCCTCACACTATGGTGTCTATTGAATTCTTTCCAAATGGTGTATTTGCAATCTGGTCCCACATGGAATTAGAATTACTTCAGTTCCTAGAGAAAATAAACTCCCTTATCAAGTTCACTATTGAATGTGAATCCAATAACCAACTTTATCTTTTTGGATACCATAATAATTCATAATCTCACAGGTCATGTTGAATTTTCAATTTATTGGAAGCCAACCTTCACTGGCAGATATATTAATTCATTCTCCCACCATCATTCATCAAAAAAATGGGTATTATCAAGAGTCTTTTACACACATTGCTAATCCCCTTAGATGAATTGAATAAAATTAAAAGGCAATTTGATATGTAATGGATACAACAAAACTGCCACTTATAAAAGTATTGATAATTATCATCCTTCTGCCAGACTACAATCTGATGTGAAAGATTGCAATACCCTTAAAGAAACAAGGATTCAATTCAATCTATATGCTTCCTTCAAACTGTCAACAAAAGATATATTACCACCTCTTTCCTTACCAGGTGTCTATCAAGTATCCTGCTCATATCATCTTTCCTATTTTGGACAGACTGGCCATTCTGCCTTAATTACAACTAAAGAACATCAAGACTATTTCAATTGGGTTGCAACTTTTCGACAACTCATATAGCAGAGTATATAAGTTCTTTTCGCTATACCCTTTGGTATTAATTTTTGGTCTAGCTACTCACTGATGAAGCCTTAATAAAGGCTGAAACCAGTCTGGGTAGTGACCACCCACCATAATGTAATAACAGCATACATTTCCTAGGAAATGTGTTTTTACATTATGGAAAATACCAAGAATAGCGATCAGAACTTTTACCATCTTTGCGTGTTGCCTGAGTTTGTACTACGTACTAGGACTACTTGCATTAGCTCATGCTAGTAATCGCCAATACTTTTATAGTTTACTATATTCAGCATGAAACTCTCTGATTCCAATCTTTGAGTTTCTTATTCGGTTTTAAAACAATGTGGGATTTAATATCCCCTTAATTTAAATCACTAACAATAATCACTAACAATTTAGGAACCTCTACCCTAGAATTTGAACTAACCAAACTCACCATTGAGGACATATATGTTTGTGTGAGCATGCATAAAAATGTAAAAACATTTAATAAATACTAGCAGACTATACGAATAACTTACTAGATGTTTTAGGAACATACTTCTCAAATGCACATCCATCATCAAAATGTGTATCATAAAATTTTGTAGAGGTAAGAAAGTTAAATCTTTGGATAATTCCAGAGATATACACTGAAATGAGAAAATTTTGCATGCTAGTATATAAATTCTCTATGGAAATTCTCTATAACTGTAAGAACAATTTTAATAAAAATTTGATATTCCTTATATTTTACTTAATAATTTAGTAAAATTATTAATTAAAATAATAATTATTTTATTAATTATTTTGATAAAATAATTAGTGAAATAAAAGAAACTGTCATTATTCACTCCAACAGAAAAATGTGTAGCAAATGTCTTTTGTTAGCTGTTACAACACTATTATCATTAATAATTTAATAAATTATATCATATTAATTTATTAATTATATTAATATAAAATGTTATATACTAAGTTAATAAAAATATAATTAATTAATAATTTATATCACACATGTGGCTTGGGTAGGACTGGTGATAGACCTAAAAGTGAACTGCTGCATTTACAAATGCCAGAAGTATCGTTAGAATAAATGAAACATGGTTGAATGAAGATGATATCCTAACAGGAATAGAAATGGAAGGGTATGGTATTTTTCACAAGGATAGAAAAGACAAGAAGGGGGGGGGGATTGCTGCTGCTGATGATAGCAGGGGAATTATGTCCACATAAAGTAGACACAAAAGAGGAAAACAGTAGCAATTGTTATGAGACTATATGGCGTTTGAGGTGGAAGTTGACAGGAAGACATATTTAGTTGGATGTTGCTATAGGCCAGGAAATGTGGAGGGATGAAGAAATGTATAAACAACTTGGGTTAGTGAACAAAGGAAGGGTGATTATTAAGAATGATTTTATTTATGGCACTACAGACTAGAATGAAAAGCAGGGGTGCACCGGCCATACATGCAATGTATGCTATGCACACAGGAGCCAGGATAATAAAGGTGCCAAAGAGGAGGAAATACTTAAAAAAACGTTTTTTTTTAAGTGATTTTTTATTGGAGGGGGGGTGCAAACTAAAGTTTTGCACACAGGTGCCAGACACTACTGGTATGCCCCTGATGAAAAGACAGCATTTGGGAATAAGGAAAATGATTAAGTTCTTGAGAGAAAACTATCTCAGGCAGCATGTAAAAGAGGGCATGTAAGGATTGAGAGTTTTAGATCTGATCATTTCATCAGAGGATATAATTGTGAGTAGGGTTTCACACTTTCCTCCAGTTGGTGAGAGTAATCGTGAAGTGATAACATGGGTTGTGGCCAGCCATATGCAGACTTCTATGAGGAAAGGATATATGTGGAAGTACAAGGCTGGTGATTATGAGAAACTCAGGAGACAGCTTGAGGCTATAGCATGGAATGAGGAGTTGGGCAAAGGGAATAAATGATGCTTGAATGACAAAAAATACATATGACAAAATGACAAAAGATACATAACAGTATCGATGTGTGAATGTATTCCAAAAGTCAAGAGGCTGAATAAGATAGGCACAAAATGGATGAATGAGAGGATTAAACATGAAATCTGGAGGAAGAAGGCACTTCGGGAGGTAGTACAAGATGAATAATGGTAATAATAAATTACATAGATAGCATAAAGGGCAAGCCAGGAGAGAGTGAATCAGCAAGGACAACAAAAGTGCAGTATAAGCAGAAATTAGAAAAGGAAAAAATTATTATTGCAAGATGATGTTAATGGATGAAAATGCTAAAATAGTAACTGCTGCAGAAAACATTGTTGAGGTATTCAGTGATCAATTTATAATGGTTTTCATCCTCATCAAGTTGAAATCATGAGGAACTTATTAAGTGTAGAGGATAGAAGAGGATGGCTTAATTGTCAGTGAGTAAGAGGCTATGAGGAAATAAATAAACTTGACATCAATAAGGCAATCGGATTCAATGAAATATCACCATGTGTCTTAAGGGAATGTGTTCAGGGAATTAGCAGTAGCATTGGCATGCCTGTTTAATATTGCAACACCACAGGTACCGAGAGAGAGAGAGAGAGACAGAAAGATATTAAAATTGTTCTGCTGCATAAAGGTGGTGTTAACACTGTGATACAAATTTTAGGCCAATCTATATATCTGGGATTGTGATGAAGGTACTAGAGAGATTGGTGAGAAGTAGGATACAGAAATCGGCCAATAACAGTAGTATTCTCTATGGCTGTCACATGGGTTTGTTGAACAGAGATCATATTTTACTAACTTACTTATGTACTATAACAAGGTGACAACTGTCTTGAACAAGGGAGATGCATATACAGTAGTATACTCAGATTCTGCAAAAGCTTTTGGTAGACTGAATCATAACAAGCTGTTAAATAAATTGAAATCGATGGGACTGGATTACAGATAGAGTTGGGTTGGTGACTGGCTGTCAGATAACAGAAAGTTGTATATGGGAGTGTGAGAAGGTCACTAGTGGTGTGTTGCAAGGGTCAGTTTTGTAACCAGTGTTGTTCAATTTTTATATTAATAACATTGGGATGGGTTTAACTGGTGATATGCAGCTGTTTGCAGGTGATGCAAAATTGGGGTGAGCAATGCAGAGTCAAGCAGATATTATGGCCTTACAGGAGGATGAAGAGCTTGCAAGAATGGGCAAGTAAGTGGAACTATCAATTCAATGATGCAAAGCATCATTTTGAAATTTGGTAAGTAACGATGGAATGCAAAGTACTCACTTGGTGGGGAAACTTGAAAGAAGGTAGAGAAGATGAGAGATCTGGGAGTGGTGGACAAGGACCTGAAATTCAGGGATCACATTGTACAAGTTGTGAAGACGTCAAGTTGGATAATGGCAATGATGTGAAGGACCCTGACATGGAGAAACAGAGGCTATGATGCCACTGCTGTATAAGGTCTTGATCAGGATTATTTGGATTATTCTGCACAGATTTGGTCACCAGGTTTTCATGGTGATATGGATATGTTAGAGACCAAGGGAAGTTTCACAAAGGTAGTCAGTGCTCTTTGGAATGTGGAATATGACGGCATTACAGATTGAGAGAACGTAAATTGCAAAGCCTCATGAACAGGAGGATGAGGAGGGGGGGGGGTATGATTGACACATAAGTTAGTAGGGGTTATTATCAGGTTAGCATGGTCAAGATTTTTCATACAATGGGAGAGGGATGTAGCACAAGAGGCCATCCTTGAAAACTGTATAAGGAGGGTGTGAGCAAATGAGGGAGGAGCAGGTTCTTTACATGGAAAGTGGTTGGTGAGTGGAATGCATTGCCTGGGTGTGTTGTGAATGTAGACACATTGAATCAGTTAAAGGCATGGTTGAACGATCTTTGTGTGTGATAGTGTGTATCTCCCATGATGAGTCTGACTCCTGTCAGATGTTAATAATAATAATATAAAGAACTGCCACCGTATTTAAATACTGGTTTATAGTACTAAAATGACAATCAATATGATAAGGTGATATATTTTTATAATTTCATGTAAAAATAACAAAATATAAACATTATGAAGCTGATGATGAAATTTCACAGCTCGATATTCAAGTGCCGTGAATTTTCTATTAACCTATTAAATCTCGTTTTACTTGAAAAACTGTTCCAATCTGACACCTAAAACACAAATATTAAAAGATACAGAGAACACATAAGCAATTATTTCACATTTAATTAACATGCAATTTTCATAACACACGAGTTTTTTTGTTACATTTTATTTGCATTAACAGTACAGTGAATTAAAAAAAAAATTAAACTATTATCCTATAGGGTGATTTGGCAAAAACCTAGCAAATTTTCAAACGTTCCTAGATCAATCTAAAAATAAATAAATTCCAGTAGGTGTATGAATCATTTTCTTGGTAGAAAAATTCAACAACCTCATATTTCACCAATAGGCACCTACCTACCTACCTGCATCATCCTTCCTGGTGTTCAAATGCAACCAATTCCATGCATATAGCTCTTTTAGCAACATATTGCAAGTATCCACATATGGTGGAAAGTAATTAAGTTAAAAATGATTATTAAAAAAATAAAACAAGTGAAACACGAACCTCAAACCTTAATTTTGCCAGCACTAAATAATGACTGATATCTATTTCTAGTCCTCTCTGAACTTTAAACATCTTGGGAAGGGCCACTTTATGGGAAGGGGCACTACCCAGACCAGTCTGAGTAGTGGTCCTTCCTATAATGCACACAATTACACACATCTGAAGCTAGACCAGATCTTAGGTATGCTATGGCTGTTATGATGGTTATTCCTGAAAGTTTCTTTTTTTGTTTCTGGAAGAACTGCAATTTGTATATTTAATTCATTTAAAATGTTATCTAATTCTTCTCCTTTATGTGCTATGCTTCTAATGTTCCATATAGCATATTTCACCATGTGTTTCTTTTTCCCAAGTTACTTAACCTTTTAAATTTTGCAGTCTTTCACCACGTTTTCTGTCTAGTTTAGATTTCTTTGAGACTTGAAAGTAATATCTGTTCCCCTATGTCAAGTCACTAATATGACAAGTATCCTAGTAATGAGGATACTAGCTCAGGGCAAGTTGGCTTGCCTTTTTAGGTAGTGAAAACTACAATTTCAGAGAAAAGCAAGCATAGCCACATGTCCTCAAATTGCTCTAATAGCAAAGATTGGATGGACTGAGTAGACTGGGTGGGAAGCAATAAGAAGTAGAAGAAAGCAGAGGGGGAGTAGAAGACCAGGTATAGGTATCCACTAGGATACCTATCCAAAGGGCATGCATTTTATTACTTCATTTTATTTTTATTTCATTACTACTATTATAATTATTAAATAATATCAATAATAGTAGGCATACCCAGCCATAGGAAAATTGCCTTTTCCTGAGGTATACTAATGTCACTAAAATTTTAAAAGGGATGAGCAAGTACTTAAAGTTTAGGAAACACTAAAATTCTTAAAATAAATTTAAAAAAATGCCAGAAAGAAATTAAAACTGACTAACATACAGTACAAGAATTTTAATACTTGGGAGCTAGTGTTGACAATGAAGGAAGAACTGAAAGATATAACACAAGCCTAATGAAAGTGAATACTGTTTTCAGAAGAATGAATAATATATAGAAATGATCCATATAATAAAGCCAAAAAAAAAATTATTTTCAATAGAAATATGAAGGTGATATTATTATATGGATTAGAGACACAGAAACTGACAAAGAAACAGGAAGCCCAATTAAACAATTTTCAAACAAAGTGTTTGCATATTATAGAATACTTTTATTATTATTGTTATTATTCAGGCTTCCATGGAGTCAAAAGATTCATTGTGGGAGGTCCTTCCTAGGAAACACAAAGTCTAGCATACCACTCCTTGAACTCATTGACAGCTGTTGCTCTCACTACTCTATCAGACAATGTATTCCACCGTTCAACCACCCTCCATGCAAAGAAACCACTCTTAACCCTCTTGCTCACAGCTTCCTTTCATCACTTCCAGGGATGGCCCCTTGTCCTCGCTCCTTCCCGCTGTAGGGAGTGTTAAAGATATTGGACCTGGACTTGCCTTTTGAGATGGCGAGTGCACATGGTGTGGATGAAATCGAGTTTGAAAAGGGGAGCAGGTGTGTAATGTAGCATCTCACAATGAGTTCCCTGGATGTCTTTTGTAATAATATCAATTTACAAAAGTCATGACTTTAAAGCCACTTATTTGAGAGGTGGAATATTTTTCAGAAGACGTATTTTCTTTAACATAATAGGATTTCTCAACGAATCCCACAAGTAACTGCTATAATAGCTGATAATGGTGAATATAATAATCCAAAATACAAAAATCGGTTATAAAAATAGGATGGGACGCGAGTCTTGTTTCAGAAACCTTCACAGAAATCTGGGAACAAATGGTCACCTTAATATACTGCCCAAATGGCTCCGATAATCACCTGAAAAATGTTCGCTTTCAAACAGACCGCGATATATTCACGATGTTACAAATTCATTTAATTGGCACTATTGGTATAATAAGACTCGCATTCATATCTTTCCATTACATAGACTTCATACAATAGAGTACGAAGTCTGTGTAATGGAAAGAAGAAAACATCTCTCAATTGACTACTTACTTAGATAAGACTTAGGTGCAATATTAAGATTTGTAGTTAAGATATTATTAAAATTCAAAAATAACCACTTCGAACAACAACAGTACACGGAAAGCGCCATGGTTTATATTAACACCCCCAAACGAACCTGAATGTAAACTGGAATATTTCAAGTAAAAAAATTAATAGTTCTACAATTTCAGGATAGACATCAATACTCCTAGAGCTCCATGGGATTGTTAGAATTTTCAATAGAGTGCGTAAATCAAATCAAAATATCAAAAGTAAATTCCCTGAAATCCTTTCATTGTCCAAAGGAAGGAAAAAATTGTTTTAGCCCTAATATTCAGGATCTCTAGGCTCCAAGCTTACCAGTTTCACAGGTGCCTTTCTCAGATGCCAGATTAGCAGGGTTTTTACTCCCGGAAGCTCGGGTTTTCCCGCATACAGTCAAATTGGCCTTGAAAGCATACGCAATTTTCAGATAAAAATAGTAGTGGTGGAAGGTAGTAGACGGGTTGGTGAAGATGGTAGCGGCAGTTTGCTGAAGTTGGTGCATTAAGTGGTGGAGACGGAGAATTGTAGAGTGCCCCCCCCCCCTAGATAAGTCATTGGAGGTGTCACTTAATATTATTATTATTCGTGACACCTCCAAGGAATCCGAAGATTCATCGAGGAAGGACACCTACTATATAACTGTCTCCACCACTACACCGACCTCTACTAGCAATCATCTCCAGCAGCACCATCTACCCACCACCACAACTAGAAAATTTTTGTCTGTAAATTGCGTGTGTTCTGAAGGGACGATTTGTCTTTACGAGGGATGAAAAACCCGAGTTTCCGGGAGAAAAACCCTGCTACCCCCGTATGAGATCGGCTAACTCACCTTCGATTGAAAAAGTCCACATAACGATTCCTCCCGTCACGACGAGAATCGAACTTAGGCTTATTCCAATCGAAGGGTGCAGTGCACCGGCGTTCTTCCAATTGCGCTACAGAGGCATTCAAAACTAAAATAATACGTCTGTTCTTATCAAAAGTCCAATCTACACCTTTCTCTCTCCTCATTCGATCTCCTCCAACCCATCATCATAAGAAAGATAATTATTAAAACGATGTTCTTAATCCTAATTCTAGTCGTTTGTACCTATTCATGTACATATATGTTCTTAACTCGAATATACTGAACTCAGTGCCAGATTTACGTATAAGCTAAAAAAGCTACAGCTTAGGGCCTCGCAATCTGTCGGGGCCTCAAATAAAAAAACAAAAAGACCAGCTCATGTAATTTAAAACAGTAGGTGGCCTCTGGGTTTTGTATAGCTTAGGGCCTCAGCAAGTCTAAATCCGGCCCTGAGTCTGAACTGCTCGGTTCAGAGCTACTTGCTCGAATATAATTCAAATAACATGTCAGTTTCATTTATGGCGCTTTCCGCAAGACTCTGTGCTTGGCCAATTATTGTTTAATTTGTATATAAATAATATAGAAAATATCTTGAAGGGAGTTAATCAATTTTTGCTGATGATGCAAAGTGGGTAGCGACAATTAATCAAGATGAAGTGGAGAGTTTGCAGAATGATTTAAATAAGCTGGTAGTATGGGCAAAAGATGGTGATTATCACTTCAATGTGAAAAAGTCTAAAGTTATGCATTTTGGTATTAAAAGATTACAAGATATGTACAACATTTGTAGACTATATTCCAAGAGACTGATGAAGCTAGAGATGTGATACAGAGGTGGATATAGAGTTGGAGTGCAAAGGGAATATTGTCCAAAATAACAACTGGATTACTTGGCTATTGAAGAATACACTGACATGCAGAGATAATGAAGTTATTATTCCTCTTTATAAGACGTTGATACGTCCACATCTGGATTGTTGTGATCATGTCTGGTCGACTGGATTATGAAGAGATCAGAAACTGATAGAAAAATTTCAGGGGTGACTGACCAAGTTGGTGAATGGCGAAAGAAATGCCCCTTGCATTGATAGATTGAGAGTTTGTGGATTACATAAGTTGGTTGATAGGCGGAGAAGAGTTGATTTGATATAAACAATTAAGTTACTAAAATGTTTTTATAAGAATGATGAAGAAAAAATATTTTAGCAGTGGGATGGTGGTGGTGGAAGAACAAGAGTTCATCCCTCTAAATTAAGGAAGAGTAGAGTTAACAAGGCTGTCAGGATTATATTTTTCTCTTGGAGAGTATTGAATGAATGGAATGCGTTGCCTAACACAGTTTTCAGTGCTTCGTCTGTCAATAAGTACAAGAACAGGTATGCGTGGATAGTTTGAATCTCCCGCGATGAGTCTACTGACTCATTGTCTAGACACCCCCTATTGTTTGAAGTTAGGGAATATTCCAGGTTTTTTAATAACATAAAAACCGGCGTACAGGTAGTAGGAAGTAGTATTACTTCGTAGCAGTTGCATACAGGTGATATAGCAACAAGACGTGAACACAGTGATAGGCGAAGTCAAGAGAGGCAGAGACTTCAAGAGAGGTGTCATCGTGAGCTCTCACATTGGTGACACCTCTCTCGAAGTTGAACGGCAATTGCAGGTTTCGCGATGAGATCAACGAATGGAGGTGTTCTGGCATCATTAATGCAGGAAAACACTCAGGGTGGCCGCCGAAAATGACTGTGAGGGACAGGAGGGTGTTAAAACGTAATGAGTTCAAGAGCACCAGTAACACCATGTTGAGCACTAATACTGTAATGTAAGTAGCTCCAATTTACTAAGTTTCCACGAAAGAGTAGCGGCACACAACCCGAACATTACAACAACGAACAAGGCGGATCGTCCGTCATGTGGTGCACACAGCATATGAACTGTACAATTGAACCAATGGAAAACGGTACTCATGAGCGATGAGTCAAGGTACATCTGTTTCCAGTCTGATGGCAGGGTGTGGAGGTGGTGGAGCAGTAATGGTTTGGTGGTGGAGGAGTAATGGTGTTGGGTCCATTCAGTTAGTTTGGAGTGCGACCATTGGTCGTTTTCCGTGGCTCCATGAAACCCATGTTACCATCATTATGACAATGTCCCATGCCTCAAAACTGCAGTTGTTATGGAATGATATGAAGAGATGAAACGACTGCCCTGGCCTATGCAGAGTCTTGATCTTAACCCTATTGAACTCTTGTGGTACGAATTGAAGCAGCGATTGAGGTCCAAAGTAGCATGTCCTTCATCTGTTGTTGAACTCAATAATGCTTTGATGTAGGAATCGAGACAAATTCCACCTGATGTCTACAGCTCATTGGTGGAGAGCCTCCCCCAAGGGGGTAGGAGATGATAAAAGCCAAAGGTGGACATAAGCAATATTAAAGCTCGCCTGCCGGTGGCATATGTAAATTGCTAAAGTCAAAATTATTGGTAGATAGTGTATAATCGTATACAAACTCAGCATATAGTTTTGGAGTTTTTGTGATCTCTCTCTCTCTCTCCCTCTCTTGCTGTGTGTGTGTGTGTGTAAAACCAATATCAGTATGACAACATATGCAAAATAAACGCCAGAAAAAATTTACATAAATAGTTTAATTAAGTAATAGAAGTGCAAATGATAAAAACAAGCTGGTGTGTAAATGGAGTTTTATTCACCTACCAGATTGATGCTAAAATTCAGGAAAACTTAAGCAATTACATTGGAAGGAAGAAAGATTACATGGAATTTATACATCTACGAAGCAATAAATACTTAAGGGATCATGCGATGGAAGGGACTCAAGTTGAAAGAGTATTGGACCTGTTCTGTGGATCAGAATATCTATCCATTACCAAAGTGATCACCTTGCTTCCGATTTGGGAAAGTGGCCATGCTGTCTTATCCTTCGATATTCCAAAACATGAGGAATTCATCGCAACATAGCAATGCTTATTTTCTTAAATACTTAAAATTTTCTACATGAATTTTTTTAGAAATATACGGTCTACATGACGAATATTCTAAAATGAAGGGATATATGTGAAACTATGAAGCAGGTTATTATCTCAAGTTTAGAAAGATGCTTCAAGCTGTGATGTCATACATACAATGGAACGACGTTAGTAGTGCATAAGAGATAGTTAAGCGTTATCTAGAGTAAGCAATTTTAAATTGCATACCTAAGGTATGGAGGGTAAATCAGGTGAGAGTTAAATGGATGAAGAGAGTTAAGCATAAGTTTGGGGAAAAAAAGCTGTGGAAGGAACATAAGGAGAAAGCTGAAAAGATAATATCCAAGAACAGCAACGATCAGGAAGGAAGGTGACCAGCATGGTAAAAAAAAGGGCAAAATCAGTTTATGATAAATATCCTGTCGTCTCTTTGGCAGATCTTTTATCATAAACTGATTTTGCCTTTTTTTTACCATGTTGGTCACCTTCCTTCCTGATCGTTGTACTGTTCTTGAGTATTATCTGGTCAGAATGATTACGGAAGTTAGCTTTAATAAATGCAGATTGTAGAGTAGTACTAGAAACAGACGACATTGTTGAACTATTGATTGATCATTTTACAAGGGTATATCACCCAAGAAAAAATTGTCATGACAGAGGTGACAGGGACGGATATGAGTACAAATCTTGAAGAAATTGAGATATTTAGTAAATTGCAGAATCCGAATGAAAATACAGCTGTGCGATGGACTGAATGTGGGTATTGCCCGCGTTTCAAAAGAATGTGCAGGGAAATTCGTAACGCCCTTGACTAGGTCTCTCAGCTCTGAATGTCCAAACAAAGAGTACAAACAGAGCAAGATAATTCTTTTGCATAAAGGAGGATCTAAGTCTGTAGTAGCAAATTATAGATTAATTATATCTCAGGAGCAGAGATCAATATACTGGAAGAGTTGGTGAAAAAGAGAAGTGAAGAATGGGTGGATAAGAATATGATACTATATGAGAAAAACCATGGTTTTGTCAACAGTCGGTCACGATTTAGTAATCTAGTAATTTTTATAATAGAGTGACAACTGAGTTGTATAAAGGAATGGATCACTGACATTTTGCTGGATGTTGGAAAAGGGACAGGACAGCACATGGAACCCTGTTACATAAACTTCAAAAACTGGGGATAAATAGAAAGCTGGTGATATGGAGGATGGGTTGTTGATGAGAGATACCAAAAGTACTATACGGAGACGAGATATCCAGGATAATCAAGGTGAGTACTTGTGTGTTTCAGGACTCTGTGCTAGAACCACTTCAGTCTGTTAATTCAGTTGTTCGCTTGTGATGCAATGCTAGGTAGGCAAATAGTTAATTAAGGTGATGTATGGTTGGTTTATGGTCGATTTCTTGAGCTTACGGGACGAAAAACCACCCTATTTTCAGGGAGAATAAAATCATTTTTCTGTGGTAGAGTATGACTAACTCAGGATCCGGTCAAAGAAGGGGCTTAGAACAATTTCCTCAGCTCGGGAGCTAGACATGAACTTAGGTCTATCTTCGTGCAGAGTAGACAGAGGATCCAAGCGTCACTTCCACTGAGTTACACGGGCATATGTGATAGCAATTCTGTTGATATTTTTGTTCTGGCATGATTTGTCTTTATACTATACGGAGGTGCCCATGCAATTATTATTATTATTGTTGATAATAATAATGGAAAGATAACTAGCTAGATCATGAACTGTACAAGGAAATAAAGATGTCCAGCATGATAGTAAAGGCAAAGACAACATAAAATTATGATAAGAAACCAGCTGATAAGGATAAAGGAAATCCAATGGAATTCTATCGTTACGTTACAGGTAAGAGAAGGAACGTCTATGGATGTAACCTTAATAAGTTTTTATGGTGCCAAGGTGAGAGAAGCAGATACAATAGTGATTTACTGCGTCATCACGTTGTAAATTTATATCATCCAAATGAGGTTAATGTTGTAACATATATGACAGAGACCTGATGAGGGAACAGTGGTGGACGACTTGCAGGTTCCTAGGATATGATAGAATCTCAGTGTATATAACGTTGTGGATTAGTTTGGTTTGTTTGCGAGAATTTGAAAGAAAACTGGCAATGCTTATGGCTGGGCGCTTTAATTTAAGATTCAATTCCAAGCAAATGGAAGGAAAATAATTCTCTTACATAACAGTGGTTCTAGAACTGTAGTAGAAAATCATAGAATAATCAATATCTCAGTATTGGTGGTAAGCATATTGTAAAATTTGGTCAAAAATATAATTCAATAATTTGTGGATAATAATATGATACTCAATTAGGGGCGACATGGGATTTTGAACCTGAATAGCATAAAAGAAATTCCTACTCGATGATAATGCTGGATTTTGCGAAAGCATTTGAGAGAGTTTCACAGCTCCTTTTGCTTTCCGCGTGCCTTCTGAATACATGACTAGTTTGCATCTTTTAATTTCTTAAATTACATACATACATGTTATGTATGTATATAATTTATCTGATACAAAATTCAGTGTTAAAAATATTACGCTTTAAATTATGTTAATTATTATTATTATCAGAAAAAAAGTCATAGCTACAGGGAACTTCGTACGCTCCAGGGTTAGCAACTCTGATCTGCTCGCCTAAGGATACACTTCACACTCTAGCACACCCTGGAGTGTATGAAGTTCCCTGTGACTGTGATTTAGCCTACTATGGGCAGACAGGAAGATTTATTGACGTTCACCTGAAAGAACATAAAAAATACATTCGCAACCATTATTTTAACAAGTCAGGACTAGCAGACCACGCTTTGGACACTCCTTCACACAGAATTAGATGAAAGAAAACTAATGTGCAATTCAGAAGTCGTTACAGATCCGAAAGATTATTTTTTGAGAAAGCCGTAGCGAAGAAGAATTCTCCTAACCTGAACAAATACAGTTACATTAATTTGCCAAGCATTTGGGAGACTGTTATCTTAAGAGCAACTCCCATGTAGCTTTAATTTTGTTTCAACATTAGAGGGTGCCAAAATAGGACTTTAGATCTTTGTCCATTACAACTGCATTGTTACACTTACTCATTGTCGCGTTTATATGCTTTGTTGTGCTCTGATGATGCTGATCTGAAATTCAGAGAAATAAAAGCAGTTAATAAAACATCGTTTTATAAAATTATTCGTTTGATGTTGTTAATACATTTGAAAAATAAGTCATGAATAACCATCAACATCTAAGCTTCTCTGTTAGACAGATTTGTTTGTTTGTTCAGGTCGAGTTTCTACTGTCTTCCTCAAAGCTTCTGAAAGCTTAACCAGCCAAACGCGAAACCACCACCATCTATTATCTTCTGCGGAAGGCAATGAATGGCGGTGGTTTCGCGGTTTTCATTCATCACCCATCAGTATGCACGTGTAATTCAAGACAAATGAATTTAGAGAGCCAGAGAATGAGTTTATATTTACACATTCACTTAGAAACATAGATGAAGATATATATAAAGATATGCTTTTATACATACATATATACATATATTTATGTACGTATGTCAGCTGACGCGTTTATTCCCGTGTAGGAAGTAGGCGAGGTGATCATTTTCCTATGAAACTTTTAGAGACTGTGGAGGGAAGTTCAATCATCACTAGTAGTCAATCAGAGCTAGCACAAGACTATCACTAATAATAATATATGGCTTCGGTGAAGAGAGGCGAATGACAAGTGACCCCACCTCGTGATCCCTAATTCTGACACTATGTGTTACTGTCTAAAAAGAGTGGGGGTTCTAAGATCGATTTTCTTGAATTTACTGGACGAAACACCCTGGTTTCCGAGAGGAAAAAACCCCTTGCTGTTGCCGAAGAGGCTCAGTAAAAGTAAGTTCCTCTAGTTGAAGACTAGAGTCGAATTCACGAGTCTCTCTGTTCAAATGATTTAGCGCCAAGGAAAGCGCAGTCCGTCTCCACTGAACTATAGCTATGCAGGTTCGCCTACTTCCTATACGGGAATAAAAGGCGTTAACGGATTACCAAGTATAAAATTTCTTGGTATCTTTAACATTGTGTGTGTGCGTGCGCGCGCACGGTTTGCATGAAAGTGAATCGCCAGGAGGGGATTTCTTTGGCCGGGAGAAAAAATTACTTCAAATTTTCACCAATAGAGAGCGCTGTACAACATGGATTATTTGTAAATAAGTGCAAATGACAGTTCCATAAAATACAGGCTGTATAGTTCATAATGAATGCGTGCAAATTCCCCTTCATTAGGGGTGGACAAATTTGTTTTTGTGAAAAGAAAAATTTGTGGCTCTGATGCTTACTTTGGTGGTGTGATGATTAGGCACCATTAAGGAGGTGGAAAAGCTATGTCTGTGATTCTTGCAGCTTCCTATGTACTGCTTACACCGTTTGTTAATTGTGCCGCTAGGGCATTCATTTGCGATACCACAACACTGGTACGGATTTCGTATAACACTGGTCTGCATGTGTGAGGGCGATGTGACAAATTTCCAGTTTACTCGAACGTTGTATTAGAGACTGTATTCTTGCAGGAGTGATAGGACCTCGACCTTTCTTCATTCTTTTCCGAATTCGGAACTTTCATAAAAGTTCTGCTACCGATTTCCCACTTATGTAAGACAAGTTGACTAACAATGTGTCATCCACCAAAGTAAGCCTTACGCAACAAGTTTTTCTTTTCACAAAAACAATTTTGTTAACCCTAAATCACAGGGAATTTGCACGCATTCATTACAAGCTGTTAGCGGTACAGCCTGCGTTTTTTTATAGAACTCTCATTTGCACATATTTGCAAATGATGCATGGTACAACGTCCTCTATCGGTAAAAATCTGAATTAATTTTTTTTTTACCGCCAAAAATAATTTCCCTGCTTGCTATTCACTTTTGTGCAACCTGCACTCTAATATGCCAATTTTTCTAATTTTTATCAATTACTGAAATATCTAGGAACTTAAAGGGCACCCTGTACGAAAGTATATACTGTATATATACATAAAAAAAAAAAATCAGCTAACGCCTTTTTATTCCCGTATATATAGGGAGTAGGCGACGCCGTTTTTAGTCCTATCTAACTTTTGGAGACTGAATGGGCAGTTCAATCTCCACTGATACCCAATCAGAGATAGCTAGCCCAAGGCTATCACTAATTAAGCGGCACGCAGTGAAGAGTGACGGCTCAATAAGTGCCGCCAGTTCGTGGTCCCTAACGCTAACACTTGTATTTAGCGTCTGACGATTTTCTTGAGTTTACGAGACGAAAAACCCGAGTTTACTGGAGAAAAAAACCGATTGCCCGTGCCAGAGATCGACTAACTCGGGCACCGGTCGAAAAAAGACTTAGAAAAATTTCCTCTAATCGCCCACTAGAGGAAATTATATATATATATATATATACAGAAAAAGAGAGAGAGAGACAGAGAGAGAGCCTGGATGTGGCGTTTGCACACCATGGCGATTGACTGGGTTTTTTTCTCCCGGTCTCGGGTTTTTCGTCCCGTAAACTCAAGAAAATCGGCCGTTGAACCCACATTATTTCAGAGATTAAATACGAGTGTTAGAGTTAGGGACAACGAGATGGCGGCACTTGTTGAGCCGTCTCTCTTCACTGCATACCGCTTAGTTAGTGATAGCCTTGGGCCAGCTATCTCTGATTGGGTATCATTGGAGATTGAACTGCCCATTCATTCTCCAAAAGTTAGATAGGGCTAAAAGAACGGCGTCGCCTGCTCCCTATATACGGGAATAAAAAGGCATTAGCTGATTTCTTTCTTTTTTTTTCCTTTTTTTGATATACTATATATACATATATATATATATATATATATATATATATCAAATCAGCTAACGCTTTTTATTCCCGTTTACGGGAGTAGACGAGGCCATTTAGACCTATCTAACTTTTGGAGACGGAGTGGGCACTTTTATCTCCACTGGTACCAATCAGAGATAGATGATCCAAGGCTATCACTAATTAAGCGGTACACAGTGAAGCGAGACGGCTCAATTGTGCCGCCATCTCGTGGTCTCTAACCCTAACACAATATATTTAATGTCTGAAATAATGTGGGTTCTACGGTCGATTTTCTTGAGTTTACGGGAAGAAAAACCCGAGTTTCCGGGAGGAAACACCCGCTTGCCCATGCCCAGAGATCGACTAACTCGGGAACCGGTCGAAAAAAGGCTTAGAAAAATTTCCTCTATATATATATATATTGGAAAATGGAGTAAAACCAGATATATATAAATATATATATATATATATATATATATATATATATATATATTAACACTATACAATTCACAAACTATCAGTAATTTATGATACATCTTAATTCTGTGTAATGATTCTGAATAAGTCTGTTTTGACACTGGCCACGTATTTCAACTAATGACTGTTGTATTAGGAGCATCCGAATGGAATTCGGTAGCTGAAAGTCACAAAGTATGTGGTCAAAAGTCCGTTAAGGGTGTGGACTACAGATGCAATATGGTGATTCCAGGATATGGAATGGTGTAAGTAGTGTCTTAGTTTTCCATGTCTCGTTAAGTACCGTGGTTAAACCCGGAGAAATGGTGTGTTTTTCAACTGGAATGTGCTTCTGATGCTTTGTTGTTGGTCCGTTTTTTTGATATTTTTCATTCTTCTTCTTCTTCCCACAAGTTTAGACTTCTTTTTTCTGCAAGTGGGTTTGGTAGTATAGCTCCAGTATATGGTAGTATCAATGGTAGTATAGCTCCAGTATCTATTGTTTCAGCGCTCGTTTGCCTAATCCTCACTTAATCTTTGCCGAGTAAACTAGGAGGTTTACTACCTGTAAGCTTTTTTTTTAGACAATGTATGAGATGTGCTTATTGAAGGTAAATTTTTCGCTATTGCTACCTCGAGAACTACTCCCTTTAAGAAGACCGTTACAGGTTGTTTTGATTATTTGCGTGAGATGTGGAGCACTTTAGACTTGGTGCTATAGAAAGTAACTTTATTCTCGCGTGCCCACTCTGTAATTTTAAAGATTTCTTCGTTAGCCGTTACTTCTAACTGTGAGCCGTCACTTCCCCGAATCATTATCATCGCAACATCGTCGAAAGCTGTGACTGTTGTTTCAGCAGTGGAAGGAAGTTTTAATACAGAGTTACTTGATGGTTTTTGTATGAATGTTTTGAGTACGTTTTTTGGGCACTTCAAATCTCTTAATTGATTGATAATGGCAGGACATTATCAATCAATTAAGCGAGTGAGATCAGCAGTATTCTGAACTCTGTGAACTCTGTGAATTCCTCTGTGTACGCCTTTACCTTCATAATTGCATCTAATGTGCTGAGATCTAAATGCATATTAATTGATGCTTAATCGGTTTCTTGAGTAGACATAGTGCATTATTTAGTTTATTAGGAGTTTTATTAAGAGTTTTATGAACACCTAAAAGAGATTAAAAACCTAACAAAGAAACATTATATAAACATAGTGATGGGTGACTTCAATGCAAAAGTGGGAAGAGGGGATGATGGAGAAATTGTTGGCGAACATGGCGTAGGCACCAGAAATGACAGAGGAGATCGCCTAGTCCAATTCTGTCAGGAAGAAGATCTAACAATAGTAAATACCTGGTTTAAACTTCCACCCAGAAGACTGTATACTTGGAAATCGCCTCAAGATAACCAACATAATATTGTCAGAAATCAAATTGATTATATACTGATAAATAAAAGATTCCACGGTAGTATAAAGAGTGCAAAGACTTATCCTGGAGCAGATATCTCATCAGACCACAATCCCATAGTTGCAGAAGTACGTCTTAGATTAAAATCATCTAAAAAATCACAAAAGAACAAAAGAAAATTGATGTAGAAAAACTGAAAGACCCGAACATAAATAAAAGCCAAGACACAGCTTAACCTGCGATTACAACAGATTAACATAGAAGAAAATAAAAGTATGGAATCTCTTTGGAATAGCTTAAAGAATGCCATCGAAACAACAAGTATTGAAGAAGTAGGTTATGTGAATAATATAAAACAACAGGAATGGATGACAGATGAGATTCTTTCTCTTATTGATACAAGAAGAATGTATAAAAGCAAAGACCTAGCCAGGTATACAGAAACACATAACATCATCAAGAAAAAAATAAAAGAAGTCAAGGAAAATTGGATGAAAAATTTATGTACTGAAATTGAACTGCTTCAGAAACAACATGATAATTTCAATCTGTATAAGAAAATCAACGAAATTTCCGGAAAACTGAAGAAAAAGCAAATAGCATCTCTAAGAGACGAAAATGGAAAATAGTTCTAGAAGAAGAGAATAAAACACAGATTTGGATAAAATATGTAACAGAACTTTTCAATGATACTAGACAGAAGCCTATAAATATAAAAGATAACATTCAAGGACCAGCAATCATGAAATGCGAAATAGAGAATGCTATACAAACAAGTAAAACAGGAAAAGCCAGTGGACCAGATGGTGTGCAAACAGAATTTTTAAAATTAATCGAACCAGATAACATCAAACTTCTTGAAAAACTATTTAATAAAATATATGAAAGTGATGAATTTCCATCAGATTGGCTCAAATATACATTTATCACTGTCCCAAAGAAACCCAAAGCGAATTCCTGTGGTGACTTCCGACTTATTAGTCTAATGAGCCAAACATTAAAAATATTTTTGAAAGTAATTCAGAATCGCATTTATAGAAAAAGTGAAGAAACTCTAAGTGAAACACAATTCGGCTTTCGGAATGGTTTTGGTACTAGAGAGGCCCTTTTTTGTACCCAAATATTGATACAAAAATGCATAGAAAAACAGAAATCTGTCTTTATGTGTTTCATAGATTTTGAAAAAGCATTCGACAAAGTCAGACACACCAACTTAATAGAAATCCTTCAACAAATAAGGCTAGACGAACAAGACATAAGACTAATAACAAATCTGTATTGGAATCAGTCAGCTACCGTTCAATTAGACAACATTACCACCAGTGATATTAACATCAAAAGAGGAGTGAGACAAGGATGTTAGCTCTCAGCACTCCTGTTCAACATATATGCAGAGGTAATCTTTAAAAAAGCATTGCAAGAATGTCCAGAGGGAATCACAATAAATGGAAAGATTGTTAACAACCTACGATATGCAGATGACACCGTGCTAATTGCAGATAACATTATGGATCTCCAAAAACTCGTTGACAGAGTATACATAGAAAGCCAAAGAATGGAAATAAATATAAACATCAAGAAGACAAAATACATGATCATCAGCAAACATCCAGCCTCATCAATGAAACTGACACTCAATGGGAAAAATATTGATCAAGTGTCAAGATATAAATATCTTGGTTGCTGGCTTAATGAACGATGGGATCCAGAAATAGATATAAAGACAAGGATTGAAGTTGCACGGCAGTCTTTCATGAAAATGAGAACACTATTCTGCAATAAAGACCTAAACATGGAAGTCAGATGCCGAATGCTGAAATGCTACGTGTGGTCTATTTTGCTCTATGGAGTTGAAACATGGACATTGAATGCGACAACCATCAAGAAAATCGAAGCCTTTGAGATGTGGCTATACAGAAGAATGCTAAAGATATCATGGACAGAAAAAATTACCAATGAAGATGTCTTAAAATCCATTGGCAAAGCTAAACATCTTGTACAAATAATCAAGAAACGAAAAACATCATATCTTGGACACATCATGAGAAACAGCAAATACCAACTTCTACAAACTATTTTGGTAGGAAGAATTGATGGCAAAGGAACTAGAGGAAGAAAAAGAATATCATCGTTTCACAACATCAAGACGTGGACAGGAAAGAGCAGTGCACAACTGCTCAGATTAGCACAAGAGCGCAGTTTGTTCGCCAAGATGGTCGCTGATCTTCGATAGAAGATAGCACAATAAGAAGGAGTTTTATTAGGAGACTGATAGGGCTGTATTTGCTAATTTCGTCGGATATTTCTTATTTTGGTTTGATTATGACCATAATTTTAGAGCCTTTCCATATTAAAGGAAATCGCCCTCTTTTCGGATGGTATGAATTTGGGGAATTGGAAAAAAGCTCTTAGAAGTATATCGATAGTTATTCCATCCTCTCCAGGAGTTTATCTTGGATCTATTGATCTTAATATTTACTCGATTTTATAAATTGTATATAAGTCATCGTTAGGAGTGTCTATATTTGTTTTCATTCTTTGTCTGTAAGTTTTGTGGATTTCTTTATCTGTTGATTCGTCGTCATCAGGAATAAACGTATGCTGCATTTGGCTACTTTTCTTAAATCCTGATTATTGTATGTTCTTTTATATAGTCGTGTGGGTGTGTTATCACGTTTTCTTAAGACTCTCAGTTAGTCGTTTCAACAAGTTACTGATTTTATTCCATCGACGTTTAGCTTCTTGGTTGTTCTGAGTGTTTGGTCGCTGGATTTTTTCAGATCTCATGAAAGCGTAGAATCAAGGAAGTCTATATCGGCTTGTACTGATGCCCCAGATGGCTAGGTTGTTGTCCAAGCTTAGCTGTTGTTCGCTGATCCCATTAAAGTGATGTTGTGAGATTAGGCATGAAAATTTAGTTTCAATACTTTTAGAAATATTTCTAAATTGATTTTATTGGTGTTATTGCGATGGTTTGTATGGTGTAAAAAAAAAAAAAAAAAAATCGGCGAACGCCTATTTGTTCCCGTATAGGGAGTAAGTGTATACCGTTTAAATTTAAAAAAAAAAAGTTTACATTTTTATTATTGATGAAACTTAATATGTGATAATCAGAAGAGCTTTCCTCTTCCTCTCATTTCCATTGGGAAACTCGGGGTAAAATAGTATAGTTTGCTATCGTCAGATCAATGAAGCTGCTTCCTCTTGCATTTTCAAATAATGGAGTATTACAGTCGTCGTTTAGTATGTGTAGGGAATTTGATGTTAAGAACACTTCCAGAGTTTTACCTCTGTTGTTTGTGCAGTCGTTAAAGCATAAAACCAAAAGGGTGTTACTATCTTCCAAGAATTAGGCCATGGCTAATGGTAAAATCCACGATGGATCCCATTTTTTTTAAGCTGTGTTTTATTGTTTTATGTCAGTATGAGTGTCGAGATATATACTCGCAGCAAAAGTTTTAATTCTGAGGTACATTATTTCGATAAGTACCGACACTGCTGTGTTGAGAAATCAATATTGCCACGATTTCAAGGTTCACCACGAGTATTGCAGCTCACTTTCTTTCTTTCTGATCCTTTGGAAAATATTTTATAATTAGTTGGAAAGAGACATATTTTGTTATTGATGTTGTAGGCTTCTTATATTAATGCTAGTCCTATTTCTTTTATATATATATGAGTTATATTAAGTTATATACAGCCTTGATAGAGCGTTGAAAGTTTATTTGAAGGCATGCCAGGGAAGTAGTTCTGTTTCTGCTAATTTTATTATTGCTTTCCATAATCTATGTTTTGAATTTTGAGCTGTCTATAGTAGTTGTATGTCGGACAGTCTTTGCTTAGTACCATATGTTTGCAGTTGTTTTTGTTTTGGAATGCTTGTTATGATTATGGCAATTTTTGCAGTTCATCTCTGTCTTATTTCGTGGTCACTCGCTAAATTTATGTTCTTTAGAGAGAATGGAAAGGTGAATTTCCTCCTGTAGCTTTTGTATGATAGCGTAATTTTTGCAGTTAAGGAACCTCAGAAGGTTTACCATGTCTACATAATGGAAAATTCTCCACAGCATTTTGACACCTGTTTTCAGCAATTTGTCCTCAGCGTTAGATCCACTTCAATAATTAAGAATCTCTTGTTTGTTTGTTTTATTTTATTTCTCGTGATGAATGACTGTGTCATATTTGTATCGGTACTGAAAAGTTCTTCGTTCTGCATGCGGATTGAGTCAATGGCATTGTTCGTATCAATTTCACTGGGAATATCATATATAATTAGCTTTGGATGATGTTTCTTACTGGAATTTGCTATTAACGTGTCCTGGCATTCCAAGTGATTTCGTTATATACTTTTCATTTTTGTGATTCCGATTTTGATTTTCCGTGGGTCTATTTTTTTCTTTGATGATATTTTTGGTTTCTTCGCTGTTTACTTGAGCTCTCAGTTTCACTATTAATTTATAGCATGGATTGTTTTCAGATTCGTCTTTGTTTTAATTATTAGTAGTGTTATGCGACACCTCCAGAGAGACCAAGGACTCATTACGGGAGGGCACATTACTCTACTTCGCTAAATACATCTCAAACTCTCCGCTACTACTTAATTCTCCACACTACTACCATGGACGCCATCTATCGACCATCATTACCAACAACAGTATTTTTTGTCTGTAAATTGCGTGTGTTCTGAAGGCCGATTTTTCTGTACAGGGGATAAAAAACCCGAGTTTCAGGGTGAAAAAACACTGCTATCGCTGTATGAGACCGGCTAACTCACCTTCAACTGAAAACCCCCGTATAAAGATACCCCGCGTTACGACGGGTATCCTTATATCTATCTCTCTCTCTCTCTCTATATATATATATATATCAATAATCAGCTAACGCTTTTTATTCCCTTTATAGGGAGTACGCGAGGCCTTTATATCCAATCTAACTTTCGGAGACAGAGTGGGCAGTTCAATCTCCATCGGCAGCCAATCAGAAATAGCTGGCCCATGTCCAGTGGCACACTCAGGATTTAATCTTGTAGGGGGGCGGTCGCTCAGGATTTAACCTTGAGGGGGGGAGGCGAGTTGAGCAGGCGATTTGAGAATACACACACTACGCATCACATACGACCTATGACTTAGCATCTGCAGTGATCGCTAATTCATAAGTAGTAGAGAAATAGAAGACATGACCCAACATAAATTTAAAAAATTAATTTTAATTAGCAAAAGATTTTTGGAAAATTTTCTAGTGTTTTTTCCTTTTCTTTGGGGATTGCCCAGGCCCCTTGTCCCCCCTTTAAGTGCGCCAGTGCCCATGTCTATCACTAATTATAGCAGCCACCGATGAAGAGGCTGGAAAACAAATGCTGTCATGTATTCGTACCTAACCCTAACAAGATATGTTACTGTCTGAAATAATGTGGGTACTACGATCGATTTTCTTGAGTTTACTGGATAAAAAACCCGAGTTTCTGGGAGGAAAAACCCGCTTACCTGTATCAGAGATCGACCAGCTCGGGAATCGGTCAAAGAAAGGCTTAGAATAAGTTCCTCCAGTCGGCGACTAGATTTGAACTTATGTCTGACTTCAAGCGACCAAGCGCAGAGAACAGAAGTTGCTGATTATATTTTCCATCACTTCTGAGAGAACAGAGGTAAGGATAACGACTGGTAGTCCGAAGGCAGGTACAATCTACCTTCTCCCTGATGCTTCTCTACAGATACCAGATTTATTTATTTCCAGTTTGGTTCCACCTTTCCTCCTCCATCGCTTAGGAAGGGTTGAGCCATCATAATGAGGAATTAAGTATGTATTTATGACTGTAGATTAGTGTGTTCACGGGGCCGGTTTGCTGTTTTGAGGGGAAAACCTTGAGTTCCTGGGTCAAAAATCCTCTACTTCCTATGAAACCCCCTAACACACCTTTTGTCGAAAGAGACTGGATAAAGGGGTTCTCACGTCATTGACGGAATCGAACCGAGGTCTGTCCGACCAAAGGGCTTCGTTTTTACAAATGCGCTACGAAGGAAGGAGAGATACCAGATGAGCGTGAATGTAAAGATAGTAAAGTTAGGTGTCTATTACATAAAAATTAATTTTAAAAAATAAAAAAAATCAGCTAATTCCTTTTTATTCTCGTATAGGGAAAAGGCGAGGCCGTTTTAGCCCTGTCTAACTTTTGGAGATTGAGTGGACAGTACAATCTCCACTGGTACCCAATCAGAGACAGCTGGTCCAAGGCTATCACTCATTAAGCGGCACTAAGTGAAGAGAGACGGCTCAACAAGTACTGCCATCTAGTGGTTCCTGACCCTAACACAATATATTTAATGTCTGGAATAATGTGGGTTCTATCGTCGATTTTCTTGAGTTTACGGAACGAAAAATCCGAGTTTCCAGATGAAAAAACCCGTTTTCCCGTGCAAGATTTCGACTAACTTGGGAACCGGTCGAAAAAACGCTTAGAATAATTTCCTCTAGTCGCCGAGTAGATTAGAAAGGAAGTCTTCCTTCATGCAGTCAAGTACTGTAGTCTGCAAACGCTACATCCACTGAGCTACACAGGCTACCTTACACAGAAAAAATTAAATAACAATGGATAAAACAACAGTTACAATCAGTTAAACTAATATGATTAACTAAACTGTGAAAAAATCACTTATCTTTAAGCATTAAGCAGCGATAATAATGATGCTCCACATAAATGTGCCATCTGCTGGCCCAAAAGTTGCTAGAAAAAGAGTCGCATTAAGCCACAAATGATCTAATATAATAACTACAGATAAAAGTTACATAAATTTCCATCAGAAAGAGAAAAATAGCTGCTTGTATTAAAAATAAGGTACTGTGATATTAACAATTTAGAAATGAAAAGCAATGCCTTGCTGTTCACTTACCACGAAAAACAGTTTACTGTTATGGCTCAGTAGAAAGCAAATTATGAAGCGAAGTTAGCAACCCAGGCTAAAGAAAATCCCAAACAGTTCTTTCAATTTATTCACTGCAACTATAAGAAAGAATGTAAACGGCAGAATGATTATAAGGAATCATTCTGCCATTCAACTATTTCAGTCGAAATAGTTAATTTACTAAGTGAACGCTTTGCAAGTGCATATCATCCAGGCCGTGATATAGTAGGAATGAGGGATGCGGTGGCTTATAGAGGGAACTGAGCTGAATGAAATGAAGGTGGATAACATATTATAGAATCTTAATGTGAATACATCTGTGGGAATGGATGATATACCATCTCGAGTTTTATGTGGAGCGGCAAAGTGATTGTCAGTGTCCTTGACCATATTGTATAATCTAAGTCTCAGTTCTGGATCAGTCCCGAGTGGGTAGAAATTTGGGGAAATAGTTCCATTGCATAAAGGAGCCTCCAAGACTGATGAATAAAATTACTGACCAATCAGCATATCAGGAGTCGTTGTCAAAGTATTGGAAATTTTGGTCAAGAGCAAAATACAGGAATGGATAGACGGGAATACGATACTGTATGGGGACAGCATTATTTTGTGAAGGGTAGATCATGCCTCAATAACTTCTTCATGCTTTATAATACCGTGATAGCTGAATGGGATAAGAGTAATGGGTTTGCAGCGAGCGATACTGCTGGATTTTACAAAGGCTTTTGACAGGAGAATACCACATGGAATTCTAATCAATAAACTGCAGCACGTGAGGATGGGTATAGGGTTGTGAGATGGATAGGAGGGTGGTTGATGGAGAGTTATCAGAGGATAGTGCCGCAGGGTTCTGTTTCTTGGACCACTGCCAGTGCCATAACGAGGGCTTGGCAAAAGAGGCGCCCGCCACGGGTGCAACTAGGTTTGGGCGCAAAACTTAAAAAATAAAAATAAATAGATATAAAAGTCCGCTATTGTATATTGTATTGGTAAATTTCGGTAATACGTCGCTTTATACACACATATTCTTCAACACACTGCAATTCATTTTGATAGAGTTAATAGTAAGTATTTAGCATATTGCATTTAGTAAAATTTAACTTGTTACATTTAAATTTTTCAAAATATTTGTCATTATTGGGTTAGGGGGCGCGAGTTAGACACTTGCCACAGGCGCTTCATAACCTCCTTACTGGATTGACCACTGCTATTTAATTTGTTCATTAATGATATAGGAAAGGATCTGAGAGGAACTGTTCAGGC
The DNA here is from genome assembly GCF_054136105.1 of Typopeltis vanoorti. Lineage (NCBI taxonomy): Eukaryota > Metazoa > Arthropoda > Arachnida > Uropygi > Thelyphonidae > Typopeltis > Typopeltis vanoorti. The sequence continues at coordinate 8,023,499 of NC_143572.1, forward strand.
TGATGATGCAAAGTTGGGTAGAGCAAAATCAGCTAACGCCTTTTTATTCCCGTATATACGGGAGTAGGCGAGGCCATTTAGCCCTATCTAACTTTTGGAGACTGAGTGGGCAGTTCAATCTCCACTGGTACCCAATCAGAGACAGATGGCCCAAGGCTATCACTAATAAAGCGGTACGCAGTGAAGAGAGACGGCTCAAATGTGCCGCCATCTCGTGGTCTCTAACCCTAACACAATATATTTAATGTCTGAAATAATGTGGGTTCTACGGTCGATTTTCTTGAGTTTACAGGACGAAAAACCCGAGTTTCCGGGAGGAAAAACCTGCTTGCCCGTGCCAGAGATCGACTAACTCGGGAACCGGTCGAAAAAAGGCTTAGAAAAATTTCCTCTAGTCGCCGACTAGACTCGAAACCAAGACTTCCTTCGTGCGGCTTAACGCGGTGGTGTGCAAACGCCACATCCACTGAGCTACACAGGCTCTTGGGTAGAGCAATAGTTAATAAACATGATATCAGAAATTTGCAGGATGATTTGGATAGATTGGCAGACTGAGTAAAGGAGAATGAATGCCAGTTTAATGTTCAAAGTGTAAGGTTTTGCATTTTGTTGTGAAAAGGTTATCAGCAGTATTCCACATTGGTGGAAGTGTACTTCAGGAAATTAACGAAGCGAGAGACTTGAGAGTGTTAGTGAATTGGGAGTTAAAGTTTAGGGGCCACATCCCATAAATGGCTAATCAGGGACGGCTCTACAGATGAATCAACGCATGCATTTGCACGGGGCGACAATTTTTTTGGGGCGGCCAAAATGAAAGTGAATAAAATGAGATGTGGAATAAATTATTATTTTTTTTTTGATATGATAATATTTTTATTGATCTGCTAAAATATTTACACTTACAATGAACATCTTGAGTGACATTGCAACTTATAATTTTAGAGAATTCAGCACAAAGTGCTACATTTTCTACATTGGATTTCAATTAGAAATTTTTTTACAAAATACTCTTTGCCTCTATATTATGTATTTACAACACATGTTCTTCTAATATTTACAATAAGGATTATACAGAATTTTTGAATTTAGAATATACATAATTATAATAATAATAATAATAATAATAATAATAATAATAAAAATAATAATTTATTTATTTATTTTTATTTTTTTTATGTCACAGATGAATTGCATACATAGTTGCTGTAGTAATTATATATATATATATATATATATATATATATATATATATATATATATATATATATATATATATATATATATATATATATATATATATATATATATATATATATATATATATAACTCATTACAATTGTGTATATAATGAGTTATATATATATAACTCATTACAATTGTGTATAACAGATACTTGCAAGTTAGTAATTTTCTTCCTCAAAGCTTAGCAGAGCTTATCTGAGGAGGATAATAGATGATAGAGGGTGATGGTTTCATGGTTAAGTTCCTATACTGGTCACAAGCCAGGTGTTGATTTTACTGTTTGTTGATATGTGCTTGGAAGACTTCGACTGCTATTACAGTTGAACGTTTTTGTTTTCTTTTTTTCTTTTTGTTCAAATAGGGTTGGATTTAGACATGGTGTGTTTGTTTCTTTGTGTTCTTGTAGTGATAGTTTTTGAGAGGTGGGAGGGTTTGTCATAGGTTTGTGTGTGTGTGCATGTGTGGTGGGGGGGAGAGAAACAGGAATTGCTCTAATTTTCATTCTCGCTATAATATTTATATAGTGCCTGTTTCAGCTCTCTGTATGTTCCTAGGTTTCTGTTGTCGAACGGCAGTTTGTTTATCATGTCAGGTACGTAGAAGTTTTGGGTGGCTTTGTAGTTTTGATTGTTGTACTTATATGTTATGTAGTTTGTTGACTGTGGTCTTGTTATTTGATATGTTGTTCTGGTTAGTCTATATGTTGGGCTATAGTAGTGTTTTAACATGACTGTGTAGTGGCATAAGTGTTTCACCTTAAATATTTTGTGTTTTGTCCGTGCTTCCTGCATAAAATTGGTTGTTCCAGAATATCAGTTTTATTATTTTATCTTGCAACCATTGTAGCCTGTTAAGTCTGTAGTCTGCGCAGAATGCATATGATGTGATTGCATATCTTAAAATGTTTTCACATAATGCTTTATAGATTAGTATTTTTATGTGGGTTGGGGCAACGTCTTTTAATCTGTATAGTTTGCTTGCTATTATCCTAAGCTTGGTATGTAGGTAGTTTGTATGGCTATTCCAACCTTGATCAGCATCGAAGTGAAGTTCAAGATAGCGTGTTGTTTTCACTTGTGTGATGGTTACGATTTTAGGTTCTGCACTTTGTGTATAGGAGGATGAATGTTTGATAGTGAGATATTTAGTTTCTATGGGCAGGGTTTGGGGATTTTTGAATATCATTAGCTTTGTTTTTCCAGGGTTTATATATATGCTGTTTTCGGTTAACCAGTTAGTGATTTGATTGATGTCATGTTACATATTTTTGTAAGCGATATTTGCATTGTTGTGAATGGATACCATAGCCGTGTCGTCTGCATACTGGAAGATTTTACTTTTTAGGAGGAGATGGCTTATGTCGTGTGTGTATATGTTAAATAGAATGGGAGATAGGACAGCTCCTTGCGGTACTCCACAGGTTACATGTACCTCTTTGCTGTATGCTGATCCTACACGCGTGATGTGCTTTCTGTACCACTGGAGTAGACGACCTCCATTTTCGTTATGGGTAAGTTTCGTTAACAAGGTTTTATGTGTTAGTGTGTCGAATGCTTTTTTTAGGTCAATGAATACCACTAATGTTATTCTGTTTTTATCCAATGCAGCGTTTATTAGATCTGTGAAATCTTCCAGGAGTGTTGCTGTTCCTTTATTTTTTTGAAATCCATATTGTGTTTTGGGTATGATTTGAAATTTTTCAACGTATGTGGAGAGTTTCTGACGTAATGCGCTCCATCATTTGGTTGATTACAGGCAACGTGGCGATAGGTCTTTAATTACTTATTATGTTTCTTTTTCCCTGTTTGTGTTTGGGTGTGATTGATGCAGTCTTCAGTGTTTCAGGTATGTGTCCCGTTTCGAAGATTTTATTTAACAGTTTTTGTATAACTGGAAGTAGGTCGGTTGAGTGTTTCTTGATGTCTTTTGGTCTGATTCCGTCTATCCCCGGTCCTTTGTTAGGATTAATTTGTTGAATTGCCAGTGATAGCTCTTCTTTTGTTACTGTGGAGAACCACATCGACTGGGTTGCTCGTGGACCTAGTGGAGAATGTTCGTTTGTGTGAGGAAAGGTTGTTTCTTGTAGCTTTTGGACAGAGTTCACGAAGTGCTGATTAAAGTTGTTTGCCAACTGTTTGAGGGATTTGGGATCGCAGGCAAAGCTGTGTTTTATTGTTTCTGAGGCAGTGGTTCTGTGTATATTGTCCAGCATTTCATTAATCAGGTGCCAGGTTTCCTTTATGTCATTCTGAGCTGTTGTTAATTTGTTGCTGTAATAATTTCTTTTTGCCGTTCTAATCTGGGTTGTTAGGAGATTCCGTTTTCTTTTGTATTCAGCTTTTAAAGCGATATTGTTCGGCGACTTCTTAAGTTGTTTCCATAGGGCATCTTTTCTTTTATGTCTGTTAGTATGTTGTCTGTTATCCATGGATTTTGTTTCGTTTGGGGGCGTATTTTTATTTTTGTTAATGCTTTGTTATATATTTTGTTAAATGCAAGTTTAAGATTATTATATACAGCTTCAGCAGAGTCTAAAGATGCTATCTGCATCCAGTCTGTTTTTCTGATTTCATCGTTCACTATTGCTTCGTTTACAATGCTATGATACTGTTTTGTAGTCTCAGTGATTTTTATGGGTTCTGGTTCAGTGTGTAACTGCAATGCTGTGAAATAATGGTCTGCTAGTTTGCATGTTATGACGGCTGCTGTGTGGCTGTTTGGAGGGGCCCTTATATTTATATGATCAATGCAGGTTGAGGTTGTTGTGTTTCTGACTATCTCTTCTCGTGTATACTACTGTATGGATGGGGTTATGTTATATGCCGATAATAGGTCTAGGTATTGTTCCGTGTTGTTATTTATGTTCCTAATGCTCATATTAATGTCTCCTATTATTATCAAGTATTTTGAGGTGCCTACTTTCGTGGCTGAAGGCCATCTGTTTAGTTCTTCTAGGAATTTTGTGGTGCTCAAGTTGGGTGGTCTGTATATTTCGTTTATTATCAGGGAGTTTTCTTGTTTGTTTCGATGCATGTTTTCTGCGTATTCTAATTTATAGTTTATTTCTGTTACTTCTAGTTTATGTTTGGTAAATATTATTATACCACCGCCTCGTTTTGTGTGCCTGCAGTGTTTGTGTTGTTGGAAGTGTGGCATTTGGTAGGAGGATGCCTCTTCGTTTGTCGTAGATACTTCAGTCAGTATTAAAATGTCTATTTCGTCTATATCTTCCTTCAGATAAGCTTGTAGGGTCAGCCAGTATTTTTGAATGCTTCTGATGTTGATATGGAGAATAGATAGTCCTTTTTTGGGGATTGTCAGTTGTTTCCATTCTGATATTGATTTCAGAATGTGGCAATTATCATGTTCCGGGGTGATTACGTCTGCTTGATGGTGTGCATTCATGTTGGTTGGTGTGCTGTTCCTTCTTTACGAGTTGTCAATATTCCTTTCAATGTGACAGCATGTTGAGGTCATCTACGGATTTTATTTCGATTGGTTTTGCGTCTTGTGTCTTTCTAAGGAATATTTTGCTGTCTCTTATCCATATAAACTGGTAATTGTTTTCTGTTTTTACTTTCCTTGCTTGTTAGAATATTTTCTGATAGTGTGGAGTAAGGTATTCAGACAAGTATATTGGGGTGTTGTCGTGGTCTCCTTTCAGATCCTTTACTACTGGATTTTTAATCCTGCTAGCTTTTATAAGTGTGGTTTTTGTTACGCTGTTGGTGAGTCGCACTACGACGGGAGAAGGACGGGTATTATTTTCTCTTTTCCTTTTTTGTGGTAACCGATGCACTGACTGGATGTCTCTTGATTCAATGGGAGAGCCGATTTTTTGGCTTAGTTGTGTTACAGTGTCTCTTAGATGTTCCTTAGCTATTTCTGGGAGACCATTTATGAGGAGGTCATTTTTGTGCTGCTGTTGGTTTGAGAGCTCCTACTATTGCTTTAAAGAGTTTAGTTCTTGCCGTAGGTTCGTTGTCTCTTTAATTAAATTATGCTGTCTTTCAGTTAGCTCTTTGACGCAGTTTTTAATTTCTCTAACGGTCTGTAACATACCTTCTACCGAGTTATTATTAAATTTAATAAATTCCTCATATTGGTTGAATTTTTCTGTAATTTGTGCGGTATGTTTTTTAAATAGTTCTCCAACAAAATCGATTAAACAGTCTTTTAGGTTTTGTAATCTATTTTCAAGTAATGCATTTAAAGATGGCTCACCTGGGTTTCCGTTGTTGTTTTCTTTGTTTTTAATTCCCTCTGTTGTTGATAGCTGTTTACTGCCTGCGGTTATTTTCTGCATTGGCTGTTTTCCGCCTGCGGTCGAAGGCGACGTTCCTTTGTTGTCTCTGCAATGGGGACACTTCCACTTGTCACGATTCTTGTTTGATTTTCGCTGCCAAGTAGTCTCAGACAATCCTGAATATAAAAAATGCATGTTTCTTTGGCAGTTCCTACATGTTACGTGGTTTTCTTCCCGTGTTAGGTCTTCTTGGCATTTGTAGCACTTCATATTTCTTGTTTGACGATCTGGCTGTAATTTCTAATATGGCGTCTTCCTTTGTTCTCTTCTCGCGTAGTTGACCAACGTATACTTCGAACTTTGAATACTTATATTTTACTTATTACTTAACAGATACTTGCAGTTTTTACATCTATATGTTCGTCTTGAAGAACGGAGTTCACTGATGTACTTTAAATTTTAATTCTCAAGAAAAGATCTACTTTGCAACTAAAATATGGGAGCATCGAAATAGCGTGCTTCCGATTGCTTGCTGCTAAAGCGCCCTCTATTATGTATTTTTATAATAATAATAATAATAATAATAATAATAATAATAATAATAATAATAATAATAATAATAATAATAATAATAATAATAATAATAATAATAATAATAATAATAATAATAATAATAATAATAATAATGCATAAGATTGTAGTTTTTATAATATGTTGACCAGTGACTTATTATGCCCATGATGCTGTTTCTATTTCCGACAATCCGTCGACCAATGATACTCGCGTAATGCTCTTCGGTAATCGAAGCAATGTGAGTTATTCTTCGCTTACTCTCTTTCTCTCTCACATCTCCTCTCTGTTCCTTGCATATGCAACAATGGAGTCTGCAATAGAACTGCATTTAAAAGTTCATTATATTTCCACCTTGTGCTTGTTAACTTACTATCAATTGAATTTCCCACTGTTAGCTTAATGATGTTAAATTAAATTGTTGAATTAGAAGAATTATAATATAATAGTATCTCATTCAGAATTTAACATAATCTGCCATTCAAGCCAATTTTGTTCATCAGAATAAATGTTAAAATATTACCTACTGTTGTGTGTCACTATTTTGTATAATATATTCTAATATATTTGTAAAAACTTGTAGTTGTTAGTTGTATTAATCATGCTAATTCTTAGTATTGTGTTTGCATACATTGTGAACTAAACATGGGAATTTGGAACTTAATCCGATTATATGAATTACTGCCTAAGGCAAGACACATGTACTAGAAAACGAGTCATATACGAAAATTGAAATTTTCACTAGAGTCCTTCTCTTAGAGTAACGGCCGTCGATACTGTAATCTCCAGAACGTTTCACTTGTTTTTGAGCGATTAAGGAAAGTTGATTTTGCTCAGTGTTAGTGACTGTTATAGTGATAAGATTTTTTTGAGTTTTATGTAAATTAGTAGTTAGTAGAGTGTTTCAACCTCCATTAATTACTAAATAATACCATACTAATAATAATATTTTATTGTAGGGCTTAAAACAATTTTAATATTCAAATAGATTACAATGTCCGATAAAAGAAAAAAAACTACCAGGTGCAGAATATCGCAAACGGATTCTGAGCTCATGGCAAGTACCTCTAACTCGAATCCCAGTAACATAGACATTGCAAGGAATCTCGAAAATGAGACTGATATGACAATTTCCCAATCTAGAGATTGGGAAATTGTCATATCAGTTTCATATCACTATTAAGTGATGAACTTGATAGGTACACTAACTAGATGGAATCCTTCTTTTAAGCCGAAAGACTGTAAATCATAAAAAGGGGCCCGCCAGTGAAACCAAACAGTGATTTCATTTTTCTGCGCAGCTCTAATGGTAGGAAATTTTCATTACATTTTTACACCAGGGAACTAAGCAATGGAGAACATATTAATCGATCATTGTTAGTGTATTCAAAAGAAAAAGATTCTGTATTTTGTTTCTGCTGTAAGTTGTTTTCCTGTAATATAATGTCATTCACTACTGATGAGTATGATGATTGGGGTCATTTGTGTATCTTAATGAACAAGAGAAATCCAAAAACCATTTGGAGTCCCATAAAAAGTGGATTGAATTATCGTCCAGGCGTAAATTAGAACAGACAATTGATTCAATGCAGCAAAAGTTATTAAAGTCAGAAATTCGGCACTGGAGGAGCATAATAGAACGCTTAATTGCTGTTGTCCAGTTCTTGGGTCAACAATGCTTACCATTTCGTGGAACATCTGATAATTTATATGACCCTAATAATGGAAATTTTTTACAGCTTTTTGAACTGATTGCCAGATTTGACAGTGCTATATCTGTACATTTAATGAGAGTAGCTTGTGGTTCGGCCCAACATTATCTTGGGAAAAATGTTCAAAATGAATTGATTGCTCTCCTCTCTGGAACCATAAAAAAAATAATTTCTATGGTTGAGAAAGCTAAATATTACAGCATAGTTGCAGACTGTACTCCCGATGTAAGCCACATTGAACAATTAATATTAATTATAAGATTTGTCAATACTAATCCAACTCATGTCAACATTCATGAACATTTTCTTGGTTTCATTCCTGTAGAAGCCACTACAGGCCCTGTGTTAACCGAATGTATTGTAAGAAAATTATCAGACATGAAAATTCCAATCGCAAACATGCATGGCCACGGTTATGACAATGGATCCAACATGAAGGGAAAGCATTCAGGAGTTCAACAACGCATTAGGGACTTGAACCCAAGAGCTTTTTATATCCCTTGCTGTTCTCATTCTCTCAACTTGGTGGTCAATGATGCTGCAATGTCATCTAGAGAAGGGTTTCATTTTCTGAAACGGTTCAGAAATTGTATGTGTTTTTCTCAGCGTGAACGCTGCGTTACGAAATACTTAAGACACATATTACAACCCTAACGCCCAAGCCATTAAGTACAACTCGCTGGGAATCTAGAATCGACGCTATTCGTCCTTTAAGATACTATATTGGGGAGTTTTGTTATGCACTGATAGCAATTGCTGATGATGAGTCAGTAGACAAAATGGCGAGACACGAAGCTGAAACCCTTGCTTTAAAACTTAGAGACTTTAAATTTTTATGTTGTCTGGTTATATGGCACTATGTTTTAAATGAAATTAATTTTGCAAGTAAACTGTTGCAAAGCATAAAGATGGAATTGTCTAGCGCCATAACAACATTGGGTAATGTTCTCAAAAGTCTTAACAATCTCAGAAATGATAAATCATTTCAAAATTTTCTTGTCGATGCTACAACATTAGTTGAGAAAGTCGAAGTTGATACTGATTTGAAACCAACATTCGAAAGTACCAGATTGCGTCAGCAGAAAAAGCAGCATGATTACGAAGCAAGAGATGAACCTATTTTAGATCCCAAAACAAAATTCAAAGTTGAGTTTTCCTTTTTATTATTGATGTTACAACTAATTCTATTGAAGAAAGGTTCGAGCAATTGGAACATCACAGCATTTTTCATTTTTATATAACATCTCTAAATTAAAATCTGAGACGACAAATGAGCTCTTATACAATTGTAAAAACCTAGAAGCCGTTTTAACACATGAAGAAAATAGAGACATCGATGCAATTGAGTTATGTGATGAACTGAAAGTAGTGTCCAAATTAGTACCAGAAAATACGCTGCCAATTGAAGTTTTTCGTTTAATTGTTGAAAATAGCTTTGCTCCGAATGTCGCTGTCGCCCTAAGAATATTACTGACATTGCCTGTGATGGTTGCAAGTGGTGAGCGAAGTTTCTCAAAACTGAATCTTATTAAAACTTACTTATGCTCAACAATGGCCGAAACTAGATTGGAAGGTCTTGCCATGATTTCAATTGAACATGAAATCGTTCAGAAATTAGACTATGCAGACCTAATTTTTGATTTTGCAAATATGAAAGCAAGAAAAATGTATTTTTAATCAGTAGATACTAAAAAATATAAATTCTAATTAAAGTAATGTGAAAATAGCTCTTAAACTGTAACGTGTACATTCTATAATTATGTGTAATTCAACAGTGAAGTGAAGATCATTCCATACATGTAAGTAATAAATTATTACTAGATTTCATTTAATTGTCAATTGATGAAGTTGATGGTTTATTTTATGAATATGCGGTATTTTAATCACTTTATCAGTGCATTATTATTAATGGTACTATATTTAAAATTAAAATTAAAATGAAGCTAATGTTGAACACAATGGTTTTCAAAATTCCAAAAGTTAATTGAGGTTGGTGCTGGGGAGGCAAGTAATGGATTGCACGGGGCGACAAAATTCTAGAGTCGGCCCTGTGGCTAATGCAGCTCATTAGATCACTTGGTTACTGAAAATTACTTTGATAAGCAGCGAGAAGCAGGTTGTTATTCTTTATCGAGCATTGATAATACCCCATCTTGACTACTGTGCGCAGATCTGGGCACCAGAATCCAGAGGCGAGTGACCAAGTTAGTAGCTGTTGTATGGAATAAACCTTACGAGAACAGGTTAAAGACGTGTGGGTTACAGAAACTGGTTGATTGGCAGAAATGGGGGTGATATGATTGAGACATTCAAATTACTGAGGAGATTTTACAAGATCAATTGAAAGGAAATTTTTCTGAACAATTATGGTGGTGAGAGAACTAGGGGGCCATCCATGGAAAATGAACAAGAATATAGTTAGTAAGGGTGTTTTAACTAGGTTTTTTTTTTCACTTGGAGAGTGGTGAATGAGTGGAATATGTTGCCAGAGTGTCTTGTGGGTACCATGACTGTGAATGAGTTCAAAGCAAAGCATGATAGTTAGTGTGCACATGCTGAATAGTTCTTGACATGATGTTCTGGGCCTCCCTCAACGAGTCCAAGGACTCCTTGTAGTTGCCCGTAACAACAACAACAACAATAATAATAATAATAATAATAATAATAATAATAATAGTAATAATAATGACACTAGCATATTTATTCAAGAGAAATATATAAAAGCAATTTCAGCTGATGAACACTATAAATACCTAGGATATTAGAAGCCAATGATATACTCCACTCGAAAGGTAAACAACAGGCAGCATCAGAATACATCAATATATCTAAATAAACAATCCGAAAACACAACTAAATGGATTAAACACAATTAGAGCAATGAATTCTTGGGCTATACCAGCGATCTGATACACAGCTGGCATAATAGGTTGGACAAAAGAAGACCTGGACAAATTAGACCGAAAACTTGAAAAGTGATGACTATGCATCATGCATTACATCCACGAAGTGATGTTGACCGGTTGTACCTAGCGACAGAGACGTAGCTAGAGGGGGAGGCGGTCCGTCCCGGGCGGCACTTTGAACATTTTGAACTTTTGCAGTTAATTCTAAATTACAGTCTCGAGAACTCAATTCCAACTGTTGTAATACTACAGTGAATTTTCTTCACAATTGCTGTAAGCGTTGCTAGTTGTGAGAAAAGTTTTTCTAAATAAAATAGATTAAGAATTACCTACATTACTATGAAATAGACTTCGACAATGTCATCGACGATTTGCTAACAGAAAAGCAAGAAAAATAACATTTCAGAATGTTGAAATTAAAGTTTTACTTCAAAAATAAACATAGTGTTTTAATTTATTTCCCTATAAGTCGTTTTGACTTTTTTTTTTATATAGTATTTTAGTGTGTACTGAAAGAGGCGGCAAAAGCTCTAGCTACACCACTGCCAACCGAGGAGAATAGGTGGACGGGGTCTGCTGCAAGTGAGACTGACTGTGGAAGAAGAAGAGATTAGTTTAAGAAGTTACATCGACAATAACTCTGAGCCAATGCTTCAAGCAATTACACAAGAGGGCCTTCTGAAAGCAACAGGAAACAAATCCGATTACAAAAAGGAACAACAAAATAACCGATATGTGCGCTGGAAAAATAAAGCCTTGCATGGCCAATTTCTTCAAGATACTGAGGACAAAATTGATGTGGCAATGGCTACAATACGGATACGTTAAAACAGTATCAGAAGTATTTATTCTAGTAGCCCAGGAACAGGCATTACAAACCAATGCAATCAAAACAAAAATTTTGAACATCAATAATAACAGCAAATGCAGATTATGCAATCAGAAAGATGAGACTGTAGAACATCTAATCAGTGCCTGCAGCAAAATAGCTCAAACTGACTATTAATACCGCCATGATCAAGTGGCCAAAATAATTCATTGTCATGTATGCAAAAAATATGGCTTTCCTACTTCTGATAACTGGTGGCAGCATAAAATAGAGACTGTATTGGAAAGCGAAACAGCAAAAATTCTCTGGGACTTTAGAATACAAACTGATTGTCATTTGGAACACAATAGACCTGACATAACAATTATCGAACATCGACAGGTTTAGATTACTGATATCGCAGGACCCAGTGATAACAACATTAACAACAAAGAACTGGAAAAAATTACTAAATATCGAGATCTGGCAATCGAAGTTGGTCGACTGTGGCTTAAACACACCAAAGTCATTCCGATAGTTATCGGTGCACTTGGTGCAACTTCAAAGAAGCTGTCCAACTATTTACAGCAATTAAATATCAACGAAGTGCTCCCATATGACCTACAAAAAACAGCATTACTTGGAACAGTCCATATTTTACGACACTACCTGACGGACTATTCTTAGATTCTTGGGTAGAATCTGAATTGTTCTGTATCACCAGTCAAATTTTTTTTATATGATTATTTGTTTATCTTGTTTTGACTGTGTATCAATTATGTGAATAAAATAATAATAATAATATTGAATATCAGTATGTCATGGTATTACTTTTTAGCAGACTGATAAACACTAATAGCTGATGATATTTATATGTTTATAAAAATTAGCCGGTACACTTTTAAACGAAATTTATTTCTTATTATTATTTCAAAATTGTTCTGGATAATCAGCAGATATTCGTTTTTTTTTTTTTTTTTTTTCCCTCAAGATAATCTCTGTGTGTTCAGAATTATAGGTGGCAGGGAAACTTACGCGTGGATCAGCCGTTTCGACTTTCTCCGGTTGGAAGAAGCCGTGTGTTTGCGTGTTATGATGGCTTGATTTGACTGAATGGGATGTTTTGGGTTTGGAAATTACCCTTCTAACTTATTTTGAAGATGCTTTTGTTCAGTCTGTTCTATCGCTTTCATGGATTTATCAAAGTGTTTCTATTAATTGTTACTCTTGAAGTGTGTAATACTTCTGCAGGACTTGGTGAAGTGATTTATGCCATCAATGCTGGCGGAGAAGCCCACGTCGACGTGAACGGTGTGCATTATCGAAGGGACCCTCTTCATGGAAAAATCGGAACTGCGTCTGATTATGGAAAACAGTTGGTTATTAGCAGAGCTTCACGTTCAGATCAAATTTTATATCAGACTGAAAGGTATCATCATGCTTCATTTGGATATGAAATTCCAGTAAACCGGGATGGTGATTATGTGCTTGTTTTAAAATTTTGTGAAGTTTATTTTTCATCCCCTGGAATGAAGGTGAGATCTTCTCTGAACAGATGAATTCATTTTAAAAATAATTTACATTTATAATTTTCATGAGACGAATTCTTTGTAGTGATGTAGAGAGAATCCTAGAATTTTGCCTATAATATATATTCTGGTAATTATAATTATCCTATCTACATTATCAGAGGTTGGCGATGGGGTACGAGGGAAAAGCCTTATAGACCACATTTTTGTAGTCTATAGGGCTTCCCCCCCGTTCTACACAGTTAATTATAGTATTTAGGATTGAATATATTCCTCCTAATCATTTTGAAAGTATCTAGAAACGTAATGTTAGTTTGCAAGGAGTACGAGTAAGAAAACGTAATTCCAGAAAATTATATATCGTAATGCATAGAAATATATATATGTTACTTGTATTTCATTCCAGAATGCTGTTCATCATGTGTGCGTGTGTGTTGAGATAATTTATTTTTGAAGAAAAACAGACATCTGAAACTGACCAATCCTTGAAAGATTAGTGTTTGAATTAAGCAAAAGCTGTAATAATAGTTTTAATTTCAGCCAAAGTTGGAGCTTTTGGAGAGGTATCTGGCTAATAGTACAGCAGAGAATAACAAAGTAGAAGTGAAAAGAAAAAAAGTAAGAGTATAACAGTAAAAGTAAAAGAATAACAAAGTAGAAGTAAAAAGGAAAAAGTAAGAGTATTGGCGAATGGAAAAGGCAGAGTAACGTGATAGTATTGTGTGGCATTTCTATGATTATGAATATGCTTGATGAGCACATGAGGAAATAATCCTTTCCTGGTGCAAAAATATTAGTGGCACTGTCATATTTTTAAAAAATTAAGGCAAAAGTTAGGTAATAAAAGGCAAAAAGTATTGAATGTTAGAGATGAGAAAAAAGATTAGTGGAAGGGTAAATTTTTTTAGTCTTTTGTAGTTATCAGAGCTGAACATCGGAGTAAACTGAGGTGGACCATGGTTGCAAATGAGTCAGTTCATGAGATGTGTAGAAAGAATGTGTAAAGTTTAAAGTTTTTAGATGTTTGCATTAATTTGATATGGATGAAATAACTTGTACATGCACAAATGGATTGCATTTACTTGGATTTGGAGAAAGTTTGCTCACTAAGAATAGATGTACTAAATCAAGGAAACTAAAGCTATTAGGGAGGTTGCAGGTGATCATGTTTGCAGGTGCCCTTGAGACAGTTTGAGAAGAATCATAGAATCTTGAATTCAGTTTCTCAAGTTTAAAATCTGGGTAACTCATTAAACAATTAAAGGACCTGTGACCCCAAGAGGATTATACAAAGAAGTGTACTAATGCCAGAAGTATCAGGAACAAGGATGGATGATGTTTGGCATTAACTTAAATTGGTCAAAAATTATAGGCATTAGTGAGACTGATGATCAATAAAGATGTTGATGCAGATATAGAATGTGACAAACATTTTCACAGAGAATACAGAACATAGTTCGGGGATGGGTATATCATTAATGATAGTAGAAGGATTGCAACAAGTAAAATTCAGCAGTTGGATAGAGTTGAGGGAGGCAGTGCACTTTAAGCTATTTCTTGCAAAATAAAAGCAAAAAGGATAAACTATATAATGTACCCAAAAAACGTTTGTGGTTTTTCATAATAAAAATTAAACAACTGCAGAAATTTTCATAAAATGTTTTATTCACCAAAATAAGTGCCTTCACAATCTACAACTCTTTTGCAACAAGATACAAGTTTGTAAATTCCACTTTTATAAAACATTTTGTCTTTAGAAGTAATAAATCTAGCAACCTCTGCTCCAATCTCTGTTTTATTGCAGAATTATCTATATCATATGTGATTGTCTATCACCAAAAAAATGGGATAATTGTTTGGAGAAATGTCAAGAGAATATGGAGGATAAGGGAGTATCTCCCATTTTAAAGCACAAATCTTTTCACGGGTAAGTTTTGCAGTATGAAGTTTTGCATTGTCCTGTAAGAATAGCACTTTCTCCCCATTAGTCCTGGCTGTTTCTGAAGTAATACATCCTGCACAAGCTCAAGTTGCATTGAGTAGATCTCCGCTGTAATTGTTTGTCCTGCAGTGAGAAACTTGTGTACAATACTGGCTCTAGTCCACCACACACAAAGCATAGTCTTCTGGGGATAAAGCAGTGCCTTTGAAATGTACAGTACTGGATTGTTTGGTGACAGCCAATGATAAGTATGCTTCCTTTTAGCATACAAGATCCATTTTTTCTCACAAGTTAGCAAGTAATCCAAAAATAGCTTATTTTTATGACATGAAAGAAGTGAAGAACAAATTGATAGCCTTTGAAGTTTATTGTCATCTGATGTGGAACCCGTTTGCTTAGCTTCCATGATTTTCCCAGGTAATTCAAGTGTAAACAAATTGTTTCACCACTCCCAATAAACATTTGTGAAAGTTCTTGACATGATAATCTTGAATTATTTTCAACAGCGGCATGTAATTCTTCATTATCAATAATGGAGGGTCTTCCAGAACATAGTGCATTTTCAAGTGATTCATCACCAGAAACAATTTTTTTAAACCATTTCTGCGCAGTATGATCTGCTACCACATCTTTTCCAAATGCCCCACATATCTTACAGGACACTTCTGAAGCCTTCGAACTGAGTTTAAATTTGTGAAGCAAACAATCCCGAATTACACCAGGTTCAACTGATATTTTAAAAGGGTTCAAATGCACAGAAAAAGAGTACACACCAAGTTAGAGCTCACCTGTTGACTGATGTATATCTGTGTCTTATGACACACATGAAAAAATTGCGCTTGCAAACCATTACAAAATAAAACAAGTCATTGCAGCAAACTCTACCAAAAACTGCATAAACTTTTTTGGTTACCTGATAGGTAGATAAAGCTTTAGGCTATGGGATCAAAATGATATGTGGATGGTATGCATCAGCAAATTCTGACTGAGTGCAGGGTGAATAATTGTTATGGGGAGAACATAGATTGAAAGGGAAGAAAATTAATTTATGTGTCTATTGAGAAGTAATTAAAACAGCATCTGGTGGAAGGTATCCAGGCTTTGAGAGTTTTGGATTTTGTGAGAGCATCAGACATTGTGTGCATAATGTCTGATGTCTTAAGCTCGTGTCGTACGTGAAGCGGCAAAAGAATTGTCAGTGCCCTTGACCATTATGTTTAATTTGAGCCTCAGGACTGGGTCAGTCCCAAGGGGGTGAAAGAGGGGAAAATAGTTCCACTGCACAAAGGTGGTTCCAAGGCTGCTGTTGAAAATTACCGGCCAATCAGCATAACAGGAATCATTATCAAGGTCTTAGAGAAAATAGTCAAGAGGAAAATACAAGATTGGATAGAAGAAAATGGGATACTGTATCGGGGACAGCATGGTTTTGTGAAGGGTAGGTCATGCCTCAGTAACTTGCTCACGTATTATAACACAGTGACGGCTGAACTGGATAAGGGTAATGGGTTTACAGTGATTCTGCTGGACCTTGCTAAGGCCTTTGATAGGATACCACATGGAATTCTAATCAGTAAATTGCAGCATATGGGAATGGACATAGGGTTGGTGAGATGGATAGGAGGGTGGTTGACGGAGAGATATCAGAGAGTGGTTTACTCAGGAGTAGAGTCCACAAGACGGCCTGTGACTAGTGGTGTACCACAAGGATCTGTTCTTGGACCACTGCTGTTTAATTTGTTCATAAATGATATAGGAAAGGATCTGAGAGGAACAGTTCATTTGTTTGCGGATGATGCAAAGTTGGGTAGGGCAATAGTGAATGCAGATGACGTCAAAATTTTGCAGGGTGATTTGGATAGATTGGAGGTCTGGGCTAGGGAGAATGGATGTCAATTTAATGTGGCAAAATGTAAGGTTATGCATTTTGGGGTGAAAAGATGGGAGGCAGTTTACTGCATTGGTGGAACCGTGCTCCAGGAAATTGATGAGGCACGAGATTTAGGAGTGTTGGTGGATAAGGAATTGAAATTTAGGGGACACATTGCAAAAGTGGCCAAATCAGCTCATCAAATCACTTGGTTGCTGAAGAATACGTTGACAAGCAGAGACAAGCAGGTTATTGTTCCTCTGTATCGAGCCTTGATAAGACCTCATCTCGACTACTGTGCTCAGATTTGGTCACCTAGGTTTCTTCTTGATGGGGAGGAGGTGGAGAGGATCCAGAGGCGAGTGACCAAGATGATAGCAGGTCTGTGGAATGAACCGTATGAGAACAGGTTGAGGATTTGTGGGTTGCAAAAATTGGTTGATAGGCGGAGGAGGGGAGATATGATTGAGACATTCAAATTACTGAAGGGTTTCTATAAAATTAATTCAGAAGATATTTTTGAGAACAGGGCTGGTTGTGGGAGGACTAGGGGACATCCATGGAAACTGGGCAAAAGTGTGGTTAGTAAAGGTGTTAGAGCTGGGTTCTTTACTTTTAGAGTAGTGAATGAGTGGAATGCGCTCCCTGAGTCTGTGGTGGATGCTGTGACAGTGAATGAGTTTAAGGCGAGGTATGATAGATACTGTATGAATGTCGAATAGTTGTGATGAAAATGATTTGGGGCCTCCCTCGATGAGTCTAATGACTCCCTGGAGTTGCCCGTAATAATAATAATAATAATAATAATAATAATAAGGTAATCACTTTGACTCTGATTAGAGAAATTGATCATGCAGTCTTAACTTGAGGAGGAGCTAAAGCTTGTGGTTGACAAACTCAGGAAGCATCTTGGAAAGATGTTTCCAGATGAGAAAGTAGTGCATGGAAAATAGGCAAGGGATATTTAAAGAAAACACCGTTGGATTGCATACCCACAGGGCCGGTCCGAGAGTATCTGATGCCCCAAGGCAAAGAAAATTTAGGCCCCCCCCTATACATTGTCTCTCTATATATATTTTGTCATACTCGCACAAGCACACGTACATCTACACATGTGGATATTTAATAAAAATAATATCATTATGAACATTAAAAAAATTTATTTTTTTAATGTTATTTATTTTCCAGAAGGAGGAAAAATCTCTGCACTTGAGGTTAAGTATACAAAGAGCAGTGGAGTGGAAGAAATAGAGAAAGGCGAAAATAATGTAGGATCATCAGTGATCACAGGACGGCTTGACTTATTCAGTTTTTTATTATTAATCAAGGTTTTACTAATATTTTTCAAAGGTTATAATTTTTCCCCGAACTATGTAGCAAAATCTGGTGCACCGAAGTTTTAGCGCTCTTAGGTGATTGCCTAGGTTCGCCTAATGATAAAAACCAGCCCTGCATACCTAGGGTGGGTGTTGAATGGATGATTTCCATTATTAAACAGGATCTGAAAAAAAAAATAATAAAAATTATTGTGATGGGTATTTATATAAAGGTACACAGTGATCAGCAAGTTCATGAGTGGTACAAGCACAGGCAATAACAGTGACTAGCATGGCAAGTGAGGTAAAATCAGATTATAGGGGAAATTAACGGACCAGGCCAAAGCAAATCCTATGAAAAGGGGTTCTCTCACTACATGACAGGTGAAGAAAAAATGATTTAGGAAGGATAACTGTAACATGGTAGGGAAGTGACAGAAGCCAGTTCTCAGCTTATGATGTGGCAGGGATGAATGCTGGTCTTGAAATTCAAGCTTACTCTTGTTATCATTCAGGGAGTGAGAGGTGTGATTGAAGTCTGATTAGCAGAATAATGAATTATTGACCATTTAAAATTATATGTTTAGAAATTTATATATATTTAATCATACAATTTCAACATTTACTTTACAAATGATATTCTATCTTTTTCAATTTAGCTACTTGAATACACATTCTACCCTACGGTTCTTCTTTATGAACTGGTCGATGACATCGTCATAAAAAGTTGGTTGTAACTTAATTTTCCCCAAGCAACACGCACACTTGTAAAGGGTGGCTGAAGCTACTTTGGCTGCGTATGGCCTGTGTTTAAGACAACGCGAAGAGAGCAGAAATGGCTATGCGCGCACATGAAATCACAGTGCTGCAGAGAGGACCTGGAAGCTCCTTCAACCAAGCAAGCCAAGGTAGCTTTGACTAGATGAGCAAGCATCGGCCTTCGATACACAACGCAAAGCTCAATTATTGCCATGCAAGCTTAAGATGTCTCCTGTCTACAAAACTAAAAGCCTAAATGGAATGCTTGTAATATTTATTAACAAATAAATATTACTTCTTTCTCAGTTAATGAGCTTGCACAACAAGCATGGAGAATTCACCCCTGTGATGTGGTTCCATTCTGGTGGTCCTGTTATAAGTCAAAAATCACTACATGAATGGATATGCTAACAGTTATCATGCCTGAAAGCTAAAATATTTAGTTCTGTTTTGTTATATGTTTCACTAATTTTTCTCTTTTATGACTTATTTTAATTGTATTAACAATTTTATCACAGAGATGTTTTATTGACTGCTTATATTTAGCTGAATTTCAACTCAGCATCATCAGAGCACAATAGACAAAAGATCTGAAGTCCTATTTTCTGGGCACCCTCTAATGGGAAAAAAAAAAAAAAAAAAAAAAAGCAATGGCTTTGAAGAATTCTCCCAACCTTAACAAATATGGTGGCATTAATTTGACAAAAATTTGGGAGACTGTTATCTTAAGAGAAACTCCCATATAGCTGTTTTTTTCGTTAGAGGTTGCCAAGAAAATAGAACTTTAGATCTTTTGTCTGTTGTTTCACTCATTCACTGTCGCGTGTACAAGTGTGTTGTGCTCTGATGATGCCAAGTTGAAATTCAGCAAAATATAAGCAAAACATCTCTTTGATAAACTGTCACATGTACAAGTGTGTTGTGCTCTGATGATGCTGAGTTGAAATTCAGCGAAATATAAGCAGTTAATAAAACATCTCTTTGATAAAATTGTGTGGTGTTGTTAATACCATTAAACATAAGTCTTGAATAACCATCAACAACTAAGCTTATCTGTTAGATTGAATTTTTCTCTTTGTTTGTAGTGAAATACTACATTGTACAACTTATGAAAAAAAAAAGTTGTGTATATAGTGCTATACTGTAATTATTATTATTATTATTATTTAGGCCTCCAAGGAGTCAAAAGACTCATCGCGGGAGGTGCTTCCTAGGAAACACGAGTCTATCAAGACTCAACGTGGGAGGTCCCTCCTAGGAAACACAAAGTCTATCATACCACTCCTTGAACTCATTCACCGTTCTCACTCTCACCTCTCAATCAGGCAATGCATTCCACGTTTCAACCACCCTCCATGCAAAGAAACCACTCCTCACCCTCTTCTTGCTCACAGTTTCCTTTCGTAACTTCCAGGGATGGCCCCTTGTCATCACTTCTTCCTGCTGTTCAACCAAGCAAAAGAACTTCCCAGTGTCAACCCTGTAACCACCTCTCAACAGTTTAAAAGTCTCAGTCATATCACCTCTCCTTCTATCCACCAAACTCTGCATTCCACATTCCCTCAGCTGATTCTCATAACTAACATTGTACAGTCCTGAAACTGTCTTTGTTATCCGCCTCTGTACCCTTTCCACAGTTAATCAAATTCTGGGGACCAAATTTGAGAACAATAGTCTAAGTCGGGTCTAATCAGGGTCCTATACAATGGAATGATAACTCTTTTATCTCTGCAGGTCAGCATCCTTCTCATTATTGCAGCAATTCTTTGTGTTACCTTCACCACCTTTGCAATATGTCCCTTAAATTTCAGGTTTCTATCAATCATCAACCCCAGATCTCTTGTCTTCCTTACTTCCTCCAGTATATCTCCTCCAATAGAGTATGCAGCATCCCATCGATGTGTCCCAAACTTCAAACATTTTGTTGCATTAAACCGACACCTCCATTCATTTGCCCATCTGCCTAGCTTATTCAAATCCTCTTGCATGACTACCACATCTGCATTATTACTAATAACCCTTCGCATCATCCGCAAACAACTGAGCATCCCCCTGCAATCCACTGACAGTGTCATTGATATAAAGGTTAAACAATATAGGTTTAACCATACACAACTCTGATACCTATTGGACAGCCAATCCTGAATTCATTTGACCAACTTGTCATCCAAACTCATGTGCTGCAACTTAAGTATCAGCTTATCATGTGGCAACCTGTTATATGGCTTCGCTAAATCCAAGAAAATGGCAGTATATGCCTTTCCCTCATCTACTGCTCTTGTAACTTTATTATAAAAGGCTAGCATATTATTAAAACAAGCGTGCCCCTCACAAATTCATGTTGACTCTCACAGATAACATTAGCCTCATATGCCCAATGTTGTATATGGTCCCTAACTAATTTCTCCAAGATCTTGGCAACTACTGATGACACACAAACTGGCCTATAATTAGACACTTCCAGTCTGCTACCACCCTTATGCAATGGCATTATCTTACCTTCTTTCCATTCCCTGGGCAACTTTCCTTTAGCCAGACTTTCATTGAAAAGCCAGGTCAAAGGAACTGTCAATTCCTTGAGCATATTCTCTCAAAACTCGTGATGAAATACCATCCAGTCCCACAGCTTTACTGACATCCAGAGTACTCAGTATTTGGAACATGTTCTCCTCTAAACCTCGAACGTGCCCTATTCCTCTAGTATTAAAATTTACTTCTCCATGATGAAATATACCAATAAAGTGTTTATTGAACAATTCCACTATGTCCTGTGCATCAGTCACTCTATTCCCTCTATATATTCACTCTATATAATGAATAATGAAACATGAAAAATAATGAATAAGGAAGTATGGCGTTTCTGTACATTTACCAATAAATTAATAAGCTGGAAACACATGGAGCAAGAGTAATTCTCCAAAGCTGTTGCTTTATTAATTGAATATTTCATCACAAGAGGCAGGGGAAACTAAGTAATCAACAGCAAATTCTTCATATTCAGAAATTGCAACAAATTCTTTTTCGTCTGCAACTCTCTGTGCATATATCTCAGTAAGGTCTTCGTTCAAGCTCTTCCACAGTTTCTAACAGATGGTCTATATCTTCATTATCAAACTCTGACTCTAGTTAGGAACACTGTCTTGTCGCCAATTATCTGATAAGGCTTTGTTTTTTGCTTATTCGATTCACATGAATGTCTGGACATATATTTTTAGTAGCTTCCAAACTCTGTTCATACACTCTGCTGGCTTTTCATATCAGATGCTTCTCCCAAAAGACCAAAGGTTTTCTCAGCCTCAGTAACAACAATAGTCTGAGCAGAAGTATTTCTTAAATATGTCTTGAAGACAGCAATAAGATTTTGGTTCATGGGTTTCAGGAGCAAGGTGGTATTCAGTTTTTGTTGAAAATTTTTCCACTTGGTTCTGCTATAAATTAAAGATACCAAGAAATTATATACTTGGTTTAATCCTGTATCCAAGTGTAAGCAAACACAGTTTGCACCTAAAGTATTTTCAGGACTGGGGCAATTCATGGTCAAGGTGATATGACTTCACGTCACTTGCCTTGGTATCCCATAATGCAAAGTACATCTTGCGGACATGTATAATGCTATGCATTATGGGAAGGGTCACTACCCAGACTGGTTCCAACCTTTATTGAGGTCTCATCAGTGGGAGCCAGACCCAGAGGTGTGATACCAAGGTTGAAGTAATGCAGAAGTCATATTTTCATATACGAGTTGCCAAAAAGTGTTACACCATATTATTAAAATACTCTGGATTAGAGATAGGTAGTTGTTGAAAGTTTTTCCAATTGGTTATACCATAAATTAAAGATACCAAGAAATTATATACTTGGTTTAATCCTTTATCCAAATGGTATTTTTTGTGGTATTCAATTAATGGAATTGGCAGGAACGAGTACAAGTGGTCAAAGTCACATATGTAGTAAGTTGAGGACTGACTGTAATTGAAATATCGAATGATCACATTGTTATCATACACTGTTGAGTACAATAGAAAAATTTCCCTTGTATTACAAGATCAAACCACTTACCAGGATATTCTCAGAACCTTACCAATAGCCATATCAGCAAACTTAATTCTTTACTCGACATAGTGATCAGTTGGGATCACTATGTTGAGTGATTAAAAATTGAAGACCAATGTTGGAAGAACCCCACATTTCTATGGGCTATCAAAACTCCACAAAGGAGCAGTCCCACTTGGGCTCATAGTTGACTGTATAGACACACAGAGAAATTCATCACAGTTTGGCAAAAATAAAACCTTACTCTTCTGCTAGCAGAATACATTGCCAGTTTTGACATCCAGTCCTTATTTATTTGTGTATCTTTGGATGACACTCTCAACTGTTATCAGAATAGTTCCCTCCAGACATAGTCAAACTATTCAACTTTGTCATGCACTGAGGCTATTTCATCTGTAGAAGCCATTTCTACAAACAGATCTGAGGTACTGTTATTGGAAGACTCCCTATTCTCTTCATTACAACCTGAACCTTCCTTTTGGGTATGCTATGTGGATAATGTGTTTCGCATTCAGCTATACTTAGAAGCAACGCTACCGACTTTATTATCAAAATCAACAGTCTACACCCATGCATCAACTTCACCATGAAAAAGAAAAGGATGAAAAATTAGCTTTCCAGGACATTCTCCTTTCCCTTTCGTCATCTGGAACACTTACAACATCTGTTCACCATAAACCTACCTTCACAGGCTGCTACATACAACAAGATTGAGCCTATCATCATCATGCTTATCAAGGATTTAGGCCTATGTCCCATTCTGGTCACTCTAGGCCTAAAGAGTACGTCATGGTTTTCTTTTTCCTAATGGTTTGTAATTTAATGCTTGTTTTAGCTTATTATCCATCTAAAAAAAAATAGGCATCTCCAAATCTTTGCTTATTAGAGCACATGTTATCTTGCTCTAGTTCCCAAGCTCTCCAACAAGATTAAATCCAAGAACCCTGAATTTGTATGGCAGGTCCTATCCCCATATAATGCAGGCATCTTAGAGTCTGTTGCATAGATCTTGAAAAGATACAGTTTAGTTCCTACATTCTTTCCTATCAACGTAATCAAATCTCCTGGTTGCCATCCATGAAAAATAAACCGTCCCCTCTGGTGTTTACCAGGTTAAGTGTAAGCACCTCTGCTTGTACTCTGGACAAATAGGACATTCTTTTGAAAAACAAAAGAATGTCCTATATTAATACAAGAAAAACTTGTATCAGCAACAATAAACCTGAAAAATCTGGCCTTGCTCAGCATGAAGTGGACACTGAACACAATAGCCTCTGGTCCAGTACTCACATTTTTACATCTGTGTCAATTTAGGCTTGAATGGTTATTGAAAGAGAGTGCACTTCCCAAACCTAAATCAGAATGACTTCCTATCTATGGCCATGATTTGGGAGAGGCTTAGAATATGCCCCACTCCACTGTATCCACCAGGTTTGTTTTTCTGGAGGTAAAATGAGTAGAGCGATTGAGGTGTTTATGAGGAGTAAGTGAGCAAAAGAGTTGGTAGTGGTAATAGGGACATATGACTTGACCAAGGAAAGGGAAAGAGGACAAGGAAAACGTAAGATTGGATATCAGTTGAGAAGGATAAAACATAATAGTGTGATAGAAAAGGTAGTCAGCGTGTTGCCCATGTGTGACAGCAGTGATGAGATGAAGCAGAAAGCAAAGATTGTGAATGATATGTTCGTGGAAATGTGCGAGGAGAAAGGACTGTGGTTTGTTAATGTGTGGAATGAGTTTGAAGCAGGAATAAACTATATAAGAGTGATGGACTGCATTTGAATGGTTTTGGTGCAAATCATTTGGCGAGACTGCTGTTGGAAGGGAGAGTAATGAGCAGGGAATGAATCTGAGCAAGTAAGAAGTGATGTGAAAGAGTGGTAGAGTAAGGAAGGAGCGATCGAAGTGGTGCTGATGAATGAAGAAATGGGTAGCATGAGTACAGAGAGTGAGAGAACAAGAGCGCAAGACTAACATGGAAATGGGAAGACTCAGGGTGGACAGGGGGAACACAGTGTGAGAAAGGCTGATGCTCCAAGAGGATGTGAATGTGTGTGTGTGTAGACAAAAAGGGAAGGGGATGACCTGGGATCTAGGGAAAACAGTCGGATTTGAAGAAGGTTCTAGGATGAATAAGGAAAAAAGAAATGGCCCAAGGAAAGTATGGAGAAGTTACACCTAATAAGTGGTATCAGTGAAATTTGTTATAGATCCAGGAATGAGCTGTTTTGTTGTATACAATCATTTTTGTTCACCCAAAAATTGTGAATAAGTGAGACATGGTTGGATGAGGATGACATTCTGACAAGAATAGAGATGGAAGGGTCTGATGTATTTCATGAAGATAGAAAGAGTAAAAAGTGAGGGTGCTATTTATGATAGAAAAAGAGTTATGTATAAAACAGAAAAAGAGATGGCAGTGGTAGAGATGGAAATGGTTTTGAGGCAGTATGGTGTGAGATAGAAGTGAATAGAATGAAATACTAAGTCCAATGTTGCTATACACCTTGTCACGTGAATGTAGTGACTATGCAATGTATAATCAAATTAGTCAAGCAAATAAGAAAAGGATGATCATTACAGGTGATTTTAATTATGGCAATATAGACTGAGATGATGAGAGCAACTGGAAGTAAAGAAAATGAATTTCTCAAGTTTTGAGGGACAACTACCTCAGGCAGTATGTAACAGAGGGCACATGAGGATTGAGGGTCTTGCATTTGATCATCTCATCAAAGGATGTTATTATAAATGAGGTGTCAAATCACCCTTCAGTTCGTGAGAGTGACCATGAAGTTGCCATCAGTGTGAGGAAAGGGTATGTGTGGAACTACAAGACTGGTGATTATGAGGAGCTCAGGAGATAGCTTGCAGCTATAGCATGGAATGAGGAGTTGGGTGGAAAAGAGAATGCTGCTTGGGTGATATTCAAGAACTGTCTAGTAGAAGCAATGTCTAAATGTATTCCAAGGGTCAGAAGGTTAAATAGGGTAGGTGTAATCTCAATTCCATGAGATTACAAAGAACAGACAGGGAGGATGACTTGGTTGGTAAGGATAGCAAAAGTGAAGTATGAGCAGCAGGAGGAGACTGACTGTAAGTTAGCAATAGGTATATGGAGATGTTAATAAGGCTGTGGGACTTGAGATATATCACCACATATTTTGAAAGAATGTCCCAAGGAGTTGAAAGCTGCCTTGGGTCAAATTCTAAAGAAGTGGAAGGAAGGCAAGATTGTGCCACTTTGTATGGGAGGTGACAGAACTCAAGCATCAAATTATAGGCCTATATGTGTCAGTTGTTGTGATTGAAGTGTTGGAGAGGCTGGTTAGAACCAGTATTCAGAATTGGGTTGACAATAGTGTATTATCTTTGATGGGCAGCATGGATTTGCTAAAAGGAGGCCATGTTTTAGCATGGAGTAGAGCAGTTCTTGCCTTTACAATAAGGCTTCATTGGACAAAGGAGATAGATAGATTACTGCATGTTAAGTTGATAGTCAAACCAGACTAGATGGGATTGGATATTAGACTGGCACATTGGATTGGAGATTGGCTGTCTGATAAGTTTCAGCCATTTGTGTATGGGGAAGCAATATCTCGAAAGAGGAAAGTCACTAATGGTGTGCCTCAGCAATCTGTTTTAGAGCCATTGCTGTTTAACCTGTATGTTAATGATATTGGGGAAGGTTTGGATGGGGATGTTTAATTTGCAAATGATGCAAATTTGGGATGAACTATGAGAGTAGAGCAGTTCTTGCCTTACAAGAAGACTTGCATAGATTGAATGAGTGGGCACGGAAGTGGGGATGTCAGTTCACTGTTACAAAATGGAAGATTTTAAAATTTGGGGAACAAAGATAGGATGTAGAATTTATGCTTGATGGAGATATATTGTTGGAGATGGAGGAAATAGATATTGGGGTGAACGGTGGATAAGAATCTAAAATTTAGAGAACACATTGCCAGAATTGTGAGGGCAATGCAATAAATTCTGGGAATGATGCAGAGGACACTGACTTGTAGAAGTAAGAAGATTTTGGTTCCATTTATATGGCACTGATTATGTCACATATGGACTACTGTGCACAGATTTGGCCACCTGGTTTTCAAAAGGACAAAGAGATGTTGGAAAAGGTCCAGAGGTGATTGACTAAGGTGGTTTCTGATCTCTGGGATGTTGAATATGAAGAAAGGTTGACAAGATGCAATTTATAGAGTCTAGTGCAGTGCTTCCCAAACTTATGGATGCCAAGGCCCCCTTTGGAAAAATTAAAATATTTCACAGCCCCCATCGAAAAAAAAATCATAATATAGACATATATTATTATAGTATTTATTGTATTTATATTCAATACAATTTATATTCAAGATTTTGTGTTTGTAAGCTTTTTTGTGCCTTCTTATCAATACCTTTGAAATGAAACATATGAATAAGCATATATTTACCAATATTCATTAATCGGCGAAATATGCAAGAAGCAAAATTTGTGAACCAACACCAATGTGTGATTTTGTCCATTAAAATATAAAAAAGAACAAAAAAGAAATAATAAAAATTAAATACGTTTCTTTTAAGATTAAAAAAAATCTACTTAGTCTTAAAACATAAATTTGTTTTCATTATTTCACGGCCCCCCTCAACAAAACGTATGGCCCCTAAAGGGGCCGTGGCTTACAGCTTGGGAAGTGCTGGTCTAGTGGATAGGAGGAAGAGGGGTGATATAGAGACGTACAAGTTAGTAAGGGGAGTTATAGGATCAATACTGAAGAGGTTTTTCATAAAATTATGGGAGATTGGAGAAGGTCATCCTTGAAGGCTCTATAAGGAGGGTGTGAAAAGCAGGTTTTTTGCATAGAGATTTGTGAATGATTGAAATGCATCTGCTGATAGTGTCTGCAGAGAATTTCTAATGTATTTAAGGGAAGGTATAATGAGCTGTGTGTAAAGTTGACTTGAAGAGATGAATTTTTAAATTATCTGCCTTTCAAGCTACCCACAATACATAGTATTGTAGGTGAGCTAAGATTACTATATGTTTACCACCCTTTGTTGGTAGAATTAAAAAAAAAACCAACATATATTTGTCTAGTCTTTTTTCCTCTCCTGGTATACACACACACACACACACACCAGGAATGGAGAGATGGCCTGTGTATCTCAGTGGAAGTGGCACTTGCATCCTCTGCACTAAGTCGCTCGAAGTTGGACTTAGGTTCAAGTCTAGTCACTGACTGGAGGAACTTTTTCTAAGCCTATCTGTGACCTGTTCCCCAGTTAGTTGAGATCTGGCATGGGAAAGTTGAAGATTTTTTCTCCCACTTGCCCATGCTTTTCAGCTTAATCTGGGAGATTTTTTTCTCCCAGAAACTGAGGTATTTTTTTTTATTCCATAAACTCAAGAAAATTGACCGTAGAACCCACATTATTTCAGACAGTAACACATCCTGTTATGGTAGGTACCAAAAGATGGCAGCATTTGTTTGCCCATCTCTTCATCAGTGCCGTATTTAATTAGTGATCGACATGGGCCAGCTATCTCTGATTGACTACCAGTCGAGATTGAACTGCCCACAGTCTCCCAAAGCTAGATTGGGTTAAAAGGCCTCGCCTACTCCCTATAAGGGAATAAAAAGCATTAGCTGATTTATTTTATTTTATACCAGGAGAGGAAAAAAAGACTATATATATATATAAGACCTCATCTCGACTACTGTGCCCAGATTTGGTCACCTCAGTTCCTTCTTGATGGGGAGGAGGTGGAGAGGATCCAGAGGTGAGTGACTAAGATGGTAACAGGTCTATGGAATGAACCATATGAGAACAGGTTGAAGATTTGTGGGTTGCAGAAACTAGTTGATAGGCGGAGGAGGGGAGATATGATTGAGACATTCAAATTGCTAAAGGGATTCTATAGGATTAATTCAGAGGATATTTTTGAGATCAGGACTGGTGGTGGGAGAACTAGGGGACACCTATGGAAGCTGGGCAAGAGTGTGGTTAGCAGGGGTGTTAGAGCTGGGTTCTTTACTTTTAGAGTGGTAAATGAGTGGAATAAGCTGCCAGAGTCTGTTGTGGGTGCTATGACTGTGAATGAGTTCAAGACAAGGTATGATAGATACTGTGAGAATGTAATCGCATAGTTGTGTGGACATGATGTTTAGGGCCTCCCTCGATGAGTCTAAGGACTTCTGGAGTCACCCTAAATAATAATAATAATAATATATATATATGTATGTAAAAGACGTGAGAGTCAGGCATGTAACTGTTATCGCATTACACTTGCCTCAGTTCTATCAACATTGACAGTAATCTTCCTTATCACCTATGAGCCAACCAGTTAATCACTTACCATCAGTATGGATTCCACAACACACCTATATAAACTCAAACTTTATGTTATTTGGTCAGTCCTCTACCTTTTGCAACTGGAATCAGTTTCCTCTTGGTTTGTTGCATATCATGTTGGGTGACTTCCTTTCTCCACTGATGCAGCATACCACAGAGTTCTTTACTTATGCCCATGCTCATTCTCTTATTCATTAAATGCCTTTCTATCACTAACCTCAAATTGTTTCTAGAGTTTTGCTGATAATTGTACATTACATTTGTCTTTTTCATTCAACAAACCTTGCAATCTATATACATACAGTATGTCCCAAGCTACAAGATCTTCCATAATCAGTGCTGCAAATACTGATCTCCTTGCAATATTTCAATGATGTGAGGTCATTATCAACTTCGATGACACTAAAACATGATCCTGCCTTATTTCACATAAAGGCTGCACTTCATCTTGCCTCACTTTTGATAATACTCAGATATCTTGCCTTAGACTGACTTACACTTCTATCATATCTTAACATAAGCTCATCACATTCATAGCCTCCTCCACATCCTAGGTGTGCTTTTCTGTTCAAGATATTATTTCTCACCTATACAACTCCTAACTGTGGAAATCTCAACTCTTCCCTATCTTAGAATGTTTTTCTCACATATTTTCTCGCACCATTTCTGCTCTGAGTTCTTCTTACCAACTTCTCTAAAATCCTTGTTCACCATTAGGTGAAATAATCACTTCCGTTTATCAAAAGCCTACTTTCACTGTATGCTGCATTCAGCAACAATCAGCTTACCATCCATCATAGAAGACCGGAATTATAAAAATTTTATTGTGACATGCTCATGCTATTTGTTCTACACCTCAACTATTACAGTAGGAACTCTTAAATCTCAAATAATATATGAAACTCAATGGCTTCTTAGAAAGGACCATACAATAGCTTTTTAATTTCTATAATCCTAGCTCAAATAACAAAGAAATAGTATACATCGTGTTCCAATCCCTTACATTTCTGACATCTCAGAACCCATTTCCAGAATTCTTAAGAAATACAATTTAGTGGCTACTTCTCTTCCTATCAGTAAATTATTAGCATGGCTTCCATCTTCAAAAGATGAACCTCTTTCTCCTCCATCTCTTCTTAGTGTCTACCAAGCTCCTTGTGATTGTCATCGTTCTTACTTTGGAAAAACTGGATACTTTGTGGAAAAGAGAAGAATATCAGTCTTACATTAGGAACAGTAAATCTGAAAAATCTGGCCTGGCACAGCACCAAATAGATACAGACCACAACATCCTATGGTCTGAAACATGCTTACTTCATTGGTGTTGGTATAAATTTGAATGTTTGTTCAAAGAAAGCACTTTATTTCACCATCCGAATTTAAATCAGAATGACTGCCTCTCTATGTAAGACGTGGGAAAGTCTTATTTTAATCACACACATATAATAACTTTTTAAGAGCTAATTAATTATCAATATTGCAATATTTTCTCAGTTATGCCTGTATTGTTTTATGTATAACATCACATGGCTCTTTCTTTTTCAAATCATCCATTGTTCGCATTCTATTTTATAATTAACTGTTGACCCCACTGATGATAGTCTGTAATATTCAGGCTGAAATATATGGCCTTAAATAAATAGTATTACTTATCTCTTGTGTTTTTTTTTTCATGCTATTGGAGAAATCTTTACAATTACTCCAGAGATGCTGATAGGTTGATATTCACGTTTGTCTTTTTGCCACTCTTGTACAATGGAATTATCATATATTCTTTCCTGAGCTACGACTCAAAATATACAAATAAGTCAAGTGCCTAGCCAGTTTGACTGAACATTTCTTTAGTAGATGTGCTGCTGATATCCCATCTGTTCCAATTGCTGAATTCTTATCAGGGTTATAAAACAGCTCTAGAACCTCCTTCTCACTCATCTCTCTGTCTTTTCATCTAATACATATGCAGGCTGATAGATCTTGGTGGAGTGAGCACTCATTATTTGAACTACCTTGTCTGGTTCTGATACTAGGGCACCATCTGCAGTCAGTCAAGTTATTCTTCTGCATTTATTCTTTCTTTTACTTGCAGCATAATGATAAAATTCTTTTGGGTTGCCTTTAGCCTGTGCAACCAATTTCTTACATATTCTACTCCAACTTAGCATTCTGTACAGTACTTGCAATGTTTCTTGCCTGAGCTTTATCTATTTTATAGCACCTCTTACTCTTATTCTCACAATATTCCTTATGCCCTAATATCATCTTCTTATGGATCTCTTGTTTAATGTGATTGCACATTCATTTCACTCCATTCTATTTGTTCTTCGAATTCTGGTGACACATTCAGGTGCCACATCATTTAAGCATGTCCCTATGCACTGCTGATATCTTTCCCATTCAACAACTGATACTATGGAACCAGAAATAGCATTCTCTTGAGTTTGTCATAATTTCCAGATTTCTAGTTCAGCATATAACTTGCCTTGATGGAACATCCTCATATTTCATTACTTCCCAGGTCAGTATGGCATGATCATTGTAACCAACTGGTGGCAAAATAGTCACATCCTTAACTGAGACACCTTCTGATGCTGTGATCAAATCTAACACTCTTTGTTTTCAATTTGCTTCTTTCACATGCTGCTTCAGAAAGTTATCACACAACAACTCAATAAATTCTCCTTCATTCTTATTATGAGTTTTCTCAGCTAACCAATCAATAGGATAATTTAAGACCCATAATAATTATTCACTTAGTACTCATTAGAGTAAGTTGGCAGTACATTTCTTCTTCCCCAGCAATTGAACTTCCAGGTCTATAGCAATGTGCCACCCTGCATTTCACTCTATGGAAAATATATGACTTATGCATTGATTTATCAATCTCGTTCCAAGTTGAATTTAATGAGATGTCAATAAAGGTTGGAACTGGTCTGTGTGGTGATGCTTCCTATAACGCTTTTGCATTATGGCATACTGAGGTACTTCATGAGCTCTATATACAAAAGTCTAGCTGTGAAGATACATGTTTTCTTATGCTTAGGTAAAGGATCAAAACAAGAATGCAATTTTTGCAAGAATGCAACATTCTTTTTCAGTATAATTTATTATTATTATTATTATTATTATTATTATTTGACACCTCCAGGGAGTCCAAAGACTCATCGAGGGAGAGTGTGCCAACAGCATCGAACAATTGTTCCCCTTCCAACTACTAACCGCGCTCAAACTTACTTAACTGAGCCATTAGTAGCAGAGGCTCTACCAATCGACCAACCTTTGCTGGCATAATTTACTTTATAACCAAATGGAAAAAACTTTCTGCAACTATGTTTGTTTTTATCATCTATTTAGTAAAGGGCATTCAAACATATGGATTAAATTTTAAATTTGCTAACATCTGTGATGGTGTCATCTGGCATCAGTTATAATAATGCTGTTCATGATATTCACAGGAAAATTATAATCGGACCATTATTAAAAAAAAAAAAAAAAAAAAAAAAAAAAACAGGTTGAAGGCTGATTTAAAGCATCCCAGCAATAATATCATGGTTTATTGTTATTATTATCCTAAGACTCATCTAGGAGGTCCCTTTGTCATACACAGTTCAATGACTTCCTGAGAGTGTGATGTCTGCAGAGATTTGAATGTGTTTAAGGCAAGATACACACTCTCAGGCAATTCATTCCAATTATTCACAACTATGCATGCAAAAAACCTGCTTCTCATTCCATAATAAGTTTAATTTAATCCTTTATCCAAGTGTGTGCAAACAAAGTTTGCGCTTGAAAGTATCTTCAGGACTGGGGTAAGGTAGCGCAACACCAGGCAACTCGTTGCAAAGGTGGAGAAAGCTCTCATCACTCCTATCTCAGTATCTCCCATAATGCAAAGCACATCTCCTTGCAGATATGTGTAATGCTATGCATTAAGGCAAGGGCCACTACCCGTACCGGTTTCGACCTTTATTGAGGTCTCGTCAGTGGGAGCCAGGCCCAGTAGTGGAGATACAAAGGCAGAAGCAATGAGAGGTCATCCTAACCTATAGGAGTTGCCAAAGGGTGTGCAACTTTATTATTAAATTACTCTGGATTCAGAGAAAGATGTTGAGAGTTTATTTTTCACTTGGTTAGACTATAATAAGTTTAGTTTAATCCTTTATCCAAGCATGAGCAAACAAAGTTTGCACCTGAAAGTATCTTCAGGACTGGGGTAAGGTAGTGCAACACCAGGCAACTCGTTGCAAAGGTGGAGAAACTCTCAACATCTTTCTCTGAATCTGGAGTAATTTAATAATAAGGTTGCACACCCTTTGGCAACTCCTATAGGTTAGGATGACTTCTCATTGCTTCTGCCTTTGTATCTCCACTACTGGGCCTGGCTCCCACTGACAAGACCTCAATAAAGGTCGAAACCGGTATGGGTAGTGGCCCTTGCCTTAATGCATAGCATTACACATATCCGCAAGGAGATGTGCTTTGCATTATGGGAAATACTGAGATAGGAGTGATGAGAGCTTTCTCCACCTTTGCAACGAGTTGCCTGGTGTTGCGCTACCTTACCCCAGTCCTGAAGATACTTTCAAGCGCAAACTTTGTTTGCTCACACTTGGATAAAGGATTAAACGAAACTTATTATAGTCTAACCAAGTGAAAAATAAACTCTCAACATGCTTCTCATTCCTTTGCTCACACCCTCCTTATACAGCTTCCAGGGATGACCTCTTTCTTCCCCAATCTCCTGCCATTTTACGAAAAACCTCTTTAGCATTGATCCTATAACAACCCCTTACCAACTTCTATGTCTATCATATCATCCGTCTTCCTCCTATCCAATAGACTCTGTAAATTGCATCTTCTCAACCTTTTTTCATATTCAACATTCCAGAGATCAGAAACCACTTAGTCAATCATGTCTGGACCCTTTCCACTATCTGTTCATTATTTTGAAAACCAGGTGACCAAATCTGTATCCAGTAGTCCATATGTGGCCTAATCAAGGCTTTATACAATGGAATAAGAATCCCCTTAATCTACAAGTCAGTGTCCTTCACATCATTTCTCAGAATTCAATGTGTTGTCTTCAAAATTTTGGCAATGTATCCTCTAAATTTTTGATCCTTATCCACCATCACCCCAAGATCTCTTATTTCTTCCACTTCCAACAATATATCCCCATCATCATCATCTGTTCATTGGGCATCCACAGATGCTATATGGTCAGTCCAATGCTTGGTGATGTGTCACACCAGTCCTCACCATGTGGTCATGTTGTATGCTTTTCTGGAGGCTTCAACTCTCTGAAGATCAGTCACTTCACACACACCATCCATCCATCTCATTGATGGTCTGCCACTTCCTCGTTTTTCAGGAAGTTTATCTAATATTACTGTTCTGAGAAGTTCTCCTTCCATTCTTTCAATGTGTCCAAAGTATTTTAAGTATTTTAACTTTCTTATGTCATTATTCTAAGGAGCCTTAAGGCTCCTTAGAATAATGACTTTAAAGTTTTACTGATCTTTCTAACACCTATTCATTTGAATGCCTTTCAGTATATGATATCTCCAACAGCCTTCTGTAACTCCACATCTCAAAAGCAGGTATCTTTTTCTTATCTGACTTCTTTAGTTACTAAGTCTCATATCCATAAGTTGCTGTTGGAAAAACAACTGCATCCAAAATCCTCAACTTTGTTCCTGTGGTGATAGATCCATCCTTCCAGATTTTAGACAAGTCTCTGACTGCTGTTTTAGCCATTCCTAATCTTCTTCTGACTTCTTCTGAACAGCAATTCTTCACATTAATAATGGATCCCGGGTACTCAAACTTGCTGACTCTTCCTCAGTTCTTTCTCCATTAAGATATGCTTGTTTCTTAGGAGCTTCCCTGTCTGTATTTCTTTTGAGAACCATAATATTTGTCCTGCTAAAATTGAGCTGAAGTCCCCTGTTATTACTTATCTTTGTCAATTTGTTCTACTTCTTCCTTGTCATTACAGAGGAGAAGAGTATCATTCACATAACTCAGATTACTGATCAATCTACCACGTATTTTAATTCCTGTCTTGAGCTCATCCATTGCTTCATGCATAAAGCAATGGATGAAGCAATGCTTCATGCATGAAGTCCATAGCATGGATACTAAACAAGTGAGGAGAATGTAAATATCCTTGTTTTATTCCCTTTCTGACCTGAAGCCAATCAGTTAATCCAAGACCTGTTCTTACCGGTATGGCTTCTTGCTCCCTGTACAGGTTAGCTGTCAACCTGATAGTGTGCTGAAGGAAGTCTATTCTTTTCATTACTTCCCACAGTTTCACATGCTGAACACAGTCAAAAGCTTTAGAGTAGTCCAAGAAGTCCATTACCATAGAGAATCTAAATTCTTTATACTTTTCTTTGATCTGTCTAAGGCAAAGGATCTGATATCTGGCACCCTTATCTTTCCTAAAACCTGCTTGTTCCTTGGGAATCTCTGTCTCAACTTTGACCTCAATCCTATTTAGAATGATCTTCAATAAAATTTTGCTTGCATGAGATATTAAACTAATAGTTCTATGGTTTTTGCAATCCTTCATATATTCCTTCTTATGCAGTGGTAGGAAAACTGACTTCTTCCAGTCTCTAGACCATGATCCTGTCTCCCATACCCTTCAATCAATCTATGGAACACTCTATTCTTCCATCCCCTGTGGCCATAGTTAACTTTGCTGGAATTCCATCAGCACCTGGGGCCTTATTGCTGATATACTGCTTAACTGTTCTTTCAACTTCATGACTAAGTAGAGTTGGTTCCAAATCGAAATTTCCCCGATGAGAGGGCACCTCCAAATTTTCTTTATCCACTTTGTTGTACAAGCCCTCACAGCATTATTTCCATCTGTTTTCATTTCCAATTCTTCTGTTAGTACTGCTCCAATCCTCTTTGATGACATTCAATTTAGACTTAAATTTGCTTTAGATCACAAACTAAATGAAACATTATATAAATCAAGTGGTATTATTTTAGTAAATAAAACATTCTTTTTTGCCTCCTCATCTGGAACTCTGTCTCTTCACATTTATTAGTATAAAACTTTTCCTTGTCCTGCTTGATGGCTTTTCTGAATTCTCTTATATTCTTTGCATCTTCAGTCCCTGTGTCCCCACTAATTTATCCCCATCAAGCATAAATTCTACATTCCATCTTTGTCGCCCAAATTTTAAAACCTTACATTTCACAACTTGAACTGTCATCCCCACTCCTTTGTCCACTCACTCAATCTATTTAATTCTTTTTAGGCCAGAACATCTGCTTTACTCCTCATAGTTTGTCTGAACTTTGCATCATCTGCAAACATCCCCACTCAAATCTTTCCCAATATCGTTAACCTACAGATTAAACAGCAGTAGCCTTTGCAAAATCTAGGTGTACTACTGTGTGTATTCATCTCTTTTGTCCAATGAAGCCATCACCTTATTGTAATAAGTGGATTGCTAAAACATGACCTCCCTTTAGTAAATCCATGCTATCCAATTTTGGTAACATGTTTGTGTTGCAGCCAGAGGAGTAGGAATATGCTGTCCCACCACACTCATGAAAAAACAGGATTAATTCCTATACCACTCTTCTTTTTATAACTGATAAGTGTTTGCAACTCTATGCTCGGTAGTAACCCTCTCTTTCTCTCTCTCATTGCCTAGTCATATGGTTTGATGAGCTGTGTTTTGATTTTTTTTTTTAAAGCAAACAATGAAAGAAACTAAGTAGAAAAAATTGCACTCTTAACATTTCACGTTTAGCTGGAAAAAAAAAAAAGAGGCTTTTTTTTAAAAAAAATTACAAAATTCATTAAAAATCTTAGTATTTCAGTAACATTAAATAACCAATTATATAGGAATAACAAAAACTATCAATCAGATATTCAATCCAAATTTAATAAGCAAGAAAACAAGAATAATAATCCATAACTCAATAGCAAGACCTATCATATGGTTCAGAAGCCTGGACCATAACTCAAGCAGATGCAGATAAAAAATAAAATAAAATAAAAAAATAAAAAAACTGATAAGCTCTGAAATGAGATTCATTCACAAAACAGCTAGATATAATATCATCTTAATGGAACTTGAGGTGATATCTGTTTTAGACTACATCTATCTTTATAGAGTGAGATGGAGACAATATACAGAAAGAATAAGTGAAGGAAGACTTCCCAGAAAGAATAAGTGAAGGAAGACTTCCCAGAAAGATAGAGGATGATAGATGATCTCAAGGGAGAAGGAATAGAGGATGGCCTTTGAAAAGATGGGAGGAGACCATAACTATTACTAGAAAGGAAGAAGTAGTAGTATTTCGTTTAAATTTATTGATTTGTTAATCAAAATTTCAATCTTGTAACTTGCTACAAGTTATGATCAATTTCACATTGTTGCTGTTTGTATCCCATAATGCTTGCACTCTCTTTACAACCCATATATGATGTCATACATTATGGTGAGAATCATTGCCTAGAGTAGTTTTATATTTATTAGTCTTATCAGTGGGAAGTGATCATCTATACCATAGTTTCTCAAATTGTGTTCTGAGGAAAGTGAATAAGTGTTCTGTGATGTCATTGACCAAAACTTTTCCTTGCATTTTTAAACATGGAAGTAATCGGGAAAGGGAATACCGCTGTTTATGACCGGTTATAAAAATTGCCTGCAAGCTGATTTCAACAATGGGCAGCATATCCTCTGT
The DNA here is from genome assembly GCF_054136105.1 of Typopeltis vanoorti. NCBI lineage: Eukaryota > Metazoa > Arthropoda > Arachnida > Uropygi > Thelyphonidae > Typopeltis > Typopeltis vanoorti. Next base: position 8,061,521 of record NC_143572.1, read on the forward strand.
TCTCAAAACTTAACGAAATAACATCTGTGTTGCAAATGTCAGTGACCAAACCGCATACTGTATTTTTAAACATGGAAATATTCATGAATTATCGTTAATTTTCACACATCGAACTCTTTCAACATTCAGGAAAGGGAATACCACTGTTTATGACCTGTCATAAAAATTGCTTGCAAGCCGATTACAACAGTGTGCAGCATATCCCTTGTTCCCAAAACGGAACGAAATGATATCTGTGTTGCAAATGTCAGTGACCAATCAGCAAGGAAGTATAAAGAAAATTTTTCCATTGAAATTGAAGATCAAGGTAGTTTGTATCCAGTTCTCAAATCTAGTAATACCGAATACAGTCATACCCCGACTTATGAGAATCCGGAGTTACGTGGTTTCTTATATGTACACATTCCCATCCTGCTTCACGCCTCACCACTAGTCGTATCTTTCAGCTGCCGGCTACATTTGCCAGTGTCGCACATGCTCTGAACAAGCACTGACATGTTTCGCACGGTCTCCATTCATACACGATTTTTATAGTCTACAAATCTTGCGATTGTTTAATGTTATAGAAAATAAGGGGATAAACATCCTTTGTTGTTTTATAGCCAGTAAGCGAAACTAAAGATCGATAACTACGATCTATAAGTTTCATGCCAAAAAACTATCGGCAAAGGCAATTTGAAGTAAAGGTGGAGCAAGAAGCTCCACCTTTACTTCGATGTTTATCCCCTTATTTTCTATATTAAGCTGCCAGAAAACTAGCCATTTGGCTTTTTATCTTAACTAAAATATAATTACACCTTTATGACATTCGTGTAGTGAAGGTATGTAAGTTCTTTTCACTAAGCTTTGATATCTTCCAGGTCTACCTACTCACTGATGAGACCTCAAAAAAGGTTGAAACCAGTCTGGGTAGTGACCTCTCCTCACAATGTAATGACAGTATTACATCTCCTAGGAGCTGTGCTTTACATTATGAGAAAATATCAAGAATAGTGAGGGAGCTTGCTCCACCTTTACTTCAAATTGCCTTCGCTGATAGTTTTTCGGCATGAAACTTATAGATCGTAGTTATCGATCTTTAGTTTCATTTACTGGCTATAAAACAACAAAGGATGTTTATCCCCTTATTTTCTATATTAAGGTGCCAGAAAACTAGCCATTTGGCTTTTTATCTTAACTGTTTAATGTTATGTTCTTGATAAAAAATTTATCACATAAAAAATAATAATGTCATCCAAAAGAAACAAGTCCGATTCTTCTATAGTTAGCAAGAAAAGAAAAACATTGACTTTGGAAACAAAACTGAACATTATTAAGGATTTTGATGGCGGAATGAAAATTTGTGAGCTAGCAAAGAAATTCGATCTACAGGAATCCACAATAAGAACAATCATAAAAGAAAGGTTTACAGATTTTGAAGGACATAGATTCTAATGAGGAACGAATTGTAGCCACAAGGCAAGGAATAAAAAATCATTAGCTTGCTATGAAGAAATTTTGCGTGACAAGTAAAAGACATTATGCCATCAGACGAATCTATTAGATTTTATGAAACCATCGACATCGAAATAACTTTCTTTTATTTATGTATGAAAAACTACAATTATGATTATATTTCTTAAAAAATATAGGTGTTTTTTGTAAACCTTTGGTCCTAATTGTATGTTTGTATATATAAATTAGGACCAAAGGTTTACAAAATTATACCCCGAGTTACGCAAATTCGACTTATGCGCTTTTTTTTGGTCCGACCTACCGCGTAACTTTGGGGTTTTACTGTACTTTCTTTGCAATTTTGTATTGTAGGGTGAAAATGCTTGTTTCGAAACCGTAGTGCCATGATTTTTTAAAAGAGATAGGCCTACAGATTTAAATTTTAATATGAATAAGAGACAAGTGACTTTGTTTAATTTTGGTGTTAAGAAATCTCTTATTGAAGGTTTTGTGACGCAACAGATAGTGATTCATTCACCTCCAGCCTACAAAGCAATCATCAGGATGTACAAAAAGGAGGGGAAAACTACCAGCATACAGGAGAAAAAATCTGCATTCACTCATAAGTACTTATAATAATATTATAAATTTTTGGTGATCGGAATGGGATATGTCAATGAAAATCAGCACAAATTAATTTAATGATGTTGGCCTGAGGAAACTACAATATGCTACAAGAATTCATTAGTCCAGTGATTGATAACTGATTTAAATGTAATTTTATATTTGTCAGCATGTCACACTGTATACATAAGTGTACTAATATTCTTTATGATTATGCCATAATTAATTATTAATATTGTAATGTATTAATAATGAATTAATTATTAATACATTACAAAATCTGTGAAAATTTCAGGATTTGTGAAGTGTTCCGTCATAGGAAAAATCTGGGAAACGCTGATCTATACTAATAGAGGATGTGTGTATAGTTCATCTACTGAACTAAATCCTCTATACTAGAAGCTGCTGAGCAGAGCCGGCGCTAGGGTCTTTGACACCCGCATGCAATTTCTATCTAAGCGCCCCCCTGTAACGATCCGGGAGTGTGTGGTTCTTTTACGATAATAAAAATGTAAATTATTTGAAATTTCTTAAATAAATTTTGACAGAACAGTCACACGTTGGTTTGCTAAATGTAATGAACCGGGAGTGTTGACTAGGCAGGATAATCGTTAAAAACCTGTATATTCAAAAAATTCTCAAAAGTCAAAGCAAATTTTGATAAAGCCACTTCACTTTAATCATTGAATATGATGATACAGGGATTGTAGCCTTCTCACCGACCCGAATCGCTAACAAAATTGAAATGAATTTTAATTAAAGTTAAAATTTATTTGAACTAAAGTTCAGAAAATTCTTGCATTTTACAAGTTACTAAATTCTTAGTAACTTGTAAAAATTTTTTAATAATTTTTATAAGTGGAACTATCTTTTAGGAAAATAAAAGAAACTCAAGATAGATGAGAAAATAAGAAAATAATTCAGAAATAATTAGAACATTTAATATAAGTATTCAAAAAATAACATCTTTACAGAATAACAGAAAATAAATTAAATTACATAAATATACTTGACATTTTTTTAAATTAAAATTTTAGGGTTTTTGATTGCATATTCATAAAATTAGAAATAATGGTCTTAATGTCTAATTCCGCACATATATCATTTTCAGTAGCTATTAACGCCAAACTAACAAGTCTTTTTTGTGACATACTTGTTCTTAAGTAGGTTTTAATCAATTTCAACTTGGAAAAAACATTCACCGCTCGCTACATTATGAGTTAAGGTTAATAGTATTCTTAAAGCAATTGAAAAGTTAGGGAAAGATAAATTATTGGATACAATAAAATTAAGAATATCGAAAGGGCTTTTGAATATTTAAATTATCCATCTGAAAAATATCCCGAAAAGCACATAACTCGTCATATAGTTCTATTGCATTTACATTTTTATTGTCGCAGTCCTTCAAGAGATCTCTAAATCATCACAAATTTTTCGTAAATCTTCGTTATTAATTTGTAATAATCTATACAAGAAATTGAAATTATCATGTCTTTTAGTTGTTCAAAGCGTTCTATTAATGAACACATTGCAACGTCTAGAAGTGTATAAAACACATTCACTCTAAATTTATCTTCTGGCAATTGTGGCGTTTCGTCATGATGCTCAAATTGTCGTGTCTTCTTTCGTCATCAAACTTCTGTATCAGTTTTAAATTCTTGTTCTCCATCCACCTCTTCACTCAGTTATTTTGCCGTTTTTAGAACTTTAAAATTTGTATCTGGTCGATACTCTTGTAAGAATATTTTTAAGTTTTGGATAGATTCTAAAGCAAGTGTAATGTTCATATTTTTGTCTTGAAACATTTTACTCACAGGGTTTATTCTGTTTATTCTAATCATACCAAGTTATAAGAGAGCAAATAAATTTGTAGTCCTTTATTTTAGCACATAATGTTTGTGCTTCATGCTGAGTTTCTTTATTAAAATTTTCATTATTTAAAATTTCAAAAAGTGCATCATAAATTTCTCCTAACTGATATCGTAGAGGGCGGAATGCATTAATTTTACTGTCCCATCGCGTTTCTGATGGCTGTTTCAATGTTAATTTTTTTTACGAACTTTAAAAGGATTGTCCAATGTTTGTAAGAGAATGAAAAGAATTGTATATTTCTTGAATAATTGCAAAGAAACTAATTGCATCTGCATTCACTTTGGCTGCATCGTTAATGATTAAATTTAGAGTATGAGCAGCACATGGCACGTAAAATGCTAGAGGATTTTTGTTCAAAAAAATTTTGGAGCCCATATTTGCCCCATTGTCAATTGGAGCCCATATTTCCCTTGACCTCGCATGTCTTCAATGGGAATGTTCCATTTTTCCAGTTCTATTATTGTTGCACATAAACCACGTCCTGTGGAATCTCATATATCTGCAAAACCTAAAACGTTTTCCCTGATCTTGACAATTCCATTGTCACAGGAAACAAAGCGAATAATAATGGTCATTTGTTCTGTTTTACTTGCATCAGGTGTGCAGTCTAAAATTATGGAATAATATTTAGATTTTAGAATTGATAATTAAATTGTATCCCTGATTGCTTCACTTAAAGTTTCCAATATTTCATTTTGACTGTCTTTACTCAAACAGTGTACTCTATTGTTTCGTTGTAGGGCCCTTTCAACATGATTTTCCATAACGGGATCAAACTTCCCAAACAGTTCGACTAATTTTAAAAAATTGCCATTATTGCTTTCATATAATTTATCAGATGATCCGCGAAAAGCTAAATTTCGGCTACCAATATATTTTATAATTTCAATCAAGCGTTCTAAAACACTCGTCCAATGTTTCTTTTCCATTTCATACATGCTTTGAGTCTGGAAATCAATAGTAGTTTTTTTTTTTTTTAATTTTTATCAAGTTCCTTCCATTTTAAGAAATTTTTCATGTGAGTTAAACTAGTCTCATGTCTATGTAAAGTTGTACTTACATTTCTCCAATCGTTATAACCTTCTACAAGACTCAGCAGATGATTCAGTCGATTCAGTAGGGGCGACAAGTTTGCAACAAAAGCAAAAAACAGAATTTAAAGTTTCGGAATAAATGAGCCATGTTCTTGGCACGAGCTCCCATTTTCCATTTTTCTATTATAATACGTGTCACCAAATTTACGACCATATGTATTTCTGGGATATATTATATTTTTATTTTGAACAGGCCCTATTTCAATTAAAACAACTCGTAATTTTTCATCAATATTTCCCCGTTCACCTGGATCTTCTAAATTCACAGAGACTAACAATGTGTTAGTTTCGTGGTCAACTACAACTAAATCTTGTTGTTGTTGTTGTTGTCTAAATCCTAACTATTTTTCACTTAAATCATGTTCAATTATCTTGTTCATTAGTTGCAGTAGTACCTTCATGCAAACTGGATGATGTGCACGGTTCTTCAACTCTGATTTCTGATGTATCGAGTTGGTTACAATCTGCATCAGAATATTTTAATATTTTAACAAATTTATTAAGAGCCCCAGTTTGTTTCTTAATATCTGCTTCTTTCGCAGCATGACGCTTATAATTTTGTGCACCGGATAACTTTTTTTAAAATTTTTGATTCCATTTCTATTTTATACCCACAAGAAATTATTACTCAACACGACACAGAGACGAAATAATAGTCGGCACTGCGCTACTGTCAGTAGCCTACTGAGATGCATACCATATGACTGGTTAACTAGCAACAAATGTTTTGTACGAAAATTCGTTTCTGCGCATAAAAACTGTTCACCGTTTCTGCAGTAGACACAACGTTCTGCAGGCAAGCATTTACCTGCTCTAGCTGCAAAATTGTAAACAGCTGGCTGATCAAAGAGGCGGCAATATACAATTTTTTTAAATTTTTATTCAGTGTATACGGCCTCATTTATTTTAATATTGATCATTATAAGAATTTTTTTTGTTTTTTAAAAATTAACTTATGACCCGTTCCCTGGCGGCGGCGACCCCATCATAGCGCCGTCCACATGTTCGCTTCCGCCAGCCCTGCTGCTGAGGTAACAGAAGTCATATTTCTTATCTACAAAGTATGCAAATAGTAAAGTAGATTATCACCAATGTATTACAATACTCTGGATTCCAACCTATCAAAAATAAAATGTTTTTGATGGGCTGGAAAGTATGCATTCACAATTAATGTTTTAATGGTAACATTTTAAGAGACAGACCTTTAAAAAAAATCTTCCACAGCTGTTTAGATAGGAAAATTATTTAATAGCAATAGTAGAAATGAAACAGCTCTGAGATGTGAAATATTATTTTTCACATCTTGCCTTGGTGTATGCTACAAGAATCAGCAGTAAAGATTGCTTCTCTTTCCCTCCCCTCACTTCATGAATATTCAATATACCTCATTATCTCTGGCTTAATGTGGTATGAATGAACTGAATAATAAATGCTGGAATGATTTGTTTTTTAATGGCAGATGCAGTGGAAGAAAATGTTTCATAGTAGAACTTTAAAGTATGTTATATGAATTTGTCTCTGTTTATCGGAAAAGTAGAACACTGTTTGTCTTCTATATCATAGTTATGTCATTTAACATAAACTCAAAAGAACCACTATTTCTGATTGCCTGTGAATTTTAGAATGCTTTCTCCCTCTCTCTTTGTGCACACTCACCTGATTACTATGCTAGGAATGTTATTTGCTGAAATCGCATGGTAATATGAATAGGTAGTTGTTTGCTATCATTTATGAATAATTCTCCATTATACTAATATGAACAGTTATATATATGTATAGTTTAACTGTCAAGAAAATAGTAAGGCTATTTCAGTGATTAACTTGGCTGGAAAGTATACATTCTCTAATGGGTTGTTTTTAAATTACAGTATATGGGAATCAATAAAATTTTTGTGTGTTTACTTTATACATGACAACTAGTATTGTTCAGGCACAGACAAGTAAAAGCTTTATGCACACTATGCTAGTAGTGTATATATATAATGGAGTCTAAGTATTGGCAACATGAAGTGATGACCAGTGCAACAGTTTGAGTTTTGTAGATTCGTGTTCATTAAAAAAAAATGATATAGCAGGCAATAAAACAAAAAGTTTAATTTCTTAGGTAAAGGAGATCTATATGGATTTCTTTTCCTCCTGGGGAAATCATGCATTCATCACTAGAGAAAAATGGAAATGAAAGCAAAAAATTCACTTGTTGACCATCACTTTTTATATGGAACTACTATACAGGCCCACATTTTAAAAGAGATTAAACTATCATGTAGATTAATCTACAAAACTTGCAAGTTGAAACTATTTGATGTTTCAAAAGATATATTTCGGTGATTACACCACATTTTTTTATTATTCAGTTATATAAAACACTGAAATAATAGTTCCCAACAAGTTTCGTAAATCGTAGGATTTACATCTTCAGGGGGTAAATAGTATAACTTAATGTTTAAACAAGAGAATTAATAAATACAAATCATAACCATCTGGCTATTCATAAAACTTAAATAACAGAATGCAGATATATAACGTTATTGACGTTGAACAATACTGGACGATGTCACGTATGCTTGTTCTCGTTCATACAGTCCGAGCTCAGATTGAGGTAGGTTTTTTATTAGAGCTGACCACACTTGGAGAATTAAACCTTGATTTTTATTGCAATGGGTTGGGTTTTTTAGCATATTAGCAGCTTCTTTAAATTTTCTTATATAACTGTTGTTTTCTATGTATGACAGCATCGTTTTTTGCCAGAGTACATCGTGTCCAGTGGAAGTGGTATGGAAAGCAAGACCCGTTTTTTGTTCTCTTTTGTATTGTATGTCTTTTTGGTGTTCAGCCATGCATATTTCTCCAGATCTTCCTGTCTGTCCTACGTAGCAAATCCCGCAAGAGCAATGGATTTTGTAGACTCCTGGTTTTTTAAGAGGATGATGAGGTGGTTTTGGTGGATGTAGGAATCTTGAGATTTTTTCCATAGGAAGGAAGGCTACTTTTATGTTGTGTTTGTTCATTAATTTGGCTAGCTTATCTGTAACATTTTTGATATAAGGAAGCGAGATTGCGTTTTTGTAATCCTGTTTTATTGTGTTGCTAGCTGGAGGCATTTTAAGGATTCTCTTGATGGTTTTTGTTTCATATCCATTCTGTTGGAGGATTTGTGTTAAGTATTTTAGTTCTTCATTACATCTTTCTTGTGTGCTGGAGATATTGTATGCTTTGCCTCGAAGAGTTTTAATTAAGCTTACTTTTTGAGAAGGATGGTGGTGTGAGGTTGCATTTAGAAATGTTCCAGTGTTTGTCGGCTTCCTATATACTGAGAAGGAGAGTTTACTTTCTTCATTAACTTCTAATAGAATATCCAGAAAAGGAAGTTTTTATTTTTTTCCTGTTCTAAAGTGAATTTTATGATGTTGTGCAAATTGTTGAGATAATCTTTGAAATTGATAAGTTCATCTGTTGTTCCAGTGAATATGATGAAAATATCGTCCACATAGCGTAGCCATATTTTTGTTTTTTTATGGTAATTCTTAAGAGCATTGTTTTCAAATTTTTCCATAAATAGGTTTGCTAATACCGGTGATAATGATGAACCCATGGCCAGTCCTTCTTTTTGTTCCCAGATTCTATCTTTATAAGTGAAAAAAAGTATTGTTTATACAATGTTTAAAAAGATTCAAGATGTCCGGAGGGAAGAGGTCTTCTAGGAGATTCAAAATTTCTTGTCTCGGGACGTTTGTAAACAAGCTGATAATGTCGAGACTTGCTAAGATGTCTGTTGGACCAATATGTATATCTTTCACTTTTTCTATGAAATGTTTACTATTCTTTATCAAGCAAGATGTTTTTCCTATATGTTGTGAGATCATGTTGGTGAGGTATTTCGCCAAGTTGGAAGTTGGTGAATCTCTTCCATCTACTATTGGTCTTAAAGGTATATCTGTCTTATGGATCTTTGGAACACCATATATTCTTGGTATCAAAGAATGTTTTGATTGTAAGTATTTTTTAAGTTCTTCCGTTCAGAGAGGCACTTTTTTTATTAGATCATTTGTAATTTTGTGTGTAGGCCAAGTCGGGTCTCTGTCTATGGGTTTGTAGGTGTTGGTTATTGCTTTGTTGGTTTTTCCAGGAGACTTTTCATTTTGTTATCATATTCTGTAGCATTTAAATTGACAGTTGCGTTGCCTTTATCCGCTTTTATTATGACAATATTTTTGTCATCCTTTAACTTTTTAAGGCAAACGTATTCATTGTAAGGTAGATTCCTACGAGGTAATCTGCTTTTTAATAGTAAAGCTGTACTTTCTATATGGATAAGATCTGCCATGTTGTCCGGTAGATTACTAATTCCTTTTTCTATTTGTGCTATGATATCAATTTTTGGTAGGAAACGTGGGGTTAAGGTGAAGTTAAAACCCTTAAGTAAAAGATTATTCTCCTCTTTTGTTAGGGCTCTCGAAGAAAGATTAATAACTATTTTTGAATGATCTAGTTGTTTTTTATGTATTTCCTTCTTCTGAAGGAGTACGTTGAACTTATGAATTAATGTATGTTTCTTCTGTTCTGAGATCGCTATTGCTTTGTTAAATGTAACACTATCGATGTTGTTCCATAGGTAGGATGGAAGAGATGTGGCCAGTTCATTATGAAGAGAAAAAGTGTTATTACTAATTAATGCTAATTCATCTCTAGTGACTGTAATTCTTTCTCTTAGAAAAGCTAGTTCCAATTTATGATAAATTATGATATTTGATGTTTATTAACAAAAACAAATTAAACTCGACATTTCATCCACTGTGTTGAGGCTGTCCCCAGACGTATATGTAATTTGTTTAGAAATACATGCTATAACAAAATAACCAGTAAACCAAGAAATTTATTTTTTATTTTTTATTTAGTTATATGTACCTTCCACCCACAAAAGGGTTATAGATCTATAGTATGTTAGTACCATCAGTGGACTAAGGATTTTTTTTCCTCTATTTTTATTGATTTTATATCTTTTTTGTATTTTTATTTATTTTATACATAATCTAATAACTGTTCTAGAGAACAAACATGGAACTTTCTTTTTTTTTTAATTAATTTTTTTTTTTATCACTTCGCTCCCCCAAGTAAGCAGAGAAAGTGTCATAATGCTGGGCCATGAAATTTACTAGCTACTTGAAAACAATCATAAAAATCTGTGCATGCTCACAATGGAATTCAAACCTGTTGATATGACTCCTGATTTTTTTCAGTCCTCCAAGTAAACAAAGCAGTGGTGTCACACTGGAACTGAAATCTCTACCACCTGAAACAGTCACAAACACCCATGCATGCTTATAGTGGGATTCAAACATGCTTGTATGACTCCCATTATGATTCAAGTCTGTTGGTTGACGAGAAGATATATTAACCACTTGGCCAACTAGACTGGCATATACAACCATATTAGTTGAATATTATTTGCCATGAGAGGGCAGAAGATAATACAAGTGTTGAATTCTGGTGCCAAAGGATGTTCTTTTTGGAAGTCTTTGGTATCAGTTAAGTTATTCTTTGCATCATTATACAGTATTTATGAGTGCTTGTGTGATTAATTATAATTTTTAAAGATTTAATATTTGTTTTCTTGTACACTGTATTGTGTGGCATGACATGATGCACAAAACAATGGTAGGTGATTTTAACATGCATGATTATGTTCACTGCAGCATGTGCAAAATGTATAGCTTTTGCAGAACAAGAGATTTTTTGGAAGGAGAATAAAACTGGAGAACATGTTTGTCAAAAGTGTTTTCATGAACAAATGCTGGAAGTGTGAAGAGTGATAGCAATGATTTGAAAGGCAATGCATGAGTGCAATTGGCATGGTTTTTATTTATTCATATGGGGTTCTTCCCCATTCCTCGACCATCCCTTAGGACTGGTTGAGTTCTCCTAGTGAGGGATTAAGTATGTATTTTATGACTGTAGATCTGTGTCTGTGTTCACAGGCTGGTTTGCCTGTTCTGATGGACGAAAAAAAACGAGTTTCTGGGTGAAAAAACCCTCTATCTCTATATGAGACCAGCTAACTCACCTTTTGTCGAAAGAGACCAGATAAAGGATCCTCATGTCATGGATAGGATCAAACCCAGGTCTTTCTGACCAAAGGGCTTAGTCTATACCAGCTGAGCTACAGAGGCTCATTTGCATGGCATGGTTAGTGTTGCAAGCAGTGTGAATGACATGATGGAAAATGAAGAGAACGACCAGAAGCTAATGGAAAATATAGCATGCTTATGTTCAACTCTTCACAGAACAAAATATGAGATTGAGTCGATGGAGAAGTGCCTTGTGGATGGTAGGACACAGTTGCAAAAGAAAGGGGGGGAAGCAAAGCATGAAAGGGTGAAAGTGTGAAAATAAGGCTTGGATTTTGTATGCTGATTCATTGATACGAGGAGTCCTTGAGGGAGAGTGTTACAAAATCATGTTTTCCTGAAGCTAAGATAAAGGATGTCAGTTATGTTGTAAGGATGCAGATGTTTATTTTGGCTAGTACAAATGCTTTAGCAGGTGACAAGTGTTGTATGCAAGAAGACATGAAAGAGTTGCTAGTGCATGTGAAAAAGAAGAGTAAAAAAGTAAAAGTTGAGTCTGTTGCCACGGTATGATAGAGGTGAGCTGAGATGGAGAGGTATGATAGCGAATGAGTGTGCAGAAGGAATGATATAGAGTTTGTGATCTTGTGGAGTGAGTTTGATGGAAGGAAAGATTTATATAAGGCGGATGAACATAACTGTACCTAAACAGATTTGGTATCAGGAGTCTTGAAAAAGTGTTGTTCAGTGAAAATTCAGAAGTACAAAGTCAGGGGAAACTAGAATGTTTAGGGGAGAATGCAAGTGAATGTGGTCCAGATGACCTAGAGGTTAGTAAGTGGGATAGTAATTACATGATGCAAAATGTAGCATCCTTAACTTTAGTGGGATAAGTAACACAAGGTGTAAGGGAAGTTGTGGGTTAAAGGAGATGTTGCCATGTATACTAATGACAGAAGGGACTCTGAAAATTATCTGAAAATAAAGGGGATAAAAATCCCTTATTGTTTTTCAGCCAGTATGCGAAACTCTAAGATCAAAAACTACAATCTAAACGTTTCATGAAACGTTTTTAGATCGTAGTTTTCGATCTTAGAGTTTCACATACTGGCTGAAAAACAATAAGGGATTTTTATCCCCTTTACTTATCAACCTCGCCAGAAAAAATAACCGTTTGGCTTTTCATCAGAAGTATCTGAAATAAGGTTGAGAAGTTTTTGGCATTGGTTAGCACAACTTGGTCAAAAATTATAGGCATTAGTGAGACCTGGTTGACCGAGGATGATACGGTCATAGAATAGAATGCAAGGGATATTGTCTTCAGAGAGAGAGAGAGAACAGAAGGAACAGGACAGGAGATAGGGGTTTTGCTAATGATAGCAGAGGAATTAAAGCCAAAAAGAGTAGAAGTAATCTTATGATTCAAAATGTAGCACCCAGGTTAACTTTAGTAAGCTTAGTAACACAAGGTATAAGGGAGGTTGTGGAATAAAAGTGACACAGGGATTCAGTGGGAAGTTCATATGAAGCTATCTGGTGTTAAAGGCCAACAGTACTAAATATGTAATTCTCAAACACGTGGCAAGGCTTACGTGTTCACAGTACATGTTATTTATTTTTATGATATTGATGACAACACAGAACGATAAGAAAATAATATTATTAACTTATTTGCTGATATTTCGCTGGTAACATTATTATAGAATGTGATCAAATTGCCAAAACATGAACTTCCCTTAGTAAACCCATGCTGTTCATTGCAAAGTAGGCATTCTCTTTCAACCCATTTCTGAATGCAGTCCCTAACCAACTTTTCCAAAATCTTCACCGCTGCTCCTGAGATACTGATTGGTCAATAGTTGGATGCATCTTACATTTTTCTTACGAATCTCTTGCTTAATTAGGTTTAGATTACACATCCATTTCACTCCAACTCTATTTATTCTTCGAACTCTAGGATCACATTCTGATATTGCATCAGTTAAGTATTTTTTAAACACTTCCCAAGCACTGTCGATATCCTTGCCATCCAATAACTGATACCATGGCACAGAATCCACTATACCCTTCAGGGGGTCAGAATTTCCTGCTTCTTAGTTCAGCATGTAACCTTTCTGAATGGAACATTCATAAACTTAGCCACTTCCCAAGTGAATACCACATGATCAAGGTCACCAACCAGAGGCAGACCCTCTGACACTATAATCAAATGTAACAATCTTTGACCTTGAGTTCTTCCTTCTGTCACATGCTGCTTGAGGAAGTTATGTTGCAACAGCTCAATAAATTCAGTTTAATTCTTCTTGTGCGATTTAATAACTACCTAATCAATGTTCAGATAATTAAAGTCCTCCATTATGATTATTCTTTTCACTCCCATCATATTTAATTCTTTTGATGCATTTCTTCGTCACTAGCAATCAATCCACCAGGTCTGTAACAACACCCCACTGCATATTTTAATTTGCATATCAATGATATAGGAAATGATTTGACAGGAAACATCCCACTGCATATTTTAATTTGTATATCAATGATATAGGAAATGATTTGACAGGAAATATTCAGTTGTTTGCTGATCATGCTAAACTGAGAAGAGCAATGATAAATGAAGGTGATGCAGAGAACCTACAGGAAGACGTAAACAGACTAGCAGTATGGGCAAAGGTAAATTGCTGCCACTTTAATGTAGCCAGATGTAAGGTGATGCACTTTGGGAAGAGATCAAAAACTGTACTATATTGATGGAACTGAACTGTAGGAAGCTGATGAGGCCAGGAACTTAGTTGTTGAAGAACACACTAACAAGTAGGGATAGAGTGGTTATTGTTCTCCGGGAACAATAATCACTCTATTCCTTGCGAAAAATAAACAAAACCACATCTGGACTACTGTGCAGTAATCTGGATGATTTTGCTTGTCCAGTTGCACAGTAAAGGGATTCTGGGCAGCTGTGGCTCTTGTATTAACAGGTGCAACAGAAAGTGAAGGAGTGATGGTTGCCAATTCACTGGAGCAGTGACCGTGGAGGTACCTGTAGTAGAGAGACAGTGCTGACACACTGCAATTGAAATGAGGTTGAAATGAATCTAAGTGAGAAATCATTTATGAGCCTAATTGCTTGTCTCTAGATAGCATTAAGGATTTTAAGGGAAGTTTTAGGTGCACCACCTCAAACATGTGAGCGGTATTCTAAACATCTGTGGATTTGAGATTTATATGTGATGGTTATCTAGTGATGAAGAAATGCATTACCAAATAGAAAAGTTGAGTGCAGAAAGAGTAATCATAGTAAGTAAATTTAATCCAATTAGGATTGAATCAGAAAAGAAACATTGATTGGGTAGCTGTAGAATCTCATGAGAAGAAAATGAATTTATTGAGTTGTTGTGGGACAACTTCCTCAAGCAGCATGTGATAGAAGGAACTCGAGGTCAAAGAGTGTTAGATTTATAGTGTCAGAGGGCATTTCATTTAAAGACTTAACTATTCTGCCTCCAGTTGGTGACAGTGATCATGCAGTACTCACTTGGGAAGTGACTAAGTTTGTGAATGTGCCATTCAGAAAAGGTTACATGCCGAATTACGAAGCAAGAAATTATGACCAACTGCGAGGAGTATGGTGAGTTCAGCAGAATGGTATCATGTGCTGGATGGGAAGAATATCAACAGTAAATGGGAAGCATTTAAAAAATACTTGACCGATGCAATATCAGAATGTGTTCCGAGAGTTTGAAGAATAAATAGGGTAGGAGTCAAATGGATGTGTAATCTTATTACGCAAGAGATTCTTAAGAAACAGGTGATGTGGGAGGAATACCGTGTATATAAGAATGATGTCCGCTATGAAAATTATAAGCAACAGGCTAGAATAGTCACAACTGTTCTACGGAAAGCAAAGTCTGAGTATGAAAAGAAACTGGCTCTGCATGCTAAAGACAATCCACAAGAATTCTATCGATATGCTGCAAGTAAGAGAAAGAATGAATATGAAAGAATAACTCTTCTAAATGCAGATGGCATGAGGGTAACAGATGCAGAGATGATTGTTCAACTAATGAGTGCCCATTTTGTTAAAAGCTATCAATCTGGTGTACGCAACATCGAGCTCACTGCTATTTCTTCACTTGATGAAGAAACTTAGGTATATATAAAGTAGGTATTAGAGATGTTGCACACACCGAATAAGAATTCAGCAATAGGCACTGATGGGATATTAGCATTTGTGCTAAAAGAGTGCTCAGCTGAACTGGCTATTTTTTTGACCAGGGTTTCAGAACAGGGAAGATTCTGCAGGAATGGAAAGAATGAATGTATGGTAATTCAATTGCACAAGAGTGGTGCAAAAACTGATGTATCCAACTATCATCCAATTAATATCTCAGGTGTTGTGGTGAATATTTTGGAAAAATTGGTTATGGCTCGCATTTAGAAATTGGTTGACAGTGAATCTGTAATTTCCGATGAGCAACATGCATTTACTAACGGAAGGTTCATGTTTTAACAGCTTGTTCACATTCTATAACAATGTTACCATTGAACTAGACAAGGTAAATGGATACACTATAATACTTTTGGATGTTGTTAAGACTTTTGACAGAATACAGTATAGTAGACTGTTGCATAAATTGGAGAAAATGAGTTTGGATTATAGAATATTGGCATGGATAAGAGGACAGAAATCAAAATGTGGTATACATGGGATGTGAGTGCAAGATTTAATTTAACCAGTGGTGTACCACAAGGATCAGTGCATGTTCACCACTTATTCGATCTGTACATTAATGATATTGGAAAGGATTTGACAAGCGACATATTGCTATTTGCTGATGATGCAAAGATAGATAGATAGGATAATGAAGAATGCAGCTGTATGCAGTACTTGCAGAATGATTTGAATAGACTGGAATTGTGGGCATGGCAAAATGGATGTCAGTTCAGTGTCAGTAAATGTAAAGTCATTCACATTGGCTTGATTAGATATCCAATGTTGTATTATATTGGTGGGATTATGCTATAAGAAACTGATGAGGGTAGGGATCTTGGAATGTTATTAGATAGGAAGTTGAAATTCAGGGGTCATGTAGCAACAATTGCAAATACAGCTCAAAAGATAATTGCAATGCTGAAACGAACGTTAACATGTAAAGATAAGGATGTAATTTTTCCTCTTTACAAAGTCTTGCTAAGACCTCACTTGGACTATGAATTATCTATACGTTAGCACAAGAAAAGTATTTAATATACTGCCAGATATTGCAGTTTGCAAATAACAAACTATCATCAGTGGTTTGAACAGAAAACAGTTTTTTGTAAGGTAGAATACAAACAATTGATGATAGTTTGTTATTTTCAAACTGAAATATTTGGCCATATATTAAATATACTCTTCGTGTGCTAACGTGTAGATAATTCATAATTTCATGTCACAAGTTTCTCTCAAACGTAGAACTCACTTGGCCATTGTTCGCAGGTCTGGTCTCCTGGTTTCAATTGCGATTCTGATATAGGAGAGAGTGCAAAGGAGAGTGTTAAATTATTATGAAAACAGATTGAGAATTTGTAGACCGTAGAAGAGGGATGATATGATTGAGACTTACAAACTTCTGAAAGGATCATACAGGATTTCAGGTAATGGAAATTTTCAAATTAAAGGGTAGGTAAAGACAAAAGGCTATCCTTGGAATCTGAGAATGAATGCCACTAAGAAGGGGAGGAGGGCTAGATTTTTCTCTCAGAGGGTGGTGTGTGATTGGAATGAATTGCCATTGGATGTGAGTGCAAGCAGTGTGAATGAATTCAAGCAAAAGTATGATATTGGTGATTGTAGCATGTGGCCTCCCTCAATGAGTCCCTGACTCCCTGGAGGGTCACTCATAATAATAATAATATATAGCAAAAATATTATTATTTTTGCTATATATTATAGCAAATGTCAAGTTTCCTGGTTGCTGAGTGGACTATTGATGTGACTATTGGTGTGACTATGCCAGGAAAAAAAACGTTGGTCCAAGCTGGAGATTTGATCTAGTCTGATGATTTGTGTATTACTAAGGGTAGGTGAGCTGGGATCTCTTTTGTGTCAGAAAAGACAAGACTTTGTTCTCGTAGCATTGAACATTACAAGGTTTTTCTCACCCCATTGAAAGATGGTACGCAAATCAATGTCTAATGTACTAGTTATAGATAATCTTGTAACCTGGGATGTCAGAGTACTGCGTGGTCTTTCAAGTCTGGAATATGCTCCCTATGAGAATAGATTGACAGTCTGTAATCTTAAAAAATTAGCTGAAAGGCAAAAGTGAGGAAACTTGATAGAGGCATTTAAGTTATTAAAGGTGTTTTATAGAATTGACACTGAAGACATTTTTTCACTATGTGGCAAGAAGGGGGTCATCAGTAGAAGTTGTGTAAAAGTGGTTTGCAAGGGTGTTAGGACTAAACTTTTCATTTGGAGGCTGGTGTATGGGTCACCAGGGGTGGTTGTCGGTGTTTCATCAGTGAATGTGTTTAAGGAGAGGTATGATAGGTATTCATTCATGTGTGAATAATGGAGATATGCATATAATAATAATATTAAACTTAAAAAATTAATTTATTCATGATTGACGATCAGTCTTAGAGTTCTGGTTAGCTAGGAACAGGGAAGAACTTAGGGGACAGGTGTAGAACCTGGTTTGCAAAGAACATTTTTGTGCTAGCAGTTTGTTGACTGTCAGTATGTTTTGTTGACAGAACCTGAATTGTTAAGAACAAAGTTTTTCTGAACCTCCTGTTCAGTAGATGAAGTATATGGTATACCTCAGAAATTATCTTAGACACTTCTTGTCGGTAGCATGAAGCTATCCAAACTGGCCTGATATTCCTGGGTATAGATGTCTGAGTTTCTTTTGTATTTTTCTCTTATCAAATTCTTCCTGTTTTGCTGATGTTTCACTGATCTTTACACATGTTTCATTACCAGGTTGATAATCAGTGAAATGCCACAGATTTTGTAGACTCCTGGGTAAGCTACAGGGGAATGGATCAGTGTAAGAACTGAAGTTCTTGAGTTTTGAAAGTCACTCTAAGGTTGTATTTTCATAATACAGGAAACCTCGCTTAACATGATTAATTAATCCATCAATTAATGTGTGCTAAGCAAAATCACGTTAAGTGAATACAATAAACAATAGGAATAATTATAATTCATCCATTAGTTAGTGTAAATTTGGAAAAAACATTACAGTATAAGCTATATTAGAGGATAAAATCATCAAAGTTAATAAAAATCAATTGCTTAAATTTTTATTTAATGTCTAAACATTTGATTAAGCTACTTTTTTATAAAAAAAAAATTAAGTAAAGATGTTTGAATCATGCTCGAATTTTTCATCTTGTCATGCAATTTGCGATAGCTGACAATCGCTTCATCAAGAATTCAGCTGACTTCGAAGCTTTGTTCTATATCAGGATCAGCATCAAACAAAATTTCATTAACATACTCAGTGTGATTTGAAAACTAACTCAAGTTATTTTGCAGTTAGCTTCTTGATCGTAACATTCTCTTCTTGATCGCACTCCTTATCATCTTCTTCACATGCACACTGTTCTTCTATTTGAAGATCATACTCACTTAACTGTTCTGAATGGGAATCGAGCAAGTTTCTCACATCTTCATTATCCAGTTCATTAAATCCAAGTTTTTTTTTCCAGTTGTGCTGATTTCTTCAATAATGTTAGATCTTGAATTTTGTACACAATAAACTAACATTGGCTTGAGTTTAAAGTCGCCTTTCTGCATTACCTCCTAATAAAAGTGTAAGACGATCTTTAGATACTTTGTATCCTGGTTGAGATACCTCAGTTTTAGCTAGGAAAGTTTTTGTTGGCATATGCTTCCAAAAGAGACCAATTTTGTCGACGTTGAATATTTGCAATTGTCATAATCACCCTCCTGAATTATGCTTTGCAATTCTTCAGGAAACTTGGCCATAGAATGTTTATCAGCACTAGTAGATTTCTGAGTTATTCTTACGTTATGCAGTCCAGTTTGATTTTTAAAAATCATCCTAAAAAGCAGTAAACTTTCACATTTTCTTGAAATTTGGTCTCTTTCAATGAGGCCAAAAATATTGAGAGCTTTTGCCTGAATATTCCCTATACTAAGAGGTATTATTTTTTTTTTTGGTTATAATCTTCAATTCAGAATGATAGAAGATGCTCCATCTCGATCATTAAATGGCTTCTCTTTCGGGTGATCTGCATGCTTAAAGAAGCAGTAGCAACTTTTCCTTGTTCTTTGCATTTTTTGCTCTTATTTAATATAGTTCAAACTGTAGGCTTGCTGTATCCCGCATCTCGCACAATCATTGTATTACTAGCACCACTTTCATGTCTCTTAATGATTCTAGCTTTTCCGCTTGCTGGAGATGAGCGACAAAAAATTTTGCGCAGCGTTAAAAAAGCTAATCACTCGCTTAAAGCAGGAAATAGTGTCATTTCACTCAATCACACTGATTATCATGCATATCAAATTTGCATTAAGCGAGGTTTTCTTGTACTTCCAATATCTTTTTATTAGCATTCCAAATAACATTTCAACATTTCTTTTGTCTAAGTTATGTGAGATTTTGCTAATAGTTATTATATTGCATTTATTATTGATTGGGTTTTTGATGACAAGTTGTTTTTAAGAACTTACTCATTGGGGTAGGTAGATTTAGTCCCTCTCCCTTTTCCCCCCCTTTCTTTCTTTCTTTAAGACTATTAATTATTTTGAGTTTGGTGGTGGGAGTCGCATGTATGCATGTATTGTCCTGTGATTGTCAGTTTCTGATAAACAGAACAATACCAACATCTAATGAAAGTTTCATACGATAAAGAGCCAAGAGGCTATTTTTTTCCAGCAGCATAAATTAAGGGATAATAAATCCCTCATTATTTTAAAGCCTGATACGAAACTCGGAGATCGAAATCTAAGAGTTTCATGCCGAAGAACTATTGGAACTATTGCTCCACCTTTGCTCCGAGTTGCCCTGGTGTTGTACTACCAGGTGTTGACTTACACTTGACTCACCGATAGTTCTTTGGCATGAAACTCTTAGATTTCGATCTCCGAATTTCATATCCGGCTTTAAAATAATGAGGGATTTATTATCCCTTTAACTTAATTAGGAAGTCTCATAATTCATTCATTTTTTATTATTATTACTTCCACACATGAAAGGCAGAAAGGCCTATAACAGTAAATGCTGTGTGTGGAGAGTGGTCAGGAATAGAATAATCTGTTGATATTCTTCTTTAACTGTTGAAGATTGTAGTCCTTCGAAATGCTAAAGAAATATATTTCTTTAAAATTCTGGCGTTTTTTTTTTCTGAGGTACTGTAGATTTAGGGAATGGTAATAGCATAGAATAGTGGTAACTGCAATCAGCATGTTGAGAGGGAAGAAGGAAACAACTATTTTTTAAAATCTTTTTGCCATTGTAGCCATCGGACAAGAAGGTTTGTAAAGTAAAGGAGAGTTCAGCTGTGAGGAAAGCCTGGTTGAAACAGAGGTTAGAGGCTCTGTCAACATGGGTTTTTCTGTAAACTGAGAAAGAAAGGATGCCATTGGGAAGATGTGTGATTAGAGTATGTAGAAAAGGCAGGCTCTTGTAATTTTCTTTTTGTATAGTGAACTGGATTCTGTTCATGTTCCAATGAATATTTCATTTGGGCATGTGCTGTTGTGTGGCTTATGCAAACCAGGCTACAAAATTCACATCTATTTGACCTTATAATTGCATTTTTATCACTGTATGAAAGTTTTAAGAGCACATAGCACATCAGCACTCATATTAATTGATCCAATAAAATTAATTTTAGGATAACTTTGAATACTTTAATTTATGAATTAATTGTAACTGAATCTGTGTAGAGTAGGGGACAATGTGTTTGTTTTAAGATATATTGGAAGACAATAATGAAGGAGAATGCTATATTTGGTTGGTATATTTGAATTACTCAAGGGTGTAAATTTAATAGTAAATTTAGAAGAAGAGGACGACGCTTACCTCCTTCAACTACAATCTGCAAAAGCTCTGTCAGAAAAAGGACATTTAGTAGATTGTCAGCACTGTTTCCTATTGTAAATATGGGCAAAAAAAGTTATAAATTATTTATAGAAAATTATATTTTAAAAACTTGTCTATATCAGTGTCCTAAACACGTCAGTTCTAAGTTGAAACTCAGAAAACAAAAACAGCAACTCTTGACAAATGACAACATTCAGTTGGATTGGTTGACACAAAACCAATCACAGCCACTCATTTCTGGGTGCTATTGTCTCAACACACACACCCTGCCTTACCTTCTGGGTGGTTAAAAACCACTAGAACGGTAAGAATTTTACCTCTGCCAAGTGTGCATCTGTTCAAAGGACTCAAAGGTGTCTGTATTTGTGACCGCACACCTGGGCTATTAATGCGACTGTGATGCAATGTTTATGCATCGAAATGTGTCCTCTTCATGAAGCATTAGTGTATTGTGTTTAATTTTAGGAATCAATTAGGGGGAGTCTTTAACAGGAATAAATGCAAACATATATAATATTAGTGATATTGCTATTCCAGGTGTGCACTGCACACCTAGCACACCTGGAATATATGCCCCTGGTGAATACAAGTATATATGTGAGCCATACTTTTGGTTTTAAAGGGGAAGAGTATAAAGCTGCTTGTTCAAGACTTGATATGAAAATTTGTTACTGGGGTGGGGGGAGGAATGGAGAGCTCCCCTTCTTTAAAATCAGGAAGAAAAAATTCATTTTTCCAAACAACTTACAGACATATCCTGGTTGTACGACATGTCAAATTTCAGACCATCGTATTGCAAATCACCACCATTTTTCCCCCCCACTTATAAATGTGTAGACGGTTCACTTATAGATAGCTTAATAACAGTTTTAATCAGTCACATATACACTATGTTCGCAAAAGTATTTGGCGATCTAGTTGTTTTTAAAAAAATGTTTTAATTACATTTCTAGTGCCAAGTGGGACCACCTTTGGGCTAAATGACAGAAACTACCCTTAGAGGCATGCTTTCAACCAATTTCTGATACTTCAGAACAGAGATATTCTTCTGTCTGGACCAGTGGCGGCTTGTCCATAAGGGCTGCATTGAATGTAGCTCCAGCATTGAGTATACTAGCGAGTAGTACTGGCTAGTATACTCAACTCTAGAGCTGCATTCAATGCAGCCCTGCAGCCCTTATGGATAAGCCGCCACTGGTCTGGACTTTGAGCTGGCCAGTCCAACACTTCAGTGTTGTTTAACCTGGATAATTATGTTAAAAGGCTTTGCAGCTAATTTAATAAGCATCAATCATTCTTTCATTTATGGGCCACAGCCCCATTTCAGATTTAAAGATGTCTTTCTTAATCATGAAATCCACTCCATATTCATGCTTCTCTCCACCAGAATATACAAATGTAAAGTCATCTTTTTCTGGTTTTCCCATATTAGGCCATCTTGTTTTTCTAATTCCCATCACATCAACTTTAAGTCTTTTCATTTCCTATATAATGTTGTCAAAATTCCCTAGTTTATATAATGTTCTCACATTCCAAGTTCCAATTTTCAAGACTCTGTTTTTTGTTTTCAAATGAAGAATATCAGATGCCAACCTTCCTTTCAAATTTAAGTTAACATCATCATCATGGAGTGCATTTGAGTGCTCGTTTTACTCACAGTTTCAGTATCTTCTTCCCTGTAAGTATTTACAGTTTGGGACGTTGCAGAGGTTCCAACTTCCAAAACATAGCTTGTAAGATATTTCCATTTCTCCATAGGATAGTAACGTGCTGACGCTGCAATCTCTTCCACGTCTGCAATAGCCAGATAACTTGGCTCACATTGCCAGCGTTGATCTGTATTCAAATTCTTCTGCCTATCAGTTGTTTCACATTGCCATTTATATCTAAATTCTTCTACCAATGATGAAACAGCAGATGTCATTGCAGTCCTAACATCTTCGCCAGAAATTTGGTCTAGTAAGGTAATTTTTTTGGCTGATGACATCTTTACATGGCATCTTGGTAAGAGTCCAAAATTTTATAAACATAAAAACAAAATTATCCAAAAACAGAGCACTGAAAAATCTCTACATTTTTCCGATTAGGGTTTGGTTGGCATGAAAGATGACAAGTGCACTCTACTGACACTGTTAGAAACTGTTCCCACTTTATAATTTGAGTCTGGTGAGAGGAGTAATGAGTCATTTACAAGCTGTAGTTTGGCACAATGACCTTTCTTCTCCTTGTTCCAGTAATCCTTAAAACACCAACCATTTATAAGTGATTACCTAACAGGAATAATTTTGAGTGCTACAGTCTCCTATCCCAAATAAATGGCTTGCTGACTCAGATAAGCAAAGAAAATTCTGGCAATTCTCTTGATTTTGTTTTGTTCTTTAAAATTTGTCCCAAATAATCAGCTTCCCGACCCCAATTAATGATGCCAACAAATAATGGCTCACAACCACCTCTGGTAATCCATTCCACTCATTCACCACTGCCCATACAAAAAATCTAGTCTGCACACTCTTACACTTCCACAGATGTCTCCTAGTTCTCTTAATACTTGTCAAATACTGAAAAATTTTTTGCGCATCAATTTTATAAATCTTCATTAATATCTTAAAAGTTTCTATTGCATCTCCTCATTTCTGCATAACAACTAAACTTTGTAACCCACATACCTTCAACCTATCATTATAGGAAACATTCCACAGACCTGTCATGAGCTTAGTCACTCCTCTCTGAATCTTCTCTACCACCTCCTAGTCCCTGAGAAATCCAGGTGATCCAATCTGTGTATAGTGGTCAATATGTGGCTGAATCAAAGCTTTATAAAGTGGAATAATAACTTCCCTATCTTTACTTATTAGCTTGTTTTTCAATATCCAAGTAATCCTTTGAGCCATTTCACTAACTTTTGCAATATGCCCTCTGAGCTTCAGTTCTCTCTCCACCATTATCCCCAAGTTCCTAGCCTCATCATTTCCTTGTAATCCAGACCATCAATATGATAGTAACACTGTATGCAACCTTTTCAACCTGAAGTGCATAATCTTACATTTTGCAACATTAAATTGACAATCATTAGCCTTTGTCTACCATGCCAATTTATTTAAATCATCCTGCAGGATACCTACATCACTTTTATCTACTATTGCTCTCCCTAATTCTCCCTTGCACATTCATGCAGTACATGGGCTGACATGCCATCCAGTTCCACCACTGTGTTCACATTAATATTTTTCAGTATGCTGAACATCTTCTCTTCATTTACTTTAATTTTGCATCATCAATAAACAACTGAATATCCTCTCTTTAATCTTTCCGTATATCACTGATATACAAATTAAAGAGTAGTGGCCCTAGTACAGAACCCTGAGGTACTCCACTAGTCACCTCATTCTCCTAGATTCCACTCCACATATACTATTCTCTGGTGTCTGTCTGTCAACCCCCCCCCCCCCATATCCATGCTACCAGCTTCATATCCATTCCCATTTACTCCAACTTATGTAACAGAATACCATATGGTATTCTTTCAAGCACCTTCAAAGTCCAGCATTATCATGATGTAGCCATTTCCTTTATCCAATTCTGCTGTCACGTTATCATAAAATGTGAATAAATTATTAAGACAGGACTTACCATTTAGAAAGCCATGCTGCCCACTATAGAGTATCGTATCCCTATCCAACTAATGTTGGATTTTACCTTTAACCAACTTTTCCAATATTTTATCAACCACTCCTGATATATTAATTGGTCTGTAGTTTGCTACCTCTGTTTTGAAGCCACCTTTATGCATTAGAACTGTCATACCCTCTTTCCACTATCCTGGAATCCTGCTAGAGCAGGATTCAACTGAACAACTTCATCAGAAGCCATGCTAGTTCTCTTGCACATTCACATAGTACATGGGCCTACATGCCATCCAGTCCCACCACTGTGTTCACATTAATATTTTTCAGTATGCTGAACATCTCTTCATTTACTTTAATTTTGATATGCATCTTTGTCACATCAATGTGAATAAGGAGAATCTACATATAGGAGTAAGTAATTTTTATAAGTATTACTCACTCTTATTTGCATAGATCATACTTTACACTAATTTATAACTTACCATTAATTGAACTCCTCTTTTCCATACATACCACAGACCATATAATGATTGACATTTTGCTGCATCTCTAAATTAAATTACATTTGAATATGATAGACAAAAATTACACTCCATTTTTTTTTAAGTTGACTATGTTAACTTTAAATATGAAATACAAATAAAAGAAAAATAATTCCTAAAAAGTTAAAAGGAATTTCAGCATCTAATTGCACTTCACAGTCATATTAGGCAGTTTCAACTCAATATAGAATACAGTTTTTTCAGCCAAATTGTAAATTAAATGTCTCACATTAAATCAAATATATAGCAGAGTTGGTCTCCATGTTTGTAATTTGTATGAACCACATCAGTAAAGAAGTGGTACTAAACCTGATATTCAAATAGATATTAAGTTCTTTACCTTATGCAGTTATCCTCTTAAATAAAAATGGTGCAAGTCTTCAGGAATCTCTACCCATATAAAATTGCTGCTGTGATTAATTTGGTTAATAAAAAGTACTGAAATATTTAGAAATATAAATTAAACAATGCATATAACATGTGAAGATGATGATGATAAAAGCACATACAGAGAATTTTTTTTAATATCCAAAAAAAAAAGGTAATATTTCTAAAGGAGTGTGGAAGATTTTCCTATGATCATCATTATTTTTTGGAAGCCATTCCAAATAACAGTTCACAAAAACCAATAAACCAAATGAATTGTATTTTTCATATTTAATTTGATACTTCATTCAAAATTGTGCCTAAATAAATAAACATAACCTGTTCTATAGGTTCACTAAAATTGCAAATGATGTTTTCTATTTTTCTGTTTCAGTCTTTTTTTATTAAAAAAAAAAAAAACTAAAACTGTGATTTAGTTATTTAGAATCTACTAAAATAATGATATTATCCGCATATTTTATGTGATTAATGTTGGTACCATTGATTTTATATCTGATCAGCTATGGTTTTACAGACTTCTTCTAGGAAGACGATAAAGAGTTGAGGTGAGAAAGGGCATCCCTGCATTATACCTTTCTTGACTCTGAAATCGGTTTTAATGTTGTTCAGTTTAACAAAAGCTTTGATGTCTCCATAATAATTTGTAATAAATGTTAAAATATCAGAATTCATTTTTACATTTTTTAGAATAGTGATCAATTTGTTTCTATTAACTGAATCAAAGGCTTGCTTAAAATCTATAAAACAACAATATATAGGCATGTTGTATTCCCAATATTTTTCTGCTATATTATTAATGATGAAGATGTGGTCTATAGTGGATCTATGTGGCCTGAATCCTGCTTAGTTTTCCTGTATGATTTTTTTCTCTAAGCACCTGTGTTCTCTTTTATGTAATTCAAATGAATAGTTTATAACTACGACTTAAGAGTGCTATGGGTCTATAATTTTCACATATTCTTTTGTCTCCTTTTTTGTGAATTGGTATAATAATTCCTGTTTTCCAGTCAGTTGGAATTACTCCAGTATAAAGAATTTGATTAAATAAATTCATTAAGAAATTAATAGCTTCCTTGCCATCATATTTCCATAGTTCTGTAGATATTTCATCTTTACCAGTAGCTTTTTGAAAGTTTCATTTGGTTTGTTGCATTTATAATTTCTGCTGGAGTTATGGGTGGTGCCTTTTCATATATCATCTTTTCTGTTATACTTTCCTCCTGTTCTTTTTGAAATAATGTTTGATAGTAGTCCTTCCAAATTATTTTAATATTTTGTATTGACCCAGTTTCTAAATTGTTTTTATCTTTCATTGTTAATGGTTTATCTTTATAGATCTTAGTTAATTCTTTGGTAATTTTGTATACTGTTTTATTATCATTTATTTTATTAGCTTCTTCGCACAGCTTTGTTTTTTCCTCCAACCAGTTATTTTTGGCAGATATGCACATTTTATCAATTTTGTTTTTAAGATTCTTTTAATGTTGTTTATTTTCTTCTGTATTTTTTATATTTAATATATGCTTTGCTGCTCTTTTTTCTTCTAAAGTATTTAGAATTTTAGGGGTTATCCATTCATGATTTGATCTTGATGTTGTACCAAGTATGTTTCTTGCAGTACTTGTAACAATTTTTTTACCTTGATTCCATGTCTTTTCTATATTGTCATAGGATAATCTTCTAAACTCATTTCCTATTAGTGTCTGATAGTTATCTTGCATAGATTTCTCTTTCAGTTTTGACAGGTCCACTTTGTTGATAGGAGCTCATGATTTACGATACTCGAATTCTGTTTAATTTTTGCTGCAAGCAGTTCATGGTCAGTGTCAAAGTCTGTCGTTTTTAAAGTTCTAACACTTTGCACTGATGATTTCCAATTGCGTTTGATTAGAATGTAATCAATACGGTTCTTTATTGTACCATCTGGTGAGGTCCATGTGTATTTGTGGGAAGGTCTATGGAAAATAGGGTATTACAGATAAATAGATTATTTGCTTTACAAAATTCTAATATTCTTTCTCCTCTTTCATTTCTGTTATCAACTTCGAACCTGCCCATCACATCCTCCATGCCTGGGGTGAAATTCCCAATTTTGGCATTAAAATCTCTCATCACTATTAATATATCTTTCTTATTGGTCTTGTCTATTAGATCTTGCAACTTATCATAAAAGGTATGATTTCTTCATCTTCATGTGACTGGTCGGGGGCGTAGATTTGAATTATTGTAAAGTGAACATTTTTTCTTTACCTTTTTAATCTGATAGCGATCATTCTTGGGCCATGTGGTTCTATGGCCATGACTGCATTTTGCAGACTATTATTCACTAAAATGGCAACTCCTTCTCTATGTATATTGTCCTCTCTGCCCAAGTAGAATAGTTTTCCTGAATTTAGATTTATAACTCCTCCTGTCCATTGGGTTTCAGCCAAACCTGCAATGTCCCATTTAATCCTAGCAAGTTCTTTTTGCTAGGATTAGATTTATTTTTCCATCAAATTTATTTTCCCAGGTTTTCCACATACTAAACTTATCGGCTTCTCCCTGTGATCTAGGATCAGTCGCGTCGGTTTCCTCAGATGCAGTAACATTCTCTTGACACAGTGGAAGCTCCTGATTCATAGGGTTGAATGGCAGAATAATGCAGCCGGCTTGCCACTCCTCTTCTGCATCCTTTGGTACATGACTCCTTATTCTTTATTCGGAGCAACCCGTTGGAGTTTCTCTCATCTGCCACCCGAGGGACATGCCTGGTTGGAGTCAGGTCTCCCCCAAGCTCCACCAATATGGAAGTGCTAAAAATATGGCACTTCCATATTGAAAGCACAATAATAATGGGAGATTGGAATGCTATAGTGGGAGAAGAGAGCAATGATAATGTTTCAGGAAGATTTGGTCTTGGACGTAGGAATGAACGAGGGAAGCAATTAATAGAATTTTGTACACAAAAACAGTTAGTTATAGCAAATACACTATTTCAAGTTCCAAAAAGAAAAAGATACACCTGGAAAGCGCCTGGGGATTCAAATAAATTATATATTGGTAAAGAAAAGATACAGAAACCAAATAAAAAATTGCAAAAGCTATCCAGGTGCCGACATTAGTAGTGACCATAACCCATAACCTTGTCTTAATGAAAACAGAACTGAAACATAGGAAACAAATCCAAAGATACAAACCAATAAAATGGAACCTTGAAACATTAAAGAGTAAAGAAGTAAAGAGAGGATGCCAAGAGGCAACTGATCATAATATTCCAGAAAACATAAATAGTCAGAATAATATTGAAAACCAATGGAATATGATTAAAGAGTTGATTACAAATTCATCAAATCAATTATTGAAAAATGCAGAAAAAGAAAAAAGAAAACATTGGATAACAGATGAAATATTTGGCCTTATGGATGAAAGAAGAAAATATAAAAATGCTATTAAAGAAGAAGATGTGGCCAAATACAGATATCTTAAAAATCAAATTACAAGAAAATGTAGACAAACCAAAAAAAGAATACCTGGAAGAACAGTGTAATAACATAGATGAATTATTTAAAAAAGAAAACATAGAGAAAGCCTATAAAGAAATTAACAAACTGACTTTCAAATTTAATAAGAACAGCAAAAACATGCCATCAAAGATGAAAATGGAAAATTACTAATAGAATCTGAGGATATATTAATGGAATGGAAGAATTATCTTGAAAATCCCTATAATGGTGACGAACTTGATGTTGATATCAGCATAGAAAATCAAAATGAAGATAATCTAGGACCCTCAATAATGCAAGAAGAATTTGATAAAGCACTGTCCGAAATGAGTAAGGGAAAAAGTCCAGGTGTAGACATTATTCTTATAGAACTGCTACAAAATCTAGGTGATGAGACAAAAACCTTACTCTATCAATTAATAGCCCAAATCTATGATAGAGGAGAAATGCCAAAGGAGTTTATGAAATCAACCATAATACCAATACCAAAAAAGAATAATGCAAACAAATGCAGCCAATTTAGAACAATAGCTTTAATCCCACATGTTAGCAAAATTCTGCTAAAAATTATTCAAAATAGAATTTATTCAAAAATAGATTATCTATTGGATGAAGACCAATTTGGATTCAGAAAGAATAAAGGAACAAGAGAGGCAATACTCTGTTTAAGAACAATAATAGAGAGAAGATTAGACCTTAGTCAAAATACTTACATTTGCTTTCCTTGATTTAGAGAAAGCGTTTGATAAAGTAAACCAGCAAATACTCCTAAATTGTCTAACTAATATCGGCATAGATTTGAGAGATAGGAAAATAATTTATCAAATTTACAAAAATCAAAATGGACAAATTAAAATCAATGATAAAGAGAAAATAATAAATATAAGGAGTGGAGTAAGACAAGGATGTATACTTTCACCTTTTATTTAATTTATATATTGAAAAGGCCATTCAGGAAACTAAAGATAAAATAAATAGTGGCATAAAGATAAATGGTGAGCAAGTCATGTGTATAAGATTTGCTGATGACATAGCCCTTGTAGCAGAAAACAGAAGAACGTTAAAAACAATGTTAGAATTACTAAATAATAACCTTGAAAAATATAAAATGAAAATCAACACAGACAAGACTAAAATCATTGTTACAGGCAAAATCCCTATCAATACAGAGCAGATAGACATCAGCGGGGAACAAATAAAACAAGTGAAAAGCTTTAAATATTTTGGAAGCCTAATGACAGAAGATGGCAGAAAAAGAGAAGACATAAGATCAAGAATAAACAATGCAAAAACCCAATTCTCTAAGATGAAAAAGCATTTTAACAGGAAACCTCAACCTACAATTGAAAAAAAAATTAGTAAAGCCATTGATATGGAGCATTGCACTGTATGGATGTGAAAACTGGATTCTAGGCAGAGAAGATGTAAGAAGATTGGAGGCTTTTGAAATGTGGTGCTGGTGCCGCATGAACAAAATAAAATGGACAGAAAAAAAATCAAACCAACAAGTACTGAGAGAGAGAGAGATAAATGAAACAAGAACTCTAATTAAATCGATCAAAATTAGAAGGGATAGGTGGTTTGGACATATACTTCGACATGATGGACCTGTGAAAAGAATAACTGAAGACAAAATAGAGGGGGAAAAGAAGAAGAGGTAGACCAAGGAAAAGCTTTCTTGACCAAGTCAAAGACAGCATAGGTTTGAGGAGTTACCAGGAGGTTAAGAAGAAAGCCAATGACAGAGTGGAATGGAGGAAATTGCTGCTGAGCTACCAGTCCCAAGACTGATGCAACTGATAATGATATTGAAAGCAGGACTGAGAAACATGAACTCATGCACTGCATAGTCTGTCTATCCTTCAGAAGATTGCTGTTAGATGGCATGCAAGTAACATAGGCAGGTTAAATAAAATTTTTATAATTCGCCAGTGGCGAATTCTCCATGCTTGCTGTGCAAGCTCATAATTGAGAAAGAAGTAATATTTATTTGTTAATAAATGCATGCATTTATAAGCATTCCATTTAGACTTTTATTTTTGTAAACAGAAGATGTTTTAAGCTTGCGCAGCAATAATTGAGCTTTGCATTGTGTATCGAAGGCTGATGCTAGTCAAACTACCTTGGCTTGCGTGGTTGTGTGAGCATCCGGGTCCTTGCTTCAGCACTGTGATTTCATGTGCATGCATAGCCATTTCTGCTCCCTCCACAGCATCTCACCCTGTTGTTTAAGCACGAGCCATATACATCCAAAGTAGCTCTAGCTAGTGAGCTTCAGCCAGCCTTTAGAAGTATGTGTGTTGCTTGGGAAAATTAAGTTACAACCAACTTTTTATTACGATGTTATTGATCAGTTCATAAAGAAGAATTGTAGGGTAGAATTTGTATTCAAGTAACTAAATTGAAAAGGATAGAATATCATTTGTAAAATAAATGTTGTATTTGTATGATTAAATGTACATAAATTTCTAAATACAGGTAACCTTCGTATAACGCAGTACTTATACAACGCGGTTTCGATAAAAACACGGTCTACAAATTGTAGACCGTGTTTGAATTAAACAAATTGTAAACCCTTGTTGAATGCGGTACTTATACAACATGGTCTACAAATTGTAGTAACCCTTTATCTTTTCATATGTTTTTCACCTCACGACTTAAAAATCAAATTTTATCTTCTTTGAATTTGTGTCTGCCTGTATCCCATATGTAATTATAAGTAGCAAATTTATATTAGGGGAAATACCCTTTAGCATGCATGTACCTCAATTGTTTACCATATAAAACGTTTTTTTGTTTAAATTTGTCCTCGTTTCTGCCAGGAAAGTGTATTAAAAATCATAAGTGTGTTCATCTCAAGCTAAGCACTTTATTTTCTGGTGAGTTACATACAACATGAAATGCTTGCTTTTTTGTGTAAAAAATTATTTTTATACTAATGGGCATAAACTGCAATGAAAGGGAAAAACCAACATTGAAAACAAAATTAATTTCTCTTGAAGAAAAAAATTCAAAATGTTGGATCGGTTGAAAAATGGAGAAAAACCAGGAGTTTTTGCAGGGACTTTGAATTTAAATGAATCAACAATTTGAACAATCAAACAAAATGAACATAAAATCCAAGAAAGTGTTTATTGCTGGGTCAGCGATAAGTGCAAAGCGCATTGCTCGTGTACGCGATATTCTAATGGAAAAATGGAGAAATCTCTAATGATTTCGATAGAAGATTGCACCTCAAAAAAGAAAATTCCTATGGATGGAAATCTTATTAAACAAAACACTCTCAAAGTTTATAAACATTTATAGTGTAGACCAGGTGTTCAATGCGGATGAATCCGGGTTATATTGGAAAAAAGTGCAAAAACGTACCTATATTTCAAAAAATGAAAGATCAGCTCCTGGATTCAAAGTTTCCAAAGATAGAATTACTCTACTGTTTTGTAGTA
Source organism: Typopeltis vanoorti (assembly GCF_054136105.1). Taxonomy (NCBI): domain Eukaryota; kingdom Metazoa; phylum Arthropoda; class Arachnida; order Uropygi; family Thelyphonidae; genus Typopeltis; species Typopeltis vanoorti. The sequence continues at coordinate 8,094,154 of NC_143572.1, forward strand.
ATGCATCAGGTGATTACATGACAAAACCAGTGTTTATTAACCAATCCTCAAATCCTTGTGCTATGAAAGATTAAAATAGGCACTATTTTATTTTGCCTAAAACATTTATGCATTATGTGCATAAGTACAATTTGTAATTTTTCTACTTTTATACTATGTATTTGTTTCATAGTTTATATGTTTTCTTAACTTACATGAATTACCTGAATTAAATAAAAATATTTTTTTTGTTGGATATGTCATTGTTTATATAATTTAAAAAAAAAAACGATTTTGGAACATAACCTACTTTTTCTATGTGATCTGAGACTCGCATAATATAACGCGGCATTTCTGCGGAACCTAACGGCCACGTTATATGAGGGCTACCTGTACATAGTTCTAAATGGTCAGTAATTCATTATTCCACTAATCAGACTTCAATCACACCTCTCATTTCCTGAATGATAACAAGAGCAAGCTTGAATTTCAAGACCAGCATTTGCCCATTTTCTAGCACTTTCATAATAATTCGTGTAAGTTTGAATTTGCTTAGGTCGAATTTACATAAGTGAGAGACTTCCTGTATTTCTTTATGTGGGTAAACAATTAGCCTTACACACTAAGATAAGTGGTTTAGAAATATGTCTATTAAAATTATTATTTTATAGTTTGCTTCCATTTTTCACATGTAAATTGATAAAATTTGATCACAAACCAACCCCAAGTCCATCCCTAACTACCTACCCCATTGAAGAAAAACAGTGGAATAAATTTCTCTTGAAGGAAAACATTATCTCTTATTATTTTCATAAGTATAGTAATACCATACATAAAGCTCAGACTTAATAGTAAGCTTTGACATCACTTCACTATTCACAAATGTACCACTAATAGAAACCCTCAATCTACTGAAGTCACACTTCCCCCCTGATATATTTGAACTATTCAAATTCACAATACATGCAGGATATTTCACATGGAAAGGGAAAATATACAAACAAATTGATGGGACAGCCATGGGCTCCCCCCTTTCTCCCCCCCTAGCCAACTTTTACATAGAACACCTGGAAAAACAAGCAATCAATACAGCCACTCTCAAACCAACACTTTGGCTACGCTATGTTGATGATGTGCTTGCCATTTGGCAACATGGCCCTGAGACATTGAAAACATTCCTAGCACATTTAAATAGCCAACACCCAAAAATCCACTTTACTATGGAACCGGAAGCCAACAACTGTCTGCCCTTCCTGGATACACTCATTACACGTCTCCCAGATGGTTCCTTATCATTTTCAGTTTTCAGAAAACCCACACATACAGGCAGATACTTACACAAACAATCACACCATCATCCTTCTCAACAATATGGCATTTTAAAAAACGCTAACCCATAGAGCGAGAGCAATCTGTTCAAATGACAAGGCTCTTACTGCTGAACTGACTCACTTACGCCACACCTTCTTGGCCAACGGCTACAATCCACAAAAAATAAACAAAATACTAAACACTCCTAAGAAACCCCTCCCACCATCCACCACAGAGAACTACAACAAAACAGTCACCATCCCTTACATTAAAGGCACATCCGAAAAGATCTCAAGAATTCTCATTAAACATAAACTACGCACTACATTCAGACCATGTAGCAAATTAGCCACCCTCATCCGCTCACCCAAGGACAGCATTCCTCCTTTATCACATCCAGGAGTCTACCAAGTACCCTGCTCATGCAATCAAGCCTACTACGGTCAAACAGGAAGAACTGTGAATATCCGCATCAGCGAACATGAACGATACGTCCGGAAATATCATTATGGGAAGTCGGGTCTAGCAGACCATGCTCTGGATACCCCTGCACACAGGATCAACTGGAAAAACACAAAAGTACTATACAGAAACCCATATAAATCAGAGAGATTGTTCTTAGAGGCGACAGAAGCCCTAAAACACACCCCAAATCTCAACAAATATGGCTGTATTAACTTGCCGAAGATCTGGGAGACAGTCATATTAAGGAAAAACTAGCACTTTTCTAGGACTCTAGCAATATATGATAGCGGTTTTTTTTTTTTTTTTTTTTTTTTTTTTTTTTTTTTTTTTTCAGATAGAGGGCGCCAAAATCATGACTCTAGTCTTTGTGTTGCTGCTACAATTTTGTTAATGTACACCATGTTGTTTTAGTCTCGCGTATTGTGACAAACAGTGTTTTTGTGCTCTGAAGATGCTGGTTATAATACCAGCGAAATATCAGCATCAAGTGAATAAATTAATTATTTACTTAGTTTCTGTGTTCTATTATACCGTTAAAATAATAAACACCATACATACAGTTGAATTGTTTTTATTTACTTTCACTAGGTATTTGATGTAGTTCTTAATGGGGTGCATACTGTAGTGTCTGATTTGGACATATATGCTAAGGTTGGAAAGGGTGTGGCATATGATGAATACATTCCATTTCATGTCAAAGGAAACAAGTTAATTGTCAGTGGAGAGGAATCTAATCATGACGGCAAGATAAAAGTTGAATTTATTAAGGTGAGTTAGATAAATTACAAATCTTAGATATATATAGTTAATTAAATTAAAAATCTTTTGATGGAATACTTTTCAAAGCAGGCACACATCATTACTGATATGTAATAGCACCTGAAGAATGCAGTTGTTTGATAGCTAAGTTAATTATATTTATATAAATGATATTCTTGTTTTCATTCTTTACCTAGGCTTGAGTATGTGAAGTAATTTCTTGATGAGCTGATGTTCAAGTTGCACAATTTGTTGTGTGTGAGTGCATTGTTGCTTGCGTGCATAGCATATTCACATTCTGTAACTATTGGCTTGTCAATGTATAGTCCATTAGTACCATAAATGGCCTTACTGCAAAGATTTCTTTGCATTAAGCCGAGGCTATAATTATGCAACCACACGTGTGCCACGGTAGAAAACTGTTTATTTTTACAAATATTTCATCTTGCATATTGTAAGACACCATTGGTGCGAGAAGAGAACAACAGTAAGGAATTTGAACGATAGAACAGCAGAGAGAGATTCAAATTTGGTGAATGCCAAATTTGAATCTCTCTATATACATGTAGTTGCTCATTTGTTTGGTTTAAACTATTGAGCTGAAAATGATAACTTAAATTGTTTATAATACAGTCTTCTTAACACAATTAAATTTATCAGTTTCCCAAACTTTTGGGATGGTAAGGCTGCCATTATAATTAAGGTTTGGTTGATGAAGTAGGGCTTCAGTATAAATGACTTTGGATAGCCATTCATATCTATACATAGATATCTGCAACAGTTTGATGTTTTCCCATTGGATCCTATTGATTGCATTTTCACTTCCATGCTGTGTCAGACTAGATTTATGCAGTTTGATAAGTTGGATGCCATTTTGATGTTCAGAAATATGCTTATTGGCTGATCTTATTTGCCCGTAGTATGACAGATTACACGAACACAGTACTTAATACTTGATTACCCCAACTAACACCATATTTGAGTCTATCTTTTGAAGAGAATAACAGATTGTCATTTTGGTTAATGGATTTTGAAGATGGTGATAAGTTAGTATTTTTTCATAATCTTTGCTACTCGTTCAGAGATGCCTTTGATGTAAAGTATGAGAGTCCTATGGAGATTTCTTCTTTCCTTGGATGTTGTCTTGTACTGGTATTAACTATTTTTTGTGTTGTTCTTGGGTTGTATCCATTTAGTAGAGCTGATATGTAGTTGGATGCTACTACAGGCCAAGGTTACCTGACGAGGACTGTGAACAGCATTGTTAGATAAATCTTATGTATAAGTAGGACTGTGATTATAGGTGATTTCAGCTATGGGGATATAGACCGGAGGAAGGAGAATGCATGCAAGGCAAGAGAAAGAATATATATATAGAGTTACTGAGAAATAACTACCTTAAACAGCATATGATGGGATTCATGTTGTGAGAATAGCAGATCTAGCAACTGAATCTGTTAGAATAGAATCATGCAGTTTTAAATGGGGAGGTGGCAAATCATGTGAAAATCCTAAATAAAAAAAGGACATGTGGAACTGTAAGGGAAGTGATAATGATAAACTGAGAAGGCTGTTTCAGGATGGGAAACTGCAAGGTAGAAAAATCAGTATTACATGTAAGTGGTCAAAAGTCTAAAGGATACTATAACTGACTGCATTGCTAGACTTAGAATAAATTGTGATCTAAGTTAAATGGATAAATAAGATGCTGAGCAAGAGCTGAATAAAAAATCAACTAGGAGAGTGACTGTGAAAAGCATTTAGCATTACATACAAAGACAAGTTTGAGAGGATTTTTGTGCTGTGTGTCAAGTAAAAGGAAAAATGACCATGGAAAAAATAACCTTAGGGACTGTGGAATGTAGGAAAGTGTCAGATGCTCTAGAAATAGCTGAATTGTTAAGTGATCACTTTAGTATAATATATATCCTAAGCAGATTCATTAGCATCTCTAGATGCTAATGGATCTAAATAGCAGACATGACACGACATAAATTTAAAAAAAAAAAAAAAGAATTTTAATTAGGAAAAATTTTTTGGAAAATTTTCTAATGTTTTTTTCCTTTGGGGGAAGGCAGGGCCTTTTGGCCCCCACTCTAGGTGCACCACTGGTTGGAGGTATACTAAACCTTTTGCAAGAGCTTAATTTGAACACAATAGTGGGATTGGTTAGGATTTTGGCAAGAGTGCTGAAGAATGTGCAAGAGAATTAGTAGTTCCTCTCACTTGGTTATTAAACTTGTCTTAACACAAGCACACTTTCTAATGAGTGGAAAGAGAGCAAGGTAATTACATTATACAAAGGTGGAGCTAGTATAAAAGCAAGCAGTTATGGATCAATCAGTATCTCTAGAGTGGTGTTGGAGAGTCTGGTTAGCGAATTATTTCCAAAGGTGAATAGACAGCACCATGATCCTGTAGGGGGAAGACATGACTAGTTATTGTCTTGTGCTGTATTTGATATTGGGATGGGACAAAAGAGTTAGTCTCATACTTCCTGTTTGAATATTGGATAGGCGTGCCATAAATCATTACTTGGGCTTTGACTGAAACCAAAACAAGAGGAGGGGATGGAATGTGTTTGTTTCATGATATATTAGAAACCAAATGATTGGCACACAAAAGGAAGGGAAAGAATAAGTGTGAGTAGAAATACTTTCATTAAAAGCAAATGATTTATTAATAATTTATAGTTATATTATGTATGTGTTCAGTAAGTTGATGTTAGGGTGAACGAATTGCATGTCATCCTGTAGATCTCTAGACATGCATGTTTGCATTTATGGTAACATAATTTAAAAAATACATATATATAATAAGAGGGAAAGATTGTTTGCATAATATAAATAACCAACTAGTAATATACAATACCTGTATATTATTGGGAGTTTACCAAATGTTTATCAGATGGCATGAATTACATCTGCATTGATAGAGCACATATAAGCAAATTATTATGCACAATTTGCTGTGCTTGTTGTGTATATTTCTATTTTTATTTATTATTTATATTTCATGTAAGTCAGCTACTGGAACAAATCTAAACTCCAACTCAACATCAGCAGAGATCAAGATTGGCACCATTAACATAAGAAACAACAGTGGAAAAGAAATGGAACTAGCAGAAGAATTAGATAAGTACCAGATTGGCATAATAGGTGTTACCGAAACAAAGAAGACAAAAACAGGTGAGATCATTCAAAGTAACAAATACAAGATGTTATATTCACAAAATAACAATCAGAGAAAAGAAGGATTAGCTATAATATTAAACACTAAATATGAGGATTATCTTGAATGGCAGGCAATATCAAGTAGAGTGATGTGAGCTAATATCAGAACAGAGAACTGGACAATGAGAATTATGTGCTTATGGTCCCATAGGGAAAAGTGCAGGAATTTTTCAAGGCATTGGAGAAGGCAGCTGATGCAATAAAAAAAAAAGGAAAAAGTTGGTTCTTGTTGAAGATCTAAACAGCAGAGTTGGCAATGATTACCAGACATAAGAATGTTTTAGGAAAATTTGTAGAAAAGAGCAAAGCCAATTACCAGAATATGGTAAGTACCTGTTAGTTTACTGCTCAGGACATGGATTAATTATTACTAACACCATTTCCGACATACAGATGTGCACAAGCTCACATGGAGAGAAAATGCAAGGAATAGGAATAAAAGTCTCATTGACTGTTATTATTGAAAGTGGTGTTTTCCCACTGGTTCAGGACACGAGAATATATATATATGAAATAAGAAGTGATCATTTAATGTTGAGCAGGATAAAATTGAACTTCATATTGAAAAGAAGGATGTGTAAGAAAGTTTTGAAATAAATCAAAGTTGAACGGCTATCATATGTGAACTGTAGACTCAAATATGCAAACATTATTCAAGAAAAAATGAAAGAGTTTGAAAATAAGAACCAAACCGTGGAGATTCAGTGGCAAACATCAAAGAAAATTCAAAACTTTGATCGATTCAGCCAGAGAGGCATGATGTGAGTTAATCTACAATGATAGAAAAATCAGAACTCCATAGTGGACTTAGGAAGTTAAAGAGTCAGTCAAGGAAGAGAAGAAAGCATATCAAAAGTTCCTGACAAGTAAGTCACATTGTGCTCTTAAGGAGGAATACAGAGAAAAATGTAAGAAAGCAAAGCATTGTGTAAAATTAGTTAAACAAAAGGCATGGGAAGACTTTTGCTAAGAATATTGAAAATATCACGAAGATGGTAAAATGTTCTGGAAGCTATTAAAAAACTCAGAAATGGAGGAAAGAGCAATGTAAAAGGAATTAGAGATAATAAAGGGGACATGAAAACTGAAGATAAAGATATTCTTGATGTATGGAGTAATTATTTTGAAAGATTGAATGAAACAAGCAGTGACCACTCAACAGGAATGCCATCTGGAATGTATATCTTAGTTGAAGTAGAAAAAACTATCACAAACATTGAAATATGGAAAAGTAGCTGGAATAGATGATATTCGATCAGAAATGCTAATATATGGAAGTATAAAAGTTTTACAGTGTATAATTCAGAAGGCCTGCTCCAAAGGGTCTAATATCAGATGACTGGAGTAGAGCACTCATAGTACCCATCTATAAAAAAAAAAAAAAAAAGGAATAAAGCTGAATGTGAGAATTACAGAGGGATTTCTCTACTAACTGTTCCTGGTAAGATTTATGCAAGTATTCTTGAGAAATGGCTAAGAAAAATTGTGGTGGAGAAGCTTGATCCTGACAACAGAGGTTGTCAGGATCAGATTTTCACTTTAAGACAATTGAGAAATCATGGGAATATAAGAAGGATCTGTATTTAAGTTTTGCAGATCTGGAAAAGGCATATGACAAGGTACCAAGAGAAAAGTTATTCATAACGAATATAATTTACACCAGTTATATGGTGTAAATGGAATGTTATAGCAAGTCCCTATTTGAGTTGTAAATCAGCAGTTAGAATTAAAGCACATACAGGAAGATGGTTTGATAATTCAGGTACATTCAATAGAAATATTTCGATTTTGTGACCACATGTTTATTAGAGAACTGTTTCTAAATACTAAACAAGTACTAAAAATAACCTGACAAGTTTCGTTAGTCATATGACTAACATCTTCAGGGGTAAAGATAACTAACAGTTTAATGCACAAACTATAAGAAATTACGAAAAAAATAAGTTGGTATTATGAACTTCAAAAAAGTTCATTAAAAAATCTAATAACAGATCTATATAACCGTTAATACATGTTAGTTGAAGACAATGCTATTTGTTGTCGTGTTCTGTGGTTCACACTCACTCTGTTTGATGTCTCTGAAGTGGGTAAATTTTTAATAAACAGTGACCAAACTTGATTTAAAATCAAACCTTGGTTTTTGTTGCATTGCATAGGAATTTTAATCATATTTGCTGCCTCTTTGAATTTTCTTGTGAAACAATTCTTATCAACATAGGACATATTTGTTCTATCCCAGAGTACATCATGACTGGTAGAAGCTGAGTGATATGCTAAGCCAGATTTATGTTCTCACTTCTTTTGTACGTCCTTTTGATATTCGCTCATGCAGATTTCCCCTGATCTCCCTGTCTGGCCTACGTAGCAGTTGCGACAGGAACAATGAATATTATAAACCCCTGGTTTTTTCATTAGGTTATGTGGAGGTTTCAGAGGATGAAGAGATCTTGATATTTTTTCAAGTGGTAGGAAAGTCACTTTTATGTTGTACCTGTAGAGTCTTCTTTCACTACTATGCGTTATTCCCGCTTCCTATGCAGGGTCCATGTGTTACTTAGATGCGATTACTTGTTAGTACCACTCCCAACCGACCTGTCGCCTAGTCTACCGCTGGGGAGGGGGGAATATATTTTTGGCTGTAGAAGGGTATGTTCACCGGGCCAGTTTGCCTGCTTGCTGGATGAAAAACGCCAGATAAACTGGTGGAAAAAACCCTACTGCCCGTGAACAAGACCGGCTAACTTGGCTATGCCTGAGGAAGATCCTCAAGTTCCTCACGTCTTTGACGGAAATCGAACCTAGGACACTCCTTCCCCAGGCATATGGTTGCGAAGCACAAAGCCACTAGGCTAACCGCACGGACTGTTGTACCTGTAAAGTAATTTGGCTAATTTATCTGTTACATTCTTGATATAAGGAAGGGTGACTGCGTTCTTGAAGTCGTGTTTAAGTTTTTTTTTTTGTAAGTGCTGTGTTGAGAATTTTCTTAATTGTTTTAGTTGTGTAACCATTCAGTTGTAGGATCTGTGTTAAATATTGTATTTCTTCTTTCTTCTGTGCTGGGGATGTTGTATGCTTTATCCCTTAAGATTTTTATTAGGCCTATTTTTTGCTTGTCGTGGTGGTGGTGTGAGATAGTATGAAGAAATCTTCCTGTGTTTGTTGGTTTTCTATAGATGGAGAATGATAACCTATTTTTTCTTTCATTTATTTCTATAAGGATGTCTAAGAAAGGAAGTTTTTTATTTTCTTCTAGTTCCAGAGTAAATTTTGTTTGGATGCAAGTTATTAAGGTAGTCTTTAAATGTAGTCAATTCTAGTGCTGTTCCTGGCCAAATGATGAAGATATTGTCCACATAGTGGAGCCATATTTTTGGTTTTATGTGCCAGTTTTGTAAAGCATTATTTTCAAAATTTTCCATGTAGAGGTTTGCTAGAGCTGGTGAGATATGCACATAGATCCTTCACACATATTAGCGAGTTTAGATGTTGTCAGCCTTTTCACAAAGATTCCAAGAAATGAAACAGTAAGTATCCTGGAGAATCTTTATCCACCAAACATTGTACAACTCTACTTCCTTTACCAAGACAAACTCTGGGAACAAAAAGGACTAGCAATGGTTTCACCCCTCTCACCAGCTGTAGCAAACCTCTACATGGAAAATTTTGAAAATAATGCTTTACAAAACTGGCACATAAAACCAAAAATATGGCTCTGCTATGTGGATGATATCTTCATTATTTGACCAGGAACAGCACTAGAATTGACTACATTTAAGGACTACCTTAATAACTTACATCCAAACATAAAATTTACTCTGGAACTAGAAGAAAATAAAAAACTTCCTTTCTAATAGGTTATCAGTCTTCATCTATAGAAAACCAACAAACACAGGCAGGAAGATTTTTTCATGCTACCTCACACCACCACCACGCCAAGCAAAAATTAGGCCTAATAAAAACCTTAAGGGATAAAGATACAACATCCCCAGCACAGAAGAAAGAAGTACAATATTTAACACAGATCCTACAACTGGTTACAGGTTACACAACTAAGACATTAAGAAAATTCTCAACACAGCACCTTACAAAAAACTTAAGACTTCAAGAACGCAATCACCTTTCCTTATATCAAGAATGTAACAGATAAATTAGCCAAATTACTCTACAGGTACAACATAAAAGTGACTTTCCTGCCATTTGAAAAAATATCAAGATCTTTCATCCTCTGAAACCTCCACATAACCATTGAAAAAACCAGGGGTTTATAATATTCATTGTTCCTGTGGCATCTGCTACGCAGGCCAGACAGGGAGATCAGGGGAAATCCGCATGAGCAACATCAAAAGGATGTACAAAAGAAGAGAGAACATAAATCTGGCTTATCATATTACACAGCTTCTACCTGTCATGATGTGCTCCGGGATAGAACAAGCATGTCCTATATTGATAAGAATTGTTTCACAAGAAAATTCAAAGAGGCAGCAAATATGATTCAAATTCCTACGCAATGCAACAAAAACCAAGGTTTGATTTTAAATCAAGTTTGGTCATTGTTTATTAAAAATTTACCCTTAAATTTTTAATAAATGATGTTCCCACTTCAGACTTCGGACAGAGTGAGTGTGAACCACAGAACACGACAACAAATAGCATTGTCTTCAACTAACATGTATTAACGGTTGTATAGATCTGTTATTCGATTTTTTAAAGAACTTTTTTGATGTTCATAATACCAACAAATGAACTTATTTTTTCGTAATTTCTTATAGTTTGTGCTTTAAACTGTTAGTTATCTTTACCCTTGAAGATGTTAGTCTTATGACTGACAAAACTTGTTGGTTTATTTTTAGTACTTGCTTAGTATTTAAAAACAGTTCTCTAATAAACATGTGGTCACAAAACCGAAATATTTCTATTGAACTTCTTAACCACAGAAACCTACACATGAATATAGGGTGTACATTATCTTCACTGTTATTCATCATCTATATGGATCATATTATGAAGGAAAGCAGTAGTAAACCTAATATCAAAATTGGAGATGTTGGTCTCAGCTCTACTTTATGCTTATGATGTTATACTCCTAAAGAAATCCAGGACAAGTCTGCAGGATTCCCTGGCCAAATTGAATGGCTGCTCTAATAAATTTGGTATGAAAATCAGCATTAAAAAAGACATGAGACAATGAAAATAGCCAAAACTATTGAAAAACATTAACTGCATACTGAATGGAGAACCTATTGAGAAGCTATTTAGGCACAATTTTTAGTGAAATGGCAAATTAAATTTGAAAATAGACAGCAGAATTAGCAAAGCTGATATGGTAGGAAATCAAGTGAATAAGAAACAAATTAATCAAAACACATTAGCTGTATATAAGGCAATGTTCAGACTAGTTTAACTTATGGATTTGAGAGATGGGTTAGAAATGAAACACTTGATCGAAGACTGGAAACCTCTGATATGAACATTCTGAAAAAGATTATTGGAGTAAACAGACTGCATTGATGGCAGTATCATATTATAAACAAGCATTCAAGAATGTGGTCAGCAGACTAATCTCAGGTGGTATGGTCACTTAAACAGAACATGAGAGGAAAGATTAGCTAAACAAGTGTTCTTTGCCAAGATGGTAGGAATATAATTTCTGATAATCTACCCTATATACAGGGTTAGCCTAAAAGAAATAGACAGTTTAAACTCTTTATAAATTGAAATTTGTTTGTTACATCAGAAAGCGTTTAGTTCTGTTTTATAGAAAAAGTCCTCAAGTTTACAACCTCTGCTTTTTGTTTGTCTTCGTGACGTCAGCAGCATGTGAGCGCCCTTGACGTAAATCGAGGTGTATGGCCGCTAGCCAGGTGGAGAAAGGCTTTCTGCATGATTGAATTTGCAAAAAAATTCTATTACTGTCGTGCAGCGTCGTTTTAGAACACGGTATGGTAAACAACCACCCACAAGGCAGTCAATCTACAATTGGAGCAAGAAATTTAAGGAAACTGGTTGTCTGTGCAAGGGGAAAAGTCCTGGGAGACCATCTGTATCCGAGGAAACAGTGACTCGTGTTTGTGAGGCTTACACGCGCAGCCTGAAGAAGTGGACAGTGCGTGCAAGTTTCAACTTTAATTTCCACAAAAGATGTGGAATATCTTGCATAAATGTTTATGAATGTTCCCTTACCGGTTGCAATTATTGCAGAACCTCAATGAAAACAACAAAATCTTCTGTCGCTCATTCTGTATGGACATGCAGCAACGGAGTGAACAAAGTGGTGATTTTTTTGACTGTTTAATTTTTGGTGATGAATCAACTTTCCACATTAGTGGTACAGTGAACAAACAACGTTCGTATATGGGGAACTAAAAACCTGAGAGCTGTAGTGGAGCATGTTAGGGATTCGACCAAAGTGAATGTTTTTTGCGCTGTATCCCGTAAAAAGGCGTATGGACCATTCTTTTTCCAACGATGACAAATTCATATTTGTCCACGATGGCGCTCTGCCGCACTGGCACGTTGAAGTTTGAAATTACCTGAATGAAAATTTGCTTCGGCATTGGATTGGACGTTCAACTGCCCAGAACATGGCTCTTACATGTTGGCCACCAAGAAGTCCGGATTTAACACCCTGTGACTACTTCTTATGGGGGTACATAAAGGACAGAGTTTTTATCCCTCCTCTCCCTACAAGTGTGGACGATCTTAAACAACACATCACAGTAGCTGCTGCGACTGTTGACATGGACATGCCAAGAAGTGTTTGGGAAGAACTGGACTATCGCATTGATATTTGTTGTGTTACAAAAGGGTCACACATAGAACACTTGTAACTTACTCATGTAAACTTCAGGATGTACTCTAAACCATGTAAGTATTTCAGCCATGCTATTAAAACTCTTTTTTCTGTAAAACTTTGAAAGTGTTTATTTCTTTTAGACTAACTCTATATATAAAATGATAAGCCTTTTTATGAAGGCTTATATCAGGGTAGCCCGAATTTTTTGAAACTCGGGCTATCCTGAGTGTCGAGTCTTCAAAATTCGTGTCATCAGAATTCAAGGAGAACCGGCCTACCAGTCTGGAACACGGGGGGGTGGATGCCAGGGGGGCGAGTCCCCCTAGTATAATATAATATAAGATCTGATAATATTGGCATGTTTACAGATAACAGGCTAATCTGGAGAAAAATTGTTGATAAGCAGTTAGCAGGTGTAATTTTTCATGTAGTAGTCAGAAATTTGATGATGATGATGGGTTTTTTCCCTTAGGAGAATTTTCTTTTATTCTGGTGTGAGATCAAGGCCAATAAAACAAAATATACAGAATATACAGTGGTTGCTGCTATAGGCCAACAGATTGTAAGAATGATTTAAAAGATATACAATCAGAGACCAGCATTGTAAAGAGGGCAAAATCAGAGATTATGAGAAGAAACCAAACAGGCCAAAGGAAATCCCAAAATGACCATACAGTGTTGACTTGGGAGATTGCAAAACATGAGGAATGTTCTGTCAAGAAGGGGTATGTGTAGAACTACAAGACAGGTGATTATGACAAGCTTAGGAGGAAACTTGGATTTGTGCCATGGCATAAAGCATTTCAAGGGAAGGATGTTAGTAGTGCATGGGCAATAGCTAAGGGGCATCTAGAAGAAGCAATATTAAATTGCTTACCTAGGTAGGAGTTAGATGAATGAGTAGTATCATTAAGCATGAACTTCAAAACAAGAAATTGTTATGAAGGGTATATAAGGAATAAGGTGACCAGCAAACTCATGAACACTAGAAGGGACAGACAAGAAAGGTGACTAGCATGGTAAAGAAGGAAAAATCAGAGATTACAAGAAGAAACCGAACAGGCCAAAGGAAATCCCAAAATAGTGCTTTTGTTACATGGCAAGTAAGAGGAAGAATAACTATGAAAGAATACCCTTAACGAGTGCTGATGGTGATGAGTTGACTGATGCAGATACAATAGTTGAGTTACTGAGTAACCACTTTGCAAGGATATATCATCCAAGTGAGCTTAATACTGTGACACATGTGAAGAGACTGATGTGGGAACAGAGGTGAATGAATTGGAGGTTGTTAGAATATTTCACAATCTCAACGTAAATATATCTGTGATTAGATGAGATGTCAGCTTGTGTTTTGTGAGAATGTGCAAGGGAACTGGTGCCTCTGACTAAGCTCTTTAAGTCTTATTTCTGGTAGAGTTCCAAGGTATTTGAAAGAGGGAAAAATAATTCCTTTCTGTAAGGGAGGTTCTAAGACTGCAGTAGCAAATTATAGATGAATCAGTATCTCAGGAGTGGTGGTGGTAAAATTGGTGAAAAAGAGAATTCAAGAATGGGTGGATAAGAATATGATATTCTATGAGCAACATGGCTTTGTGAAGGGTAGCCTTATGGATACATGCTAATTCTGCTGGTTTTTTTTTTTTTTTGAAAGGCATTTGACAGAATACCATGTGGAACTCTGTTACACAAATGAGAACAAATAAGGATGGATATAACACTGGTTATGTGGATAAGAGGGTACCTGCTCGACAGATATCAAAAAGTGGTATATGGACGAGCAGAATCCAGGAGAAAGCAGGTAACTAGTAATGTCTTACAAGGTACTGTGCTGGGACCACTACTATTTATTATGTACATTAATAACATAGGAAATCTGAAAAGAAATATTTAGTTGTTTGCTGATGACACAAAATTAGGTAGAGTAATAGTTAATCAAGTAGATGTGGAGAACTTACAGAATGATTTAAATAGGCTGTCAGTATGGGCAAAAGATAATGGGTATCAGTTTAATGTGGAGAAATGTAAAGTTATGCATTTTGGGATAAATCAATTACAAACTGTGTACCATTGATGGAAATGTACTCCAGGAAATAGATGAAAGCCAGGGATTTAGGGATGGGGGATAAACAGAGAGTTGAAGTTTAAAGGACATATTGCTAAGTTTGGTAAGGTACCTCATAGGATTACTTGGCTATTAAAGACCACACTAACAAGTAGAGATAAGAAGTTGTTATAAGGCTTTGGTGTATCCACCTTTGGATTATTGTGCTCAGTTCTCTGGTCACCTGGGTTTCTTGAGGAAGTGGCAGAGAGGACTAAGAGGTGAGCGACCAAGTTGGTGAGTGGTCTGTGAAATGTTTCCTGTGAGAATAGATTTAGAGGGTGTGTCGACAGAAGTTAGTTAATAGGTGAAAGGGAGGGTATATGATAGAAACTTTAAGTTACTTAAAGAGTTTTATAGAATTGGTGCAGAGGAAATGTTTCAGAACTTGACTAGTGGGTGTAAGACAAGAGGTCATCCCTGGAACTTAAGTAAAAGTGTGGTGTAAAATCTTGCATTGAAGATTTTGTACAACAATTCCTTATATGCCGATTTTACTAGAAAACGAAAATCCATACAAAATACTTGTGGTTAATTAGCAATTTTTTTATGTTCATGTAGTATGGAAATAAGTTAGAGTAAACGGTTAAATATTGTGACTGCCAAATTTCTGCAAAGAACAAAGAAAGTTGAGTGTAAATTTAATTGTAACAAAGGAAAGATCCAGATAAAGAAATATTCCAGACGGATTAACTTATGACCTAAGGCAAGCACTATCATGAAGGTCAAGTACAGTATGTAAGGGGTTTCCCGTCTTAACTCAACTGCAAAAAAAGGTGGCAGGTGCAGACCCATGAAACGCCCAAGGGAAAAATCGTAGCAGGACCCAAGGTCGATGGAGAGATATAAAAGGGGAAGAATCGATAGATCAAGGCTCCCTTTCTCGCAGGTAGTTCAGAAGGCTCTTTCTGGTTGGTGGCTTGGGTGCGCACTTTTTTTGGTTGTGTCATCGCCTCTACCCAGACGCTATTCTGGCTCTCGGTTCCAGTCCTCCATGCAAGGAATTATGTCTTGCCGATTCAAGGTCGCTGATCCATGTCCTGCCAACAGACATCCGGAAGTAAGAGAAGGCTCGATTATGCAGTAATGACGGTCAGTTCCGGAATTCCAGCCGCCAAGTTTCCTAAAGGTCTCCGTTGATGAAATGTCTTTGATATCGTAAAAAGGCACCCAGTAGTGAGCTATATCGGAAGGTAAAAGATGAAGATATCAATTCAAAGGATCTACTAATGTGGACTAGATGACTAAAAAGTAAGGCCTTGTATAGGAATTTTCTAGAAGTGAAATTTGTGGCAGAATTTACTATTGTATTGAAATTTTGTTAGAGTTAAGAACAGTAATAAGGACTCTAGATCGTGAGTTAAATTATTGTGCAATATCCTGCTGAGCTGTGCGTTAAGATAGAGTTGATATATGTGACGGTTTAGAGTGTGAGATATATTTTAATGTCTCAGTTAAAATATGATGTAGTATGCACAAGTCTGTTTTAGTGTATGAATAATTTGTAGGAATAGTTAGTGCATTAGACCAATTGTTTAAAGGAGAATTGTAAAACTAGGTTGATTAATTTGAATCCAAGCTAATATTGCTGAAAGGTATAGAGCCCGAGAGGTTTTGAATGTTTAGTGTTAACTTTTAATGTACATTAAATTAGCATGAATAAATTGTTTTGTTTGTCAAATAATTTGCCTGATTCCTGCATACCAATGCACTGCTCATAAAACTCGTATCTCTGTGACCTTGAGAGATAAGTAGCCACAACTGGTAGATAGAAATTTTGATTTGCTAGATTTAGTAATAAGTACAAGAGAAAGATTCCGTGCCTTGCTGAGTGTTTTTCTTTGGAAGATATTCAATTCCTATCTATGAATCCTGATGGTGCAGACGATACAAACAAATACATTTTCAGAATTCTGAATAGAAAAACGCCAGCAGTTCAGACAAAGAAATTGGCTCCAGCCAGAGGCAATTTCTTAGTTCTAAAGTTTTGTGCACATGAAGAATCATAATTACGGCCTTGAGACAAGTGGGGGGGATTAAAGTTGAATGCGAGGATTAAAAATAAGAGACTAATTCAGGCAGCGTATTTAGAGCTCGGAGTTACGACTGTATATCAAGTAGAGTACTTAAGTTTAAGTAAAGTAAAATATTGAGTATAGAACTTTTGAACAACTACAAAAACAATAAGAGTAATTTTTCAAAGATGCAAACTACACATTTTTACAGTGGTTAGTAGTAGTGGTGTTAGGACTAGATTTTTCACTTGGAGAGTTGTGAATGAATGGAATGGGTTGCCAGTGTCATTTGTGAGTGCTTGGTCTGGTAATGGGTTCAAGGAGAGGTATGATAGATTGTGTGGATAGTTTGGGTCTCCTACAATGAGTCTTCAGACTTTATATAAAGAATTAATATCATTATTGTACAGGCACCTCACGGAGGTGCCTGTACAATAATAATATTAATAATCATAATGATTGTTATGATCAGTGTACACTTTTTTTAAACAGTAATAAATCTCAGGCATGCTAATATTTTGATGGAGATCACCAGGTGCGGTTCTTTTCTTGTAAAACATGCAATTCATTGTTATTCTCAGTAATAAATGGATTGTATTCACTATATTTGTTCTTTCTGAAACTGTAATGAAAATATCCTTGCATAGTGAAAAATTCCCCTCCCATGTAGACATCACACTACACTGACAAAAAGTAAAACAAAGTAGAACTTTGTTTTACTTTTACTAAATACATTACACAGAGATGGAGTACATACTGTATTTAGTAACAGTTTACAGTAATTAGTGTAATTAGAGACAACTGGGATGAAAATGACCCTGTATAATGAAAAAAACACTTCTACATCTATAAACACTACTGCTTAAATACAAGCAAAACAGTTTTATTGTAATGATGAATGCACTAACTAAATATAATGCCCTAACAACCTATTTCAAATTTTTAGTTGCAGAAAATATGTGGACCTCCCTGTTCATTAAGTAGTCATTGAATTCATGATGCCAACAGATTTATGTAAAGCAAATTTTCAAAAGCAAGTAGAAATGTATATATTTATATATACGCAGTGCTTTTTTGGGACAGTACACAATGGTAGCATACTGGTACCTTTATTAACCACCCAATCAGCCATATGAATGAAATATATAAAAAATGTATGCTTCGTATCTGTATAATTTTTTCTTTGATATTCAAAGGTTATATTGACTTCAACAGACAATTTACATCCATGGATGTGGTACATTTAGAAATTGATAATATTCAGTAATCTTTTTTACATTTACCTGGTATTCATATATATGTAGTTAGTTAATGAAGTTAGAATTTTTCACTGTCTGTTGTTAAGACATTTGCTATATAAAACTATAACTATTTTGAGAATTTTAAATTGTTGCTCATGATGACACATTAATATGTTCATGCCAAACTGTATTTTGCCTGAGTTGCATCTCAGACAGGAGTGTGTGTAGTGTTACAATAAAACTTTTACTTTGTTTGGTTTGTGACTGTGCAGTATGGTGTCTGTTGGGGAAGGATGTTTTCCTCTACATTGAGTCATTTTCGTTCCATTTGTCTCTAATTATACTCAATATTCTGAATTACTCCACTAAATGCAGTACAGTCATACCCTGACTTACATGAATCCAGAGTTACACGGCTTCTTATATGTACATATTCCTGTCCTGCTTCGCGCCTCACCACTAGTCATATCTTTCCGTCGCCGGCTGCATTCGCCAGTGTCACACGTGCTGTGAACAAGCACTGACGTGTTTCGTGCAGTCTCCATTCATACAAGATTTTTATAGTCTACAAAACTTGCGATTGTTTAATGTTATGTTCTTGATAAAAATTTATCACATAAAAAATAATGTCAGCCAAAAGAAGCAAGTCCGATTCTTCTACAACTAGCAAGAAAAGAAAAACTTTGACTTTGGAAACAAAACTCAACATTAAGGATTTTGAAAGCAGAAGGAAAATTTGTGAGCTAGCAAACAGGTTCGATCTACAAGAATCCACAGTAAGAACAATCATAAAAGAAAGGTTTACAGATTTTGGAGGACATACATTCTAACGAGGAACAAATTGTAGCCACAAGGCAAGGAATAAAAAAATCATTGGCTTGCAACGAAGAAATTTTGTGTGACAAGAAAAAGATATGCCATCAGACGACTCTATTGGATTTTATGAAACCATCAACATCAAAATAACTTTCTTTTTTTTATGTACGAAAAACTACAATTATGATTATATTTCTTAAAAAATATAGGTGTTTTTGTAAACCTTTGGTCCCAATTAACTAATATTTTGTATGTTTGTATGTATATATAAATTACATGCAAAATTATACCTCGAGTTACGCGAATTTGACTTACGCGCTTTTTGTTGGTTCCACCTACCACGTAACTTCGGGGTATGACTGTATATTGATTGTGTCTGTTTTAGTGCTATGCTACAATTAAACTTTACATTATTTTGCTTATCAATTTACACAAAAAAAAAAACTGGATAGGCAAACAAGAAGCACATGACAAATTCTCATGTCCTACCTCAAGGTTAAGTACAGTACAAGACAATTTACAACCTATCCCTCACAAACATATTAAATAAATCATTTTAGTAGATTTTATTGGATTATTTGCAGATGTTCTGTTCATCTGAGAAGTAATACAAAAGTAATGTCTTGAACTTAAAGTTAAAAATTGAAGTTAAAAATGAAACAAATTAGTAGTTTCTTTTCTCCAGTTAAAATCAAGTGAGAAAATTAAGCGTTAAGTATACAGAGGCTGAGACTGTTTGCTGTTTTTGTTCCTGATGGTATTCTACATTCAGCATCAAAGAATGACCAACATGAATGATTAGCCAAGTTGCTGGACCTGTGATAAAAAAAAAAAAAAAAAAAAAAAAAAAAAAAAAAAAAAAAACCTTCTATGCAAGGAATAACTGGCTAAGTTGTCAAAATAAGAGACCGGAAAATTTCCTAAGGAAATCCATGCGATCTTTTATGTGTGGAGTCATTATTATAAAAAAAATTAAAAAAAAAAGGAATGGGCAAATAAGGAAGTTGCATATTGGCAGAAGTAAATAGCAACAACTACTGCTTTAAGAAAGAAACTAAATTGATCATATGGAAACTTTGTTTTAATTTCACATTTGACGTCCGTAGATGCCATACCTCACATGATTTTGGCAATGATGTCTTCTGCTAGAATAAGTGGTAGGGTTGCAGATTCCCTTTCCACACAAATTTTGTAGGACAATCACAAACATCCATGCCGACGGCGGGATTCGAACCCACAGCCTCTTGGCTGGAGAGCAGACACGCTAACCACTTGGCCAACCAGGCTGGCTCATATGGAAACAGCAGGATATAAAATTGTTTGCAAAAGCTGGAAAAGAGCCATTGAAAATCTGTGTTTAAAAAAAAAAAAAAAAAAAAAATCCATGGAAAATGGTAACAGCAAAAATTTTTTACACAGCATATCAGGTGGCAAATGAAAATTTTTTCATCATTTTGAATCAGAGAAAAGCATCACTGCAAAAGGGATATTTTATTCTCTGCTTGACTGTCTTCAGTCTTACTGTTCTTGTAGATACACTTATACCAGAGAGACTGAAGTAGATCTGTGAGAGAGATCAATAATTAACTAGATTGCCTCTTCTGGATAGCATCAAGCAATCTTAGATAGGATTTTGGTGTACTACCCCAAATATGTAAGCAGTATCCCATGGTTTGGCAGATTTGCATTTGACAGCAAGTGAATTCATAAAATGAGAGCATAAAAAAAAAAAAAAGAAAGAAAGAAATTAATTTTTATTTTTATTTTATTTTTTATGAAATGAAATGAAAGCATAAAATGAGAAGGAAATCTTCAGCCAGAGTAGATTATAAAGTCGGGATTCTAGGTTTAATAACCTTTGGCAACCAATGTCTAATATGACAAAAGGGCATAATTCTCCCATTTTTCAAAAGGCATCATTCAAGATGGATTGACAAAGTGGACTGTAGTTGGGATTCAGTTAGGAATAGCATATCATCTTTATATGCCTATAGTTGTAGATGTGTATCATTACATCTTGATGTTAGTGTTGATTCCCCCAGATTGGTGAAATGAAATTTCAGTGTTATTTTAGTTTGTTGGGGAGGGATGTATTTTCTTATTTTTTGTGGGAGATATGTTTACATCTGTAGCTTTACTAGTATATGCTTGGTTATCTATCATGGTAAGAGTTGGTGCTTACAACTTGTAGAGAAGTGACATGCCTCTGAGGTAAAGGACTTGTTCACATGAAGTGCCCAGATACTAATCAAGGCATGATCAGTGCTTCTTGCATGTTGGAATCAGATAATATGCCTCTTGCAAGGCATATTCTCTGATTCCCTTCAGGCACAACCTAGCAGATTATTTGTCAGCAAACATTTATCCTCATATGGAGGAGGTGCTGACTCCCTAATTTATTAATAAGTGTGTTGAGCATGCCTTGTGATAACATCACCCACACTACATGTGAGAAGAGGGACAGAAACCAAAGACCCTGGCTTGGAGACAAAACATGGCAGTGGCTGCATCATGCCTCCAATAAGTTGGGTGTTGAAAGTCATCTGTTACTTAGATGTCTTTTTATGTGGCTCTCACAGAAGATTTATTTATAAACATATAGTACATTTGTACCATGATTTTTTTTTCTAGTGATTATATATATATATATATATATTTTTTTTTACATAGTCCAGAAATCCTGCTCTAGAGACTAAACATGGAACTCTATCAAGCCACTTCAGGCCTATCTATGAAGTGTGGTTGGTATCTCAGCCTAAGTGATGAAATTCACCTCTCACCTGAAGACAATCACAAGCATCCATTGTGTATTTTCTGCCACATTGCAGAAAGTTCACGAGAATGCGAATGGAAATGATTGGAGAGTTAGCAAAACTGGTAGAACTGTGGATGGAAAAAACAGAAGTGAGGATGAAAGTGGCAAGAGTGCAAAAAAAAAGTTATGTGAATCTACATATATGAAAAGGATGCCTGAATGAAAGTAGGGTAAATTAAATCAGGAGAGATTATAGCTGCCTTGAGGATTGTACAAAGTGGCACTGCAGAAAAGTGTAGAATGAAAGTGATGGGATGTCAGAAGGAAAAGTGAATGTAAGAAACAGGGTTAGAATTGGAAGTGGATGATTGAAATGTAGTATCTTGAGAAAGAGCAATACTGTGTTGTATGGTGACTGTGAGAGATGGGAAATAACTCTGCATCAGAAGTGTGTTTCTATGGAGGGATTTTACAAAATGCAATGGAAGACTGCAGGAAATCGCATCAAGATAGGGGTGGGACAAAGGGATCACCGCATTTCATGTATACTAATGCCAGGAGTATTAGGAACAAGAAGGAAGAATTTTTGGCCTTGATTGGCTCTTCCTGGCCACAGGTTATTGGCATTAGTGAAACATGGCTGACGGAAGATGATATAGTTAGTGGGATAGAATGTGTAGGTTATAGTGTGTTTAGGAGGGGTAGAGAGAATAGAATGGGGGAGAGGTATTGTTGATGATAGCTGATGAACTGCAGCCAAGGAGAATTGAAGTTGTATTGCAGGATAGTGAAAAGAGCTCATTTGAGGCTATTTGGTGTGAGAATTGAGACTGGCAGAATAAAATATACAGTTGGGTGCTGCTATAGACCAGGTGATGGAATAGATGGTGGAGATAGTATGCATAAACAAATTGATGAAATGAGTGGAAGGAGGGTAATTATTATGGGGAATTTCAACTATGGTAACATTGATTGGAAGGAGGAGATGACACATGTGAGGAATGAAATGGATTTTATTCAATTATTAAGGGATAACTATCTGAGACAGCATGTAATTGAAAATATTAGGGGTGTGAGAGTGCTTGACCTGGTAATAGCATCTGAGAATTCGACTGTAATGAATATGAGCATGTTGCCACCTATTGGTGAGAGTGATCATAGGTCTTGACCTGGGAGGTGGCTAGAGGTGTGGAATTTTCGATTAAGACAGGGTATATGTGTAATTACCGTGCTGCAAGTATGACAAGCTTAGGAGATTGCTTGGATCAGTGCCATGGCATGTACAACCACAAGGGCTTGATGTCGATAGAGCATGGGAAGTGGTCAAGGAGCATTTACAGGAGGTAATGGCTGATTGTATACCTAGGGTCCGAATAGTAAACCAAGTAGGGGTTAAATGGATGAATAACACCATTAAGCTTGAGCTGCAAAAAAAGAAACAACTGTAGAAGGAATTTAAAGAAAGAGGTGACTTGCAGGCACGAACGGTATAAAATGCAGGCCAGAAGGATAACAAGTGTGGTAAAGAGAATCACAAACAGTTCTTTCAATATACTGCAAGCAAGAAAAAAACTGTACACGGCAAAATGACTTTAAGGAATGACAATGGTAAGGAGTCGCTGAATCAGTCGATATAGTGGAGTTATTGAGCGAGCACTTTGCAAAAGTATAACTTCCAGGTGGTGACATTGAAAAAATGAAGGAACCATTAGTTTATACGGGAATTGTGATGAATGAAGTGGAGATGTATAGTCTATTACAGAACCTTAATGTGAATACATATGTGGGATTGGATGGTATACCGGCACGGGTCTTGCGTGAAGCGGCTAAAGTATTATCAGTGCCCTTGACCAAATTGTTTAATCTGAGTCTCGGGTCTGGTTTAGTCCCGAAGGTGTGGAAAGAGGGGAAAATAGTTCCACTGCATAAAGGAGGATCCAAGACTACGGTTGCAAATTACCGACCGATCAGCATATCAGGAGTTGTTGTCAAGGTCTTGTAGAAAGTAATCAAGGGAAAAATAAAGGAATGGATTGATGAAAATGAGATACTGTACAGGGGACAGCATGGCTTTGTGAAGGGTAGATCATGCTTCAGTAACTTGCTGAAGTTTTATAACACGGTGACGGCTGAACTGGATAAGGTTAATGAGTTTACAGTGATACTGCTGGACCTGGCAAAGGCATCTGACAGGATACCACATGGAATTCTATTCCGTAAACTACAACATATGGAAATGGATATAGAGTTGGTGAGATGAATAGGTGGGTTGTTGATGGAGAGATATCAAAGAGTAGTTTATTCAGGAGTGGAGTCCAAAAGATAGCCTGTGACTAGTGGTGTGCCGCAGGGTTCTGTTCTTGGACCACTGCTGTTTAATTTGTTCATTAACGATATAGGGAAGGATCTAAGAGGAACAGTTCATTTGTTCGCTGATGATGCAAAGTTGGATAGGGCAATAGTGAATGCAGAAGATGTCAAAATTTTGCAGGACGACTTGGATAGATTGGAGTTCTGGGCTAAGGAGAATGGATGTCAATTTAATGTGACAAAATGTAAGGATATGCATTTTGGGGTGAAAAGATTAGCAGTTGTATACCACATTGGTGGAACTGTACTCCAAGAGATTGATGAGGCCAGGGACTTGGGAGTGTTGGTGGATAGGGAGATGAAGTTTAGGGGCATATTGCAAAAGTAGCTCAATCAGCTCATCAACTCACTTGGTTGTTGATACCTTGACGAGCAGAGACAAGCAAGTTATTGTACCTCTGTACCGAGCCTTAATAAGACCTCATCTCGACTACTGTGCCCAGATTTGGTCACCTAGGTTCCTTCTTGATGGGGAGGAGGTGGAGAGGATCCAGAGGCGAGTGACTAAGATAATAGCAGGTCTATGGAATGAACCATATGAAAACAGGTTGAAGATTTGTGGATTGCACTCGACCAACCAGGCCGGCTTATGGACTCCACAACCATGTTATAAATAATTATTTTCATTTTTCATTATTTTCATAGGCAGAAAACGGGAGATATGATTGAAACATTCAAATTGCTAAAGGGTTTCTGTAGGATTAATTCAGAGGATATTTTTGAGATCAGGACTGGTGGTGGAAGAACTAGGGGACACCTATGGAAGCTGGGCAAGAGTGTGGTTAGCAGGGGTGTTAGAGCTGAGTTCTTTACTTTTAGAGTGGTAAACGTGTGGAATAAGCTGCCAGAGTCTGTTGTGGGTGCTATGACAGTGAGTGAGTTCAAGGCAAGGTATGATAGATACTGTGAGATTATCGAATAGCTGTGATAGACATGATGTTTAGGGCCTCCCTTGATAAGTCTAAGGACTCCCTGGAGTCGCCCATAATAATAATAAATGTATTAGTTGCACAAATGACTTGTAAGACGGTATGAAAAATGTTGCACAGGGTCTTCATTTGTTGTTTTGGGATTAGTGAGAAAGAAGTGTTTAAATATGAATGGTGAACCTTTTGCCTGGCTATGACAGTAGGAAGTTCAATCCTTTCCTTTTTGTATTATATGGTGATCAGCATTCATTTTACACAAATTATTATTAATTACATCACACCTCCAGGGAGTCCAAAGACTCATCGAGGAGGGCATCTACTCTACAACTCTTCATCTCACTACGTCACCAACATCATCTACCGCCGACTACCACCACTAGTACTTTCACAGAAAATCACGAACATCCATGTCCACGCGGGGATTCGAACTCTCAGCCTTTTGGCTGGAGAGCGGATATGCTAACCACTCGACCAACCAGGCCGGCTTATGGACTCCACAACCATGTTATAAATAATTATTTTCATTTTCCGACGTTTTGATCTTCATATTAAGGTCATCATCTGGAGTATCCGTATATTTATACAGAGACAAGCTAAATTACATTTCGAACAGTATACTGAATTGACAATGATTTGATCAATGGTTATTGTACTGGCCTGACCTCTAGTGAAAATAAAATAAAATTACAATAAATAAATGAAATGAAATAAATTAGCTATATCAAAGCTATATTATTTTTAAGACAACATCAGATAAACATTCTTTCATATTCTATATACCATTCTGGTTGGCCAAGTGGTTAGCGTATCTGCTCTCCAGCCAAAAGGCTGCAGGTTCGAATCCTGACATGGATGTTTGTGATTGTCTGTGAAAATACTAGTGGTGGTTGGCGGTAGATGGTGAAGGTCATTGCGGTTGGTGGAGATGGAGAGTTGTAGAGTAGATGCCCTCCCTCGATGAGTCTTTAGACTCTCTTCGGGTGTTACATAATAATAATAATTACTATATCATGTGTATATATGAAAAATGTGGTTGGTCTTCCATTGACTTTTATTCATTTTTGTTAAGGACAATGCTTCTTTAATGAGTTCAAAATCTTTACAAAGATTTTGTAAGCATTGCAAAGAAGAGTAATTGGCCTATAATTGCTACATTTTTGAACATCACCCTTTTTTTATGTATAGGCAAGATTTTGCCTATTTTCCATCATTTGGGAGATAGTCCCAGTGAAAAGAATATTTTTTGAAAAGTTTGGCTAGTTTAATTAGATCAAGTTCCCTATTGTTATAAAGATCTTAAGGGTATTTCATCAATTCCAGGTGCTTTTGATGATTTAATTTGACTAAGTGAAAGGATTACTTCTTCCTCTAGGAGTATGGGTGCTGTATCACTCACTGGACGGTATATGTGAGTGAAAGCTTTTGTCTTTAAAGATATTAGAGAAGTACCGTATTTGCCAGTGTATAAGACGCACCCCCTTTTTTGTACACATTTTTTAAGAAAAAAACTTTATCACTGAATATTATATTGAATTTACAGTACTTCAAATATAAATTAATAAGTAGGTCTACTTTCAACAAATGACTAATATGCAATCACATGTAGCTTGTATGCAATATTGTAGCAATGCCAACGTTTTTCAGCCATAATTTGCCAAGAAATTTGGAGAAAATTTAACAGCAGAAATTTATCACCATTCAAAACAACCGCGACAACAATTGGAAAGTTTAAATGAACAGAAACACAGCTGTGATCATTGATGACAACGCATGTGCATCCACTGAACTCTATGTAATTGGAATGCTCTCACACACTGCAAGGAAGCAAGAAAGAAATCGCGTAACTCGGACTCAGAACAGAGAAAATTTCCAGAAATGAAAGTAATAAAAAACTGAGTATCGGCATATAAGACGCTCACCGTTTTTTCAGATCTATTTTCAAAGGAAAGAAGTGCGTCCTATACACCAGCAAATACAGTAATTGTATCAGGTATGTTCGTTTCTCTAATATTTCTAATTACCTTGTTTTGTGAATTTTTCACGGTGAGAGGTGAAGGAATGTGGTTTTTGATAATCTCTTTAACTCTAGAGTAAAGAAATTTGGAATCATCATGTAAATTATCTTCTGAACATATTCATCCAATCTATTTTTGCATTTTGGCACATCCTGTCTAGCTGGTTTTGTAGACTTCTGTTATATATACTATTCTATTTTGGTCATTATATAGTTTATCTAAATGTTCTTTAGCCTGTCTTTTCTGCTCCCATAATCTCATTATCAGGTGTTATCCATTGATTATTTAGTTTTATTGTATTTTCTAAAAATCTGTCAGCTGAGCAAGTTATATTTTTCAGATGACACACTTTCAAATAAATACAACTGCAGGCTTTTCTGACTTGAATAATTGTTGTAATAAATTTGGTATGAAAATCAGCAATGAAAATAACAGAAATATTGAAAACATCAACTGCATTCTGAATGGAGAACCTATAAAACATCTCAGCTAAATTGGCACAATTTTTAGTGATGATAGCAAATTAAATATAGAAATTGACATCAGAATTAGTGAAGCTGGTATGGTAGGAAGTCAACTGAGTAAATTTATATGGAAAAAGAGAGAAGTTAGTCAAGACACTAAACTAGCTCTATACAAGACATTGTTGAAATCAATTTTAACTTATGAATATGAGAGTAGGTTAGAAATAAAAAAAAATGATCAAAGACTGCGGACTATAGATATCAGAATTCTGCAAAAAGATTAGTAGTGCGACCAGATGGCATCAATGGCAGTATAATATTAAAAAATGAGGATATTATTATTATTATTTTTTTATTATTATTCAGGCCTCCATGGAGTCAAAAGACTCATCGTGGGAAGTCCTTTCTAAGAAACACAAGTCTATCAAGACTCATTGAGGGAGGTCCCTCCTAGGAAACGCAAAGTCCATCAGGCAATGCATTCCATGGTTCAACCACCCTCCATGCAAAGAAACCACTCCTCACCCTCTTTCTCACAGTTTCCTTTCATAACTTCCAGGGATGGCCCTTGTCATGACTCCTTCCTGCTGTTCAACCAAGCGAAAGAACTCCTCAGTGTAAACCCTGTAACCACCTCTCAACAGTTTAAAAGTCTCAATCATATCACCCCTCCTTCTTCTATCCACCAAACTCTGCAGTCCACACTCCCTTAGCCGATCCTCATAACTAACATTGTACAGTCCCGACACCATCTCTGTTATCCGCCTTTGTATCCTTTCCACAGTTAATTTATCCCCTTCAAATCCTGGGGACCAAATCTGAGAACAATAGTCTAAGTGTGGTCTGATCAGAGTCTTATTCAACGGAATGATAACCCTTTTATCTCTGCAGTCAGTGTTCTTCTCATTATTGCAGCAATCCTCTGCATTACCTTCATTACCTTTGCAAATGTCCCCTAAATTTCAGATTTCTATCAATCATCAAACCCAGATCTCTTGTCTCTCCCATTTCCTCCAGATTAACTCCTCTCATAGAGTATGCAGCATCCCATCGATGTGTTCCAAACCTCAAGACTTATATTTTGCTGCATTAAACCGAAGCCCCATTCATTTTCCCATCTATCTAGCTTATTCAAATCCTCTTGCAGGGCTACCACAAATGCACTATTACTAATAACCCTTCCCAGCTTTGCATCATCCACAAACAACCGAATATCCCCTTGCAATCCACTGACAATGTCATTGATATAAAGATTAAACAATATAGGTCCCAGTACTGAGCCCTGTGGAACCCCACTTGTAACCTTCTGCCTCTTTGATATTGCTCCACCATACACAACTCTCTGATACCTATCAGACAGCCAATCCTGAATCCAGTTGACCAATCTGACATCCAGACCCATGTGCTGCAACTTGAATATCAGCTTATCATGTGGCACAACTGTCAAATGCCTTTGCTAAGTCTAGGTAAATGGCAGTATATGCCTTTCCCTCATCTAATGCTCTTGTGACTTTATGATAAAAGGCTAGCATATTGCTAAAACAAGAGCGCCCCTTCACAAATCCATGTTGACTCTCACTGATAACATTACCCTCATCT
This sequence comes from Typopeltis vanoorti, assembly GCF_054136105.1. NCBI lineage: Eukaryota > Metazoa > Arthropoda > Arachnida > Uropygi > Thelyphonidae > Typopeltis > Typopeltis vanoorti. The sequence continues at coordinate 8,123,005 of NC_143572.1, forward strand.
GCCCAATGCTGTATATGGTCCCTCACTACTTTCTCCAAGATCTTACTAACTACTGATGACGCACAAACTGGCCTATAATTAGACACTTCCAGTTTGCTGCTGCCCTTATGCAATGGCACTATCTTACCTTCCTTCCATTCCATGAGCACCTTTCCCACAGCCAGACTTTCATTGAAAAGCCAGGTCAAGGGCACTGTCAGTTCCTTAGCACATTCTCTCAAAACTCGTGGTGAAATACCATCCAGTCCCACAGCTTTACTAACATCCAGAGTACTCAGTATTTGGAACACACTCTCCTCCTGCACCTGTAAACCTCGAACCTGCTCTATCCCTCTAGTATTCAAATTGACTCCTCCAGGATGAAATACTCCAATAAAGTGTTCATTGAACCTGAATGTTAGCATTCACAACTTCAAGTTCTTTTATGATCATCACTCTGAATAGGAAAGGAAAGGTCAGCAAAGCAAATGTTCCCTGGCAAGATGGTCAGAAAAGACACAGATGATGAACAAGATCTAGGTGGATTGATAATGGATAGTAAAAAATGCCTTATAAGATAGAAATATAAGATCTAATCTTAGTCTTGACAGATAACAGAATAATTTGGAGGAAAATTGTTTATCAGAAATTAGTAATGTGTAACTTTTTCATGTAGTATCATCATACTATCCTGTTACCCCCCCCCCCCCAAGGTACATATCAGGAATTTGATGATGATAAAATTTTTGTGAAAGATAAATAGAAACTTTTCCTTTATAGATATTTTAAATAGAAATATATGCTTTATAGAATTTGCATTTCTTGACCATTTGATAAAGGCAATATCAAAAGGACAAGAAATGTGATTTAAGTTATATGATCCTAAGATAATAAAGTTTCGTACTGGTCTGATGTTACACCTGATATCTTAAGAATATAAATTCTCAGCTATCATGGTGTAACATGAAGAATAAATAAAATAAAAAAAAAACCTTGCATAAAAGATAATAGTTGAATTAATTAAAAGAAAAAGAAAGATTCTTGCATCCAATAAAATATATAAAATATATTTTATATATTTTGTGAAATACCATCCAGTCCCACAGCTTTACTAACATCCAGAGTACTCAGTATTTGGAACACACTCTCCTCGTGCACCTGTAAACCTCGAACCTGCTCTATCCCTCTAGTATTCAAATTGACTCCTCCAGGATGAAATACTCCAATAAAGTGTTCATTGAACCTGAATGTTAGCATTCACAACTTCAAGTTCTTTTATGATCATCACTCTGAATAGGAAAGGAAAGGTCAGCAAAGCAAATGTTCCCTGGCAAGATGGTCGGAAAAGACACAGATGATGACCAAGATCTAGGTGGATTGATACAGTAAAAAATGCCTTATAAGATAGAAATATAAGATCTAATCTTAGTCTTGACAGATAACAGAATAATTTGGAGGAAAATTGTTTATCAGAAATTAGTAATGTGTAACTTTTTCATGTAGTATCATCATACTATCCTGTTACCCCCCCCCCCCAAGGTACATATCAGGAATTTGATGATGATGATAAAACTTTTGTGAAAGATAAATAGAAACTTTTCCTTTATAGATATTTTAAATAGAAATATATGCTTTATAGAATTTGCATTTCTTGACCATTTGATAAAGGCAATATCAAAAGGACAAGAAATGTGATTTAAGTTATGTGATCCTAAGATAATAAAGTTTCGTACTGGTCTGATGTTACACCTGATATCTTAAGAATATAAAATTCTCAGCTATCATGGTGTAACATGAAGAATAAATAAAATAAAAAAAAAACCTTGCATAAAAGATAATAGTTGAATTAATTAAAAGAAAAAGAAAGATTCTTGCATCCAATAAAATATATAAAATATATTTTATATATTTTATTGGATTTTTAGTTAGTTTAACAAGATTTTGTTAAACTAACTAAAAAAAAGAAAGAATATATTAATATTGTGATATGATTTAAATGAGAAAAGTTAAATAAATGAGACAGAAAAGGATTAGTCAAGATGGTATGTGAGAGGCTAGAGATTAAGTTATTAAGTAAGTTCATAGAAAATTTTTGGAAAGGGGATTAAATTAGAGGCTAGCAAAGAAAAACAACAGAAAATCACTTAGGGTCAGTTCCCGGATTGAGACATCGTTACGGGCCTGCCGATCAAATGACGTTTGGCAGAAAAACGCCACCCTAATTGGTCGGTGAAGTAAAAACTAGTAGGGGGCGGAGAAAAGAAGTTAGAAAAAGTGCCGTTAGGAGAACAGGTATAAAAGGGTTGGACCCCCCATGAGGCTTTTTTTGGTTTTGGTTTTGATTCTGTTCCAAGGGAGCCCTTCGCAAGCTCTTCCGCATGGATTTCACTGAGTTTTCCTGAGTGGAGGGATTGGAGTTATATCTCCGACGCCACAACACGGAAACAAAAGTGAGCGGAATTTCGGTTCCGTATTTCCTATGTGAGAAGCGGAGAATACCATATAGTCGAGGAAAAGAAAGCCTATTCTTTGTGTTCCAACTTAAGTGACAACTACGAGAAGGGGAAAGAAGTAAAGAAATCGACATCCATGTGGCGAGTTGCACAGCCGATATATAGATGATCCAAAGTGTGTTCGGAGTTATGAAAAGTTAATCCAGCGTAAGCCTAATTCAATTCCAAAAGGAACGTAGGAGAAGCAGATTATCGGTGAGGTTATATCAAGATAGTTCAATCAGAAGAAGGTAAAGGTCCATATGAAAATCCCAAGAAAGAAAGGTACTGTAAATATATATCTAATGTTAACTGAAATTTGTCTGTGATAAGTATCATTATTCTAATAAGGAACTGTTGAAGTGACCAAGGAAAATTTTATACTAGGACTTTAGCATCTGACAGAATATATTAAAATTAAGCTGGCTAGTGTTGATGTTATATGAATTATTAAGGGTCCTGAGAATTTTGCATGTCTATTGTAATGCATAGGAAAGTTAAAATGTCATAGTTGTGTGTTAGTGCTGAAAAGGGTTTAGTTAATCTACTTGAGTTTGAATAGTTAAATAGTGTGAATTAATCTTATTAGTCCATGTCAAAATGAATTTACGTGTTGAATGTGTATGGCAGCATGATCATAATACTAGTTATGTGTTAGTACAGTAAATGGTTTAGTTAATCTACTTAAGTTTGAATAGTTAAATAGTGTGAATTAATCTTATTTGTCCACATCAAGTGAATTTATGTGTTGAATTGTTATGGCAGCATGATCGTATTACTCATTATAGGATCATAGCCTAATTATTTTAATAAGCTAATGTTAGTTTGTAAGTATTTAGTTTAGCATTAAATTGAGTAATCACTAAAATTGATTTGTACCATGTTAAGGAATCTAATAAACCTTTGTTCAATGATAAAAGAGTTGTCTGAAATTGCTGTCCAATGCACCACTTGAAAAATACGAACCTAATCACGCGGGAAATTAATGTTAAGAAACGAGATAAAGTGTCACGACTGCAACATTGTTTCACTTTCAGACATATTTGAGTTCTTTCTCCTTGTTTTTGAATATAATATCTTAAACTAAATATCCCAAAAGGCGCAGTATAAATACAAATATTAGGGGTACTAAGGGGAGAAATAATTTAAGTATTAGGAAGAATTTTGGTGATGTCTCGTGCATAGATAATAGAAGAACACAGATAAGCAGAAATTATAAAATAGAATAAAAATTGTAAAATGGGACATAACATAAATGGCACAGCCGGTAGGATATAAAGTATAAGAAAGTTAATAGAATAGAATAAGAAGAATAGGTCACAACACTGATGTTAGTAAAACTAATTCTAAACTTAATGTAGTTCAAAAAAAAAGTTTATTTCTGGGTGTTATAATTGCAACAGTCTAAAGACTTTTATCAGAAGTAAGTTCACTCTAAAAGAAATAAATCTAAGAGCAATATTAATTCAAATACTACAAGGAAATAATAATTCACATGTAGTATAAGTGAAAGCAAACTTACCTAGAAACATTTTAACTGAAAGTAATGAGAAGTTAATTCATAATTCAGATGAACTAATTCATATTGTTACAATGTGTAGCACTTTGAGACATTATGTAGAACATTGTAGCACTTTTGACAATATTAGTTTTATTGAAAATGTACCTACTGAAATTTTATTGGACACAAGATCATGCATCTATCATTTTTTTGTGATGCACAATATGATTAAGAGAGAGAAATGACATAGTGTGCCACAGTTCTCTATTCTAGAATTAGTGTCGTTTAATTTGTATGTTAATATAGCTGAAGAAAGCAACTCAGTTATTTGCATGTGATGCAAAATTATAAAATAATAGCAGAGAGTATTGATGATGCCATATCAGGAGATGACATCTGATAATTTGAATAGAGAATGAGATGTGATGATTTGAATAGACTTCCTCGGTAGGTTCTAGTGAGTGGGCATTACACTTCGGCAAGTGGAAATGGAATGTACTCTGCTCCAGTGTTGAAAGTATACTTCAGAAGATGGAGGAGGTGAGGGATTTGGAGATAACAGTGGATAAATGGTTGGAGTTGGAGGAATACTTTTCACCAGTTGTGAAAAGTCACCAAAGTATTATCACCCTGTTAAGAGTTCTGAATGATTAGAGATAATGCAACTCTCTTTGTTTTGGAGACCAATTTCATGTGTGCTGGGTATCACCCAATTAAGTTGTTTTCATCAGGAAACCAGGACAAACAGAAGTCAGCTACTGGAAGAAAGAAACCCAATGTCAGAAAAACTAAAGATAGGAACCATCAAAATGAGAATTATCAGTGAAAAGGAAATTGTACTTGTAGAAGAACTGGAAAAGTACATGTAAACATAATTAATGTTATTGAGACAAATAATAGTAATATAGGTGAGATATTAGTTTAGTCAAAGAAATGGAGTAGCATTCATAGAAGAGAATACAGAAAATTCTTTTTAGGTTACCATCCAGTGTCTGACAAAATGATCCTAATTAGAATAATGGCATATCCTTTGAATGTTACACTACAAATGCAAATGAGGATGAGCTCATTGATAAAGCAGATTTTCTCTTGATATTAAGTGATTTGGAATGCAAAAAGTGGGGGAAAAGAAGAACAAGGCATCACTAGAAAATTTGGTTTAGGACTATGGAATGAAGCAGGAGAAAAGATGTTGGAGTTTTTTGTCAAGAACAGTTCTTTATTGTAAACACTTACTTTCAACAACATAAAAAGAAGATTGTGAATACAGAAATCAGATAGATTATATTGTTGCCAACAGAAGGTAGAAAAGCAGCAAGAACTCTACTTGGTGCAGACTGTGGAACAGGTCATGAATTATTGATAGCTAAAGTTAAATTAAAATTAAGGACTAATAAGAAACAAAAGGACAATATTGAATTTGATATAAATCATATAAAAAACATTTAAAGTAGAAGTCAGAAAGAAATTAAAAAGTTGGAGAAGGCAGGAAGAGAATTAGAACTATGGGAAGAAACAAAATGTACATAAGCAAAGAAGATTCTAATTAATGCAACAAGAAAAAAAAAATTAAAAATGGCTTTTTAATTGTAGCTATTCAAATAGCAGAAGAAAGAAAAAAAATAATAAATAAAACTTCAGAAAAACAATGAGTAAGAAAACTGCATGCAAATTTACACAGTCAGGCTAGGAAAGAAGGAAAAATATCTAACCAAAAGGTGCAAGGAAATTGAAGGAAGCAATATTATGGGTAGAACAAAAGATCTGTTTAAGAAAGATAAATGAAGTTTCAGGGAACTTTATTCCTAGATGAGGAGTTGTAAAAGGTAATTTGTTTGATGGAAGAAGAAGCAGTGGAAAAAAAAAAAGACAGTATATGTAGAGTAGTTGTACAAGAAAAATATTAATATTGAAGAAGAATTTGAAAGGAGAGGATTTGTTGAGGAACTCATGATACTTCAATCATGAGGAACTCATGATTGAAGTGATGACAGCAATAGAAGAACTGCCAAAAGGAAAAGCTGATGGAGTATTGGTGTAATTATTTAGAGCAGCTGGGAATGAAGTAGTGAATATATTAACTGAAATTTGTAAACAGGTTTAGAAGAAAATATACTGGCCTAGAGATTTAAAAACAGCAATATTCATTCTAATTCCTAAAAAATCAAATCCCAGAGATTGTAAAAATTATTGAACATTCACATTAATTTCACATACAAGTAAAGTTGTGATCCAACAAAAGGTGGATCCATATGTGAATAGAAAAATACCACAAGAACATACAGGCTTTAGGAGAGGCAGAGAAACTAGAGACCAGATAGCAAACATGAAATGGATTATAAAAAGAACAAGAGAATTTCAAAAGAGAGTATTCAGCTATTTTATTGATTATAAGAAAAAGCTTTTGATTGCATGGATTACAACAAACAGTGGTTTGTAATGAGATTCCTCAGTGTAATCAGTATAGCATAGAGAACCAACTTGGTGAATCCATAAAAAAATTTAAAAACAAAAAATTAAGTATCTATTAATAATATATACATTATCGTATAAACAACATCAAAAGAACAAAATAAATATTAGCTGATATTTTGCTGGATTTTAAACCTGCATCTTCATAGAATAAATTATTATTGTGGTAAGACATCATTCAAATCATTGCAGAAACAATTCAAAGTGTAACTGGGAAAAGGAGCTAATGTCCTATCAAGGCACTTCTAACAAAGCAGGTAAAATGAAATAAATTCAGAAAAATCAAGCCAAATGGAGTCTTAGAAAGAAGGTTTCCCAGATTTTAGGTATATCAATGCAACCATACATATTGAGGTTAAGGAGTATTTCTCAGATCCACTGATCTTTCCAAACTAGGCTACGTTTCATGCACTTACACACACACACACACACACACACACACACTCTCTCTCTCTCTCTCTCTCTCTCTCTCTCTCTTTAGGATGTGCAGGAGGATGCAGTTGATCCTTTGGAGAATGGATGGATGAATGTTGCTAGCTGGGAATGTGATTTGAAAGTGGCATGAATATTATATTTTTATAATTATTATTATTATGTGACACCTCCAGGGAGTCCAAAAACTCATCGAGGGAGAGTGTGCCAACAGTATCGAATGATCCAGCCCTTCCAACTACTAACTGCGCTCAAACTTGCTTAACTTTTTTTCATGAGCCATTAGTAGCAGAGGCTCTACCGATCAACCAACCTATTAGAATATTAGCTGTCTTTTCAACAGTCCAATTCCCGATACCTGGGGTATTGGGGATTGGAATAGTTGTGTTATAGTTGAGAAGCTTGGCAGGCATGCAGTATTTTGTCTATTTTATAGGGGTTGTAGCCATTGGCTAAAAAAGTATCTTAAAGATAACTGAATTCTTTGGTGGCGACTGTGTGATTAGAATGAAGAACATTGGTTCTGCATGTGTGCTACATCCTCAAAACATTTACATAGAGAGCCAGAGCTATTTATAAATCAGTATTGATTTATAAAATTAACCCGAATGACACTACTCGGTATTAATAAGGTGGTGGAACTTGGCTGTTTCCTTAGCATTTGTTTATTATGACAGTAATGCCAGTTATTTATATTAAAAATAAACTATGTACTCTACATTTAGATAGTTAATAGATATTAACTTGAAATCCTAGCAGGGAGGGGGAAAAAAAAAAACTGTGATACAATAAGACTCCACCTTACAATGTTTCACTTTATGCCAATCCACTGATACAATGATTTTCAGTTATGACCAATGCTGATTTATATGTTGCTACCATCCATCAACAGTTGTGCAATTTTCCAGACCATCATTATATAGCAAATTTTGTCTTATAGTGAATCACACTCCCCTCACTTGTATGTAATGGTTTAATATCATTTTTAAGCAATAATATATATAAAGTGTGCGAAACTGTAAATGAAGCATTTATTTACATCAGATGCAAAAATGAAAAATTTGGAATAATTTTTGTAAAGAAAAAGGTAAAAAGGTTAAAAAGTATTAAAGGAAGAGAACATGCCAACTACATTTCTATCCACATCACTGAAAGTTTTCCTATTTTGGGCAATGAGATTGTCATGTTTATGGATAAATGTAATATTAACTTTCTTTTAGGGTTACACGGTGATCAGCATTCATTTTAAAATTTTATGGAATTTAAACCGTGTTAAAAAACTTTTTTATTATCCCGACGTTTCGATCTTCACATCAAGATCATCATCTGGAGCATACATAAATATACAGGACAAGCTGAGTTACATCATTAACTGTAAGCTAGAGAAACAATGATTTGATCACATGTTATTCTACTGCCGTGACCTCTGGTGGCAATTAAAGGAATATCCGACAAAATAAACAGAGTACTACAAAAGTACAACCTCAAAGCCACCTTTAAACCTCCTGCAAAATTAGAAAGCTTACTCAACTCATCCAAAGACCCACTCCCTCCACTAGCTCACTCTGGAGTATACCGGATTTATTGTACTTGCAACATACCATATATAGGAGAAACAGATGCACTATTCCTATTAGACAAAAAGAACATAAACGACACATTGAATATAATAATTATGGTGAAGCTGGCCTTTCTGATCATGCCCTGAATACCTTACATAGAATTGACTGGAAAACCACCAGCTGTCTACATCACACTAGAACATGGTATGAACGGAAATTCAAGGAAGCCTGTGAGATTATCAGCAACCACCCCAATCTGAACAACAATGATGGTTTAAAAATCCCAAACATATGGAAGGTATATATTCGACCTTCCTCACCAAGAACAACTATAAACAGGACTGTAGAAAATCCAGTATTGTAAATCAAAAATAAGAATTGTAATACTAAAAATAGGACGCCAATTGTTTCTGAAAGAAAATCATCTAAAATAATGTTTATTCCTGTCATTGTAAAAATAGAATTTAGCTTGATGTAAAAATTTATTTTTTATTTTATATTATTTATTTATTTATTTTTATTTTTTTTCCACTAGAGGACACGCCAGTAGAATAACATGTGATCAAATCATTGTTACTCTAGCTTACAGTTAATGATGTAACTCAACTTGTCCTGTATATTTATGTACGCTCCAGATGATGATCTTGATGTGAAGATCAAAACGTTGGGATAATAAAAAAAGTTTTTTTAACACGGTTGTAAATTCCATAAAATTTTAAAATGAAATAACTGGTGTAACACTTTTCACTTCACAAGAACTTTACTTTTTCTTGGTTTTTAACAACTGTAACAATTATTTTAATTTTAACTCTAATTTAATCTTAGTATCTAATGCAATAGGTTTAAGAGTCATCTTCTTTTCACTAGAAAAACAGAATCTTTACTTTGTTTTATTTTGCAATGATAAACAACTACAAAAGATAATCGTGAAGTTTATAATTCACAACGAATTATGTGTATAGAAATGCAGTTGTGTAGACAGGTTTAATCACATTGTCTACAAACAGCGCCATGGAGTGGAATGCAGTTACAATGCCAAACTTGAAAGAAAATTTTCTTATCAACCCATTTTTTTAAGAATCTAGTTGAAGTTATTTGCTCACATATCCATGCTTTGATTTTTTATGACACATGGAAGTTGCTGATCTACTCTTGTAAAACTCAATGGAATGTAATAATCAATCAGTGGAATGCTAATTATTATTTTTCAGATGAATCAGAAGCCTACAAAGTTGAGATAGATTACAATAGACATGATGAGACTTTTCATCAATCTTCTTTGAATAATTGTCATCAAATTTCTTAATTTGCAGGTGGTTTGAGGGGTTCCATTTTATGTAAAGGAAGTTGGCCAGTTATATTGCTGGCCAGAAACCGTTAAATAAAGCTGAATTGTCCATTTGACATTCCTGAAAGAATGGGACTGCCATGCATGATCAGCTTAGGGTATTTGAAAACTGTACAACATTTCAGCATGATTCCACATCATGCCATCAAACTAAAAGTACAACTTATTTTTGCATTTGCACTAACATTTTTATCCCCTCCTCTTTGTAGGTAAAGGAATACCTGCATAGGCAAAACATCAGAATGTTCTACTTATACAACAACAAAAAAGTAGAGTATTTGAGAAGAAAGTATGAAGAGTGAGGGAAAAAAATGCAGGAAACTGCAATTTTTTTCAGTCATTTCATTCAAATAACATTATTATAAATTACGGGCATTATATGGTCTGATTTCCAGCATGTCAGAAATGTGCTACAGTAGAAAGGGCAAGAGTTGTCAACAAATACTGAAAATAGAAAAAGACATCACAAGTGAAAAACTGATAATTTGCTTGCAATTGTTTTGAGTTTTGACATAGGCAGAAAAGTTTTATGTATATATATATATAGGCAGGAAGATAAAGTTTTTACTTAAAACTATAGTAACAAACTTCCAGTTATTTATTCAACTGGTAACCCCTCAATAGAATGGAAAAAAGCAACTGTGATTCCTATCTTTTAAAAAGGTAGTAGAGATGACCCTAAAAACTATAGCGGTATAAGTATACCAAATTCCTGTTACAAAATATATAGCAGAATTTTAAATAGCAAACTAATGAAATATTCTGAAAACTTTATTTTAGAAGTACAGAATGGATTTAGAAAAGGACGATCATGTATAGACCCGGCCTTTTGCCTAAAATTAATAATAGAGAAAAGAAGAGAATACAATTTAGAAACATATTGCATTTATTGACTTTGAAAAAACATTTAACAAAGTTAAATAAAATAAGCATTTTATTTAACATATTAAAAGAAAGACAAATACCAAATAATATCCTAAAAGCTATCATAAGTATATATGAAAATAATCAAATACAAATAAGATTAAATCATGAGCTATCATATACGAGAGAGATAAACCAAGGGGTCCGATGGGGATGCCCCCACTCAGCAACTCTTTTTAATATTTACCTAAATGAAATAATAATAAAATGGAATAAAAATTTCCATCAAGGTATTAAACTTTCTCCTACTGTGAACATAAACACTCTCCTCTTTGCCGATGACCAAATAATAATTACAAATTCTGAAGGCTATTTTAGATCTAAATGAGATAGCCAAAGATTATGGTATTATTATATCAACAGAAAAATCCAAAACTATGGCCTTTAAAAGAACAAAAGACAGGTGAATTCATTTAACTACTTAGGATGTATGAACACATATGAAAAAGATATAAACATAAAAATTGCAAAATATTTAAAAATAACAGGTGTAATTAACTATATTTAAACCAAACCTAGTTCAAAAACAAACCAGACTAAAAGTATACAATACATTAGACCTACCAGTCTTATTGTATGGAAGTGAAATCTGGACAATAAAACAAAAATACAAACAAAGATTAATAACAGCAGAAATGAAGTTTATGAGAAAAACTGCAAAGTATACTCTATTTGATCACAAAAGAAACGAAGAAATTATGAAAGAATTAAACCAAGAACCAATAATAGAAAAAATTAAAAAATATAAACATAAATGGATGGAACACGTTCAAAGAATGAAACTAGAAAGATTTCCAAAACAAGCTTTAAAGTACATGCCATTAGGAAACAGAAAATCGGGACTCCTCTTAAACGATTCAACGATGACTTCTAAGGCCAGAACAGGCCACTCTAGGCCTATATCCTTGATATGATGATGACGACTTAAGCTAGTTCTAAAAAAATACAATAGCAGTAGTTTTGCCTTTAATGTATAGCATACAAGTACGGGTTTTGATTACCACTCATCCTCCACTCTACCTTGAAACATCTCTTTTAATAAAGAGTAGCCAGTATGGATTCCACCACTGCCAGTCAACAACAGCTCTTGCAGCTCCGGACAAATGTCAAGAAACAGTGTGAGGAATAAGTGATTGCTCTCTCTATCTCTAAGCCATTTGATTAGGTTTGGCACAAAAGCCTATTGAGTGAACACTCACCAGCCATACGGCTGGTAGCGGGGGGGGTAGCTATATGCTACCATACTAGGGAAATGACTATGAGCAAGGTGGTTCCCGTTGCCTTCCTTGCCATACTATATCCTGTATGTTCACGGGTCAACGGTTCATGATCAACCCCGGTCAGAAAATATTAAATGGAAAATTCCAAAAATAAACAATTTATAATTACATCAGCAAAGTGAATATTAAATTCAAAATTATTTCAAAGCTGAATGTTTGTAGAAACTATGAAAGCTTTGTCAGTTGACCTGAGAGCTTACAAGAATACAATCCTTGGCATCCCAAGATGCCTTAGCTTGCACTACTTGATTTTAAGTAGCTAAGGCAACTCTGAGATGCCGAGGATTGTATTCTCGTAAGCTCTATCAGGTGGTCAACTTATAAAACTTTCATAGTTTCTACAAACGTTTGGCTTTGAAATAATGTCAGATCTATATCCACTTTGCCTATGTAATTTTACATCGCCAAAATGAAGCCATATGGCTCTTTCTTTTAGTAATAGATAATTCATAAGTTTTAAATTGCACACCGTTCTGAGTAGTGCTCATTTATCAGATCGACTGTTGCAGTATCGCAGTACTTGTGCTTAAGTAAACCTAATTTTACTTAATAATGGCCCCAAAGCACAAGAGTAGTGATGCTGGCAATTCGAATATGCCAAAGAGAAGCCGTAAAATGCTTCCCTTAAGTGAAAAAGGTGAAAGTTCTCGAATTCATAAAATAATAAATAATAATAAAATGTATGCTGAGGTTGCTAATATTCCATTCACATTCAGATAACTTTTATTACAGTATGTTGTTATAATTGTTCTATTTTATTATTAGTTGTTAATCTCTTACTGTGCCTAATAGGAAAAATACATGGTATATAGAGGGTTCGGTACTATCCGTGGAGTGTCTTGGAACGTATCACCCCCCCCCAGATAAGGGGAACTACTGTGTGTGTGTGTGTGTATCAGTGACCTCCAGTTGACTCGAAATGCAGTATTCCATTTCGATGGGAGTACATGGCACACCTTTTTCTCATTTGACAAACTTTTTGTATATTCGAAATTAGAATATACAAATCGCCAAATCTTCTAGATCACTGATATCTGCAATTGTATATTATAATTTCGAAACTATTCTTTGATATGATGTTCTGATAACCTTCTTAATTTCAGTCTAGTAAAACTCGGTCCCTGTCTTATTTCTTGACAACACCCGAATCTCTGGGCAAGATGACCTTTATGTTCTTGGAATAACTTCGCTTTTCAACAGCTATTAACTTCATGCAAATCTAAATCTGTCCAGTCAGTATTTATCTCGCATTTCGGATGGTGCCCATAAGGGCTCCCTCAAAATACTTGACTCCGAATAATAATGAGCAGTAGCCTTTCTTTTAAGCTTACATGGTGATCCGAATGCATTTTTGAAAATTATGGAGACAACAACCGTGTTTGAATAAAAACTTTAGTTTAATATAACTGAAATCTACATTCAACGTTTCGACCTTTATGTCAAGGTCATCTTCTGGAGCATACAACTATACACATAAAACAAGCTACACTACAATCAAACTGGTTTGTTATAGATACTGACCAACCGCTGCAACAATTGTTGGCCTGACCTCTAGTGAAAAAAAAAAAAAAATTATACATCAATGCTAGAGTCCTATTATTAGTGTTATCTGTTGGTTGTAGAAATACATTGGGCATAACAACAAGTCTCTATCTATATACATATAGTCACATCATGATTATACTTGTACATTCCAGCCAGTTGGTATGGAATGGTTTCTAATACTAGCTGAAGATTGGCTAGAGTCCTGACTTATGCTGGATCTTATATATTAGGTAGGCTGAATGTGTGCCATCCAGATCCTTGGAATTTTCATGCCATCTTTGTTATTGTTGTTGTTGGCGATTTATCAGGATTTCACAGGCTTCCTTAAATTTCCTTTCGTACCAGGATTTGTGCGGTGTAAAGAGCAGGTGCATTTCCAGTTGATTTGGTGTAAGGTGTTGAGCACGTGATCTGAGAGATCTGCTTCACCATAATGGTTATATTTAATGTGTCTAATGTGTTCTTTCTTGCGTATAGGGATTGTCCATCCTGTTTCACCAATGTACAGTAAGTTACAGGTGCAGCGGATGCAATAGACTCCAGGATGTGTTAATGGGAGGAGAGGATCCTTAGAGGAGTTGAATATGGTTTTAAGTTTAGTGGGTGGTTTAAAGGTGGCATTGAGGTTATAATGTTGTAGGATTCTGTTGATTTTTTCTGATAACCCTTTAATGTATGGGATGGCTATGGTTTTACTGTAATCTAGATTCGTTTTTGTTGTTATTTTATGGAGTATTTTATTAATAGTATTTTTGTTATGGCCATTATTTATGAATGTGTCGCTGATGATTTTTAGTTCTTGTTTCAGGGCTTGCTGGTTAGAGCAAATTGTTGTAGCTCTGTTTTTAAGGGTGTTAATGACTCCATATTTTTGTGATGGTGGTGGTATGAATTAGCATGTATGTATCGGCCAGTGTGTGTCGGTTTTCGGTAGACCATGAAGGATAGACTGCTGCCTGAGGAAGACGTGTGTCTAGGAATGGGAGCGAATTTTGGTTTTCGATTTTGATGGTAAATTGTATGCGTTCGTGTTGTTTGTTCAGGTGGCTAAGGAATGTGTTTAGCGTTTGTCACCTGTGTGGCCAGATCGCTAACAAGTCGGCAACGTATCTAAGCCAGACGGTCGGTCTTAGCATGGCGGAATCAAGAGCCCTTTGCTCAGAGGTTTCCATGTAGAAGTTAGCGATTGGGGGGATAGTGGTGAGCCCATGGCTGTACCTTCTTTCTGTAGGTAAAATTTGTTTTGCCACACGAAGTAACAGGACTGTAGTACGTGGGCAAAGAGAGCCGTAATGTCGGGCGGAAATTTGTTCTGTAGTAGGAGAATTGTGTCATTGATGGGGACATTAGTGAAAAGTGCAGAAATGTCGAAACTGACTAGTAAGTCGTCTTTGTTGAGTGTTATGTTTATTATGTTTGTAAAGGCAGTGCCACTGTCGTCCTTGATAGGTCAACATACGTACTTCAAATGAATCAACTAGTAGCCGATGACAACACACATAAACTGGTAAGTTATAACCCAACAAAAAGGATAAAGGATAAAACAGAGAAACTACTCAAGTCCATCACTTCTTGGCCACCAGACATGGTTAAAAAACTCAAACCCCACTACGCCCCCCCCCCAGAATATATGGAGTCCCGAAAATACACAAAATGTGCCCCTCCGACCAATCATAGAAGGAATAGACAGTCCCAATTACCACTTAGCCAAGAAATTAGCGGCAACACTCAAGGAGTTGGTAGGTCAACATACATACATATGTATGTTGACCTACATAAAAAACACACAACAGTTTATAAACAAAATTAAAAACATAACACTCGACAAAGAAGACTTACTAGTCAGTTTCGATATTTCTGCCCTTTTCACTAATGTCCCCATCAATGACACAATTCTCCTACTACAGAACAAATTTCTGCCTGACATTACGGCCCTCTTTGCCCACGTACTACAGTCCGGTTACTTCGTGTGGCAAAACAAATTTTACCTACAGAAAGAAGGTACAGCCATAGGCTCACCACTATTCCCCCCAATCACTAACTTCTACATGGAAACCTTTGAGCAAAGGGCTCTTGATTCCGCCACGCTAAGACCGACCGTCTGGCTTAGATATGTTGACGACATGTTAGCAATCTGGCCGCATGGGCGACAAACGCTAAACACATTCCTTAGCCACCTGAAAAAACAACACGAACGCATACAATTGACCATTGAAATCGAAAATCAAAATTCGCTCCCGTTCCTAGACACGCTAGTCACACGTCTTCCTTCAGGCAGTCTATCCTTCATGGTCTTCCAAAAACTAACACACACTGGCCAATACATACATGCTAATTCATACCACCACCCATCACAAAAATATGGAGTCATTAACACTCTTAAAAACAGAGCTACAACAATTGGCTCTAACCATCAAGCCCTGAAACAAGAACTAAAAATCATCAGCGACACATTCATAAATAATGGCTATAACAAAAATACTATTAATAAAATACTCCATAAAACAACAACAAAAACGAATCTAGATTACAGTAAAACATAGCCATCCCATACATTAAAGGGTTATCAGAAAAAAAAAAATCAACAGAATCTTACAACATTATAACCTCAATGCCACCTTTAAACCGCCCACTAAACTTAAAACCATATTCAACTCCTCTAAGGATCATCTCCTCCCATTAGCACATCCTGGAGTCCATTGCATCCACTGCACCTGTAACTTACCGTACATAGGTGAAACAGGACGGACAATCCCTACACACAAGAAAGAACACATTAAATATAACCATTATGGTGAAGCAGGCCTCTCGGACCACGTGCTCTCAACACCTTAGACCAAATCAACTGGAATTGCACCCGCTCTTTACACCACACAAAAACCTAGTATGAAAGGAAATTTAAAGAACACTGCGAAATCCTGATAAATCACCAACAACAACAACAAAGATGGCATGAAAATTCCAAGGATCTGGATGGCACACATTCAGCCTACCTATTATATAAGATCCAACATAAGTCAGGACTCTAGCCATTCTTCAGCTAGTATTAGAAATCATTCCATACCAACTGGCTGGAATGTACAAGTATAATCATGATGTGAATATATGTATATAGATAGAGACTTGTTGTTATGCCCAATGTATTTCTACAACCAACAGATAACACTAATAATAGGACTCTAGCATTGATGTATAATTTTTTTTTTTTTTTTCACTAGAGGTCAGGCCAACAATTGTTGCAGCGGTTGGTCAGTATCTTTAACAAACCAGTTGATTGTAGTGTAGCTTGTTTTATGTGTATAGTTGTATGCTCCAGAAGATGACCTTGACATAAAGGGCGAAACGTCGAATGTAGATTTTAGTTATATTAAACTAAAGTTTTTATTCAAACACGGATGTTGTCTCCATAATTTTCAAAAATGCAAATAGCAGTAAGTTGATTGACACTCCCATTCATTCCACTTTCCTTTATACAATGATTCAGTTTCTGCTCCATGCATTTTCTTCAGATGTTTACAAAGTCATTGTTCATTAGACATCACTAATATACCTCCAGTTGTCTCTAAATCTATTAAATTATATGCACTGTTTATATTATATTTATATTTTATTAAATAATATTTATATTTTTTATAATTATATTAAATTATATCTATTAAATAAACAGCACTTCTTAAATCAAACTCCAAACCTACAGAACAAATTTTTCTCCCTGTTCATTTGTTCCTTCTACTGCTGTCTTTTGGAACCATCTTTCCATACTTATTTCATAAAGATTACAATCTTTGAGTCTTGTTTTGACTGTTCGTTATCCAGAGTTGACTCCTCTTTTGTGTTACCTTATATACTATACTATATTTTTATACTGTCTTTAATAGAAAGAAATAAGCATCTTGTAGAATTAACTAAATTTATTTAATTATTAAAGTAATATTTTGCAGTAGGCTGCTTGTCCCTCAGACACAAAAGGAAGGCAAACATGAAATATCCACTAGTCTCTAAATTTTTGATTGTTTGAGGCAGGTTATTTAAGTTATAGAGATGTTGGATCAGATTCCAAAAAACAATCTTTTGGGTTTAAAACTGCATTTATATAATAAGGTAGTTTTTTTTGTACTGAATTCAGTGATTAGAATAGGATCTATTTTTCAATCACCATCCCAACATCTGTATGGATGTTGGCAGTTCTTTCAGTCTGGCTAAAAATGTCCTTTAGAAGAGCATGCCATCTGGAATCCTCTGCCTGGATGATTTAGGATGGAAAGTACAGTTTTATGCTTATTGGTATTATTTATTCTGCAGCTTGAAGTTAACCTAGTAGTCTTTGATGTCCATTTGTTATTTTTCTGGTATGTGATATGATCTAGATCAATGTTCCCTCTAAGCTCTACGCATGTGCACGCGCACACGTTTTACAACTAGCGCACAAAGCAAAAAATATGTGCACACTAGATTTTCAAGATGAAATTAAAATTTTTTAATTAAAGAAGTTCCACCTAAACATTAACCTATAAATTCTTTAAAAAATACAGTAACTCGGCAACGCTTAAGCCTATAACCTCGCATTTTTTATTACATTATCGAAGTTGCACAAAACTTATAAATTATTAACGGTAACCCTATTTGAGGCTAGTGATTTGATGCCAAGGTGAAAGGGGTGTGGCTTAAATTGTAATTTTTAAGTAGCATATAGCATGCCGTGCGGTTTGTTTACATCTCAGGGCCTGATTCATGGAAAATTCCCAAACGTGATTGGCTGATCAAATTAGTTCAAGATCATGACGAATTAAAACAATGGTTTCGTTATTTTAATAAAAATAATTAAATACTTTTAAAAACTTAAATTAGAGTTCAATTAAAAATATTGTAACGTTTCAAAATTCTCTAATTTTTAAAAGGAATTTTAAAATAGTAGACTAAATAATAACATTCATGTACACGCATTGAGATACAACCAAGTTAATTAAATCTAGCCTCTAGGCATATCTTTTAGCTCTTGTGTTGCCCTTGGCAATGTCTAGTGTTGGTTCAGCTTTTGCCTTGCCAAGTTATTCAGTGAATAGTGTACATTTGTAAATTTATAAAAACAATAAAAAGCATTCTTCAAATAACAAAATTGCAAAAAACTGATGCACCATGTCAAATTCAAAGGAAGCAAAAGGTGCGAAGCGAAAACGAACTGTTAGCTGCTTTAAAAGTGAATGGCTGGATGAAATAGTGAAAACTGCTACGCCAAAAGCTCGTGAGTTGATAAACATTCAGCTGCGTGAAATATTTATGTATGATGCTACAATTGGTGTTGCTTGTATTTATTGTCGTGATGCAAAGGTTGCTGGGGATTTTGCTAATAGAAAGAAGTTTGAACTTGGCAACAAAATTGTTCATTGCCAGCTACAGGAGTACTGCGTATGCTACGTGAAAGTTCAGATGACCGAGAGAGAAAACGATCAAACCCAGAGTAGATTAAAGTTCTTATTGACAGTGTCTTATTAGTTGTTAAGATGAATAACTCTTTACTTTTGGTTCAACATATTAATGAACATATGGAAAAGTATGTTCAACTTCCAGACAGCTGGCAAATCAAAAATTATGCATTTGAGTTTCTGGAAACAATCAGTTTAATTGTTGAAAATGACATGTTTGAGCAAATTGCATCTGCAAATTTTCACACCTTAACCATTGATGAAATCACTGATATAACTGTTAACAAATGTCTCATTCTCTATTTTAAGTTTAGACCTAAAGATTGTAATGAATATAAAACATTACAAATTTAAAAAGCCAAAAGGCTATTTTACTGCCGAAATTGTTAATAGAAAGGGAGATGGTAAATCCCTTTATGTTTTAAAAGCCGGGTACGAAACTCGGATCGAAATCCATAGAATTTCATGCCGAAAAACTATCAGCAGGCCCAAGTATAAATGATCACTTGGATAGTATTTCGATCTGAGTTTCGTACCTGGCTTTTAAAACATAAAGGGATTTACCATCCCCCTTTCTATGAATATAAAACATATTTTGGTGTAATAATGCAGTTGCAGGCATGTGATGCCTCCTCCATTGTGTTAGCTATTAAACAATATTATCAAGAAAAGAAACTTGATCTTCAAAAAATGGTGATGTTTACCTCTAATGGAGCCGCAGTGATGCTGGGCAAAGTTAATGGTGTCGCTGCAAAACTAAAATTAGAAGTTCCACATCTTGTCCAGCAACACTGTGTAGCTCACCGTGAGGATCTGTGATACGGAAATTAAACTAATCAGACATATTGATACGTTAATGAGAACAGTGTACACACTCTTTTCTCGTTCCACAGTGAAAAGACATAAATTTAAAGAAATTGTCGAGGCATCTGAAAATGAAGCTGTTGCCTTCAGACCACTCAATGAAGTGCGGTGGCTATCCAGACATTTTGCATTACAGGTAATAATAAGAAACTATAAAGGACTGATCACATATTTTGAAAAAGACAAATCAAATGATCCCGTGGTTAACTATTGTCACAATAAATTGACTAACGTGACATTCAAAGTAGCTGTTAATGTTTTAAGTGATGTTTTTGAAGAAATGGCTTCCCTGTGCAAAACCTTAAAAAAGGAGTAACTTTACACCACTAGACAGTCATCATTTTGCCAGAGGGAAGATTAACAAAATCAGGAATCAGTATTTAGAAGGTGACTCTTGCTGGAGTGACAGAGTAAATGCTTTACTTAAACAAGAAGAGACTGAACCAGTAGATACTAGGCCCCTGTTAAATTTTATAAATTGTTTATGTGCACATTTAGAGGATAGATTTCTTGAGAATGAGATACAAGAATGATCAGTGTTTGATATCTCCTCTATTTCACATTAGATACTAGGCCCCTGTTAAATTTTATAAATTGTTTATGTGCACATTTAGAGGATAGATTTCTTGAGAATGAGATACAAGAGTGATCAGTGTTTGATATCTCCTCTATTTCACATTGTGATTTCTCATTTGGTAGTGAACATGGTAATGTCCTTTGTCTTAAATATCATGATTTTCTGGATGATACTACAGAAATAATTAGTCAGTTTAATGATTTCAAATTTTCTGTACAAGAAAAAATTAAATGCAAAATTATATGAAATTTTACACAAATGGTTGTATTTGCTCTTCAAAATGAGCAGTTTTGTGATTTACTAGTATTATCTTTTTTTTTTTTTACTTTATTTCTTACTTCTAATCAGATCAATATTAAATACATATAAAATATTTATATTAGCTCTGTGATTGATGTCACACAACTTACTTGGTCATGGTAATAATATACGTACTTAGAATCCTATCTAGTACAGTCGGTATCGTGTTGGCCTCGCATGCACGAAGTCCCCAGATCGAGTCCTGCCCAAGGCTTGTGAATCGTGATTTCCGACTGTTTACTGGGGAGGCTACTGCCATGTGTGGGAACACAGTGGGGAGTTGGGGTGACCTGGCTGATGTCCCATTGACACCAGAAGGTAAAGAGTGAACTAAAATCTTTTAACTTTTTTGCTTAAATGATCAGTATGGTGACTCGTATGGGTGCGCACATACTTTTCAAAAGAAGGCAAATTTCTGCGCACACTCATAGCAAAAAATTAGAGGGAACATTGATCTAGATCAAATTGGTTCCTAATTAGAACTACAAATCATTTTCATCAAATTACTGTCCTGCTCTTGCTTCAATTCTTTCTGAAGTTATCTATTAATTGCACAATATCTGCATCATCTGAAAACTTCTCAGCTAATTGATGAGTAGTAGTAGTAGTTAGTGATGGAAAGCTGGTCTCTAGGTGGGTATGTAAGGGATTTATTAGTTTGGTGTGATGATATGAAGATTGTATAGAAGTTGTAATTTGGATGTATTTTTAAAAGTTGCTGTCTTGTGCAATATATATCCCCAACTTGGTTCTGAGTGGATAGCATCTCTTTTTTCCAACCAACAAAGTGTGAATATTTGTGAATGTCTTTAGGTTGGAGTTGAATTTCATTGCTTACTAGACTACTGCCACTCTGCTTGTTATAGGCATGAAGTGGCTTAATGAAAGTTCATGTTTGGGTTCTATAACAAGGTTTCTGAGTATTTAAATTTTAGAGTACCTACAATACTAATCTGTAATAAGTTCTCACCCTTTTGTGTGTTGGGGGAGGGGTATATTCACATTGTTAAGAAAAAGGTTTTGCATTGAGGATTCTGTTTTGTTAATTTCTTTGGGCATAGCTTTTGTCTAATAAGGTGTGATATATGTGATTAATTTTTGATATTAAAGTAGTATTGCCAGAATAGATGTTGAAAATAGAAGACAGCATGGAGATTTTGTTTAAAAATATATACTCCCTGTGCATTTTCAGACCTCATACCAAACTAGCAACTGTTATTTGCTCACATCAAGATAAAGCTTACACTCTTTTAGTCTGGTGTTCGTGGATCCCTTGCTCCCACAGGCATGTAGTATGTACACACACTGAAAGAGCATCCACTGTTAACCTTGAAGAACAAGAAAAGACATTGCTAGCAGAGTTGTATGAGGAGAAAAGAGTTAATTTTGTGAAAATATGTGAGATGAGTTTGAGGGGGCAGATAGAGTTGCATAAAAGAGATGGGCTACATTTGACTGAATTTGGTGTAAGTCATTTGGAGAACCTGTTGCTGCAAGAGAGAATGACTGAAGTAAATGTAACCCCTGAGGAAACGAGGTGTTGTGGAAGAGTAAGTGTGTGAATGGATAAGTGAGTGGCACAATTCGAGAGAATGAAAGAGAAGGAACATAGGGTGGACAGAGGGACTCTGTGTGAAAAGTGTAATCATTTCAGGAGTAGATTTGGAGAGAGAATGTTGCGAGAGAGCGAGTGGGAACATTGAATATTGGAAGCATGACTGGAAGGAGAAGAGGAAGTTGGACATTTTATGTGTGCAGGAGACAAGGTGGAAGGGAGAAAAGGCGAAGAAACTGGGAGATGGTTATAAATTGTTGTACTCTGGAGTAAATAAAGAGGGAAGAAATGGTGTCTGAATTGTGATGTGTGGCAGAGTGAAGGGTGAAGCAGGAAGAACAACAGGATCACGTGAATGAAACTGGGTCTTGGAGAAGAGCAAATGGTCATCTTATGTGTATACGCTCTGCAAGTTGTCTGTGCAACATAGGAGAAAGATGAGTTCTGAAACTCTGGAGTAAATAAAGAGGGAAGAAATGGTGTCGAAATTGTAATGTGTGGCAGAATGAAGAGCAAAGTAGTAAGAACGACAAGATCATGCGAATGAAACTGGGGATTGGAGAAGAGCAAGTGGTAGTCTTATGTGTATACGCTCTGCAAGTTGGCTGTACAGCAGAGGAGAAAGATGAGTTCTGGAACATGCTAGATGAAGAGATGAGGGAACTGGAAGAAAACAGGTTCATGATTGTCAGAGGAGACTTGAACGGACACATGGGAAGACAGAATAGGGACTGTGAAAGGGTGCATGGTGGCCATGGAGTGGGAATGATGAACCAGGAAGGAGAGAAGCTTGTGGATTTCACAGTAGCGTTTGATCTGGCAATTGTGAACTCATTTTTCTACAAGAGGGAAGAACATTTGATAACATTTAGAAGTGGTAACAACAGTTCACAGATTGACTATTTTTACTATAAGAAAACATCTTAAGGAAGTGACAAATTGTAAGATAAACCCAACAGATCAAGTGGCACAGAGCAAAACCGGCTGCTGTATGGAGACTTTAAAATAAGGTTGAAGATAACCTTTGGAAGCAATGGAGTGAAGACAATTAAGTGGTGTCGCTTAAAAGAAGATAGTATGAGGAACCGTTTTTAGGGGAGGGTGTTAGAGAGGATTTCAGATGGACTAGAAAGTGTACAAGATTGGTGGACACATAATTCAAAAGCAATTCTGAGCAGTGCAATCGAGGTGCTTGGTGAAACATCTGGAAAGATTAGAGAGCAGAAGGAGGGTTGGTTGGTGGTGGAATAATGTACAAGTGGCAGTGACAGCTAAGAGGAAGGCAAAGCAGAAGTGAGACGAGTCGAGTGGAAGAGGACAGAGAGGAGGAGTAAGAGAGAGAGATAGAAAGTGAGAAGCCAGGAGAGTTGTTGCACAAGTGAAGGCCATGGCATATCAAGATCTTTATGAACAATTAGAAACGAAGTAAGGACAGAGAAAAATTTATCACTTGGCAAAATGTAGAATAAGGCATCAAAGGACATCTTACATGTGAGGCAAATCAAAGACTCTGGAGGAAGAGTATTAAGGAGGGATGTGGATATAAGAAACAGATGGAGAATATACTTTGAAGGACTTTTGAAGGAGGAAAATGTGAGGACTCACAAAGAAAATGGGTAGCCTTATGAGGGAATGGTGCAGGACATCGGTAGAATGAAGTGACGGAGGTCATGAAGAGGATGAAGAATAGAAAATCAGTGGGCCCATGACAGGATCCCAGCAGAGGCATGGAAGGCACTGGAAGAAGAGAGAATTGACTTGCTGTGGGACCTGTTCATAAAAGTTTGCCAACAGTAAAATATACCCGAGGAGTGGAGGGAAAGTACTCTTGTCCCCATCTACATGGGTAAAGGGGATGCACAAGACTGTAAGAATTACAGAGGAATAAAGTTGATGCCCCACATAATGAAAATACTAGAAAGGGTTCTTGATGGAAGATTGAGGAATGAGGTGGAAATTGCAAAGGAGCAATTTGGCTTCATGCCTGGTCAATCAACGACAGATGCTATCTTTTTTGGGTTATGGCAGATGATGGAAAAGTTTTGAGAGAAACAACTGGAGCTATATCTGATGGTTATAGATCTGGAGAAAGCGTACAATAGAGTGCCAAGGCAAGAAGTCTGGAGGTGTCTGAGGGAGAAGAAGGTACCAGAGAAATATATCAGGTTGGTGCAGAAGATGTACAGAAATGCAAAGACAAGAGTTTGGACCTGCCTTGGACAGGCAGAAAGTTTTCAAGTGACAGTTGGCTTGCATCAGGGGTCAGCATTATGTCCGTTCCTGTTTAATATTGTGATTGAGGTGGTGACGGAAGAGGTGAGAGAAGATGCTCCTTGAACAACGTTGTATACGGATGACATCTTGCTCTGTTCAAAATCAAGAGAAGAAGTGGCAGCTAAACTGGAAGATGGAGGAAAGTACTAGAAGAGAGAGCTGTATGAGACTGAGCAGAAGTAAGACAGAGTATATGTGTTGCCAAGTGGATGGCAGCCAGGAGACAGATCTGGAGCTAAAAGGAAATGTCATCAGGATGGTTAGTGACTTTTTATCTACTTAGGTTCAACAGTGGAAGAGGATGGAGAGGCTGAGAAGGAAGTGGGATTCGGGTTACAAGTAGGATGGAGGAACTGGAGAGAGATGGCTGGAGTGCTGTGTGATAAGAGGGTGCTGATCAATCTAAAAAGACAAAATCTATAGGACAGTAGTGAGACCAGCTATGACATATGCTATGAAAACTGTGGCCCTAAGGAAAAATGACATCAGTAGGATGGAAGTAGCAGAGGTGAGAATGCTTAGGTGGATGTGCGGTGTGACCAAAAAGGATCGTCTGAGAAATGACTATGTGAGGGGAACCGTGAAAGTTATGAACTTAGGAGTGAAGATACAGGAGGCAAGGTTGAGATGGTTTGGTCATGTGATGAGAGAAGATGAATATGCAAGAAGAATGGTGTGGATGTGTGGTGTGACCAAAAAGTCACAGATTGTCTTGAGAAATGACTATGTGAGGAGAATGGTGAAAGTTATGACCTTAGGAGTGAAGATACAAGAGGCAAGGTTGAGATGGTTTGGTCATGATGAGGAAAGAGGATGAATATGTGGGAAGAATGGTCATGCAGATGGATGTGCAGGGGAGGAGGAAGCATGGGTAGCCAAAGAAGAGATGCGGGGGGAGCTGGTCGAGGAGGACTTGAGGATGAAGAACTTGGATGTGGTTACAGCCTAAGACAGGAGGATGTGGAGGAGACTCACCACAAACAGTCATCCTACTTAAGTGGGACAAGCTGCAGAAGAAGAAGAAAATATGTGAGTGTGCAAGAAAGGATTAAGACAGTCAACGATATGGGGGTGATATTTAGGTGTGGGAATGGGTGTAGTATCAGTGATGATAGAGAGGAATAGATAAGGGAGAGTGTAGAGAAGTCATATCCGAGAAGTGAGGTTATTGGGACTTGTTATAGAAACAGAAATGAGCTAGTGTGTCTGTTTACAAATGGAAGTATTCAAAACAAGGGGAATGAAATTGTGTCGTTGTTAGTTAATTTCCCCAAAAATTGTTGGTATAAGTGAGACATGGTTGAATGAAAATGACATTCTGACATGAATAGAGATGGAAGGATATGTAGTGTTTTGCAAAGACAGACAGCAAAAAGGGAGGAGGAGTGTTATTGATGATGGCAGAGGAGTTGTGCCCATCTAGGGCGGAGATGTCAGGAGCAAATATTGACAGTGGTTTTGAGGCAGTATCATGTGAAGTGAAGTGGAGGCAGACAGAATGATATTATCATTCTGTCTAATCATTGAGGTAGGGCACCTATTCTACAACTCTCTGTCTCCAACTAGAACTAACCGCAACGCCATCTACCGTCCACCACCATCACTAATATTTTCACAGTCGGTCACAAACATCCATGCCCACCTACTATGGGCATGGATGTTTGTGATATGATATAGACCTGTAATATGAAAGGCAGTGAGAAGAAAACGTTTAGACAAATTGGTCTGACTAATAAGAAAAGAGTGGTCATTATGGGTGATTTCAATTATGGTAATATAGACTGGAATGATGAGACAGCATCAGGAACCAAAGAGAATGAATTTCTTCAGTTTTTAAGGGATAACTACCTTAAGCAGTATATAACAGAGGCCACATGTGAATCAAGGGTCTTGGATTTGATTATCTCATCAGAAGATATTGTTGTAAATGAAGTGTCACATCATCCTCCAGTTGGTGAGAGCGACCATGACATGATCACTTTGGTGGCAGCCAGATCAGGACTTTTGTGAGAAAGAGTTATGTGGAACTGTAAGGTGGGTGATTATAGCAAATTCAGGAACCAGCTTGCAGCAATTTCATGAAATGAAGAATTGCACAGGAAGGTAATCACTGCTGCTTGGTTTCTACTAAGGAATTATCGGGCAGAGACATTTGACTAAATCTGTTCCAAAAGGTCAGGAAATTAATTTAAGGGATAATTACCTTAAGCAATATATAACAGAGGCCACATGTGAATCAAGGGTCTTGGATTTGATTATCTCATCAGAAGATATTGTTGTAAATGAAGTGTCACACCATCCTCCAATTGGTGAGAGCGACCATGCCATGATCACTTCGGTGGCAGCCAGATTAGGACTTTTGTGAGAAAGAGTTATGTGGAACTGTAAGGTGGGTGATTATAGCAAATTCAGGAACCAGCTTGCAGCAATATCATGAAATGAAGAATTGCAGAGGAAGGAAATCACTGCTGCTTGGTCTCTACTAAGGAATTATCGGGCAGAAGCATTTGACTAAATCTGTTCCAAAAGGTCAGGAAATTAAATAAAGTAGGTTAGGTGTAAAATGGATGACTGAAGAGGTGAAGTGTGCAGCCTGGAAGAAAAAGCACAAGATGAGTGGAGATAATCAGTACACTGAAGTGTATAAATATCAGGTTGCATGTGGATTACTGTGCATAGATTTGGTTGGCAGGTTTTCAAAAGGATGATAAGATGTTGGAGAGGGTTCAGAGATGAATGACTAAGTTGATTTCTGGTATGTGGAATGTGAGAACAGATTGAGAGAATGCAAATTTCAGAGCCTAGTGGATAGAAGGAAGAGAGAAAACATGATTGAAACATGTAAGTGGTAATTACTAAATTAGTGTGGATGAGATTTTTCATAGAATATCTGGAGACAGAAAGAATGAGAAACCATCCCTGGAAGCTGTATAAGGTGGATATGAGCAAGAGAGTGAGGAGTAGATTTTTTGCATGGCGATTGTTGAATGATTGGAATGCCTTTCCTGAGAGTGTGGTGAGTGCAGAGACAGTGAATACATTTAAGTCAAGCTACGATGGCTGTGCATGTGAGAGTAGAATCTCCCGCAGTGAATTTCCTGACTCCATGGATATGTGTAAATAATAATAATATGCTGTCAATGCTACAGACAATCAATCCCAGCAGATTATATCCTTGTTACTATTTATGAAATCTTAAGTATTCTGCAATTGAGCAGGTTCTTCTTTTAGTAGCAAAAACTTTCCTTCCACTTTCATCTGTTCTGAGCCTTCTCTTTCAAGGTTATGTATCTGTTTCCATTCAGCATGTCATCTAGCATTGTTTTCCTCACTCTTCCTCTAAGTCTTTTTCCTTCTATTTTACCTTCAATGGCATCTCTGATTATTCCATTTCCTCTCGGGATATGTCCAATTCAATTTCCTTTTCTTCTTTTTTATGGAATCTATAAGAATAAAAATAGCACTGCTGAATTGAAACAGGTTTAAATCTGAAAGGTTTTTCTTAGAATTGTGAGACATTCTGAAAAACTTCAGTAAGTGTGATGGCTTTTACCTTTCCCCAGAATCTGAAAAACTTAATATGATAATGTCTTCCACCTGACAGCCAAGGCTACAGCTCACACAGAGCATTCCCTCCTACCCCAAAACACTGGGCTTAGTCTCTATTTCCTCATTCTTCTGTTTTGCCTATATGAAGTTATTCTTATTATTACGGGCTACTCCAGGGAGACCCTAAACATCATATTAAGAACTATCCAACATTTGCGCATTGTCTCTCATGCTTTGCTTTGAACTCATTCACAGTCATGGCACCCACAACAAACTGACAACTATTGCACTCATTCGCTACTCTCCAAGCCAGAAATCTAGTTCTAACACCCTTGCTAACTACACTCTTACTCAGTTTTCATGGATAGCCAGTACTTCTCCCACCACCAGACCTGTTCTGAAAAATTTCCTCTAAATTAATCTTGTAAAATTCCCTCAGTAATTTGTACATCTCAATCATGTCACTCCTTTTTCGCTTATCAACCAGTTTCTGTAACCCACAAATCTTCAACCTGTTCTTGTAAGGTTCATTCCATAGACCTGCTACCATCTTGGTTACTTCCCTCTGGATCTTCACCACCTCCTCATCACCAAGAAACTCTGGTGCCCTGATCTGTGTGCACTAGTCAAGATGGGTCTTATCAAGGCTCAATAAAGAGCAACAGTAACCTGCTTGTCTCTGCTTGTCAAAGTATTCTTCAGTAAACAAGTAATCTGATGAGCTGCTTCAGCCACTTTTGCTATCTACCCCCCTAAACTTCAACTCCCTGTCCACTAACACTCCCAAGTCTCTGGCTTCATCAGTTTCCTGGAGTACAGTTCCACCAATGGTATACAGCTGGTAATCTTTTATCCCAAAATGCATGACCTTACACTTTGCCAGATTAAACTGACATCCATCTCCTTTGCCCAGTCTGCCAATCTATTCAAATCATCCTGCAAAATTTTGACATCTGTATTAACTATTGCTCTACTCAACTTTGTATCATCGGCAAATAACTGAATAGTTCCTCTCAGATCCTTTCCTATATTGTTAATGTACAAATTAAACAGTAGCAGTCCTAGAAGTGAATCCTGTGGCATGCCACTAGTCGCAAGTCTTTCTTTGGATTCTACTGCTGAATAAACTACTCTCTGATATTTTCCATCAACCACCCTCCTATCCATCTCACCAACCCCATCCTATACATCCCCATCTTCTGTTGTTCTGTAATGTCTCTGTAACATGATATATTGAGTATTTAATTAGTGTTTAATTTTGAATTGTAAGGATCTGTTTTTTTTTTTAATCCATTAAATTAAATGAATATTAACCAATATGTAAATGTTGTTATACAAGAGTTGTCTGAAAAGTTCTTGGCCTCGATCATAGATGACAATGCTATCGGCAAGATTTTTTTTTTTCTAAGTTGGTACATCTATCATAAGCATCCGTGTGAAATTGCAAGTCATTCTATCAAGTAGTTTGTTTTATACAGCTGTCTGAAGCAAAAGTGTTGTCTCTATCCCTTGAAATGAATAAAATTGAGTATTGTGTAAATACTCAATTAATTCTTTGTATATAAAATTGGTTATAAATTTCTTTGTAAAAGAAGGTTTAATGCCAAAAGAAATTCCATAGAAGTTCATAAAAGTTTATGGCCGTACCGGCCTTTAAGATGATCCATGTGAAGGACTTCCAAAAAGCGTAATAACACCAGAAATCATTGATCAGGTGCATGATGTGGTATTTGATGACCAGCGACTCAAAATGTGTGAAATTGCTGAGACTATAGGCATTTCAAAAGAACGTGTAGGATATATTTTGCATGAAGAATTGCAAACAAAAAATCTTTCCTCAAGATGGGTGATGCACTTGCTCACAGCAGATCAAATATGCACTCGCATGAAAATCTCTGAACAGTGCTTGGAGCATTTTAACAAGAATAAAACTGATTTTCTGCATCGATTTATTACTATGGATGACACTTGGATTCACCTTTACACACCAGAATCCAAACAGTGGATAGAAGCAGTTGTTCAGTGTGAAAGAAGACAAAGTCTGTTCCATCAGCAGGAAAGGTCACGGCATCAGTGTTTTGGGATGCTAAGGGCATTTTGTTATTGTTATTATTGTTCCGGGCAACTCCAAGGAGTCGACAGACTCATCGATGGAGGCCCTAACATCATATCAAGAACAACTATTCGACATTGACACAGTATCTATCATACCTTGCCTTGAACTCATTCATGGTCGTAGCACCCACAACAGACTCTGGAAGCTTATTCCACTCATTCACTACTCTCCAAGTAAAAAACCTAGCTCTAACACCCTTGTCAACCATGCTCTTGCCCAGCTTCCATTCATGGCCCCTAGTCCTCCCACCACCAGTCATATTTTCAAAAATATTTTCTGGAACAATCTTATAGAAACCCTTCAGTAATTTGAATGTCTCAATCATATCACCCCTCCTTCGCCTATCGACCAATTTCTGCAACCCACAAATCTTCAACCTATTCTCATAAGGTTCATTCCACAGACCTGCTATCATCTTGGTCACTCGTCTCTGGATCCTCTCCACTTCCTCTCCATCACAAAGAAACCCTGGTGCCCATAACTGGGCACAGTAGTCCAGATGGGGTCTTATCAAGGCTCGATACAGAGGAACAACAACTTGTTTGCCTCTGCAGGTTAAAGTATTTTTCAGAAGCCAAGTGATTTGGTGAGTTGTTTTAGTCACTTTTGCAATGTGCCCCCTAAACTTCAATTCCCTATCCACCAACACTCCCAAATCCCTGGCCTCATCAATCTCCTGGAGTACGGTTCCACCAATGCGATATACTGCTGCTATTCTTTTCACCCCAAAGTGCATAACCTTACACTCTGCCACATTAAATTGACATCCATTTTTCCTAGCCCAGTCCTCCAAACTATCCAAATCATCTTGTAAACTTTTGACATCCTGTGCACTCACAATTGCTCTACCCAACTTTGCATTATCAGCAAACAAGTGAACACTTCCTCTCAAATCCTTTCCTATATCATTGATTTTGTTTATTAATTATCTTGAAAAGGGTAAAACGATAACTGGGAATATTATTCCAATCTTTTAATCAGACTAGACAAAAAATGCACGAGAAAAAAATGCGATTTGTAGAAGTAAAAAATCATCTTTCATCAGGACAATGCACCTGCCCACAAAGATGTTTTGGTAATGGGAATTAAGGGATCTGCACTATGAATTTTTGGACCATCCACCCTATTATCCAGATTTGACTCCGTCTGACTTCTATCTCTTCCCAAAACTTAAAACTCTTCCTCGCTGGTCAGTGTTTTTCTTCAAATCAAGAGGTGATTGCAGCTGTGGAGGAGTATTTTGCAAATCTTACTGAAAACCACCACAGGGATGGATAAAGGCGCTGGAGCATCACTGGAATAAATGTGTTAGTCTTGAGGGAGATTATATTGAAAAATAAAATAATTTTGAAATTATAAATTCATTTTTTTATTGTTAGGCAGAAAATTTTTCAGACCACCCTCGTATGATAAAAGTGGAATTGATGTTAATCAGATAACTAAGTACAAAATGTGGTCCGTTTAGTTATAAAAATTATAGCTGAAATGTATCTTGAATTAAAGCATTTTGGATCTTTCTTTCTCTTACTGAGTATCTCAGACTTGCAGTTCATAGCTTTTAACACAAATTCATTCAAAATTATGATCATTCTCCAGCAACAAAATATTTCGTTACTGAAACTGGAGAATACACTGTTGTCTTTCACTTCCATTCTGTTCCATCTCCCTGAATAGCAGGTTGGATGTTAACTTTTTGCACTCCTTGTTAGTAGTTATCAGTGCCTGCACATGTTGGATGTCAGCTTCACCTTCCTATCTCCTCTTGTGCATTTATTCAGCATCAGTGTTTAAGCCCTGAATGTTGAAGTCTAATCTAAGAGTTACTCATCATTTATCATACAGTTTATTTGTCAATGCAATTTGCTACTGATATAAAGCTGTGTCTGACCATCAGTGGCCCAGCAAAACTTCCTAAATATGCACTTGCACTTCAGATAGCAAGCTCTAAAGGTTAAATGATATCTATGTTGTTGGACACAAACAGGTGGATAAAGAAATTTTATACTACAGCATTACTATATTAAATGGTTTAAGACTCAGAAATGTTATTGCTAGACACTGTCTTTAGCAGTAACAATGTCTGTAGCAATAAAAATAACCTTAGCAACTGACTCTCCACATTAATGTGAAAGGTAATCTGCTCAGAGAAAGTAGCATGGTCAAGAAATGTGTTGTCATGATCTGTCTGCACTAGTTGAATCCTGTAATCTCTACATCCACTGCTTGTTTAGTGCTTATTTTATTTTTTCTAACATAGGACCAGTTTACAAAAACTGTCTTATATTACTACAATAATAAGCCCAAAGGCTAATTAACTTAACTGTCTTATATGTCATATAAGTGGATCCTGTCTGTATACCTGCATTAATTTCTTATGCATAGTAACAGAAACCTTGAATTAAGCTGTTATGTTTTCTGTTGCACTGAAACATTTTAATGCTACATCTAACATGCTTGGAAACTTTGACTCTGTGGCAAAAATTTTGTAAATTTCTGCATCTATGACTGAAAGCATCATATTTTGTCTGTATTAGTTTATGAAATATAAACTGTTTATTATTTGCTTAATAATAAACAGTTTATATTATTAAGCAAACTAGTTCACAATTGGTTGTAATTCTTCCAGACATGTTGCGAACAGAATACTGATGCTGAAAACAAAATAATAAATTAAATTGTAATTATTTAAACAGATTTAAAATTTACATAGTAAATCAAATTTTTAAATTATTTTTTTTTGTCCTAATAAAAAAATTGATATATCATAATATTTCTTATTACAAGTTCTTTGTTCTAGGGTTACAGAGACAATCCTAAGGTGAATGCAATTTTTGTTATTCGAGGAACTATTAATGGTATGTTTATATATTTTACATTTTTGTTAGTGGTATAGGGTTATTGAGAGTTTCTTATATTTTGCAACTTCTTTTGTTATGTATAGCCTACCAATGATGCTAAATGTACAATCATTTTACAACTACATCTTGAATGCGGATAGGATTCATATCAAACACGCTCACACACTGTTTCTTGAAGAAAAAAAAATATATATATATATATATATATATATACACACACACACTTATATGTGGGAACAGACTAGTTTGGCAGGAGCATGGACTTAAAACTGGATATAGCCACAAACCTTAATAACTCATGCAGTTTGTTAACGTTCACTCTCCATTGTTTTTTATGTATACTCAAGAATCTTGTGCTCTCTCTAAGCAGTAGATAGATCGCCCACAGAATATAGTGGACTACCTATCTTTTTATAGTTTTGAATTTCTACTCTACATACTTTCTACATTTGACAGGCTCTGATTAGCCAAAGCCATTTTCTATATTATTGCTCTCAAGCAGGTATTATCAATTGAATGATAAATATCATAGGATATTATTGTTAGAGATTTCTTGCAAAGAATTTCAGTAATGCACATAAAGTAGAATTGTTTAGAGCATGATTGACCGGTCTTTGGTTTCCATTTATTGCAAGTAACAGGACTAGTCCTAATAATGTGAAACAGCTACACCATAATGTTATTTCATCAAACTTCACAGAAAACAAACTCTTTCCAAATGTGTCCTCTAGATGTATTCATCTCATATGACTCATTACTCTGCTGATTTGTTGCTTTTGTTCTTTGCAGTCAGTGTATAAGTCGTTAGAAGGCATTTTGGATATACATGATGATGATATATCACTGTGTAAAATATTGTTTTAATGGTCATTAGTCTTCTTTCGCATGATCTCCATAAGAGTGATGGCTGTGCAGATTTTTGCTGCAGCACATTTTGTTCAATAATAGATTGATTATTATCATTTGATATATTACCCTCAAATTCTCTTGTATTATTTTGAGTCCCATTTGTACTGCAAAATTATAAAAATAATTTTTACCTTCTGCATGGCTTATTCAACTTCAAAATACTGAATTAAGTCATTCTTTAGAGGTTATTTATATATTCTTCAATCCTTATGTTCAGTTGTACACACTTTATCCACTTCAGGGATAAAGTTGGGTTATTGCATATATCAGGATACAATAATGTTGTACAGATACATATTGAACACAGTACAGCAGACTCCAGCTTTTACAACCTACTTCGTTCCTGGAAAACTGTCCTTATGTGAGCTGTCATAAATCAAATCCTAATTTTCTACAGGCTTGATGTAATGTATTGAAGGTATATTCCTTTAACTAGTTTGAACTCTATAATATACAGGGCTTGAAAAATGCAGCTATCTGCTCCTCTGTAATGAGTGAGAATATTTAGCTGATGAGTAAAAAAAATCAGTAAAGGAGTTTTGATTTGTCAGTGTTATTTATGTAATGTTGATTCTGTTTTATATCGTAAATAGTTTTTTGTATGTAACCTGGATTGCAGCCATCAAGGAATGCTCATCATTACAAATGTCTTTTGTCAATTACCTGTTAATGGTGGCAGCAGTCAAAGATAAAGATGCAGCAGTAATTAACTTATTTCTTACCTTGTGATGGAATATGTAGTGACCATTAATAATGGATGTTAAAACTTCGAAAGTTGAGAAAGAAGTATTTATTTTCCCAAAATGTTGCATTATACTGATTCCTAAATGTTTTTCGATTGTTTGTTTCCTAGGGTTCCACTTCAGGGATAATGGCAATATTTCTGAGCCAGTCAGAATTCAAAAATGCACTCGTGTAGTTATATGTGTACCTAAGGATTTAATTTTGAGATATTATTATATTATTAACATCTGACCTCCATGGAGCCAGCGACTCACAGCAGGAGGTGCACGCTATTGCACCCAGTGCTTATCCAACCGTGCCTTAAATAGATTCAATGGATAAATAGATGGGCTATTGTCTCTTCCCCCCCCCCTCCAATTCTATGAAAAATCTCTTCCATGTCAACCTGATAACAATTCCTGATTAGCATATATGTCTCAATCATATCCTCCTCCTACTATTCACGAGACTTTGCAATTTACATTCTCTCAATCTGTTCACGTACTCCACATTTCAAAGACCACTGACCACCTTTGTGAATCTTCTCTGGACCCTTACTAACATATTATCCTCGTCACCATGAAAACCCAGTGACTAAATCTGTGCACAATAATCCATATGAGGCCTAATCATGGCCTTACAATGGCATCAACCTCTTTATTTCTGCATGTCAGGATCATCCATTATATCTTCACAACTTGTGGAATGTGGCCTCTGAATTTTAGGTCCTTGTCCACCACTACCACTTCCAGATCTCTCATCTCCTCTACCTCCTTTAAAGTTTTCCCACCAAATGTATACTTTGCATCCCATCGTTGCTTACCAAATTTCGAAACCTTACACTTTGCAACATTGAACTGATAGTTTCATTTATTTGCCCATTCATGCATTCTCTTCAAGTTCTCCTGTAAGGCCATAACATTTGCTTGACTCTGCATTGCTCTCCCCAATTTTGCATCATCTGCAAACAGCTGCATATTCACTAGTTAAACCCATTCTAGTATCATTAATATATGAATTGTACAACAGTTGTCTCAAAACTGACCCCTGTGGCACACTACTGGTGACCTTTCTCTTTTGGAAGGGCAAATCCATGTACAACTTTCTGATATCTATCTGACAGGGCCAGTCACCGATCTCACTCAGAAGTCTGTTTTCCAATCCCATCTGTTTCAGTTTATTTAACAGCTTGTCATGTGGCAGTTTCAAAAGCTTTTGCAAAATCCAAGTACACCACTATATACGTATCTCCCCTGTCCAAGGTATTTGTCACCTCGTTATAGTACATAAGTAAGTTAGTAAAACATGATCACCCTTTAACAAACCCATGCTGAATGCTGTTGTTATCAACCCATTTCTGTATCCTACTTCTCACCAATCCCTCTACTATTCACCACCTTTATGCAGTGGAACATTTTTCCTTTTTTCCACTCACTTTATTGATGCTGAATGCTTTTGCTAATAATGGCAAAGAAGGAACCATTTGCTTTTTTCCATAAAAGAGACACAAAACATAAGTGTTAGAAGCAAAATCAGAGGAAAATACTATTATTAATAAAAATAATAATAATAAATGGCATTGTCACTTATTTAAATGTAAAAACTCTACAAGTTATGAAAACAGACACTAGGTTTACAAACTGGAGTATCCAGAATGGCAGTCAAGACCGATTACTTGATTTTGAGTTAGAATTTGGAATGTAAAAGCTTTGTTTAAAACTGGATCTCTTCAATGTGTTATGGACACAACAGAAAATTACAATATTCAAGTCTTAGCTTCTTATATATAAGAAGCTAAATTGCCAGGTCATGGAAACCTACAGATAAATAATAGAACAGTATTCTACAGTTGAATATATAATAACAAAAGTGAAAATGATGTAGGTTATAGAGTGCACAACAACATCTTACCAAGTGTAAAACTTTCACACCAGTAGATATATAGAAAGAAAGAGTGAATGAAAAAAGCAAAAAAAATTGCAAGAAACTGGAAGAAAAGAGAAAGTTTTGTATGGAATTCAGTGATAAGAAGTATGCTTAATGAGAAAGTGATGAAAGCATGTTTCCCAGCCACACACATAAAGAATGTTAATGAAGCTGTAAGTTTACAGAAAAAAGAAATGAATGAGTTAATTACTTTGGCCGGTGCAAATGATTTGAAAGGTTAGAAATATGTAATGAGAGAAGATATGAAAGAGTTGTTGGAAGAAGCAAAAATGAAGAGTAGGAATGTAAAAATTGTAAGTCTGCTGCCTAGTATGATAGGACAGAATTGAGAAGAAGGACCATGATTGTCAATGAGAAGATTGTGTAGGAGGAATGGTGTTCTGTTTATAGATATGGAGTGAATTTGATGGATGAAACGGCCTGTGTGTGTGTGTGTGTACCTGATGGACTGCACTTCAATGGTTGTGGAATTAGATGCTTTGAGAAAGTGTTGTTCAGTGAGAGTTTGGAAGTGCAAAACCAGGGAAACTAGAGATATCGGGGGGGGAGGGAGAGCAATCAAGCATGTGTCTAGCCACTTCTGCTACAAAGGAGTATGAGTGAAGGAATGATTGTGAAGAACTGTGTACAGTTTCCCAGGTTTCAAATCTGAATGAACAGATAATCTGCATGGCATTAGTAATGACAGTGGGAATAAGAGTTATTAATATTGCATCCTCCAGAGGGCTTACAGTTAGTAGTATCTTTAACAGAGGAAATATCCATAAATAGACTTTGCTCTTCCCAGATGGAATAGTAAACAACCAAATAGATCATGTAATGAAAACAATAAACACAGGTTATGCCTTAAAAAATGTCCATACCTCAGGGAATCTGATGCAGAAATTAATCATTACCTGGTAATAGCATGTTTCAGGCTAAAACTCTGTCAAATGGAGTAATGTTTACAGAAACAGAAGTACAAGAGAGGTCTAGAAAGTTCTGATAAACACCTAGAACAAAAATGGTATTAAAGCAACTGATATAACCACAAGACTAATATAACCATGTTTCATCAAATTGCAATAATTTGTTCTTTTTCCTTTCTTTCTTTCTTTCTTGTGGTTATATCAATTGCTTTAAAATCATTTTTATCAGAACCCCCCTCCCTTGTACTAATCAATATAATATCGAAAAAATGTGAGGATCTAAGAATATGAAGATAATATGCAGAAAAGCTAAAGTAAGAAATGCAGCATTCCAACTCTCCTGTACCTGAGAATAAATGAATTCAAATAAAAAACATTATTACTTGAGCAGAAGAAATTGTTCATTTCTCAAACAACAGAAAGAAAAGCAAATGGTTCAATAATGTATGTAAACAGACTATAAAGAAATGTAATAAGGTTAAAAATGCTACAGCACCCATCACCAGAAAATCTCTGACTGAAGTTGTAGCACCTGCAGAAATTTAACTAGTAAACATTCTGCATTGAGAGAAAAGGCTGGCAGAGAAAAAAATTGATAAAATTGAAAATAATACCATTAAATCAAAGAGATTTTTCAGATGCAGTGGGTTATTTAAAAGAGGATATAAATGACAAACTCAAATATTGACTAACAACCAAACAGAAAGTTAATTTGTTGAGGAATTCAGACAATATTTTGAGAGACTACTGAACAAGTCATCACTACCACAAGATGAAAACCTTACATCTGAGGTACAATGTTTTGAAGAAAATGTTGACAAACCCACAATTCGAGGAGCCATCTCTGACTGAAGTTGATAATGTTATTAAAGTATTAAAAAATAATAAGGCAACCAGTGAAAATAAAATTACATCAGAACGATCTCAATAACTGAGATTTATAAACTCATCAAGTTGATATGGCAAAAAGAAGTAATCCCAGTTGATCGGAATACAGCCATACTGTGCCGTTTTTTTTATATTTTATTTTATTTATTTTTTATTTATTTATTTATTTATTTAAAAAGCGACTATGATAACTAGTCTCAAATACTTGCTACAAAATACTGTCTCTGCAGATCTGGAAGAGTATTAATGTATATACTTCAAACATTATAGGAGAGTAACAGTGTGTGGCTTCTGCAAGAGAAAGTTGACAACTGATCATATTTTCATACTTTGACAACTGTCAGAAAAACATTATGAATTGGATAAAAAATTATCGTATTTTTCCGTGTATAAGACAATACTTTTTTCTAAAAAGTATTGTCTTATATAAAATTGGAAGTCATCTTATACACTGGGGGGGGGGGGACCCACAGATGCCACATGTCCTAATCCTTGTTGTCCTAGATGACAGAGAACCTTCAGTGAACCTCTACCCTGTTTTGAAAGACAAGGTGCCCATTTTGAGCATATAATTTACCATCGTTAATGCTTTATTCGATCAAGAGTCTTCCGTTAGTTGTGGATGTACATATCATCATGTGTAAACATATATTTCTTTGTTAATAAACCCATTTTCTCCATAACATATATCATTGTAGTTATTTAATAGTTTGCATTATACTGTATTAATGGGGTGTGGAGGTTGTCTTGCTATATTGGGTTGGTTTCCTTCCTACTGCTCTAGTTTCCCTTCACACAAACATAATATCAAACACAGGTGCAGTAGTATTTACAGCAGGAATTTTGGTAATTTGAAAGTTTTTCATTGCCACCCTAGAAGGGCTTAACCTCTTTGGGGGAAAGTGAATAATAATAATAACATCATTTATTTAGTATTTCAATCACTTTTATTTATATGTAATTGTGCTTTCTCATGTCATTTTATTAACAAAGTATTATAAATTATATTTTATTATTATTTTTTTATTTTTATTTTTGCAACCTCCATTGAGTCAACAGACTATAATTGTGAGAGGCCCACTCAACCAGCAACATGTCTATCATAATGAGCTTTGAAGTTATTTACACTACCTACATTCACAATTCACTCTCTAACAATTCTCCACATAAAAAATCTACTCCTCACACTCTTCTTCACCACATCTTTATACAACTTCCAGGAATGGCCTCTCATTCTTCTCATCTTTAACATCCACTCTTTTTATAATTCCTTCTGTATAATCTGATAGAATCCCTCAGCTAACTTGGACCCTATCATATCTCCTCTTTTCCTCCTCCTCCTCCATAAACTTCTATAATCCACATTCCCTCAAACACTCTTCCTAACCAACACTCCAGAGTTCTGATTTCACTTTAGCCATTGGTGTTATTGTTCCACAAACCACTCTATGAAGTTTGTGGACAATTAATTCTAAGATTATAATTTTTATTTTCATAGATCAATATAAGACAATGTTAATGAGCAATTTTTAGACAGTCACTTCAAGTTTTTGTATCCATTTTAATTATTTGTTCTTACTAATACGATGCTACAACTGCTTCATTATTATCCAAAGTGTACTTATCTCTCTGCTGCATGGTAATTGAATGCATAGGTGAACCATAACATAGTGCACAGTTGCAAAAGTGTGTCATGTCCATCTTCATATTTAATTGCTAATAAAATCTTCTTTTGTTATTATTATCTTAGCTCACATCCAGCTTTACAGAACAAAACATAATGAAATAACTTGACAGTTATTGAAACTTGAAATTTTATTAATTCGTATGGGGATCCCTCATTCCTTGACCATCTGTTAGGACTGGTTGAGCCCTCCTAGTGAGAGATTAAGTATGCATTTACAACTGTAGATCCATGTGTGTTCATGGGCCAGTTTGCCTGCTCTGAGGGATGAAAAACCCAAGTTTCTGGCCAGAAAAAACCCTCTACCTCTGTATGAGACTAGATAACTCACCTTTAGTCGAAAGAGACCAGATAAAGGTTCCTCACAGTGTGCAACCAAAAGCAAATAGAGGGATGCTTTTTTTCTTGTATTTAGCATAAACTGGAACTTCAAAATAATTGTATTTTGTGCCCAGAAGCAATCTTGAACACAAAATACTTTTTCCACTTCTGAGTTTACAATGCTGTAAGCATGAGTCACTGCCTGCTCAATATATGCTGTAGATTTTTGAATTGAAACTGATAATTCTCAAGAGAGTAAATTTGGTAAACAAAATTACACAACACTAATGAATATGAGGGGAGAGAGCAAACCTAAATCTGTTAGGTGGTGAAAATGAATTTCATTGCTTAGGTGAGACCACTATTGTGATTACTGGATGCTATGTCTGGCCTCTAGAGCAGGGGTTGTCAAATGATCCAACCCTAAGGTCACTAACAGTCCTATTGTATAATTCCATTATCACCCTTTCATAGGTAGTATTCATGGGGGGGGGGGGATAACAGATCTGGTCATAGTGCATATCCATATTGAGCAAAGTGGTTGGCTGAAATATATATTGAATCGTGCAGTTTTTTCATAATTACTTACACCCAAGTGCTTGCAATATAACTAGATCATATTTTCATAGTGAAGAATTTATGGAGACACAACACACGTTAGAATAATTACTTAACATTAGGAAAGTAACATTTGACATTTTGACCTCTGTATTCAGGTCATCATCAGAAAAAATACATATGTATAAGATACAAGCTACGTGACACTGCAATATACAAAAGTAAGATAAATCTAAATGCTTGTTGATCATTTAACCTAGCCTGACCTCTTGTGAAAAAAAATAAAAATAAATAAAATAAAATACTTATTTTTTAAAATAAAAATAATATATAAATGGAACTACATTAAACATTTCTAAAGTCCTCTTGTATTGAGATTTTCTTCTGTTTGGGCTTGTTCTTGTTGCTATAATGGTTGTAGATGGGTCCTCCACATTCTTGGAATGATTAATCTATCATTTTTGTTCAGGTTTGGATAATCTTTCAGCATTTCACAAACTTCTTTGAATTTTCTTTCAAAACCAGGTTTTGGTGTGGTGTAGGGATTAATGCTGTATTTAAATAGTGTTCTATCTATTTTTTTCTGAAGTGCCCCTAATGTAGGGTATGGCTGTGGCATTCTTGTAATCTTTTTTGTTTTTAGTGGCATTTTTATGGGGGATCTTGTGAACTGTTTTTTATTGTAGCCATTTTTTGCAAATGTTTGGTTAATGATTTCAAATTCTTGATTCAGAGTTTGTTCATTGGAGCACATTGTTAGGGCTCTGTGTTTGAGGGTGCTAATGACTCCTAGCTTTTGTGTTCGATAGTGGTATGAATTTTTATATATGTATTGGCCTGTGTGTGTAGGTTTGCAGTAGACTGTGAAGGAAGATGTGTGACAAGTGTGTCTAGAAAAGGAAGCGAGTTGTTGTTGTTGTTTCTAATTTTGTTTATGAAGTGTTGTGTGTTTTTTTATGTAGAAGGGGGAGTGACCTACCAACTCTTTGAGTGTGGCCGCTAATTTCTTGGCTAAGTGATAATTAGGGCTGACGATTCCTTCAACTATCGGTCGTAGTGGTGTGTTTGTTTTGTGTATTTTTGGCAGGCCATAAATTCTGGAAGTACGGGCATAATGCAGTCCCCACCCCCCCCCCCCCCCACCCCCCCCCCCCCCCACCCCCCCCCCCCCCCACCCCCCCCCCCCCCCACCCCCCCCCCCCCCCACCCCCCCCCCCCCCCACCCCCCCCCCCCCCCACCCCCCCCCCCCCCCACCCCCCCCCCCCCCCACCCCCCCCCCCCCCCACCCCCCCCCCCCCCCACCCCCCCCCCCCCCCACCCCCCCCCCCCCCCACCCCCCCCCCCCCCCACCCCCCCCCCCCCCCACCCCCCCCCCCCCCCACCCCCCCCCCCCCCCACCCCCCCCCCCCCCCACCCCCCCCCCCCCCCACCCCCCCCCCCCCCCACCCCCCCCCCCCCCCACCCCCCCCCCCCCCCACCCCCCCCCCCCCCCACCCCCCCCCCCCCCCACCCCCCCCCCCCCCCACCCCCCCCCCCCCCCACCCCCCCCCCCCCCCACCCCCCCCCCCCCCCACCCCCCCCCCCCCCCACCCCCCCCCCCCCCCACCCCCCCCCCCCCCACATAGCTGGCCTCACTACTATTCCTATAGATTTTGCCTTTCAGATTGATCGGCACCCTCTTATCGCATAACACTCCAGCCATCTCCCTCCAGTTCCTCCAACTTGTTTGTATCCTGCATCCCACTTTCTTCTCAGCTCCTCCATCATCTTCCACTGTTGAACCTAAGTATCTAAAGTCCCTCACCTTCCTGATGACATTTCCTTCCAGCTCCAGATCTGTCTCCTGGCCGCTGTGCAACACATATACTCGGTCTTACTTCTGCTCAGTCTCATACCTCTCTCTTCCAGTACTTTTCTCCATCTTTCCAGTTTAGTTCACGCTTCTTCTCTTGAATCTGCACACAGCAAGATGTCATCTGCATACAACATTGTCCAAGGTGCATCTTCTCTCACCTCCTCCGTCACCACCTGCATCACAATATTAAACAGAAACGGACTTAATGCTGACCCCTGATGCAAGCCAACTGTCACTTGAAAACTTTCTGTCTGTCCCAGACAGGTCCGAACTCTTGTCTTCACATTTCTGTACATCTCTCGCACCAACCTGACATATTTCTCCAGAACCTTCTTCTCCCTCAGACACCTCCAGACTTCTTGCCTTGGCACTCTATCGTATGCTTTCTCCAGATCAATAAATGCCAGATGTTGCTCCCGTTGTTTCTCTCAAAACTTTTCCATCATCTGCCGTAACCCAAAGATAGCATCTGTTGTTGATCTACCTGGCATGAAGCTAAATTGTTCCTTTGCAATCTCCACCTGCTTCCTCAATCTGCCATCAAGAACTCTTTCTAGGATTTTCATTGTGTAGGACATCAACTTTATTCCTCTGTAATTCTTACAGTCTTGTGCATCCCCTTTACCCTTGTAAATGGGGAAAAGAGTACTCACCCTCCATTCCTTGACTATATTTTCCTGTTGGCAAACTTTCATGAACACATCCCACAGCAGATCAATTCCCTCTTCCCCCAGTGCCTTCCATGCCTCCACTGGAATCCTGTCAGGGGCCCACCGATTTTCTATTCCTCATCCTCTTCATGACCTCCGTCACTTCCACTCTACTGATGTTCTGCACCATCCCCTCAGAAGCCTGCTCATCTTTTCTGTGAATCCTTGCATTTTCCTCATTCAAAAGTCCCTCAAAGTATATTCTCCATCTGTTTCTTATGTCCACATCCCTCCATAATACTCTTCCTTCAGCGTCTTTGATCTGCCTCACATGTAAGATGTCCTTTGCTGCTTTATTTCTACATTTCGCTAGTTGGTAAATTTTTCTCTGTCCTTCCTTTGTTTCTAATTGATCATACAGATCTTGATATGCCATGGCCTTCGCCTGTGTCACAACTCTCTTGGCGTCTTGCTTTCTCTCTCTGTACACCTCTCTGTCCTCTTCCACTCTTGACTCATCTCACTTCTGCCTTGCCTTCCTCTTAGCTGTCACTGCCTCTTGTACATTATTATTCCACCACCAACCAACCCTCCTTCTGCTCTCTAATCTTTCCAGATGTCTCACCAATCACCTCGATTGCACAGCTCAGGATTACTTTTGAATTATGTTTCCACCAATCTTGTACACTTTCCAGTCCATCCGAAATCCTCTCTAACACCCTTTCCCTAAAATAATTCCTCACACTCTCTTCTTTTAAGCGAAACCACTTAATTGTCTTCATCCCATAGCTTCC
Source organism: Typopeltis vanoorti (assembly GCF_054136105.1). NCBI lineage: Eukaryota > Metazoa > Arthropoda > Arachnida > Uropygi > Thelyphonidae > Typopeltis > Typopeltis vanoorti. The sequence goes on from NC_143572.1 coordinate 8,167,294, forward strand.
AGAGGTTCTTATCTTCGATCTTATTTTAAAGTCTGTGCACAGCAGTTGTTGTTGCTGTGTCACTTGATCTGTTGGAATTACTTTACAATTTGTCACAACCTTAAGATGTTTTCTTCTAGTCAAAATGTAGTCAATTTGTGAATTGTTGTTACCACTCCTAAATATTATCAAATGTTCTTCCCTCTTGTAGAAAAATGAGTTCACAATTGCCAGATCAAACGCTACTGCAAAGTCCACAACCCTCTCTCCTTCCTGGTTCATCATTCCCACTCCTTGGCCACCATGCACCCTTTCACAGTCTCTATTCTGTCTCTCTATGTGTCCGTTCAAGTCTCCTCCAACAATCACCATCTTGTTTTCTTCCAGTTCATTTCCCTCATTTCTTCATCTAACACGTTCCAGAACTCATCTTTCTCTTCTGCTGTACAGCCAACTTGCGGGGCATATACACATAATACGACCACCCGCTCTTCTCCAAAACCCAATTTCATTCGCATGATCCTGTCATTCCTTCTACCCACTTCCAGTACTTCGCCCTTCATTCTGCCACGCACCACAATTCCTACACCATTTCTTCCCTCTTTATTCGCTCCAGAGTAGAACAATTTATATCCATCTCCCAGTTCCTTTGCCTTTTCCCCCTTCCACCTTGTCTCTTGCACACATAAAATGTCCAACTTCCTCATCATGTCTGCCACCTCTCTTCCCCTTCCAGTCATGCTTCCAACATTCAGTGTTCCCACTCGCAACATTCTCTCTACCTGCTGGGCTCGCTTCTTTAACCGCACTTGCCCTTGATGCGGTAGCCCTCGTCCACTTCTCTCAGCTGTAGGGCAATGTGGCTGCGCGTCGCTTAAGGGATACGCCCTAGCCCTTATATCATTTTCTCTTTGACTCATATCATAGGTTGAGCTGGCAGTGAAGTTTTACAACCGGATGCCCTTCCTGACATCAACCCTCGCCATTTATCCGGGCTTGGGAACAGCACTTATTGCGGCTAGCTTGCCTCCTTCGGTGGCTGCATTAGACGAAATGACTTAGCAAGATGGAAAGATTCACCCCTAGCCCTCGAATACTCTAATAGCATCAGGGGGAAGGAGCAAGGAGAGGAGAAAGAAGGGGAGGGACCAGTCTACAGAATAATATAACAGATGTATATTACATGAGGTAAGGCATGGTCCAGCATCTGGTACCTCAGGTTTGCCATGCCTGTACTCACTAAAGTGAGCCCTTGAGGTCACTTTCTATCTCCAATACTTTCTCAAATACAATAATTATTCCATCAGATAGAGACTATCATAGTGATCATTTGTGCTGGATCCCAAGCCTTATTGCAATAAAGCGAAATGAGATTGCAGGTGCAGTTTCTAGGTCAACTCAGATCTTATCCAGTTACTGTTTTTGCCACCTGTTCAATTACATGAGATCAAGCCTCATATTAAGTTTTGGTTCCTAGTCTGGTCTCAATAAAAGTTTGAAATCAATGTAGGCTGTGTGTAGATTCAAGAGAAGAAGCGGAAACTAAACTGGAAAGATGGAGAAAAGTACTGGAAGAGAGAGGTATGAGACTGAGCAGAAGTAAGACAGAGTATATGTGTTGCGCAGTGGGTGGTGGCCAGGAGACAGATCTGTAGCTGGAAGGAAATGTCATCAGGAAGGTGAGAGACTTTAGATACTTAGGTTCAACAGTGGAAGAAGATGGAGGAGCTGAGAAGGAAGTGGGATGCAGGATACAAGCGGGTTGGAGGAACTGGAGGGAGATGGCTGGAGTGTTATGCGATAAGAGGGTGCCGATCAATCTGAAAGGCAAAATCTATAGGACAGTAGTGAGGCCAGCTATGACATATGCTATAGAAATTGTGGCCCTGAGGAAAATTAACATCAGCAGGATGGAAGTAACAGAGATGAGAATGCTTAGGTGGATGTGCGGTGTGACCAGAAAGGATCGTCTGAGAAATGACTATGTCAGGGGAACAGTGAAAGTTACGAACTTAGGAGCGAAAATACAGGAGGCAAGGTTGAGATGGTTTGGTCATGTGATGAGGAGGGAGGACGAATATGTGGGAAGAAGGGTTATGCAGATTATTATTATTATTATTATTATTATTTTGACACCTCCAGGGAGTCCAAAGACTCATGGAGGGAGAGTGTGCCGACAGCATCGAACAATTGGCCCCCTTCCAACTACTAACCGCGCTCAAACTTACTTAACTGAGCCATTAGTAGCAGAGGCTCTACCAATCGACCAACCTTTGCCGGCAAAGGTTGGTCGATTGGTAGAGATGAATGTGCAAGGAAGGCGGAAGCGTGGGCGGCCAAAGAAGAGATGGAGGGAGCTGGTAGAAGAGGACTTGAAGATGAAGAACTTGGATGTGGTGACAGCCCAAGACAGGAAGGTGTGGAGGAGACTCATAACAAACAATGACCCCACTTAAGTGGGAGAAGCTGTAGAAGAAGAAGTGACCCTCTCCATAACGTGCAGTTTACATTGTGTTTCTTCACACTTAGGTAAAGAACAAATACAAGAATATAATTTCTTATTGAGCATAATTTAAATTTCTGACTAGACAGGCATAATTGTACGAGTCAATTCTTTATAAAAAGTTTAAACTTTCATGATAAATCTGCTTGAATGTTGATGGCTGGTGAACAATAAATGTGTCTGAATGAACTTGTGGTACTCAAGTGTGAGCAAATAAAACATTTCCAAACTTGTTTGTTTACACTTGAGGGGAGGATAAAGACAAAAATATTTCTTGTCTAGTATATTTTACTTTCTAAGTGAAAAAACTTACTAATAATGTCTCTCATCCAGAACATTTTAATAAACTTAATGATTTTCCTTATTGTAATGGAAATATGACTTTCAACATTGATTTAGTTCTCATCATCTCAGTTGGTTGGGCTCCCACTGATGCGTTCTCAGTAAAGATCGATACTGGTCTGGGTAGTGACCCCATAATGAATAGTAATATACACGTCCAAAATTAAGTGTGCTGTGGGTAAAGAATCGAAAACAAGAATGCATTTTCTTGTCAAGTGAAGTTAGAAAGTAAATTATGCTTGTAAGGTTTCATTTTCTTTCTTTCTTAACCAAGTGAAACAACTTCGCTACAACTAAAAATTTATTTATTTTGCTGGCTATATGAATTATTCATTTACTTGCTTATGTTATACTTGCTGTTAAACGTGTGGACAGACTTATGTGTTCGTCGAACATGTTTATTATTTTAACGGTATAATAGAACACAGAAACTAAGTAAATAATTAATTTATTAACTTGATGCTGATATTTCGCTGGTATTATAACCAGCATCTTCAGAGCACACAAACACTGTTTGTCACAATACGCGAGACTAAAACAACATGGTGTATTTCAACAAAATTGTAGCAGCAACACAAAGACTAGAGTCCTGATTTTTGGCGCCCTCTATCTGAAAAAAAAAAAAAAAAAAAAAAAAAAAAACGCTATCATATATTACTAGAGTCCTAGAAAAGTGCTAGTTTTTTCTTAATATGACTGTCTCCCAGATCTTCGGCAAGTTGATACAGCCATATTTGTTGAGATTTGGAGTGTGTTTTAGGGCTTCTGTCGCCTCTAAGAACAATCTCTCTGATTTATATGGGTTTCTGTGTAGTACTTTTGTGTTTTTCCAGTTGATCCTGTGTGCAGGGGTATCCAGAGCATGGTCTGCTAGGCCTGACTTCCCATAATGATATTTCCGGACGTATCGTTTATGTTTGCTGATGCGGATATTCACAGTTCTTCCTGTTTGACCGTAGTAGGCTTGATTTACGACCTGCCTCCAACAATAGCTAACAACATACGTTTAGATGTGGCCAACATCCTAATCAAGTCCAAGCCTCCAAAAAATAATATCCCACATAAGGAATTCATTGCTATAAAAGAGCTACACAACAACAGCCAGATTACCATAACAAAAGCAGACAAAGGAAATGCAACCGTGGTGATGAACACAACTGAATATGAAAACAAAATGCACACACTATTACAAGATCAGTCAACATACAAAATTATAGATCGCAATCCCACCAACACACAAAAGAATAAGGCACGAAAATTATTAAAAAAAGTCACTTCCTGGCCCAAAGACACAGTTAACAAACTCAAACCCTTCCATGTTAAAACACCGAGGATCTATGGATCACCAAAAATTCACAAACCAGGCACACCCCTACGCCCAATTGTGGACAGTATAAATAGTCCCACATACAAACTGGCTAGACATTTAGCGAAGCTACTAGCCACCCTAACTAACAATTCTCCCTCCTTTATCAAAAATTCAGCACACCTAAAAAGCATCTTACAACACCTCACCCTAAAAAGCTCAGACTTAATAGTAAGCTTTGACATCACTTCACTATTCACAAATGTACCACTAATAGAAACCCTCAATCGACTGAAGTCACACTTCCCCCCTGATATATTTGAACTATTCAAATTCACAATACATGCAGGATATTTCACATGGAAAGGGAAAATATACAAACAAATTGATGGGACAGCCATGGGCTCCCCCCTTTCTCCCCCCCTAGCCAACTTTTACATAGAACACCTGGAAAAACAAGCAATCAATACACCCACTCTCAAACCAACACTTTGGCTACGCTATGTTGATGATGTGCTTGCTATTTGGCCACATGGCCCTGAGACATTGAAAACATTCTTAGCACATTTAAATAGCCAACATCCAAAAATCCACTTTACTATGGAACTGGAAGCCAACAACTGTCTGCCCTTCCTGGATACACTCATCACACGGCTCCCAGATGGTTCCTTATCATTTTCAGTTTTCAGAAAACCCACACATACAGGCAGATACTTACACAAACAATCACACCATCATCCTTCTCAACAATATGGCATATTAAAAACGCTAACCCATAGAGCGAGAGCAATCTGTTCAAATGACAAGGCTCTCACTGCTGAACTGACTCACTTACGCCACACCTTCTTGGCCAACGGCTACAATCCACAAAAAATAAACAAAATACTAAACACTCCTAAGAAACCCCTCCCACCATCCACCACAGAGAACTACAACAAAACAGTCACCATCCCTTACATTAAAGGCACATCCGAAAAGATCTCAAGAATTCTCATTAAACATAAACTACGCACTACATTCAGACCATGTAGCAAATTAGCCACCCTCATCCGCTCACCCAAGGACAGCATTCCTCCTTTATCACATCCAGGAGTCTACCAAGTACCCTGCTCATGCAATCAAGCCTACTACGGTCAAACAGGAAGAACTGTGAATATCCGCATCAGCGAACATAAACGATACGTCCGGAAATATCATTATGGGAAGTCGGGCCTAGCAGACCATGCTCTGGATACCCCTGCACACAGGATCAACTGGAAAAACACAAAAGTACTACACAGAAACCCATATAAATCAGAGAGATTGTTCTTAGAGGCGACAGAAGCCCTAAAACACACTCCAAATCTCAACAAATATGGCTGTATCAACTTGCCGAAGATCTGGGAGACAGTCATATTAAGAAAAAACTAGCACTTTTCTAGGACTCTAGTAATATATGATAGCGTTTTTTTTTTTTTTTTTTTTTTTTTTCAGATAGAGGGCGCCAAAATCAGGACTCTAGTCTTTGTGTTGCTGCTACAATTTTGTTGAAATACACCATGTTGTTTTAGTCTCGCGTATTGTGACAAACAGTGTTTGTGTGCTCTGAAGATGCTGGTTATAATACCAGCGAAATATCAGCATCAAGTTAATAAATTAATTATTTACTTAGTTTCTGTGTTCTATTATACCGTTAAAATAATAAACAACATATACTTGCTGTTGCATATTTTAATCTTGTGTATTGCTTAAACCATTACCATGGTGCAATATGGTCTTGGTCACCTCTATACCATTAAAGCCAAACCAGTTAGCCTTTGTATCTGCTTAACAAAATATGATCTTAGTTGTATGGTTTAATAAAGAAACACTCAGTCTCAGTACTTCTTGATGCAGCCTCATAGTGCTTGATAGAGAAATACATAATGATTTTAAAATGTTTGTAAATGAAAGATTTTTATTTTAGTTGGAAAGTTGTTTTGAAGACTCAGTCTCTTAATGGGTTCATTTAGAAGATAAGATATTTATGTGAGATCCGGGGATATAAATCTCTGTGCAAGTTTGAGTTGTAGTTTAGTGCTTGGTTTTAGTTTCAGAAATATCTTATTTGCTCAGAAATATAGTATTATAGATATGTTGTCAGATCAAGATCCTAGGTGACCAAAGTGCCACAGTGATCTACACTTGGCTACTTCTGTTTAGTTTTTGCATTAATGATATTGGAAATGATTTCTAGGAGAATGTCCAGTTGTTTTTTCGATCAGTGGTGCTAAACTGTAGTGGAGGGGTAGTATCGATGAATTTAATGTAGAATTCTTCCTGGATGATTTACAGTTGGAGATGAAAGGACTACAGCCTGCAGTCCTATTCCATCTATGGAATAGGACTGCAAGAAACTGATGAAGCAGGAGATATAGGGATGATGGTGTAGAGAGTTATAAAGTTCATTTTAATAATAGGCAAGAAATTATATTAGTGTTTTAAGCTGCTACCCAAACATATGCAAACAAAGGCTGCACATGTACTTGTACATATAAGCTATTGACTTAGCATCATTTGCCTTATTATCCCATGATGCAAAGCACACTTCCTTTCAGACATGCATATTGCTGTGCATTATGGAAAGGGTCACTATCCAGACTAATTTCGATTTTTATTGAGGTTTCCTCAAAGGGAGCTAGGCCCAAGAAGATGCTGATGTTAAATCCATATATTTCCTTTATACAGGTAGTAAAATGGCACATCACTATATTGTTAAAATACTCTTCTTTTTATGAGACATAGTTGTATACTTTTTTGCTTGATTGTCAAGTAAATTGTAATAGACAAGTTAAAGTTCACAGGACATAATTGCAGAAGTTAGCAGAATAGCTCAAAGAATCCCCTAAATGTTAAGGACTACACTGACAATTAGGGATAAAGAAGTTTTATATTATCCCTCTTACATCTAGACTATTGTGCACTGATTTAATTACCTGGGTTGTTGGATTTAGGAAATGGAGAAGAATATCCATAGGCAAATGACCAAAATAGTGATGATTAGCTTATAGAGTATGTATAGATAGGCTTAGGTGTTGTTGTTATTCATAGCAGTACAACACCAGAGGAAAATAATATTTCACTGGATGAAACAACTGACATCCTCATAGCACTTAATTAGAATGTGGAAACATATTCAAACTGGTTGGGAGATGAATTTCATTGTCTAGTGTGAGACCACTTCCCCATTTATTTGAAGCCTGAAGTAGCTTGAAAAAGTTCCATGTTTGTTCTCTAGAGCAAGGATTTACAGATTATGTCAAAAAGCAATAAAAAATTCAAAAATAAAATTAAAAGCAAGAAAAAAAATCCTTAGCCCATCCACAGTACTAATATGCTATTGTTTTACATTCCTTTCATGTGTGGGAGTCATATAAACTGAAAAGGAACTAATGTCCTAACATCATCATCATCATCAAATTCCTGACATGTACCCTCAAGGGGTGTACAGGATATGATAGTACTACATGAAAAACGTACATCATTACTAACTTCCTATCTACAATTTTCCTCCAAATCGGTCTGTTACTTGTCAAGACTCCAATATTATCATTATCAGATCTTATATTTCTATCGTCTAAGGCAGCGCTTCCCAAACTGTGGGCCGCAGCCCTCTTGTGGGGGGGGGTGAAATAATGAAAACAAATTGAAAATGTTTTAAGACGAAGTAGTTTTTTTTATCTTAAAAAAAACGTATTTTATTATTTATTATTTCTTTTTTGTTATTTTTATATTTTAATGAGGAAAAAAATCACACTTTTTCTTTTCTGCATGAAAATTTTGCTTCCTGCATATTTCGGCGCTTAATGAATATTAGTAAATGTATGCTTATTCATATAAGTTTCATTTCAAAGCAGAAATCTAAGAATTGCAGTTTCAAATATTTCACCTGATATTGACTTTTTCTGTAGCAGTATTGAAAAATGTTTTTAATTCTTTCTTTGTTACTAATCGTTTAATGTTTCATGTGCTTGTACTGCAAATGTACAATAGCAATATATAAATATATGAGATAATGTGCGATGTAAGATGCTAAAAATGTAATATTTGCAATATTCGCTGTGTATGTTTTGTATTGAATATAAATACAATAAAAATTTTAATAATATATGGCCATATTATGATTTTTTTTCGAGGGGGGCCGTGAAATATTTTAGTTTCTCCAAAGGGGGCCGTGACATCCAGAAGTTTGGGAAGCACTAGTCTAAGGCACCTTGTACCATATCAATCCACCTATCTCTTGATCTTCCTCTGGGTCGTTTTCCTGCCAACCTGGCAGAGAACACTTGTTTTGTTAATCTTTCTGTGCCCATTCTGACCATACGACCTGAGATTAGCTCTGCTAATGCATTCCTGGATGCCAACAATGTCAAGTTCTTTGCTAATATCCTCATTTTTAATATGATATTGCCATTGATCCATCTGTTCACGCCTCTAATCTTTCTCAGGACTCTCATATCTGCGGTCTCTAGTCTTTGGTCAAGTGTTTTACTTCTGACCCAGCTCTCAGATCCATAAGTTAAAATTGGTTTGAACACTGTCTTGTATACAGCTAAATATAGAAAAACCAATTTAGAAAAAATGTCCTAACAAGGTATCTTCTTTTTTAAATAACGAAACCTGTGGTGCGATCATAATTAAAAGAAACACACGTATTAACCACAGTGAAAATTATTTAATTGTAAATATTTCATCCTAAGTATCTTAGGACATCATCAGTACAGTAGTTTAAAACAATAATAGGAATAACATACAGTTAGGGTGCATGATTACAATAGAATCTCATTAAACGTGCGTAACGTGTTACAAAAGTAAAAAAAAAAAAAAAAAAAATATATTTAACACAATTTTGTATGACAATTTCCCATACTTTAGGAATAGTAAGAACGTCATTGCGGTTTAAGTTTGGTCTGTGTAGTAGGGCTTCAGAACTTTCTTTGTATAAACGTTCATGTTTATATAAAGATCTATGTAAAAGTTTAGACTTTTCCCAATGGATCCTATGGTTTGGATTTTCAATTCCGTGTTGAGAGAGGCCAGATTTCTACGGTTTAAAAAGACGATGTGGTCTTGATGCTCCGAGATGCGTTTCACCTTTGATGTTGCCTGGCGTTTATGAGATTCCATGCTAATGCAAATTGTCTTACTTTGGATAGACAGGTAGGTCTGTTCAGAAATGCATCTCGGAACATCAAGACCACATTCGTCTTTTTAAACCACAGAAATCTAACATGGAATTAAAAATCCAAACAATAGGATCCATTGGGAAAAGTCTAAACTTTTCCCAACAGATACCTTAATTAAATTTTAATTAAGATATCTTCTGTGTGTGTGTGTGGGGGGGTTAGTTAGCTAACATGTTTGCTAACTAAAATTATCTCTAAATTAATCTTTTAAAAGCCCCTCAGTAATTTGAATGTCTCTCCCCCTTTCTGCCTATCAATAAGTTTCTGTAACCCACAAATCTTTAACCTGTTCTCGTAAGGTTCATTCCATATATCAGTTACCATCTTGGTCACTCACCTCTGGATCCTCTCTACCTCTTCCCCATCACCAAGGAGGACCCCCCCCCCCAGATCTGCACTCAGTACTCAAGATGTGGTCTTATCAAGGCTCGATAAAGAGGAATAATAACCTGCTTGTCCCTGCTCATCAAAATATTCTTCAGTAACCAAGTGATCTGATGAGCTGCATTAGCCACTTATGGGATGTGTCTCCTAAACTTTAACTCCCTATTCACTAACACTCCCAAGTCTCTGGCTTCGTCAATTTCCTGAAGTACAGTTCCACCAAATGTGGTATACTGCTGATAATCTTTGACCCCAAAATGCATACTTTACCCTTTGCCACATTAAACTGACATGGATTCTCCTTTGCCCAGTCTGCCAATCTATTCAAATCATCCTGCAAAATTTTGACATCATGTGTATTCACTATTGCTCTATCTAACTTTGCATCATCTGCAAATAACTGAACAGTTCCTCTCAGATCCTTTCCTCATAAATGAACAACTTAAAAAGCAGCGGTCCAAGAACAGAACCCTGTGACACACCACTAGTCACAGGCCTTCTTTTGGACTCTACTCCTGAATAAACTAACTCTCTGATATGCATTTTTGTAAATTATAGAGACAACTACCATGTTTGAATAAAAACTTTAGTTTAATATAACTAAAATCTGCATTTGACGTTTCGACCTTTATGTCAAGGTCATCTTCTGAAGCATACAACTATATACAGAAAATAAGCTACACTACAATCAAACTGGTTTGTTAAAGACACTGACCAACCGCTACAACAATTGTTGGCCTGACCTCTGGTGAATAAAAAATAATAAATAAATAAAAAAATAAAAATAAATTATACCTCAATGATAGAGTCCTATTATTAGTGTTATCTGTTGGTTGTAGAAATACATTGGGCACAATAACCAGTATCTATCGATATACATATATTAACATCATGTACATTCCAGCCAGTTGGTATGGAATGGTTTCTAATACTAGCTGAAGATTGGCTAGAGTCCTGACTTATGCTGGATCTTATATATTAGGTAGGCTGAATGTGTGCCATCCAGATCCTTGGAATTTTCATGCCATCTTTGTTGTTGATATTTGGGTGGTTTATCAGGATTTTGCAGGCTTCCTTAAATTTCCTTTCGTACCAGTTTTTTGTGTGGTGTAAAGAGTGGGTGCATTTCCAGTTGATTTGGTCAAAGGTGTTGAGAGCACGTGGTCTGAGAGGCCTGCTTCACCATAATGGTTATATTTAATGTGTCTAATGTGTTCTTTCTTGCGTATAGGGATTGTCCGTCCTGTTTCACCAATGTAGGTAAGTTACAGGTGCAGTGGATGCAATAGACTCCAGAATGTGCTAATGGGAGGAGAGGATCCTTAGAGGAGTTGAATATGGTTTTAAGTTTAGTGGGTGGTTTAAAGGTGGCATTGAGGTTATAATGTTGTAGGATTCTGTTGATTTTTTCTGATAACCCTTTAATGTATGGGATGGCTATGGTTTTACTGTAATCTAGATTCGTTTTTGTTGTTGTTTTATGGAGTATTTTATTAATCGTGTTTTTGTTATAGCCATTATTTATGAATGTGTTGCTGATGATTTTTAGTTCTTGTTTCAGAGCTTGCTGGTTAGAGCAAATTGTTGTAGCTCTGTTTTTAAGGGTGTTAATGACCCAATATTTTTGTGATGGGTGGTGGTATGAATTAGTATGTATGTATTGGCCAGTGTGTGTTGGTTTTCGGTAGACCGTGAAGGATAGACTACCTGAAGGAAGACGTGTGACTAGGAACGGGAGCGAATTTTGGTTTTCGATTTTGATGGTAAATTGTATGCGTTCGTGTTGTTTGTTCAGGTGGCTAAGGAATGTGTTTAGCGTTTGTCGCCTGTGCGGCCAGATCGCGAACACGTCGGCAACGTATCTAAGGCAGACTGTCGTTTTTGGCATGACGGAATCAAGAGCCCTTTGCTCAAAGGTTTCCATGTAGAAGTTAGCGATTGGGGGGGGGGGGGTAGTGGTGATCCCATGGCTGTACCTTCTTTTTGTAGGTAAAATTTGTTTTGCCACACGAAGTAACCAGACTGTAGTACGTGGGCAAAGAGGGCCGTAACGTCGGGCAGAAATTTGTTCTGTAGTAGGAGAAGTGTGTCATTGATGGGAACATTAGTGAAAAGGGCAGAAATGTTGAAACTGACTAATAAGTCGTCTTTGTCGAGTGTTATGTTTTTAATTTTGTTTATAAAGTGTTGTGTGTTTTTTATGTAGGAGGGGGAATGATCTACCAACTCATTGAGTGTTGCTGCTAATTTCTTGGCTAAGTGGTAATTGGGACTGTCTATTCTTTCCACGATTGGTCGAAGGGGCACATTTTGTGTGTGTATTTTCAGGACCCCATATATTCTGGGGGGGGGGGCATTGTGGGGTTTGAGTTTTTTAACCGTGTCTTGTGGCCAAGAAGTGACGGACTTGAGTAGTTTCTCTGTTTTATCCTTTATCCTTTTTGTAGGGTTATAATTTACCATTTTATATGTGTTGTTATTGGCTACTAGTTGATTCATTTGAAGTACGTATGTTGACCTGTCAAGGACAACAGTGGCATTGCCTTTATCAGCTTTCGTTATTATTATGTTTTGTTTCGCTTTTAATGACTTAATTGCTGCTAATTCTGTTTTTGTGAGATTGTTCTGTATGGTTTTCTTAGTGTTCAGGACATTACTAGTTTCTAGTCGTATTTTATGTGCATATTGTTAGGTAGGGACCTGATGCCTCTTTCAATGTGGTATATAAAATCCAATTTGTTTACCTTTTTTAGGTGCTATTGCATAGTTAAGTTCTTTATTCAGTAGCGTAAGTTCGCCATTGTTCAGGGTGTGGCTTAATAGGTTGATCACATGGTTCTTGCTTGCCGGTGGTTGGTCGCTCCTTGTCTCCCTTGTTTGTTGTTCATTGTTGGTGTTTATCGGGCAGGAAGTCTTCCTATCGATTGGATTCCTGTGATTGGCCGCCATATTTTGTCATTGTTTCAAACTGTGGAATTTTGTCTTGAGTTTTTCTTTATTCTTTTCCTGGGTATATTTGGCCGAATTGTAACTCTCTGATATCTCTCCATCAACCACCTTCCTTTCCATCTCACCCACCCTATATCCATCCCTATGTGCTGCAGTTTACAGTAATTATCAACCAATCAGCATATCAGGAGTCGTTGTCAAAGTATTGAAGAAGTTGGTCCAGAGCAAAATGCAGGAATGGATAGATGAAAATGGGATACTGTATGGGGACAGCATGTTTTGTGAAGGGTAGATTATGCCTCAGTAACTTGCTCACATTTTATAATACAGTGACAACTGAATTGGATAAGAGTTTACAGCAGCAGTCTTGGAGCCTCTTTTATGCAATGGAACTGTTTTCCCCTCTTTCCATCCCCTCGGGACTAACCCAGAGCTAAGACATAGAGTGAACAATATGGTCAAGGGCACTGACAATTCCTTTGCTGCTTCACGAAGACTTGAGCTGGTATACCATCCAGTCCCACAGATGTACTCGCATTAAGGTTCTCTAATATGCTATTCACCTCAGTTCCCGTAATAAGCCATCGGTTCCCTCATTCCTGCAATATCACTGCCTGGATGATTTACTCTTGCAAAATGTTCACTTAGTAATTCTACTATTTAGACTGATTCAGTTATCTCCCTACCATCAGCATTCCTTAAAATTATTCTGTCGTATACAATTTTTCTTTTACTTACAGCATATCAAAAGAACTGTTTGGGACTTTCTTTAGTCTGCATTGCTAACTTCCTTTCATAATCTGCTTTTGCTTTTCTTACCACGATAGTTACCCTTCTGGCTTGTGCCTTATACTGTTCGTCTGCCTGCTGTTCACTTTTCTCCTTAAATAGTCTCCACTGTTGTTTCTTTTTATGCAGCTGCAGCTTAATGGTATTATTCATCCATTTAACTCCTACTTGATTCACTCTCTGGTAATTAACTTAAGGAATTTACAATGCATAAAACGGATATTAATTAAAGGAATCTTTAATGAATACTTTCAATATTTCAGCAACGTCACGTTGCCATCTTCAGGAACATACAAATATGGTATGTGCACGCAGGCACTAACAAAAGCAAATGAGGAAGAAGGCTAGAAACTAATACTGTTCCTAAAATCCTAATGGTGCCCCTTAGCGGGCTAATTGTGTTGTTTTGGCCGTTGGGCTGAAGTTCTCATGATGTAAGTCTTCCAAATTTGGGGCAGTCTCATGCACCCAAATTTGTTGAGGTTTGGAATGTTTTTTTAGAGCTATTGATGATTCAACGAATAATCTTTCTTACTTGAACTTGCTGCAGTGTATTATTTTTGTTTTCTTCCAACGAATTCTATGGCGTGTATATTCGCTTTCCTGCCTGTTTGGCCAAAGTAGGACAATTTACAGCTGCAAGGGACCTGGTATACACCAGATAGGTCTAGGGGAAGTGGTTGGTCTTTGATGGAGCAGATAAGGGATGCCAACTTTTTATATGGTCTATAACAAGAAGTTAGGTCATATCTTTTGAGGATATTGGTTATTTTCTCAGAGGTGCCCCGGATGTAGGGGATGGTGATAGATTTAGTGTAATCTTTATTGTGAAGGGGGGGGGTTGTGGTTTACTGGTTTTAGTATTTTTTGGGGGTTGTAGCCATTGGCTAAGAAAGTGTTAAGGATGTGGTGTGGTTTAGTTCAGTGGTTAGGGCATCGTCATCTGAGCAGATTAATTTTGCCTTGTTATATAGTGTTTTAATAACCCCATATTGTTGTGAGGGGGGGGGAGGAGATTGCTGGTGAATGTATCTGCTGTATGGTGGGTTTTTTAAAAACAGAGAAAACCAAAGATCCATGAGGCTGGCGAGTGATTAGAGTGTCTAGGAAGGGGAGGGTGTTGTTTTCCTCTTTTTCCAAGGTGAACTGGAGCCTGGGGTGTTGGTTGTTTAAGTGTGTTAGGAAGGAGTGGAGTGTATCTGAGCCATGTGGCCAAATAGCAAACATCATTCACATACCAAAGCCAAATAGTGGGTTTTTGTGGGGCAGAGTTTAAGGCTTCAAAGGTCTCCATAAAGAAGTTGGCCAAGGGTGGGGAAAGTGGTGAACCCATGGATGTCCCCTCTATCTGTTTGTAGTTAATTTTCCTTGCCAAACGAAATAGTCTGAGTTCATTGTGAACTGAATTAGAGCTGAGATATCGGGCTGAAATTTGGCTCGGATGAGTTCTAGGGTTTCCTTGAGTGGGACGATCGTGAATAGGGAGGAGACATCAAAACTGACCATTATGTCATTGTGTTGGAGTGGGAGGTTTTCTATACTGGCTTTGAAGTGGGCTGAGTTTTTTATGTGTGATGGTGTGTTGCCAGTATAGTGTGTGAGTGCTTTGGCTAAATGTTTGGCTAATTTATATGTGGAGGAATCAATGCCATCCACTATTGGATGTAATGGCGTATTTTGTTTATGTATTTTTGGAAGTCCATATAATCTGGGGGGGGGGGTCTAGAGTTAAAAGGTTTTTAGTTTGTTAGTAACTCCCACAGGCCAAGAAGTGACCTTCTTAAGGAGTCTGTGTAGAGTTCTAATCTGGGAGCTGGTAGGATTATATTCAATAGAGAGGTAGGTAGTACAGTCTAATAATAAAGCTTTAAGCTTACCTGTGTAGTTTTTTTTGGTTGAGAACCAACGTGGCGTTTCCCTTATCCGCTTTGGTGAAGGTATTCATTAAAGTTTCCTTTAATTAATATCTGTTTTATGTGTTGTAAATTCCTTAAGTTAATTACCAGTCATGTATGACCAACGTATAAGCCTTGCTACAAGAATTGATTTACTCTCCTGACTCTAGGTATGCAGTCAGCCATTACCTCACTTAAACACTCCTTTATCATTTCCCATGCACTATCAACATTCAGCACTTGTAGTTTTACATGCCATGCCACTCCTGAGCTTGTCATACTTACCAGCCTGGTAATTCCACATATTCCCTGTCTTAACTGAAAATTCCATACATTTAGTCATCTCTCAGGTCAAGACCATATGATCACTCTCACCAATTGGTGGCAACAAAGTGCATTGGATGAAGACAAGATATGTGTTCTTTAGTGTGAGTGTGATTTTAACATGTAAGAAGAATTTGATTGGCTTATGTTGTTGCCATGTAGAAAGCAATTTTTGTGTTTTCTCCTTTCTCCTTTGTCAATTCAAGAAGGAATAAACATTTCTGTAGGAAGCAAGAAACTGAAATTCCAAAAGTTTTATCTATGTCGGATCATAACTGTTAGCATACATGTTTGAAGAAAAGCTGTGTAGAATGGAGTGGTTGTTATTTGAAGTTTTATTAAAGAATATATTGGTACTTGCATAGTTAAGTAGTTGATTTGATATTGTATATATTTGTGTTTCCTTTTCAGTCTCTTAATGGGTTCATTTAGAAGATGAGATATTTATGTGAGATCCTGGGATATAAATCTGTGTTCAAGTTTAAGTTGTGGTTTAGTTGGTATTTTCTTTTTATTTTGAAATTATTAGTTGAACTTCTCAGAATGGAGGGAATATTTACAAATGGTGCATTGGTAGGATTATGTGTACAAAGAAAGAAAGTAAAAAATTACACTTCACCACACCCACATAGGAGAAAGATGAAGGTTGCTAGTTGGATGTGTGGTTTGAAAGTTCTCTGCAATATAATCTCCATGCCACTTTCAAACTGCATGACCATCTAGCAATCTTCATGTGGTCTCCTAAGGATCAACTTCATCCTTGCACTTGGAATGCATAATCCTGGAGTTCATAAAGTTCCTTGTACATGCAACTTAGCCTACTTTGAAGAAACTGGTAGATCTCTTAAAATTAACTTTGAAGAACATAAAAACTCCATCTGGAATCATTTGTTGACAAGCCAGGACTGGCAGACTGTGGCACACTTGGCAGTGAAAATTTCTGTTGTGACACACCTATGTTTTTAATGCTGGACTCTACTGCAATTAACCATGAATTTATAGTATTTTACAATTTATGAGAGCCTGTGTAGCTCAGTAGAAGTGGCGTTTGCACTCTACGGCGCTTGACCACACAACGAAAGGAGTTCAAATCTAGTCGCCAACTAGAGGAACTTTATCTAAGCCTTTTTTTGACATGTTCCCAAGTTAGTCGATCTCTGGCAAGGACTAGCAGATTTTTTCTCCCGGAAACTCGAGAAAATCGGCCGTTGAACCCACACTTTTTCAGACACATGAAAAATATTGTATTAGGGTTATGGACCATGAGATAGCGGCACTTGCTAACCGCCTTCTTCACTGCATACCGATTAATTAGTGATAGCCTTGGGCCAGCTGTCCTGATTGGCTACCAGTGGAGATTGAACTGCCCACTCAGTCTCCAAAAGTTAGATAGGGCTAAAATGGTCTCGCCTACTCCCTATATGGGAACAAAAAGGCATTGGCTGTTTTGTTTTATGTTGGTTTTTATTTACAATTTATGCTACATTTTCTATTACAGTATATATTTTTATAGTAAGACATACAAAAATAGAAAATTTGGGAGAGATTTTAATTTTAATATGCAGGTGCTTTGTTTTCAGTGTAAAATGTTAGCCTTGGAGGCACAGATATTCTTGCACACACACACACACACCAATTATATTAATTATATGATTCTAGGTAAGGCTCTCACACTACATGACCATAATCAATAAATTGATAAAGGATTAAACCAAGAATTTCTTGGCATCTTTAATTTTAAGTATAACCAAGTGGAAAAACTTCCAACAACTGTCTCTAATCCAGAGTATTTTAATAATAAGGTGTGACACCTTTTTGCTACTCGTATATGAAAATATGAAAATATTTTGCCTTTGTATCACAAGGCAAAAAATCGCTTTGATGATTGACGAGGATGGATGTGTTCACTAGATAGCTGCAATCCTTTAGGTTTTACTATTCTACTTTCAAAGGTGTTTCATGATTCTTGCATTGCACTGGCTCCAACCCAGCTTTAATTCCTACTGTCTGCACGAGATGTGTACGAGGTCATTGGCAACATAGGTCCACCCATGAAGCGAACCAGTGGTGGACATTTCTAGGGAGATAGGCAATTTGTGCTGAGCCAAGTAAGATCATGACGTCACTCCTACACGCACAACACTACAACACCTTTTGATTTCTGCTAGTTGACTTTCCCAGCCAACAGGATTGTGCTGGCAGGTCCTTGGACCTGCAGGATCATAAAAGCCTCCCACACTTTTTACAGCCTGTAAACAGCTCTATCCAGCAGGAGATGTTAGTTCGGCATGGAAAACCTAAAAGAACAAATCCAGATCCTGAATAGGGAGTAGGCGCTCGACCTACTGAAGATATTAATGAAAAAATTTGAAACTGATTGGCCAGGTTTCTTAAACCTGTAGCCCAAACAAATGACTGAGATGGTGTGGATGAGGACATTGCGAGAGAATTCACAACTGTTTCGGCCACCAAAAACTCCCTGCCAAAATAACTCACAAGGGGGAGCATTCATATAAAAGGCGAAGAACAACAGAAGATCGAATTGAAGAAGACTCCCAGATGACTCCAAGACAGCCAGATGATCAAAGATTAGGGCCCCTCCCCCCCCCCCTGTTATTTTATGGGACAAAGAAAAATGGACTTCTGTCTCATCGTTCCTTATGGAACATGACATCAAATACTCCTGGGCCAAAAATACCGATGAGGGAGATGAGATTCAACCTGCCACAGTCATGGACTATAGACAAATGACAAGATTTATGGACAATGCAAATCTTCCATACCACACCTTCACTTTACCAAGCAAAAAGAATCTGAAGGTGGTGCTTCATGGGGGTCGCAGAAGGTTTCACCGCTGAGCTCACTAGCCAGGGCCTGACCCCACTTAAGGTGAGCAGAATGCTCAGGTCAGATAGAAGACCAATGCCTTTAGTGCTGGTTGAAATCATCATTACTCAAAAGTGAATCTATGAATTGACTACTGTATGCAGACTCAAAATATCAACAGAGTCGCTTCAGAAGAAAGCATCAGCTGGGCAGTGTCACATGTGCCTGAAGTGTGGCGAAAGCCATCCAACAAACTCGTGCACCAAGCCAAGATGCATAAACTGCGGAGGACCTCACCTTGCTTACTACAAGGGTGCATATCCCATCCAAAAAATCGTGGGTCAGCAAGAGCTAACCTTGCCTATTCCCCCCCCCCCCCCCCCCCCCCCGCAATGACACCATAAATAGTGAAGCAAGTCGCTCTCCTGCCCGAATCACCTCAGCTTCAACAACACAGGAAGGAATGCGACCCTCATCCACAACCAAAACATATGCCAAGGCTGCACGAACTAAGACTTATATCTCACGAGCAAGAGCAAGCTCCAAACATCAATTTTAACTGCTTCGATTGCCACCATGCTGCGGAAATTCAGCAAAACAATCTCCTCACCATCTTCCAGGAAGAGATTCCTACAAGGAACCCAATCCATTTCTACAGCTCTCTGCCATGAGTAAAAACAAATTCAAACCAAATTCACTTATAATTGTAGCATGGAATGCTAATGGGCTGTCAAACAAAATCCTGGAACTGCAAGAATTCACAAACATGTATAATCCAGACATTTGATCATGAGTCACACTTCAGACCATCCAACAATCCAAAACTAAGAGGATATCTGTTATACAGGACGGACGGACAGACGGCACTCTAGTGGAGGAGGCACAGCCATATTCGTCAAAAACTACTTAAGCCATAACGTTATAACCATCCCTCAAACTTTGAATCTAGAAATAACAGGTATAGAAGTCCACACCAACAATACAGGTTGAATCAAAATCTATGCAGCTTACAATCCTCCTAGCATTCCACTATTGACATCTGACTTGGACTCCATCTTCTGCTCCACAGACTCCATAATTGTTGAATGAGACTTCAACTCTAAGCACACATCTTGGTTTGGCTCCTCAACCAATGCAAAAGGCCATACTCTATATAACTACACAACGCTCAACTCTGCTGTGTAGGTGGACCTACCGAGCCCACCAATTACAGCCCATGAAGAGGCTCAGATGTATTAGACATCACCATACTCAAAAACATCAGTAATCAGTATAAATTGGAAACGTTAAATGTGCTGTCACCATAATCCCATTCAGTTCAAACTAGGAATGTAAAACCAGTTCTCTCCCTAGCACTCTTTTATAGAATGGGACAAGCTCTCTAAGGTTCTCCCAGAGTACATCACCCCACTACTTGTCTTCTGCAAAAAAGAGGAGATAGACAAAGCTATAAACAACCTAACAAGATAAACTAACAAAGCAATAGCATCAGTTATGCAAACCACAGTCTTCCACTCATCCAGTCAGATTCCAAAGGAAATTATGGACCTGATCAGAACGAAAAACAAAGCCAGAAAGAGATACCACAACACAAGAGCCCCGCAGAAGAAAACAATATTAAATATTTTAAATAGACAAGCCGAGAAGCTCTCCAAAAACATAGAAATTTGGACTGGGAATCTAAACTTACAGAAATCAACCCAGAGGATCAATCCATCTGGAAATTTTTAAAACTTCTACATACTAAAAGACAACCCCTGCCCCCTATGTAGACTAAACATGGAATTGCACATTCAGATGAAGAAAAAGCAGAAGCTCTAATTGAAAAGCAGTGTAGCCCATCATGTGAAAACTTAAATATTAACCTCATTTACAAGGTCCACCATCAGGTTAGAAAAGCCTTAAGACAGCCTAAGGATAACTCATATCTTATCCCCCCCCCACTACTCCAGCAGAGATAACCAATATTATATCCCACTTGAATAACAAAAATGCTCCTGGTCCCAACAGAATACTCAGGTTACTTCCAAGGAAGGCCATAGTTCATCTAGTTAATATTACCAATTCAATATTAAGGCTCCGACACTTTCCCATAGCCTGGAAAACAGTTGATATCGTACTTCTGAAAAAGCCAAGTAATAACCCCAAAATTACAGACTCACCAGTCTTCTTTCCAGCCTTGGTAAAGTTAGAGAAAGTCATCCTAGTAAGATTACAAGAAGCAGTGGATAAGCTTAAAATTATCCCAAATGAACAATTTGGTTTTCACAGAAATCACAGTACAACAACAGATTCACTGGCTAACGGAACACATCATCCATAGTTTCGGCTGGCACCTCCATACCGCTGCGGTGTTTTTGGATATTGCCAAGGTCTTCGATAAAGGCCTTATCTTCAAGCTTTTAGAAAACAACATGCCAATGACTTTGGTAAGATTAATTTATTCATACCTTAGCAAAAGATACATGCGAATCGAGCTAAATGGAATTGTCTCATCCAGGCACAAAATTCTAGCAGGTGTGCCTTAAGGTTCCCTTCTGGCCCCAATGCTGTTCTCATTCTACATGCAGACATCCCTCTAAACTCGAGAACAATCATTACAGCTCAGTATGCTGATGACACCGCTATTCTAGCAAGATCTCTCAACCCTTGTCTGGCAATTAGCAGACACAGAGCAGTATCAATACATCGGAAAAGTGGTTCACCGACTGGAGGATTCAAGTATAAACCCCCACAAAAGCTCAGCCATATTATTCTCTAGAAGGAAGGTTCACATTAAAGAAGACATCCTGCTCTCTGGTCTAAAAATTCCATGGCAGACAGAGACCAAATATCTCGTCGTACAGCAAGCCAGGTAAAAAAAAAACTTCTATTTAACAGTCGCATCAAGCTCATATGCCCCAAGGCATCCAAAGTAATAGGTCACCTCTATCCCTTGATCAATTCCAAGAGTAAACTAAACACACAAAACAAATTGCTACCATGGTTTATCAGAAATTCGCAGATCCATCAAGAAACTGACATTCCATACATCTCCCCTTCTTTATCATCTAGTAGCAGAAAAATTCTTTTTCAAGTCAAGATCACACTCTAACCCACTGATCTCCCAAGCTGTCAATTACAACGAAGCAGAGTACTTCAAATACAAAAGACCCAAGTCCATTCTACTCTCAGCTGAACATAACTAATACAATTGCCCCCCCCACCCCCACCCAAGGGCGAGTGTAAGGCTCATAAAACACACTTCTACAAACTTTTCTTTACAGATAAAGGGGAATAAGAAAAGCAGCATTACTTCACCCATCATGAGTAGCGTTATATGCCTTTGTATCACCTGTGGGTCTGGCTTCAACTGACAAGATCTCTATTTTTGGCAAGATAAGTACTTTGGTTTTCTTTCGTTTGTTTTTCACTTTGATTTTATTTTACTGGTGATAGTGGTGGTTTCATTTCCACTAGCACTTGTTTTTTAATAAATATTAAGATTGCTGGTGGTGCAGTTAATACCTGCATTACGGGATTACTTTTAGCAGTACCATGGTCACCATTTTATAGTAGCTCAAATAAAGCGTTTGCTGATAGTACAGAACTATTTCTGTATCATGGAATTATTTAATTCTCTGTCTTATAGAAAGTTTTTTTTTTTTTCTTTCTCACAATCAAACACAGAAGTTAGTCTTTTTCCCACTTGAGATAATGGTACCAGTTCCTCCAAGTTTCCCTTGGAGGAACTGGTAACATTATCTCACTGTGAACTCTAGGAATTGAAATTCCCGGATGTGAGGAAGCGACTGGTAACTAAGTTTTTAAAAGAAATAGACAGTGCAAACGAGATTTATTCTTTTATCCTTATGGCGGAGGGGAATATTTAATTAGTTAAAGATGTGGAAACAAGGGACAAACTATTACAGGGTTTTACTTTTGAAGGCAGTACAGTTATTCCTGTAATAGTCGGGAGCCAGGTAAAAACAGTAAAAATAGAAAGATTTCCGGTGGAAATATATATATAAAGAACTGTAATGAAATTCTTATACAGACATCTTCGAAATGGGGTAAGATCAGTAATATATGAAAGGGTTTATCAGGTGAAGATCCAAATTGGTTTTCTGGTGATGTTACCTTCACAGTGGATATGAAGTACCAAATTTTGTCAACATTGGTACAACCCGAGTTATGTTAAACTATCCCAGATATGTTATGTTAAACCCAGTTATGTTAAACTATCACAATGGCAATGCCTGCGTTGTGGTTTCATATGATCACTTGGGTGGTAACTGCCCCAAATCTAAATGTTTCCACTGCATGGAGATCGGACATATTGCTAATATTGCTAATCAAACCCTGTCAGAAATGCAAAAGTTCTGAACGCTGCATTAACACCTGTCCTTTTAGAACTTTGCGGAAAGAGTGATAGCACCGGTAGAACCAATTACAACACCATATACCAGAGAGGCATAATGAAGAGTTCCCAGATCTTCAGTCTAGTAAAGATTGCACTTTTAAACAAACTACACTTGGTAAAATCACAAGAAGTGCATGACCAAATCAGCTAGAAATTAGCCCCAAAATTCCAGATCTGCAGAAGCAACTTTCCCAGTCAAATACTGATAGAACATTAATCGAAATTACCAATAATGAACCTAATATAACAACTGAACAGGTACAAAATGAAATGCAAAAATATGCAACTGTTCTACAAGAAGAAACAGAAAAAATAAGTAAGACAGCTGAAAGAACTTAATATGCAGACAAGATCATCAAAAAGGAAAGATGAATTAATAAAAAAAAAATTGAAAATAAACAAAAAAAATTAAATAAAGGAACTACATCTAAAAGAAAGAGAAGTAATAAAAAATGTAAAGATGGAGAAGGCTGTGGATCATCAAATGAAAACTCTTCAGGCTCAGAACAGTTTATGGATTATGAAGAACCAAATCATGCTAATAAAGAGAAAGGAAGAGATACAATTAAAGAAAATATAATAAGGTTTACCGATTCAAAGTTTTCTCAGTACAGTTATTACCTACATGAAAAGAAAATAACTAACTTCCAAATCAAGAACAATAGGCATGAAATTGAAATAATGGAAAGCAACTGTAAAAAAACTGGAAAACAGTTTACAAGAAGCATGTTACACAGTTGCTCCTTCACAGATTGAAGACCTTATCGGTTCATCCAAAATTTAGAAGTTAAAGACTTACTAGTAACGCTTCAATAATCATAGCATCACCTCATTAAATGTATGAGGATTCTACAGGCAAATTAAACAAATAACTATATGGAAACTTATGCTATGCCATAGTATCAGGTTTTTGTTTCTCCAAGAAACATACTTCTGCACATATATCCACTTCTTTCTTATTGGAGCTTTGGAAGATTTAACAGGGCTGGAGTAGGAGTTCTTATTCTTGCCCCCCCCCCCTCCTTGGGTCATTCTGTAATATCCAAAGGAATGCAGAAGGGAGAAGAATCTTGACAATAGATTGGAAATACTATGGATGTGTAATAAGGTTTATAAATGTTTATGCTCCATCCACTGGAACAGTTAGACAAAAATTCTTCCAGGAATTGGAGCCATATTTATATGGTGCCCACTATATCATAGCAGCTGGAGACTGGAATTGTATTGAAAATCCCACATTAGACAAAATAGGAAGACACCCCAGGAGTGGGAAAGTGTGATATATTCACAGTTAAAAACATGTCTCGACAATGCTCAACTAGTAGATATATGGAGATTCGAAATCCTAATCTCTAGGAATACACGTACATGAATCAAGGTATTGGTACTCTTATTGTTTGAATTTATGTCTCTTCTTCTCTTATAAATAGGATAATTCAAATAAAACATCTTGACATCAACATGTCAGATCATAATCCAGTTCTTCTTAAGTTCCACTGCATGGCAAAAGCAGAGATCTCTTCTGGACCATGGAGACTCCCACCAAATTTTCCGTTGATCTTTTCAACTAAATTCCAGACCGTCTGTTCAAATTGGAATAATGTTACCTGGAATTGGGATATGTGGTTAAAATTCAAAGAAGAAGTAAAGCAGAATATGATGGAATGGGGAAAGGAACAGGCTTTCCTCAGAAAAAAAAAGTTGAAAGACCTGTATAAAGAGAGAAGCTGGTTCGTAACAAACCATTGCAATGGTGTGGAATGTAGCAACATCATTAGAGAACATAGAGATAGAACTGAAAAGGCAGAAACAAGTAGAAGAAAGAAATTTTGAGATATGAATACAGCAGCACTTAGCAGATAGCCCTTCATCTGCATTCTTCAATAGACAATTCACAAAATTTCGCAAAGAAAGGACTATCACTCAAGACATTCTTGACTCCAAGATGACTCATATCCAAGATGGACTAGACAGACCCATTACAGCATCTGAAGTTACCACAGCCTGTAAAGAATGCCAGATAAGAAAATCCCCAGGACCTGATGGTCTAGAGATAGAACCAAGTGAATTTGTAGCAAACCATACTGTCCTAAACCTAATAGAGGTCACACCATAATCAGCAGCTGGAGAACTATTTCTCTATCTAATACTGACTACAAGATATTTTTCTGCATTATCAATAACAGGCTCAAAGTGGGAATGAGATACATAATTAAAAGCACACCAGGTCGAGCAGTAGAATTTAATCTATTTCTGCTACGTGATGTAATCCGCTTAGTTAACACAAAAAAGCAGTCGGTTGCAGTGCTATCAGTAGACCTTACTCAAGCATTTTATAATGTCCGGCATCCCTTTCTATTCCACGTCCTCCAGCAAATTGGTGTAGGTAAAAAACTGCTATCCGTTATCAACGGAGCCTATGCCAATTCAACCACCCACATCCTAATTAATCGGTTCCTGTCAGACCTGATAAAAATTCGAAAAGGAGTCGAGCAGGTTGCCCTCTCAGTTCACTGCTCTTTGCATTGGTTCTTGAATGTTTCTTACAGGAAGTAAACAATACACATGCTGTGTGAGGAATGACAGTTCCTTCAACTATAAAGGAAAATATGGTATTAGCATATGCCAACGATGCAGTGGGAACTTTGAAGGATAATGATTCCATATATATAATTTTTGGTATTTTGAAAAAATTCGTCAAAAGAAGCGGATTAATTATTAATGCAGAAAAGACAAAATTAAAAGATTATTTAAAAGTTAAAAGTAAATGGGATCTTGGAGGTATTCCTTTCGTACTAGCCTCTAAGACCAGCCTCGTTATACTTAGAATTCCCTTCTCCACTTATCCGATATTGCCAGTCCAAGAACTTTGAAATGTTAGAAGACTGGAAAATAGGGCCACTCCTTTTCTTCTGAAGTCACAGTACTCAAAACCATAATCTTTCCTGCTCAGTTGTACATAATAAATATTACAGACATCACAGAAGCTGAAGAAAAGCAATTATATAGTAAACCTCTACAATTTTTTTGTCCAGCTGATATCAAGAAGTTAAAAAGAAATTTCTTCAACTATCAAAGAAGCATGGAGGATTTGGACTTCGTCTTAAAATTCTGCTATTTAAGCAATACAGCTTCTAAAATTCATGAAATATTGCAGACTGATCACACATGTGCAGACCATCTCCGGTACTACTTGTGTTCTTCCCCTGTTTGGAGTTAATAATTATATAAGTCCAAAAAGCTGAGATTGTTCCTGAATATTGCAACACTCTGTGCTTAATTCTAAGACTGCTAAAACACTGGAATTCGCATTTATTCCATTTAAAAAAGTAAAATTTGGTATAAAGAAATCTTTAATCTCTTTCGCCGCAAAGTTACACAGTTAGGTATGGATACCAATATTTTGTTTCATAACTTGATGAAATCCTAACAGGAGGGATCTTGCTTGGAGAATTGCATATGGCTGCCTTCCAGTCAGTGCCATCAAATGGAGGTACTTTAACATCGGAGATCCAATCTGTGACATCTGTTACTGATTGGAAACAGTAGAACATGCATTCTACAGCTACCTTCTTGCCCTGTGTATTTGGAACAGATTATGTAATGTGTTGGGCATTCCATTACTTACAACAGAAAAGGTTATTTTTTTATAATACCTACCACCTGTCAGCAATGGGAAAAGAATTTTGATTTTTATAATTAATCAATTAAAATACCATTTATGGAAGATTAGAAAGAAATATGGATTTGAAAACCAGCAATATGACATCCAAATGCTTTATGATATTGTTCAGTCAGACGTTTTTTGTATTTAGAAAGAAGCATTCTGGGAGATATCAAATTTATCACTAGATGATGTAGTCCACCCACATTATGCAATATTCACCAGGTGGGTGGGGGGGGAATAGAATTCTGTCTATTCTATTCTATTCTGTTCATCCTCTTAATTCAATGGTCTTATAGTCAATTGCAGGGATAACTGGAGAGCAATCCCAGGCAGAGAAGGCAGTTAACCCAGATGGGGGATAACCACCTGGATATCAGTCATATTTGCGCTTTAGTTTCAATTGGTCTTTTGGTTGTTTATCTATATGGGATTGGTTAAAAAAGGAAAAGTGATAGCCTTTGGCTATATGATTATATAAAAGAGCTGAGGCCTTTTCTATATCTCTCATGTTATCTATCTGTCTTGCTTTCTTCTAATACTATCAGGCTCGCTTGCATCCCTATACTAACTACTCTAGGCCCATGATTAGCAACCCTTTACTTTTTCACCTCAATAAAGGTCGAAACCGGTTTGGATGGTGACTCTTCCCATAATTCATAGCATTATATATGTCTGCAAGGAGATGTACTTTGCATTACGGGATGCTAAGGCAAGTGATGTGCTGTCATTAGCTTCTATATACGAGTTGCCCTGTCCTGAAAATACTTCAGGCACAAAGTTTGTTTGCTTATACTTGGATAAAGGATTAAACCAAGAATTTCTCAGCATCTTTCATTTATAGTACAGCAATCCCTCGATTAGTGCTTCATTTTTTTTCGATACCCAAATTCGATTAGTGCGCCTATATACATCTTAAAAATAAATGTGACAGATTTTAAAAATTTTCGATCTGTACATTTTTTATGGCTAACTATTTCAAATAGTTTTTGTACAATCAAAGTTTTTAAGCAGCACTGCTTAGAAATTGACCGTGGTGAAGAGAGAACCAGTAAAATTTGCAGAAGAGGCAATAGGGCCATACCGTCAGTTGTATGAAAAAAGAAATAGAATGCCTGCCAAACTACATTAGCTCAATTCTTTGTTAAGAAGCAGAATAATAAATTTATGTTCTGAATATGTTTTATTGTCTTCCAACTTCATGGTTTTCCTTTAACTAGGCCCTGAGACACCCTAATTCTTTTATTTAAAAAAATTAAGGGTCAAAAAAGAAATATGAGGAACGAATTATACATTTTCCCATAGGTTATTATATTCGATTAGTACGTTTTCAATTAATGCGCCTGTTTTAAAGAATGCATTAGTCGCACTAATCAAGGGATTGCTGTATAACCAAGTGGAAAAACTTCCAATAACCATAACCAAGCATGTTACCTAAACAGCCCACAGTACTTGATGATGTAATTGCTGTCTATTGGTGGCACTTTAGTTTAGCATTTGCAGCAAAATAAACAAATGTTGCATAAATATTGGACTGGCAAATTTTTTTATCTACTCTATACTATAAAATGATAAGCTGAAATTGGAAACGGATGTGATGTTGGCTTGAAACGTAGGCTGTAACGTTTTTGTCAAGTTATTTGAAGCATTTTGAAACTCAGGGGCTTCCCTGCGTGTCAAGTCATCGGAATTCAAGGAGAACTAGCCTACCAGTCCAGAACACGGGGGGGTTGGGCGCCATAGGCGTCGGGGGAG
This sequence comes from Typopeltis vanoorti, assembly GCF_054136105.1. Classification (NCBI taxonomy): domain Eukaryota; kingdom Metazoa; phylum Arthropoda; class Arachnida; order Uropygi; family Thelyphonidae; genus Typopeltis; species Typopeltis vanoorti. The sequence goes on from NC_143572.1 coordinate 8,195,616, forward strand.
AGCCCCCCTAGTACAAATATAATTGTATAAATAGGCACAAGTGCACTGTGATTTGGATGAGAACATTTTTTATATCAAAATTTGGCAGCAAACCTCTGGCATTCTGCCTGGAGCAGTGTTTCTCCTTTGATAAACACTTCCCTAGGCATTCCTTCACGCAGGATTCCTCATAACTAGCCAAAGTGAATGAGATACTTGGACACCTTAGGATTTTTCATGGATCAAAATATCATCAGCATTCTGCCTTGCATCGTGTAATTGCATCCCTTAATAGTGATTGTAGAGCCATTAGAATTAGCCTTGTATATCACTTGACTTAAAGTATGCTGTGTTACTTGGAATTTACTTCATTGTCTTTCAGTATTTAAACTTTTTGTGGCACAGTTTATTTATTGTCTATTCCCAAATATAAAAACTAAATTTTCATATGTGGGAAAATTATCAGTCCTGAAACTAACCACAGATTAGCTTTGCCAATGAATTTATTTAGTAGTAGTAAATTTGATGTCTTTTCTGTTCTTTTCAAATCAGTGCAATGGAACAACACAACTTATACAACTTATGTTCTTTCACTTTACTGACAAAATTTCAGCAATTATTTTTGCACAATATTCAAATGCTTGCATTGAAAATTATGTTAGATATGTAATTTTTTTATTTATTATTATTTTTTTTCCAAATTACATTATAATGATCATGACGCTTCTTTTTTAGAAATGAGTTTTTCTGTTTTTATGAACAACAAATGATGCTAAATTGCATTATTCATTGTGAGACTTATTTAATATCAAAAATTTTTATCCAGTGATATTTCATTATGAACTTATTTGCTTCCACTTAAAATTGCAAAAGATGATTTTTTGCTTTTGTTTTTTTTTTAGTTTTTTGTTGGGTGAACATTCCTATAATATCCAGTGCTTAAACACTGCTGTAGATTTGATGAATATAGCATAGTATTTATATAACTTATGCTCATTATGAAGATTTCCATTTGCACCCTCCCTCTGCTCTTCCCCCCCCCCTCTGCTGCTGGAATCAAATTATAAATAACTACTCTGTCCAATTTTCTACTGGTTTGAAAGTTTATACAGACAGTATTCTAAATCTATTACTTCATTTTTGCAAAAGAGGTAAGATAAGGTAATAATGTATCTTTCAAAGCAGGTACTTCTATTTCTTTGCAATCTACAATCAGTTGTTCAGCTATTTGCTGAAATTATTTTTAATTTTATAAATACCATGCTGTATTTTCACCATATGTAAACTGTTTATGTGTATGGCACACAAAAGGAAGTTCAGTAGTGTTAGTCTTTTTCCTAAAAAAATTGCTGCTAGGTTGTTATTTCTGAAATAAGCTATGTTTTAGAAATACTAGATAATAATCCTCTCAACTGGAGGAAAAGGCTAGATTATTCCCACTGCTATTGAGAAAGAAAAGAAAGAACACTTCCAGAAGTCATGCTGAAGAGCTTCAATCAGTAGGGCAGAATACATAGCTATGTCTTGTTTCATTTTCAATTGATTGATTAGCAAACATCCTAAAAAGAAATAGATATTTCTTTTACAGGCTGATACAGTATTTGTCAAAATAATTGTTTAATTTATAATAATCAATTTCACTTTTATTATATAAAAAATTATAAATTATTTGATACAGTTATCTTGGAAAGAAAGAAGGATTTGATTTTTTTAAATAAAAAAAAAAGTGTATTTTTGTTATATAAGCATTCGACTTTTTTTGGGTGGATCGGGGGGGGGGTGCCCACTTATTCTGCAGATATTTCAGATACAGATATCTGAAATATATGTACCTCCGATTAGTGCATTATTTTTTTTTCTATACCCAAATTCGATTAGTCTGTCTCTAAAATTAAATTAGTGCGCTTATATACATCTTAAAAATAAATGCTACAGATTTTAAAAATTTTCTATCTATAAATTTTTTATGGCTAACTATTTTAAAAAATCACTCACCAGAATGAAATAATTTAGTTACCGACATAAAACATTTTACAAAGTTATTTTTTAATGGCATACAGTACTACACTATGTTCCAAATGTACTGCCAAAATTTATGTCATCTGCTAATTACATAGCATTTCGATGATCATATCTCACGCCTCCTTTGCAATTGTTTTCCTTACTTTTTTTATTTTAAAGTATTTTCCCAACCTTTCATCATGAATAAAAAAATTAGTGAGCAAAAAGTGTAAGTGTGAAAATTATTCAAAAAGTAACTCTTTGGAAGAAAATTTTGAAATAATAAAGAAAAATGAACAAAGAGTCCAGAGCAAAGATAGGACAAGAACACAAAAATTGGTGAATCAACTATAAGAGCAATTTTAAGCAAAGCTGCTGAATACAAAAAAAAAAAAAAAAAGGTAAGGCTGCTTCAAGTTCATCATGCATGCACTTGAAATCAAAGTATTATAATGAATGAATTAGAGACACTTCTTTCTAGATGGATTGAAGATTGTAACCAAAAATGGATCCTGCTAAGCACTGACCTTATTAAATCAAAAGCATGAAGTCTCTTTGTAACCTTGAAAGAAAGGGCTATCAATGATGGAAAAGAAAAAGAATTCCATGCTAGTGTGCTGGGTGGTTTGAGAGTTTCAGAAAGAGAAATAGCCTACATGATATTCTAATCACAGGCGAAGCTGCAAGTGAGATAAGGAGGTGGCTGCAAATTATCCAGAGATTTTGAAGAACATTGTATAAGAAGGGGGCTATTGTGACCAACAAATATTTAATGTCAATGAAACCAGCCTTTTTTGAAAGTGAATGCCTTCCAAGACTTTTCTGGCCAAATCAGAGAAATCTCAGCCTTGTTATAAAGTTGCAGAGTTGAATGAAATTACTGCTAGCAATATGCAAGCTGTTTGGAAGCACATTCTTCGACATTGTGCAAATGATTTTATGGCCTTTTCAAATGAATCTAAGTTAATTAAATCTCATTCTGAGAAATTAGTGATTCTGACCTGCTAAATTTAGATCACAGCAGAAAGATCCTGAAGAATATGAAGAAAATTTAATTACTGACAATCCCAAAGAGATTTCACAGAAACAGTTTGAAAATATTTTTCGTACTATCGAAGTTTTTAAGCGGCAATGCTTAGAGGCTGACCCTGATGAAGAGAGCAGTACAATTTGCAGAAGAGTAGAAGAAGCAATACGGCCATATCGTCAGTTGTATGAAAAAAAGAAACAGAATGCCCAGCAAACTATGTTAGCTCAATTCTTTGTTAAGAAGTAGAATAATAAATTTATATTCTGAATATGTTTTTTGTCTTTCAGATTCATGGTTTTCCTTTAACTAGGTCCTGAGATATCCCCAAACCCTTTTATAAAAAAAAAAAAAAGGGTCAAAAAAAGAAATTTGAGAACAGTTATATTCAATATAATTGTTCCCCAATTATATTGAATATAATATTCAATTAATGCGTTTTCGATTAATACACCTGCATTAAAGAGCGCATTAATCGAGATATTGCTTAATTTGTTTTCCAAACCACTCCCAAGACAGCTGTTACAAATGTAAATCACTTCGGGAACATGCTCATACATTTTAGTGTAAAACAGTAATTAAAGTATAGCTATTTCTAAAATGCCACATATCTAAATTAGCAGTAAATGTATTTATCAAATGTGCAGTGATTTCTTTTTTGGTACTAAAAGAAAATTAGTTTGGAAATTGGAAAATTGGAAAGAAAATTTGGAAATTAGCTTTGCACTAATTTCCAAAGCTTGTGTTAAAAACTTATTTTAAAATATTCTGAAGAAAAAATGCTATCAAGCAAAATTTATTGTGAAATAAATATGGTTTGAACGTTTTCTTTTATTTTTCTTGCACTGTTCTGATATGTGGAAATATCCATGCCATGTCACTATGCTTACAGATTTTGATTTAGCACTGTTGTTGTTTGTGAACAACTCTCTCTGCTTTTCTGACTAAGAAATTATGTTAAATTGCATTACGTTCTTATTTTGAGCCTAATTTTTAAAATATCACAAACTTTATATTCAGTAGTATAAATGCAGTTAAAAAACGAAACATTATTATTGTTGTTGGTAGTGACCCTTCCCATAATGCATAGCATTATACATGTCCGCAAGGAGATGTGCTTAGCATCATGGGATACTAAGGCAAGTGATGTGAAGTCAATACCACCTTTACCACGAGTTGCCCAAGTCCTGAAAATACTTTAGGTGCAAACTTTGTTTGCTTACACTTGGATAAAGGATTAAACCAAATATATAATTTCTTGGTATCTTTAATTTATTATTATTGTTGTTTTTTTTATTATTTGTAGAGTGCTAACTTCACTAATAATTCTTTTTCTTAATTGTTGTGAAATATGTGGTAAAATTATAATATTTATTTCACAATGTGTATTTCACATTTCAGTATCTGAAATTTATAACTTAATTTTACCCATCAAGAAATGAAATAATTATTCTCTTACACATCCCAGTCACTCTGAAAAAGAAACTTTTATTTAATGCCGTGTTGGACCTCATTTAGCCCAAATTATAGCACATATGTGGTTTGGTGTAGATCGATGTTGAATTGCATCTATATACAACATACCAAGCATTCACCAGACAGTCCTTTTACTGGCTCAGATTTGATGGAAGATGACTTTGCTCCCGGATCTTTTTTCTTAATATGTCCCCCTACATTCTCAACGGGGTTTAGATCTGGGGGTTTGTGGCAGCCAGGTGAGATGGTGGAGGACACTGTCATGTTTGCTGAACATTTCTTGCACAAGTGATGGACAATAGTATTGTCATCCATGAAACAACTGTCACCTGCTGGATCAAAAGTCAACATTGCAGGATGGACTTGATCAGCAACAATGTTCAGATATTCCTTTGAGGAGACCCGACCTTAAAGCAATATCAAGGGACCCGTTCCATACCAGCAGAACATGTCTCACATCACGACACCACTTTCAGAACCTTGAGTTGTGTTTACAAGCCAAGCTGGGTTCATGGGGGTCCTGCTAAGCTCTGCCTACCTCTATACAGAAATGGGTGAATACAAAATGTGTGCCATGATTCATGTGTACCATGACTTTTTTCTAGTCTTCCAGTGGCAAGTCATAGTGTTCCTGATACCACTGTAAACACTTTCCATTTCTTTGCAGAAATCAGTGGTTTTCATATAATCATGTGACTGCCAATACTGATCCTCTTCAATTCTTTACACATAGTTCTGTGAGATATGGGTTGGGAGCAGCCTTCATTAGTAAGGGGGGGGGGAGATTTCTTTTCCAAATTAATATAATGCCAACTGGGTTCGCTGAGTGGATAGTGTATCCGCCTCCAGCCAAAAGGCTGCAGGTTCGAATCCTGCATGGGCATGGATATTTGTGATTGTCTCTGAAAATGCTAGTGGTGGTGGGCAGTAGATGGTGATGGTAGTTGTGGTTTGCTGTAGTTGACAGGTTAAAGGATTATCGACCGACAGAGTTGTAGAGTAGGTGGCACATAATAATAATAATAATAATTTCAGTATTATGCTGTTTTGTATCAGAAACATTATACAGTTAATGTCTGCAATAAATTCAGTTGCTGTCCCTAATGCTGATGTTTAAATGTTCTTTTTATTAACAGATGTTCCACTTCTCCCTTCATTGACACAAGAAGAAAAAGAAGAGGAGGAGGAAGATATGCAAGCAGAAAGAAAAGCATCTCCTGTGAGAAGACCTTCTGGGCCACGTAGTCCCAATCCCTATGAAACAGATGATAGTAGCACTATGCTCCCCATTTTTGTTGCCATAGGTGCCTTTATTCCACTGCTGTTTTGCCTGTGCAGGTTGTGATGTAATTTTTTTTTAGATAGCACAATAACATGTTGTTTTCTTGTCCTGAGAAAGTGGCACTTCATCTTTGTTATACAAAACACTTCCTGGTGGGTAATGTATGAACAAATGTTTGGAATCTGCATTTTAGGTTTAGGGGGGTTCTGTTTATTTTTATATATATTTCATTTTGTATTTGAATAGTACCTTCATGGAATTGGAAAAATAATATACAACTCCTATTTATATAATATACAACTCCAAAAGAAAAGATAGAATTTAATATGCTAATTATAATTAAAAAAAAAACGTATATATATATGTATATCTTAATGATGATTCATTCATGTAGAAAGTTTCCTGATTTCATATTACATAACTGATGCTGCTAAATATATTTTTTAGCAATATAGCAGAACAACTTTAATTTAAAAAAAAAATTGGGGAATAGCTGAATGCTGAAAAATAGTATAATGTAGTATTTAAAAATAAAAAAAAAAAGAAAGGAAAAAGAAAACTTATCGACTAAGTATTTAAAGCAGATGCCATTATTTGGCAGCAGGAAAATATATTGAGAAAGTTTAGCTTTATTCCTGTTTGAGGGTATGTAATTATCATATTAAATATATGAAAATCATAATTCATCTTAAGTGTTTTAAATTTAAATTACATATGTGTGAAAAATTAAAACTACATATATAAGAAGCTTTCCTTTTATTAGAAAAACTTAGCTGCAAATATATATATATATATATATATATATAATTTTTTTTTTTTAAATTGGAGATGGTGATGTTGCTGTAAATACCAAGTGATTATAATTTAATTTTTCATTTATGTGTTGCAGGTGTATTATAATTCTGTGATAATTACTATGGTATATGTGAATGAGAATTGTAATATGGAATTCCTCTCCTGTCTCTTTTCCTCGGTTGCCATCACCCACCGCAACTAATCAGATTGTTTTGTTTAAGTTTCATAAGCTTGTTTGAAGTTGTTTTAGTAAATATCTAGAAAAAAAAATGTAAATAAACCATAACGTTTGGTGTTTATTTAATATATGAGTTTTCCTGGGATGTACTATATTGTCTTGAATTGAATGTGAGGAATGTGAATTAAATGTATAAAAAGATCACACCCATTTTAAATACTGATGGATTTTAAAGGTGGAGATAAAATGAAACTTAAGATGCCCAGTATGCAGAAATGAATCATTTTTCTTATTGATGTATTTGCAGTGTTCTCTAATATTTTTTGTTTCAATATTCATTTATAATAAACAATTCTTAAGTAGCTAGGTCTCCATAAAGTCTTATATCACATCCATATTCATTTGTAAATGCTTATGTTTGTTTTTTGTTAGCTGCTTTATACTGAAATGTTGTGTATTTAATGTTTTAAAAACTAGTATGTTCCAGCCTGTTATACCAGACAAGAAGTTCTTGTTTTAATCCTTCATCCAACTGTGAGCAAAGACAATTTGCACAAGTATATTCATGTATTTTAACTAGGCCACTTGTTATGTCGAGGTTGTTGACTTTACATCAGTTGCTTCAGTACAGTAATTCATAACACTTCCTTTCAGACATGTATATCGCTAAGCATTATGAGAAGGGTCATTTCCAGACCAATTTCAACCTTTATTGAGATCTCATCAGTAAGATCAAAATACAGAAAGTTATGGAGGTTAAAATCAATGAATTGACTCAGAAGTCATATTTTCCATATACAACTAGTAAAATGCTGTACCACCATATTAACTGTTCCAATTGGTTCCAAAGTAAGTTTATACTAGACAATAAATAATATTCATTTAAGATGCCCAATATGCAGAAATGAATCATTTCTCATAAATCCCTTTCTGAGGTCAAATCTCTATATAGAAGTATCCTAGTTGTGAAGATACTTCATGCACAAAATGTTTTTGCTTTTGGGTGGAGGATTAAAACAAGAATATAATTTCTTGTCTAGTATAATTTACTTTGTAACAAAGTGGGAATACTTTCTGCCACTATCTCTGCCCTGGAGCATTTTAATAATTTGCTGATACACCATTTTACTATTTGCATATAAAATATATGACTTCTGAATTTGTGTAATCTCAGTTTTACCCTGAGTCTAGCTCCCATTGATGAGATCCCAGGAAAGGTCAAAACCTTTCCACATGTATGGCAACATACACATCTGAAAGGAAGGCACTGTCAACAGCAACTGTGTACATGTAGTCATAATGATACTTTACACACAAACGGTAGTTGCTTACTCTTGGTAAAGGATTTAAACAAGAATATAATTTCTTGTATAATATCATTTACTTTTTTTTAACCAAGTGGAAAAACTTATTAATGTATTTTCCAATTCTGTTATTGTACTTACTATGTCAGAGATGGGTAAACCCATCTCTGGTTTACCTCTTTCTATTCAAATAAGCCATAGTTTGCTTCACTAGAAACCATATAAGAGTAAAATAATTAACTGTCTTTCTTCATTCTTAATGATGGTGCTTTTCTACCTTTCATACTAAAGGAAAATTGCATAGTGCATATGAAAGTTGTCCATGCAGAGAAAAAGTTCTGCTCTGTAAATTCCCAGAGGATTTGAACTAAAACTTATATTTGAGTTTTTTTATAAGTATGAATTATCCTGATTAAAGACATTTTTTTTGCCACTCTTGAATCCTTGACCTTTTTTTTTATATTTCACAATTTTTTATGAAATATGTGTTTGATATGTTAGTCTCAAAAAATTATTCTATAACTCCACACGCAGCTTGTGGTGAAGGTAATAATTGAGATTGTGAATGCTCTTTACTGCTAATAGTAATAATGATATGTAGATATTATTTTAAAATAAGAAGCATTTTAGTGTGTGTGTGTGTGTGTGTATGTGTATATATATTGCTCAGTAAATATGTATACAATTTTTGGCAGTATCTCGTTTTAAAAAATGAGAAACTGCAAGATTTTATTGATATTTTACTGATTGTATAACACTGGAAAAACATAGTAAGCAATAGTTTTATTCATTTTACATGGAAATAGCAATTAGTAAGTAAAATAGTTCTTATATTTAAAATTTTTAGTTTACCAACAGAGAACATAAATTAGACTTTTCTCCTATAATATCTCTGAAATGTAATAGCAAGATGTGAAATTTTGCCATCCCTCTGATCTTTGATGCATTTTGTTACCACCTGAGACTGGTGTTCTTGTTAAATGTTAATGTTTGTAAGATAGAAATGCTCTTAAAGTTAGTATTTTTTTTTTTTCCTTAAGGTATTTTAAACTCATTGCTGGTGAGACACTCAAGGAAACTTTCAATTTTGCCAAGTGGAAACTTGATCTCATAGTTTTAATAATTATAGAGCATGTGAAGGTTAATATTTGCATTGAACATTTTAGCTGCCAGCACAATCTGTAGGGAAAAATGCCTTAATGTAAATTTCTATGTTATATCTTCTAGAAAAAACTATATAAAGTACTTATTTCTTGTTGATAGCTTTTATTGTTTTATAATTGCTGACATTTTATTTTAAAAGTGGGATGGGACAAAAAGTTATTTTGTAGCACATTAAGCAGCTCTATAGCCAAAGATTTTACTTGAGTGTATCTCCAGAATGCAAAACCAACAGATATTCTCCCTCTCTCTCTCTCTCTCACACACACACAATTAATTAGTTGCTAAAATTTTGTATTAGAATTCTATTTGAAATGCTGTAATATTTGAGATGATGTTTTGGATGACATTCTTGAAAGTTCTCTTGTTAGATAATAAATTTAGTTTAATCCTTTATCGAAGTGTAAGCAAACAAAGTTTGCCCCTGAAGTATCTTCAAGACTGAGGCAACTCATGGTAAAGGTGGACCAAGCTCTCATCACTACTTGTCTTAGTATCTCCCATAATGCAAAGCACATCTCCTTGCGGACATGTATAATGCTATGCATTAAGGGAAGGGCCACTACCCAGACCGGTTTCGACCTTTATTGAGGTCTCGTCAGTGGGAGCCAGACCCAGAGGTGGTGATACTAAGGTGGAAGCAATGGAGAAGTCATATTTACCTATACGAGTTGCAAGGATTTAGAGAAAGATGTTGGAAGGTTGTTTTTTTTTCACTTGGTTAGACTATAATAAATTTAGTTTAATCCTTTATCCAAGTGTAAGCAAACAAAGTTTGTGCCTGAACTTCAGGTACAAACAAAGTGTAAGCAAACTTTGTTTGCTTACACTTGGATTAATAATTAAACAAAATTTATTATAGACTAACCAAGTGCAAAAAACTTCCAATATTTTTCTCTAAATTCAGAGTAATTTAATAATAAGGTGAGACACCTTTTGGCAACTCGTATAGATAAATATGACTTCTCCATTGCTTCCGCCTTAGTATCACCACCTCTGGGTCTCTGGGTCTTGCTCCCACTGACGAGACCTCAATAAAGGTCGAAACCAGTCTGGATAGTGGCCCTTCCCTTGATGCATAGCATTATAGTTGTCTGCAAAGAGATGTGCTTTGCATTATGGGAGATACTAAGACAAGTAGTGATGAGAGCTTAGTCTATCTTTACACGAGTTACCTCAATCCTGAAGATACTTCAGGAAAAATCTTTGTTAAAAACACTTAGAACAAAAATGATATAACCACAAAAAAGAAGATATCCTAAAATCCTTTAACCTCCCATGTTTCATCAAATTGTAATAATTTGTTCTTTTTTTTTTTTAGGATATATAAGAAGACATAAAATTAATTAATTTTTATTCTAGGTGTTTATCAGAACTTTCCAGACCCCCCCCCCCTGTAATATAATACAGTCAATTTTTACTATAGTGAACTTGTAGATAAACAAAGAATAGTCTGTTATGTTTGGAAGGTTTGGTGTATCAAATTTCCTTTAGAATATTATTCATTACTTTGGAGCTTTAGTAGTCTGTTATAAAGAGCTAATTCACTATAATAGTGTTTCCAATAAGTGAAAGTTGACTGGAGTTGGTTATTCCATGATGATTTCAAAATCAAATGTCATTGAATGTGGAACTTACATTTATGGAACAAATGCTAGTTATTAATACCTCCAAAATCTAATTCTAGTAGTAATTCCATTCATGTGCTTATGTGATAGAACTATTGAGAATTAGTCTGTTATGTTTGGAAGGTGACTTTATTTATATCTCATTTTCCATTTCTTTTTGACAGGCTAAATTTGTGTTACTTGCAATAAATTATTATTTTTATTTTCTTCTTAATTTTTTTTTTTCTCACCGTACATAGTTGCAATTTGTTTTTATTATTGATTTTTGAGGCTAAATAATAATAAAAAAAATTATTCCCATTACATAACTTTTATAATATTGTAAAGCTATTTCTAAATTACTAATAGAAATTTTGACAGTTTTGCCTTGTAATTTCATTCTAAAAATAAACTGGTTCACAATGTAAAGCAAAGATATAAAACAAATGATAATATCATTATTGAAGTCTTACTCCACTTATGTAAGAAATTAGAGAAACTGTTTCTTATGAAGACCAGTAGAGAAAAAGAAAAAAAAGAAACCAAAATATGGAATATTCCAATCCAGTGTCATGTCCGACTCTTGGTAGCTTTGTAGGCAAGTATTCCTGCAAAGTGTTTCTGGTGAGATTTTTACAGGATAGTTCACCACTGCTCTCTTGCCCCCTCCCTATCTTATCCAGGCTTGGGACCAGCATATAGCTGACAAATCAGGCCTATGGTTGGGTCTTTAAGTATTCACGGCTGCAAATCCATGTGCGTTCACAGGGCTGGTTTGCCTGTTCTATGGGGACAAAAAAACCCAAGTTTCCAGGTGAAAAAAAAACTACTATCTCCATATGAGACCAGCTAACTCGCCTTTAGTCGGAAGAGACCAGATAAAGGAAAGAATCAAACCCAGGTCTTTCCACCAAAGGGCTTGTCTATACTGACTGGGCTACAGAGGCCGTAATAAAAATTAAGGCATTGATATAATAATATCAAAGTAACACACATTGAGATAATCACTATAGAATTGTGAATGGTAAGAGAGGATCTGTTTCAAGGTAAGTGCATTATTTATTTATTTTTTAGATTTTATTTCTTTTTATCATTATTTTGAAGCAAGAACAACTGAAAATAATAATTTTGATTTCCAATTTATAGTGAACTTACGTGCTGCATAACTTTTGATACTAATAGTGCTGGTATTCAGAGTTTAAAATTTTTTCAAATTAATTTGTTCTCAGAAGAGAACAGTCGAGAAGTCTATCCCTTTCTCTCCCTTGGATGTGTTCTATATAAATGATTTTATTCACTAATGGCAACAACATTGATAATAGAGTAATTCCTCAATTATGAATTCACACTGGAAAATTAGTTTGCTGGTCAGATAATTCAGATGACAGTTAACTGAAGGTGCAGTTATTTTAATGCTGTACTAGAAGCTCATTGATGTACTAACCCATTCTAGGATTGGTTGACTTGAGGGTTTTATTATTATTTGAGGCAGATAATTTGAGATATCACTTGGAGTTAATGAACAGCTATTTCCAAATATAGATGTCATAAAATATTCAAAATGATTGAATAATCACTTGTATTGTGGTATATGACATTTTTTCATATGATACTGATAAAATTGATTCAAAGAACTTGCCACTTGGATTATTTATGAGCGTTCTTGTTGAAGCAACAAGCACTATATTAATTTTATTTTCTGAAATAAATGTTTAAAACATTAACTCATTCTCTGAGGAACTAAGAAAATATCCTACAAAATGTATTAATATAATTTTATGTTTAATCATAACTGCAGCAGTTCTTCCAGTAATAAATAAAATTGAAAAAAAAGTTTGTGCACATCAGTTACTTTAAGCAAAAACTGAATATATGTAGCCATCTGGTAACAGTTTCAAGTGATACTGAAAGAGAGAGAGTGTGTGTGTGTTGTATCTGATAGTAGTATGAGACAATAAAAATTGCTCACTTTTAAAGATAATTTCTAGTTATTGCAATCTTTGTGTATCTCTTCCTTCCTTCCATGTTTTGTCTAGGATGCGCACACTTCATTGGAAACCATAAAGTGAGATGTGGGTTATTGAAAGGGTGTTCGATGTTGGTGAGCATTATAATTGTGCTTTACAGTATGAACAACACAAAAATAGCAAAATATTTATTGAATGGTTAATTCACTAGATTTCAAGCCAGCATCTTCTAAGTATAAAAATCTTGCTATTGAATACAAAGCCCTTTGTCAGTCACACCCCTCCCTCTCTTGACATTTTTGAAATATTCAAATTCACCATACATTCAGCTTATTTTTTCATTAAAAATAAAAATATACAAACAACTAGATAATAGGTCATTGGATTCTCTCCCCTCTACTTGCACAGCACTTAAACCATTAGTCCAGCTATATTATGCAGATGATAATGTTTGCTGTTTTTTCCTCACTGACAAGACACACATGGCATACTTTTTTTTTTTTTTTTTTAAGTATATTTGAATAGCTAATATCTAATGGAAGGACTATATCATTTGTTGACATACTGGTGACTTATCTTCCAAATGGTTTTTCTGTTTATAGAAAACTTACACCCACACATTGGAAGATGCTTACATAAGCAGTTGCACTATCATCCTAAAACCTTCATACATAGCCAGACCTATTTGTTTTAATGATGCAACCCTTGTTGCAGAACTCAATTACCTTTGCCACACTTTTTAGCTAATGGCTAAAATACTACTCATTCTCTCTCCCATCTTCCTTTGCCTGACATATAGGATCAAAACAAAACTATTCCCATCCCTTATTCATAATACAAACCTTTCCATACATATCCCATCTCTTATGTTGTCTGGGGTACATATTATTATTATTCAGGCCTCCATGGAGTCAAAAGACTCTTCATGGGAGGTCCTTTCTAAGAAACACAAGTCTATCAAGACTCATCAAGGGAGGTCCCTCCTAGGAAACACAAAGTCTATCACATCACTCGTTAAACACATTGACCGTTCTCGCTCTCACCACTCCATCAAGCAATGCATTCCATGGTTCAACCACCCTCCATGCAAAGAAACCACTCCTCACTCTCTTGCTCACAGTTTCCTTTCGTAACTTCCAGGGATGACTCCTTGTCATGACTCTTTCCCGCTGTTCAACCAAGCGAAAGAACTCCCCAGTGTCAACCCTGTAACCACCTCTCAACAGTTTAAAAGGCTCAATCATATCACCTCTCCTTCTTCTATCCACCAAACTCTGCAGTCCACACTCCCTCAGCTGATCCTCATAACTATTCATCTTTGTTATCCGCCTTTGTACCCTTTCCATAGTTAATTTATCCCCTTCAAATCCTGGGGACCAGATCTGAGAACAGTGGTCTGATCAGAGTCTTATACAATGGAATGATAACCTTTTTATCTCTGCAGGTCAGTGTCCTCATTATTGCCACAATCCTCTGTTGTTACCTTCACTACCTTTGCAATTCTACTTGTTCTTTTGACATTCATACTATGAAGCACAACTTAAAAAACTGTTTCTGTGATGCAGTAACCATTTGTACTGACTTTCTGAGAACCTAACAAGAATAATCTTAATAGTACAGTATTGTTAGGTTCATAGAAGGTCAGCACAAATTGATTATTCAGTATGAAACATAAATATTGTTTCTTTGGTTAAAGTGCAAGGAGAGTCAGTGATTAATGTGAACATAATCTTAAAAACAAAGTATAGCTTATAGTGATTCCTCAATTATTCTACCTTTAAATTAATGAATCTTCAGTTATAACTAAACCATGAATGGGTTAGTTTGTCAGTAACTTCTGATATAGCACTGTGTAGTTTTACCTTCAATTATATGAACGAGAAATACCTCTCCCACTGTGGTTGGATAATTGAGGGATTGTTATGCTTCTTAGTTCACTCAGAAAAAATGCTTCTCACTTCAATAAAAGAACTTAATATAACATAAAGACAATTTATTTTAAGGTAAATAAGTATTTAGCTAAGCTGTATCCATTTAATAATTTCATTATGTAAATAGCTTCAAAAGAGCATAAACCTCAGTTGATAATAATAGCTTATTATATGTAAGTAATTAGGAAGTCGCTTGATAAAATACTAGTCCCTCGTGTTTACCCTCTTTTCTCATTTTACTCTCAGATATTCAGAAAAAGCAGTCCTCCTAAAATTTCATCCATTTATTTTGTTATATGCAAATAAGAGAAGCTGGGCTATCCTCTCAAAAGAAAAACATATCCTTTAAATTCCCATAATTGAAGGTGAATATTGTATAATGATGCAAATTCTTCTGCAGAAGACAGCTTGGCCTTTCAATATCTATATATAAGGCCTACTCGTAATATAATTGTATGGTAAATGTTGAAAAAGCATATTGTAATCACAGAACACTGTTCATGTTGATTAGAAAACATTTTTATTAGTAGTTTGCTTTGGAGATGTTTATCCATCATGTAAATCCAGCCCACTTTTGTAGCTCTTAACTAATATTAAAATGCATTATTCATGTTTTACAGCAGAACATTGTTTTATTAACTTGAAATGTATTTGATAATTTATGATTGTAATTTATTTACATAAATTTTGAAAATTTATGTAAATTTTTTTCAAATTTACATAAATTACTAATACACTTGAAATAGTAATTCCATTAAATAAATTAAAAATTGTGACTATTATCTTCATTCAGTTGTTTATTAGTGGTATTCTTATGAATAAGTTTAAAAAGAAAAGACCAGTTAGAAAATCTGCAGTATACAAATTGCTGGCCTGGCTAGCAGAGCAGGGTCCAAGTTGTTTGTGCTGGTTCATTTGAAACCCCACTGTGAGCTTGAATATTTATGCAAGTCTCTGATGGTAGATGATAAGCTATTGGTCTCTGAATTAACTAAACCATAGCTTATCTATGGCACCAATATTGATTTACATGTTTAGTGGATGGTTGGTATTCATCTATATAACTTAATCTGCTAGGAATACTTTAAACATTTAGCATCTTCCATTTAGCTATTGAATTAATAACATTTGAACCATCTTTCAAACATTGCAGTGCATAATGATACAGTTGGCGCTCACTTTAACAGACTTGTAGGCATCAGTTGTATAGTAAATTTCCTTTAACCACCCGGCCATATGGATGAAATATGTCATTTTATTCTTTGTACCTATGTTATTTCAGTGGTATCCGAAAGCATGTCAAATTAAATGGATACTTTATATACATGTTTTGAATGACATGCATATACATTCTGCTCAGCACGGTGGTAAAATAGTTTTGCTGCTGTAGGGTTTCTGCCAAAACACTACAGTAGCTTTTTATAGTGTGTTAACTGACTAATCAATAGTTAATATCAAGTAATATATATCCACTTTTTTAATATCCCTTCGTGATTAAGGTAGTCAGATAATTTTTTAGCTAGATATAATGTAGAATCTGTATTTTGACATCAATATCCATGACTGCCATTGGCATAAAAATCACAAATTAACAAATATTTTTTACCTTACATGTAGTACTACCAAATGTTTGAGGATAAGTTCACTAGTAACTATAATGTTTTTTGAATGTTTTAAATTAGAAAAAATAAAGTTAATTTCTTAGTGTGAGTTCAACTAAATGTCCCTTATTGAAGTTGTTTTTAAAAAAAGAAAAGCATCATTACTGTGATTTTGGTTAGATTTTTAAAATTTTTCTTTTACATCAGTAGCACCTTTAATTTAATACTATATCCGAATTAAATGTATATCAACAATTTAATCATAAAGATTGCAATTTTATTTTGCTAACAAGTTTCTTTGTATGAACATTGTACTAAAGCAGGCAGCTGTTGAACCAGCATTAATTTATTATGGTAAATTTTATCAGACAGTTTCATTTCTGTATATTATTAATGAGTTTGTTGTGTTCTAGTCATTGGCTGCATTTTGGACAGCACCTGTTACATTTCTCAGGACTTGCTCATATTTTGGTGTTTTGTCATTTATACCAGGTGAAATAAAGATTGTATACCATCAAATACATTATTGTGTATGTATTCTTAAGAGACACTTCTCTTTCATATTACTATTATTATTACTATTACTATTATTACGGGCAACTCCAGGGAGTCATTGGACTCATCGAGGGAGGCCCCAAATCATATTCATCACAACTATTTGACATTCATACAGTATCTATCATACCTCGCCTTAAACTCATTCACTGTCACAGCATCCACCACAGACTCAGGGAGCGCATTCCACTCATTCACTACTCTAAAAGTAAAGAACCCAGCTCTAACACCTTTACTAACCACACTTTTGCCCAGTTTCCATGGATGTCCCCTAGTCCTCCCACAACCAGCCCTGTTCTCAAAAATATCTTCTGAATTAATTTTATAGAAACCCTTCAGTAATTTGAATGTCTCAATCATATCTCCCCTCCTCCTTTTTGAATGTTTTAAATTAGAAAAAATAAAGTTAATTTCTTAGTGTGAGTTCAACTAAATGTCCCTTATTGAAGTTGTTTTTAAAAAAAGAAAAGCATCATTACTGTGATTTTGGTTTGATTTTTAAAATTTTTCTTTTACATCAGTAGCACCTTTAATTTAATACTATATCCGAATTAAATGTATATCAACAATTTAATCATAAAGATTGCAATTTCATTTTGCTAACAAGTTTCTTTGTATGAACATTCTGTATGAATATTCTGTGTGATACATCTCAACAATAAGTTGCAAAAACTTATAAACCTAGAACCAGTTAATTTGATATTAGTATTATTTCTGGAGACAGCATGGTGAGTCATGGTAACCTCTATAATTCTAGATTAGCAGGAGGACAGCTATAGGTTGGTTTCTAGAAAAAGTTCATAAACTAGAACTCTTCATGTATAAAGTTTTTTACCTTGGGTATATACTATGTTAAAGATACCAAGCAATTTTATAAGCTAGGTTTTAATCCTTTTTCCCAAGTAAGCAAACAGATAAGTAGGTCAAGTTTGCGAATGAACATTGTTCAAGTCTGAGGCAACTCGTGGTAAAGATGGAGTAAGCTCCGATCACTTTCCTTAGTATTTTTCCCCAATGCAAAGCACATCCCCTTGCAGAGATGTATGATGCTATGCATTAAAGGCACTACCCAGACCGGTTTCGACCTTTATTGAGGTCTTGTCAGTGGGAGCCAGACCTGAAAATGCTAAGGTTGAAGTAATGCAGAGCTTATAAAGTTTACCTAAACAAGTTGCCACAAGGTGCTTTGACACCTTATTAAATAAAAATCTCAGGATGAGAGTAAGATGTAGAAAGTTTTTTACCTTGGGTATATACTATGTTAAAGATACCAAGCATTTTATAAGCTAGATTTTAATCCTTTTTCCCAAGTAAGCAAATAGACAAGTAAGTCAAGTTTGCGCCTGAACATAGTTCAAGTCTGAGGCAACTTGTGGTAAAGATGGAGTAAGCTCCGATCACTTTCCTTAGCATTTTCCCCCAATGCAAAGCACATCCCCTTGTGGAGATGTATGATACTATGCATTAAAGGCAAGGACCACTACCCAGACCGGTTTCGACCTTTATTGAGGTCTTGTCAGTGGGAGCCAGACCCAAAAAATGCCAAGGTTGAAGTAATGCAGAGCTTATCGTAATTCCTGTCTTGAGCTTATCCAATGCTTCACGCATGATGTCCTCTGCACATATACTAAACAAGTGAGAAAGTGAACATCCTTGCCTAACTCCTTTTCCAACCTGAAACCAATCAGTCAATCCAACACCTGTACAAGTTGGCTATCAATCTACCATGCCTCTAATCTGCTGTTAATTTCCATTCCCAATTTCAAAATTGATTGGCTTACATTCCTTTAATATATGTGGCAATATCCAATACAATCCTTGTACTTTTATGAACTCAGCTATATCACTTGTTCTTCAACCATAAACCTTTGGCTTACCAAACTTGTATTTAGTGTGTACTGCCAGTTTTCATGCATTTTTTCTTTTTTTTAAACCATATGAATGCAAAAGGTGGAAGTTGTGCTCAATAGGTCAGGGAATAAGATAGCTTTGTATAAATGTAAAGCAAGTTTTCTGCATTTGTCCATTTCAGATTTAGATTCCAAATTTCTATAAATGTATACCGAGTACAAGGCTATAATGTCTTATAAGAGCTAATGGAAATATGAATTTATTATTAAATCTCCATTAAGTCCAGACTCATCAATGGGAGATTATACATGCAGATTATCATACTAAGCCTTAAATGCATTCATTGTCTCTGCACTTGCCACACGCTCAGGCAGTGCATTCAATCACCCACCACTCGTCATGCAAATCACCTACACTCACTTCCCTACTTCTACCTTACAGCTACCAGGGACCGACTCCTGTCTCTCTCCATTCCAAAAAACCTCATTCACATTGATCTGGTAATAACTTTACCAGCTTATATGTCTCAATCATATTCCCCTTGCCTATCTGCCAGACTCTTGTAAATTGTGTTCTTTCAATCCGGCCTCATATGGATGGGGGATGGATTGAAGTATATTCCAGTAATCACCTTAGGTGTTTACTCGGTCCCTTGCAGTTATAAATTATCCTAATGTGACCCAAACAGGTAACGCAGACACCATTTGTTTCCACCACATGAGCCACATTGATCTGGATATGCTGGAAGAAGGTCAGTTCACTGAGGGATCATTCCTTGAATATGCCCCAGACTTGAGGAATTACCCAAACCTTAACAAATTTGGTTGCATGGAACTATGCCAAATTTGGGAAGCCTTCATCCCAACAGCTAAGAACACATTTTTGCCCACTATGGGGCATTTGTTTATGACTTCAGTTCCAGTTGTCATACTTCAGCCTCATTATTCAGTATAGTTATTATTCAGCATGCACATACATTGTACTATGTTCCCTGATGATGGCAATTTGACTTTTTAAAAAATATCAGAATTATTAAATTTATTTTAGTTAATATTAATCCACTTTGTAATTTCCTTAAAAAAATGCAGTTATGTATAGTCAGCATATAAGCCTTACCAACAGACATGCCACCCTTACCAAGCAAGTTACTTTTCTTGTCTGCTCTTTTGTACTCCTTGTGCAGCTGATTGTTGCAACTGATGTTGTTCTTTCTGCACTGCCCTTCAAAATGCCTTTTTCTTTCAGATTGCATGTCTACTATCCATTTTACATCTAGCTTATTTAACCTAATCTTTGAAATATGTATTGCCTCTGCCTGATAGTTCTGGAGTTGGGACCAAGTAGCATTGATCTGCTTCCCGTCTAATCCCTTATTTCACGTATAACCGCACGCCCTCTCCCAAGTTGTTCATAATCAACAACTTTATACACAGTTCCATACATGTATTCATTTCTTGCAGAAGTCTTCATATGGCTGGCTGCCACCCAAGTGATCACTTCATGGTAACTTCACCAACTGGGGAAGATTGGTACTTCATTTGTAAAAACATCTTGTGATGAGATTATCAAATTCAAGATCCTTGATCCTTGTGTGTCCTCTCAAGAACCCCAAAGTTCACCCTCGTTAACCCCGAATGCCATCTCTTCATCCTGGTATATATTATCATAATACCAAAGTCTCATATAATGATGACTTTTTTTATTTGCATGTACATTTCCTTACAACCACCCTATTCATTACCAGCTGTGTAGCAACATCCAACTAAATATTTTAGTGTGTAGCCACCTCTACCCCACACCATACTGCCTCAAAACCACTGTCACTGTTTTCTCCTTGATCTGCACCTTGAATAGGCATAACCCATCTGCTACCATCAACTGCACTCCTACTTTTCTTCCTTGTTTAGCTTCATGGAAAACATATCCCCTCCATATCTGTTCCTGTCAGGGGTATCTTTATCCAAGCACTTCAACAATTTGGGGGTGGATGAACTCAATCAATGCAATAATTTTGCTCCCTTTATTTTTGATACTTTTAGTATTGATAAACAAAAAGTTCACTTCACCTCTAGTTCTATAACCAGTCCCATAGCCACTACTCGGATATAACTTTCGTAACTCACCTTGGCCATTCCTCTGTATCGCCAGCAATCCTACAACCTCACCAGATTCATGTACTCTGCATATCCCAGACCATCGCATTCTTGTTCATTTCCTGTGCAGCATGTTTCCTTCCCTCATTCTCTTCATTCACTACTCAAGTGGGGGGGGGGGGGGATTTTTGAACTACAGCATGTCATAAAGATGGAATTCATGTTCTGCATTTCTGAACATGACATGAGTTTTGGTAAATTCATAAACATCCTTTACATTTTTTTAGAAGAAATATTGCAAAAGTACACATCCTGCCACTAACTAAAAAAACCTTTATGCAGATATCCATCACGTATACACTATATATACAAAATGTTTTGTCACATGCGTCATTGTGTTCTAGAAAACTATTTAAGAATTCTGGTCAGTAATCAATAGTGTTTAACAAAATGGGAAAAACAAAGGATCATTCAAAGTTTGACAAAGGGCTTATTCTTGTGCCTGTTTGGCTGGTACCACAACTTTGAAACCAGCAGAGCTGACATTTCTCAAAAGGTGATAATCAGTAGGAAAATAACCCATAGAGCTTGTCTAAGAGGCAACTTTGTCCTAAGTGTGGCAGGAACGAGATCACCGTCGTCTGAGAAGCCGTGTATGCACTAACAGAATTTCCTGTGTGCTGCAATTGATCGAAGCATTTAATGGAGGCCAACAGTAAAGAAACCAAAAGAAAACCTGATCCAGAAAATAATCAAAAGGAAACCATCTATTTGGCCATATATGTAGAATGAATGATGAGAGAAAAACTAAAAACGTTGCTGTTTGGAATAATTGAAGGAAAGAACAAAAGTGAAAGACCAAACAGAGAATGGGGTGATGACATTATCAAATGGTGCGGAAAGTATACACAAACTGAGTCATCTTGTACAAAATAGAATGCAATGGAAGAATCATATCAAGATGGCAGCAGACACCTACAGGCATTGGTGGTGGTTGATGATGAACAGTAAAGATTGAACTGCTGCCTCAGTCTCCAAACGTTAGGGCTAAAACGGCCTCACCTACCCTTTATATGCAAGTAAAATGAGTTTGCTGATCTTTATTTTATGTTTTTGACTCATCTCCCAAACTGTGTGCAGGGAATTGAAGAGAACTGGTATTGGCAGTCACATCTATATATATGGAATCCATTGATTTCTGTGAAGAACTGGAAGTTCGTCTACAGTGGTGTCAGGAACACTAACTAGTAGACTATAAAAAAAAGTGGTTGGAGAAGTCAGTACACTTTGTTCTGTACAAACGGTAGACAGTTTCTGGGATCCAGATGATATAATGAACCCAGCTTACCTTGCAAACAACTCAAGATTCTGGTGGTGACCTTATGGTGCAGACTCCTGATATTAAGGTCAGGTGTCCTCCAAGAAACATCTGATTGTTGCTAATCAAGCCCATCCTGCAATGTTGACTTTTTATCCAGCAAGTGAGTTGTTTCATGTCCATTGTGCAAGAATTGTTAAGCAGTGGTCAGTGAGTTGAGTTCTACTATCTTCTGTGACCATCACAGAGTCAGGAGTTGAACCCACTGTGAATGTATGGGACATGTTAGAAAAACATCTGGGAGCAAAGTCCTCTTCCATCAAATCTGAGCCAGTTAAAGGACTCTGGGGGAACGGCATAAATGTAGACTTAGATGCAATCTATCCTATGGAATCTGCCAAACCACATGCGCTGTAATTGGGGCAAAAGGAAGTCCAACACAGTATAAAACTTCTAATACAAGTTTCTAATTCAGTTGCCAGTATGTATAGCAGCTTGTATAAGAAACGTTTCCTTGGTATATTTCTTACCAATAGATTTCTATAAAGGAAACGTTAATCTATTGATTATGTGCAGTGGCGCACTCGGGATTTGATCTTGGAGGGGGCCGAGCACTCGAGATTTAATCTGGGGGGGGGGGGGATGAATCGAGTTGAGTATACGATTTGAGAATACACACTACGCATTGTATACGAGCTATGACTGAGCATCTGCAGTGATTGCCATACATGATACCCATGATTTCTTGTGGCATTACTTGGGCAAACGAAATAGCTCCCGAGCACTACTTCGTTCGCTTTATGTTCACAGTGCCCAGGATTCTCGAGCGCTATAGGGTATTCCTACCTTATGTGACTGCTAATTCATAAGGAGCATATAACGAACATAGAAATAGAAGAAGACACGACCCAACATTAATAAAAAAAAAAAAATTAATTAGGAAAAGATTTTTGGAGATTTTTCTGGTGTTTTTTTCTCCCTTTTTCTATTGGGGGTGCCAAGGCCCCTTGTCCCCCTCCCCGGTTGCGCCAATGATTATGCGTAATATTACATTCAGTCACCTGTGGAAACTACACAGACAGTTGGACCATAATAACTAATTCCCAGACTCATCACATATGTTCTCACTTTTGCCAACTCCAAAATTTTCAACATACGACTACATTGAGCTATTTGAAATTGGCATTAAAACTAAAATAAATCCCCGAAATGGCTTTTTAATTCCAATATAGAGAATGCGCAAAACTGTTTTAGCCCAATCTAACTTTTGAAAATGGGGTGGGGTTAATCTCCACTCAGAGATAACTGGCCCAAGACTTCAGAAGGCAAATGAAATCTAGCTATTGAATTTTCATTGTCGAGAAGTTTTGTTCACAATAAAAAAGAATAACTTTTCAATAAAGGATAGCAAAGATTATTTATACCAATAAAGTTACTGATAGTGTACAAAATTAAGAAAATCAGCTAACGCCATTTTGTTCCCTCATAGAGAGTAGGCAAGGCCGTTTTAGCCCTAACTTTTGGAGACTGAGTGGGCAGTTCAAGTTCCACAGGTATCCAATCAGAGATAGCTGGCCCAAAGTTATCATTTATTAATTGGTACGCAGTGAAGAAGACAGCTAAGAAGTGCTGCTTACTGCAATCTCTTGGTCCCAACACAATATTTATACATATGTATATTAATGTCTGAAAGTAGTGTGGATTCGACGGCCGATGTTCTTGAGTTTACAACCAGTTTGCCCATGCCAGAGATCGAATAACTCGGGAACCGCTAGAGAAAAGGCTTAGAAACTGTTCCTCTAGTCAGCGACTAGACTCAAACCCATGTTTTTTGTCGTACAAATCCATCTTAAAATATTCGTAATATTCTTTATATGTTTGGTTTCAAAATTGCAAAATAAGTCAAATTTAAGTAAGATCAAATCGCAGTTATCTAAATTTACTTCAGTGACTGCACCTCATTCTGAATTTCAACTTCACATTTATTTGCAGCCTAAGAGCATTGTTAACCCCACATAAGCGAATATCTCTGGCCATCTTATCCAGCACTTGTCTCATTTTCTCTTTTTGGGTTTTAAATCATTTCACGTTAAATGAACAGTCTTTGGAAGCAGTTAGTGAATGAAAGACATGACCAACCTTCATATCATATTTCCTTAAATTCTCTGATCCTGAAGATATTATATAAAAATTTCTTAGTCTGTGTAGCTCAGTGGATGTGAAGTTTGCATCCTCTGTGCAAAGCCGCCTGAAAAAATTTCAATCTGTATCGCCGATTATAGGAACTTTTTCTAAGCATTTCTTCGACCGATTCTTCCTCCTGTCTTAAGGCTTGTCTACCTGGTTTTCGACAACCAGGCAGACACAAAATGCTTTTCCATGCTTTGTTTTGGTTCTCTAGGATTATTTTATTTTATTTTTTATTTTTTTTTGTTTGTTAGACTCTGGATTTTGCTACTAAACGTCCTTGTTGGGAGTACACATTAGTTGTAGATCTTTCTTTTTAAGCAGTTCACTATGCATAGATAAATGTGCATACTGAACTTTAAATATGCATTGTCTATACATAGATTGTGCAAAAAATAGGACAGAAAATCCGGGTTTCGAGGAGCGATAGTACCTCTCCACTTGGACGGTTGTACATGTGGTTCAGTTCGCTTATGGCTCCAAAAAGCTACTGTAAATTAGTATTGGCTACACCCAGTAAACTGTGTCGACCAAAAATAAACTGAGGGCGGCTAGATATGGTGATCTCAAGGAGAGACTGTATTCAGTGAATCTGATGCAAATAGCTTGTGTACTCCATGTTAGGAACAGCTGAATTCAGGACGAGTGGTGGTTGTCACTTGACAAAACTTCACCTTTGAAACTTAATGATCTCAAACCAACCTAAAGATGCATGCCAGCTCGACTGTCGCCTGGTCAAAGAAAGGTCGCGCCTACTATTAGGGGAAACAAGATAGAGAAGGCGAAAATTATGTTATTGGAACAAAACATCACCTAGTGGACAGGAAAAACAAGCATTACGAATGTGGAACGTGTGGACCCTTCACCAGGAAGGAGCATTCGAAATATTACTGCATGAATAGACAACTGATGGAAAGTAATTGGACTGTAAAAGAAGTAGTTCGCCATGGACAGTACAAAATTTTAACTTCAAACAGGGAGGACAACAATCACCAAGGGGGGGGGGGGATAGCACTTATATTAAAACCAAAGGCTCAAAACTCTCTTTTGTCTTACAATCCTATCTCACTTAGGATAATTGAAGCAAGATTTAAAACATCAATTCGATCATTGACTATTATTCAATTATAATCACCAACTTCAACATCAGAAGAAGACATTGAGGAATTCTATACAGATCTGCAAAAAGCAGTACAGCAGACATTATGTCAATATCTAATTATAATCGGGGATTTAAACGCAAAAGTATGCAAAGACTGGGATACCTGGCCAAGAGTAATCGGAACAGTTTGGAAATGGAGAAAGCAATGAACGTGTCGAAAGACTGCTAAACTTCTGTTCAAATAATAGACAAACAACACTCTCTTTAAACAACCAAAACCCCAAATAAAATCGACATGGATATCACCAGACAGACAAAACCAGATTATAATCGACGGCATATTGTAAACCGAAGATGGAAATCAAGTATCCTAAACTGCAGATCATTTGCTGCAGACTGTGGATCAGACCATAAGCTAGTACTAGGAAATCTAAGAATAAAGTTAAAATCTGAACGCACTTTTAGAATCAAAAAAAGACTGAGTATTAATAAACTTCAAGACAATAATATTCGAAGAAAATATCAACTAGAACTAGATAAAACTGAAGGAAACTACCAAAATAGAATATAAGCATCGAAGAACTTTGGTGTAAATTAAAGGAAATGATACTGAAATCGGCAGAAAATACAATAGGTTACAGACAAAGAAAGTAAAAAGGAATGGATCTCGAATGAAGTTAAAAGGTTAAGAGATCAAAAGAAAAGAATAACAGATTAGAAGAAAATTGCAAAATGGTAGAGAAGTTAACAAAAGAAAATAACCTCGGTGGATTATACAATCGAATAGATCCAATTAGTAAGACATGAACAAAAAAAAATTTGACCAAAAACAAAAAGGGACAACTAATTGAAAGTCAAAAAAAAAGTAGGACCAGCTGGAAAGTATATTTTAGTGATTTATGTAATAAAAACAGCTCTCAGGATATTATTGTTCCAGCCACTGAAATAGAAGAGGAAACAAATATCATTATCAAAGAAACAATGCACACAGCATAGATAAAATTAAAACTAGAAAAACACCTATTTTTAAGATTGGCATTGATCAGATACATGCAGAATTCTTAAAATCAGGGAAGGAGCAAATTCTGGAAACATGAAAAACATTATGTGAAAGAATCTACAAAAATGAAACAATCCCTATTGATTGGACCAAATCATTTATAACTCGTATGATCGCAGAAGTTTTAATGTAATATATGATGATACATCTGGTTGGACTAATATCCCAAGTTTAAGTGATCATCAAGACTTCGCAGTTAGCTACCATCAGTCACATAGGGAACATACATGTTTTATACAGCCATATCCCAATGTATCGGATAGAAGCATGTGGAGTAGACTGTGTTGTGCAAGTTCTCCTGAAACAAATGAACGGACATTTTTAAATGACTGTAATATATTTTATAATTTTGATCAGACCAAATTGTATAATCTATCTTTTAGATTTCCAATATGTTCTAATATTTTTTATGGAATAGGAAGTATGGGGGGATTAAGAATGACAAAGTATGAGAATGACAGAAGTGAATATGTGCATGGAATAAATAGTGCAGAAATAGATACACACATATTGCTGAGTGATATACTAAAGAATGTGAGAGAGGTTCAGGAACAAAAACAAGCATCAGTGGGAGTAAACGATGTCAAGTTAAGAAGAAGCAAAAAAGATGTTGTGCTGTATGGGAATTCTATAATTAAGGGTGTGAAGGATGGTAGAGTAATTAAAGCGTGTTATCCAGGGTCAAAGATTAAGGATATAACTAGGGCTGTGAAATTGCAGAAAGATAGAGTGAGTGAGATTATTGCAGTTATAGGGACGAATGATCTACGTAGCGAAAGATTTTCTGTAAGACGGGATTTGAAGAATTTAATGATTGAAATGAATGCAAAAAGTGAGAGTGGAAAGATCATGAGTGTGCTACCACGATTTGATTGTGATGAAATGAACAGAAGAGCAATTATAGTAAATGGAATGGTGTCCAGATTGTGTAAAAGGTTTTGCAAAGAAATGAAACTGAATATTTATTTTATGGATGTCTGGGATGAGTTTGATAAAAGGAAGGAGTATTTTAAGAGAGATGGTTTGCACTTAAATGGATTAGGAGCTTGGCATTTAGAACATTTATTGATAAAGGACAGAGTAAAGGGTCATAAACAGGGAAATGGGATTTGCTAGGGAGGCAGGTGATAGAGTTAGCTGTAAATAGTACAAAGGTCATTAATCGTTGTGAAACTGGGATTAATTGTTCGCAGAATGTTAACAGTAGACAGAGTGGGGTAATTTATTATGGGAGGAAGGGTGTATTGCAGTTTATGTATACCAATGCTCGAAGTATTAGGAATAAGTGTGAAGAATTTTTGTCATTACTTAGTACAACATGGCCAAAAATTATAGGAATTAGCGAAACTTGGTTAACCAAGAATGATATAGTTATTGGGATTGAATGTAAGGGGTACAGTATTTTCAGGCAGGACAGAGATGACAGAATGGGGGGAGGGGTTTTATTAATGATAGACGAAACATTAAAGCCAAAAAAGATAGAAGTACCTCACTGTGACAGGTATGTAGAGGGCAGTTCATTAGAGGCTGTTTGGTGTGAGATAGAGATTAACAAGGCGAAATATGTAATTGGTTGTTGCTATAATCCAAGGGGAATAAGGGAGAATATAGATAGCATGTATTGGCAAATTAGCACGATGAGTAAAGGTCAAGTAATTATTATGGGGGATTTTAACTTTGGGGACATAGATTGGGGGAAGGAATGGTCACAAGGAACAAAGGAAATGGAGTTTATACAATTGTTAAGAGATAATTACCTGAGACAGCATGTGATGGAAGGGACAAGAGATTCTAGAGTGTTAGATCTGGTCATAACATCGGAGAACATATCAATAAGTAATTTAGTTACAATGTCTCCACTTGGGGAAAGCGATCATGTGGTCTTGACCTGGGAGATTGAAAGACGAACTGAATATTCTATTAAGAATGGGTATATGTGGAATTACAAGGCTGGTGATTATGGCAAGCTGAGAAGTCAGCTTTCAGCTGTATTATGGCATGAGAAATTCAAGGGGAGAGATGTTGATGATGCGTGGGAGATTCTCAAGGAGTATTTGAAGAAAGCTGTATCAGACTGTATTCCCAGAGTCAGAAGGAGAAATCAAGTAGGAGTAAAATGGATGACTAATACTATTAAACAAGAGTTGCATATAAAGAAAAGGTTGTGGAAGACATATAAAGAAAAAGGTGATGAGCGTTCCAATGAGCAATATAAGGTACAGGCAAAGAGAGTAACCTGTATGGTAAGGAAAGCCAAAGCTAATTATGAGAGGAAGCTAGCTGATGAATCCAAAAGAAACCCTAAAGAGTTCTTTCGCTATGTGGCTAGTAAAAGGAAGAATATCCATGGAAAGATTACTTTAAAAAGTGTTGATGGTAAGGAAATTACTGAAGCTAGTCAAATAGTTGAGTTGCTTAGTGATCATTTCGCAAAAGTGTACCATCTTAGTAGTGATAGTGCAGTGTCAGATGTGACATTGACTGATGAGAGTATAGAGATAGATGAAATCGAGGTGCTTAATATATTAAAGAACCTTAATGCTAACACTGCCATTGGGTTAGATGGCATATCGGCCCATGTGTTACGAGAATGTGCAAGAGAATTAGCAACTCCTCTAACCAGGATATTTAATTTAAGCCTCAGTTCTGGTAAAGTGCCAATAGAGTGGAAAGAGGGGAAAATAGTTCCATTGCACAAGGGAGGCTCTAAGACTGATGTTGCAAATTATAGACCAATCAATATATCTGGAGTGGTGGTTAAGATTTTGGAGAAATTAGTTAAAATTAGAATTCAGAACTGGGTGGACAGCAATATGATACTTTATAAGGGGCAACATGGTTTTGTGAAAGGTAGGTCTTGCCTAAGTAATTTGCTTACGTTCTATAATAAAGTAACAGTGGAGTTGGATAAAGGAAATCCTTACTCAGTGATACTGCTTGACTTTGCAAAGGCTTTTGACAGGATTCCACATGGAACTCTGTTACATAAATTAGAGCAAATGGGTTTGGATCCGAAGATGGTGATTTGGATTAAAGGATGGCTGGCGGACAGATATCAAAGAGTGGTTTACGGAGGAGCTGAGTCCAGGAAAAGGCAAGTGACTAGTGGTGTACCTCAGGGCTCAGTTCTTGGTCCTCTATTGTTTAATTTGTACATCAATGATATTGGAAATACCTTGAATGGAAATATCCACTTGTTTGCTGATGATGCAAAATTGGGAAGAGCGATAATCAATTCAAATGATGTGGATATTTTACAGGATGACTTAAATAGGCTGACGCTATGGACTGGGGTAAATGGCTGTCAGTTCAACGTGGCTAAGTGTAAGGTGATGCACTTCGGGAGGATGACATCGCATGCTGTTTACTATATTAACGGAACTGAACTGCAGGAAGTTGATGAGACAAGAGACTTGGGAGTTATTGTGGACAGAGAACTTAAGTTTAAAGGGCATATTGCTAAGATTGCCAAAACATCACATCAAATTACATGGTTGTTGAGGAACACACTAACTAGCAGGGATAGGGAAGTTATTATTCCACTCTATAAGGCATTAATAAGGCCGCATTTGGACTATTGTGCACAGATCTGGTCGCCAGGATTTCTTGGTGATGCGGAAGTGGTAGAGAGGATTCAGAGGCGGGTTACAAAGATTGTTGCAGGTCTGTGGGATGTTCCCTATGAGGATAGATTGATGATCTGTGGGCTCCAAAAACTAGCTGATAGACGTAGGAGAGGAGATATGATAGAGGTATTTAAATTGTTAAAGGGATTTTACAGGATTGATACTGATGATATTCTTAAGACCAATGCAGGATGTGAGAGAACGAGGGGCCATCCCTGGAGATTGTGTAAGAGTGTGGTTAACAAGGGTGTTAGGACTAGATTTTTTACTTGGAGGGTTGTGAATGGGTGGAATGCTTTGCCAGAACTGGTTGTGAATGCTTTAACCGTGAATGAATTTAAGGAGAGGTATGACAGGTATTGTGTAAATAATGGTTAGTGTGTCAATGTCGGGTCTCCCGCGATGAGTCTTTTGACTCCATGGAGACACCGTTAAATAATAATAATAATAATAATAATAATAACTCCATTATACAAAAAAGAGAAGAATGTTTATTTACAGAGCCCTTAGTATTCCAAGTAAGGTTTTTACGAAAGTATTCCAAAACAAATTAAACTATATAGAACTAGCATTAGGAGAAGAACAAGAAGGTTTCAGACCACGACGAAGCACAATTGATCAATTATTCACCTTAAGACAGCTAAGAAAAGACGGTAGAGTACAACCAAAGTTGCTATATAAATTTCAAATACTTTCGTCAGGCATTTAATTCAATCTTTAGAAGAGAACTGGGAAACTATGAAAGAATTTAGAATCTCCAACAGAGCCAGAATAATAAAGAATGTATAAGAAGAATCTGAAAGGAAAGTGCAGTGCGAGTGGAGGACACCTTAACCAACTGGTTCCTCAGAGAGCGGACTAAGACAGGGTTGCAATCTGTCACCAGACCTGTTCAATCTTACACTGGAAGAAGCAACCAGTAAGGCTTTAAACAAAGAAGACTCCGGAATCAAAATTTATGGGGAAAATATAACAAATTTAAAATTTGCAAACGATATTGCATTACTTGCAAGCACAGAAGAATATATACGACTTTCTGATAAAATGAAGGAAGAAAGTATGAAATTTGGATTAAACACAAATGAAGACAAAACAAAAAATTATGCAAGTAGGAAAAAGAAACACCAATCTGAAAATTGAAATTGATATTAAGAATCTAGATCAGGTACAAAACTTTACCTACCTCGGTAGAGTAATTGAGTACAACGGTGAAATTACAAAAGATATAAACAGACGAATTAGCCAAGCATCCCAAATTTTTGGACGACTAAACAAAATATGGAAGTCAAGAGACATCGAACAAATAACAAAGGTAAGAATCTATGAGGCAATAGTCCTCCCAATACATTTCTATGGAAGTGAATGCTGGAATCTCAAAAAAAAACTGAGAAAAAAATTATTAACTACTGAAATTAGTTGGTTAACCAGATTACTTGAAGTATCTCTACAGGATAGACTACGAAACGAACACATAGGAAACGACTGAAACAAGAAATAACAAAATAATAGACATAATCTAAGAAAAAAGACTGCGTCGGTTTGGACATGTGACCAGAATGGGAACAGGAAAAATTACCAACTAAAACCCTGTATATATACAAAGATGGAAGGTAAAAGATACAAAGGGCAGCCCAGATTTGGATGGATAGACAGAATAAAAGGGAACCTGAAAACCAATTCACAGGTGACGCCAAACTGGACAAAACTGTTCAGACTCAGGGGAGAGACAGAAGTGGAAAGAGCTGATTTGTCCTCATCATCATGATCCACATAAATGATGAAAGAAAGAAGTAGAATAAGAAGATTGTGCGAATAGAATTATGTTGAAATTCTGGATCTGTGGTCTGATGGAAAGAAGGATTTGTGCAATGCTGATGGACTGCATCTAGATGTCTTTTGGCATTAGGCGTCTCGAGAGCTTTGTTCTTCTAGCATGCTGAAGTTCATATTCAGGGAAACAATCAAGCAAGGTGAATTTGTGTGAATGCACCCCTGAAGCTACAGTGTGAAAATGTCAGGAATCTATTCTCAAGCAAAAATATTGAATAGGGTACTCAGTTCGGAAAGTAAAGGTGAGTGGCGGACTCATTGAATGTTGAGTGTTTAGTATTTTCAGGGAAGATAAAATGGAGGAAGGAGTATTGCTCATGATAGCAGAAGAACAGCGCTCATAAAGTATATAAGAGACAGGTGGGAGGGTGACTTCATTTGAAGCAGTCTGGATTGAGATTAACGCCTATCTATCCTATCCGCCCCTTATGATAGGTTGGTTCCCCCTAATGAGGAGCCTAATGATTAAATAATGCAGCTGGTTCACCATTCCTCTGTTACATCCCCTAAGGGCAAAATTCATGAGTGGAATCCATTTGTGTGCCTGTTCTTGTGGGGACGAAAACTCTCTACCATGGTATAAGACTGGCTTACTCACCTTTCCTCGAAATAGTCCAGATATAGGTTCATCACGTCACTGACGAGAATCGTATACAGATCTTTTGACCACAGGGATCGTTTATATCGACTGAGCTACAGAGGCTCACATTACAGTTAGTAAACAAAATATATATTGTTGGTTGTTGCTATAGGCCAAGAAGTTCTACGGATGATCTGGAAGAATTGCATCGCCAAATTAGTACAAAGAGTACAGGTCGAGTTATTAATATGGAGGACTTGAACTATAGAGTTGTAGTCAAAGGAAGAAAGATCACATGGCAGGAAGGAAATAGAATTTATACACCTGCTAAGAGATAATTATTTAAGGCAGCATGTGATGGAGGGGACTAAAGGCGAGAGAGCATTAGACCTGGTCATAGGATCAGAAGAGCTATCCATTACCAAGGTGACAGCATTTCCTTCATTTGATGAAAGTGACCATGTAGTCTTGACTTGGGAGATTGAAAAACATTAATATTCTATCAAGAAGGGTTATTTGTGGAACTACGAGGAAAGTGATTATGACATGCTTAGAAAGAAGCTCAAATCTGTACAATGGCATAAAACACTGCAGGGTAAGGATGTTAGTAGTGCATGGATATAGTTAAGAATCATCTAGACGAAGGAGTATTAAATTGTATACCTAGGGTATCAGGTAAGAGTTAGATGGATGAGTATTATCATTAAGCATGAGCTGCAGAAAAAGAAATGCTGTGGTTGGTATATACAGAGAAAGGTGACTGGCAAAGTCATGAAGAGTACAAGACTCAGGCAAGGAAGTGACCATCATGGCAAGGAAGGCAAAATCAGATTATGAAAAGAATCTAGCTGAGTAGGGCAAAGGAAATCCCAAAGAGTTCTTTCATTATGTAAAAAGTAAGAGGAAGAATGACTATGCAAAATTAACCTTAATGAGTGATGATGGTCACAAGGAGACAGAAGCAGATAAAATAGTTGAGTGACTATTTTGCAAGGCTATATCATCCTAATGAGGTTACTGCTTTAACCTATTTGACAAACATTAATGTGGGAATAAAGTTCGATTAATTGGAGGTTTCTGGTATATTGCAGAACCTCAATGTAAATATAGCTGTGTGATTAAATGCGATATCAGCTAGAGTTTTGCGAGAATTTGAGTTGAGTTGAGTTAGATAGCGAAACAATTGAGTTGGATAACGAAAAATGCTACATAATAATTTTGCAGAATTTTGCAAAGGCTTTTGACCGAATACCACATGGTATTCTGTTATGCAACAAATGGAGATGGATATGACACTGGTTAAGTGGATAAGAGGGTGGCTGCTCGACAGATATCAAAAAGTGGTATATGGAAGGAGAGAATCGAGGCAAAAACGGGTGACTAGTGTGCTGAAAGGATCAGTGCAGGGACCATTGTTGTTTATTTTGTACATAAATAATATAGGAAATAACATGAAAGGAAATATTCAGTTTGCTGATGATGCAAAATTAGGTAGAGTAACAGTTAATCAGACGATGTGGAGAGCATGCCGATTTATATACTGTCAGTATGGGTAAAAGTAAAGGGTTATGAGTTTAATGCTTTAAAATGTTAAGTTATTTAGGGCAAGCCGTTTGTCACATTGATGACACTGTAGTCCAGAAAATAGATGAAGCTATATATTTATGGGTGGTGGTGGTAGACAGAGAGTTAAAATTTATACGACAGGTTGCTAAGTTAGCCCATAAGATTAATTCGCTGTTGAAGAACACATTAACAAGTAGATATAAGGAAGTTATTATTCATCTATATAAGGCTTTGATACATCCACATCTGGATTACTGTGCTCAAATATGGTTTCTTGGGGATATGGAAGCGGTGGAGGGATTCAGAGGCTAGTGACCTGTGGAATATTCCCTATGATAGACTAAAGGTGTAGTGATTGCAAAAGTTCCTTAAGTTATAAATGATAAAAGAAATAATAATTAGCTAACGACTTTTATTCCTTTATAGGGAGCAAGCGATGACTTTTAACCCTATCTAGCTTTTCGACTCAGTAGGTTGATCAATCTCCACCGGTAGCCAATCAGAGATAGCTGGCACGCGATTATCATTAATTAGAGATGGCAAACGATGAAAAGACCAGCAAACAAGTGCTGCCATCTCTTAGTATGTAACCGTAACAGGATATGTTACTGCTTAAAATAATGTGGTTTCTACGGTCGATTTTCTTGAGTTTACGGGAAGAAACACTCGAGTTTGCAGGAGAAAAATTCCATTTGTCCGTGCCAAAGATCGAATAACTCGGGAACCGGTAGAAGAGAGGCTAAGAAGAAAATTTCTCCAGTTGGAGACTAGACTTGAACTATGTCTGTCTTCGGTCAGCCTGGAGCATAAG
The DNA here is from genome assembly GCF_054136105.1 of Typopeltis vanoorti. Taxonomy (NCBI): domain Eukaryota; kingdom Metazoa; phylum Arthropoda; class Arachnida; order Uropygi; family Thelyphonidae; genus Typopeltis; species Typopeltis vanoorti. The sequence goes on from NC_143572.1 coordinate 8,230,504, forward strand.
ATGCAAGCACCACTTTCATTGAGCTACACAACCTTTTGGTTAAGTTTATCTTATCTAGAGGCTTTTATAGGATAGATGTAGCGGTTTGACTTTGACCCGATTCGTGTGATATGCTTTCTATATTGAAAGTAGTTTCTCAACCACGTGTGCAGAGGCCCATCTATTCCACATGCCTTAACTTTTCTAATAAGGTTTGATGTGTGAGTGTGCCAAATTGTTTATTCAATTCGATAAAGACCATGATAATTTTGTTTTTATTTAAGGCGGTATTAATTACGTCTCTAAAATCTTCCACGTAGGATGTTGTTGCTTTATTTATCGGAAAACCGTATTGTGTTTTGGGGATAATAGGAAAGTTCTCTGTATATGTTGCGAGTTTCCTTAGCACAAAAAAAATCAGATAACGTCTTTTTATGTAGGCGAGGCCGTTTTAAGCCCTGTCTAACGTTTGGAGACTGAGTGGGCAGTTCAAACTCCACTAGTACCTAATCAGAGTTAGCTGGCCCAAGGCTATCACTAATTACGCGGCACCCAGTGAAGAGAGACGGCTCTACAGGTGCCGCCATGTCGTTGTCTCTAAACCTAACACTCGTGTTTAATGTCTGAAATAATGTGGGTTTTACGGTCGATTTTCTTGAATTTATGGGACAAAAAACCCGAGTTTCCGTGAGGAAAACAGCTTGCCCGTGCCAGAGATCGACTAACTCGGAAACCGGTCGAAAAAAGCTTAGAAAAATTTCCTCTAGTCGCCGACTAGACTCGAAACTAAGTCTTCCTTCGTGCGGCCTAGCGCCGTGTTATGCAAACGCACAACACGTTGCTATGGGTCTATAATTATTGATTAAATTTTTTTTCCATGTTTGTATATGGATTTGATTATGGCAGTCTTCAACTTACTTAGTATCTGTCCGGTTTTAAATATTTTATTTATTAATTTTAGTAGGATCAGTCCAAGGCTAGTTGTGGGCTGCTTGTTATTCTTATGTGTGATGCCGTCGAGTCCTGGGATTTTGTTTGGTTTGATTTCATGTATTACAGAAAGATGTACTGTTTTTCTTACGGTTGTGAAACATGATATCTATTTTGCTTGTGGTCCGAGAGGAGGATCAGGTTTTGTGATTGTTGCTATTTCTCTGTAGTTCTTGGATGGAGTCTGTAAAGTATTGGTTAAGGTCATTTGTTAGTTGTTGAATAGAGTTAGCTCCTTTCATGAAGCTGTTTCATGGTGTCAGATGCAATGGATTTGAAAGCACAATCTAGCATTCCGTTGATCAGATGCCAGGTTTGTTTCATGTTCTTTTGTGCGGAGGTTAATTTGTCTCTGTAGTAGTTTATTTTTTTGCATTTTTTATTTGCATTGTAAGGCAATTCCTTGTTATCCAAGGATTTTGGCTTGTATTTGAAAGAATTCTGACTTTCCTTCCAGCATTCTTATATATTTCAGCCGGTGTGAGTTTAATGTTGTTATATAAGGTATCTCTTGAGTCTGGTGGCATAGTGTTGCCAGTCGATTTTTTCTTCTTTCGTGATTGACAATTTCTTCGTCTCTTATTGTTTTGTGTTGCTTTTTATACATGGGGCATTACATAAATATTGTCTTAGTGTGCAGGTTAAGAGCCCGAAGTAATGGTCTACTGCTTTGCACTTTATGACTACTGCAGTGTAACTATTTGTTTGTGCCCGAATGTTTCTATGGACTAAGCAAGAAGCAGTAATAGTATTTCTGAATATTTCTTCTCTAAAATATGGTGTTATGGTTGATATTAAGTTAAACATAGATAGCGTATCCAAGTATTGCAGTGTCGTTATGGTTTTCGTTTGTGATATTTATGTTTATATCACCGATTATAATTAGGTATTCAGTTATGCATAATTATTCGCATGAAAGCCAACAATGAAAGAATTTTGTCACATTTAAGTTTGGTGGCCTGAGGCCACCAAATACTAAAGAGTATTTAGTATTAAGCAGCTCTGTCAACTGTCAGTATTAATGAATTCGATGCAAAGGAATTCAGCATACTCAAACTTATAAAGAGTCTCTTTTGCTGTTAATTTATGTTCGGTACTCTTGACTGGCCACCAGAGAGCCCTGAACTCAACTTGACTGAACATCTGTGGATGAACTGGAGTAATTGCTGCGGAGAATATTTTATCGTAGCGAAAATAGGTCTTACATCTTAATTAGGTGGACTGTTTGTTCCTCACACTATGGTGTTCATTGACTTCTTTCCAAGCAGTGTATATGGGTTTTACATAGGTGCGGCTATATAAACAAAATAAATAAATATACATATCAGTAAATAAAACAAAACGGTTTTTTAATTATTTTACAATATTAACTCCCTGTTTCTCCAATACGATTGGACTAATTTCCACTCTTCAAGTGCTTATCTGCAATGCGTTTCTCCTTATTTCTGCGAACTCTACTCAATTACTCCACCGCGGTATGTGACGTTATGTACCTGCTCTAGATTCTTAATATCAGTTTCAATTTTCAGAAGAACATATGCAATACTGACTTCATAGAATTCATTGCATTTTCGTAATTAAGAACAACGAAACTCTCTCTCTCTCTCTTCTGTTTCAATTCACATTAGACTGGCAATGTTGAATGTCAAGCATCATCGTATCTGCAATATATTTGTTCTGCTTCTGCCATGATGACCGATACAAACTGGTTAATGCTACCTTTATTAAGTATCCATAGTCACTAGAGTGATTTAGAAAACGATAAATGAAGAAAGTACATTCTGCCCAAAAAGCAGCTGCAGAATGTACGGATTACAACGACACGATTTCATTGATTTCCTTGAATTTCTCTAGATTACAACGTTTGATTGCCTAAGTGAAGTTTTGTAGCTTATACGGGTATTTACACAACATATATATGTCTTATTTGTCTACAAATCGAGATGTAAGCAAAAGAATCCATCGTAAAATATTAATATATATGTGTGTATATATATATATATATATATATATATATATATATATATATATATATATATATATATATATATATATATATATATATATATATATATATATATATGGTTGGGTGCTTATGGCTCACAATCTTCCCTAGTTCTGGGCTGGTAAGACAAAAAATCGTGACATAAAAACGTTTCAAATTTCGGCTTATCTTTTTTTATATAGAGAGTAGATATATATTGTAAAGCTTTCAGGTAAGTTTCATAGTCACTGTCAATGCAGTTACAAGAAAGCTTATGATATTATGTGAACTATATGCTGCTGAAGAATAGCTCCATCTGCATAAATATATATTCAAATTAAATTTTGTATCTTAATTAATTGAATTAATTATTTTTATATATAACTAATATCTAATTACAATTAAGGAATACGTGAATGTGAATATTAGTTAATATAATTTCAAAAAATTTTGAAAGTTTTAGACAATCGCGTTGTGAATGTGTGCTTCAATTTGTTTCATTGAAGAGTATTTTCAGAAGAAAATAACTTTTGATTTTGAAAAAAAAAACGAAAAAACTCGGGATTATCCTTTGAACCCACAAATCTTCTAGTCTGACAGATACGACTGAATTGCTTTATAAAGACGTTACACTTGATATTGTAAAATAATTCGACTTTCTCATTGATGCAGGATACTTTATATACCAGAAAAAACTGCACAGTTATGCAGCAAACAGCTATGGGGTCTTCCCTTTTCCCAACTCTAGCCAATTACTTTATGGAAAATTCAAAAATATATTTATAATATATTAAACAAAAACAAAAACGTTCAGATAATAAATATATCTGAACGTTTTTGTTTTCATCCAAACCATCGCTTTGATGCAGATACGTTGATGATGTGTTTGCTGTATGGAACTCCTCCTTGACCGCTCTTCATGAATTTCTTGAAAATATTAATTCAATAAATCCAACAATCTAACTTATCTTGGAAGTTGAAGACAATTGTCTTCCTTTTCTGGATTTTCTCATTCTACAAAAACCAAATGGAAGGTTACAGTTATGAGTTTATAGAAAGCCAACTTATACTGGTAAATACATTGATTCTAACGCTCATCATAGCCCTTGTCAGAAATATGGTGTAATTAATCCTTAGTTGAGAGAGTTCATAACATTTTTTTAGGAATTCTCTTCTAAACAAAATAACTGTTTTTTTTATCAGAATTACCTTTATTGCTAATGGTTATAATGCAAAAAAACATAAAAAAATAATAATTATAGCCGTTGTCCTAACCCTCCTCAAGAAGAAATTATCAGAACTTATATTACATATGAAAGCCTGTGTAGCTCAGTCGAAGTGGCAGAAGTAGCGTGAATTCTGACCAGAGCAGACGTGTTTTTGTGTGCTCCTTAGTGTTCGAGCGTAAGAGGATTAGTGCTGCTAAGCCTTACTAGTGCGGGCACACTGCCCTTAACGTACCGTCTGCTTTCATACAGCATGTCGTCGATCGCGGAAAAATCTTCACTTGCTAATACAAGCTCACCTATTAAGGCTACTAGCTTTTAACAACTACCGGAAGGAAATTTCTCATCTGGCAATACCTCTTCAAGTACCAAGGCTACTGGATCTCTGAAGGATACATCCCCAGTCTCCACAGTAACAAATCTACATAACACAATGGAACAGGCATCAGCGACCGTCTTTCAGTCACCTGCTGCCAGTAAAATGAAGGATTTCAATTCAGATGTTCTTTCATCGTCGAATCTCCCAGATGAACTAGATTGGAGCAAGGACTGCATCCTAAAGTGTGATCCTTCTGGTGCCCCATACACAGAACTAGATATCATCGAAAGTTTGAAAGGCAAGGTAAGAGGTTCCGATGTATTGCACCTTGGCTCCTTAAAGTTCAGTTATGTTTTCATAATTTCATTTAAACATGTTTCTTTGAAAGAAAAATTTGCTAAATTAAAATCGCTTAATGTTAATAACCATACATGTGAAATTATCCCCAGTGTGAGATCTAGAAAATTAGATATTTTAATTCATTGGTTGCCCCCCAAATATCTAATAGATTAGTTGGCATGCACTTTGAATCATTTGGTAAAATAGAATGTATTGAAAATGTATCCAATATAAAAGATAAAGAATGGGCGCATGTATTATCCAACAAAAAAAGATTGACTATTACATTGAATGACGATGCCAGAATAGAAAATATCCCGTACATTATAAAACTTTCTAAAATGCCAGGCTTAGTAATCATTCCAGGAAGACCTCCTGTATGTTTCAGATGCAGGCAGGTAGGTCATCTAAGAAGAGAATGTACAGCATCTAAATGTGAGCGATGCAAGAGAATTGGACACGATATTAAACAATCTCCAGGGCAGACATATTCCTCCATGTTGGCCGCGCGCCCTTCGGGCAGTCAACCGAACACATGCGATGAGCTTGAAAAAGCAGAAAACTTCCAGGAAATAACCTCAAGTATTGAATATGAGGCAGAGAATCGGGTCAATAAGAGCAGCACCCCAGGGCTTAACACCCACGGGCACTAGGAATGTAATGAGAATAACTCTCTGCTAAAGGCAAAGGAAGGGATTATCCGGGTGGGCGAGGAGACTAACAGCCAAAGGTCAGTTTCAAATTCAGAAAAAGTAACAAAACCTGAAATTACAGAGAAAAAAAAATTACTCCGAATAACACAAATGAAGAATTAAATAATAATTGCCTGGTTGAAGATGAAGAACTTCCAAACAGTGAAATAATTCAAACCATCTCGGTAACACAAATTACAGAAAAAAGTAAAACGGATTTAGAAAACGAAGTAGAGAAATCAGAATGGAATACTAAACAGACCCCAGTAAAGAGAGCAAAAATGAATTTTATGCCTAACATCACCAAAAGCCGGAAGTCAAAACCCAAAGAAAAAAAAAATAGCTAAGTGTCCCGAAAGAAAAGGCTCTAGAAAACTTTCAACGTTCTAACTATGACTCACAGTCTAAAAATCATCACACTAAATGTAAACGGGCTAAATAATAAAACATCGATTCAACTAACAGTTAATTTAATCTTTCAACACAGACCAGATATACTTATGATACAAGACACTAGATTACACAACAACACTGATCCATCAAACAGCTTCAAATACAAGTTATAAACAATGTATCATATCGTTGCCGAAGAGGCTCAGACCAATGGAATAGGTGGAGTTACTACACTAATAAAAAAATCGGGTAACCTCCAAATATTATCCCATAATGTCGTAATCAGGCATAGAGTTCTGGAGGTCGAGCTGCTTTGGCAGAAAAAAATAGACAACATAATTAACATATATGGACCAGCCACACATAATCATAAGACCACCTTCTTGGAGGAAGTGCGACACTATATTCAACAAAAAAAATAACCCAATAATAGCAGGAGATATGAACTTTACAGAACAACCACAAAAGGATCAAGAACACCCAAACTTAATTCCGCAGAAAAATTTCACAAGAGTTTTCACCCACTGTGGCCTATAAGATGCCTTCAGAATCTTGCATCCCCAAAAGAAAGAATTCACATATTTTGCACCCGGAAACGCCTACTGAATAGACTGCATATACATCCAAACATTCAGAAATATAAAGGTCAAAACTGTACAACACACACCTGTCATGTTCAGCGATCACCATATGGTGATAGCTGAACTACAATATCAACAAACAGAAACAGCTGATAAGTTTACAAACAGAAATTCCCCCCATGGAAATTTAATAGACACCTTAAAGATGACGATGAATTCAACAATAACATAGAGAAAATAGTTGAGGAAATAGAATCCATAGAAAATGCTATAACAGCCTGGGAGAAATTTAAACACATGACAAAACAAACAGCAATCAAAATTAGTAGAATAAAAGAGCAGCAACAAAGGAACAAACAGAACGCTGACACGAAGAAATTATCAAAATTGTATCACCACCATGACAGAAATAATGAAAACATCAGAACAGAAATAGAAGAAATTAAAAACCGCATAACAGCGAAACAGTTTCAGGAAATAGAAGGAGCGTGGCTACGTGCTGGTCTCAAAATAATTGAAAATGATGAAGGGAAGACCTCGACAGCATGGCTGTTTGAGAAACAATGGAACGCAAAACAGAGAATAAAAACCATAACATACGAAGGCCAAACCCTAAATAAAGACTCCGAAATAATTCGTGGTGTTCAAAAATACTTTTCTTCACTATTTCAAGAAAAACCCAGCAGTCAGGAAGAAAGAGAAAGATTCCTTTCACCCCTCCCCGAAATCACCCAGCAGGAGGCTGAGGAGATCGACGCACCAATCACCGTAGCAGAATGCCGTCTTATAGTGAAACAGCTCCCGGATAACAAATCACCAGATGAAGACGGACTAACAGGTGAATTCTATAAAGAATACTTCCCAAAATTTGAACATATTTTTATTAAAATGATCAACATGATGATTACAACACAGACAACGCCAGCAAAATTCAACACAGGACACATTGTACTACTACCAAAGGTTGGGGATCAACAGAAGTTACAAGACATAAAAAACTCGAGAGGCATAACCCTACTGAATACTGATTACAAAATAATATCGAAAATACTTACAAACCGAATACAAAAGCACCTCCATAAACTTATCTCACCAGCACAATCATGTGCAGTGAAAGGAAGAAATATTCTTGACACAATAATGCACCTCCAATGCATTTGCGATTATTACAGCCTCACAGAAAATCCATGTATTGTAATGGGTCTAGATATTCAAAAGGCATTTGACACAGTTAGCCACCAATACCTGTTTGAAACACTAGACCGAATAGGAGTTGGAGTAAACTGGAAAGAAACGATTAAGCTTTTGTACAGAAACGCGGAAAGTAGGCTGATCATTAATAAAAATCTCTCAGCCTCTTTCCTAATAAAATGTTCCATCCGGCAAGGAGACCCACTATCCATGGCTCTATTTGTTCTAGCCCTAGAACCACTCATTATAGCCATTAACACAAACAACAATATCAAAGGAACACATATACACGGAGAAAGTGACGCCAAAATTTTGGCATATGCTGATGACGTCACTTTAACACTAGGAACACAAAAATCCTTGGACACAACATTCAAAATAATAAAAGACTTCAGCAAAGCCGCAGCGCTGAATGTGAATCTGGCAAAATCCCACTGCAAAATAATTGGCAAGTGGGAAAACCAACCAAGGATTCCTTCAGGAATACAGGTGAATAAATACATACCAGTTCTGGGCATCAACATCGGAAGCTCAGAATCACACGAAGAACAGTGGAAAGAACTCCATCACGGCATAAAGAAGGAAATTAATGCAATGCGCCCTAGACAGCTGTCCGTCAGAGGAAGGGCCCGGGTTTGCAACATCTACCTAACATCTCGCCTGTGGTACAAGATACACAACACCCCGTATCACGGAAGGTGGGCCGAAAAAATACACAGGCTATGCGCTACATACATCTGGGGCTCTCAGTATGAACCCATGCGCAGATCAACACTCTTCCATGAAGTTGAAGCTGGAGGTTTAGCATTGCTAAACATCCATCTGAAAACTCTCATCGGCAGGGCAATAACAGCAGCCCGAGCACACACAAAAACCTATCATGCCTATGCGGCAACATTCTTACAAAAGTGTTTGCCGCATAGGTTTATAAGCTCACTTCCAGATATAAAAAACTAAGCCAAAGAATGTTCAAAGAAATAGCCGAAGGGTACACATATATTATGAAACACTCAGATACCGAAACCTTACTGACAATTAAACCAAGAAAACTATATAAAACATTAAGTCAAGTGATATTCCCACCTCCCCAACACAGGGAAATAAGAAAAGGAGAAATTAGGCTAAGTCCAGTGCTTAGCAAAGTATTCCGACTTCCAATATCACCAAAATACAAAACATTCTTCTATAAAGTACACCATGCCTGTCTCCCCACAAAAATGTGGTGTGTAGCAAAAAAAAATTCCACTACAAGGCCCAGCAAAGTGTCATTTCTGTCCCGACCCAGAAACAATATATCATATTATGATGTTCTGTAGCAAAACGTCCACAGTATGGAACACCATACAGAAATTCCTACCATAAGACACAACCGTTCTCTGAAAACACATTATTTTGGTTGGAAGACCAAAAAATGAAAAAAACAGAACTAATAATCATAATAATAACAATGTATGCAATATGGTCCCATAGATGTGATAAAATACACGGAAGAGACACCAGACCAGACATACTAGCAAAAATTAACAATTATTTAAAGGAAATTATCATAAACACTACACAAACTAAAAGCATAACAACACAGCAATGGAGGAAACTCGGCCTAATTGAAGAAGGAGAAGAAGAAGGAAAAATAAAACTTATACCGATAATGGAACCCCCGTAGTTAGTGGTAGACAATAACGATAACCCACTATCTGAACAAAAAGCATAATCCCAGACAAAGGTGCTGTTAACGTAGGCTCATTCGCCTCAACGAGAGGAATAATGACAACAAGATATCAAATCTAATAAAAAAAAATAAAATAAATAAAATAAAATAAAAAAATTAAAAAAAAGTATATATGTATATAAAATAATTAAAATAAATAAATAAGTAAAAGTTTAAAAATAATAATAAAAATATTAATAATAATATATAGGTATGCCTATATATAAGGGTTAAGAATGTTATATATATATATATATATGTATATCTAATTCTGTAAGAAAAAAAAATGAAAAGTAAATAGCAAATTACTCCTTAAGATAAGTCAATACTACTCTAGTAATAAATATGTAGATTAAGATATACTACCAGACATATGTATATGTTCTTGTATATACAGACACAAGGACAGTAGAAATATCAATTGTAAGAAATGCAGATAACATAAGTTCATAACATGATAATAACCCAAAATGTTAATAGGATATATTATCCATTTATAGACCTGTAACCAATTCTGCAATTCAGAAAACTTTGTATATAAGAAACTACAGATTTACCTCTTAAGTTAAGCAAACAATATAATGTTAAAGCAAGATGGAATTCTTTTTTGTAAAAATAAGAGTGCCTACAAAAAAATAAAATCTGCATGAGATATAGAGATACTACCAAATATGCATATATAAATGTAAATAAAAACATAAGCAATGTATGTATTTTAAGAATAACATGTGCATTTAAATTAAGTTAATAAAATAGTCATCCAAAATATGTGAACAAAGATATAAAATGAAGATATATGTAAAACGAATTGTACATATGGAAAATGTCAATGCTAACATATATATGTATGTATATGTGTGTGTCTGTGTGTGGGTGTATATGTATATATGTATGTATATGTGTGTGTGTGTGTGGGTGTATATGTATATATGTATGTATATGTGTGTGTATGTATGTATGTATATATGTATGTATATGTGTGTGTGTGTGTGGGTGTATATGTATATATGTATGTATATGTGTGTGTGTATGTATGTATATATGTATGTGTGTGTGTATATATGTATATGTATGTATACATGTATATGTATATGTATGTATGTATGTATGTATGTATGTATATATATATATATATATATATATATATATATAAACGAGAATAGACTGATCTGATAATGGAACTTATAAATAGACTGAAATCACTATGTAACATATACAAACAAAAATAACAGCTCAAGCAATTCAATAGGACAATAAGGAAAATAAAAATTGAGCATGTGATGTTGTATCTTATTTAAACAGTGATTGTAAAACAGGTGTCATAAGTATATTGTAACGATTAAATGAAAATGCCTAATAGAATTAGCAGCCTATGTAGAAATTGTAAATAGCTGTATATATATTTATTTTTAAATGTACACAGCTGCTGTTGTTGATACAAATAACCTCAGTAGAAGTAGCCTCAAGAAATGTAAATCAAAATGTCAATTAGAATAAGCATTCTATGTACAAATGTATATATTGTAAATAGTTGTATATATATTTATTTTGATTGTACATAGATGCTTTAGTGTTAATAAAAAATATACTCAGTCGAAGTGGCGTTTACGTCCTCTGCGCTCGGTCGCTCGAAGTCAGAATTAAGTTCGAGTCTAGTCACCACTTGGAGGAACTTTTTCTACGCATTTCTTCGACCGATTCCCGAGTTCGTCGATCTCTGGCATGGGCAAGCGGGTTTTTCCTCCCCTAAACTCGGTTTTTTTTATCCCGTATACTCAAGAAAATCGACCGTAGTACCCACATTATTTCAAACAGTAACATATCTTGTTAGGATTAGGTACCAAGAGATGGCAGCACTTGTTTGCCAGCCACTTCACCGGTGGCTGCTGTAATTAGTGACAGACATAGACCAGCTATCTCTGATTGGCTACTGGTGGAGATTGAGCTGCCCACTCAGTTTCCAAAAGCTAGATAGGGTATAAAGGCTCGCTTACTCCATGTAAGGGAATAAAAAGTGTTAGTTTATTTATTTATTTATTTATATTCAATACGTTAGAGGACTTTCAAAAAATGATAGAGCATTTCTTCGACAGATTAAACAGATTAACGTACAAATCGCTTTCCATCTACTTTGCAACTTAATATATTCCTTATCTCACCAAAAGACAGATATCCTCCTCTGTCTTATCCTGGAGTTTACAGAATCCGATGCTCTTGTAGGTTATCTCTTAAAGAACCCAACAAATCCGGTTTAGCAACCCATGCTTTATCTACAAAACACAGGATTTAGGTAAACGAAACCAAAATGTTACACAAAAGTTACTTTCTTCTGGAAAGACTCTAAAACCAAAGCTCTAAAGCAGTGCTTCCCAAACTTCTGGATGTCAGGGCCCCCTTTGCAAAAATTAAAATATTTCACGGCCCCCCTCGAAAAAAAAATCGTAATAGAGATATATTATTATAATATTTATTGTATTTATATTCAATACGAAACATACACAGCGAATAATGCAAAAATCTAATGCATATATTACATTTTTGCCTCTTACCGTTTGGTTCTGAAGACAATGCGGGCTGTTCTGGTAAAATACTGTCCTTTTATTTTTTTAGTCTGTTTCTGCTTCTTCTGATTGTTCGCGGGATTTTTTTATTTTTTTTATTTTTTACCAATCACTTATCCATCTCAGGGTTAAATTTTTTAACGTAGAATAGATCAAATAATATCACTACTTACCAATACTGGCACACCACAGACTGATAACATGAAATTAGTGAATATTACCTGAATAAGGGAATCCTCCGGACCAGGAACATTTTTCACTTTTGTGACTTTTCTCCCTTTACGGTAATTAAGCCTAACGCGAAACAGACAGCAAAGGCAGTCTGTTTATTAAAACGTGCATATGATTGGTGCGGTATTAACAAAAGATCGCTCAATCGAAAGATAAAAGCATAGCTGACAATTGAGTTGAAATGCTAACTCTCTTCAACCGAATTCCATATGTGAAACTGCCATAACATGCATTATATATATATATATATATATATATATATATTACTTAGTTTTAACACTTTTACGAATTTTAACACGTTCGGTTGAATTTTATTGCTGCCTTGGGAAATCGAACTCACATACAACTAATTAATAACAGTAGTTTTTAGTTAGATACTGTGTTTGCCCATGCAACATATGGTTTTGTTTCAGTCTATACAGCATAGTTTCTGTATAAGGGGACATGTGATTCATTAATTAGTGTGTTTTTATCCCAGTTGTCTCTAATTGCACTATTTGTTGAGAAATATATTACACAGATTCCTCATACCTTATTCACTGGCATAATAAAAGTACTTATTTTTATTGCCTCTTCAGTATAGTGGCTCTTAGGGAGGAGGGTGTGTTGTATACCACTGCAAGCAATTTACTATCTCCCCACATGAACTTGTTTAAGCTTTTTTTCATTTGTGAAGTATATGCGAAACTTCTAGCTCGGATGACAGTGATAATATAAAATGAGTTTTGATATGTAATAAAGTCAATATCAACAGTCCCTGATTACGAACGCGTTATGAAAGGAACAGAAAGATTTGGAACTTCCCTGGAGAGCATTCGAAGTAAATACAATTAACCACTGCTTTGAAATGAAACATATGAATAAGCAATATTTACTAATATTCGTTAAGCGCCGAAATACCCAGGAAGCAAAGTTTGTGAACCAACACCAATGTGTACATTTTTCCATTAAAATATAAAAAATAACAAAAAAGAAATAATAAAAGTTAAATACGTTTCTTTTAAAATAAAAAAATCTACTTAGTCTTAAAACGTTTTAAATTTGTTTTCATTATTTCACGGCCCCCCTCAACAAAACCTACGGCCCACAGTTCGGGAAGCGCTGCTCTAAAGCATACATTCACAACTCATACCTGAACACAAGTGGTTCCCTAAAAGTTTCTCCATTTTGGAAAGTTATATTAGCTAATACTCATCACAATGAAGGAACATGTGTTCCTTAATTGCACTAAAATTTTGCTTATATTTAAAAATAAATAACTAAATTTATTTATGGTAATTTATTTTGAATATCAATTAATGCAGATGGAGATATTCTCCTGCAGTCTATAGTGTACATAATATCATGTGCTTTCAATTAATCTTGTTCTTTTTAGAGTATTACAATAACTGTATTGACAATGGCTATGACACATAGACAAAAATTTAAAAATATAAAAATATTAAACGTAAATCATTGGGGTATTAATATTTTATTATCTATATATGGCTTACTAACAAAAGCGCATCTATAAATCATGAGTAATTGTTAGCCGGTTTCATCGATTGAAGAGCATCTGTATGACATGCAGCTCAGCAGTATGGTTACTTCAATCAGTATAGTGAACTTGACATAAAAGGTCTTTAACCGGTATAGTGAACTTGATATACATCATATACCTATCGCTGTCTGGATACTTTAGCAATTTACAATTAGTATCAATTATAAATTGTTAAATATCGTACTACCCTAATATCGAGTATGTCCAGCTTTGGCTTTGATCTCCTCCTATACTCATTGAAGGAGGCTTTCCACCAATGTGTGCAGCAGACATGAAACATTTTTCGCCATTTCACCATCAAAGTAGCAATGAGTTCAACGAGAGATCGAGGACGTGATAGAGTGGATCACAATTACCCCACCAATTCGTCACAGAAGTGTTCAAGTGGATTGGGGTAAGGACCTGCGAAGGCCAGAGCAGCTGTTTAACACCCAACTTCTCATACTATTCAGTAATCGCTAGAGCTCTGTGGTATGAGGTATTGTCGTCTTGATATTTAACAAGAGTCCGTTCAATAAAAACTCCACATTGTAGGCAGCACCTGATTATCCAGAATATCAAGATGCTTATCCTTCATTGAACCACAGACAACGACCAGTGGTCCCACTCCAAACCAGCTGAATGCACCCCAAACACCATTACTCCACCAACAAACTTTACTGTAGCTACAATGGTGACAACTGTTCAGAAGGCTGTCTCTATATCCACACCCTGCGATCAGACAAAAGCAGGTGAACCTTAATTCATCGCTCCAGAGTACCGTTTTCCTGCGGTATTCCGGAGCGATGTCTCAATTGTCTAGTTCACACGCTCTTGGCACCAGACCAGATAAGCCACTTTGTTCGTTGTTGTAATGTTCGGCTTGTGTGCGGCTGTTCTTCCATGGAAACCCAGTAAAAAGAGTTCTTTTCGTACAATATAATTAGTGCTCACCATGGTGTTACTGGTACTCTGGAACTCGTCACAGATGGTCTGTAGTGATTGTAGCCAGATTTGGGTGTCACCCGTTTTAACATCCTTCTGTCCCTGTCAGCCATTTTTTCGATGCTCTGGGTGTTTTCCTGTATTAGTGATTCCAGAACGTCTCCATTTGTTGATCACATTGCCGACCGTTGATTTTGGATACTTGAGCAGCATTGGCACGTTAGCCCTTAATGACACCACTCTTGAAGTTACGTCGTATTGCCTTACCACATGTATTCAACTACTATGATGAAATATTGCTTCATACTATTTATACACCGGTTTTTATGTTATTAACAAACCTGGAATGTTTCATATCTCCAAACAACAGGAGTCTTTGGCCAATTATTGGTATGTGTACATATGTAGAGTGGAGTACAAGAGGACTACACAGCAAGAGCAGGAGTATGAATTTTGATTGACAAATCCCCTAAAGACAACATCAATAACTATAAACACTGGAAAGAAAGAAAGAATATTACAACCCAGATTGAAACTTAATAGAAGATATCTCAGTTCTCGGATACGCTGCAGACGGGGGGGGGGGGGAGAAGAAGCAAATTCGGACTTCTATAACCAACTCCAAAATATAACAGAAAAAACAAAACTAAACAAAAACAACATGTTATTACTGCTGGGGATTTATATGCTTGCGTAGGCAATATCAAATTCAAAAATCATATTGGAACTTTTGGAGAATTAGTAAAATAGAAACGGTCAAAGATTAATTGATTTCTCTATCTACAATAATCTGAGAATAATGAATACAATGTTCAAAAATGTATAGGTTGCTATCTAGACAATCATAATCAATCCGGGCTCTTCATTTGAAGGCAAGTAGACATATATTTACAGATATAATTGTTTACTGTTTCGCAAGAAAACCAACGGGAAAACACCTCGTCCCATAATTATTATTACAGTAATATATTTGCGATATCTATTACAGTAATAGGTATTGCAGGGCGGTTAATAGACGCCTATAAAGTTCCGTATATTATGAATATTATATTATATTCATAATTGTGTTGTTAATTAGTGATTGCGGTCTCGCGATAGTTTTTATATTTTGGTATTTGGTATCAGATTGTATGATCAGGCATCGTTGCAGCTAAGCCTAATCTCGCTATTGTGACAGCTAAATCTTCTTTGTAGCTACGTATGTAAATCCTTGTGTTAGATATTTTTGGTTATTCATATAATACGTGTTTGATGAAACATTTTGAGAATGATATGTTATAGTGATCGCGTTTTTGTTGTTAAGCCTAATACTGCCATTCTCTGAGCATATATACTGGATGTTAAATGAAATCTATTGATTATAAGTGTATAATACTGAGATAATTATTTCAAGCAATGTATGTAAATTTTGTTAGGTATTATTTAATGTTGTTTAATATGAGTATTTTATTTTAAACTTAGTTCAGAACTCAATATGATAACAAGATCACAGACAATTTGTTTGAAAGGGCACAATCACACACCTAATATATTATCTGTTTTTAATAAATTACTTGCTAGTGAAAGTTTGGTGGATGTAACATTATTGTGTGAAGGAATGACCCTCAAGGCTCACAAAATAGTACTATCTGCAAGCAGCACTCTTCTATACAGCTTATTTTTAGAGAACCCAAGTAGTCATCCTGTTGTGACATTAAATGACATGAAGTTCAGCGACTTAAGGTTGATGATCCAATATATGTACCATGGTGAAATTAATATTTCATGGGATATGATTCCATCATTGTTAAAATCTGCAGAGTTCCTAAAAATGAAAGATTTTTTGGAAGTTGCTAATAAGTACAATGATTCTGTGGAAGGCATACAGCAGAGCGCTTTAGATTGTGATCGTCACGAAGCAGGAAAACCGATCATTGTTCACTTGGTTGCTGAGGGTCAACTGTCAGGTGAAAGTGTGCATACGGGTGTATTGTCTTGTTCAGTGTCTGATGCTACAGTTGATTCTCACCTAACAGTCACAACCTTGGGTAGTGATGACAATAGTCCTTTCATCAATTCAGGTGAATGTGTGCATAACGGTGTGTTGTCGGTTTCTGATGCTGCATTCACGGTTTTTAGCGGTGATGATGGTCCTTTCATCAATTCAGGTGAATGTGTGCATGGCAGTGTGTTGTCGGTTTCTGATGCTACGGTTGATTCTCACCTGTCAGTCACAAACTTGGGTATGTCATCTGAGTCAGCCATTTCTTCTGTGGTTGCTGGTGATGTCAATCCAGATTACTTTACATCTTGTGTTTCTATAGTATCCCCTCTTGAATCTGATGTCAAAGTAGAAACGAAAGACTGTGCAGTCCATTCCACATCTAATATATCAAATGTTTTGCCTGTATTAAGTGACTCGTATGATCGCAGAAGTTTTAATGTAATATATGATGATACATCTGGTTGGACTAATATCCCAAGTTTAAGTGATCATCAAGACTTCGCAGTTAGCTACCATCAGTCACATAGGGAACATACATGTTTTATACAGCCATATCCCAATGTATCGGATAGAAGCATGTGGAGTAGACTGTGTTGTGCAAGTTCTCCTGAAACAAATGAACGGACATTTTTAAATGACTGTAATATATTTTATAATTTTGATCAGACCAAATTGTATAATCTATCTTTTAGATTTCCAATATGTTCTAATATTTTTTATGGAATAGGAAGTATGGGGGGATTAAGAATGACAAAGTATGAGAATGACAGAAGTGAATATGTGCATGGAATAAATAGTGCAGAAATAGATACACACATATTGCTGAGTGATATACTAAAGAATGTGAGAGAGGTTCAGGAACAAAAACAAGCATCAGTGGGAGTAAACGATGTCAAGTTAAGAAGAAGCAAAAAAGATGTTGTGCTGTATGGGAATTCTATAATTAAGGGTGTGAAGGATGGTAGAGTAATTAAAGCGTGTTATCCAGGGTCAAAGATTAAGGATATAACTAGGGCTGTGAAATTGCAGAAAGATAGAGTGAGTGAGATTATTGCAGTTATAGGGACGAATGATCTACGTAGCGAAAGATTTTCTGTAAGACGGGATTTGAAGAATTTAATGATTGAAATGAATGCAAAAAGTGAGAGTGGAAAGATCATGAGTGTGCTACCACGATTTGATTGTGATGAAATGAACAGAAGAGCAATTATAGTAAATGGAATGGTGTCCAGATTGTGTAAAAGGTTTTGCAAAGAAATGAAACTGAATATTTATTTTATGGATGTCTGGGATGAGTTTGATAAAAGGAAGGAGTATTTTAAGAGAGATGGTTTGCACTTAAATGGATTAGGAGCTTGGCATTTAGAACATTTATTGATAAAGGACAGAGTAAAGGGTCATAAACAGGGAAATGGGATTTGCTAGGGAGGCAGGTGATAGAGTTAGCTGTAAATAGTACAAAGGTCATTAATCGTTGTGAAACTGGGATTAATTGTTCGCAGAATGTTAACAGTAGACAGAGTGGGGTAATTTATTATGGGAGGAAGGGTGTATTGCAGTTTATGTATACCAATGCTCGAAGTATTAGGAATAAGTGTGAAGAATTTTTGTCATTACTTAGTACAACATGGCCAAAAATTATAGGAATTAGCGAAACTTGGTTAACCAAGAATGATATAGTTATTGGGATTGAATGTAAGGGGTACAGTATTTTCAGGCAGGACAGAGATGACAGAATGGGGGGAGGGGTTTTATTAATGATAGACGAAACATTAAAGCCAAAAAAGATAGAAGTACCTCACTGTGACAGGTATGTAGAGGGCAGTTCATTAGAGGCTGTTTGGTGTGAGATAGAGATTAACAAGGCGAAATATGTAATTGGTTGTTGCTATAATCCAAGGGGAATAAGGGAGAATATAGATAGCATGTATTGGCAAATTAGCACGATGAGTAAAGGTCAAGTAATTATTATGGGGGATTTTAACTTTGGGGACATAGATTGGGGGAAGGAATGGTCACAAGGAACAAAGGAAATGGAGTTTATACAATTGTTAAGAGATAATTACCTGAGACAGCATGTGATGGAAGGGACAAGAGATTCTAGAGTGTTAGATCTGGTCATAACATCGGAGAACATATCAATAAGTAATTTAGTTACAATGTCTCCACTTGGGGAAAGCGATCATGTGGTCTTGACCTGGGAGATTGAAAGACGAACTGAATATTCTATTAAGAATGGGTATATGTGGAATTACAAGGCTGGTGATTATGGCAAGCTGAGAAGTCAGCTTTCAGCTGTATTATGGCATGAGAAATTCAAGGGGAGAGATGTTGATGATGCGTGGGAGATTCTCAAGGAGTATTTGAAGAAAGCTGTATCAGACTGTATTCCCAGAGTCAGAAGGAGAAATCAAGTAGGAGTAAAATGGATGACTAATACTATTAAACAAGAGTTGCATATAAAGAAAAGGTTGTGGAAGACATATAAAGAAAAAGGTGATGAGCGTTCCAATGAGCAATATAAGGTACAGGCAAAGAGAGTAACCTGTATGGTAAGGAAAGCCAAAGCTAATTATGAGAGGAAGCTAGCTGATGAATCCAAAAGAAACCCTAAAGAGTTCTTTCGCTATGTGGCTAGTAAAAGGAAGAATATCCATGGAAAGATTACTTTAAAAAGTGTTGATGGTAAGGAAATTACTGAAGCTAGTCAAATAGTTGAGTTGCTTAGTGATCATTTCGCAAAAGTGTACCATCTTAGTAGTGATAGTGCAGTGTCAGATGTGACATTGACTGATGAGAGTATAGAGATAGATGAAATCGAGGTGCTTAATATATTAAAGAACCTTAATGCTAACACTGCCATTGGGTTAGATGGCATATCGGCCCATGTGTTACGAGAATGTGCAAGAGAATTAGCAACTCCTCTAACCAGGATATTTAATTTAAGCCTCAGTTCTGGTAAAGTGCCAATAGAGTGGAAAGAGGGGAAAATAGTTCCATTGCACAAGGGAGGCTCTAAGACTGATGTTGCAAATTATAGACCAATCAATATATCTGGAGTGGTGGTTAAGATTTTGGAGAAATTAGTTAAAATTAGAATTCAGAACTGGGTGGACAGCAATATGATACTTTATAAGGGGCAACATGGTTTTGTGAAAGGTAGGTCTTGCCTAAGTAATTTGCTTACGTTCTATAATAAAGTAACAGTGGAGTTGGATAAAGGAAATCCTTACTCAGTGATACTGCTTGACTTTGCAAAGGCTTTTGACAGGATTCCACATGGAACTCTGTTACATAAATTAGAGCAAATGGGTTTGGATCCGAAGATGGTGATTTGGATTAAAGGATGGCTGGCGGACAGATATCAAAGAGTGGTTTACGGAGGAGCTGAGTCCAGGAAAAGGCAAGTGACTAGTGGTGTACCTCAGGGCTCAGTTCTTGGTCCTCTATTGTTTAATTTGTACATCAATGATATTGGAAATACCTTGAATGGAAATATCCACTTGTTTGCTGATGATGCAAAATTGGGAAGAGCGATAATCAATTCAAATGATGTGGATATTTTACAGGATGACTTAAATAGGCTGACGCTATGGACTGGGGTAAATGGCTGTCAGTTCAACGTGGCTAAGTGTAAGGTGATGCACTTCGGGAGGATGACATCGCATGCTGTTTACTATATTAACGGAACTGAACTGCAGGAAGTTGATGAGACAAGAGACTTGGGAGTTATTGTGGACAGAGAACTTAAGTTTAAAGGGCATATTGCTAAGATTGCCAAAACATCACATCAAATTACATGGTTGTTGAGGAACACACTAACTAGCAGGGATAGGGAAGTTATTATTCCACTCTATAAGGCATTAATAAGGCCGCATTTGGACTATTGTGCACAGATCTGGTCGCCAGGATTTCTTGGTGATGCGGAAGTGGTAGAGAGGATTCAGAGGCGGGTTACAAAGATTGTTGCAGGTCTGTGGGATGTTCCCTATGAGGATAGATTGATGATCTGTGGGCTCCAAAAACTAGCTGATAGACGTAGGAGAGGAGATATGATAGAGGTATTTAAATTGTTAAAGGGATTTTACAGGATTGATACTGATGATATTCTTAAGACCAATGCAGGATGTGAGAGAACGAGGGGCCATCCCTGGAGATTGTGTAAGAGTGTGGTTAACAAGGGTGTTAGGACTAGATTTTTTACTTGGAGGGTTGTGAATGGGTGGAATGCTTTGCCAGAACTGGTTGTGAATGCTTTAACCGTGAATGAATTTAAGGAGAGGTATGACAGGTATTGTGTAAATAATGGTTAGTGTGTCAATGTCGGGTCTCCCGCGATGAGTCTTTTGACTCCATGGAGACACCGTTAAATAATAATAATAATAAAAACACAAAGTCGTTCATAAATTCACATGGTCAGTAACAGTATCGAAATCTATTATGGACTATAAAATAGCAAATAATAGAATAGGTAGATTCTGATTTGATGTTAGAGTATTCCGACGTTTTGAAATTTAATCTGATCATTATTTATATGTGACATCAACACGTTTCCCCACAAGATAGATAAAGTACCAGTATCCATTAGACAATAGAGAACTTAGGTTCAAAGTCATCTCATTATGTGACTTCGATAGAAGAAAACTATATCAGCAAAAAATAAATGAAAAATTACTGTAACTATCCACAGATGAATCTATTAATGAAGAATGGAATCACCTCTGTAATATTATAGGAGATTCAGCCCAAGAAATCTTGGGTATGAAAAAAACAATGGAAAAGAACAAAAGGTCTTCGTTACTGGGACCCAGAAATCAGAAAACTCATAAATGAAAAAAGGAAGACCTGTAAAAATTGGTTAAGTACAAACAAAATAGATGATGAAATTGAATATAAACATAAAGGAGCAATAGCAAAAAGAGTAACGCATAAAAGACATAGTGGAACAATTTCATTACCAATTCAGAAAACAGCTAACTCCTTTATATTCCCTTATAGAGAGTAGGCGAGGTCGTTTTAGCCAGTGGTTAAATCCTAAATGAATAAGTTCCATGGCCCTATACAAAATAACCAATTGTATCTGCCTCTGAATGCTATCTGGGGAAGTTCCAAACTTTCCCGTCCCTTTCATTACGTGTTCGTAATCAGGCGACTGTTGATATTGACTTTATACACACATTAAAAACTATAAACAGATGTTGAATAATAGCACAATAAAGTAGGCATAATTACCATAAAGGAAGAAAAGTCACAAAACAGTCACAAAAGTCAAAAGAAAAATGTTCCTACAAAATTACCAGTTTGTATTTACTTTGAATGTGATCCACTAGTCGAGTGTCCAGAAAGTCAGCAAATCTTTCCTTTCGATCAGCATATTAGCGTTATCGCATTGCAAATGATTGGAAGTCTGTGTTTCTGTGGATTCGTTACAGGCCTCTTTCTCTTCAGAAACTATACACAAACTGTTATTACAAACCCGTTTTGTATTATCACCGTCATCCGAGCTATTTTTCCGTTTAAAGAAGGTACCAATGTGCTTATCCATAATTGAAATACCGTATTTATTCGAATATAACTCGCACCCCTGATTTTACTTTTTGAAAAAAGAAATTAAAAAGTTTCCCATATACCTCGCACATAAAAAAAAGCTTAAATACGTTCAAGTCGGCCGATAGTAACTCTCTTGCAGTAAACAACACGCCCTCCCCAACAGCCGCTATACTGCAGAGGCAAGAAAAACAACTAATTTTATTATGTCAGTGAATACGGTATGAGCAGTCTATGTAAGATGTTTCTCAACAAATAAATCGGCACTAATTAATGAATCACATGTTCCCTCATACAGAAACTATTCTGTATAGACTGAAGCAAAACCATATGTTGCACTGGGAAACACAGTATCTAACTAAAAACTACTGTTATTAATTAGATGTGCGTGAGTTCGCCTGCCCCAAAGTAGCAATAAAATTCAACCGAACTTGTTAAAATTCGTAAACTTGTTAAAACTAAGAAATATATACATAGTAAATGTTGTTACATTGTTTCACATATGGAATTCGGTTTAAGTGATTTATAGCATTTCAACTCGATTGTCGGCTATGCTTTTATCTTTCGGTCGCGCGATCTTTTATTAATACCTCACTAATCATATGCACGTCTTAATAACCTGCCATTGCTCTCTGTTTCGCGTTAGGCTTAAATTACCGTAAAGGGAGAAAAGTCACAAAACAGAAAAATGTTCCAGGTCCGGTGCATAAAAAAGTTCCGGGGCCGGCCCCCCCTAGAGAGCCCGGCTGTATTTAACCACTGATTTTAGCCCTGTCCAACTTTTGGAGACTGAGTGGGCAGTTCAATCTCCACTGGTAGCCAATAAGAGATTACTGGTCCAAGGCTATCACTAATTAAGCAGCATACATTGAAGGTAGCTCAAGAAGTGCCATCATCTCGTGGTCCCTAACCCTAACACAATATTTTTAATGTATGAAAATAGTGTGGGTTCAACGGTCGATTTTCTTGAATTTACGGGACAAAAAAATCCACTTGCCCTTGTCAGAGATCGACTAACTCGGGAACTAGTCGAAAAAAAGGCTTACTGAAAGTTCCGTTTTTAATATTCCTTTAGGAAGCCTTAAACTTGAATTCGAAATCTATCTTCGGGTTGTTTAGTGCTGAGGAATGCAAACACCACTTACTGAGCTACACAGACTTTCTATTATATTGATAAATCTCAAATATAGACATAAATTTTTATGACAGATGAATAATAATCTTAATGAATCGATCAAGGCAATGCTATACCTTTGGAGGACTGTCTAAAATACTATAAAGAATTATGGACAATTGATGACAACCCAATCTCAGAACCCTTTTCTCCAAATAATTCAACAGATTTCTTTATCCTTGAAGATTCAGAGTCAACACTTAGACAATGCAAGAATCATAGAACCCTAGAAGATGATATCAATATGGAACTTTTCTAATTCTCTGGAGACAACTTCAGATACAAACTATTAGAATTTGTGAATAAGATCCTAAATGGCCAATTACCACTACCAAACTACCAAACTCCTATGATCCTCCCCATTTTCATAATAAGCAATATTAATAAGTGGCAAAATTATAGAGGCCCCGGATAATATATTCAAGTCTCTTAAATATTAAATTAAGTAATCTTATGAAAATATTTTTAGAGAGGAACAAAACGGTTTCCGTAAAGGTAGATCCTGCACTTACGCTTTTTTCGCCTTCAAACTCTTGATAGAAGAAAAGTTGAGAATTCAATTTATAGATTCGTATATTATTTATCGATTATAAAAAGGCTTTTTATAAAGTCACTCATAATAAGCTACTGGAAAATTAAGAGATGACAACATTCCTAACCAGTGAATTAATTAAAGCAATTTTTCACATATATATAAAACAATATAGCTCAGTAGAAGTGGCGTTTGCACTCTATGCGCTTCACCGTACGAAGCAAGGATTTGGTGGTTCAAATCTAGTCGCCGACTAGAGGAAATTTTTCTAAGCCTTTTTTCGACTGGTTCCCGAGTTAGTCGATCTTTGGCATGGGTTAGCATGTTTTTTCTCCCGGAAACTGGAGTTTTTCGTTCCGTAAACTCAAGAAAATCGACCGTCGAACCCACACTATTTTCAGACATTAAAAATATTGTATTAGGGTTAGGGACCACGAGATGGCGACACTAGCTTGCCGCCTTCTTCATTGCGTACCGATGAATCAGTGATAGCCTTGGGCTAGCTATCTCTCTGATTGGCTACCAGTGGAGATTTAACTGTACACTCAGTCTCCAAACGTTAGATAGGGTAAACGGCCCCGCCTACTGCCTATACGGGAACAAATAGGCGTTAGCTGATTTTTTTTATATCAAACAATAACCAAATTAAAATAAAAATATAGCAGCACAAAAATCTGAATCACAGAACATAAATTCAGATGTCTGAAAAGGATGTAGTCTATCGCCGCTCTTCTTTAATATCTATATGAATAATATTATAAGAGAGTGGAGGGAAATAACTAGTTTTGGTATTCAGAAATGATTACACCTACATTGATACAATTTTATTTGCCGATGATCATGTTCTAATTGACGATTACAACGATTCACTACAGAGAGCAGCCTTTTCATTAAATGAAATAGCAGAAACACACAGTATGGAAATCTGCACTTCCGAAATCAAAGTCATGGCATTAAAGGCTGAGTACCAAATTAGAAGCAATTTGCATCAAATCATACTATACAACATATTAATACATTCAAATATCCAGGCTGCCACTTATGAAAGAGAGAAAGACATGCAACATAAAATAACTAATTATATAGGAATAACAAAAACTATCAATCAGATATTTAATCTTGATTTAGTAAGCAAGAAAATAAGAATAAGAATTAGTAACTCGATAGTAAGACCTATCAGAAGCCTGGACCATAACTCAAGCAGATTATATATATATATATATAAAGACTGATAAGCTCTGAAATGAGATTCTGGTTATAATAGACTAGACTTCAAAAGAAATAGCAAGATCTTAAAGGAACTTGAGGTGATGTCTTTTTTTTTTTTTGGACTACATCGATCTTCATAGAGAGAGAACATACAGAAAGAATGAGTGAAGGAAGACTCCTAGAGAGATACAGAGATATCGTACTCAAGTGAGAAGGAATAGAGGAAGGCATTTGAAAAGATAGGAAGCTACCGTAACATGCCACTAGGCCTAATACTGGAAAGGAAGAAGAAGAAGATAATCTAGAAACCCTTCTCTATGACCAAACATAGACGTTTTTCTAATAAGCAGGGCAGTAGTCTCAATGTCGGGCAATGAAATTCATTTTCCCCATCTTCCTCGCAAGCTGCCCAAGGTACGATTCGAACCTATAACCTGTTTGTTGGAAAGCGGATATGCTAACCACTCAAATAGACCAGCAATTCTTCAGGTGATTGTGAAACTCATCTCTGGAAGATCTTATTCAATTCCCTGAGTTGATAAGGGAATTGTCTTAAAGAATTGCACATACTTTTTAATCACTACTGAGATGAAATAATTATATGGCTAAGGCTTTTTAAATGTTATATTTCTTTCTTCGTTTTTTTTTTTTATTTTTATTTTTTAAATCACCTGTCGAGATTTCATTCCATTAATATTGCAATGGCTGAACAATTTATTCAAAAATTTTCATGATGAATAGTATAGTTGTGTACTTTGTTTTTAGAATATCTCTGTGTTTATTTATTTATGTTTTACGATGAACAATTATCCAGTCTTTATTATATAGAATCACTATTTATTTTATATTTAGTTTTTTTAGTTTTAGGTGTGTGTGTGTTGAATTCTGTGATGCAGTAACATGGCGGATGGGTTATGTTTGTTGTCGGTGGTGTTATCGATGTGCAGTTATGAGAATTACTTAGTTTGATTTGGTAGTGTTTGGACTTCAGTGGATACGAATTATGAATCTGATGTGGTTACTTCCTTAAACAGATCAAGCTGACTTAGACACATGTCATGCAGTCAATCCTAGTGTATGGAAGACTCCTAACACGCGCTTTGGTCAATGGGGTTTACTCTTATTCTACGACAGCCGATGCAAATAACTGCGTCGCTCGTAAGCGGGAACGAGATCTTCGTTTGCTTACTACAACATGTGGTTTTCCAAAGGACTGGGCTGGATTTACGGCATCTTTAGTTGGGAGAGGACAGTTCGGTGACGATGCCTGTTTCGTAGCGAAATACAAAGCTGCAGATGTTCTAGGTAAAGAACTGTAAACAACACGTTTTACGATATTTAATTTATGTAGGCATCATTTTAGGTTCATTTATCGGGTAGCCTTTTATTTCTGAGTGTTTTTTAATATAAATTTTCTCTCATTTCAAGAGGCTTTATCTAATGTTTATTTGCATACACACACTTTTAGTCAGTTGAGAAACCTGCGGTTCGTGTTTCAAGCATTGGGCTAACCCACCATTCATGGTTTCGAGCTGTTGTTCATTTCAGGGAAATAAGAGAAAGAATAGCTTCTATATAAAGGGTTTTGTTAATGTTTCTGTGCCTCGTGAAGAAAGAACCAAACTGCTCATAACTGGCAGAAATGTGGTGGGAGTGCTAGATGCTTGAAATGTAAAACAAACTTTCTCTCATGGTCTGGTTTGTGTCTTCTGTGCATTTAACTTTTGTGCCTTTGTTCTCCACTAGCCGGAATGTATATATAAAAAGATCTTTTGACTTCAAGTAACCAGTATGTCTTAAAAGCCTCTGTATGTCTGTAGATCATTTGGCATCATCTTTGTTTTTGATTAAAAAAAAAGTTTTTGAAATCTGTCTACAACTTAAGGTGAGCTAGCTGGTCTCATATGAATGACAGTTTTTTCATCAAGCAAAACAGACAAACTGGCCAGAAAATGCATGCATGCATTACAGATATATCAGATTCCTGATGTTACTGTTATGTTTTTCCATACATTCATTTTTGCTAGATGTTTGATATAAAATGCTTGCACTTGATGCATTTCTCTTATATTGAAGGACAAAATAAACATATTTTACATCTAGAGAGTAAGTCATATTTTGGTTTTTGGAGATGTAAAAATTCATCCCAGACACTGATGAAGTAAGTTTTGCCAAGAAGTAGCACTCTTCAAAATTGCCATTGAAACATTTTATATATCTTACTTTTGGACTTCTGTGAACATAAAAAAAGTGCAAACATCAAAAATTGAAGAATTAACAGAATCAGATCACTACTTTAGTGTTACTTTGAATAAGAGGACCAGTAATGGAAATAAAAGATATTTCAGTATTAGTCACTCAGACTGATCATTCTGTCCAATGATGTAAAAATTTTTAATTTAGAATTAGTTTGGGTACCTGGAAAATTGTTCAAGTGATATTCAAAATACAGTGGCCTTACAAATGCATGAATTTGGAACAATTCTCGAGAAAATTCATTTATTCATTTTTTGCTATAACAGATGGAGTTAGGATGATGCAGAAATTTGGATGTGCAAGATTTACTTTAATCATTTGCTATTCAATTAGCAATTGTCAATGCATCTTTTATAAAATATAATAAATACATTTAAAATAATTTTAATGAGAAAATTGTATGGTTCTGGAATTTCCCAGACATGGAAAAAAAAATGTCTTGTTCATTTCAAGTACACATAATACAGTGACATCACCATACCATGTAAGGCTTAATTGTTGAAATATTGTTTCTGGTGAGCCATTGAAATAGAATAAATGTCTTGACAAATTTACATAATGCCAATCAACATCAGTAGGACTTATAGTCCAATGCAAAGGATAATGATAAAAAGTTAAAAATGAAAAATGTACCACAATGGTAATTACTCATAAATTTGATGACCATGATGTTTTAACGAACATTTGCTCAGTACCAGAATTAAAAAAAAAATAAATAAATGCTTTGTGATTTTTATGCACTTTCAGTATTCTATTGTCTCCTAGGGCTCAAGACATTTTTTTTTCCATGTCTGGGAAATTCCAGAACCATACAATTTTCTCATGAAAATTATTTTAAATATGTATTTATTATATATATTTTATATATTTATAAAAGATGCATTGACAATTACTAATTGAATAGCAAATGATTAAAGCAAATCTTGCACATCCAAATTTCTGCATCATCCTAACTCCATCTGTTATAGTAAAAAATGAATTAAATGAATTTTCTCCAGAATTGTTCCAAATTCATGCATTTGTAAGGCCACTATATTTTGAATATCACTTGAACAGTTTTCCAGGTACCCAAACTAATTCTAAATTAAAAATTTTTACATCATTGGACAGAATGATCAGTCTCAGTGACCAATACTGAAATATCTTTTATTTCCATTACTGGTCCTCTTATTCAAAGTAAGACTAAAGTAGTGATCTGATTCTGTTAATTCTTCAATTTTTGATGTTTGCACTTTTTTTATGTTCACAGAAGTCTAAAAGTAAGATATATGACTGACTTATTTTGATAATAATCCTGCTTTGAAAATTGATTTGCATACCAAAGAACTTTTGGTAACTGTTTAAATTTGGATTCTATCTTTGCAGCCAATCTAGATAGTCTCACTTACTTTTTCTTTTTTTTTACAAAAGTTTAAAATTGAATGATCAGTCCTAATTCAACTTGAGCTACTTGAAGGTTTTGTAGTTTCTTCAGCCCATATTTTAAAATGTGATTCATGCATACAGTTTTATTCTGATGATATAGAATTAGGTAGAGTAATAATTAATCAAGGTGATGTGGAGATCTTGCAGGATGATTTAAATAGGCTGTCAGTTTAATGTGAAGAAATGTAAAATTATTCATTGTGGGATAAATCAATTACAAGCAGTGTACCACATTGATGAAACCATACTTCACGAAATAGATGAAGCCAAGTATGTAGAGGTGGTGGTAGTAGACAGTTAAAGCTTAGAGGACATATTGCTAAGCTAGCTCCTAAGATTACTTGGCTATTGAAGAATACACTCACAAGTAGAGATAAGAAGTTGTTATCCTCTTTATAAGGCTTTGATGTATCCACATCTGGATTATTGTGCTCTGGTCTCCTGGGTTTCTTGAAATGGTGGAGAGGACTCAGAGGTGAGCGACCAAGTTGGTTAGCAGTCTGTGGAATGTACCCTATGATAGATTTAGGTGGTTTGTGTGTGTACCTGCAGAAGTTGGTTGGTAGGTGAAAAAGAGGTGAATGGTTTTATAGTAATATTGCAGGAGCAACCTTTCACTTTTCTAGAGGGGGAAGAACAAGAGGTGGTCACAGGAAGTAAAGGTGTGGTTAATAGTGGTGTGAGAACTAGATTTTTCACTGAGAGTTGGAATGGAATAGGTTGCCAGAGGCAGTTGTGAGTGCTTTATTAATGAGTTCAAGGAGATGTATGATGGACTGTGTGATTAGTTTAGGTCTCCTGTGATGAGTCTTCAGACTCCATGGAGGTGCCAGTGTAATAATATTAAATACATTTTAAATTCCTGAGAAATTTACTAGTGCTTGATCCCTTAGATAAGATTGCTTTGGACAACAGTTGCATTCACTTTCTCATTTTTACATTTCTTAGAAAGCATTTCTAAACTTCTAATTGATGTATTTTCATTTTGAACCTAAGTGAAAATATTAAAATTACAAAATGACTAAAAAGTAAAAGTAAAAAAAAAAATTATCTTGCCAATAAGTTATAAGATGAAAAATACTAACTTAGTTATACATTACATCAAGGAAGTTCTTTGACTACCATGAGTGATCTTTTGATTTTGTTTAACTAATAAACCTGCCTAAATAAGAAGGGTAATTCTGTGAACAAACTGACTAGGAGTGGTAAAGTGTAATAAAAATGGCCCTTGTGCTCTTTCATTGTACTTGATTTATAGTTATTTATTTTGTATGGGGTTCCCCCTTTCCTCTTTCCCATCCCATAGGACAGGTTGAGCTCTCCTAATGAAGGATTAAGTATGTATTTATGGTCCAATGTGTTCACAGGGACAGTTTGCCTGTTCTGAGGGACAAAAAAACTAAGTTTCTGGGTGAAAAAACCCTCTACCTTTTTATGAGGTCGACTAACTCACCTTTAGTCGAAAGAGACCAGATAAAGGTTCCTGACGTCATGGATGGGAATGAAACCCATGTCTTTCTGACCAAAGGGCTTCGTCTATACCGACTGAGCTACAGTGGCTCCTCTATAGTCATATTAGGCATATAATGATATTCTTTTATTCTCTTCCATCCATGACAGGTTCATTCCCATGTGGATAAGAACCTTCCACTGTTTTCTCTCCAAAGCAAGCTCTTTCATATGCCAACAGCTTTGAAAGTCCAATGCAATTCTATGGACTTTATGCCATATTAATCTTGGGCTTGCCGTGGGTCATACCCTCCATAGTGCCCTCAAATACAAGGCGATGAAGTCTGGTACTATTCGCACGTTGTGACTACACTTGAAGGAGTTTATGCTTTTTAACTGTGTTAAGAATTCTTGGGTTAGGATTATTCAAATCTTACAGCACTTGTGCATTCTGTCCAATGTGTTTTGTTGATTTCATTTCAAAAGTCAGCAGTTTCTTCTCTGCTTTATTTTTTTTAAGGTCCAAGTTTCTGCCCCATAGAGAGCTGTTGGTAGTATAATACTTTTGCATAATTTTATTTTTAGAGTTGTGGAATTTTGTTTTTCCAAATTTTATTCAGTGTATTCATCATTGACCATGCTATGGAGAGTGCATGTTTTATTGTTGTTGTTTCATTTAAATTTGAAGTCAAAAATGTTCCTAGGTAATTAAAACTATTAACTTGTTCTATGGTCCTGATCAAGTGTTTATTTGTATATCTTCCAGGTGTCTTCCAGTTTTCATTATCTTAGTTTTACTTGAATTTATAATATTATAATTTCTGCAGATTTTTTATAATTTTGCAAGCTGGTATTGGAAATTTGATTTGTTATCTGTTATAATTATTATATCATCTGCATATATGATGTGCAGTTATTATTATTATTATTCAGGCCTCCATGGAGTCAAAAGACTCATCGTGGAGGTCCTTCCTAAGAACATAAAGTCTGTCAAGACTCATCGAGGGGAGGTCCCCCCCCCCAAGAAACACAAAATCATACCACTCCTTAAACTCATTGACCATTCTCGCTCTCACCACTCCATCAGGCAATGAATTCCACGGTTCAACCACCCTCCATGCAAAGAAACCACTCCTCATCCTCTTGCTCAAAGTTTCCTTTCGTAACTTCCAGGGATGGCCTCTTGTCATCACTCCTTCCCGCTGTTCAACCAAGTGAAAGAACTCACCAGTGTCAACCCTGTAACCACCCCCCACTGTTGAGAGGTGGTTACAGGGTTGACACTCCCCAGTGTCAACCCTGTAACCACCTCTCAACAGTTTAAAAGTCTCAATCATATCACCTCTCCTTCTTCTATCCACCAAACTCTGCAGTCCACATTCCCTCAGCCGATCCTCATAACCAAAATTGTACAGTCCTGAAACCATCTTTGTCATCTGTCTTTGTACCCTTTCCACAGTTAATTTATCCCCTTCAAATCCTAGGGACCAAATCTGAGAACAATAGTCTAAGTGTGGTCTGATCAGAGACTTATACAACGGAATGATAACCCTTTTATCTCTGCAGGTCAGTGTCCTTCTCATTATTGCAGCAATCCTCTGTGTTACCTTCACCACCTTTGCAATATGTACCCTAAATTTCAGGTTTCTATCGATCATCAACCCCAGATCTCGTCTCCCCTACTCCCTCCAGTATAACTCCTCCTATAGAGTATGCAGCATCCCATCGATGTTTCCCAAACCTCAAGACCTTACATTTTGCTGCATTAAACTGACACCCCCATTCATTTGCCCATCTATTTAGCTTATTCAAATCCTCTTGCAGGGCTACCACATCTGCACTATTACTAATAATCCTTCCCAGCTTCGCATCATCTACAAACAACTGAATATCCCGTTGCAATCCACTGACAATGTCATTGATATAAAGGTTAAACAATATAGGTCCTAGTACTGAGCCCTGTGGGACCCTACTTGTAACCCTCTGCCTCCTTGAAACTGCTCCACCATACACAACTCTCTGATACCTATCAGACAGCCAATCCTGAATCCAGTTGACCAATCTGACATCCAGACCCATGTGCTGCAACTTAAATATCAGCTTATCATGTGGCACCCTGTCAAATGCCTTTGCTAAGTCTAAGAAAATTGCAGTATATCTAATGTTCCTGTAACTTTATTATAAAAGGCTAGCAAATTGCTAAAACAAGAGCGCCCTTTCACAAATCCATGTTGACTCTCACAGATAACATTACCCTCATCTGCCCAATGCTTTATACGGTCCTTCACTATTTTCTCCAAGATCTTACTAACTACTGATGACACACAAACTGGTCTATAATTAGACACTTCCAGTCTGCTACCGCCCTTATGCAATGGCACTATCTTACCTTCCTTCCATTCCATGGGCACCTTTCCAGTAGCCACACTTTCATTGAAAAGCCATCAAAGGCACTGTCAGTTCCCTAACACATTCTCTCAAAACTCGTGGTGAAATACCATCCAGTTCCACAGCTTTACTGACATCCAGAGTACTCAGTATTTGAAACACACTCTCCTCCTGTACCTAGTTGGTTTTCCATTTGAGGAAATTGCACTTCTTTGATGAGTTCTTGGATGAAAATGCTAAAAAAGCATGGATAGAGTGGACTTGCGTAACTTCTTGTGTGATTTCAAGTTTTTTACTTGTGATATTTTTATATTGAACTACTGCATTTGTATGCTGATAGTAGGTTGAGGCAAATCTTATTATTTGAAACTTTATGGTTTCTTTATTAATATTTGAAGTTTTCCTCTGTTGACAGAATCAAATTGCTGGCCTGGTTGGCCGAGTGGTTAGCGTATCCGCTCTCCAGCCAAAAGGCTGCGGGTTTGAATCCTACCTTGGGCATGGATGTTTGTGATTGTCTGTGAAAGCACCACTAGTAGTGATGGTAGTCGGCGGTAGATGGCGTTGGTGTTAGATGATGAAGGTTGGTGGAGTAGTGAGACAAAGAGTTGTAGAGTTGGTGCCCTTTCTCGATGAGTCCTTGGACTCCCTGGAGATGTGATATAATAATAATAATAATAAATGCTTATTTAAAATCCACAAAACAGCAATAAAGGTCTCTCCCCCTTGTTCCATGCAATTTCAGTCAGACTATGAAAAGTAAAGGTATTATTAATTTTTGACCTATTTGTTCTGAAGCCAATATGTTCATCTATTAGTTGTTTGTAAATGATATTAAGACGATTCTGTATTATTTTTACAAAGATTTTGTAAGAGTTGCAAAGAAGAGTAATTGGTTTGTAATTGTTACATTTTTGAACATTACCTTTTTTTTTTTTTATGTATATAGGCAAGATTTTGCCTATTTTCCAATTGGGATAGTCCTAGTGAAAATAATATTATTGAAAAGTTTGGTTAGTTGTTTAATTAGATCAGGTCCACTATTGTTTTAGAGTTCTGAGGGCATTTCATGCATTCCAGGTGCTTTTGGTGAATTTAAGTGAAAGGATTACTTTCTCTAGGATTATGTGTGTTGTATGTTTCTCACTGGTTGGTATATGTAGATGAAAGCTTTTATCTTTAAAGATATTTGTTCTTGAATTCTTTCTTTGAGGACAATTACTTCTTTAATATCTTTAAAAATAAAAGCTTTCATCCACATATACCAACCAGTGAGAAAGATACAACATCCATAATCCTAGAGGAAGAAGTAATCCTTTCACTTAAACAAAATCATCAAAGCACCTGAAATTCATGAAATTCCCTCAGAACTCGATAACAATAGTGGACCTGATCTAATAATGTTCTTTCACTGAGACTATCCCAAATGATTGGAAAATGGGCAAAATCTTGCCTATATATGAAACTTATAGGAATAACAAAAACTCTTGATCAAATATTCAATCCAAATTTGAAGCGAAGGAAGACTCCTAGAGAGATACAGAGATATCGACCTCAAGTGAGAGGATGACCTTTGAAAAGATGAGAAGAGACAGTAATAGGCCACTAGGCCTATTGCCAGAAAGGAAGAATTGTATCAGATGTTTTCCATTTCTCTTATATTTCCAGTTACCTTGTCTTGAGAGTCTTTTATGGTGACTGTGATGGTTTGGCCATGTAACCAGAATGGGAACAGAATGATTACCAACTAAAACTCTGTATACAACGATGGAAGATAAAAGATCCAAAAGGTGGCCCAGAATTAGATGGATAGACAAAATAAAAGAGGACCTGAAAACCAAATCACAACAAGTGACACCAAACTGGACAAAATTGTTCGGACTCTCCAGAAACAAACAGAAGTGAAAAGAGTTCATTCGGCCTCATCATTCATATGGATTCTTATTCTTGTTTTCTTGCCTATTAAATTTGGATTCTTCTTCTTCTCTCTTCCATCATCTATATGTCTGATCTGTGTGCAAGACCTATCCTAACATATGGTTCAGAAGTCTAGCCAATGACTCGAGCAGAAAAAGACTGATAAGCTTTGAAATGAGATTCATGTGCAAAACAGCTGGATACAATATACTCAACTTCAAAAGAAATAGTGATATCTTAAAGGAACCTGAGGTGCTACCTGTCTTAGACTACATGGAGACAAAAAGAGAAAAAAGATGGAGACAACATACATAATGAGTGAAGGAAGACTCCCCAGAGAGATACAGAGATACCGACCTCAAGGGAGAAGGAATAGAGGATTATCTTTGAAAAGATGGGAAGAGACAGTAACAAGCCACTAGGCCTATTATCAGAAAAGAAGTAATTGTACCAGATATTTTCCATTTCTATAATATTTCCAGTTACCTTGTCCTGTGAGTCGTTTATGGTGAAAGACGAAGGAAAATGCAGTCTTTAGTAAACTGTAGAGTAGAGAAATTTGGAGGCATGACATAAATAGGCTTCTATTCATTTGTCTTCTGCTTTATCATTCATCTAATCTATTTTTACATTTCAGCACATCCTGTCTAGCTAGTTTTGTAGGCTTCTGTAATATATTCTATTTTGATCATTGTATACCAGGTGTTATCCAGTGATTATTTGGTTTTATTGTTTTTTTTCCCCTAAGAATCTGTCAGCTGAGTTGGTGATAATATTTTTCAGAGAGTTCCATTAATTTTCAATGTTAATGTCTTCTTTGTGTTGTCTTTCCTTTATATGTTGACTGATCTCATTTTGCTGTTTTAACAGTATCCAACTGGAATTTTTCCAGATTTGGTTTGAAGTGCTTTACTTTATTATTTTCTGAAATTTTAATCAGATCTTGGCAGATAAAAGTTCATGATCTGTATCCAGTTCACCACTGTGAAGGGTTTTGACATTCAAAACAGAGAATTTTACAGTTTTGTGAATTAGGAAGTAATCTTAAAATAGTTTTTAGTATTTGAGTATGGTGAAGTCTAGGTGTATTTTTGCTGGCCTTGTTGGCCACGTGGTTAATGTATCCACTTTCCAGCTAAAAGGCTGTGGGTTCGAATCCCGCCGTGGGCACGGATGTTTGTGATTGTCTATGGAAGTGGTGTCGACGGTAGATGGCATTGGTGTAGATGATGAAGGTAGTTGTGGTTGGTGGAGACGGAGAGTTGTAGAGTAAGTGCCCTCCCTCAATGAGTCTTTTGGACTCCCTAGAGGTGTTAAATAATAATAATAATTTGTGGATAAGTCTATGGAGTTTGCAACTAACTGTGAGATTATTTTCTCTACAGAAATCAAGCAGATACTCTCCTCTCATTTCTTGTGTTGATTCTAAATTTGGCCATTACATTATGCATTTCATCTGAATATTGTCCAACTATGGCATTAAAATCACCTATGATTATTAGCTCATTCTTGTATATTCTGTCAGTTTCCTCTTGTTGTTGTTGATAGAAATTAATAATCTTTTGTAAGTGAAGAATGAGGCGCATATGCTTGTATCATTTTAATAAAAGTTTTTCTTTCTTTTGCTGTAGTCTAATTGCTATGATTCTGGATGAGATGGGTTTAACTTCTGCAATGCTGTGGGTTATGACAGCTACTCCTCTGTGTGCAAATTATTCCTGCCTGAGTAATATAATGGCCTTGTCCAGTCCAGTGTGTTTCCAAAAGATCCATGACACTCCATTTAAATCTCTTTAGCCCTTTCTCCATCAAATGCTTCTTTCCAGGAGTATGCTATCCAAATGTTTACAGTATATTATTATTATTATTGTTATTATTACCCCAAGACCTCATGGAGTCAAAGACTCATCTGGGAGGTCCTTTTATCACACACACACACAGCTCATCATACCATGTTTTAAACACATTCAAACTCTTTGCAGACACCACATTCTCAGGAAAGGCATTCCAATCATTCACAACTCTGCATGAGAAAAACCTGCCTCTCACTCCCTTACTCACATCCTCTTTATACAGTTTCCAGGGATGACCTCTGCTTCTCTCCTGATCTCCCACTATTCTCCCTAAAACTTCTCCAGCATTGATCCTATAACAACCCCTTACCAACTTGTAGGTCTCTATCATATCTCCCCTCTTCCTCCTGTCCACCAGACTCTGCAAATTACATCTTCTCAATCTTTCCTCATACTCGACATTCCAGAGGTCAGAAATTACCTTAGTCAATCTCCTTTGGACCCTTTCCAACATCTCTTCATCCTTCTGAAAACCTGGTGACCAAATCTGGGCACAATAGTCCATGTGTGGCCTAATCAAAGTCTTATACAGCAGAACAAGAATCTCCCTACTTCTACACATCAGTGTCCTCCGCATCATTCTCAGAAGC
The DNA here is from genome assembly GCF_054136105.1 of Typopeltis vanoorti. NCBI lineage: Eukaryota > Metazoa > Arthropoda > Arachnida > Uropygi > Thelyphonidae > Typopeltis > Typopeltis vanoorti. The sequence continues at coordinate 8,267,486 of NC_143572.1, forward strand.
GTTTGTGTTATCTTCACAATTTTGGTGATGTGTCTCCTAAATTTTAGATCCTTATCCACTATCACTCCCAGATCTCTTATTTCCTCTACCTCCAACAATATATTCTCACCAAGCATAAATTCTGCATCCCATCTTTGTTTTCCAAATTTTAAAACCTTATATTTTGCAACATTGAACTATGTCCCCATTCCTGTGCCCAATCACTCAATTTATTCAAGTCTTCTTGTAAAGCCACGATATCCTTTCTACTCTTCATGGTTCGTCCCAACTTTGCATCATCTGCAAACAACTGAATATCCCCATCCAAATCTTCACCAATATCATTAATATACAGGTCAAACAGCAATGGCCCTAAAACAGACCCTGAGAACACCACTAGTAACTTTCCTTTTCCTGTATCCCCCATACACAACTTTTTGATACCTATCAGATAGCCAGTCTCCAATCCAATGCACCAATCTAATATCCAACCCCATCTGCTCTAGTTTGACTGTCAACCTATCATGAGATACTCTATCAAAAGCCTTTGCGAAATCCAAGTATGTTACTGTGTATCCTTTTCCTCTGTCGAAGGAAGCAGTCACTTTATTGTAATAAGTAAGTAGATTACTAAAACATGACCTCCCTTTAGCAAATCCATGCTGTCCATCAAAGATAATACCATTGTTATCAACCCAATTCTGGATCCTAGTTCTCACAAACTTCTCCAACAACTTAACACAACACCTGACACAGATAGGCCTATAGTTTGATGCTTGAGTTCGATCACCTCCTTTATGAAGTGGCACCATCATGCCCGCCTTCTACTCCTTAGGAACTTGACCGAGTGCAAGACTCATATTAAAAAAAAAATGTCAAGGCAGGTGTCAACTCCCTGGCACATTCTTTTAGAATACGTGGTGATATATTATCAAGTCCCACAGCCTTATTAACATCTAGTTTACTCAACTCCCCATACACCTCTTGCTCTCCTCCCCACCATCAACTGCTCCCAATCCCTCCATGAAGTCACATTCACAAGATTGAAAGATCTTTATGAACTGCTCATTAAGTATCTCCACCACACACATTCTGCATCAGCTGTCTTTATACCATTTTCTCCAATCAATGTCATCCTTCCATAATTATTCTTTCTTTTGCTGGCTACATTTCGAAAGAACACCCATCTTATTTAACCTTCTCACCCCTGGAATACATTTAGACATTGCATCTACTAAACAGTTTTTGAAAATCCTCCAAGCTGCATTGATCTCTTTTCCAGCTAACTCCTCATTCCATGCTACACCCACAAGCTGTCTCCTGAGCTCTTCATAAACACCCCCCCCCTTGTAGTTCCACATATACCCTTTTCTCACAAAGGTCCTTGCACTGCTGGCAACCACCCAGGTAATCTAGTGAATGAATTTCGCTGACCACATAACCAATTTCTTGCCATATCTCTGTGGTATAAGATTTGCCGAGTTGGCTTCCCTGCATGCAATAGCATTATCAACACTTCTTTTAGCAATATCATCCATATGGGTGTGAGGAGTTGAATTTAACGTAGCTGGGCTGCCATTCCTCTGCTACATTTACCTGGGAGAGGAGACATACTCTTACTGCAGTGAAGAAAGTTCAGCAAGACAGAAAAGATACACCCTAATATTCTAATAGCATTGGGGGGAGGAGGAATAAGATAAAAAAAAAAGGATACAGAAAGAAGAGGAGCAACCAGTCTACAGATAATATAACACTGACACTTTATCTCTCTTACAAAACGTTTTCCCCTCTGACATCTTAGATCTCTTTTCCTTTGCCATCAACTCTGGGTATTTCTCTTGGAATAACAAAATCTACAAGCAGATAGAAGGAACCGCCATGGGTTCCCCCCTCTCACTCCCCCTTGCCAATTTCTATATGGAAGATTTCGAAAAACGAGCCATAGACTCAGCCCCACTCAAACCTTCTATCTGGCTAAGATATGTAGATGATGTGTTCTCCATTTGGCCTCATGGCCCAGACACGTTAGACTCCTTCCTCTGTCATCTCAATAGCCTACATCCAAGAATCCAGTTTACTATGGAAAAGGAAAAGAACAATTGTTTACCCTTCCTAGACACCTTAATCACGCGCCTGCCCAATGATACACTTGCCTTCACTGTATACAGAAAACCCACACACACACAGGCAGATACATTCACAAACTCTCCCACCACCACCCCTCACAACAATATGGCATCATTAAAACCCTTACCAAGAGAGCCCACAATCTTTGTTCCAGTGGAACCGCTCTCACTACTGAGCTTAACCACATACACAGAACTTTCCTCTCCAATGGCTACAGTGAACACAGTATCAAAAAAAAATTAATTCCTCCCCCATTCCCCGTCCCTCTCGTCAACAAGAATTTAAAAATGCCATCACCATACCCTACATCCGAGGCACTTCGGAAAAAATAGCCAAGATACTAAAAAAGTATAACCTACACACAGCATATAAGCCCTACCGCAAACTTGCTACCCTTATCCGTTCTACGAAAGATCAGCTCCCCCCTCTCTCGCTGCCTGGAGTTTACAAAGTACCCTGTTCCTGTAAGCTTGCATACTTTGGACAGACAGGCAGATCAGCATCCATCCGCCTGGAGGAACACAAGTCGTACATCGTTAAACACAACTATGGCCATTCAGGTTTGGCTGACCATGTTTTGGACACCGCCCACAGAGTATCATGGAAGAAAACCACCATGCTCCACCACAGCAAATTCAAGAAAGAGAGACTTTTCTTAGAAGCAGCAGCAGCTCTCAGAAACCAACCATATCTTAACAAATACGGTTGCATTAAGCTTCCGAAGATTTGGGAAACACTCATCACCAGAGGTCCCACCTTACATTCCAGGCCACCTACTACTGCCCATAGAGGGCGCTCCACCTAGATAGGACTTTAGTGTCACCCACGTGGTTGGGCTTAGTATTGTAAGTTTTTGTGTGCATGTTACATTAATTGTTTTTGTAATCCCCGTAGATGTCCTAGTGACTAGGACGAAATATAGGAGTATTAAATTCTAATTTAATTCTTTCTGAGTGTTGTAAAAAATCCATTAAACCTCCAACATAATAAGATAATATAACAGAAGTGCATTATGTGAAGTAAGGCCTGGTCTAGCATCAGGTACCTCGAGTGTGCCACTCCCATACTCTCAAGAAACGTGCCTCTGAGGGATTATTGTATTATATTTAAGAGAAACACAAATCAGTGTTTAAAAAAATTCCATATTACAGCCATTAATGTTATCTTTATCTCTATGAGAACATACTCATTTTACTGAAATTATAAAAAATATAAATCAGCACATTTATATTTGAAATGTCTAGAGTTTCAAGCTGTTTTTCCAGGACTTGAAACAAAAAACATTAGAAAATTTCCCAAGAATTTTCAGGGCAGAAATCCTACTTCCAGTGAATAAAGACTATAAATGTCAGAACAGAATTTATCCACAAAATTAATAATATATGCATTCTTATTATGATTGTAACATATAACACTGTCAATATTAATATTACATGGCAATAGAAATAGGATTTGATTATATTGGCACATGTTTAAATGAAATGTTCCAAGGAGCTTATAGCTTGTTTACAAAAACTTGAAAAGGGAAAGCCAACCACCTTTCCACACTCCAGTGTTTTCATAAATGGACTCTGGTGATCCTGGTGAGTGATGCTGTGAAAAAAACATCTTCCATATGCTGCAACTTAAATGTCATTTTATCTTGTGGCACCGTCAAATGCCTTCGTAAAATCTCAAAATAGGGCGGTATATGTCTTCCCACATTAACTGCTGTGAGCGTGCATGCAAAAGAAGCAATGTCAGAATTGGTAGAAAATATTCAAGAGGAATGCAATCAGAAGTACTTATCAATACTTGAGGTAGGAAAAGCCATCAGAAATGTGGAAAGGAGCTAAAGTAATGATCATACATTGCATAATTTAGAAGATTGATTCTGGATGTTTGGAGGGGACTCTCATAGTACCCATCTATAAAAAGAAATAACACTGAATGCAAGCATTTGACAAAGTAAAAAGATATATACTGTTTGATATATTACAGAGAATAAATATATCTAATATACCTACATGCAATATTGAATATATACAAAGATAATGAAATAAAAATAAATGAAAAAATGTCTGAAAAACAATCAATAAAGCAAGGGGTAAGACAGGGATGTCCTCTTCTCCAACACTTTTTAATATTTATATTAATGAAATATTCATACCTTTAAACAAATCCAGGTATAGAAATTTCCTGGAATAACAAAATAAATACATAATTATTTGCAGATATGATCAGGTAATAATATCAGATAAGGAAGATCATTATTCTTGTTGAGAGGCTTATACGCTGGTTAGACATGATAACTAATATTTAAGGAATTGACAGCGTATACTAGAAATATAGATTAAATAAACTTTAATATATACATTCCGATATTTCGGCAAACGTCACGTTGCCATCTTCTTGGGAACTTACTAAAAGACACGTGCACACAAGTACTAATAACAGCAAACGAGACTGAAGCTAGGAAGCTAGCGTTTCCTAAAGTCCTGATGGTGCCCCCTGGCGGGCTATATTGGTAGTTCTTGGCCTTTGGGCTGAAGTTCTTCTGATAAAAGTTTCCCAAATTTGGGGCAGTTTCATGCATCCAAATTTGTTGAGGTTTGGCATGTTCCTAAGGGCCGAGGCTGATTCCATGAATAGTCTTTCATACTTGAACTTGCTGCGGTGTATTACTGTGGCTTTCTTCCATCTTATTCTGTGGCGAGTATCCAGAGCGTGGTCTGCAAGCCCAGAGTGGCTGTACTGGTAAAATCGGATGTAATCCTTGTGCTCTGAGATTCTGATATTTACTGTCCTGCCTGTCTGGCCAAAGTAGGACAGTTTACAGCTGCAAGGGACCTGGTATACACCAGGTAGGTCTAGGGGAAGTGGTTGGTCTTTGGTGGAGCGGATAAGGGATGCCAGTTGGCAGGGTAAGTTAATGCTGGCAACCACCCAGGTGATTCTGGGTGGTTGCCAGCAGTGTGAGGACCTCTGTAAGAAAAGGGTATGTGTGAAACTACAAGGGGGGGGGTGATAATGAAGAGCTCAGGAGACAGCTTGCAGATGTAGCATAGAATGAGGAGTTAGCTGGAAAAGAGATCAGTGCAGCTTGGGGGGATTTTCAAAAACTATCTAGTAGATGCAATGTCTAAATGTATTCCAAGGGTGAGAAGGTTAAATAGGGTAGGTGTGAAATGGATGAATAAAGAGATTAAGCATGCAATACAGAGAAAAAGGGCATTATGGAGACAGCATAAGAGAAGTGGAAATAACCAATTCCATAAGGACTACAAAGACCAGGCAGGCGGGTGACTTGGTTGGTGAGGGATAGCTAAAGAGAGGTATGAACAGCAGTTAGCTAATGAAGCCAAAAAAGAATCCTAAGGAGTTCTTTCAATATGTAGCCAGCAAAAGAAAGAATGATTATGGAAGGATGACATTGATTGGAGAAAATGGTATAAAGACAGCTGTTGCAGAAGGTGGAGATACTTAATGAGCAGTTCATAAAGGTCTTTCAATCTTGTGAATGTGACTTCATGGAGAGATTGAGCGCAGTTGATGATTGGGAAGAGAGACTGACTGTAAGTGAGCAAGAAGTGTATGGGGAGTTAAGCAGACTAGATGTAAATAAGACTGTGGGACTTCATAATATATCACCACGTATTCTCAAGGATGTGCCAGGGAGTTGACGCTGGCCTTGACATATTTTTTTAGTACGAGTCTTGCACTCGGTCAAGTTCCTGAGGAGGGCAAGATTGTGCCACTTCATAAAGGAGTTGATAGAGCTCAAACATCAAACTATAGGCCTATCTGTGTGTCAGATGTTGTAGTTAAGTTGTTGGAGAAACTTGTGAGAATTAGGATCCAGAATTTGGTTGACAACATTGGTATTATCTTTGATGCACAGCATGGATTTGCTAAAGGGAGGTCATGTTTTAGTAATCTACTTACTTATTACAATAAGGTGACTCTTCCATGGACAGAGGAGAAGGATACACGGTAATATACTTAGATTTTGCAAAGGCTTTGATAGATTACCGCATGATAAGTTGATAGTCAAACTGGAGTGGATGGGGTTGGATATTAGATTGGTGCATTGGATTGGAGACTGGCTATCTGATAGGTATCAACAAGTTGTGTATGGGGGAAAAGAAAAATTTTCCAGTAAAAGGAAAGTTACTAGTGGTGTTCCTCAGGGGTCTGTTTTAGGGCCATTGCTGTTTGACCTGTATATTAATGATATTGGTGAAGATTTGGATGGAGATATTCAGTTGTTTGCAGATGATGCAAAGTTGGGACGAACCATGAAGAGTAGAGAGGATATCGTGGCTTTACAAGAAGACTTGAATAAATTGAGTGATTGGGCACAGGAATGGGGATGCGAGTTCAATGTTGCAAAATGTAAGGTTTTAGAATTTGGAAAACAAAAATGGGATGCAGAATTTATGCTTGGTGAGGATATTTTGTCGGGGGTGGAGGAAATAAGAGATCCGAGGGTGATAGTGGATAATCTGAAATTTAGGGTAATACATAGCCAAAACTGTGAAGACAACACAAAGGCTTCTGGGAATGATGCGGAGGATACTGACTTGTAGAAGTAGGGAGATTCTTGTTCAATTGTATAAGGCTTTGATTAGGACGCACATGGACTATTGTGCCCAGATTTGGTCACCGGGTTTTCAGAAGGATGAAGAGCTGTTGGAAAGGGTCCGAAAGAGACTGAATAAGGTGGTTTCTGATCTCTGGAATGTCAAGTATGAGGAAAGATAGAGAAGATGTAATTTGCAGAATCTGGTGGACAGGAGGAAGAGGGGAGATATGATAGAGACCTAGAAGTTGGTAAGGAGTTGTTATAGGATCAATGCTGGAAGAGTTTTACAGAGAATAGTGGGAAATCAGGGGAGAACCAGAGGTCATCCCTGGAAGCTGTATAAGGAGGGTGTGAGTAGGGGAGTGAGAAGCAGGTTTTTTTTTTTTTTCATGCAGAGTTGTGAATGATTGGAATGCCTTGCCTGAGAGTGTGGTGTCTGCAGAGAATTTGAGTGTGTTTAAAGCATGGTGTGATGAGCTGTGTGTTTGATCAAAGGACCTCCTAGATGAGTCTTTGATTCCATGGGGGGGTCTTGTGGTAATAATAATAACAATGTTTTGAGTACTAGCCCATATGTCTGAAAATAAAAAACGATTACCTATTTTTCAAACTTCAAGTTAAAAGTCATCAATTACACAAAAGAACATGGAAGTTCTCCTCCTCGACCATAGGTGGCAACACTATCAGCAAGATTTTTTTTTCTAAGTTGGTACATCTGTCATTAGCATCCATGTGAAATTGAAAGTCATTCTATCAAATAGTTTGTTTTATACAGCTGTCTGAAGCAAATGTGTTGTCTGTATCCCTTGAAATGGGCATCTATTTTATAAAGTAAATGCTGAAACAACTTTTCAACACATGACTGGACAGGAGAGAACACAGTTATTCATGAGTTATTCCTGGATGCTATATAAGGAGTGGTTCGCAATAATGCGAGGACGAGATTTTTTTGCTTGAGAGTGGGGAATGAGTGGAATGGAGTTTGGACCTCCTCCCACTGAGTGCATGATTAGACATTGGAGATGTTTAAAATATCAATTTCTTAATTTTGTGTTCGAAAAAGTAGGGTTCGTCTTATACACAGAAAAATATGGTAAGTTTGATATTCTTGACTGCCAAATGAGATGGAATAGTTTAGAGGCCATGATTGAAAGATTTATAACATTAAAAGAATGTGTTGTTTTAGCTTTGAATAATATTGGAGCTTCTCATACGTGGAATAAAGCTCAATATCCTAAAATGATAGAGCTTCTTGAAGTGTTGGGACCAGTACGTAGGGCAGCAAGATGCCAGTTTATTAACAAGTGAAGGTGTATTTGAATTGTTGTCAAATGAACTAAAAAATTTAAAGACTGAAATTAGTTCCAAATTATTAAATGTTTTAGAAGTAAAGAAGACAAGTTAGATTAGTAACCCTTTTGCCATATTTGCAAAATCCACAAAACATTTCAACAAAGAAATCTAGTGTAATTCCACTGGCTTCAAAACTCGATATTAAGTTATCTGGAGAAATATTGTCTAGAAAATATCCTAATTCTTGTATGGAAACAGATTGCGATGATGAATATATCAGAGACAAAGAAACTATTAATCAGGGCAATACTCTAAAAGAAGCCATGGAAAAATCAATTCATAAGTAGTTTCTTGAGGAACCTGAAGAAATATCAAATCCAAAGATGCTGAAGGCCAAATTTTTAGTATTTGAGGCAACCAATAAAAGAACAAAGAATTTAGATTTGTATTCGATGCCCTGAAAATGATAAAACCAAGTTCAGTAGCCAGTGAGAGAGTATTTTCTATTTCAGGCAATTTTGTATCTAGAATAAGAACAAAATTAAGTAATCGTTCAGTGGACATTTTATGTTTTTTCAAATCATATTTCCTGAAGAAAAATACTAAATGAAATAAAAACTTATAATTTATATTTTGTACAGATTTTAGTTATTTTAGTTTTTTTTTTAATTTGGTTTTGTATAGAGTATATTTTATTTTGTTATATTTTTGTAGTTCCATAAATATTAAATAAACTGAAAAAATTTAAAATAAGTATAAATATATATATTTTTTGACTTTTAATTATATATATTTGTAAAAATTCGAAAGCCGGTTTAACCGGTTTTCTGGAATTCTGAAACATTTTTTCAAAAGTCGTTTTTTGTATAAACCCTAGCTATATACAAGTGAGCATTCAAATTAGTTTTAACTTGACGATGAAGTTGTGACAGATAAATGAATAATCTGGAGAATTGTTGATAGTAAGCTATTGATAATGTAAACTTATCTTGCACTACTATCGTTATATCCTTGATAGTCCATATGAAAAATTTAATTGTATCTTAATTGAGAGGTGAAGGAAAAGCTATGCAACAAAATCAATATGTAGAATTGAGTCCTCTGAGAAGTTGTCTTAACGATTCAAATAACATCTTCTTCTTCTTTTTCTTCTGCAGCTTCTCCCACTTAAGTGGGGTCACTGTTTGTAATGAGTCTCTTCCACACCCTCCTGTCTTGGGCCGTCACCACATCCAAGTTCTTCAAGTCTTCTTCTGCCAGCTCCCTCCATCTCTTCTTTGGCTGCCCACGCTTCCACCTTCCTTGCACATCCATCTGCATGACCCTTCTTCCCACATATTCGTCCTCCCTCCTCATCACATGACCAAACCATCTCAACCTTGCCTCCTGTATTTTCGCTCCTAAGTTCGTAACTTTTACTGTTCCCCTGACATAGTCATTTCTCAGACGATCCTTTCTGGTCACACCGCACATCCACCTAAGCATTCTCATCTCTGCTACTTCCATCCTGCTGATATTATTTTTCCTCAGGGCCACAGTTTCTATAGCATATTTCAGAGCTGGCCTCACTACTGTCCTATAAATTTTACCTTTCAGATTGATCGGCACCCTCTTATCGCATAACACTCCAGCCATCTCCCTCCAGTTCCTCCAACCCGCTTGTATCCTGCATCCCACTTCCTTCTCAGCTCCTCCATCTTCTTCCACTGTTGAACCTAAGTATCTAAAGTCTCTCACCTTCCTGATGACATTTCCTTCCAGCTCCAGATCTGTCTCCTGGCCACCGCCCACTGCACAATACATATACTGTCTTACTTCTGCTCAGTCTCATACCTCTCTCTTCCAGTACTTTTCTCCATCTTTCCAGTTTAGTTCCCGCTTCTTCTCTTGAATCTACACACAACAAGATGTCATCTGCATACAACATTGTCCAAGGCGCATCTTCTCTCACCTCCTCTGTTACCACCACCATCACAATATTAAACAGAAACGGACTTAATGCTGACCCTTGATGCAAGCCAACTGTTACTTGAAAACTTTCTGTCTGTCCCAAACAGGTCTGAACACTTGTCTTCACATTTCTGTACATTTCCCACACCAACCTGACATATTTCTCCAGCACCTTCTTCTCCCTCAGACACCTCCAGACTTCTTGCCTTGGCACTCTATCGTATGCTTTCTCCAGATCAATAAATACCAGATGTAGCTCCCTTTGTTTCTCTCGATATTTTTCCATCATCTGCCGTAACCCAAAGTTCGCATCTGTTGTTGATCTACCAGGCATGAAACCAAATTGTTCCTTTGCAATCTCCACCTCCTTCCTCAATCTACCATCAAGAAGTCTTTCTAGGATCTTCATTGTGTGGGACATCAACTTTATTCCCCTGTAATTTTTACACTCTTGTGCATCCCCTTTGCCCTTGTAGATGAGGACAAGAGTACTCGCCCTCCATTCCTCAGGTATATTTTCCTGTTGGCAAACTTTCATGAACAGGTCCCACAGCAAGTCAATTCCCTCTTCCCCCAGTGCCTTCCATGCCTCCACTGGAATTCTGTCGGAGCCCACCGATTTTCCATTCTTCATCCTCTTTATGGCCTCCGTCACTTCCACTTTACTGATGTTCTGCACCATCTCCTCAGAAGGCTGCCCATCTCCTCTGAGAGTCCTTGCATTTTCCTCATTCAAAAGTCCCTGAAAGTATATTTTCCATCTGTTTCTTATGTCCACATCCTTCCATAATACTCTTCCTTCAGCATCTTTGATCTGCCTCACATGTAAGATGTCCTTTGCTGCTTTATGTCTACATTTTGCTAGTTGGTAAATTTTTCTCTGTCCTTCCTTTGTTTCTAATTGATCATACAGATCTTGATATGCCATGGCCTTCGCCTGTGCCACAACTCTCTTGGCTTCTTGCTTTCTCTCTTTGTACACCTCTCTGTCCTCTTCCACTCTTGACTCATCCCACTTCTGCTTTGCCTTCCTCTTAGCAGTCACAGCCACTTGTACATCATTATTCCACCACCAACCCTCCTTCTGCTCTCTAATCTTTCCAGATGTCTCACCAAGCACCTCGATTGCACAGCTCAGGATTACTTTTGAATTATGTTTCCACCAATCCTGTACACTTTCCAGTCCATCCGAAATCCTCTCTAACACCCTCTCCCTAAAACGATTCCTCACACTCTCCTCTTTTAAGTGAAACCACTTAATTGTCTTCATCCCACGGCATCCAGAAGTTCTTATCTTCGATCTTATTTGAAAGTCTGCGCACAGCAGTCGGTGTTGTTGTGCTACTTGATCTGTTGGAATTACTTTACAATTTGTCACAACCTTAAGATGTTTTCTTCTAGTCAAAATGTAGTCAATTTGTGAGCTGTTGTTACCACTCCTAAATGTTATCAAATGTTCTTCCCTCTTGTAGAAAAACGAGTTCACAATTGCCAGATCAAACGCTACTGCAAAGTCCACAACCCTCTCTTCTTCCTGGTTCATCATTCCCACTCCATGGCCACCATGCACCCTTTCACAATCTCTATTCTGTCTTTCTATGTGTCCGTTCAAGTCTCCTCCGACAATCACCATCTCATTTTCTTCAAATTCCCTCATTTCTTCATCTAACACGTTCCAGAACTCATCTTTTTCCTCTGCTGTACAACCAACTTGCGGGGCATATACACATAATACGACCACCTGCTCTTCTCCAAGACCCAATTTCATTCGCATGATCCTGTCATTCCTTCTATCCACGTCCAGTACTTCACCCTTCATTCTGCCGCACACCACAATTCCTACACCATTTCTTCCCTCGTTATTCGCTCCAGAGTAGAACAATTTATATCCATCTCCCAGTTCCTTTGCCTTTCCCCCCTTCCACCTTGTCTCCTGCACACATATTCAAATAACATGGTTACAGAAAAATAGATTTTTGGAAGAGGAAGGATCAAAAATTCCCAACTCAGCAATAATATTTGATGACATGAGTTGGGTGACACTGTTATCCAAGTGATATGAGGGTAGAGGGTTCAACACAAACTATGCATAATCTATCCATCATAGAACTGCTAACTGCCTCTCTTTCCTAACTTTTGAAGACTAAGGGGGAAATTCAATCTTCTTGATCAGCTACATCAGAGATACCTGCCCCCAAAATATTACTAATTATAAATGGCATCGACTGAAGAGAGGCAGACAAGTGCTGCAATCTCATGGTTCCTAACTCTGCAGTATATTATTTATCTCAATTAGTTTGGGTTCGGTGTTCTATTTGCTTTAGTTTACAAAATGAAAAACCCAAGTTTCTTAGAGAAAAAAAACTCACTTGCCCATGCCAGAGATTGACTAACTCAAGATCCAGTCAGAGAAAAGGTTAGAAAAAGTTCCTCTGGTTGGTGTCTAGATTCGAACAAGAGCAGAACTGGCACTATGGATGCAAATGCCATTTCCACAGCACCACACAAGAGGCCTATTATCTTGTTATCTTTAATATATATAGTATAACCAAGTAGAAAAACAGTCAACAAATATGTTTAGCCATCTTGTCAATTATGCCAGCAAATTGCATTAATCCACAATAATAAATTTAGTTTAATCCTTTATTCGAGTGAGAGCAAACAAAGTTTGCGCCTGAAAATATCTTCAGCACTGAATATCGTGTTGTACTATCTTACCTGGGTAAGTAGTACAACACCAGGCAACTCGTATCAAAGGTGAAGCAAGCTACCAAAACTCCTATCCCAGTATCTCCCATAATGCAAAACCCATCTCCTTGTGGATATGTATACTGTTATGCATTAAGGGATTGGCCACTACCCAGACTAGTTTCGACCTTTATTGAGGCCTGGTGTTGTACTACTTACCCAGGTAAGATAGTACAACACTATATTCAGTCCTGAAGATATTTTCAGGTGCAAACTTTGTTTGCTCTCACTGGGATAAAGGATTAAACTAAATTTATTACAGTCTAACCTAGTGAAAAATAAACTTTCAACATCGTTCTCTAAATCCAGAGTAATTTAATAAAAAAAGGTGGCAAACCTTTTGGCAACTCCTATAGGTAAAGATGAACTTGCTACTGCTTCTGCCTGGTATCTCCAACTCTGGGCCTGGCTCCCACTGAAGAGACCTCAATAAAGGTCGAAACTAGTCTGGATAGTGGCCAATCCCTTAATGCATAACAGTATACATATCCACAAGGAGATGTGTTTTGCATTATGGGAGATACTGGGATAGGAGTGTTGGTAGCTTGCTCCACCTTTGCTACGAGTTGCCTGGTGTTGTACTACTTACCCAGGTAAGATAGTACAACACTATATTCAGTCCTGAAGATATTTTCAGGCACAAACTTTATTTGCTCTCACTGGGATAAAGGATTAAACTAAATTTATTATAGTCTAACCTAGTGAAAAATAAACTTTCTGCATTAATCCACATTGATCACAGTCCTGTGCGAGTCTTTCTTTTGCCCACCATCCTGGCATGAGACAGATGTTTTTGCTAACATTTTCAGGGAACCTCTGTAGCTCAATAGGTATCAACAATGTTGAAAGTTTTTCAACTTGGTTATACTATAAATTAAAGAAGCAAGAAATTATATTTTTGGTTTAATCCTTTATCCAAGTGTTAGCAAACAAAGTTTGCACATGAAGTAACTTCGCAAGTGGGCAACTTGTATATAGGGGCTAATGACTTCACATCACTGGTCTTAGTATCCCGTAATGCAAAGCACATATCCTTACAGACATGTATAATGCTGTGCATTGTAAGAAGGATCACTACCCGGACCATTTTCGACCTTTATGATGACTATAAATATGACTTCTGCATTACTTCATCTTGGTATCTTCTGGGTTTGACTCCCACTGATGTGACCTCAATGAAAGTCAAAACTTGTCTGGGTAGTGACCTTATGTATAATGCATAGCATTATACATGTCCGTAATGATACGTATGTGCTTCATATTATGGGATGCTAAGGCAAGTGATGTGCAGTCGTTAGCCTCTATATACGAGTTGTCCAGTTGCAAAGTTACTTCACGTGCAGACTTTGTTTGCTTACATATATAGGATAAAGGCTTAAACCAAGAATATAATTTCTTGGTATGTTTAATTTATAGTTATCAACAATGATCTTCGTGAAAGACCTGTTTGAATCTTATATAGGAACAAAGAACCTTTATAATGATCGGTGTGTTAGTTTGTCTCATGTGGTAGCAGAGCTTTTCTTTCTTGAAACTTGGGATTTTCATCCTGCTAAAACAGACAAACCTGCAAGAAGAACACGTTATTTATTTACAGTGTATTGGCATCACAGCTTAGTTGAATTGTTTTGGCTGTAATTATAAAATAATGACAGCTTACTGTTTCCATTCTGCTTAAGTGACTAGCCACCTTAAATTAGCTCTGCTTGCATTCCTGAATGTCAATGATATCATATTCCTTCCTCATGTCTTCATTTTTCAATTGATTTACTCCCCTGATTTTTCTCAGGACCCATATCTACAGTTTCTAGTCTTTGATCAACTGTTTTATTCTATCCCAGCTCTTAGATTCATAACTTAAAACCGATTTGAACACTGATTTGTATAGTGCAGGCTTAGTATTTCTCCTATTTCATATAAATTTTTTCATCTGGCTTTGTACCATACTAGCTTTCTTATTCTCGTATTCATTTCATATTTAATTTGCCTTCACTAAAAGTTGTGCCTAAATAGTTGCAGTATTTTACTTGTTCTGTAGATTTTCTATTGAAATTGCAGCTAATATTTTCTAAGTCCTGCTTATTTTCATATTTTGTCTTCTTATTATTACTACATACAACTCGCCCCTTTACTGCTTAATTTTCCAATGACATACAATGCCACTACTGCCCACCACTAACAATAGTATTTTATTTTGTAAATTGCATGTTCTAATGGCTAATTTTCTTGTATGTGAGATGAAAAACCTGAGTTTCCAGGAGGGGAAACCCTGCTACCTCCACATGAGATCGGCTAACTGACCTTATTGCTGATTTTCACATGACATTTCTTGCAGCATTTAATTAGTTTAGATTCTCGAAGGCATCTAGGTTTAATTAGCATCCTCTGCTAAGTAAAAAGCTGAGTTCTAATTTTGATATTGGATTTGATGTCTCTTTCCTTCATAGTGTTCTTCATATAAGTAATGAATAACAGTGGACATAGTTATACCTTGTCTTACAAGTGTTTTGCATGAAACTATTTTCCCTGACATCTCTCAATTACTGACTAGCATCTTAAGTATACTATATGTGTTGCTTTGTATAATGACCAATTTACATTATACAGTTGTAGCATTTCAAAGAACTTTTTCTAGTTTTTCAGAACTTAAATTCATATTCTAGCTACTATGATTTTTCATTAAAACCTGTTGTCTTAAAGAAGTATCTAATTTGGATTTCTGTGTAGCCTGACCTCTGTTTGGACCCAGCTTGTTCTTTCTTAAATTTCTCTTCTACAATTTTTTTATAGCCTCTTCTTAAATGTGCTTGTTATATACAAATAAAAACATTTTGAAACAAAAATTGAGATGGCTTGACATGGTTTTGTATCGTAAGTATTAAGTAGTCTAAGCAATGAATTTCTATAAAGTTTGTCTATCTAGAGTCCAGGAATAACTTGCTTGCAGGTGAACATGTGCAATGAATGAATTTAGTATGTGCTTAATGTGAGGTTGCACTATATGGGAAGTTGGGACAAGATGGTATTGTTGAGTCTACTTTTCATGTATGAAGATTAAAGATATAACTGAGACTGTGAGGAATCAGAATGAAATGAAAATGGGAGTGGTATGTAGTTAGTGTGAATGCTTCAAAAGAAATTGCTGAAAGTGAGAATATGAAGGAAATATTAGCATCAAATGGGAAGATTGTAATTCTAGCAAGCTATAATAGCAGTGAGTTGAAAAAAATACATGGTTGGAAATGGTTTGAATCACAATTTAAGGTTTTGATTGAAGGAATGCCATCAATATTTCTTCAATCAAAATGTCATCTGTTTTTTTGTATAATAGAGGATGTGTTCTAACTCTTATTATGCACTTGTACACAGAATAATGTGGATTTTTTTTTTTATTCATTTAATAGATTAATCACTTGAATTGTTTAACAAAAACCTTTTAGTTTTAATTTGTTAACATTATTCTAAGATAAAAAATTTATTTAATCAACTTAATTGTTAATTTATAGTGTGCTGATATATTAATGGGTATTAATGTTTAAATTTCATTGCTTAAAGTGAAGTATTAAGTAATTCATTTAAAATGTAACTGTGGATCTTTTAAATATGTTAGCAAAAACATTCCTTCTTTTTTCCTTTATCAGTAATATTCTTTTTATCAATTACTCTAATAGCATCTACAGTATGAAAACAGTGCTACTGCAATATGTAAATATATATTTTCTCCAAGGGAAAATTTTAGACAAATATTTCTTGCTTGGTATATCAGTGTAATATATTGCTGTACTTATTATGAATATGAAGGAATTATCTGTTAATGAGAATTTCCTTAGTTTTATGCATATGACGTGACAAAAAACAAAGGTATGTGCACAAATGCTTTCAAAACAGTGTGCATACAGTAAAAGAGTCACTAAAGATGTGTGTCTTCTTTAGACACTTACTATTAAAGAAGTAGTGCAATAAATATCACATGTTGCAGTAGATTTGGATAAGCTACCCACACTCCTATCCCAGTATCTCCCATAATGCAAAACACATCTCCTTGTGGAATAAGGAACATTCTATAAAATGATGAATCTGTTTTCAGCCTTCACAATGAAGAACCAACAAAAATAGATTTACAGTGTAGCTCTATTTTTGTTGGTTCTTCTTTGAGCATGCACTTTGACATTTTAAACTCATTTTGTAAGAATAGCATACTCTTATGCTGGAGTTTTGGGGATCTCTTATAAAAATGCATGCAAATATTTATGGATCTTTTAAATATGCCAGCAAAACATTTTTTCCCTTTCTTTTTATTATTTTTATCAATAACTGTAACTGAAATAAAGTATAAATTTTACATCTCTTTTTATAATTAAATTGAATAGTAATCTTATAATGATGTTGAAAGTTTATTTTTCACTAGGTTAGATATAATAAATTTAGTTTAATCCTTTATCCCAGTGAGAGCAAACAAAGTTTGTGCCTGAAAATATCTTCAGGACTGAATATAGTGTTGTACTATCTTACCTGGGTAAGTAGTGCAACATCAGGGCAACTCATAGCAAAGGTGGAGCAAGCTACCCACACTCCTATCCCAGTATCTCCCATAATGCAAAACACATCTCCTTGTGGATATGTATACTGTTATTCATTAAGGGATTGGCCACTACCCAGACTAATTTCGACCTTTATTGAGGTCTCTTCAGTGGGAGCCAGGCCCAGAGTTGGAGATACCAGGCAGAAGCAGTAGCAAGGTCATCTTTACCTATAGAAGTTGCCAAAAGGTTTACCACCTTTTTTATTAAATTACTCTGGATTTAGAGAAAGATGTTGAAAGTTTATTTTTCACTAGTTAGACTATAATAAATTTAGTTTAATCCTTTATCCCAGTGAAAGCAAACAAATACGTGTGTAGAGGCTTAAGTGCTGTGAAGACATAATGTTGGAGGCTTAATGGATTTTTTACAACACTCAAAAAGAATTAAAATAGAATTTAATACTTCCTATTTCGTCCGAGTCACTAGGACATCTACAGGGATTACAAAAAACAATTAATGTAACATATACACAAATAACAAACAATACTAAGCCCAACCACGTGGGTGACACCAAAGTCCTATCTAGGTAGAGCGCCCTCTAAGGGCAGTAGTAGGTGGCCTGGAATGTAAGGTGGGAACTCTGGTGATGAGTGTTTCCCAAATCTTCGGAAGCTTAATGCAACCATATTTATTGAGATTTGGTTGGTTTTTGTGAGCTGCTGCTGTTTCTAAGAAAAGTCTCTCTTTCTTGAATTTGCTGTGGTGGAGCATGGTGGTTTTCTTCCATGATACCCTGTGGGTGGTGTCCAAAACATGGTCAGCCAAGCCTGAATGGCCATGGTTGTGTTTGAAGATGTAAGACTTGTGTTCCTCTAGACGGATGGATGCTGATCTGCCTGTCTGTCCAAAGTACGCCAGCTTACAGGAACAGGGTACTTTGTAAACTCCACGCAGAGAGAGAGGAGGGAGCTGATCTTTCGTAGAACGGATAAGGGTAGCCAGTTTACGGTGGGGCTTATATGCTGTGTGTAGATTGTACTGTTTTAGTATCTTGGCTATTTTTTCGGATGTGCCACGGATGTAGGGTATGGTGATGGCATTTTTAAAATCTTGTTGACGAGAAGGAATGGGGAATGGGAGAGGAGTTGATTATTTTTTTGATACTGTGATCGCTGTAGCCATTGGAGAGGAAAGTGCTGTGTATGTGGTCAAGCTCAGTAGTGAGGGCGGTTTCACTGGAACAAAGATTGTGGGCTCTCTTGGTAAGAGTTTTAATAATGCCATATTGTTGAGAGGGGTGGTGGTGGGAGAGTTTGTGAATGTATCTGCCTGTGTGTGTGTGTGGGTTTTCTGTATACGGTGAATGTAAGTGTATCATTAGGCAGGCGTGTGACTAAGGTGTCTAGGAAGGGTAAACAATTGTTCTTTTCCTTTTCCATAGTGAACTGGATTCTTGGATGTAGACTATTGAGATGACTGAGGAAGTAGTCTAACGTGTCTGGGCCATGAGGCCAAATAGAGAACACATCATCTACATATCTTAGCCAGATAGAAGGTTTGAGTGGGGCTGAATCTATGGCTCGTTTTTTCGAAATCTTAATGATACACTTACCTTCACCGTATACAGAACACCCACACACAGAGGCAGATACATTCACAAACTCTGCCACCACCACCCCTCTCAACAATATGGCATTATTAAAACTCTTACCAAGAGAGCCCACAATCTTTGTTCCAGTGGAACCGCCCTCACTACTGAGCTTAACCACATACACAGCACTTTCCTCTCCAATGGCTACAGCGATCACAGTATCAAAAAAATAATCAACTCCTCCCTCATTCTCCGTCCTTCTCGTCAACAAGATTTTAAAAATGCCATCACCATACCCTACATCCGTGGCACATCCGAAAAAATAGCCAAGATACTATAACAGTACAATCTACACACAGTATATAAGCCCCACCGTAAACTGGCTACCCTTATCCGTTCTACGAAAGATCAGCTCTCTCTCTCTGCCTGGAGTTTACAAAGTACCCTGTTCCTGTAAGCTGGCGTACTTTGGACAGACAGGCAGATCAGCATCCATCTGTCTAGAGGAACACAAGTCTTACATCTTCAAACACAACTGTGGCCATTCAGGCTTTGCTGACCATGTTTTGGACACCACCCACAGGGTATCATGGAAGAAAACCACCATGCTCCACCACAGTAAATTCAAGAAAGAGAGACTTTTCTTAAAAGCAGCAGCAGCTCTCAAAAACCAACCAAATCTCAATAAATATGGTTGCATTAAGCTTACGAAGATTTGGGAAACACTCATCACCAGGGTTCCCACCTTACATTCCAGGCCACCTACTACTGCCCTTAGAGGGCGCTCTACCTAGATAGGACTTTAGTGTCACCCACGTGGTTGGGCTTAGTATTGTTTATTTGTGTATATGTTACTTTTATTGTTTTTGTAATCCCCTTAGATGTCCTAGTGACTAGGACGAAATATAGGAAGTATTAATTTCTATTTTAATTCTTTTTGAGTGTTGTAAAATATCCATTAAGCCTCCAACATGAGAATATATCAATTGCATCTGAAAATATCTTCAGGACTGAATATAGTGTTGTACTATCTTACCTGGGTAAGTAGTGCAACACCAGGGCAACTCGTAGCAAAGGGGGAGCAAGCTACCCACATTCCTATACCAGTATCTCCCATAATGCAAAACACATCTCCTTGTGGATATGTATACTGTTATGCATTAAAGGATTGGCCACAACAGTATACATATCCACAAGGAGATGTGTTTTACATTATGGGAGATACTGGGATAGGAATGTGGGTAGCTTGCTCCCCCTTTGCTACGAGTTGCCCTGGTGTTGCACTACTTACCCAGGTAAGATAGTACAACACTATATTCAGTCCTGAAGATATTTTCAGGCGCAAACGTTGTTTGCTCTCACTGGGATAAAAGATTAAACTAAATTTATTATAGTCTAACCTAGTGAAAAATAAACTTTCAACATCTTTCTCTAAATCCAGAGTAATTTAATAAAAAAGGTGGTAAACCTTTTGGCAATTTCTATAGGTAAAGATGACCTTGCTACTGCTTCTGCCTGATATCTCCAACTCTGGGCCTGGCTCCCACAGAAGAGACCTCAATAAAGGTCGAAACTAGTCTGGTTAGTGGCCAATCCCTTAATGCATAACAGTATACATATCCACAAGGAGACGTGTTTTGCATTATGGGAGATACTGGGATAGGAGTGTGGGTAGCTTGCTCCACCTTTGCTATGAGTTGCCCTGATGTTACACTTCTTACCCAGGTAAGATAGTACTACACTATATTCAGTCCTGAAGATATTTTCAGGCACAAACTTTGTTTGCTCTCACTGGGATAAAGGATTAAACTAAATTTATTATAATCTTATAATGAAAAAAGACTTTTTACAAAATAAAAAATCTGGTGAATTTAGTTCCTATGTACAAATTTAATAAGGACATTTTTCCATTTAGGAACATCATTATTCTTTATCAATATTAGAAAAAAAAAAAATTATATATATATAAAATTTTTTTTTTTTTCTTTCTTTATTTATTTTTGTTTTTCTTTTCTATCACTAGAGGTCAGGCTAGAAAAAAGATTTATTGACTACGTAGATTTAGTTTACTGGTATAGGAAGCATGAGCATGTAGCTTGGTTCTGTATACAGTTGTATTCTTCCGATGATGACCTCGATATAGAGGTCGAAACGTCAAGTCTTATTTTATTTGTAATTAATAAAATAATCTGTTCAACACGTGTGTTTTTGAGTCCCTAAATCTACAAATACGAGTGCTGATCACCGTGTAACCCTTAAAGAAATAATTAATATTTCATTCATAAACATCCATTATTATTCACATCAAGGAAAGCCTCTTCTGACTCAAACTGCTATTTGCTCTCCAGTACGGTCTTTTTCTATTTGGTTTGTATTGTGCTACTTGCTTAGGCAACTTTTCAGTTTTCATTTTTTATGTCCCATCCAGTGGTTTTATCATTTTGTCTTTAATTATTACTAGTTCCTGGGTTAATTTGTTTTCCTTATTTTTTCATTTCTTTTATTATTAGTATATACAGTTGACCCTTGAACAACATGGGTTTAAATTGCACGGGTCCACTTACACACAGATTTTTTTTTTTTTTTTTTTCAATACTGGAAAATTTTTTGAAGGTTTGCTACAATTTGAAAAATTTGCAGACTAACTGCATAGCCTAGAAATATTGAAAAAAATTAAGTAACAGTTAAGTATTTTGAATTCATGAAATATATGTAGATACTAGTCTATTTTATCATTTTCTATCATAAAAAATACACAAATCTATTATAAAAAAAAAAAAAATTTTTTTTTTAATAATAGAAAAAAAAAAGTTAAGATTAACTTACGCGAGCCTGTGTAGCTCAGTGGATGTGGTGTTTGCACACCGCGGCATGTGACTGCATGAAGGAAGACTTGCTTTCGAATCTAGTCGGCGACTCGAGGAAATTTTTCTAAGCCTTTTTTCGACCGGTTCCCGAGTTAGTCGATCTCTGGCACAGGTAAGCGGGTTTTTCATCCCGTAAACTCAAGAAAATCGACCATAGAACCCACATTATTTCAGACATTAAATATATTGTGTTAGGGTTAGGCACCACGAGATGGCAGCACTTGTTGAGCTGTCTCTCTTCACTGTATGCCGCTTAATTAGTGATAGCCATGGGCCAGCTGGCTCTGATTGGGTACCAGTGGAGATTGAACTGCCCACTCAGTCTCCAAAAGTTAGATAGGGCTAAAATGGCCTTGCCTACTCCCTATAAGGGAATAAAAAGGTGTTAGGTGATTTAAAAAAAAAAAAATTGAACAAGCAAATGCTTGCAGACCATACATGGCAACATTCAAAGTTGAAAGAAATGTAAACAAACATAAAGATACAGTATTAAATCATCACTGCATAAAATTAATTAAATTTAATTAAATAGTAAAAATAAAAATTTATAACAATTCATTCATCAGTGTATAGGCTAGCTACAGCAAAGCAATTGTATCGATTACACTAGGCTACCATAAAGCAATCATATTGCTGCTGCTTCGTTATCAATGCACGAATTGATATACCTGTAAATAAATATGAATTTCTTTTTCACATCGTCTTTTCATTTTGGATGTCTAGTGTTTTTGTAATACAAAACACTGTATTTCTTTTATGTATCATATAAGACAATATTGATGTAGGTACTGACAGACGATCATCTTGTAAACAGATGACACATAAACTTACAGTATCGATAAATATGGTATAATACTGTAAATATATTTTATCTTCCTTTAGATTTTCTTTTCTCTAGCTTTATTGTAAGAATATAGTATATTATTTTACCTGTCTATTATTATTATTAGTAGTAGTATATTATTTTAACAGTCGATCATGCTGTATTCTGTCAAAAGATTTAAGCAAAATCCATGATACTCTATCCATTCCCCTTGTCTAGTTCAGTGGTAACATTGTTATAGAATGTGAGCAAGTTGCTAAAACATGACCCTCCCTTATAAACCCATGTTGTTCATTGTAAAGTAGAGATTGTCAGCCCATTTCTGAATGCGAGCTCTAACCAATTTTTCCAAAATCTTCACCACCACTCCTAAGATACTAATTGGTTGATAGGTTGATACATCGGTCTTTGCACCACCATTATGCAATGGAATTACCATACATTCTTTCCATTCTTATGGAATCTTCCCTGTTCTGAGACTCATATTAAACAGCCTGGTCAAAGGAATGGCCAGATCAGCTGAACACTCTTTTAGCACACGTGCTGATATTCCATCCGTCCCTATTGCTGAATTCTTATTCAATTTGTGCAACAGCTCTAAAACCTCGGCCTCACGCACCTGTGTGTCTTCATCTAGTGAAGACGTAACATTGAGCTCAATATTGCATACAGCAGGTTGATAGCTTTTAACAAAATGGGCACTCATTAGCTAAACAATCTTTTCTGCATCTGTAATCCTCTTGCTATCTGCATTTAGAAGTTATTCTTTCATATTCATTCTTTCTTTTACTTGCAGCATATCGATAGAATTCTTGTGTGTTGTCTTTCTTTAGCACTCAGAGCCAGTTTCTTTTCATACAGAGACTTTACTTTCCATACAACAGTTGTGACTATTTATCTCTCATATAGTCACATATATATATATGTGTGACATATATCAGTCACAGTCACACATATCATATCTCATATGTCTCTCATATAGTCACAACAGTTGTGACTATATTGGCGCTAGCGTCGCCGTAGCACGTGACGGTGAACTTGAGCTGTGCAGAAGAAAGTGATTTTTAATCGGTGAATAGTCTGTTTTTTCCCCCGTTTTTCTACATTTTTGAGTGCTAAATTGTTTCTCTGAATATGAGTGTACTTCAGTGGCTGTTTTTTGGAAGTTAGTTGCTGTCGCGATATAATATATTTTGGTTACTGTCGGAATCGAATGCGTAACGGTGGAAAACAAAATGAAGCTAAGTTTTCATTACTGTATTTAGTTATATTTCATTTTATTTAGTGTACTTAAATGTTTCGTTTTGTTTGTACTTTTTTCTTATTTATTTAACGGAATTTATTAATTGAATAATTAACGATTATGCTATTCGCCAGTAAGGAATGATGGCGGATTCAGCTGCAGTCACAAGTGGCGTATCACCAAGTCCTCTGCCATTTAAGAACTCTATTATAAGCAATATTATAAGGGACTTTGTGGCATGCAGCCCCTGCGGCATATATGCATCTCGGGAATTGGATATGTGGCTTGTGAAAGAGAGCGGAGAGCGTATGCGCGCAAAATGCAGGCAGTGGGAGGAAATAAGTGTATTCGAAATATCAATATCCGACCTTGTTGCTCCAGGAACGGAGAATGAATGTAGGAAGACAAGTAGTGTGATAGGAGAGAATGAAAAAAATATATATGTGAATAAGAAAATAATAGTTGATAGTGTGGAAGGCGTGAGTGACTGTGAAAGTTTAGGAGATGGTTTTGTTTGGGAGAGTGAATTTAGATTAAGAGTGACTGATCTGCAGAGGGAGATAGATGAGCTGAAAGAGGAGGTGGAATGTCTTGTGAATGAGACCAGAAGTATGAAAGATAAGATTAGGAGAATGGAAGAGATAAATGAAAGCCGAATCAGAGTAGGGGAGAGAGAGAATTTTGGGAGCATTAGAAGAGGAAGGAAATAGTAGAAGAAGAGAGGGAATGAGTGAGAGGTATGGGGGTGCTAGAAGAGGAGAGAATGGAAACAGTAGAAGAGAGGGAATGAGAGACAGGTATGGGAATGCTAGCAGACGAGAGGATGGAAACAATAGGAGAGATGGAATGTGAGAAAGGTATGGGAATGCTAGAAGATGAGAGGATGGAAACAGTAGGAGAGATGGAATGAGAGAGGGATATGGAAGTGCTAGAAGTGGAGAAAATGGAAACAGTAGGAGAGAGGGAATGAGAGAGATGTATGGGAGTGCTAGAAGAGGAGAGAATGGAAACAGTAGGAGGGAGAGGTATGGGAATGCTAGAAGAGAAAGAATAGCAGTAGAGGAGAGGGAATGAGAGAGACCTATGGGAATGAAAGAAGAGGAGAGAATGGAAACAATAAGAGAGAGGGAATGGTAAGAGGTATAATGTATGGCGACTCCATGATTCATGGTGTTCAAGATAGGATGCGTGAGGAGTGTTTGCCAGGAGGAATAATAGAAAGGGTGGCTATGGCAATTAAGAGAGGTGAAAGGGTGGAGGAGATGATTGTGATGGTAGGAACAAATGACTTAAGTGGTAATGTAAGTCAGGCAGCGAGAGAGATATGAGATTTTTGCTTGAGGCTGTATGGAAGAAGGCAGAGAGAGGAAAAATAGTGTGCGTGTTGCCTAGGTATGATAATGATGAGCTGAGCAGAAGAGCGGTGATATTGAATGGCATAATAGCGAGAATATGTGACAAGAGAGGACTGGTATATGTGGATGCTTGGAGTGCGTTTGAGGAAAGAGAGGAATTGTATGCGAGAGACCGCTTACATTTGAATGAGGAAGGACGTAGGCATCTGGAGAGATTGCTGTTCTGAATGAGTCAGTGTGTCCCAGTGAGGATGATAGCAGGGGTGGCCTCTTGTGGGAATGGATACTTGGGAGAAGGGAGACGACATCAGGTAACACTGAGCCCAGTGGAGTCTAGAAGGGATAATGCTGGGTATAGAAACAATGGCATTTATATGCTTTATACTAATGCCAGGAGTATCCGGAATAAGAAAGAGGAATTGGTGGCGCAGATAGCATCAGCCTGGCCAAAAGTTATTGGGATCACTGAGACATGGTTCACAGAAGGGGATATAATAACAGGAATAGAAGTCGCTGGGTACAGCATTTTTTGTCAGGATAGGAGGGGAAAGCGTGGTGGTGGGGTACTGCTTATGATAAGTGATGACCTATGTCCTCTAAGAGTTGAGGCTTTGGAAGGAAGTGAGATAAATGATTTTGAGAGTATATGGTGTGAGGTAGATGTAGGCAAGACAGGATATTTAGTGGGGTGTTGCTACAGACCCAGGAGCACAGAGGATGGGGACCAGGAGATGTTTAGACAGTTAAGTTTGGCAAGTGCAAGAACAATGATTGTTATGGGAGATTTTAACTACAGTAGTATAAATTGGAGAGAGGAAGATGCATGTAGCAATAGGGAAATGGAATTTCTAGAATTCTTGAGGGACAAATGTCTTAGGCAATATGTAACAGAGGGAACAAGAGGTTCAAGAGTTTTGGATTTGGTTATAGCATCAGAAGAGTTGATAATAACTGAGATGACATCTCTCCCACCAGTTGGTGAGAGTGACCATATGGTTTTGACTTGGAAAATGAATAGACATGCAGGAGTATCAAAGAGACGGGAACTTATATGGAATTATAAAGCAGCTGATTATAATAGTCTTAGACGTCAATTTCAGGAAGTTTCATGGAGGGAGGAATTGGAAGGCAGGATATCATTAGTGCATGGGAAATTGTGAAAGAATATTTGTTAGCAGCAATGGTAAGTTGTATACCACGAGTGAAGAAGTGGACACAATTTGGAGTAAAGTGGATGACAAATAATATTAAACAGGAATTGCATGCAAAAAAGAGGCTGTAGAAGAGATATAAGGAGACAGGTGAAGAGAAGATGCATGAAGAATAAAAGACACAAGCCCGAAGAGTGACTAATTTGGTAAGGAAAGCAAAACTGGAATATGAGAGGAGATTGGCCCTAAGATCCAAAGAAAAATCTTGGGAATTTTTTAGCTATGTGGCCAGTAGGTGGAGAAATGACTGTGGAAGAATGATATTGTGGAATAAAAATGGGAATAGAGTTACTGATGCAGAGGACATAGTGGAATTGTTCAATGAACACTTTATTGGAGTATTTCATCCTGGAGGAGTCGGTTTTAATGCTAGAGGGATAGGGCTGGTTCGAGGTTTAGAGGTACAGGAGGAGAGCGTGTTTCAGATACTGAGTACTCTGGATGTCAGTAAAGCTTTGGGACTGGATGGTATTTCACCACGAGTTTTGAGAGAATGGGCTAGGGAACTGACAGTGCCTTGAACCTGGCTTTTCAATGAAAGTCTGGCTGTGGGAAAGGTGCCCAGGGAATGGAAGGAAGGTAAGATAGTGCCATTGCATAAGGGTGGTAACAGACTGGAAGTGTCTAATTATAGGCCAGTCTGTGTGTTATCAGTAGTTAAGATCTTGGAGAAAGTAGTGAGGGACCGTATTCAGCATTGGGCAGATGAGGGTAATGTTATCTGTGAGAGTCAACATGGATTTGTGAAAGGACGCTCTTGTTTTAGCAATATGCTAGCCTTTTATAATAAAGTTACAAGAACATTAGATGAGGGAAGGGCATATACTGCAATTTTCTTAGACTTAGCGATGGCATTTGACAGGGTGCCACATGATAAGCTGATATTTAAGTTGCAGCACATGGGTCTGGATGTCAGATTGGTCAACTTGATTCAGGATTGGCTGTCTGATAGGTATCAGAGAGCCAATCCTGAATTATCAAACATGGAGTCTTGGATAGACTGTGTTTGATAATCCCGAAACAAAACAGGTCACTCGGCCAGGCAGGCTGGTAAAGATTAGAAGGGAACTTGATATTGTTAGCATTCAAGAATGTTGTAAGCAGAGGTAATCTAAGGTGGTTTGGCCACTTAAATAGAATGGGTGAAGAAAGGTTAGCAAAACAGGTGTTTGATGCCAAAATGGCATGTGAAAACACAGAGGAAGATCTTGGTCTAGGTGGATTGATTTAGTCAGAAGTGCTTTAGAAGCATGAAATGTTGGAGTGCAAACAAGTGATAGACTAATTTGGAGGAAAATTGTGGATAGGAGATTAATAATAATGTAAAGTTAATCATGTAGTACTGTCATGTAGTGCGAACATCCTTTGAGGGTACATATCAGAAAAAATGATGTTGAATCCCACCTAGGAAAAGTTTGATTATCAAACATGGAGTCTTGGATTGACTCTGTGTTCGATTATCCGGAAACAAAACAGGATTTTTCAAACCACTTCAATTCTCCAATGAGTAGGACAGTGGCTTCACAACCAGATAATGAAATTTATCTCCCACCTAAAGGCATTCACATAACATCCATGCCGTAGTGGGTTGGCTGTTGGTTGGAAAGTAGAAATGTTATCCACTTGGCCAACTTGGCCAGCGAAACAGAGTATATCTTGCTGTTTTATATGAATTTCTTATTAACATGTTTTTTGTTTGTTTGCTTTTCCCCAAATTTTAGTTCTATAGGTTAGTATTGGCATACTTAACATATTGTTCTGAATTTTATTTTAATAATATCTGTGCACCAGGGCATGTCGTGATTTTGATGTGTCCTTTTTCATCTTCATATTAAATTCTACTTAGTCAATCCTCTTCTACCTAATTTTATAGTGACACAAAGGGCATGCCATTTCTAGTCTCTATATAGTAGGAATTTTTTTTTTTCCCCCACTTGGTTAGACTATAATAAATTTAGTTTAATCTTTTATCCGCGTGTAAGCAAACAAAGTTTGCGCCTGAAGTATCTTCAGCACTAAGGCAACTCATGGTAAAGTTGGACCAAGCTCTCATCACTCCTTGTCTTAGTATCTCCATAATGCAAAGCACATCTCCTTGCAGACATGTATAATGCTATGCATTAAGAGAAGGGCCACTACCCAGACCTGTTTCAACCTTTATTGAGGTCTCATCAGTGGGAGTCAGACCCAGAGGTGGTGATACTAAGGTAGAAGCAATGGAGAAGTCATATTTACCTATACGAGTTGCCAAAAGGTGTCTCTATTATTCACTTACTCTGGATTTAGAGAAAGATGTTGGAAGTTTTTTTTCCACTTGGTTAGACTATGATAAATTTAGTTTAATCCTTAATTGAGGTCTCATCAGTGGGAGTCGGACCCAGAGGTGGTGATACTTAAGGCAGAAGCAATGGAGAAGTCATATTTACCTATACGAGTTGCCAAAAGGCGTCTCTGTTATTCACTTACTCTGGATTTAGAGAAAGATGTTGGAAGTTTTTTTCCTTTTTTTCCACTTGGTTAGACTATGATAAATTTAGTTTAATCCTTTATCCAAGTGTAAGCAAACAAAGTTTGCGCCTGAAGTATCCTCAGGACTGAGGCAACTCGTGGCAAAGGTGGACCAAGACTCATCACCATTTGTCTTAGTATCTCCCATAATGCAAAGCACAACTTCTTGCGTGAGAAGAATCTAGCTGAGTAGGCCAAAGGAAACGGTTGCATTCCCTTTGTCTGCTTTTGTTATGATAATCTGGCTATTATTCTGTAGCTCTTTTAGAGCAATAATTTCCTCATGAGGGATATTATTTTTATGAGGCTTAAAGGATATTATTGCTCTAAAAAGAGCTACAGAATAATAGCCAGATTATCATAACAAAAGCAGACAAAGGGAATGCAATCGATGGACACAACAGAATATGAAAACAAAATGCACACACTTTTACAAGATCAGTCAACATACAAAATTATAGATTGCAATCCCACCACAAAAGAATAAGGTAAGTAAATTATTGAAAAAAGTCACTTCTTGGCCCAAAGACACAGTAAATAAACTCAAGCCCTTCCATGTTAAAACACCTAGTATTTATGGAGCACCAAAAATTCACAAACAAGGTACACCCTTATGCCCTATTGTGGATAGTATAAATAGTCCCACATACAAACTGGCTGGACATTTAGCCAAACTACTAGCCACTCTCACAAACAATTCTCCCTCCTTTGTCAAAAATTCAGCCCACCTAAAAAAGCATCTTACAACACCATACATTAAAATGCTCAGACTTAATGGTGAGCTTTGATATCATCTCACTATTTACTAATGTACCACTAATAGAAACCCTCAATCTACTGAAGTCGCACTTCTCTCCTGATATATTTGAACTATTCAAATTCACAATACATGCAGGATATTTCACATGGAAAGGGAAAATATACAAACAAATAGATGGGACAGCTATGGGCTCCCCTCCCCCCCAGCCAACTTCTACATAGAACACCTGGAAAAACTAGCTATCAATCCGAAAAGATTTCTAGAATTCTTAATAAACATGAACTACACACTGTATTCAGACCGTGTGTCAAATTAGCAACTCTTATCCGTTCACCCAAGGACAGTATTCCTCCTTTATCACATCCAGGAGTCTACGAAGTACCCTGCTCTTGTAATCAAGCCTACTATGGTCAAACAGAAAGAACTGTGAACATCCGCATCAGTGAACATAAAAGATACATCCGGCATTATCACTATGGCAAGTCGGGCCTAGCAGACCATGCTTTGGATACCCCTGCACACAGGATCAACTGGAAGAAAACAAAAGTACTGCACAAAAGCTCTTACAAGTCAGAGAGATTGTTCTTAAAGGCAGTAGAAACTTTGAAACATACTCCAAATCTCAACAAATATGGCTGTATAAATTTACCTAAAATCTGGGAGACAGTAATCTTAAGATAAAACTAGTTGCTTTTTTTCTCTTTTTTTTTAGGACTTTAGTTTTGTGTGGTAGCTGCGTTTTTTTTTTTTTTTTTTTCAGATAGAGGGAGCCAAATTAGGACTTTAGTCTCTGTGTTGCTGCTACAATTTTGTTAAACTAGTCCATTATTACACATGTTGTTGGAGTCTCACATATTGTGACAAACTGTGTTTTTATGCTCTGAAGATGCTGGTTATAACACCAGCGAAATATCAGCAATAAGTCAATAAATAATTATTTACTTATTATTCTGTGTTCTGATATATACCGTCAAAAATAAAACATGTGCGACGAACACAAGCCTTTCTACACCTTGTATATTGTTATTAATGTTTCTTTTCAGTACTGCTGTATGTATTTTGTAGCTGAATGAAACTAATAATTTATTCCTCTAATATTTGAGCATAGACCTCATAGGGTAGACCTGAAACGAGGATATTAGATGATTAATGAGACCGAAACATACCAATTGGTCTATATCCGTAATTAAAGTTATGATGATATTTGAACATTTTGATTTATCCCCTTTAATTTTTTATTTTTTCCAGTAGTACAAAATTCTGCTACCAGGGGACACTAAACGCATAATATTTGCATAATCTCACAGTTTCTACTGATGAGCTGGTGGATGTAATGAAGACTGAAACGTATTAGTCTCTGGAGCTGTTCCTAATTGCAGGCGATTTTTATTTAATACATTTATTAGTCTCTTATATAGTTCTAAACCAGCATATTGAAATAATTCTGTATTTACCATAATTTCTTGGTGTTTTTCATTTTCTTTTTAATTTCAGTTAATTCATCTTATGTGAATGGTTTCTAATTTGTTACTGTATTAGGATTGGATTAGATTATTATGAGTGTTAAACTCATTATCTTTTTATACATTTTCATAATTATTATTCCATTCCCTTTTACTTATATATATATATATATATATATATATTTTATTTTTTATTTTTTTTTATTTTTAAAGAATTGAATGACTTAAACCGAGAGAAATGGAAAAAACAGTTTATTAGTACTACACAACTAGTTTCAGCTTTTTAACAGCCTTCGTCAGGTGCACATTATAAAAGAAATAACCATTAAACATGTAGGAAAAAACTGTAAACATCACGGAAAGTAAATGTATATATTTAACGTTAAAGTCAACGTATTCAAAGCTGTTCCCTCGTTGGCTACATTGTTAGACATGTACGTGCATACAGCATCTCGTGAACGCCAGTATTTGATCACAGCAAAATGACAGTCTGAAAGGTTGTAGCTATATACATGTATATATATGTAAATATATACATTTACTTTCTATGATGTTTACAGTTTTTTCCTCCATGTTTAATGGTTATTTCTTTTATAACGTGCACCTGATGAAGACTGTTAAAAAGCTGAAACTAGTTGTGTAGTACTATAAACTGTTTTTACCATTTCTCTCGGTTTAAGTCATTCAATTCTTTTTTAAAATATGTATAACAACCGAGTAAATCATTCTTCACACACACACATATATATATATATATATATATATATATATATATATATATATATATAAACAAAAAAAAACATTTGATGACATTTCAAATGACAGTGTCATAGATGAATAGGTATCATTAAAGGATAAGGAGAAAGAAATGCTTAGTGAATATGGTCATCTATACCAACTTTAAAGTGGTCTTGACTTGTTTAATTTGTTAAGCTGTACTTAACAGTGCATATAGTTCCAGTTTCTAATGCTTCAGTTAATACTCGTGTGCCACTCAAAACCTTTGGTCTTGTTGAAACTAGTCCTTTATATTCTCATTTTGAGTTTCTAAGCCATCAGAACCTACTATTTTTTTTCTGTAGTTACAATGCAAGTTAGACCCCAATGCTTAACGTCATAATCCGATGTATCTCTGATATCACCTCTTGCACTTGATGCCAAGGTTGCAACAAAAGACTGTATACACTGTTTCATATCTTCTAATATCTGTATCACCTATTGTACATATTTGACTCATATAAACATTGAAGCGTTCGTGTGATGATGATACATCTGGTATATCTACAGTTTTAAATGAGTATCAAGACTTAACATTTGAGTGAAATCAGTTTCATGGGAAGCATGCTATCTTTATACAACCATACCCAAATGTAACTGATGGAGGCACATGGAGTAAATTGTGCTATACAGGTTCTTCCCAGTCAAAGGAACAGTCATTTTTAAATGACTGGGATACATTTGTTAATTTTGAAATTCTGACCAATGTTTATAGTTTATCTAGCAGCATTCTGATATGGTCTGATGTCTTTTGTGGAATAGAAAATATATGGTGGGATTGAGAATGATAGATTACTTAGTAATGGATTAAGTGAGTGTGTGTGGAATGAGAAGTGCAGAAACACGTATACAGAAAATCACTGAACAGTGTACCAAATAATGTGTGAGAAGAACAGGAACAAAAACAACAGCAGTGAGTGAAAAGGACATGAAGAATAAAAGAAGGAAAAGAGATATATACTGCTGTATAGAGATTCCATAATTAGGGATGCATGAGATGGTAGATTCCAAAAACATTCTTTCTATTCTAAATTTATGATGGAGCATGGTTGGTTTTTTTTTTTTTCCAGATGATCCTATGAGTAGTATCTAATGCATAGTCTGCAAGACCAGACTGATCATATTTGTAATTGCAGATGTATTTTTTGTGTTCATCTATGTGGATGGTGGCTGATCTACCTGTCTATTCAAAGTATGCCAACTTGCAGGAACAAGGACCTTTTATACTCCAGGAACTGATAGAGGTGGGAGTTGATCTTTAGTGGAATGGATGAAGGTAGCAAGTTTCACCTGAAGCTTGATACCCTTATCTTATTATGGAAGTGACTTATTATGTGTGTACACAAATGCCAGGAGTATTAGGTATAAAGGGACTAAGTTTGTTGCCTTAGCGAATACATTGCATCCTTATATTACTGGCATTTGTGAGATCTGGCTCACAGATGTGGTGTATTAACTGGTATTGAGTGTAAAGGGTATAGTATTTTTACGAAGGAGAGGAGGGGATGTGGTACTAATGATGTTGGATGATTTGATTCCAGTTGGGTAGAAATCTATGATTGCAATATTAGTAACAGTTTTCCCATGTGGCAGCGAGTTTGAAGCCAGCCATATTGTGTGGAATAGAGTCTAACAAGATCAGATACATGAATGGGGTGTTGCTACAGATCTTGTGGACTGCTAGTAATCATGAAAAAGTAACAATGAGAAATTAACAACTTTCTCTTTGTGACTGCAGTTTTGCCATAAACGTCTATCTCATTTAACAACCACAAAAACTTTCAGAATATCCAAATTAAAAACCCTTAAATTTTGATCTCCAAACTATCTTCACTGGCATTCTGATAACCTTGTTAATTTCATTTCTAGTAAAACTAACCACTGTGTTGTTTATTACAAACCCTAGAAGAAACCCTTCTTCTAGTCTTACTGTTGACAACACCGAAATCTGGATATGAGATTATCTTTTTTGAACTAGCTCTAAACTTCAGATATTGTCACATCCAAGGAATGAAGTTTTCTCTTACTCAAATTTTCTTACTTTAGTTGTTCTCATATATATATATTTTTTTTTTTGGGGGGGGGGGAGGAGTTCTACTTCTAAGTGTGACAAGTGATACAAATCTTTTACAGAAGAGATCAGATTGATTAAATTCCAATCTTTTGCCACTGTGTTCTTTCAGATAGATTTTCATCATTTGTAGATAATTCTACTTACACTTTCTAAATATTTTCATTGTCACTATCAACAGAATTAGCATTGGTAAATTTTCCCAATTTTCTCTAAATCTGTTAAAACATAGTAGCTTTTCAGCACCTTATGATTCAACTCAAAACTAAAAGCAACAAATTTTGCTTCCTCTTCATTCATTCCTTGCATACGTTGTATTTTAGAACAATCTTTCTGTAAGCAGAATTTGAAGGTAAAAAGTATAACCTACAGGTTATACTTTTTACCTTCAAATCTTCTTACCTTCAATGTTAACAAGTTTCTTCTTTCTCTCTTTCTGCCCCATGCACAGTAGTTGTCTCTTTTTTTAGGTAGCATTGCTGAGAATTATTTGACATCTCATTTTTCACTGATTGATTAATTCTTTTTGATGCTTGAGCATTTTTATAAATCCCTAATATCCTAAATATTTTCATTGTCACTCTCAACAGAATTAGCAGTGGTAAATTTTCTCACTATTCTCTAAATCTGTTAAAACATATAGTAGCTTTTCAGGTACTATATTTCAGGTCCAAGAATAATGTGCATCCAGTTATTTGTTACTGTTGACAGCACAGTAACAATAACTTCAGAATTGATGTTTGGAATTTTTTTATTTTCACAAAAACATGAAGGTGTCACCCACATTTAACTATGTTAGAACTGCACAAAGGCTGTGAATTGTTTAGGTAGGCCAGAAATATACAAAAATTTTAAGGTCAGCATTTTCATATAACTAAAAAATATTTATGTACATGATCCATAAAGAGTTTTTGAGCTGAACTTTTCTAGGCCACCTGTTCAAACTTTTTCATAACCAAATTAGGAGGATCATGTGAAGATAAAGATTTGTTCTACAGCATTCATTCCATTTCAGTGCTGTGGATTCAACATACTATACATAATTTGACTGGTGTTTAAGTTAATTTCACACTTGGGAGGTTATTCTACTATAAGCTGTATAACTTCTCATGCAGGGCTGAAGAAATTATGCAAAATACTATTCACCACAAAAAAAAAAAAAAAAGTACTCGCTCAGAATCTCTCTCCCCCAATTTTTTATGCCTATCAATAGACTTATCCTAAAGTGATTAGTGGTGCTGCGGCATTGTTTGGAGAACATGTCCATTGTGTGGGAACCATTCCAGGAGGGGGAAGTTGATAAATAATAAGAATAAATGGGAAAAGCAGTAAAAATAACATTGATTATTATTTTTTTTTGGAAATAATTTGTAACATTACTTTTTGTTACTAGAGTGGTCCTTTGTATTATACATATTCTTCTGTGTTTTTTCTTCAAGTTAAAAAACGATTTTGCTTACAAAGTACTTTGATTTTTTATTAAATGAAAAGTATTCTATTTTGTCAGTCTGCAGTTACTCACCAGCTGGCAAAATCTATTTGCCACAGGTAAGTGGGTGAGCATATTTGTTGAGTCCTGTTCTTAACAAATTCTCATATATGGAATGACAATAAATAAAATAAACTATAAAAACATGACAAATGAGAACTAGAAGCACATATTATTGATAAAACCTATGTAGTAATATGGGACTCTAGTGAATGGAACTTTACAAGGTTTACATTATTTAATTGTTTCATTAAAATTGTAACTTGCTCATGTTAATTACTATTCTTTTCCCTCAGGTGTAGCAGATGGTGTTGGTGGTTGGCGAACATATGGTGTGGATCCTTCACGTTTCTCGTTTTCTCTTATGCAGACCTGTAAGCGACTAGTGACTACTGGTAGATTTAATCCTAGGTTGCCTGGAGGTATTATTGCTGCTGGTTATTATGAATTACTTGAAAATAAGGAGCAGGTAATAGGTAAGTTTTTTTATGATTCCGAACATAAAAAATTAAGAAATGTATAACACAAATGAATAGCAATTTAGATAAGAAAGAAGGAATATAACATTAGATGGACTAGTCATTACTAACACCATGTTCCAACATAAAGATGTGCACAAGTTCACTTTGAGAGAAGATACAAGAAATAGGTTGTTGATATAAGAAAATTGTTGATATTGATATCGTCATGTCGGTTCAGGATACAAGAGTCTACAGAGGATTTGAAGTTGAAAGAGACCATTACTTAGTTTTAAGTAAGATAAAGCTGAATATCACATTGAAAAGAAAAGTACATACAAAAGTTTTAAACATAATTAAAGTTGAGCAGCTTTTACAGGTAAACTCTAGACTTGACTATGCAAACATTATTGAAGAAAGAATGCAATGGTTCTAAAAAAAGAACCAAACATTGGAATATCAGTAGCACACCTGGAAAACATTAACTGATTCAGCTAGGTGAAGTTGTCTGCAAAGACAGAAAATAAGAATGCTATGGTAGACACAAGAATTTAATGATGCAGTCATGGTAAAGAAGAAAGCATACTGAAACTTCCTAGCAAATAAGTCATCAGATGCTCTAAAAGAATACACAGAAAAATGTAAGTGAGCTAAGCTAAGTGTGAAAGTAACTAAACAAAAATCATAGGAAGACTTCAGTAAGAATATAGAAGGTAAATATCAGGAAGGTGGCAAAATGTTCTGGAGGCTATTAAAAAAAGCTTAGAAATGGAGGAAAGAAAATAGTGTAAAAGGAATCGAAGATGAAAAAGGTGACACGAAAACTGAAGGTAACGAATGATATCCTAGGTGTCTGGAGAGATTACTTTGAAAGACTGTTAAATAAACAACCAGTGACAGAACTGTAGTAGAAAGTTTTCAAGAGAAATTCAAACAGGTGTTCAACAATACTTGAGGTAGAAGGAAGCAGTCAAACACTTGAAATGTGGAAAGGCAGCTGAAGTAGGTGATATTTGACCAGCAATGCACAAATATGGAAATATAAAAGTGTTTCAGTGGTTACACTGCATAATTCGGAGGACCTGGTCAGAAGGTCAAATTCCAGATGATTGGAGGAGGGCTCTCATAGTTCACATTTATTGAATTGTTACAAGACAACTTCCTCAAACAGCATGTGAAAGAAGAAACTCGGTCAAAGAGTGTTAGATTTGTTCATTGTGTCAGAAGAAGTCTGTTAAGAATATGATTCTTTTACCAAATATTGGTGATCATGCTATGTTTTCTCTGGAAATATCTAATTATATTGATGTTCCAATTAGAACAGGTTACATGCTGAACTACAAAGCTAGAAATTATGATCCACTTATGAGAACACTGTCTTTGGTCACATAGTATTTGTTACTGAATGGGGAAAAATGTCATCAATGTAGGAATCGTTGAAAAAGTGCTTAAATGAGGTAGTATCTGAATGTATCCTTTCAGTTCAAAGAATAAATAGGGGGAGTGAAATAGATGTGTAACCTTATTAAGCAAGAGATTCACAAGAAGATGATGATGTGGAAAGAATATCATGAGAATAACAGTGAGATTAGTTATGAAGTATTTAGAGGGTAGGCCAGAAAAAGTCATGGGTATTGTGTGGAAAGCTAAATTGGAATATGAAAAGAAATTGGCTATGCAGGCTAAAGGTAATCCAAAGGAATTTTATCGTTATGCCACAAGCAAAAGAAAGAAAGATTGTGGAAGAATAACTTTACTGAATACAGATGTACTCTACAGAAGGTAATAAGATAGTTCAATTAATGAGTGCTCAGTTTGCTAAGATATATCAACTAGGTGTATGTAACATGGTGCACAGTGCTACATTGCAAAGTTAGAGGTGCATGAGAATGAGGTTGAAGAGCTGTTGCATAACCTGGATAAGAATTTGTCTGTAGGGGATAGATGGAATATCAGCATGTTTGCTAAAGGAATGTTCAGCTGAATTGGCTAGGCCTTTCACATGCTTGTATAACTTGTCTCAGCTCAGGAATGATACCACAGGAATGGAAGGAACGTATGATAGTTCAGTTGTACAAGTGTTGTGCATAAATTGATGCATCTAACTACTGATCTATTAGTGTCTATGGTGAAGATTTCAGAGAAGTTGGTAAGAACTGGCATACAGAAATGGGTATCTGTGAATGGATTTACTAAAGGAAGGTCACATTTTAGCAATTTGCTTATATTTTATAACAATGTTATGGCTGAGTTGGATAAAGTGAATGGACACACTATGATAATGTTGGATTTTGCTAAGGCATTTGATAAGTTACTGCATGAAATGCTGTTGCATAAACTGGAGAATATGGGATTGGAATATAAACTCTTGACTTAGATCAGTGAATGGTTGACAGACAAGTCAGAAAGTGCTATATGGTAGGTGTGAATCTGCCAGATTTATGGTGACCAGTGGTGTACCTCGGGGTTCAGTCCTTGGGCCATCTATACATTAATGACATTAGGATCTAACAGATGTGCAGTTGTTTGCCGATGATATCAGGGATGCTACTGATATCCATATTAGAAAATGATTTGAATAAGCTGGAAATTTGGGCAAACAAAAATGGCTGTCAGCTTAACATTAGTAAGTGTAAAGTTATGCACTTTGGTGTGATGAGATATTATATTAGCAGGGTTATGCTACAAAAAATTGATGAGGCTAGGGATCTTGGCTTAATGGTGGATAGGAATTTGATGTTCAAAGGTTACATAGCAAAAGTTTCAAATACAATTCTGAGGATAATTGCAATGTTGAAGAGAACCTTGACATGTAAGGATAAGGAAGTCATTTTGAAGACCGCATCTGGATTACTCTGTGCAGATTTGGTCTCCTGGGTTCTAAGGGTATAAAGAAGCTGTGGAAAAGGTGCAAAGAAGAATTACAAAGATTATATCTGGATTATTATGAGCACAGATTGCAAATATGTAGATTACAGACTCTGGTTAACAGGAGAAAGTGGGATGTTATGATAGAGGTCTATAAACTTCTGAATGGGTGTTATAGAATATCATACGAGGAAAATTTTCTTTGTGGAAGGTGGAGAGAGAACACGGGGGGGGGGGACATCAGTGAAAGTTAAGTTTCTTTGCAGTCAAGAATGGGGTAAGAGGGGTAGTGAATGCATCTAGTGTGAATGAATTTAAGGAAAGGTATGACAACTGGTTTTTAAGTTTTGTGTAGTTGCCCAATAAGTCCTTGATTCCTTGGAAGTCTGAGATAATAATAATAAAACTGAATGTGAGAATTACAGAGGAATTTCTCTACTAAGTGTTCCAGCTAAGATTTATACAAGCATACTTGAAAAGGGGTTGAGAAAAATTGTGGAGGAGAAACTTTGAGAACAAGCTGGATTCAGGCCAAATAGATGTCAGGATCAGATTTTCATGTTACAACAAATAGGCGAGAAATCATGGGAATGTGAAAGAATCTGTACTTAAGTTTTATTATTATTATTACATTACACCTCCAGGAAGTCCAAAGACTCATAGAGGGAGAGCATCAACTCTACAACTGTTCATCTCACTACTCCACCGACCTTTATCATCTAACACCAATGCAATCTACCACCGACTACCACCATTAGTGCTTTCACAGACAATCACAAACATACATGCAGGATTCGAACCACAACCTTTTTGGCTGGAGAGCAGATATGCTAACCACTTAGCCAACCAGGCCGGCAATTGACATCATTTGCATTCAAGAAAGTATGAGCAGAGCTAGCCTAGTATGGTCACTTAAATAAAATGGGAAGAAAAGGTTAGCAAAGCAGCTGTTTGATGCCAAGACAGCATGAAAAAGACATCTGGAAAAGGCACACAATAAGTTACCCAGA
Source organism: Typopeltis vanoorti (assembly GCF_054136105.1). Lineage (NCBI taxonomy): Eukaryota > Metazoa > Arthropoda > Arachnida > Uropygi > Thelyphonidae > Typopeltis > Typopeltis vanoorti. The sequence continues at coordinate 8,307,164 of NC_143572.1, forward strand.
GAAAAGTTTTTCAAAACACTACAATTATAATTTTTCTAAGAACTCTCATATCTGTAATCAGAGATTAGAGACCATAGATATGAGAGTTCTTAGAAAAATTAGAGGCCTATACAGACATCAATGGCAATATCATATTAAAAATGCAACTTGACATCATTTGCATTCAAGAATGTGTGAGCAGAGCTAGCCTAGTATGGTCACTTAAATAAAATGGGCATAAAAAGGTTAGCAAAACAGGTGTTTGGTGCCAAGATGGCATGAAAAAGACCAGAGGAAGAACCAGATCTAGGTGGATTGATTCAGTCAGAAGCACCTTAGAAGCATGAAATGTTATATATGACAGTATTAGAGTGCTGACAAGTAATAGATTAATTTGGAGGAAAATTGTTATTAAGAAATTATTAACAATGTAAACTTAATGTAGTGCTTTCATAGTAGCCTGAAGGGACCCGTGAATGTATATAGCAGGAAATTGATGATGAAAAAAGATTTTTCTATAGATGTTTGAAAACCACAGATAGAGCCATTATTGGTTGGAAGAGTTATGGAGCTCAATTTCGCTGATGTCCTTTGTTTGGAAAACCTGGGGTTGAATCTCATCTAGGACACAAAGAAACTTTATCAGGGCTTTTCAACTGAAGGTGAATTAGCTGGTTTCTAACATGGTGAGAGCTGACTGAGAGTACTTCCTGTCAGGTGAAACTGCACATGTATGAAGGTGGAAGAGTTTTTCCACCCAGAAATTTGGATTTTGATCCTGCAAAACCGGATAATGAATGCACACATTTGACAATATCTGCATAATATTCAGTTGCAGACAGAATTGATTGTCCTATTGGAGCATTAATTAGATTACCAAGAAGCCAAGTTAATTGGCTATAACAAGCCATTGAATTTAGCATACATGGAACATGTGAATAAAAACATTCTGCCCTTAAAATTATATTTTTTAAATGATAAATAAAGTATTATAAAAATTGAAATATCTTTGTTCGTTCACAAAGAAAATTTTAAGAAACTAAGATTTTAATTATATATTTGTTTTATCCTTTATCCAAGTGTAAGCAAACAAAGCTTGTGCCTAAAGTACTTTCAGGACTGGGGAAACTCGTAAAGGTGATGTAAGTTCTCATGACTTGCCTTAGTACCCCATAATGCAAAGCACATCTCCTTGTAGACACGTATAATGCTATGCATTAAGGGAAGGGTCACTACCCATAACGGTTTCGACGACCTTTATTGAGGTCTCATCAGTAGGAGCCAGACCCAGAGGTGGTGATACTAAGGTGGAAGTAATGGAGAAGTCATATTTACATATACGAGTTGCCAAAGGGTGTCACACCCCTATTATTAAAATTCTCTGGATTAGAGATAAGTTTATGGAAGTTTTTTCACTTGTCTATGCTGCTAATTATATATTTGGTTTTATCCTTTGCCACGAGTTGCCCCAGTCCTGAAAGTACTTCAGGTGCAAACTTTGTTTGCTTACACTTGAAGTTATTCAAGTGTAAGCAAACAAATAAAGGATTAAACCAAATATATAATTTGGTTTAATCCTTTATTTGGATTAAACCAAATAAAGGATTAAACCAAATATATAGTTGGTAGCATGGCCAAGTGGAAAAACTTCCATCAACTTATCTTTAATATCCAGAGCATTTTAATAATAAGGTGTGATGCTTTTGGCAACTGGTATATGGAAATATGACTTCTCCATTATTTCCACCTTAGTATCACCACCTCTGGGTCTGGTTCCCACAGATGAGACCTCAATAAAGGTCGAAACCAGTCTGGGTAGTGACCCTTCCCTTAATGCATAGGACGCAATGCATAGCATTATACATGTCCGCAAGGAAATGTGCTTTGCATTATGGGGTACTAAGGCAAGTGATGAGAATTTATACCACCTTTACCACGATTTGCCCCAGTCCTGAAAGTACTTCAGGTGCAAACTTTGTTTGCCTACACTTGGATAACGGATAAACCAAATATATAATTAGTAGCATAGCCAAGTGAAAAAAACTTCCATAAACTAAGATCTTTTTAATTAACTTGTACAGGGTGTTCGGGATAAATTTGACATATTTATAATTAATTATATTTTTCCGTAAGTTACATGTATTAACACACACTTCTCTTCATTTAAAAGTTTGGACCCTTCTTCATTCATATACAAGATGTCAGAAAGGATGGATAGCTGGAACCCACCTGAATCATGGAAGAGAATAACTTGTATCATGATGATTCGTGCCCGCCATCAAAATAAGGATATTACGACTGCTGCCCAATGCTCCCTGAATACAGTAAAAACAATCAGGCATGAACTAGAGACTTGCAATGGTGACTACGAGGATGTAGCAAGAAGAAAGATCCCTAGCAGACGATCTGATTGCGTTCGTACAGCAGAATTCCTCGCAAATCTGCAGGAACAGGTGTTGAAGAACCCTGGCATTGGAATTCGGGCTTTGTTCGTGGAGTTGCTAACTGTAGTCAAGCCCTGGATAACAAGGGTAGCCAATGGTAGGCCGTATGTATGGCAGCAGGATTCGGCCCCTTGCCACACCTCTGGGAAAAGTCAAAAATGGTTGTCTGAAAATTTCTACGACTTCACCAGTCCAAATGTTTGGCCTCCAAACTCCCCAGACCTTAACCCCATGGATTATTTTGTATGGGGCGCAGTTGAAAAAGACACCAATCGCACTTCCAGTAATACAAAAGCCCAGTTAATGGATAAAATTAAAACAGTTTTTGCGGCCCTTCCCAGGGAGACTGTAGCATCAGCTTGTTCGAGGTTCCGAAGCAGAATTGAAGCTGTGATCGATGCTAATGGTGGTTATTTTGAGTAAATCTTGTTGATAGTATTGTAATTAACTCTGCCTGTAATGTTTTTTTGTCAATTCATTAAATTTAATAGATACAAAGAAGATTTTCTTTTTCCTTACGAAACTGTCAAATTTATCCCGAACACCCTGTATGTTTCTTGACTAAACTTTTGCAAAATCCTGATATGTAACCATTTTTTTTTTTTTTTTTTTTTCTTTCTCTATTCATATAAATAAATAGGTAGCAGTACAGCTTGTGTGTTAGTTTTAAATAGGACAGATCGCACGGTATACACTGCCAATATTGGTGATAGTGGCTTTCTTGTAATAAGACGAGGCCATATCATTCATCGTTCTGAAGAGCAGCAGCATTATTTCAACACTCCTTTTCAGCTATCTGTTCCCCCACCAGGCATCAGTGGATTAGTCCATAGTGATAGGTAGGATATTTTACTGTTAAAAATACTTTTTTTTTGCATGAGAAATGAAATAATTCTTGGATAACTTTGATTGCTGAACAAATATACATTAGAATAAACAAGAGAAATTTTATTTCTGATGATGCTTATTTATTGTTAAATGCTAAGGTTTAAATGTGCAGTTTCACCCGACAGGAAGTACTCTACAGTCAGCTCTCACCATGCTAAATTGCAAAAAAAAAAAAAAAAGTCTTATCCAAAGTCCTGTGCTATCATAAACAAAGTTTACTAAAACAAACCTTCCATTATCATGGACTTTTTGATCTCTATGAGTTTACTATAATGAGAAATGACTGCATTTGTTTATTAAAATGACCAAGTACAAGTGGATCAACCCATCTGATGCAAATGGTGAAAGTGGTAGAGAATTCTTGTTTATACAGTAAAACCCCTTTTTTACACTTTTCAGGGGACTGATGGAAAAAAAAGTGTAAATTTGCAGGAAATGTAAAAAAAATGTTTAAATAAAGCTAAAAGATGACTTACTGCTAGTATGTGAGTCTATATACCAGATTACAAAATTTAATAACTGAAAATAAATGAATTTACAATTTCTTATATTTATCTATTTAAAATAATCTTTATTTGTTGATTGGTTTTTTTTTTTGACATCAAAGTGGACACGGAGAGTCCAAGATCTTTTGCTAAATGCGCACATGTTCTGGAATGCCAATCTACACGTCGCAAAATTGCCATCTTTTCTTCTACCAAAATGCATTTTCTGTCTTTTTTTCTCCATGTTACTAACATGGATAATCCACCACCGCAACTTGAAAGCAACTTTCACACGCTAAGTTATGTAGCAGAAATTCTGCATATCAATTCATACTGGGATTGAAAAATCACGGTATCGCTCATCACTACATTACTACGGCAAACGTGCAGGTCACCATGATTGCGGAAACGAAACTACTGCCGAAAGTAAGTAACGCCATCTGGGAACAGAAATGTGCAGATTTCCGCAGCAGTCGATTCGAAAATCAGTATTGCCACCCGAGAAAAAAACGCAAATCATGGGAAATAACGTCCACATCAAGTTGTTATTGGTGGGAAAACAATACGTTGTAAGAATAGGCCTTAAGACGGGATCAATGGAAAATGACGTAAATGGTAGGAAAAGGTAAATTGCGGGAACATAAAAACGGGGTTTTACTGTATATAAAATAACAATGGCATATATAGGCAAGTTATTGAGGAGAATTAAGTAATCTATTAACATGTTTCTTGAAAAGCTGGGATTGTATTCATTGAGAAGAATAGTATAGCAAGGCTACTTCAAAAAAGCAGAGGTAGATGGAACGAAGGAAGATGATGAGACTTTGGTTCGATATGTTTGGAGTTGGATGTGTGGATGCTAACCAGTGGCTGCTCTAATTTTTATATGATTAGAGAAATGGTAGAATAGTGTACAGTGAAGCACTTCCTATGAAAGTACCTATCAAAAAAGCATAATGCTTATGAGAAAGTGACCAGAGGGAGTCTGTGAGAGAGAAGACTCACCTATTAGGTAGATTACTATCTTCTGTATAAAATCAAGAATTCTTAAGAATGCTTTAAGGTGTATCATATTCTCACATTCTTACCACATTCTCACAAAAATACCAAGTTATTTAGAGGCTGAGGATGCTGTTGATGTAAATATGTTTATGCCAGGATAATCTCTAGATTACCCTGGCATAAACATGTTTACATATCTATCATATGTATATGAAATAAATACAAGTAATAAGATAGAACTATGTTTTAATAGCATTAAAATTCACCAAGTTGTCTTCATTCTGCTTGATAATGATGAGATCAATGTTTAAGATATTAGTTATGGAAGATCTTGAAGCTTGAATCATTTGGATACTACAGAGTTTCTCAAATGAAGAAGATGAATGGAAATGTCAAACTGTGAATAGGATTTTAAGTTAGAGAAAAAGATCATTGATATAAAGGAGGAAGAGCATGTGTGAGTACTTGATAACCAAGCAGAAAAACTTTTTAAGCTTCATCATCCTTCTTTAAATTTATATTATCATCAGCAAATAATTGTATATTATTATCTGTACCAATCCCAATATTATTATTATTACGTGGGCAATTCCATGAAGTCCATAGACTCATTGAGGGAGGCCCTAAAAGTTATGTCAAGCACTATCCAATATTTGTGCAGTATCTGTCATGTTTCACAGTCATGGCATCCACAGTAGACCCTGGCAACCCATTCCACTCGTTCAACACTCTCCAGGCAAAAAATCTAGCTCTCGCATTTGCTAATCACATTCTTTCTCAATATCACATTGGTTCTGAAAATTTTCCTCTGTATTAATCCTGTAAAAATCTTTCAGTATTTTGTATCAATCATACACCCCTTTTCCACCTATCAACCAATTTCTGTAACCCACAAATCCTCAACCTACATAAAATGTATTCCATAGACCTACCACTTGGTCACTTGCTCTGGATCCTCTCCTCCCTATCACCAAGAAACCCAGGTTACCAGATCTGTGCACAGTAATCAAGATCGGGTCTTATCAAGGAAGAGGTATAATAACCAGCTTATCTCTGCTCCAGGGTGTTCTTCAATTCACTAATATAGTAATCTGATGAGCTGCTTTTCCAATATGCCATCTAAACTTCAACTTTCTATCTACTAATTCCTGGCTTCATTAATTTCATGGAGTGCAGTTCTATCAATATGCTACATTACTGGTAATCTCTTCACCCAAAAAATACACAACCTCATGCTTTGTAACATTAAACTGGCATCCGTTCTCCTATGCCCGTGCTGCCAGTCTGTTAAAATCATCCCGGAAAATTTTAATAATCTTTATTGACCCTACCGAATTTTTCATTATCAGCAGCAACTGAATATTTCCAAATTGTTTCCTATATCATCATCATCATCAAATTCCTGCCATGTACCCTCAAGGGGTGTACAGGATATGATAGTACTACATGAAAAATTTACATCAGTACTAACTGTACATTAATGATATAGGGAAAAAAATTTCGTATATCATTAATGTACAAATTAAATAATAATAACCCAAGTACAGAGACTTGCAGCACACCTAGTCACAGGCCTTTATTGGACTTTACTCCTGAATAAACTCTGGTATCTCTCCATCAACCATCTTCTTATTTATGTCACCAACTTCATATCCATCCCCATATACTGCAATATATTTATCAAAATTTCACGTGGTATCCTGTCAAAAGCCTTTGCAGAGTTCAGCAGTATCATCATGTACTGAGTAGCCTTTATTCAACTTAGCTGTCACTATTATGAAAGGTAAGTTATTGAGGCATGAACTACCCTTCACAAAACCATGTTCTCTTCCCATGTAGTATCCCATTTCATGTCTATCCATTTCTGAATTTTTCCATTAACTAGCTTCTTCTATACCCTGACCACCACCCATCGGAATGCCGATTGGTCATTTTATTTATTTCGTATCCAAACACAAGTGGTACAGTAGTAAGTAATTGGTACAATATTATTTACAAAAATTAGGATACATTACAAATGAGAGCAGCTTAAATTTAATATGTAAATTATACAGTGAATAATAAGTAAAATCTGAAGGGAAAACAAAACTATACATAAGTTATATACAATAAATATGGTCAGATATTCCTCCAGTATCTTGTGCAATCAACTGTTCTTTCTGTGCAAGATGTATAGTCCTCTTTGGTGCAAGATGACTGAAGGAGGGGGGAAAGAAAGAAGGTGTTCCATCGACTGGGTTGTCCCACACTCACAATTATTTGGTCCAGTGAGATAGCCCCTTTGATGACATTTTGTTTGCAGAGTCCTGTCATTCGTAGTCTGTTGAGACTTTTCCAAGTATTCCAGTCCAAGTGGACACCACATAGAAGATGTTCAGCTGTCTTGTCTCTGAAGGGTTGTTAGGTGGTTCAATGGTTGCTAGAAAGCTATGCCGGGATCTTAGTCTTTGGGGCACAGTAGTCTGTCCAAATAGTGGGTGGCGCTCATCATTCATTTGTTTGCTTTCGTCAGCTGAGAATGTATATATTTGAATTGAAGGGTGTGTTGGTTTCAGACATCCTGTAATTAAGCAGCAGCTTTCATTCAATGCTGGGTCAAGTTTTTCAGCATGCAGGATCTGGCCCATACAGGGCAGGCATATTCAGCAGAAGAATAGCAAAGGACCAAGGCAGAAGATCTCAGTGTGCTAGGGTCTGCACCCCCTTTGGAGAGATCAGTTATTAATTTGCTACATCAGTCTTGCATCCTCCTTTATGCAGTTTTTCCCTATTTCTACTTCATCATTAATATGCAAGTTAAACAACAAATTGCCCAAGCACAGAATCTTATGGTACTCCACTAGTCACTCTTCTCTTATACTTGGCTCCTCCATACAAATCTCTCTCTGATACCTGTCCACAGGCACTCCTTTGTCCAAGTCACATGCCTGTTTTGCATATCTATTCTTTTGTGTTTGTACAAAAATCTTCAGTGTGGAATCATCTCAGATATCTTAGCAAAATTCAGAAGTATTGTGATTTATCTATTCACCTCCACTCCCATCTCTGTGGTCATCCTGTTATAAAACATTAGCTGATTGGCAAAATAAGATGACCAATCCTTAACAAAACCATGCTGTCCTCTATAGAAGATTAAGGTGCTATCCAGCTACCTTTGGAAGCAGATCTTAATTAGCCTCTCTCTCTCTCTCTCTCTCTCTCTCTTTAGAGATATCATTTTGTCTGGAATTGGTTGCTTCTTTCCTAGCTCCACTATAATAGAATTATCCTGTTATCCTTCTACTCAGAATTTTGCTTGTGTTTAGACTCAAAGGCCATGTTTAGAATTACTGGGAAGTTTACATTCTGGTGATGGAAGTTTTAGATCAGGAGATATCAAGGAGAATTCCACTGGATCAAAGCTCATTTAATAAAATAAGTAATGTGCTTTGGGACAGTGTATTCACATTAAAGTATAAGCTTTTGATTAAAAGCAGTTACTTTTGGTCCCTTCTGTCCTGTGTAGCAGAGACATTGGGACTAGTGAAATGAGACAGGTAAACAATGGAAATAAAAGTTTTAAACAGCCACAAATATTGAATAAAAGACATAATGATTATGTTTGTAGAAATTAGCAGTTTTCTGTAATAGGAAAGTTGAGTTGTATCCAAAAATTTGAATATTTTGATAGTGGTATGCATTGTACTTGAAATACACTGGTGTCCAAAACCTAAGGACGGACACTATTTCTGAAACTGAAAATTCATATGAATCAGCTCGTAACAATTTGTATAACAGATGATTTCGATTAGAAAATGGGTACGCATTTCAGTCCGCGCAGTTAGCCTAGTGGTTATGCGCTTCGCAACCATATGCCTGGGGAAGGAGTGTCCTAGGTTCGATTCCCGTCGGTGACGTGAGGAGCTGAAGGATCTTCCTCAGCCATAGCCAAGTTAGCCAGTCTTGGGCATGGACAGCAGGGTTTTTCCCCCAGTTTATTCTGGAGTTTTTCATCCCGCAAAGCAGACAAACTGGCCTTGAGAACTTAACACTACAGGCCATGGGATATACCGGGGCATAGGGCTGACCACCTTATCCTGTAAATGGATTGGGTTCCGATGATCAATGGACCCTCGACACCGCAAGGTAAAAGAGGGTATAAAGAAGATGAGATGAGATGAAGATGAGATGAGATTCAAATTTTCAAATTGTATGCAAAGGGGTCATGTGGTAGCACCCAACAAGTAAAAGGCTAAGCGAATTGTGTTTGAATGAAGCTCTTTTTGTGAAGGAATAAAGTTGCAAACTTGGATGTCTTTTAATGTCTCAAAGACATCATCTAGATCAGGCATGGCCAACTTCATTGTATACGAGGGCCAATATATGATGAGTGGTAGCGTCAAGTGCCGCACACTTTTAGACAGAACTTAAATAAAAATAAACTGCATTTTTTCAAGGCAATAGTTATATGTATTGAATTACTATATTTGTTAAATCATTTTCCTAGTGGAAGAACAATATAAAATACTTGATTGATTTAAATATAAGTTGTTAAATTAAATTTAATTACATATTTCTGGTTTTTTTACATTCATGTGCGGCACAACAAGTTCATCAAAGTCGGTTTTCAACGATGATGACGATTATTAATTATATGAAGAGCCAAAGGTTTCAATTCGGCGATGTGAAATTATTTAAGTTAAGGGATATTACATCCCATATTGTTTCATAGCCGAATAAGAAACTCAAAGGACACCTTGGCAATTCTTATAGTAGGGTATGTAAGTTCTGTTTGCTACAAACTTGGTATTAACTAGGTCTACCTACTCACTGATGAGACCTCAATAAAGGTTGAAACCGGTCTGGGTAGTGGCCGTCTCTCATAATGTAGAACAGTAATACAGCTTCTAGGAGCTGGGTTTCACATTATGGGTAAATACCAAGAATAGTGATTGGAGCTTGCTCCACCCTTACTATGAGTTGCCTCAGTGTTGCACTATCAAGGTATTTGCTTACGCTTCGACTTGCCGAACTTTATATAGTTTCTATATTCGGCATGAGTTTCTTATTCGGCTATGAAACAATATGGGATGTAACATCCCTTAACTGAAATAATGATGACGATATTTGTAACAAATCCTGAAGGTGGTCATCAGTCAGTCGGCTTCATTATGACGATTTAACCGCTCTCATAGTTGAGAAAGTGCATTCACATATGTATGTGCTTCCAAACATAGATGCAATTCTCAAGCTGAAATCGCTCAATTCAGGATATTTTTCCCTTGGTACCAGTTTCCAAAAGTCAATGCCTATCTTCACCCTTGACTGGAAAAAGGGGTCACTTTAAAGGTCACACAACTCCAATTGAATAGTATCATGCTGCTCTGAAATGTCGCATTTCATTGTGTTGTTAAATAATGTCAGCTGTGGCCGCATGTCACTGAAGTCAGAAAATCGCTTACTGAATTGCTCTAAAAGTTGGTCTAACATTGGCACAGAAAACTTGAAGTCAGTGTCATGGCTCTCCTCCATCAACTCCCTCAAGCAAGTGACTTTCAGTGATGCGTTACTCTGGAGCGCATAGAAATCTACCACTCCCACTACTACAACTCACACAGAGAAGCAGATTTTATAAATTGAATAATCTTTTTAAAGCAATTTTGATTCTGTGTTGAGAATATAAATTGTTTCCATCATCAGAAATAATGAATATAGCTAGTATATCAGTCAGAAAATCTGCGGTCGAAACTAATGGCTAAATTGATAATGCATATAATTTAATTTAGTTTTTATCCTGCCATGGGTCGCACAAAATCACCTTATGGGCTGCATGCGGCCCACGGGCCTGCTGTTGGCCACCTATGATCTAGATGATTTCACATGGAGAAGAATTATGGAAAACTTGAAGAAAGCTGCAGAATTACTGATATTGCCAGAGATTTTGGAATCTCGCATACCTTTGTATCCAGGCACTGGACAGTGTTTCAAACCAATGGAATGTGTTCCAGATGTTTACTAAGAGGTTGCCTTTGTTCTACCATAGAGCATGAAGACAGATTTTTGGTTATAACAGTAAAATGTAATCGATGCACCACGGTATCTCATCTTGTAAGTTGGCTCCATACAAGCTTAGGTACACAGATCTGTGGCAAGACATCTGGGACAAGTAGGCCTGTATGCCCAAAAGCTTATAGTCTGTATTCCTTTATCAACAGCTCATCATAGAGCATGTTTTCAATTGTGTTGTATCCATAAAAATTAGACAAGACACCAATGGAATCCAAATGACATTTGATCTCTCATAAAAGTGGTACTGCTTACCATTGCGAGAATGTTCTTGAAGGGATAGATATGGCGGTTCTGGGGTCATGGTTTGGGAGGCATTAAACTTATTGGTTGCACTGAGCTACAAGTGCTGAATAAAGGGACTATGACTGGCAAATGATATTGCAATGAAGTTCTCCAACGGCATACTCGTTTGTTCCATGGTGCTGTAGGCGAAGAAATCACTTTTATGGATGGTAATTCCATGGTAAATTGTATGAGTAGTGTAGGTATTGCTAGAGACTGAGGATGTTAATCAAATCGCGTGGTCAGCATGTTCCCCAGATTCCAACCACATAGTACATGGGGTACAATAGGGAAAAACATTGCTGCTCGAAATTCCCCTTAGAAAACAACTAAGCCCTATCTTTGCTCTGAAGGAGGAGAGGGCCAGTTTACATCAAGAACTCCTGAATCACTTAGTGCTAAGCATGATACGATGTTGTGAGAGCTGCATTGAAGTGCCAGGCAGACATATTCTGTACTGAAATGTCCCTCTGCATAGTTTTCTGTAAGCACTGTACATTAATTCCTTAACTACGTCCTTAAGAAATTTCTAATATTTGCCAAAAACGTATTGCAGTTTAATTTGTACGAAAATTATAACACATTTTTTGTGTAATATAATTTATTAGTATGCTGGCAATAAATTTATGTCACATTTGGCTGTAGTCATAAAATATTTTTCATATACAGGTAAAAATGTAGTTCGTTCTTAGCTTTTAGACACCATGTAGTATTCTGTGTTTTTTTTAAAATGTGATATTTATATCGGCGAGTGGTTTCACCATGTATCACTTGTCTGGGAAATAGACTTGGCTTTACATCCTGTCTGAAATTAATATTTCAGACCTTTAATAGAAAAGGTTGGTTGGAGGTGGTGGAATATTTTTTTCTCACAAAACATGTACGCAAATTTTACAGAATACCATAAGTACCAAGCAACTCTCCTTATTTTATTATGATTTTAATACTTTGTACCAAATTCTACAAACTTTAATTGGGTGTTTTTATAACAGAAATTAGTCATGAATTTTTAATTTTTACCTATGTTTTTGTTTTTTCAGTCCTGAATCTGCTGACACTTCATCTTTTGCTGTCCAAGAAGGAGATCTGATTCTCTTGGCTACTGATGGTTTGTTTGACAACATGACAGAGAATGACATTGTGCATCAGCTCTCCATGCTCAGGGTTAGTTAGCTCTATAAATTACAAATCTATAGATTGAGTTACATAAAAGTCAAGTAACTCAAATTTCTCTATTTTGAACTATCACTTGGCAAAGTATCCCCACTTCCCACGCACACATAGTAATGAACATTAAAAGTAACTGATTTATGAATTTAATATATATGGAGTGTTTTATAAAAGGATTGCTAACCACTGCTATCCACTGACATGCTTTTCATTGAGAAATTTGTTTCTGTTGGGGGGGGGGGAAAGAAAGTGAGGAATTAATAAAAAAAAAAGATAATTAATAAACATGCCTTTAGCATCCCAAAACACTGATGCCATGACCTTTCCTGCTAATGGAACCGACTTTGTCTTCTTTGGCGCTGAACAACTGGCTTCTGTCCACTGTTTTGACTGATGTTTGGATTCTGGTGTGTAATGGTGAATCCAAGTCTCATCCATAGTAATAAATCGACGCAAAAAATCAGTTTTATTCTTGTTAAAACTGTTCAGAGATTTTCATGTGAGTGGGTTTTTGATCTGCTGTGAGCAAGTATGGCACCCCATTTTTTGCAAAGCTTTTTCATTTGCAATTCTTCATGCAAAATATATCCTACACATTCTTTTGAAATGCCTATAGTCTCAGCAGTTTCATGCACTTTGACTTGCCAGTCATCCAATAACATATCGTGTACTTGATCAATGATTTCTGGTATTGTTACACTTTTTGGACGTCCTTCACATGGATCATCTTCAAGGCTGGTATGGCCACGTTTAAACTCGGCAGCCCATTTCTTAGTTGTCGAAAATGAAGGAGAAGAGTGCCCATAAACTTTTATGAACTTCGAATGAATTTCTTTTGGTGTTAAACCTTCTTTTACAAAGAATTTTATAACCATAGTGTTGCCATCTATGGTTGAGGCCGAGACCTTTTCAGGCCACCCTCGTAGATGTAGGATCCTGGATTACCTATGGTCCTATTTATAATTAACTCTTAGGGAGAAAGATTAAGTGGGTAGAATATGTGCCTTCCATATGCTTGGGATTTTTAGACCATCATTATTGTTAAGATTAGGATGTTAACAGTATCCTTAACAATACCATTTCTAAGAGTTAATTATAAATAGGACCATAGGTAATCCAAGATCCTAAATCTAATATAACAATTGTCATGTTAAATTAGGACATCATTTTTACTGTAACAAAACTATCTATATGAAAGAATTTTTCTCTGATGTTGTCTCAAATAGAATATAGCTTTGATGTAGTTTCATTTATTTATTGTAATTTTATTTTATTTTCACTAGAGCTCAGGCCAGTAGAATCATTGATCAAATCATTGTCTCTTCAGCATACTGTGTGAAATGTAATTTAGCAAGTCCAGATGTGTATACTCCTATCAAATTCCTGACATGTACCCTCAAGGGGTGTACAGAATATGATAGTACTACATGAAAAATTTACATCAGTACTAACTTCCTATCTACAATTTTCCTCCAAATTAGTCGTATTTCCTCCAAAGTATCATATTGTTGAGAAGGGTGATGGTGTGATTGTTTGTGTAAGTATCTCCCTGTATGTGTGGGTTTTCTGTAAACAGAAAACCCACAGGTGATGGTGTGATTGTTTGTGTAAGTATCTCCCTGTATGTGTGGGTTTTCTGTAAACAGAAATATCTCCCTGTATGTGTTTTCTGTAAACAGAAAACCCACACATACAGGGAGATACTTCCACAAACAATCACACCATCACCCTTCTCAACAATATGGTATCTTAAAAACACTAACCCATAGAGCTAGAGCAATCTGTTCCAATGACATTGCTCTCACTGCTGAACTTTCTCACCTACGTCAAACCTTCTTAAGCAATGGTTATAATCCCCGTAAAATAGATAACATACTAAATGCTACCCATAAATCCCCTCTATCTACCACAGAAGACTACAACAAAACCATCACCATCCCATACATTAAAGGCACATCTGAAAAGATATCTAGGGGGCTTAACAAACACCAATTATGCACAGTATTTAAACCTTATATAAAATTAGCAACTCTCATCCGTTCACCTAAGGACAAATGCACTCCTTTATTACATCCAGGTGTCTATGAAGTGCCCTGTTCTTGCCATCAAGCCTATTACGGACAGACAGGAAGAAATGTGGAGATCTGCCTCAGTGAACACAAAAAATATATCCGACACTTTCGCTATGGTAAGTTGGGTCTGGCAGACCATGCTTTGGATACCCCTGCACACAGGATCAATTGGAAAGAAACAAAAGTAATACACAGAAGCTTCTACAAGTCTGAGAGGTTGTTCCTGGAATCAACAGAAGCCTCGAAACATACTCCAAAATTAACAAGTATGGCTGTATAAATCTACCAAAGATTTGGGAGACAGTCATCCTAAGACCAAATTAATATTTATTACTTTTATTTTTTATCATTTGGACTACTATTTCAAAACTTTGAATTTTTTTTTTTTTTTTTTTTTTTTTTTTTTTTTTTTTTTTTTTTTTAAACCTAGATGCTGTCATATTAGGACTTTAGTCCTGTGTTGCACGTTGCAATCACTTATACTATCCCCACTGTTACACCGGATTGTGGTTGTCTTGCCTTTGTAAGAAACTTTGCGTTGTGTGCTCTGAAGATGCTGGATATAATACCAGCGAAATATTAGCTTTTAAGTTAATAAATAGTTATTTTCTTAACCATCTGTGTTCTTTTTATATACCGTGAAACCTATTACAACATGTCTGATGAACACATAAGCCATTCCACGCGTATATAAACTAATGGTTCCTTCAACATCACCACTTGAATGATATACTCTTGCAAAGTGCTCACTCAGTAATTCCACTATATCGACTGATTCAGTGACCTCCCTACCATCCGCATTCCTTAAAATTATTCTGCCGTGTATGGTTTTTCTTTTACTAGCAGCATATTGAAAGAACTGTTTGGGATTCTCTTTAGCTTGCATGGCTAATTTCCTTTCATAATCCGTTTTTGCTTTTCTCACCACACACGTTACCCTTCTGGCCTGCGTTTTATACCGTTCGTGTGCCTGCAGGTCACCTTTCTCCTTAAATTCCTTCCACAGTTGTTTCTTATTCTGCAACTCAAGTTTAATGGTGTTATTCATCCATTTAACCCCTACTTGATTTACTATTCAGACTCTAGGTATATAGTCAGCCATAACCTCCTGCAAATGCTCCCTGACCACTTCCCATGCTGTATCAACATCCAGCCCTTGCAGTTTTGTATGCCATGGCACTGAACCAAGCAATCTCCTAAGCTTGTCATTGCCAGCATGGTAATTCTACATGTACCATGTCTTAATCGAAAATTTTCACACATTTAACCACTCCCAGGTCAAGATCCCATGATCACTCTCACCAATAGGTGGCAACATGGTCATATTCATTACAGTCAAATTCTCAGATGCTATTACTAGGTCAAGCACTCAAACCCCTAGTATTTTCCATTACATGCTGTCTCAGATAGCTATCCCTCAGTAATTGGATAAAATCCAGTTCCTTCCTCATGTGTCCTCTCCTCCTTCCAATCAATGTTACCATAGTTGAAATCCCCCATAATAATTACCCTCTTACCAATCATTTCATTAATTTGCCTATGCATAATATCTCCATCTATTCCATCACCTGGTCTATAGCAGCACCCAACTGTATATTTTATTCTGCCAGTCTCAATCTCACACCAAATAGCCTCATATGAGCTCTTTTCACTATCCTGCAATACAACTTCTATTCTCCTTGGTTGCAGTTCATCAGCTATCATCAACAATACTCCTCCCCCATTTTATTCTCTCTGCCCCTCCTCAACACACTATACCCTACACATTCATCATCATCAAATTTCTGCTATGTACCCTCAAGGGGTGTGTAGGATATGATAGTACTACATGAAAAAAAAATTACATCATTATTAATTTCCTATCTACAATTTTCCTCCAAATCAGTCTGTTATTTGTAAAGACATCAGCATTATCAGATCTTATATTTCTATCGTCTAAGGCACTTTGTACCGTATCAATCCATCTATATTTTGGTCTTCCTCTGGGTCGTTTTGCTGTCAACCTGGCAGAGAACACTTGTTTTGTTAATCTTTCCTCGCCCATTCTGTTTAAGTGACCATACCACCTGGGATTAGCTCTGCTAACGCATTCCTGGATGCTGACAATGTCAAGTTCTTTCCTAATATCCTCGTTTTAATATGATATTGCCATTGATGCCATCTGTCCACACTTATAATCTTTCTCAGGACTCTCATATCTGTGGTCTCTAGTCTTTGATCAAGTGTTTTACTTCTGACCCAGCTCTCAGATCCATAAGTTAAAACTGGTTTGAACACTGTCTTGTATACAGCTAATTTAGTGTTCTAATTTCTCTCTTATTCCATATGAATTTATTCAATTGACTTCCCACCATACCAGCTTTGCTGATTCTGTTGTCTATTTCTATATTTAGTTTACCATCTTCAGTAAAAATCATGCCTAAATAGCTGAAATGTTTTACTTGTTCCACAGGTTCTCCATTCACAATGCATTTGACATTTTCAATGATTCTGCCTATTTTCATTGTCTTTGTCTTTTTATTGCTGACCTTTCTACCATATCTATTACAACAGCTATTCAATTTAGTCAGAGAATCTTGCAGACTTGTAGCGGATTTATTTAGAAGTATAACATCATCCGCATAAAGCAAAGAGCTGATATTAACATCTACAAGTTTGATATCATGTTTCATACCACTTTCCTTCATAATGTGATTCATATAGATAATGAATAACAGAGGGGATAATGTACATCCTTGTCTCACACCAGATTTAACATTAAACCATCTTCCTGTACTTCCTTCAATTCTAACTGCTGACTTACATCTCAAATAAAGACTGAGTATTGCTTGATATTATCCCCCATTTACACCATATAACTGTAGCGTATTGAATAGCTTCTCTCTTGGCACCTTGTCATATGCCTTTTCCAAATCGACAAAACTTAAACAGATCTTTGTTATATTCCCATGCTTTCTCGACTATTTGTCGTAAAGTTAAGATCTGATCCTGACAGCCTCTATTTGGCCTGAATCCAGCTTGTTCTTCACCAAGCTTTTCTTCCACAATTCTTCTCAACCGTTTTTCAAGTATACTTGCATAGATCTTGCCAGGAACACTCAGTAGGGAAATACTTCTGTAATTCTCACATGCAGTTTTATTTCCCTTTTTATATATGGGTACTATGAGAGCTCTACTCCAATCATCGGGAATTCGTCCCTCTGTCCAGGCCTTCTGAACTATGCAGTGCAGCCACTGTAAGACTCTCACACCACCATACTTCAGCATTTCTTGTCGAATATCATCTACTCCTGCTGCCTTTCCACATTTCAAACCTTTGATGGCTTTTTCTACTTCAAGTATGGATATGTATTCCTGACTGCATGCCTGGTCAGTGTTTTTTACCACTGTGCTGTCATCACTGCTTGTTTCATTTAGCAGTTTTTCAAAGTAATTACTCCTTACTTCAAGGATATCTTTTTCTCCCGTTTTCATGTCACCTTTATCATCTCTAATTCCTTTTACAGCACACTTTCCTCCATTCCTAAGCTTCTTCAACAACCTCCAGAATATTTTGCTACCTTCTTGATATTTATTTTCTATGTTCTTGCCAAAGTCCTCCCATGACTTTTGTTTAGCTAGTTTTACACAGTGTTTAGCTTTCTTACATTTGTCTCTGTATTCTCTAAGAGCACAAGCTGACTTATTTGCCAGGAACTTTTGATATGTTTTCTTCTTTTCTTTCACTGCCTCTTTATCTTCCTGTGTCCACCATGGAGTTCTAATTTTTCTATGCTTGCAGACAACTTCACCACATGCCTCTCTAGCTGAATCAATCAGGGTTTTCTTCAAGGCTTGCCACTAAATCTCCAAGGTTTGGTTCCTGTTCTCAAACTCTTTCATTGTTTCTTCAATAAGCTTTTGTCTATTTTAGTCTACAGTTCACATCTGAGAGCTGCTCAACTTTTATTTGCTTTAAAACTTTCTTACATGTGCTTCTTTTCAATACGAAATACAATTTTATCCTGCTCAAGACTAAATAGTGATGACTTCCAATTCAAATCCTATGTACACTCTGGTGTCCTGCACCAGGGAGAAAACATGACTATCGACAATAACATAGTCAATGAAACTTTTCTTATTCCTTGCCTCTTCTCTCCATGTGAATTTGTGCACATTTTTATGTTGGATCATGGTGTTAGTAATAACCAGTCCATGTCCTGAGCAGAAATCCAACATATATTTGCCATTATTATTAGCTTTGCTCTTTTCTCCACATTTTCCCAATATATTTTTGTATGTCTCACAATCAATTCCTACTCTGCTATTTAGATCCCCAACAAGGACCAACTTTTCATTTTTCATTATGTCAGTGGCTTTTTCTAAAGCCTCAAAAAATTCCTCCACTTCTGCCTTAGTAGAACCTTCTGTGGGACCATAGACACAAATAAGTCTCATTGTCCAGTTCCCCATTCTCATATTTGCCCACATTACTCTACTTGAGACTGACTGCCATTCAAGAAGATTAGCCTCGTATTTTGTGTTGAATACTATGGCTACCCCTTCTTTTCCTTGATTGTCATTGCCTGAATATAACATTTTGTATATATTGCTCAGAAAGATCTCACCAGTTTTTGTCTTTTTTGTTTCAGTCACCCCTATTATGTCAATCTGGTACTTATCTAATTCCTCAGCTAGCCCCATTTCTTTGCCATTCAGGCTTCTTACATTGATAGTACCGATCTTTAACTCTGGTGATGTTGAGTTGGGGTTTGTTTTCAGATTTGTTCCAGTAGCTGACTTTTCGCTGTTCGCCCTGGTTACCTGGCGAAAACAACGGGGGCCTTGTTTAACCAGGCGATGCCCCAGCCGGCATGAAATTTTGTCTTGTTGTACCATCATTTTTTATTTTGGTTAAACCAATAAGAATACAATTTGGTCGGCTAAATCCCAAATTGCCAGCCCATCCTCGTTCGTTCAGTATCCAAGTAGATACCCAACAGGGTGCACCACGAGAAGGTGAAGATTGAACATTAGGTCAGAAGCCCTGGTCGGTTCTCCGCATTCCTTTAAAGGCTATGTGGAGGTCTCCTCTCAGTTATACAGCTTTGACCCTTAAGCACCCCATGTGATTTAGATGATGTGAGAATCACATCATCTAAAAAAACATCTTAAAAAAAATACGCCTATCCACATGCCTAAGCAGCTGCATGCACTTTGGCAGTGCATGCAGCTGCTTAGGCATGTGGATAGGCCTATGTGTTCGTCACACACATTGAATTTAATTTAAATAGTATTGATGCGAACACAGATTGATAAGAAAATAACTATTTATTTACATTAAAGCTAATATTTCACTGGTATTATATCCAACATCTTCAGAGCCCATAAACAAAGCTTGTTACAAATGCAAGACAACCACAATCTGGTGTAACAGTGGTGCTAGTATAAGTAATTGCAGCATGCAACACAAGACTAAATACGGCACCATCTAAGTTTAAAAAAAAAAAAAAAAACAGTAGTCCAAAGTTTTGAAAAAAATAATTTTGAAATAAATATTAATTTGTTCTTAGGATGACTCTCTCCTAAATCTTTGATAGATTTATGCAGCCATACTTGTTAAGGTTTGGAGTATGTTTTAAGGCTTCTGTTGATTCCAGGAGCAACGTCTTTCACTTGTAGAAGCTTCTGTGCAGTATTTTTGTTTTTTTTCCAATTGATCCTGTTTGCTGGAGTATCCAAAGCATGGTCTGCCAGACCTGACTTACCATAGCGAAAGTGCCAGATATATTTTTTGTGTTCAATGAGGTGGATGTCCTCAGTTCTTCCTGTCTGTCCATAGTAGGCTCGATGACAAGAACGGGGCACTTCATAGACTCCTGGATGTGATAAAGGAGTGAATCTGTCCTTAGGTGAACGGTTGAGAGTTGCCAATTTCACATAAGGTTTAAAATATGGTGCACAGTTGGTGTTTGTTAAGCTCCCTAGATATCTTTTCAGATGTGCCTTTAATGTATGGGATGGTGATAGTTTTGTTATTGTCTTCTGTGGTCAAGGCTGGCTCTACTGACAGCACATGACGTGCATTTGCACGGGGCGGCAAGTTTTTTGGGGGCAGCAAAGTTGGCATAAACTATACGTAAAATAAGGGAGAAGGAGCGGCAAAATATGCTACTACACGGGGCGGCCCTGTCTGTGGTAGATAGTGGGGAGAATTTCTGTCGACATATGCCTCACTGAACACAAAAAATATATCTGGCACTTTTGCTATGGCAAGTCGGGTCTGGCAGACCATGTTTTGGATATCCCGACACACAAGATCAGTTGGAAAAAAACAAACTGCACAGAAGCTGCTATAAGAGAGATTGTTCCTTTGAATCATCAAAAGCCTTAAAACATACTCCAAACCTTAACAAGTATGACTGTATAAATCTACCAAAGATTTGTGAGACAGTCATCCTAAGACGAAATTAATATTTATTTTTTTAATTTTAACTTTCAAGGACCAATATTTGGACTGCTGTTTTTTTTTTTTTTTTTTTTTTTTTTTTTTTTTTTTTTTTTATTTAGATGGCACCATATTAGGACTTTAGTCTTGTGTTGCACGTTGCAATTACTTATACTAACCCCACTGTTACACTGGATTGTGGCTGTCTTGCATTAGTAACAAACTTTGTTTGTGTGCTCTGAAGATGCTGGACCAAGCCAAATTTTTAAGTTTGGGAACAAGAAGTCACAGGGTCAAGTCCAATGGATAAGGTGGATGTGGAACAAATTCAAGTTTAATTCGTGCAATATTGCCATTGAGACGGCCAATATGTGCATTGTCTTAATGAAAGAGCACTTTTTGTGTGCCAAATAACTAGCTAAACAAAAGTCATGGGAGGACTTTGGCAAGAATATAGAAAATAAATATCAAGAAGGTGGCAAAATATTCTGGAGGTTGTTGAAGAAGCTTAGGAATGGAGGAAAGAGTGCTGTAAAAGGAATTAGAGATGATAAAGGTGAAATGAAAACAGGAGAAAAAGATATCCTTGAAGTATGGAGTAATTACTTTGAAAAACTGCTAAATGAAACAAGCAGTGATGACAGCACAATGATAAAAAACACTGACCAGGCATGCAGTCAGGAATACATATCCATACTTGAAGTAGAAAAAGCCATCAAAGGCTTGAAATGTGGAAAGGCAGCAGGAGTAGATGATATTCGACCAGAAATGCTGAAGTATGGTGGTATAAGAGTCTTATAGTGGCTGCACTGCATAGTTCAGAAAGCCTGGGCAGAGGGACGAATTCCCGATGATTGGAGTAGAGCTCTCATAGTACCCATATATAAAAAGGGAAATAAAACTGCATGTGAGAATTACAGAGGTATTTCCGTACTGAGTGTTCCTGGCAAGATCTATGCAAGTATACTTGAAAAACGGTTGAGAAGAATTGTGGAAGAAAAGCTTGGTGAAGAACAAGCTGGATTCAGGCCAAATAGAGGCTGTCAGGATCAGATCTTCACTTTACGACAAATAGTCGAGAAAGCATGGGAATATAACAAAGATCTGTATTTAAGATTTGTCGATTTGGAAAAGGCATATGACAAGGTGCCAAGAGAGAAGCTATTCAATACGCTGCAGTTATATGGTGTGAATGGGGCATTATATCAAGCAATACTTAGTCTTTATTTGAGTTGTAAGTCAGCAGTTAGAATTGAAGGAAGTACAGGAAGATGGTTTAATGTTAAATCTGGTGTGAGACAAGGATGTACATTATCCCCTCTGTTATTCATTATCTATATGGATCACATTATGAAGGAATGTGGTATTAAACCTGATATCAAAATTGGAGATGTTAATGTCAGCTCTTTGCTTTATGCGGATGATGTTATACTTTTAAATAAATCTGCTACAAGTCTGCAAGATTCTCTGACTAAATTGAATAGCTGTTGTAATAGATATGGTATGAAGGTCAGCAATAAAAAGACAAAGACAATGAAAATAGGCAGAATCATTGAAAATGTCAACTGTGTTGTGAATGGAGAACGTGTGGAACAAGTAAAACATTTCAGCTATTTAGGCACAATTTTTACTGAAGATGGTAAATTAAATATAGAAATAGACAACAGAATCAGCAAAGCTGGTATGGTGGGAAGTCAATTGAATAAATTCATATGGAATAAGAGAGAAATTAGTCGGAACACTAAATTAGCTGTATACAAGACAGTGTTCAAATCAGTTTTAACTTATGGATCTGAGAGCTTGGTCAGAAGTAGAACACTTGACCAAAGACTAGAGACCACAGATATGAGAGTCCTGAGAAAGATTATAGGCATGAACAGATGGCATCAATGGCAATATCATATTAAAAACGAGGATATTAGGAAGGAACTTGACATTGTCAGCATCCAGGAATGCGTTAGCAGAGCTAATCTCAGGTGGTATGGTCACTTAAACAGAATGGACGAGGAAAGATTAGCAAAACAAGTGTTCTCTGCCAGGTTGGCAGGAAAACGACCCAGAGGAAGACCAAGATATAGGCGGATTGATACAGTACAAAGTGCTTTAGACGATAGAAATATAAGATCTGATAATGTTGGAGTCTTGACAAGTAACAGACTGATTTGGAGGAAAATTGTAGATAGGAAATTAATAAAGATGTAATTTTTTTTCATGTAGTACTATCATATCCTGTACACCCCTTGAGGGTACATGGCAATAATTTGATGATGATATCAAAGGTATGTCATATCAAAATTCTAATTCACTAGCTAAACAATAATGAATATTCTAATTATCAAAATACTCTAATCTTACATCTCTAGGTTAAATAAGCACGCATTCATCATAAAACACTAGTTCAAAATTCTAAATAAAACTTGCTAACAAAGATCATCATGCTTTCAGACTACTAGTCCAATATGACTAACACGTATATTCAAAGCTAATCAAGATCAATACTAAAATACAGGTAAAGCAAGGCAGAGGTAATCAAACAGGCAAGTTATTTATACACACTCATGATTCATCTAAATCACAAACATGGCTCTCGATATCAAACTTAATTACTGCTACTAATGGACCATACACATTAACTTGGGTTTAGACAATCTATGAACGTAGACTACCAGTCCAATTCAATCAACATAACACAGGAAGGTGTCTCTAAATTCTCACTATCTTCTTTTCTAATCTCTATCCATTTTACACATTCGTCACTAATAGATAATACATAAAATGAAGATTTTGTACGTTACCACTTTGTTAACGATTTCTCGATCCTTCCGTCTGTTCTGTGTTATGGATTGTCCCTCTGTACGGTGATCTGCCGCCACGTGGCGTCATATGCTCGTTCCGAATTTGCCCCTTCTTTCTTCTGAGCTTACGAACTTTTCGCGTCGCTGCCTTTAACATAATTTACCTTCAAGGGGAATCCTTTGCTGCCTTCTCATCAGTTAGAATCAGACCGATGGCCGAAACTTGAAACACTGCCGTCATCTCGTGCTAAACTTCTTCGATTCGCGCCACTCAGCGACTGGAAACACGTTGCAGCTATGCCATCTTATTGGATATCAGCCATGCTGACTCGCCTCAGAACTACGAGCCAGAAACCCATTGCTGCTATGCCGTCTTATCGGATATCAGTCATGCTGACCCACCTCGGAACTACAAGCCAGTAACCCACGTGGGGGGGTGGGGTTTACATGCGACCAGGGAACACCACAGGAACCAAAACCAGAAACGTAGAAGGAGCCAAGAGAGAGGGTCTCAAGTCCTGTGAGTTCTTTTTTAAACTCTTCTATAGCGTCCTCTTCTGTACTCCCAGCTTGTCTATGACACTTTCCTATTTGCTGTCACCTCCTCGCTGAACGAGGATCGCTCTCTTCGGGGAACGCGAAATTCGAGCGCCTTCCACGAATGCCTACTCATCGTTCATTACGTCATCTTTGGTGGTCAAACTGCAACCTTTTAACTTTCGTTCGCAGGACAATACGCGATTTCTTTACATGGCATAGTTTAATATTGATGTTTTTGAAAGTTTAATATTTCCATCTATTTTAGACAATACTTTAAACATAGTACAATCTAATACTTATTTCCTTCTTCGATTTCATTTTAATTTAGGATTACTTTTTTTCCCTTTATATTTTAATTCCCTTCTTAAGCAAAGTTAACATCTGCATTTTCATATATTATGTCTTCTGATGTCCCTTTAATGTAGGGAATAGTTATAGTTTTATTGTAATCTGGTTTGTCTTTGTTTTTTATTGCGGTCTTGTAGAGAATTTTGTTAATAGTGTTTTGGCTGTACCCATTTTTTTGGAAAGTATTGCTGATCACTTTAAATTCGTCTTTCAGTGCCTGTTCACTGGAGCAAATCTTCATAGCCCTGTTTTTTAGAGTATTAATGACACCTAGTTTTTGTGTTGGTAGGAGTTTATGTGTATATATTGGCCAGTATGTGCTGGTTTCCAGTAAACAGTGAAGGAAAGATTGACCGTAGGAAGACATATGACAAGTGTATCTAGAAATGGAGGTGTGTTCTGTTTTTCAATCTCAATAGTGAACTGTATGCGTTTGTGTTGTTTATTTAGGTAGCTAAGGAATGTGTCTAGTGTCTGGCGGCCATGAGACCAGATCGCGAAAACATCGTCGACGTATCTAAGCTAGGTTTTAAAGGGAAGGAACCTAAAGCAAGTGTTATATTTTTCTTTTGTTGCCTTTGTTATGGCTTTGGTTTCTCTTATCTTATCTATTTTATTCTCTCTATAGGGCCTCTAAGATATTCTACTAACTTGATTTCTGTGAGACGTCCCCTTTTCAAGCTCAGGCAAAAATTTGTTTGTTTAATTGCTTTGCCAGCCTGAATCTAAGGATAGAAATACCTTATCCTAGGGAAAGTTCACAGAAATAAAGTGCCACTAATATTATCTAATTATATTAGGAAGCTGTAGATACCTTAGCCTTGCAGTCGTAGCCCTTTTTCTCTTAATTTAACCTGGATATCCCCCACACTTATAGGTTCGATATTTTAATGAGTGGTGAGTCAGTCATCATGGTCAGATTACACATATGCATACGTTATAAAACATGTTTATCGAATAACTAAGACAATACAAACATTTAATAAGATATTAAGGCAATACTAAGGTAAATTCTGTCTAAAGTTTCACACTCAACTCTCGTACTTAATATATACAAATCATGATTACATTTAAGACATCTAATAAATAAGTTTCACATTAATTAGACATGAACTGGTGCTTGTCTGGCACTAAACATTTTGTTTAAACTCTAAAGGCACATATAAGTTCAATTATCAGTTCTATTACAACATCCATTGAAATTGCATAACACTAGGATTCTCAGACAGATAGTTAATGAGATTCCTTTGATTGTTCCTGAGTGTTCTTGGTATCACAGTTCACTTTTCTTTCACTGAGGATCTAAATTTCTTTCACTCACTATTATCAAATAATATGGGCATGAAAATGAAAGTACTTATCTACACTGCATGGATCACATCAATTCCTTCATCTGTTTCTTTGTGGTGGAATATTGCTGCTGCCATAACCTGTTGCCACGTGGGATTCACCTGCACGATACGAATTTTGATGCTTGCTTCAGCTTCCTAACATTGGCACGTTCTCACCGTAATCTGGTGCTTCATCTAGCCGGAATACACTGGTCTGCTACAGGAACGTAGGAACTGCCCACCACGGGCACAGCACACAGAGAAGTTTCCGGAACAGAAAAAATGAGGGTGGTTCAGACCCACGCTGCCGTATATATTCCCTTTTCAGCACCCTCTTTTCTGAGTTTGAACCTCACACACCGGAGTCCCTTATTCGTTCCTACTCGGTGACATCATTCTGTTACTTTACGGAGTCGTATTTTCGGGAACGCGTACCACGAACATTTTTCCATGAATCCTATAGCTATAGGCATTATGTGATGACTGTGGTATTTCTGTAACTTTCGACCTTTTGTTAGCAGTGTACTAACTTTCTTGTTTACATAAGTTTTGTACTATTGGTGAAGTTTTATCATATATTCAAAATTACATTAATTCTATTATATTGTCTTAGATTGTAGAAAGCCTCAGACGTAATACTTTTTCTTTAATCTTATTCTCTCTAGTTTAACATGATAATATTTCTCTACTAAATTTAAATTGACAGAAAAAAAGACAAGTATGTGGCTCCAGTTAGATACATCCTGTTAGATCCTGTATGGGTGATTCTTATTTCAATAAAGTCTCCCATTCACGATCTAACACAAAGTGCCCAAAATGTTCCATATAATGGCGAACCCATAGCTGTGCCTTCTTTTTGTAGGTAGAAAGTGTTTTGCCATACAAAATAACCAGAACGTAATACATGCGCAAAGAATGTCGTGATATCTGGAGGGAATTTGTTTTGTAAAAGAAGGATCGTGTCATTGATTGGGACATTCGTAAAGAGGGCAGAGACGTCAAAACTGACTAATAAATCATCTTTTTCTAATGTAATGTAATGTCTTTGATGATGTTTATGAAGTGTTGTGTGTTTTTGATATAGGAGGGGAAATGACCTACCAACTCCTTGAGTGTTGTCGCTAATTTTTTGGCTAAGTGATAAGTTGGGCTATCTCTCCCTTAGACAATTGGCCTTAGCGGTGTGTTTTCTTTGTGAATTTTCGGTAGACCGTAAATTCACGGGGAATGAGCGTAGTGCGGAATTAGTTTTTTGACCGTATCTTTGGGCCATGTGGTAATTGACTTAAGTAGATTCTCTGTGTTCTTTTTAATTCTATTGGTTGGGTTGTAGTTAACTAATTGGCAAGTGTTATTGTCCGAGACCAGCAGATTCATTTTTTCCACATAAGTGGTTCGGTTTAAAATAACGGTGGCACTTCTTTTATCTGCTTTGGTGATTAAGATGTTCGGATTTGACTTTAGTGATTTTATTACTGTTATTTCGTGTTTAGTTAGGTTGCTTGTTATTGTTTTGTTATGATTTAAAATGTTGGTGGTTTCTAAATGCATTTTTTTTGCTATGTTATTTGGGATGAATCTTAGGCCTCTTTCAATATTACAGATAAATTCAAGTTTGTTTATCGATATGGGTGCTATGGCAAAATTTAAACCTTTTGTCACATATCGATTTCGTCTTTGTGTAAAGTGTGGTTTGATAGGTTAACTTGTTACTGTTGCCCAGGCGATTGGTGGCTCCTGTTGTTTCTTGCTTCTGGTTGGTTGTTATTGTTCACTGTGGAGAAATTTGAATAGGGCGGCTGGTTCTGTCGATCTTTTAGTCTTTGGAATTTGGAAATTAGGTTTTCTTTCTTCGTTTGGAGAATGTAGTTCGCTGTGTTGGTAGTAATCTTTTCCAGGATTGTATGTGTGTGTGTGTGTATTTTAAATAAGTAAATTCATAAATTATGATGATGATTTATACCTTCAGTCGTTTCCGACCCTAGGTGAATTTGTAGGCTTCCCCACAAAGTGTTTCTGGTGAGATTTTTTTACAGGGTAGTTCCCCATTGTTTTCCCCCAGTCCCTCCTGATTCTATCTAGGCTTGGGACTGACATATTGCTGGGAGATATTCATGACTGTATGAGGGTTGTTTGAAAGGTTTGGTCAAAAAAATAAGTTAAACACATTTTTTTTGGAAAAAATCACCTTTATTTCTCAACATAGTCTCCATCGAGGTCTACACATTTGGTCCAGCGAGTTTCCAGTTTTTTCATCCCATCTAAAAAGTAGGATTTGTCAAATTGTGCAAAATACTCTTTGACAGCCTTGATGACATCCTCATTCGAAGAAACTTTTTTCCCACCAAGCCAAATTTTTAAGTTTGGGAACAAGAAGTCGTCACAGGGTCAAGTCCAGTGAATATGGTGGAGATGTGGAACAAATTCAAACCTCAATTGGTGCAATATTGCCATTGTGATGGCCAATGTGTGGGACGGTGCATTGTCTTGATGAAAGAGCACTTTTTGTGTGCCAATCTTAGCCATTGTTTCTTCAGTTCTTCTTTTAAACAGTCCAACAATGACACACAATAGACTCCTGTTATTGTCTTACCCTTTTCCAAATATTCTATCATGATAATTCCTTGGGAATCCCAAAAAAAAGTCTTTACTTTTTTTCGCTGCTCTTTCACTAGGCATTGTCCGCTGTTTTGACTGCTGCTTTGGCTCAGGTGTGTGGTGGTGGTGGTGGTGGATCCAAGTTTCATCTACAGTCACGAATCAACGCAAAAAATCCTGCAAATTGCAATTAAACATTGCTGAACACTGCGTTTAAATGTCTTTTTGCATGCATTTTTGATCGACAGTCAACAATTGCGGCACCCATCGCGCGCACATCTTTTTCATGTGCAATTTTTCGTGCTGGATATTATACACCCATTCAGTTGCGATGCCTACAATCTCAGCAATCTTATGCACTTTCACTTGAAGGTCTTCCATTACGATACCATGGATTTTGTCAATATTTCCTTCGTAATAATCTCAGTCAGGCGTCTAGAGTGCGCTTTATCTTTGATGGAATTACAACCGCGTTTAATTCATTTATCCAAAAATAAAGTCTTTAATGCTGGTGCAGAGTCCCCATGAACTGCATCTAACTCGGTTTTGATCTGGGCAGCCATCCACTTCTTCAAATAAAAGTGTTTTATCACTGCACGAAACTCGTTTTTCTCCATTTTTATGAAACATGCGAACACCGTCATTTTAAATGTTTGCCAAATGAGAACTACGTGTCGCACGTGGCTAAAATTTTACCAGGGATTATGAAAAAAGATATGTGCCGACACTGGTATGAATGAACAAATTGTGTCGCTATCTATTGGAAATTTACCAAACTTTTCAAAAAAATAACCCTCATAATCCATGTGTGTGTTCATGGGACCAGTTTGCCTGTTCTGGTGGATGAAAAATCCGAGTTTCCCTGGTGAAAAAACCCCATACTTCTGTATGAGACTGGCTAACTTACCCTTCATCAAAAGAGACCCAATCAAGATTCCTCATATCACTGACGGGAATCGATCCCAGGTCTTTCTGACCAAAGGGCTTCATCTATACTGACTGAGCTATGGAGGCTCAAATAAATTACATCTGCTATGATACATCAAACGAAATCTACATCTGTTATATTATCTGTGGGCTGGTGGTCCCTTCTCTTCTTTCTCTCTCTCCTTCTATTTTCTTCTTGCCCCCCCCCCCCCTCCCCAGTGCTATTATGATATACTAGGGATGTGTATTTTCTGTTTTACTGAACTTTCTTATTCACAGTGGGAGTCTGCCTTCTCTCCCAGGTATTTGCCTTACCTATAGGCTGCCCTTCCACAAAGCCTGGTCAGCAAGGAACGAAGGATTAGACTAAAATAACCTCGAATGATGGATAATAAGTATAAAGGAGGCTGTAGGACCCAAGGCCACAATGGGCATATAAAAAGCACAAATGACTTTGTCAACCAATGTGACATACCTGACTTAAACCCTTTATGGAGGTCTTCTCTTGATGAGAAACTTGAGAAATGGTAATAAGCAGACTAAGAATATAAAATCTAATAGAATGAATAATAGATAATTATATGTCTGTACTGACAACTGTAAGTCATTATATGGAGGTCTTCTCTTGATGAGAAACTTGAGAAATGGTAATAAGCCGACTAAGAATATAAAATCTAATAGAATGAATAATAGATAATTATATGTCTCTACTGACAACTATAAGTCATTATTAGACAAGACTAGGAGAATTACTATTGGAAGCAGAAATTTAGTTAAAATTGGACATCATCAAATTGAGTGAAACTTGGAGTTGGTGAAAATAGTACCAATCTAAAGAATGGACTTCTACTCTGTAGTTATGGTGACAATTGAAGATCTCAGGGAGGAATTGGCTTCCTAATTAACTGCCCATAAAAGATCAAATACAAGAAATAAAATGCATCACTAACAGGATTGAAGAACTCTATCTTAAAATAAATAGACATTATAAATTAAGAATTAAACAAGTTTATGCACCAACCTAAGACCACACAGAGGAAGCAATAGATGCATTTTATGAAACACTAGACCAACTAGTAAATAGTTAATGATACATTCTGTATGATTTTGATGGGATGCTTTAATGGTAAAGTAGGTGGAAGAGATGTACATCTGGCAGCAGTTGGCAAATATGGACTGGGCCAGAGTAATGAAAATGGAGAAAGACTGATAGAATTTGCTAAAAGCAGAGGTCTCTATACAATGAATATCTTCTTCAAAAAAGGAAGAATTAGAAATGGACATGGCAAAGTCCAAATGGAGAGGTGTTTAATGAAATAGATTATATTTTAACCAACAGAAAATATATTGTCCAAGACAAAGATCTAATAAATAGTTTCAATATAGGTAGCAACCACAGATTAGTGAGATCACAAATTTTTATCAACAAAAGCTAGGAAAGACAGAAACTGATTAAAAGTAAAAGAATCTCTATCGATAATGTGTGCGATGTTTATTATACGACTTAGCTTAGCATCCACTGGAGATAAGAAATTTTGTTCCATAACAGCTTCCGGCCATATTTTTTTCCTGCAAGTATTCAGTGTAGAGGGTTGTAATTCCTTAATGGACAGAGAAATAATTTTCACACAATTCAATATTGAAAACTCTTTCCATGCTTGAGGCAGTGTTATGTTTGGAATAAATTCCATTTTGTCCAAAATTAATTGGAATGTTCGATGAATATAATATGACTTAAATGTTGATATTATTCCTTGGTTGAATAAGTGAAGTAGTATTAGGTGGCAAAAACGTTATTTTAATATTTGGATGGCTTAAATTTGTTGGGTGACCTGCACCGTTATCTAAAATTAGTAGAATTTTGAAGTCTATATTCTTTTTCTTTGTATAACTTTCTACATCTGGTACAAAACACTTGAAAAACCAATTGTCAAACATGCTAGCTGTAACTAATGCCTTTTTGTTGGCCTGCCAATAATTTTGTCATGTAATCATCTGATGCATTAATACAAAACAGTAAAGTAATTCTATCTTTGGAAACATTGAATCCAGGAGCTGATCTTTCATTTTTTGAAATATAGGTGAGTTTGGCATTTTTTCCAATGTAATCCAGATTCATCTGCATTGAACACCTGGTCTGCACTATAACCACCTTCTTCGATGATTTTTAAAAGTTCTCCTGGGTATTTCCAGGCAGCTTCTACGTCAGCTGATGCTGATTCTCCCTGGATTATGCAAAGAAAATGCAAAGAATATGCAAAAAAAACTGCTTTTTAGAGTTTTCGAACCAACATTTACTGGCACAAAATCCATGCTGAGAGCTTTCTTTTGAAGAATCTTGATCAAGTTCTTTTAAATGTTTATAAACTTTGAGAGCTTTTTGTTTAATAAGATTTCCTTCCAAAGGAATTTTCTTATGAGTGTAATTTTCTATCCATATCATTAGAGATTTCTCCATTTTTTCTATTAGAATATCGCATACACGAGCAACATGCTTTGCACTTACTGTTGACCTAGCAATAACACTTTCTTGGATTTTATGGTCATTTTGTTTGATTGCTCAAATTGTTGATTCATATAAATTCAAAGTCCTTGCAATAACTCCTCCTGGTTTTTCTCCATTTTCCAACCGATCCAAGATTTTAATTTTTTCTTCAAGAGAAATGAATTTTCTTTTCAATGTTGGTTTTTTTCCCTTTTGTTGCAGTTTTGTTTTAGTGGCCATTACTATAAAAATAAATTTTTTACGTAAAAAAAAGCATTACATATTAATTATGTAGCTCCCCAGAAAATAAAGTGCTCATCTTGAGATTAACAGACTTATGATTTTTAATGCTTTCTGGGCAGAAAACTTAGTTTTCGAAGACAAATTTCAATAATAAACACTTGATACAGTACACAACTGATGTACATGCGTGCTAAAGCTACTTATAACTTCTTCTTCTTCTTCAAGTGTCATCTCCTAGAAGGAGGTTGTCAACCATGTCACAGAACCTTTTTCTTTCTTTTACTGCTCTGGAACATTTTTGGTAATTCAAGCCAGTCCAGTCCTTAATGTCTTCGAACCACATTCTCCTGGGTCTACCTCTTTCTCTTTTTCCATCCAATTTCCCTTCTAATATTAATTTCTGAATGCCTTCTTGTCTAGTTAGATGTCCAAAATATTTAAGTTTTCGCTCTTTAATTATTTTCATTAATGTTTTCTTTAGAACATCTTCGTTTTTCATTTTCTCTGTCCATGGTATTTTCAACATTCTTCTGATGGTCCACATTTCGAAAGCTTCTAATTTTTTCTCTGCTTCTTTATTTAGAGTCCAAGTTTCACTGTTGTAGAGAAGGCTTGGCCAGATATAGCATTTTATTAATCTTTTTCTTGTCTATATTAATGTCTCTGGATGTTAGAACAGTTTTCATATCGGTAAAGGCTTTTCTTGCTATCTCTATTCTTCTTTTTATTTCTTTAAGGGAATTTTCTCTGTCTGTAAACATTTGTCCCAAATATATAAAAGACTGAACCTGTTAAATTTTCTTTCTGTTAACAGTTATGTTCAGTTTCTTATTTATTGGTTCTTTTGATATAATCATGCACTTTGTTTTCTTTAGGTTAATAATTAGTCTCATGTCAAAGCTTCTGCTGTAAATTTCTGTGATTAAGTTTTGAAGATCAGATTCAGCTATAAGAACTGTGTCATCTGCATACCTGAAGTTGTTGAAGTTCCTACCTCCGACTTTTACACCCTTCAGTTGTGAAATATTTTTAAAAACTTGCTCACTATATATATTGTACAGTAAGGGTGATAAGACATATCCTTGCCTTACTCCTTTTTTGATTTCAAAGTTGCCAGAATATGTATTTTTATATCTTATAGAGCCAATTTGATTCCAGTATAAATTTGTAATTATACGTAGATCTTTTCCTTTTAACCCATTATTCTGTAGGATATGTATTAATTTCTTGTGATCTATTGAATCAAATGCTTTGGTGTAATCAATAAAACAAAGATATATGCTTTTCTGGTTGTCAAGGCTTCTTTCACATAATGTTTTCAAATTGAAGATTCCTTTTACCTTTGTCTTTTTGAAAACCTGATCGAGTGTCTTCTGTTTCTACTGACAAAGTGCCTTTTATTCTTTCTAGGATTATTCTCAGTAGTAATTTTGTAACATGGCTTGTTAAACTTATTAGTCTATATTCTGTACATTCAAAAGTTCTTGGAATTTTGGGAATAGTGACAAAATGGATTTCCTTAGATCATCAGGGATGTATCCTGAATCTTAGATGTTATTAAAAATAACCTTTAGGTCATTAAGTGTGTTTTCATTTACTTTCTTTAACAATTCAATAGGTATCTGATCAGGGCCTGGTGTTTTACCTGTTTTCATTTGGCTTAGAGCGTATTCTATTTCTTCATATGTAATTGGTTCACCATCTATATTTTGTATAGCTGGTGCATCTGTGCGATCAGAGTCAAACAGTTCTTTTCCATATTCTTTCCATCTTTTTATGATATCTTGTGTCTCTAGTAGCATTTTTCCATTTTGATCTTTTATACAAGGATTATGGTTGAAATTTTTCTTCTTATTTGTCAGGGCTTGGATTGATTTATGCATTTCTTTACTATTGTGTTTCTTCTCCAAATCCTCTATTTCTTTACATTTTTAATTTAGCCACTTGTCTTTAGCCTGCCTGCATTCATTTTTTATAATTTTACTGAGTATTCTATACTGTTGTGTATTTTTCTTTTTTTGTCTTTCATTCATAAGTTCTAGTATTGATTCAGTCATCCAGGGTTTTTTCTTATTGTATTTAATTTTTGGGATAACCTCGTTAGCTGTCTTATATATTGCACTTCTAAAATTTGACCACCTGTTTTCAATTTCCTCTGTGTTGCAAGGTATATTGTCTTCTGTTTTATATCCTACATGATCTAATTTCTTCCTAATTTCTGAATTAAACACCATTATGTTGTCAGGTATATTCAGAGCTGTGAAGTCAAGTCTTTCAGTGTGATTGTTTTTAGAAATGTTTTTTAGTTTAATTTTTAAAGTGGACACAACAGGGTTATGGTCTGAACCTATATCAGCACCTGGGTATGTTTTTATGTTGATTATATTATTTTTGTATCTATTATTTATCATTATGAAATCTATTTGGTTTCTTATAGAGTTATCTGGGTTTGTCCAAGTATACAGTCTGCGCTTTGGATGTTGAAAGAAAGTATTCATTATGCGCAAGTTGTTTTGAATGCAGAATTGTATCAATCTCTCGCCTCTTTCATTTCTGTCGCCTAGTCCAAATTTTCCAACAACTGGATTTTCTTCTCCTTCTCCAACCTTTGCATTCAAGTCATCCATCACTATGAGTATCACATTTGATTTTACATATTCTATAGATTTTTGTAAGTTATTATAAAAATCTTCTATTTCTTCATCATTGTGATTTATCGTAGAGGAATAAACCTGGATAATTATGATGGCTTTGCGGCCAATTTAATAAGTATTATTCTTTCGTTTATGGGCCACAGCTCCATTACACATTTAAAGATGTCTTTCTTAATCATGAGACCCACTCCATATTCATGCTTCTCTCCACCAGAATGTACAAATGTAAATCCATCTTTCTCTAGTTTTCCCATGTTAGGCCATCTTGTTTCACTAATTCCAATCACATCAACTTTAAGTCTTTTTATTTCCTGTATAAGGTTGTCAAAATTTCCTAGTTTATATAATGTTCTCACGTTCCAATTTTCAAGACTCTGTTTCTTGTTTTCAAACGAGGAATATCAGATGCCAACCTTCCTTTCGGATTTAAGTTGACATCATCATAGAGTGCACTTGCAGCACTCGTTTTAATCACAGTTTCAGTGTCTTCTTCCCTGTAACTATTTACAGCTTGGGACGTTGCAGAGGTTCCAACTTCCAAAACATAGCTTGTAAAATATTTCCGTTTCTTCATGGTCGACTATAGGATAGAGGATAGTAACATGGTGAGGCCCTGATCTCTTCCACTTCTGCAATAGCCAGCTAACTTGGCTCACTCTGTCAGCCATTGATCTGTATTCAGAATCTTCCGCCTGCCAGTTGTTTCACATTGCCGTTGATATATGAATTCTTCCGCCAATGATGAAACAGCAGATGTTATTACAGTCCTAACATCTCCCACGCTGGCCACATAATGTCTTGGGAGATGCACTTTATAGCTTTCTGCCAGCTTCTGCCACTTACAACTACATGTGCAATAATAAACACTTTATACGGTAAACAATTGGTGCTACACAAACAAAAAAAAATGTGCATGTGTGCTAAAGAGTATTTCCCTTAATATAAATTTGCTGCTTATAACTACATGCGCGATACGAGGAGACACAAATTTAATGCAGATAAAATTTGATTTTTAAGTCGTGTGGTGAAAAATATATGAAAAGATAAAGGATTACTACAGTTTGTAGACCGTGTTATATCGAAACCGCGTTGCATAAGTGCTGCGTTATACGATGGTTACCTGTATATGTAATAAGACAAATAATTGAAAAGGCAAATGAATACCAGTAACCCTTAGGTGTGGCATTTATTGATTTTTTGAAAAGACATCTGATTCAATCTCAACATTAGCTATTTTAGATGCCCTTAAAAATCAAAGAATTGAAAAACTTATACTGATGTACTTAGTCTTATATACATGGGTGGTCTGAAAAGTTCTCGGCCTCGACTATAAATGGAAACACTATCGGCAGGATTTTTTTTATTTTTTTTTTTCTAAGTTAGTACATCTGTCATAAGCATCAGTGTGAAATTGCAAGTCATTCTATCAAGTAGTTTTTCTTTATACAGCTGTTGGAAGCCAAAGTGTTGTCTGTTTCCCTTGAAATGGATAAAATTGAGTATCATGCAGTTATAAAATTCTTTGTAAAAGAAGGTTTAATGCCAAAAGAAATTTATTCAAAATTCATAAAAGTTTATGGGCACTCTTCTTCGTTTTCAACAGTTAAGAAATGGGCTGCTGAGTTTAAACGTGTCCATACCAGCCTTGAAGATGATCAACGTGAAGGACATCCAAAAAGTGTAACACCAGAAATCATTGATCAAGTGCACGATATGGTATTGGATGACTGGCAAGTCAAAGTGCGTGAAATTGCTGAGACTATAGGCATTTCAAAAGAACATGTAGGATATATTTTGCATGAAGAATTGCAAATGAAAGAGCTTTAGCAAGATGGGTGCCACACAGATCAAAAATGCATAATGAACAGTGCTTCGAGCATTTTAACAAGAATAAAACTGATTTTGTGCATTGATTTATTACTGTGGATGAGACTTGGATTCACCAGTACACACCAGAATCCAAACAACATTCAAAACAGTGAACAGAAGCCGGTTGTTCAGCTCCAAAGAAGACAAGGTCAGGGCATTGGTCTTTTTGGGATGCTAAAGACATTTTGTTTATTAATTATCTTGAAAAGGGTACAAAAATAACGGGGGAATATTATTCCGATCTTTTAACTAGACTAGAGAAAAAAATTCATGAAAAAAGACCCGGTTTGCAAAAGAAAAAATCATTTTTCATCGGACAATGCACCTGCCCACAAAAGTTTATTATGTTGGAGGTTTAATGGATTTTTTACAACACTCAAAAAGAATTAAAATAGAATTTAATACTTCCTATATTTTGTCCTAGTCACTAGGACATCTACGGGGATTACAAAGACAATTAATGTAACATGCACACAAAAACTTACAATACTAAGCCCAACCACGTGGGTGACAATAAAGTCCTATCTAGGTGGAGCGCCCTCTAAGGGCAGTAGTAGGTGGCCTGGAATGTAAGGTGGGACCTCTGGTGATGACTGTTTCCCAAATCTTCGGAAGCTTAATGCAACCGTATTTGTTAAGATTTGGTTGGTTTCTGAGGGCTGCTGCTGCTTCTAAGAAAAGTCTCTCTTTCTTGAATTTGCTGTGGTGGAGCATGGTGATTTTCTTCCATGATACTCTGTGGGTGGTGTCCAAAACATGGTCAGCCAAACCTTTTAACTAGACTAGAGAAAAAAATTCATGAAAAAAGACCCGGTTTGCAAAAGAAAAAATCATCTTTCATCGGACAATGCACCTGCCCACAAAAGTTTATTATGTTGGAGGTTTAATGGATTTTTTACAACACTCAAAAAGAATTAAAATAGAATTTAATACTTCCTATATTTTGTCCTAGTCACTAGGACATCTACGGGGATTACAAAGACAATTAATGTAACATGCACACAAAAACTTACAATACTAAGCCCAACCACGTGGGTGACAATAAAGTCCTATCTAGGTGGAGCGCCCTCTAAGGGCAGTAGTAGGTGGCCTGGAATGTAAGGTGGGACCTCTGGTGATGACTGTTTCCCAAATCTTCGGAAGCTTAATGCAACCGTATTTGTTAAGATTTGGTTGGTTTCTGAGGGCTGCTGCTGCTTCTAAGAAAAGTCTCTCTTTCTTGAATTTGCTGTGGTGGAGCATGGTGATTTTCTTCCATGATACTCTGTGGGTGGTGTCCAAAACATGGTCAGCCAAGCCTGAATGGCCATAGTTGTGTTTAACGATGTACGACTTGTGTTCCTCCAGGCGGATGGATGCTGATCTGCCTGTCTGTCCAAAGTACGCAAGCTTACAGGAACAGGGTACTTTGTAAACTCCAGGCAGAGAGAGAGGAGGGAGCTGATCTTTCGTAGAACGGATAAGGGTAGCCAGTTTGCGGTAGGGCTTATATGCTGTATGTAGGTTATACTTTTTTAGTATCTTGGCTATTTTTTCCGAAGTGCCACGGATGTAGGGTATGGTGATGGCATTTTTAAATTCTTGTTGACGAGAGGGACGGGGAATGGGGGAGGAATTGATTATTTTTTTGATACTGTGTTCGCTGTAGCCATTGGAGAGGAAAGTTCTGTGTATGTGGTTAAGCTCAGTAGTGAGGGCGGTTCCACTGGAACAAAGATTGTGGGCTCTCTTGGTAAGGGTTTTAATGATGCCATATTGTTGTGAGGGGTGGTGGTGGGAGAGTTTGTGAATGTATCTGCCTGTGTGTGTGGGTTTTCTGTATTCAGTGAAGGCAAGTGTATCATTAGGCAGGCGCGTGACTAAGGTGTCTAGGAAGGGTAAACAATTGTTCTTTTCTTTTTCCATAGTAAACTGGATTCTTGGATGTAGGCTATTGAGATGACCGAGGAAGGAGTCTAACGTGTCTGGGCCATGAGGCCAAATAGAGAATACGTCATCTACATATCTTAGCCAGATAGAAGGTTTGAGTGGGGCTGAGTCTATGGCTCGTTTTTCGAAATCTTCCATATAGAAATTGGCAAGGGGGGAGCCCATGGCGGTTCCCTCTATCTGCTTGTAGATTTTGTTATTCCAAGCGAAATACCCAGAGTTGATGGCGAAGGAAAAGAGATCTAAGATGTCAGAGGGAAAAACGTTTTCTAAGAGAGATAAAGTGTCAGTTAAGGGAATATTGGTAAACAAGGAGGAGATATCAAAGCTTACTAATATGTCTGTATTATTCAAGGTTAAATTTTCTGTGAGGGCTTTACAGTGGGTCGAGTTTTTTATATAGGAAGCTGAATTTCCGGTGAGGGGGGGACAGAGAGTTGGCCAGCTGTTTAGTCAGTCTATAACAAGGTGCATTGGTGGCATCTACTATAGGCCTGAGTGGGGAATTAGGTTTGTGGATTTTTGGTAAACCGTATATTCGGGGGGGATGGGAGCGGAAAGGTTTAAGTTTTTTCGTGACGTCGGGGGGCCAGGAGGTTACTTTTTTAAGTAAGATTTTTAATTTCTTAACTTGCGTTTTTGTGGGGTCGTGTTCTAGCGGGATGTAGGTAGCGCGATCGCGGAGGATAATGTTCATTTTACGATTGTATTCGCTAAAGACAAAACAAAAATAACATAATAAATATGTCGGTTTCGAGGATACATAGTGGTTGGTCGACGAATTTAGTGCTCCTGTAAAGTTGGTGATTTTTGTCTGTTTTATTGTGTTTTCCCTTAGAAAATTAGTGTTTTGTAGTATACTAGTGTAGATTTTAGTGTTTTACAGTGTACTAGGGGGACTCCCCTCCCCCAAAGTTCCAGACTGGTAGGTTGGTTCTCCTTGAATTCTGATGACTCGAATTTTGAAGACTCGAAAGGGGGGTTCTGCCTCCCCTGGCACCTACCTCCCCTCTGGGGTTCTTCTTGAATTCTGATGGCTTAAAAGGGAATTTCGTCTTCCCGGAGCCAAAATATTTAGTATACATTTAAAATGGCGCCAAAAAAAGGCAAGAATGGTAATGCTAAAAAAAGCACCACAGGCGAGAACAAGGTTTTAGCCCTGCCAATGAGTTTATTGTGCACATGGAGGAGGTTAACAAAAATGAATTAACTGCCAAAATAGTGAAGTTGAAGCAGATCATCAGAGAGACAACGTTGGATTTGCAAAAAGTTGAGAGACGTTTAAATGAGCACAGGGAGAAAAAGAAAAATGAACAGAAAAATAAGAAACAACAAAGCAAGGAAACAGGTAAGTCAAAAAATAATGAAAATCAGGTAAGTGACGTTGTTAGTAAAAAGAAAGAAATTATTTGGTATGGTGACTATAATAAAACTTGCTATAGATGAGAGAGTTATAACATCGAGTTTTCCTGGTGTGAAAATTAAAAATATAACGCAAGTAATTCAAAAACAGAAAAGAAAAGTAAATGAAATTGTAGTTGTAGTAGGTACGAATGATTTAACTGGTGATAAGTTCAACGTGAGAGAGGACATGAAAGGGTTGCTCGAAGAGGCGAGAGTGAAGAGTGGGAAAGTGAATATCGTTAGTATTTTACCTCACTATAACAAAAATGAATTAAAAAGAAGGGCTATGATGGCAAACGATTCGATGCGTAGGCTATGTAGAAGGAATGGATGTGCGTTTTTGGATGGAGTGAGTTTGAGGGAAGATTGGATTTGTATAAGAGGGATGGCCTACACCTGAATTCGTTTGGTATCAGGAGTCTGGAAAAACTAATAACTGGTAAGAGACCTAACACAGAGAGTCAGGGAAACTAAATTATAAAGGTGGGAATTGTGTGAATGTGAGTGTAAGAGCAAAAATGGTATATAACTGGGTTAATGATGGGAATGGGATTTGTCATGGGAATGTTGACAAGGCGAGAACAATTTCGGGTTTGTGTTCGTTCGGTTCAGACCAGTCATGTGTGTGCAAAGATGTCTATATGTGTAAAGCATTAGAGAGGAATAGAGATCTGCAAGTTGTCCAGTTGGGTCAGGCAGACTGCAAACAAGGGTATATATATATACTAAAGAACATGCAGGTAGATTATTATGTCTGTGCACGAATGCTAGGAGTATCAGAAACAAAGGGGTAGAGTTTGTTGCCTTAGTCAATGTTGCGACCTCAGATTGTAGGAATTAGTGAGACCTGGCTATCAGAATCAGATCTATTAACTGGTATCGAGCGTCATGGGTACAGTATTTTTAGGAAGGATAGAGTGGAGAGGAGGGGGCATGCTGCTAATGATACTGAATGACTTAAACCCAGTTAGAGTTGAGACCTATGAATATAGTAATACTACTAATTATTTCATTTGGCAGTGAGTGTGAAGCCATCTGGTGTGATGTGGAATCTAACAAGACATATTACACTGTGGGGTTTTGTTACAGACCTGGTGGAGCGGTTGCTGATGATGAAGAAATGCATCGCCAAATAGAAAAGGTGAGCGTGATAAGAGTAATCATAATGGGAGACTTTAATTATCCAAATATTGATTGGGCAGCAGTAGAATCTTATGAGAAGAATGAAAATGCATTTATTGAGCTGTTGTGGGACAACTTCCTCAAGCAGCATGTGATAGAAGGAACTCGAGGTCAAAGAGTGCTAGATTTGATTATAGTATCAGAAGGCCTTTCAGTTAAAGACGTAACTTCTGCCCCCAGTTGGTGACAGTGATCATGCAGTAGTCACTTGGGAAGTGATTAAGTTTATGAATGTTCCATTCAGAAAAGGTTACATGTTGAACTACAAAGCAGGAAATTATGACCAACTGTGAGGAGTATACTCAGTTCAGTGGAATGGAATCGGTTGCTGAATGGAAAGGATATCAACAGTGTATGGGAAGCATTTAAACAATATTTAAATGATGCAATATCAGAATGTGGCCCGAGAGTTCGGAGAATAAATAGAGTAGGAGTCAAATGGATGTGTAATCTTATTAAGCAAGAGATTCGTAAGAAAACGACGATGTGGAAGGAATACCGCTTGCATAAGGATGACGTCTGTTATGAACATTATAAGCAGCAGGCTAGAATAGTCACACTAGAATAGGAAAGCAAAGTCTAATTATGAAAAGAAACTGGCTCTGCGTGCTAAAGACAACCAACAAGAATTCTATCAATATGCTGCAAGTAAAAGAAAGAATGAATATGAAAGAATAACTCTTCTAAATCCAGTTGGCGTGAGGGTTACTGATGCAGAAGAGGTCAGTTAATGAGTGCCCATTTCGTTAAAAGCTATCAACCTGGTGAACGCAACATGAACTCACTATTACCTCTTCACTAGATGAAGAAACGCAGGTGTGTGAGGATGATTTTTTTTTTTTTAACATAGTCCAGAAACCTTGATATAGACCAAATGTGGAACTTTTTCAAGCTGCTTCAGGCCTCCAATAAGCAGGGAAGTGGTCTCACACTGGGCAATGAAATTCATCTTCCACCTAAAGACACTCACAAATCCATGGGCATGGCAGGATCCATGGCAGAAATTCGTGGTGATATTTGAACTCGCAGCCTGCTGATTGGAAAGCAGGTATCCTAACCACCAGACCAGCAAATATGTAAGATGTCTGTAAATAAGTAACACATGGATGGCCTCTCTTGTCTCCTCTTTTTCTATGAAAAACCTCATTCACATTGATCTGGTAATACTCCTTACCAGCTTATGTCTCAACCCCCCCCCCCCCAATTCCATCCTACACCAGACTTTTCAAATTGCATTTCTTCATTCTATCTTCATTCTCCGTATTCCAAAGACCAGCAACCACCATGGTCAGCCATCTCTAGACATTTTTCTTAAATCTTTGCACAATATGTGGCCTTACTTCCACACATTAGTGTTCTCCATCATTACTAACCCACTACATTGTTTTTATAATTTTAGTAACATGTCCCTGAAATGTCTATTCTTTTCCACCATCACTCTCAGATTCCTCATCTCTCCACCTTATTCTTTTCAACACTGAACTGATAGTATAAGAATTAATAGGTTCGAGGTTATATGGTGAGTGGTCGGTGTAATTTAGCGCTCGTGTAAAATTGGTGATTTTTGGTGTTTTTTATGGGTGTTTTTCCTTAGAAAATTGGTTTTATAGTATATTAGAATGATTTTCGTGTTTTTAGAGTATTTTGTGTGTC
This sequence comes from Typopeltis vanoorti, assembly GCF_054136105.1. Classification (NCBI taxonomy): domain Eukaryota; kingdom Metazoa; phylum Arthropoda; class Arachnida; order Uropygi; family Thelyphonidae; genus Typopeltis; species Typopeltis vanoorti. Next base: position 8,349,919 of record NC_143572.1, read on the forward strand.
TTTATAACGTATTTTATTGGGACTGTCGCCGCTAGAAGGATTCATAGTGTGCACTGTTCATGAAAGCTCCGGTTAAGATAAGTATTATTTTCAGTTATCGTTGATAAATTTATTTAATATTGCATAGTTTTGTTTGCCTTGCATCTCTTAGTGTATCTTTTTGTGTGTTATAATTTGATTAAATACGTTGCAAGTAAGTATGGCTCCAGTACGAAGGAAAATGGCGGTTTTCCTTCGTACTGTAATGATGGTTCACCATCTTTATCAAAGAATGGTAGTATAAAAGAGATGATTCAGTGTACTAGCTGCGAAATGTACGCTTTGTGGAGTGCGGTCAGATGATAATAAAGGAGTGAATGTGTGTAGAAAATGTAGGGAGAATGAGAAATTGAGTATTTTGGATCATGAGTGTGATATTTTTGTCAACTTTCAGAATGAAGAAAATAGGGATATGACAAGAAACGGCGAGGTTGTACCAGAGAATTGTGAGAGTGTGAATGTAGAAAGTGTGAATGATAGTATTAATGGTTTTACTGAGAATAAAAAAGATGAGATAGACGCAATGAGTGAGATCGCGTTGTTGAATGGTGCGATGCAAAGGGCAAAACAGCAGCTAGAGCGTATGAGCAAAAGTCGACTGAATGAACCAGCCAATAATAAAAAGTATGACAGGAAAAATAGACGTATGAGTGTGAACATGAACAAAATGAAGGATAGAGTGCTGTATGGAGACTCGTTAGTATGAGGTGTGATAGTAGAGGATTTGACAAAATCATACCAACCTGGTGCGACCATAAAGGATGTAACTGAGTCTATTAGAGAGCAAAAGGAAAGGGTGAAAGAAATGATTGTTGTGGCAGGTATTAATGATTTGAAAGGAGACAAAATGGAAATGATAGAAGACCTGAATGAATTGTTTGAGGTAGCAAAAGAAAAGAGTGAGAGAGTTAGAATGATTAGTCTTTTGCCACGGTATGACAGTGAAATGTTTAAAAGGAGGGCCATAATTGCGAATGACTTTATGCGTGGGTTATGTATGACGAGTGGTGTGGAATTTGTGGACGTGTGGAGTGAGTTCGATGGGTGAAAGGATCTATATAAGATGGATGGCTTTGCATTTGAATGGTTACGGTGTAAGAAGACTTGAGAAAGTGTTGCTGAATGTGGTGGATGTGCAAATTCAGGGAAACTAGATTTATTGGGGGGGTGGAATAAATATACAGTCCTTAGGGAGGCAGTTGAATGTAAGAATGAATATACTATGCCCGAACAAATAAGGACAACAAATCAGAGTGGGATAGTTAATATAAGGCATCAAGGTAGGGTTGGGGCTAATGGGGGTCTTAAATTCATGTACACTAATGCTAGGAGTATTAGGAACAAGAAGGAAGAGTTTTTGGCCATGGTTGGCACTTCCAGACCACAGGTTATTGGTATTAGTGAAACGTGGCTGACTGTAGATGATATAGCTAGTGGGATTGAATGTGATGGGTATAGTGTGTTCAGGAATGACAGGGAGAATAAAATGGGGGGAGGAGTATTGTTGATGATAGCTGATGAGCTGCAGCTAACGAGAATAGAAATTGAATTGCAGGATAGAGAAAAGAGCACATTTGAGGCCATTTGGTGTGAGATTGTGGCTAGCAAAACTAAATATACAATTGGGTGCTGCTATAGACCAGGTGATGGAAAAGATGGTGGTGACAGTATGCACAAGCAAATAGAAGAAATGAGTGGAAGGAGGGTGATTATTATGGGAGATTTCAACTATGGTCGCATTGATTGGAGTGAGGAGAGGACACACGGGAGGAAGGAATTGGATTTTATGCGGTTATTAAGGGATAACTATCTGCGACAACATGTAATGAAAAATACTAGGGGTCAGAGAGTGCTTGACCTAGTAATTGCATCTGAGGATTTGGCTGTAACAAATATGACCACATTACCACCAATCGGTGAGAGTGATCATAGGGTCTTGACTTGGGAGGTGGCTAAAGGTGTAGAATTTTCAATTAAGACAGGGTACATGTGGAATTATCGGGCTGGAAAGTATGACAAGCTTAGGAGTTTGATTGGTTCAGTGCCATGGCATGTACAACTGCAAGGACTTGAAGTCGATATGCATGGGAGGTAGTTAAGAAGTGTTTGCATGAAGCAATGGCTGACTGTATAGCTAGAGTCTGAATAATAAATCAAGTAGGGGTTAAATGGATGAATAACACCATTAATCTTGAGCTGCAAAAAAAGAAACAACTATGGAGGGAATTTAAGGAGAAAGGTGACCGGCAGGCACACGAACGGTATAAAGCGCAGGCCAGAAGAGTAACGAGTGTGGTAAGAAAAGCAAAAAAGGATTACGAAAGAACATTGGCCATGCAGGCTAAAGAGAATTCTAAACAGTTTTTAGATATTAGCAAGTAAAAGGAAAAATGTACATGGCAGAATGATTTTAAAGAATGCCGATGGTAGGGAGGTAACTGAATCAGTTGATATAGTTGAGTTACTGAGTGAACACTTTGCAAGAATATATCATCCAGGTGGTGACATTGTAGAAATGAATGTACCAGTAGATTATACGGGAATTGTTGTGGTGAATGAAGTGGAGGTGAGTAGTCTATTGCATAACCTCAGTGTCAATACATCTGTGGGATTGGATGGTATACCAGCTCGTGTTGTACAAGAAGCAGCTAAAGAATTGTCAGCACCCTTGACCATTTTGTTTAATTTGAGTCTCGGGTCTGGGTTAGTTCCGAGGGGGTGGAAAGAGGGGAAAATAGTTCCACTGCATAAAGGTGGTTCCAAGACTGCTGTTGTAAATTACCGACCAATTAGCATATCAGGAATCATTGTCAAGGTCTTAGAGAAATTAGTCAAGAAAAGAATACGGGATTGGATAGATGAAAATGGGATATTGTATGGGGGACAACACGGTTTTGTGAAGGGTAGATCATGTCTCAGTAACTTGCTCACATTTTATAACACAGTGACGGCTGAACTGGATAGGGGTAATGGGTTTACAGTGATACTAGTGGACCTTGCCAAGGCCTTTGATAGGATACCACATGGAGCCCTAATCAGTAAACTGGAGCAAATGGGTATAGATATAGGGTTGGTGAGATGGATAGGAGGGTGGTTGAAGGAGAGATATCAAAGAGTGGTTTATTCAGGAGTGGAGTCTAAAAGACGTCTTGTGACTAGTGGAGTGCCACAGGGCTCTGTTCTTGGACAACTGCTTTTCAATTTGTTCATCAATGATATTGGAAAGGATCTGAGAGGAAGTAGCTATATTATTCAATGGATGGTATATTTCAATGTCAAGTTCTTTCCTAATATCCTCGTTTTTAATATGATATTGCCATTGATGCCATCTGTTCATGCCTCTAATCTTTCTCAGGACTCTCATATCTGCGGTCTCTAGTCTTTGGTCAAGTGTTTTACTTCTGACCCAGCTCTCAGATCCATAAGTTAAAATTGGTTTGAACACAGTCTTGTATACAGCTAATTTAGTGTTCCGACTAATTTCTTTCTTATTCCATATGAATTTATTCAATTGACTTTCCACGATACCAGCTTTGCTGATTCTGTTGTCTATTTCTATATTTAGTTTACCATCTTCAGTAAAAATTGTGCCTAAGTAGCTGAAATGTTTTACTTGTTCCACAGGTTCTCCATTCACAACACAGTTGACATTTTCAATGATTCTGCCTATTTTCATTGTCTTTGTCTTTTTATTGCTGACCTTCATACCATATCTATTACAACAGCTATTCAATTTAGTCAGAGAATCTTGCAGACTTGTAGCGGATTTATTTAGAAGTATAACATCATCCGCATAAAGCAAAGAGCTGACATTAACATCTCCAATTTTGATATCAGGTTTAATACCACATTCCTTCATAATGTGATCCATATAGATAATGAATAACAGAGGGGATAATGTACATCCTTGCCTCACACCAGATTTAACATTAAACCATCTTCCTGTACTTCCTTCAATTCTAACTGCTGACTCACAACTCAAATAAAGACTAAGTATTGCTTGATATAATGCCCCATTGACACCATATAACTGCAGCGTATTGAATAGCTTCTCTCTTGGCACCTTGTCATATGCCTTTTCCAAATCGACAAAACTTAAATACAGATCTTTGTTATATTCTCATGCTTTCTCGACTATTTGTCGTAAAGTGAAGATCTGATCCTGACAGCCTCTATTTGGCCTGAATCCAGCTTGTTCTTCACCAAGCTTTTCTTCCACAATTCTTCTCAACCGTTTCTCAAGTATACTTGCATAGATCTTGCCAGGAACACTCAGTAGGGAAATACCTCTGTAATTCTCACATTCAGCTTTATTTCCCTTTTTATATATGGGTACTATGAGAGCTCTACTCCAATAATCGGGAATTCGTCCCTCTGTCCAGGCTTTCTGAACTATGCAGTGCAGCCACTGTAAGACTCTTATACCACCATACTTCAGCATTTCTGGTCGAATATCATCTACTCCTGCTGCCTTTCCACATTTCAAGCCTTTGATGGCTTTTTCTACTTCAAGTATGGATATGTATTCCTGACTGCATGCCTGGTCAGTGTTTTTTATCACTGTGCTGTCATCACTGCTTGTTTCATTTAGCAGTTTTTCAAAGTAATTACTCCATACTTCAAGGATATCTTTTTCTCCTGTTTTCATTTCACCTTTATCATCTCTAATTCCTTTTACAGCACTCTTTCCTCCATTCCTAAGCTTCTTCAACAACCTCCAGAATATTTTGCCACCTTCTTGATATTTATTTTCTATATTCTTGCCAAAGTCCTCCCATGACTTTTGTTTAGCTAGTTTTACACACTGTTTAGCTTTCTTACATTTGTCTCTGTATTCTGTAAGAGTAAAAGCTGACTTATTTGCCAGGAACTTTTGATATGCTTTCTTCTTTTCCTTCACTGCCTCTTTAACTTCCTGTGTCCACCAGGGAGTTCTGATTTTTTTATCTTTGCACACAACCTCACCACATGCCTCTCTGGCAGAATCAATCAATGTTTCCTTCAGAGTTTGCCACTGAATCTCCAAGGTTTGATTCCTGTTCTCAAACTCTTTCATTTTCTTTTCAATAATATTTCTGTATTTTAGTCTACAGTTTACATCTGAGAGCTGCTCAACTTTTATTCGCTTTAAAACTTTCTTACATGTTATTCTTTTCAATATGAAATTCAATTTTATCCTGCTCAAGACTAAATAGTGATCACTTCCAATTTCAAATCCTCTGTACACTCTGGTGTCCTGCACCAGGGAGAAAACATCACTATCAACAATAACATAGTCAATGAGACTTTTCTTATTCCTAGCCTCTTCTCTCCATGTGAATTTGTGCACATTTTTATGTTGGAACATGGTGTTAGTAATAACTAGTCCATGTCCTGAGCAGAAATCCAACAGATATTTGCCATTATTATTAGCTTTGCTCTTTTCTCCAAATTTTCCCAAAATATTTTTGTATGTCTCACAATCATTTCCTACTCTACTATTTAGATCCCCAACAAGGACCAACTTTTCCTTTTTCATTGTGTCAGTTGCTTTTTCTAAAGCCTCAAAAAATTCCTCCACTTCTACCTTAGTAGAACCTTCTGTGGGACCATAGGCACAAATAAGTCTCATTGTCCAGTTCCCCATTCTCATATTTGCCCACATTACTCTATTTGAGACTGACTGCCATTCAAGAAGATTAGCCTCGTATTTTGTGTTGAATACTATGGCTACTCCTTCTTTTCCTTGATTGTTATTGCCTGAATATAACATTTTGTATTTATTGCTCAGAAAGATCTCACCAGTTTTGGTCTTTTTTGTTTCAGTCACCCCTATTATGTCGATTTGGTACTTATGTAATTCCTCAGCTAGCTCCATTTCTTTGCCATTCAGGCTTCTTACGTTGATAGTACCGATCTTTAACTCTGGTGATGTTGAGTTGGGGTTTGTTTTCAGATTTGTTCCAGTAGCTGACTTTTCGCTGTTCGCCCTGGTTCCCTGGCGAAAACAACGGGGGCCTTGTTTAACCGGGCGACGCCCCAGCCGGCATGAAATTCTGTCATGTTGTACCATCATTTTTTATTTTGGTTTAACCAATAAGAATACAATTTGGTCGGCTAAATCCCAAATTGCCAGCCCATCCTCGTTCGTTCAGTATCAAAGTAGATACCCAACAGGGTGCACCACGAGAAGGTGGGGATTGGACATTAGGTCAGAAGCCCTGGTCGGTTCTCCGCATTCCTTTAAAGGCTATGTGGAGGTCTCCTCTCAGAATGCAAAGAAATGCAGAAGGAGTGAGAAGGAGCATTTTTATACTATAAATATGCATTTTGTATACCATTACATATTAATTTTTATTTATGAATTCTTTGGTTTTACATGATTAGTATGAAAATCATCTTCCATTAAATTGTAAAAAAATTGATTTTCTTATGGCTGGTTTTGTAGTTCAGGAATTTTCGATTTGTTGTCATTAGTTACTTCTTTTTGTCTCTAAGGTGAGGGAGGTTTAAAAAACATATCCAACGTTGATTGAATCTGTTGTTTCCTTAACACCCTTCAAAAGTGATTAATGGCATTGTCATTGAAAATATTGGTGTCTCTAGAAACAACACCTTAATTTGGATGCCACTTGTTAACCAATAATCAATTCTTGCAATTTGACCCAGTGCTGCAAGATTTTTTTATGTCACTTGTTGGAATTGCTCCTTTTTTTTTTTTTTTTTTGTTGCTGTCTTCTTTGTCCTCTGAACTCTGAAGACATTTGCTTTTCCTCATCATCCCTTTCTTTCTCCTGCTCTCTTCTTAACTCCTGTAGCCCATTCAATGGTGAGCTCAATGTTGTGCTCCTCTACGTCTGCTTCATCAACTTCCAAATGCATGGTCTTGCCCAGGGAGACAACTGTATATACAATGTCAGTTTTGCTTTCAGGTCCTTCCAATGCAGTCGGGCCATAACTGATTTTAGAGCCCTCACAGAAATATCCTCCCATGCTTGACTAATAAGATGCAAACAGTGAAGAATATTGAAGTGATTCTTCCAGAATTCCCTGAGGGTTAATTCTGTGTCAGTGATAACTTCGAAACATCTTTGGAAAAGAGCTTTGGTATAAAGCTTTTTGAAGTTGGAAATAACATATTGATCCGTTGGTTGTAGGAGTGGTGTGGTATTAGGAGGCAAGAACTTAATTTTGATGAAATTAAACTCTTCATCCAAATCTTCTTCCAACTGTGGTGGCTGAGCTGAAGCATTGTTCATTATAAGAAGAACTTTCTCAGCAAAACCTTTTCTTGTAGATGCTGTTTCACTGTGGGAGCAAAGACCTCTGTCATCCACTCACAGAAGAATTGCCTGGTTACCCAGTCTCTGCTGTTACCTCTCCACATAACACTGAGTTTGTGCCTGTTAACTTTCTGCTTTTTAAAGACTCTAGAATTTTCAGAGTGGTAAACCAACAGAGGTTTTTATCTTCAGGTCACCACTGGCATTTGCACAAAAAAGCAAAGTTTGTCTGTCTTTTATTGGCTTGTGTCCTGGCAATGCCATTTCCTCCTTAGTGATGAACGTTCTCCTAGGTATGTTCTTCCAGAAATGCTCAGTTTCATCGCAGTTGAAAACTTGTTCTGGTCTGTAACCTTCTGACTCCATCATTTTCTGAAATTCCTTCACGAACCTTTCAGCGGCTTCTTTGTCAACACTAGCACCTTCTACATGTCTAACAACACTGTGGATACTGGTTTTATTCTTGAATTTCTCAAACCATCCTTTGCTAGCTTTAAACGCTTCACCGATGTCTTTGCTACTGCTAGTGGATGGCAAGTTCTGCAAAAGATCTTTGTAAATAGTTTGAGTTTGTAGACAGATCATGTTTTGAGATACACTATCTCCTTTCAGTTGCATGTCATTAATCCAGACGAGTAGTAAAGTTTCCATTTCTTCCATAACTTTATTTCTTCGAGATGACACGATAGATACTCCTTTGGCCACATCCAGTTCCTTATAAAAATCTGCTTTCTTCACATTTGTAGCTATGGTGGATTTAGACAAGTCATACTTGCACAGATCACTTTGTCAGACTCCTTTCTCATATTTTCCCACAATCTCTTTCTTAATTTCGATTGTGATTTTCTCCTCGTCTTTCTTAGTTTTCTTTCGCCCTATGTTGAAAATAATATGCTGATCAGTGAAATGACACTTATCTGGTAGATATTCAGAAAATAAACGTGAAGCTACAATAAAACAAGTCACTTATAAAAACAATTACATACAGTACACATCATAAATACAAACCTAAAAAAACTTCACAAAGCGTATTGTTTGTTTACACAAATACTGAAATAGATACACAAAAAAAGCAAATACGTGCAGTGTTCGTATTTCAGATAAATACGACGTAGTAGCAACAATCGTTGCACTAGAGACAGTTCAGCGGGCGCTCAGCTAAACGTGCATAAAAAGTTTTAAAAAAAAGTATATGTAAAATAGGCTTTAGTTCATTTGAAAAGAAAAGCATCATGGTTCGTATCTAGAGGTCAAAATGGGATATGAAAAAAAGTTCGTAAGTTGAGCTACCACTGTAACTGGAACAGCTGTTTCGTGGAAATGAAAGTACTGTATTTGAATGGATCCTACTATGAGAAATCCCTCTGCGGGCAAAGATCGAGGGAAGTGTTTTGTTCATTTCCAGTCACTGGAATTTAAATATAAATGATGGCGAACTATTTGATGAAGTTTCGTGTATTAAAAGTTATGTCACCAGTGAAAAGATCGAAGAATGGCAACAAAATGACCAGTCCTGCTGACGTAGATGGGGTTGAAATTTTTAAATATTTCACAGATAAACATGTATCTTTTAAAAACATTTTAAAAATCGTTGAATTTTGCTTATGTCTCCCTGGATCTAATGTTCCCACTGAATGAGTATTTTCATTAGTGAACAAGATGCGAACCAGTGGGAAAAAACTCCAATTAAAAATCGAAACATTGAAAGCATGCATTTATACCAAATGCAAGTTTGACATGAATTATATACAGTTTTATGAATTTTTAAAATACAAACTTGATTTATTAAAAAAAGTTCATTCTTGTAAAAAGTATCAAAATTTTTTTGAGTAAGAATATCATGGTAAGAATAAACGCAAACAAGCAGGAATAAAATTCAACCAAGGGTTGAAACTTTGTGTGAGTTGAGCCAGCTAGTAATGAGAAGTTTCGTTGGAACAAGAAATGACACCTTGTTGTAAATGTGTTAAAACTAAGAAATATTGTTAGATTGTGATAGAGTGGAAAATTAAGTATTCCTATCTTATCACAGTCTAACATGCTTTTCCAAACAAGAGAATGAGAAATGAGATAAATACAATAAATTGCCTCTAAGTGTAGAATAAGTATTATGTATATATAAATCAAGTGTGTTCTGTTATGAAAAGGTTAAATAAGTGTATAATTTGTGCCATTCGCGAACGTGATTAATTTAGTGTTGAAAATGTAAAACATTACCAAAGCTTTAGAAATTAACCTGTGTAAAAGAATTATAAAATGTAAGCACAAATCTAACAGTTGGGGGGGGTCAGGTCCAAAGGTTACGGAGTCGTAATGCAAGGGAAGGATCACCCCGAGTAAACAATGACATCAGCGTACGTGCGATAGCGGGGGAGAGATATGGACGCTATGACGTAATAGCAAGAGTGAGTCGGCCGGTCATATCGAAAAGGGCGAGAATCGCCGAGAAGAATAGGGGAAATATAAGGGTCATGCGACCCTGAAAGAAGGCTTTTTTTTCCTGGATCTTGGGTGTGTTCCCCTCTTGTAGTGGCGTAGGTGCCCCGTACCGGAGGGAATCCGAAAAAAAGAGTCTCGGAGCAGTATCTCCGCGGAAAAAGACAAGTCAGGCTGTCCACAGAAGGCCAGTATCAAGTGAACTTAAGATGTCATAAAGAACCATAAAGGAAGATAAGTAGACTTTGTGTTTCACTATGCATGAGTAAAAGATTTGTGCCACGTTAACATGTTGTAAAAGAGAACATTAATGATATAGGATAAGGTGATATTACTAGGACTTGAGAAGGATATTGAATTTATGTTTATTATCTGTCGTTGTGTTTAAGTTCGCCATTATATTGAATGAAATTAAGGATATGTTTAGAGTAAAGAATTGGTATAATATAAAGAGATTGTGAAAGATATGAATATTATCTTGTGTAGTCTGACAGAGCTACGGAGTCTTAGATTGAATGTGATAATAGTACATGACTAATGTTTTAGCAGAGGTTAATATAATTCTTACTTTAGGAAGCTACTGTATAATGTTTTATAAGTGTAATAGTAGTGCTTGAATTTTATATATCTTGTCTGAGGCTCCCTTATGATGGGATTTAATTTAGTGTTATTATGTGTAACAATCTTTGAGTATAATAAACCTTGCTTTTGGTTCTAACAAAGACTCTGTGATTTCTGGAATCCGATGCACCGCTTATAAAGTATTAATATGAACCTATGCGGGATATTTGAAAAAAGTAAATTTTGGTCACGTCTGCAGAGTTAATTGGTATCACTAAGTACTGTCCTGAGATTACCTCTTGGTTGTTAATATTAATTAATCTAATAGCGCTAAGTGGCGCAGCGAAACAAATAAATTTCTTGGCGTTTTAAGAGGGGTAAATCTCGGACACTCTGGTACTGCCTCGATCTCGAGGAAATTCCATTGTCCATCAGAGGTACCACGTGTTACCTGATAGAGTGTATCAAGGAGATATAGTAAAAGGTTAAAGTAGTTGTATTTGAGAAGAAAGGTTACAACATAAACCGCGCAGCAGATAGGATATAAAATAGTTGTACAAAATAAAATTAAGATAAAAGAAAAAACCATTACAACAATATATAGTGAATGTTGATATGACAGTTTCAGGTGTTGGGGAATTCGGTTGAAGAGAATTAGCATTTCAACTCAACACTTGTTGGTTGCCTATGTCTTTGGGTCGTGTGATCTTTTGTTAATACCACACCAATCATATCCACGTCTTCATAGCTGCTCTTTCGTGTAAAAATTTAAATTTGTACGCAATGTTCCCTTTAATTTTTTGCTGTGAGTGTGTGCAGAAATTTGCGTTTGTGCAAAATTTGCCTCCTTTTGAAAAGTATGTGCACACCCATACGAGTCACCATACTGATCATTTAAGCAAAAAAGTTAAAACATTTCACTCTTTACCTTCTGGTGTCAATGGGATGTCAGCCAGGTCACTCCAACTCCCCACCGTGTTCCCACACACGGCAATAGCCTCCCCAGTAAACAGTCGGAAATCACGATTCACAAGCCTTGGGCAGGACTCAATCCGGGCACTTCGCACATGCGAGGCTAACTCGATACTGACTGTACTAGATAGGATTCTAAGTGTGTGTATTATTACCATCACCAAGTAAGTTGTGTGACATCAATCACAGAGCTAACATAAATATTTTATATGTATTTAATATTGATCTGATTAGAAGTAAGAAATAAAGTAAAAAAAAAAAAAAAAGATAACACTAGTGACTGATTGCCTTTAATTAAATTTTCTAACTTTGCAAATAACTCTAAACATACATAATGAAATATTCCCATTACTAATTCTCACCTTGTTAAACATTCATAATAAGTCCGTTACTAATTCTCATCTTGTTTAGTTCTAGTTTCTATCTCTTTATTTTTTCTCTCTTCTGTCTTTGGCATTCACCCACTCTTTATACACACTATCTAAATTAATTGAATTTCCATATAATTTGTAACTTTTCACTCTCATTAGCATAACCAAATGACATTCTCCTAAACGGTTTCTAAGTTGGTTTTTTATTTGATTCATTAGACTAAAACCTTGCTCACAGTCTGCACTAGATGCAAGGAAGGTTCCTCCAATATCCATCAACTTTGCCAAATCACAAAACTGCTCATTTTGAAGAGCAAATACAACCATTTGTGTAAAATTTCAAATTTTGCATTTAATTTTTTCTTGTACAGAAAATTTGAAATCATTAAACTGACCAATTATTTCTGTAGTATCATCCAGAAAATCATGATATTTAAGACAAAGGACATTATCATGTTCACTACCAAATGAGAAATCACAATGTGAAATAGAGGAGATATCAAGCACTGACCATTCTTGTATCTCATCTCAGGAAATCTGTTCTCTAAATGTGCACATAAACAATTTATAAAATTTAACAGGGGCCTAGTATCTACTGGTTCAGTCTCTTCTTGTTTAAGTAAAGCATTTACTCTGTCACTCCAGCAAATGTCACCTTCTAAATACTGATTCCTGATTTTGTTAATCTTCCCTCTGGCAAAATGATGACTGTCTAGTGGTGTAAGGTTACTCCTTTGTAAGATTTTGCACAGGGAAGCCATTTCTTCAAAAACATCACTTAAAACATTAACTGCTACTTTGAATGTCACGTTAGTTAATTTATTGTGACAATAATTAACCACGGGATCATTTGATTTGTCTTTTTCAAAATATGTGATCAGTCCCTTATTACCTGTAATGCAAAATGTCTGGATAGCCACTGCACTTCATTGAATGGTCTGAAGGCAATAACTTCATTTTCAGATGCCTCGACAATTTCTTTAAATTTATGTCTTTTCACTGTGGAACAAGAAAAGAGTGTGTACACTGTTCTCATTAATGTATCAATATCTCTGATTAGTTTAATTTCCGTATCACAGATCCTCACAATGAGCTACACAGTGTTACTGGACAATATGTGAAACTTCTAATTTTAGTTTTGCAGCGACACCATTAACTTTGCCCAGCATCACTGCTGTTCCATCAGAGGTAAACATCACCATTTTTTGGAGATCAATCAAGTTTCTTTTCTTGATAAAACTGTTTAATAGCTAACACAATGGAGGAAGCATCACATGCCTGCAACTGCATTATTCTGCCAAAGTATGTTTTATATTCATTACAATCTTTAGGTCTAAACTTAAAATAGAGAATGAGACATTTGTTAACAGTTATATCAGTGCTTTCATCAATGGTTAAAGTATGGAAATTTGCAGATGCAATTTGCTCGAACATGTCATTTTCAACAATTAAATTGATTGTTTCCAGAAACTCAAACGCATAATTTTTGATCAGCTGCCTGGGAGTTGAACATACTTTTCCATATGTTCATTAATATGTTGAACTGAAAGTAATGAGTTATTCATCTTAACAACTAATAAGACACTGTCAATAAGAACTTTAATCTGCTCTGGGTTTGATCGTTTTCTCTCTCTCTCGGTCATCTGAACTTTCATGTAGTATACGCAGTATCCCTGTAGCTGGCAATGAACAATTTTGTTGCCTAAGTTCAAACTTCTTTCTATTAGCAAAATCCCCAGCAACCTTTGCATCACGACAATAAATACAAACAACACCAATTGTAGCATCATACATAAATATTTCACGCAGCTGAATGTTTATCAACTCACGAGCTTTTGGCGTAGCAGTTTTCACTATTTCATCCAGCCATTCACTTTTAAAGCAGCTAACAGTTCGTTTTTGCTTCACACTTTTTGCTTCCTTTGAATTTGACATGGTGCATCAGTTTTTTGCAATTTTGTTATTTGAAGAATGTTTTTTATTGTTTTTATAAATTTACAAATGTACACTATTCACTGAATAACTTGGCAAGGCAAAAGCCGAACCAACACTAGACATTGCCGAGGGCAACACCAGAGCTAAAAGATGTGCCTAAAGGCTAGATTTAATTAACTTGGTTGTATCTCAATGCGTGTACACGAATGTTATTATTTAGGCTACTATTTTAAAATTCCTTTTAAAAATTAGAGAATTTTGAAATGCTACAATATTTTTCATTGTACTCTAATTTAAGTTTTTAAAAGTGTTTAATTATTTTTATTAAAATTCTGAAACCATTGTTTTAATTCGTCATGATCTTGAACTAATTTGATCAGGCCTGAGATGTAAACAAACTGCGCGGCATTCTATATGCTACTTAAAAATTACACATTTAAGCCACACCCCTTTCACTTTGGCATCAAATTGCTAGCTTCAAATTATGTTACTGTTAATAATTTATAAGTTTTGTGCAACTTTGAGAATGTAATAAAAAATGCGAGGTTATAGGCTTGAGCATTGCCGAGTTACCGTATTTTTTAAAGAATTTATATGTTAATGTTTAGGTGGAATTTCTTTAATTAATAAATTTTAATTTTGTCTTGAAAATCTAGTGTGCACATATTTTTTGCTTTGTGCGCTAGTTGTAAAACGTGTGCATGTGCACAGCTTAGAGGGGACATTGCTTGTATGTATTGTAATAATTTTTTTTAAAAAGTTGAATAATTTATAAGCGTATAAAAGGATATGACCTGTAAATCGTTAATGTGCCAGCAAAATTCTCAGACATGCCACCTCTGGCACGCGTGCCATAGGTTCGCCATCTATGACCTAGGAGAATACCAAAGTTCTTGGTGGATTGATATAATAAGAAGCATCTTATTATGAACTGAAACAACTGAAATATTAGTTTGGACAATATTGGAGTCCTGACAGATGAGGTTAATTTGGAGGGAAATTTTTCAAAGCAAGTTTTTAATGATGTAAACTTTTCAAGGCACAGCAAATATTTCTTGCCCACCTGCATGTGTGGCAAGTAGATTTTGCTAGCTGGCAATTAGCTGCAGACTGACAAAATAGAATATCTTTTTATTCAATAAGAAATAACTTCTCCAACAATGGTACAGCACCACTAATAATTTTATTGATATTCTATTGACTTATTGGGTCATATCATTATGAAATAGAGGTCTTAGGCAAGTACTTTTTTTTTTGTGTGGCAAGCAACGTTGTCAATAATGTCAAACCCTGATCATCATAGTATTCTGTACACCCCATGAAGTTACATACAGGAATACAATAATGTTGATGCTTTTGGAGAAAGATAACACAAGAAGTCTAATCTTTTATTATTCTGTAATTTAAAATGTGGATTAAGAAATATTTTTTATTTTATACTTTTAAACAATTCTAACTTGAAGTTATAAAATTAATTTAATGACAAAATTGTTAATGATCAGTGATTTTTCTCTTTTAGGATCACACCATGGAAAGCATGCAGCAGATGGTTAATTCTCTTACCCTTCAGGCACGACAGTTGGCTTTCAATGCAAATTATCTTTCGCCTTTTGCAATAAGAGCTAGAGAGTATGGTATTGATGCCTTAGGTAAGCTACTTAGTGAACTAAACCTAGTTTGCTTTGGTAAAATTAATAACTAATGACCTATTTAAATAATTTTATTAATTATTTTGCCACGAAGTGTAATACAAATATGAGCGAGCTAATTGGTGCTATATATATGGCAGCATTTCTCAACCTTTCTAAGCCCAAGGACGAGTAAAATGTCTACAACAATTCTATGGACCACTAAGTTACAGAGCGCGTAGCTGGGGAGAGGGGGAGTGATCCGTCCCGGGCGGCACTTTTTTGGCGTTAAGAAATCTTGCCATAGCAAATGAGTGATGAAATAGACTTCGACAACGTCATTGACGATTTTGCGAACAGAAAAACAAGAAAAATAATATTTTAGGATGTTAGAAATAAAGTTTTACTTCAAAAATAAATATAGTGTTTTTTATTTATTTCCCTATACGTCGTTTTGACTTTTTGTAATTTTTTAAAAATCTATATGGAAATTACCAACATTTCAGAAAAGCTGTGCCATTTAATTGGAAGTAAATGATTAAAAGTGCATCATAATTGAACAAAGTTTTAATTTTTATTAAACATATAAATAACATGATATAATTATGTTACTACTTACTTTTAATAAGATAGTTGAGCTTCTCGGCCCTTGCAGAGTTGCTGGTTATCTGGATCAATATTGATCAACTTCTGTCGAAGATCGTCACACACTAAGACGATTTCTGTATTTTGTTTTTATTTGAAGGAGTGGTGAAAATCCTTTCTCACAAAGATAGGTTGTAGAAAACTGCATGACAATTTTCAGTGCTGCTTCAGATAATTCGGGAAATTCACTTCTCACTGAAGGCAGGCTCCAACATCAAGCCAAACCAAGATCACGGAATTGCATTTTAAGTCCACTGTCACTTGAAAGCTCAATTAACTGTTCTTTTTTCGATAACGAAAGGTCGTTCTCGTGACTGCAAGCCTGAAATGGATCGCGAACCCACAGAAATTTCTTATAAAAGTTATTCAGAGAATATGTTTCAAAATTCTGTTTCATATTTTTGAGGTGGTCACAAACCCTTTCCAGAAACTCAGAATCAACAAAAATATCATTTTACACCAAAAAGGATTCCAATGTTGTAAAAGGTGCAAATTATCTGTCTTTTACGTAATTAATTCATAAAACCAGTTTTTTCTCGAATGCCTTTATTTTGTCGTAGGCATCAAGAATTGTTAAAGAATTTCCCTGAAGGGAGAAATTTACTTCATTTAATTTCTTAAAAATGTCTGAAAGATAGGATAGTGTTGATAACCATGCTTCGTCAACAAGGAGTGATGCAAAATCAGAATTACGTTCATTTCCAAATAATAAAACTTCATGCCTTAATTGAAATAACCTTCTTAGTACTTTGCCCCTGGAAAGCCAGCGAATTTCAGAATGAAGCAAAAGTTGTATATAACCTGTTATTTAATGGTCGAGCTTTAATAAAATTAACTAGCTTTACAGCGTTGTATAGCACAGTTTTAAATTTTGGTGGCATTCCTTTGGAGCAGGGATGTAGTTGGGCCAGGGCGACGGCCTGGTACTTTTTTAAAACTATAAAAATTTTTAAATTCATTATAATTAATTATATATGAGACTTATAATGCATTTCCAGCTTTCGGTCAAAAAATAGTAGCTTGCTGCTCTTGTTATTTTCGTTTCTGAAAATAAGGCAATCTTTGTGCTATGTGGCTGTCACAATACTACTACTACTAATAATAATAATGATGCTGCACTTCATGCTCTGGATTTTTGTTTCTAAGGTAGAGCCCTGGCACTATTTCTTTTAGGACTACACCCTTGCTTTGGGGGCTAATGCTTCCCTATGTATGAAACAATGTACCCAGAGCTACTTCTTTGACCATAGAAACAACCCCACTATGCCTGCCTATAAGGGCACGAGCTCAATCTGAACAGAAGCCTATACATTTTTCCCACTGGATCCCTTTGTGTATCATGTAATTATTGAGAGTGTGAAATATTTCTTCTCCAGTTGTTCGGGATGGCAAAGTTCTACAAAACAGAATATCATCATGAATGTTGTTATCATGCGCATATCGTACGTAGCATATTAATTTCGCATCATTTGTAACATCAGTAGTCTTGTCTATTTGTAACGCATAATACGGGCTCTTCTTAACTCTTTCGATTAACTGAGATTCTATGCCATATCATTAATTCTCTGCGACTGACAGCCTCATTTGAAAGAGGAATCAAATCAACATCTTTTAGTAACTTGTTGCCAAACATAGTTTTTACCACATCTTTTATAGCTGGAAGTAGCAAATTTTCCCTGATAGAATGAGGTTTCTCTGTTTTCGCTCTGTGCAAGCTTAAGAGATGGGATGCTTCCAGTGCCTTGCTATTAATGGGACCCATTGCCGAAACTATATTTTTCCCATGATTTAATATCCCTAAGCATCGCTGAAAAAATTCAATTGGCTCATTTTTCACATCACAATGTTTAGTTTCTAAATGTAGGTTTTGTAGGTTTCATGCACTTGTTCGACAACACTTCGTAACACAAAACGCATTGAGGTCTCCATTCACTTTCATCTCCATACCAAGTAAACCTGAATTCCAAATATGAAGTATTATATTTCCTACTGTATTTTTTCTTTGAACTGCTTGTTTCATCTACTTTAATAGTATCAGATTTACTCACTGTTACAACACATGTATCACAATTAGGGTGAGCATCGCCTGTTTTTTCATTTGCTCTTCTTTTCAAAGTCCTAGTTCTAAGCTACTTTTCCATTATTAAAAAAGTTTCCAAAAAATATATAAATACTAGGATTAACTCAGACACACATTGTCCAAGTATCAATTAGCACTTCTGAAGATATACTGAGCCTTGGTTGAAGGAGGGGGAAACCTTCAATAATAAAAATCAATAAACAACAATCAGTTGATTGAAATGTAGATAACACATGTTCACTTCAAATGTGACAAGCAAGGGAAAGCGGAAGCAATAAAACTATATTGTTGTTCACTTCATCCCTCTTATTATTCGTCATTCTGCCTCTACAAATTACTGTAGTGCCAGAATGACGAGTAATAAAAGAGGGGTGAAGTGAACAACAATATAGTTTTATTTCTTACGCCTTTGAACATTCTGACGCTATTTGTTGGATTTTTTAAGTTTCCATTCGATTTCAATAATTTTTACTTATTGAATTTTAATTTGTTTTGTTTGGATAATTAAAAAAATATATATTTATTTATAATGAATGTTTATTTTTTTGATCATCTAACTAGAGTAATTATTTGGACAATAGAACAAGTGTTAACTAAAATATTTATTAAACCTACTAGTTTCACCAAACTTTAGCTGTTGGCATCTTCAGGGTACAAGCACTTAGGTTAAAAAAACATCACACAAATATGAATAACTAAAATTCTAACGATTATAGTTGCAAACTGAAATAGCATTGAACGTGAGTGATATACGTATCGCTTGTACATGATTAACTAGTTGTTGCTAAGGAACGTTCTGTAGGTTGCATTAAAGTTCATTTCTCGTGTGGTAAGAGATCTAATTAGGGTTTTCCATATCTCTGAGGGTATTAAACCTTGACTCCTATTAAGGTTATCAGAAGAGCGAGCGACTGTAGCTTCTTTAAACATTCGGGAGTGGTAGTCTTCTTCTATGTAAGGGGAACAGCTTTTGTCCCACTCAATGACATGGTTAGTTATAGAAAAATGAGATGGCAGGCCTGATATGTCTTCTCTGTTGTTTTTGACGTAACCAATGTGGTCCTTCGGTCTAATTTTGATGCTTCTTGATGTCTGCCCGATGTAACTTGAACCACATGAGCATGGAATATTGTAAATTCCAGCATATTTATAGAAAGGATGGTTATCTTTTGGAGATCTTAGTAGTTTACGGATTGTTTCTATAGGTTTGAATGTCACTCTTATTTTGTGTGGTTTGAGGACACTAGCGAGCTTGTTGGAGATGCCACTCACATACGGAATCACGATAGTTTTGATATATTGAGTATCCTCTCGCTCTCAGATATGTGGATGACATCTTCATTGTATGGAACCACAAAAAGGATGACCTACTTGACTTCCTCAATAAGATCAACTCCTTTCATCATTCTATTAAATTTACTATACGTGTGTAGAGGCTTAAGTGCTGTGAGGACATCATGTTGGAGGCTTAATGGATTTTTTACAACACTCAAAAAGAATTAAAATAGAATTTAATACTTCCTATATTTCGTCTTAGTCACTAGGACATCTACGGGGATTACAAAAACAGTTAATGTATTTATATTAACTGTTTTTGTAATCCCCGTTAATGTATTTATATTAACTGTTTTTGTAATTAACTCTCTTTCTTGAATTTGCTGTGGTGGAGCATGGTGGTTTTCTTCCATGATACCCTGTGGGTGGTGTCCAAAACATGGTCAGCCAAGCCTGAATGGCCATAGTTGTGTTTGAAGATGTAAGACTTGTGTTCCTCTAGATGGATGGATGCTGATCTGCCTGTCTGTCCAAAGTACGCCAGCTTACAGGAACAGGGTACTTTGTAAACTGCAGGCAGAGAGAGAGAGAGAGAGAGGAGGAAGCTGATCTTTCGTAGAACGGATAAGGGTAGCAAGTTTGCGGTGGGGCTTATATGCTGTGTGTAGGTTGTACTGTTTTAGTATCTTGGCTATTTTTTCGGATGTGCCACGGATGTAGGGTATGGTGATGGCATTCTTAAAATTTTGTTGACGAGAAGGACTGGGAATGGGGGAGGAGTTGATTATTTTTTTGATACTGTGATCACTGTAGCCATTGGAGAGGAAAGTGCTGTGTATGTGGTTAAGCTCAGTAGTGAGGGCGGTTCTACTGGAACAAAGATTGTGGGCTCTCTTGGTAAGAGTTTTAATAATGCCATATTGTTGAGAGGGGTGGTGGTGGGAGAGTTTGTGAATGTATCTGCCTGTGTGTGTGGGTTTTCTGTATACGGTGAAGGTAAGTGTATCATTAGGCAGGCGTGTGACTAAGGTGTCTAGGAAGGGTAAACAATTGTTCTTTTCCTTTTCCATAGTGAACTGGATTCTTGGATGTAGACTATTGAGATGACTGAGGAAGGAGTCTAATGTGTCTGGGCCATGAGGCCAAATACAGAACACATCATCTACATATCTTAGCCAGATAGAAGGTTCGAGTGGGGCTGAATCTATGGCTCATTTTTCGAAATCTTCCATATAGAAATTGGTAAGGGGGGGATGAGAGGGGGGAAACCATGGCAGTTCCCTCTATCAACAAATTGCTAAGAGCTATCAACCTGATGGTATGCAACATGCAGCTTAATTCTACCTCTCACACTGATTGAAGAAACTGAGATGTATGAGGAGGAATTCAGCAATAGGATCTGGCTGTATAATTTGAGTCTCAGCAGAGGGAAGATTCCACAGAGGTGGAAAGAATGTATGATAATTGCTTTGCACAAGGGAAAGGTAGTATAAAAACGGAATCTAACTATTGACCTATCACTAACTCTGGAGTGGTGGTGGTGAATATTTTTGAAAAAATGGTAAGAGCTTCCACACGGAAATAGATTGGCCAAGAATCTATACTTTGCAATAAACAGCATGGGTTTACTAAAGAAAGGTCATGGTTGAGCAGCTTGCTCACATTTTATAATAGTATTACAGTTGAATTGGATAAGAGGAATGGAAATGAGACTTTTGGATTTTGCTAGGGCTTTACACAGGATATGGGAATGGATTATACACTATTAGCTTAGATAAAAGGATGGCTGATTGACAGATATCAAAAAGGTAGTGTATTGGTGGGGGGGGACAATTCTTCAAAAGTATAAGCTGACCTTTGGTGTACCCCAGTATTAATCCTTAGTCCATTGTTATACAGTGTATATTAATGATTAAAGTCTTTATTATGGGAGGATTTGACAGGAGACATACAGCTGTTTGCTGATAATGTTAAAATAGGCAAAGTAATCAGACATGTGATTGACATGCAGCATTTGCAGAATGATTTGGCTGGAAATGTGGGCCATGTGAAAAATAACTCAGTTCAATGGCAGTAAAAGTTACATACTTTGCTGCCTTCTAAAAAGGGGTGAGAGTTGGATTTATTATTCATAGAGTAACGTGTTATTGGGAGTCTTGCCTTTTTATTATTATTATTTATATAGGTACTCCATGGAGCCAAAAGACTCATTGCAAGAGACCCATGTTATCCATTAACACAGTGTTTCTCAAAGTGTGGTACGCGCATCCCCGGGGATACACGAAAGGTCTTCAGGAAATATATGGCAATTTTTGGCTATGCATCATTAACGCATGGAATCATTATTAAGAAAAAAGGAATTGTTTTAAACGTATATCTTTCTCAATAAATTATATATTATGTATGAATTCTCTTACTCAAAGTGCGAGTTACTATCGCCAAAACATGAACGTCATGGCGATAGTAACTCACTCCCTGCGGTAAACAACATACCCTCCCTAACAGCATCACTATACTGAAGACACAAGAAAAACAAGTATTAATAGTTTTATTGTATCACTGAATAAGGTACAGAGACATCTGCAATCTGTGTAATATATTTCTCAACAAATAGTGCAATTAAAGACAACACTGGGATAAAAACAGCACTAACCAATGAATCACATCTCCCCCTCCAACAGAAACTGCTGTATAGACTCAAGCAAAATCCTATGTTGCACTGGCAACATAGGATTTTGCTTGACACCACTCCGTCATGAACGTGTTAAAGCTAAGAAATATACAGGGTGTTCGGGATAAATTTGACAGTTTCGTAAGGAAAAAGAAAATCTTCTTTGTATCTATTAAATTTAATGAATTGACAAAAAAACATTACAGGCAGAGTTAATTACAATACTATCAACAAGATTTACTCAAATTAACCACCATTAGCATCGATCACAGCTTCAATTCTGCTTCGGAACCTCGAACAAGCTGATGCTACAGTCTCCCTGGGAAGGGCCGCAAAAACTGTTTTAATTTTATCCATTAACTGGGCTTTTGTATTACTGGAAGTGCGATTGGTGTCTTTTTCAACTGCGCCCCATACAAAATAATCCATGGGGTTAAGGTCTGGGGAGTTTGGAGGCCAAACATTTGGACTGGTGAAGTCGTAGAAATTTTCAGACAACCATTTTTGACTTTTCCCAGAGGTGTGGCAAGGGGCCGAATCCTGCTGCCATACATACGGCCTACCATTGGCTACCCTTGTTATCCAGGGCTTGACTACAGTTAGCAACTCCACGAACAAAGCCCGAATTCCAATGCCAGGGTTCTTCAACACCTGTTCCTGCAGATTTGCGAGGAATTCTGCTGTACGAACGCAATCAGATCGTCTGCTAGGGATCTTTCTTCTTGCTACATCCTCGTAGTCACCATTGCAAGTCTCTAGTTCATGCCTGATTGTTTTTACTGTATTCAGGGAGCATTGGGCAGCAGTCGTAATATCCTTATTTTGATGGCGGGCACGAATCATCATGATACAAGTTATTCTCTTCCATGATTCAGGTGGGTTCCAGCTATCCATCCTTTCTGACATCTTGTATATGAATGAAGAAGGGTCCAAACTTTTAAATGAAGAGAAGTGTGTATTAATACATGTAACTTACGGAAAAATATAATTAATTATAAATATGTCAAATTTATCCCGAACACCCTGTATATATAGTGAATGTGTTTCAGATATTATAGAATTCCGTTGAAGAGAATTAGCATTCAACTAAACCGTTGGCTTGCCTTTGTCTTTGCTTTGCATGATCTTTTGTTAATACCGCACCAATCATATGTACTTCTTCATAGCTGCTGTATGTCTACTGGCCTACCATTGCTCTGTTTTGTGCTCTGCTTTTACTTCTCATTAGTCATTTGTGAAGGATTGTTCATTACATATCCCAAGTCTTGTAAATTACTAGTAATTTTTTCTTGAAATAATGGGAAAGAAGATGACCTATTTGGGTAGATGGCTTTGACGATGCACACAAGGAAACTGTTCTCGATGCCAAAAGTAGTGATAGCCAATAGGAGCTTCTTAGTAAGTCACTCCATTTTCAGTTTTTTTCTAAAAACTCTAGTTCCCGAAAATCCCCACATATATCTCCCATCACGATTTTTTAGCTTTAATTTTGGGAAAAAAGTGAGAGTTATATTCGAGTAAATACAGTAATTTTTTTAGCTATCAAATTCTTAAGTATGGATCATTGGTTAAAGACTGGATTTATAAAACACACAAAAAAAGAGCAATATAGCAAATACAAGTAACTGTAAGCAACAAGAAAACGTTGATATTGTATCTGGATCAAATGAAATTGAGAAGGGTGTGTCATCTGACATCTCTAGAGAACCAACTAGGAAGAAGATGAAAAATCTTTGTAAGTATGATATAAATTACTTGAAATGTGGATTTTCATGGATGGGAAATGAAGATTTGGAATGGGTTAATATTTAACCTATTCCAAATTTTGTTCTATTAAAAATAATTTTTTTTTTTTTTGTTTACATGAACATAGAAATTCAAATAAAATAGACATGTACAATGAAATATAGTTTATTTATTTATTATTTTGATAAGAGGATACTTGGTAATAATGAACATTTAAGAAGGGGTATGCAGATTTCTGAAGTTTGAGAAACACTGCATTAACACAATACATACAGCTTAAATTTATTCACTGTTGGATGCTCACAATGACCTGACAATCCATTCCACTCATTCACCACTCTCTAAGCAAGAATCTGGTCTGCACTCCTTTAATAACCACATTCTTAGACAACTTCCAAGTGTGACCCCTTGTTTTCCCTCGACTCCCCATATATTGAAAAATTTCTTAATCTCTTTAGTAACTTACAAGTTTCTATCATATCCTCTCTGCTCTACATGTCAGCTAAACTTTGCAACCACACACCTTCAGCCTATCCTCATAGGGAACATTTCACAGACCTATCACCAGCTTGCTCACTCGTCTCTGTATCCTCTCCTCCTCCACCTGGTCTCCTAGAAATCAGGTGATCAAATTTGTGCACAGTAGTCAAATGTGGCCAAATCATAGCCTTATGAAGAGGGATAATAACCTCTGTATATTTACGAATCTTTGTCCCCATTACCTCAAGATCCTTAGCCTCATCAGTTTCCCGTAAACTAGTACCATCGATATGATACGAAGTGTGTAATCTTTTCATCTCAAAGTACATTATCTTATATTTTACAACAATGAATTGACAACCATCATCCTTTGCCCACACTGGTAGTTTATTTAAATCATCCTGTAAGATATCTACATCATCTTTAACAACTATTGACCTGAGTTTTGCATCATCAGCAAACTCAATATACCCCCTTAAATCTTCTATATCATTAACACGTTCGCTGCCACGCTACTTCGTCATAGTCTGCTCCCGTACGCCGAGCAATTTCACTTCTTCAAGGTCAGTACGGTAATCTTGTTGCCGGCATTTTCACTTCTTCAAGGTCAGTACAGTAATCTCGTTGCCAGCAGTAAGCGTCATATGAGTATACTCGTAGCTGGTTTACCAACTACGAGTATACTCGTAGCTGGCAGCGAACATGTTAACCACCTTACCGGCCATTATGGATGAAATACGCATCAAATAAGCTTCATATCCATCATATATTTCAATGTAATATCAATGGTATTATAATTTTAATATGCACCTCGCATCCATGATAACCTTGATGTCTTGGGCAGTAGCATGGTTAATGTACAAATTTAAGAGTAGTGGTCCTAGTACAGAGTGCTGGGATACTCCATTTGTCACCCTCATTTGTCTTAATTTCACTGCCATCATCACCCTATGATGTCTATCAGCCCCCCCCCCCCATCCATGCCACCAATCTCATATCCTTTCTCATTTGCTCCATCTTTTATAATAATTTTCCATGTTGTATTCTGTTAAATGCCTTTGCAAAGTCCAGCAGTATCATAGTATAGAAATTTCTTTTATCCAATTCTGCTGTCACATTATTATAAAATGTGAATGAATTACTGAGACAGGACCTACCTTTTACAAAGCCATGCTGTCCCCTATAAAATATCATATTCCTATCCACCCGTTCTTGAATTTTACTTTTAACCAACTTTTCCAATAACCACTCCAGGGATACTAATTGGTCTGTAATTTGCTACTTCTCTTGGAGTCACTTTTATGTAATGGAACTATCTTACCCCCTCTCTCTCCACTCCATTGGAACCTTACCAGAGCTGAGATTTAGATTAAACAACTTTGTCAGAGGCACTGCCAGTTCACTTGCACATTTTTATAGCATATGAGCTGACATACCATCCAGGCCCATTGCTATATTCACATTGATATTTTTCAGTATACTGAGCACCTCCAGATCTACTTCAGTTCTCACATCAGTAACTGGAAAATCACCAATTGGATGATATACACTTGCAAAGTGATCACTTAGTAACTGAACTATTTCTTCTGCTTCTGTCACTGTCTTATCATCAGCACTAAAGTTATCTTTCCATAATCATTCTTTCTCTTACTTGCTACATAGTGAAAAAACTCTTGGAATTACTTTGGCCTGCTTAGCTAATTTTCTCTCTAAACCTGATTGTCTTCTTTATCATACTTGTTAACCTTTTTGCTCATACTTTATATTACTCATGAGCATGCTTGATGATCACCTTTTTGTGTATATTCCTTCCACAATGCTTTATTTTTTTACAGTTCCTGCTTTATATTGCTGCTCATCTACTTAATCCTTACTCAGTTTTTCCTCCTGACCCTAGGTATGCAGTCTGATACTGCCTTGCTCAAACATTCCCTGACTGTTTCCCATGCACTAATGGCATTCATTTCATGTAGCTTCATGTGCTATGCCGATGCTCTAGCCTCCTAAGTTGTCGTAATCGCCAGATATGTAGTTACACATAAACCCCTTCTTGAATGAAAATTCCACATGTTGAGACACCTCCAAGGACAAGACTGTATGGCCACTTTCCCTGATCAGAGAGAGAGTTGCTAGTGCAGGTATAGATATCTTCTGATGCAATTACCAGATCTAACACACTCAAACCTCTGGTCCCTTCCATCACATGCTATGTTGTTTCAGGTAATTACCTCTTAGTAACTGTATAAATTCCATTTTCATGTTGCTATGCAACCTTTTCTTCTTTCAGTCTATATCGCCATAGTTGAAGTCTACCATGAATTGCTTGGCCTACACTCGCTTTGTAATCTGTCGATGGATGTCATCCACATCTTCTTCTGGACGATTCCCCCCCCCCCCCCCCAGGTCGATAGCAGCAATAAACAATATATTTTGTCCCATTAGCCTCTATTGCATACCAGACAGCCTCAAATTAACCATTTCTCTACAATCTTCTGTTTTTGTTGGTTGAAAATTTTCAGCTATCATTAATAATACCCTTCCTCCTGTCCCATTTCCTATATCTTCTCTGAAAAGACAATATCCGTTACATTATATCTCTGTAACTATCGTTCTCTGACAACCAGTTCTCTCCGATGCTAATAATTTTTGGCCAATTAAGCTGACCAGTGACAAAAACTCCACTCCTTTATTTCGGATACTTGGGAGGTGGTGAGTGCCATTAGTGTTAGTGAATTCAAGAAAAGGTATGAGCTGTTGGTATGTATGATTTATTGATGAGCCCCTGACTTCTTGCAGGTCTCTGGTAATAATAATATATGTTGTCATAAAAAGATAATATTTGAAGTTAAAAAAAATTGCTGAAACATGGGGTCATCTTATATGCATCATCATCATCATCATCAAATTCCTGCCATGTACCCTCAAGGGGTGGACAGGATATGACAGTACTACATGAAAAAATTACATCATTACTAACTTCCTATCTACAATTTTCCTCCAAATCAGTCTGTTACTTGTCAAGACTCCAACATTATCAGATCTTATATTTCTATCGTCTAAGGCACTTTGTACCATATCAATCCACCTATATCTTGGTCTTCCTCTGGGTCGTTTTCCTGCCAATCTGGCAGAGAACACTTGTTTTGCCAATCTTTCCTCTCCCATTCTATTTAAGTGACCATACCATCTGAGATTAGCTCTGCTAACGCATTGCTGGATGCTGACAATGTCAAGTTCTTTCCTAATATCCTCATTTTTAATATGATATTGCCATTGATGCCATCTGTTCACGCCTCTAATCTTTCTCAGGACTCTCATATCTGCGGTCTCTAGTCTTTGGTCAAGTGTTTTACTTCTGACCCAGCTCTCAGATCCATAAGTTAAAATTGGTTTGAACACAGTCTTGTATACAGCTAATTTAGTGTTCCGACTAATTTCTTTCTTATTCCATATGAATTTATTCAATTGACTTCCCACGATACCAGCTTTGCTGATTCTGTTGTCTATTTCTATATTTAGTTTACCATCTTCAGTAAGAATTGTGCCTAAGTAGCTGAAATGTTTTACTTGTTCCACAGGTTCTCCATTCACAACACAGTTGACATTTTCAATGATTCTGCCTATTTTCATTGTCTTTGTCTTTTTATTGCTGACCTTCATACCATATCTATTACAACAGCTATTCAATTTAGTCAGAGAATCTTGCAGACTTGTAGCGGATTTATTTAGAAGTATAACATCATCCGCATAAAGCAAAGAGCTGACATTAACATCTCCAATTTTGATATCAGGTTTAATACCACATTCCTTCATACTGTGATCCATATAGATAATGAATAACAGAGGGGATAATGTACATCCTTGTCTCACACCAGATTTAACATTAAACCATCTTCCTGTACTTCTTTCAATTCTAACTGCTGACTCACAACTCAAAGACTAAGTATTGCTTGATATAACGCCCAATTGACACCATATAACTGCAGCGTATTGAATAGCTTCTCTCTTGGCACCTTGTCATATGCCTTTTCCAAATCGACAAAACTTAAATACAGATCTTTGTTATATTCCCATGCTTTCTCGACTATTTGTCGTAAAGTGAAGATCTGATCCTGACAGCCTCTATTTGGCCTGAATCCAGCTTGTTCTTCACCAAGCTTTTCTTCCACAATTCTTCTCAACCGTTTCTCAAGTATACTTGCATAGATCTTGCCAGGAACACTCAGTAGGGAAATACCTCTGTAATTCTCACATTCAGTTTTATTTCCCTTTTTATATATGGGTACTATGAGAGCTCTACTCCAATCATCGGGAATTCGTCCCTCTGTCCAGGCTTTCTGAACTATGCAGTGCAGCCACTGTAAGACTCTTATACCACCATACTTCAGCATTTCTGGTCGAATATCATCTACTCCTGCTGCCTTTCCACATTTCAAGCCTTTGATGGCTTTTTCTACTTCAAGTATGGATATGTATTCCTGACTGCATGCCTGGTCAGTGTTTTTTATCACTGTGCTGTCATCTCTGCTTGTTTCATTTAGCAGTTTTTCAAAGTAATTACTCCATACTTCAAGGATATCTTTTTCTCCTGTTTTCATTTCACCTTTATCATCTCTAATTCCTTTTACAGCACTCTTTCCTCCATTCCTAAGCTTCTTCAACAACCTCCAGAATATTTTGCCACCTTCTTGATATTTATTTTCTATATTCTTGCCAAAGTCCTCCCATGACTTTTGTTTAGCTAGTTTTACACACTGTTTAGCTTTCTTACATTTGTCTCTGTATTCTGTAAGAGTGAAAGCTGACTTATTTGCCAGGAACTTTTGATATGCTTTCTTCTTTTCCTTCACTGCCTCTTTAACTTCCTGTGTCCACCAGGGAGTTCTGATTTTTTTATCTTTGCACACAACCTCACCACATGCCTCTCTGGCAGAATCAATCAATGTTTCCTTCAGAGTTTGCCACTGAATCTCCAAGGTTTGATTCCTGTTCTCAAACTCTTTCATTTTCTTTTCAATAATATTTCTGTATTTTAGTCTACAGTTTACATCTGAGAGCTGCTCAACTTTTATTCGCTTTAAAACTTTCTTACATGTTATTCTTTTCAATATGAAATTCAATTTTATCCTGCTCAAGACTAAATAGTGATCACTTCCAATTTCAAATCCTCTGTACACTCTGGTGTCCTGCACCAGGGGAGAAAACATCACTATCAACAATAACATAGTCAATGAGACTTTTCTTATTCCTAGCCTCTTCTCTCCATGTGAATTTGTGCACGTTTTTATGTTGGAACATGGTGTTAGTAATAACCAGTCCATGTCCTGAGCAGAAATCCAACAGATATTTGCCATTATTATTAGCTTTGCTCTTTTCTCCAAATTTTCCGAAAATATTTTTGTATGTCTCACAATCATTTCCTACTCTACTATTTAGATCCCCAACAAGGACCAACTTTTCCTTTTTCATTGTGTCAGTTGCTTTTTCTAAAGCCTCAAAAAATTCCTCCACTTCTACCTTAGTAGAACCTTCTGTGGGACCATAGGCACAAATAAGTCTCATTGTCCAGTTCCCCATTCTCATATTTGCCCACATTACTCTACTTGAGACTGACTGCCATTCAAGAAGATTAGCCTCTGTTGTCTATTTCTAAATATAGAAATAGACAACAGAATCAGCAAAGCTGGTATCGTGGGAAGTCAATTGAATAAATTCATATGGAATAAGAAAGAAATTAGTCGGAACACTAAATTAGCTGTATACAAGACTGTGTTCAAACCAATTTTAACTTATGGATCTGAGAGCTGGGTCAGAAGTAAAACACTTGACCAAAGACTAGAGACCGCAGATATGAGAGTCCTGAGAAAGATTAGAGGCGTGAACAGATGGCATCAATGGCAATATCATATTAAAAATGAGGATATTAGGAAAGAACTTGACATTGAAATATACCATCCATTGAATACTATGGCTACTCCTTCTTTTCCTTGATTGTTATTGCCTGAATATAACATTTTGTATTGATTGCTCAGAAAGATCTCACCAGTTTTGGTCTTTTTTGTTTCAGTCACCCCTATTATGTCGATCTGGTACTTATGTAATTCCTCAGCTAGCTCCATTTCTTTGCCATTCAGGCTTCTTACGTTGATAGTACCGATCTTTAACTCTGGTGATGTTGAGTTGGGGTTTGTTTTCAGATTTGTTCCAGTAGCTGACTTTTCGCTGTTCACCCTGGTTCCCTGGCGAAAACAACGGGGGCCTTGTTTAACCGGGCGACGCCCCAGCCGGCATGAAATTTTGTCATGTTGTACCATCATTTTTTATTTTGGTTTAACCAATAAGAATACAATTTGGTCGGCTAAATCCCAAATTGCCTGCCCATCCTCGTTCGTTCAGTATCAAAGTAGATACCCAACAGGGTGCACCACGAGAAGGTGAGGATTGGACATTAGGTCAGAAGCCCTGGTCGGTTCTCCGCATTCCTTTAAAGGCTATGTGGAGGTCTCCTCTCAGTTATACAGCTTTGACCCTTAAGCACCCCCATCTTATATGCTGGATATATAAAATCTGGACCTATGAATTTGTCTATGGAAAACAATGTCAAGTAATCAGCTAGCTCCTGCAGTAATGTGCATTGTATAGGGTTATGTTAGATGTATAATACTCTGTTCTAATAAGCTTTTATAATATGTTAATTAACATATTAATATACAGTAAACCCTCGATTTAACAGACTAATAGGGGCTAAGGAGTGTCCGTTAAATCGCAAATTTTTTTAAAATAAAAATATTTGTAACATTATACTGCAATTTTATCAATATTAGCACTGTAATAACAAAAAAATTGTTTTACACACAATTTTCACACTTTTAGATAAGTTAATGTTTGACACAATTTTCACACTTTTAGATAAGTTAATGTTTGATGTTGAGGTGCTTGGTTTAGGTAATCCTGCTTTGAAAAAATTATCAAGTTTTTTTTATTTGAATTCTGCTGTTTTTTTTTTTATAATTAACTCCCTAAAATTACAAAAATGTGTGTAATAAAACTGACGCAGAAGGTCATGCCACGTGACAAAAGAACCAATTACAGTGTGATTGGTGTGATCACGTCCTAATCATTCGCCGAACGTTTTATGAGTGGTGACTCATTTATTTCGGCTAAATTACTACAGTGTTTTTCCAACATATGACCTGACAATTCATTCCACTCATTCACCACTCTCCAAGCAAGAATCTAGTCTGCACCCCTTTAATAACCACTTTTCACCAAAATTTGTTAAAAATAACGGGAAATTAATAACAAAAAATAACCTGTTAATTTAATTATAAGCAAATCTTGGTTAAAAGCATTTTAAAATTAACAGGGTGTTAATTTTCACGTGACATACAGACCGGAAATTTTGTCAGTTAAATTGAGGGTTTACTGTACTAATACATTTTGTATATAAATATATTTAATGTATTCATTAAGGTAAGTATGTAGTCTTTTCATTTAAGTCGTAATGAAACCTTGCTGGCATCACATAAACCAATAACAGAAAAATTAACTAAACTAGGAACATAAAACTTTTTTTTCATGCTTACACGGTGATCAGAATACATTTTGAAAAATTATGGAGACAACTACTGTGTTAGAGTAAAACTTTAGTTTAATATAAACCAAAATCAACACTCGATGTTTTGTCCTTCATATCAAGGTCATCATCTGGAGCATGCACAATATATACAGAGAAACAAGCTGCACTACAATTGACATGGTTTGCTCAAGTTACTGACCAACTTTTACTACATCAAAGCTAGAAGCCTATTATTATCTATTAGGTTACAAAACTAAATTGGGCTGAACATGTTTATATATATATTAAAAAAAAAAACAACTGATTATACATATAAATTTCAACCAATTGGTATGGAATAGTTTCCTAAAGTATGCTAGATACTAAGTAGGCTGAATATGTGCCATCCAAATTCTTGGAATTTTTATGCCACCATTATTGTTGAGATTAGGTTGGTTAATCAGAATTTCACAGGCTTCTTTAAATTTTCTTTCATACCAGGTTTTTGTCTGATGTAAAGAGCAGGTACTTTTCCAATCAATTTGATGTAGGGTGTTGAGCGCATGATCTGAGAGGCCTGCTTCACCATAATTGTTATATTTAATGTGTCTTTTGTGGGTTTTTTTTACGTATAGGGTGAGACCAGGTGAAACTGGACATACGATCCCTATACGTTTAAAAAAAAAAAAAAAAAAAAAAAAAAAGACACATTAAATACAACAATTTTGTATTTTTCTATATGGGAAAGAAAATAGTGAAGGGAAAGGTTTGTACAGAGGTCAATTTTTTTTTTTTTTTTAAGCAGTGTATTTATCTATTTTGCCATCTTCTTTGAGTTGATATACATTTTTAAATTTCTTTTATAATGTTGGGAGTCAGATCATCAGTGATTTTTTTGTAAGTGTTAGCATCATTAGTTTATTTAATTGCCTCATAACAATTAAATGAATTACTCCCCATGACTCTTCAAACCAACTAAATGTTCTGAGATCCAGGCCTAACTCTTCTTAATATGTCGTTTCATTAAATCACACAACAAGCTCACAGTTATCTCTGCTCCACATCCAATGATGTTTGAAAACAAAATGACCAGAACCTGCCATGTACGTAAAACAGGCTTTGTGTTACTTTTTATTCTTTTGCGTTGCTCTATAGTGCATTTAGTATTGGCTAAGGATTTTTTTTTTTTCTATTTTATATATTTTTTTACTTCTTAATTTATTTTTACATAGTCTGGAAACCCTGCTCTAGAGACCACACATGGAACCTTTTCAAGCCACTTTAGGCCTGCGATAAGCAGGATGATGGTCGATGAAATTCATCTCCCACGTAAAGACAGTCACAACCAACCATGCCTATGGTGGGATTTGAAGCTGCAGCTTGTTTTTGAAGAGTAGGTACTTTAACCACTCAGCCAACCAGGCTGGCCAAGTTCTTCCGGACTTAAGACAGTTCTATGCATCCAAATTAAGAATGGACTTTACAGCTTGCCATGTTCCTTCACATTAGTCTCTTACTCATGTAGTGACTGTATGGCTGTGTCTTTGCTTATATATTGTTTCCTGATGATGCTAATTTGATACTTTGGCAAAATTCTAGAATTAAATTACTTTATTATATAATTTATGTT
The DNA here is from genome assembly GCF_054136105.1 of Typopeltis vanoorti. Lineage (NCBI taxonomy): Eukaryota > Metazoa > Arthropoda > Arachnida > Uropygi > Thelyphonidae > Typopeltis > Typopeltis vanoorti. Next base: position 8,383,208 of record NC_143572.1, read on the forward strand.
GTCATTTCTCCTAAAATTACTATTATGAATCTACCAATGTACCAGTCATATGAAAATAATTGATGTCTCATTAATGTAAGTTGAAATATTCTATGCATTTAGTAATTTAAATATACCATCCAATTATAGAATTTCTCCAAATTATCAGTTACTTGTTTATCACGAAAATAACAGAATATTTGCTTTGGTTTCACTGGAAATCATACATATTTCATGTGCATGCCTGATACACAAACATGAAGGCATGAAATGCTGTTTGTTACATCTACCCTATGGGGCAAGTACGATGTAATACAATTTATCCCGTGCCTGATGTGACAGTCTTAAATAGATTGTAAGATAAAGTAGTTTCATGTTTGAGAAGTTAGTGTAGCTTAATGTTTATGCCCCTTCATTTTTCTGATTTTGTTTAGGTGGGAAGCCAGATGACATCACCATCCTCTTGGCATCAGTCAATCCCAGTTGGAGTGAGCAAGCAGATTTACCTTTGGTTGTAGCTCATGGAAACTGTATGGATTATGGGTGAAGTATCATTAGTTGATATGTAGGACTTAGAGGTGTTCCTATAGTCAGACAGTTTGCAGGCCCTACAAAAAATAACATAACTAGGACTGCTAGAGTGCAGATAAAAAAAATGGGGTCACTATAGACTTTCGGGTGCAAAAGATGGAGTTTGTTGTGGTTATGATTTAATCCATGACAAGTACTAGCCTATGGTTTCCCCTATTGCATATTTAAATGGAGAAAAGTACAGAAGTTGTAAATTTGTGCATAATGAACTTTCATATAATTTAATATCATGAAAAGATCCTTTGACATCATTTCTGTTTGTATTTTCTATGTTAAAATCTTGGGTAAATTGGATTATTTTCTATATGAATTTTATATTTAACTTAAAATGTAGGTTGTTTTCCTTTTATGGTTTGAAAATTGCGATTCCATATATATGTGTGTATATGCACATATGCTGTAAACTTAATTGAACCATGTTTTTAAATGAAAGTTTCACTTTTTTTTTTCCCCCATTATGTGTGAAACTATTTAATGGGAAGTACCTGTTACAGATTAAGTAATAAATGTTTTCTGTAGAAGGAAATGTATTTTGTTGTTTATCGTAAATATTTAATTGATCTCAGGATGACTAACTAATTTATACTGCATTTCCTGTAGTTCATTTCATTTTCCTGAAATCATTTCCAAATTTTCTGAGTTGAACAGTATAATTATTGAAATTAATTCCATGTCAAACATGTTTGATTTTGAAAAAGAAAAAAAAATGAATTAAACATTCATGCATATATAAATTTTTCAGTTTCCTTATGAACTTACTGAATGTTTTCATCTAAATTTAATTGTTGATAAAAAATGTTACAGTAATAATAAATTTTTAAAAAAAATTTTTGAATTGTATTTTATTTTGGGCTTTATTATTGCTGTATCATTAATTAAATTTCAAAACCAGAAAAAAAAAAAGTGCTTCCATACACAGGCTAATATATGACAAAATTCATTTACTTTTAAGTGAATTTAAGTCCTTAGTGTCACTTGTAAGATAGCACTATGTTATATAGTGAAACCTGTGGAGACATAACTAAATATTTACTTATTAAAAATCTGGTTCATGTGTGAATGTTTAGTTATTTTTTGTAAGAGAGCAGATGCACATTACTAATCTGACTGGCCTAGTTAGTAGCTTTTCTGTCAATCCCACTGTGACACACATGTGAGACTGTCACCTTTTTTCATGGGAGATCTGAAGTGGCTTGAAGAAAACCACGTTTGATGTCTATTCCAGAATTCCCAGATTAGTTCATATGTATACCATGAAAGAGTATATAGCACAGTCCAGTGCAATTAAGTTTTATTACCAGATTCCTGGTCAGTGTTATTCAACATCGATCTGTGGTTTTTCAGGTCTCCAGTAGTCACAACAGTCTAAGGTTTCCCTTGGAATTTTTTTTTTTTTTTTCCCATCGACTGCCTGAAACGTTAGCTTTCCCATTCTGTTTAACTGAAAACATCACCATAATCTAGTGTGGGATTAAACATTCCTAAATGTTAATAATGTCAATTTCTTTGTTGGTATCTTCATTTTCTATATGGTTCTGCCACAATCTCTTTTTCCTTGGAAATCTTTGCTTGTGATTCCAGTGAGGTGTTTTATTTAATCCTGGATCCAAGTAAATTTCTGTGTGAAGTATCTTCAAGCCAGGCTACATGTATATAGAAACTGATGACTTTATTTCAATTGCCTAAGCACATAATGCAAAGCACACTTGCTTCCAGAAATCTATGTTGCTGTGCATTATGGGAAAGGTCGTTACCCAGACTGGTTTCAACCTTTATTGAGGTCTTGTCAGTGAGATCCAGAGAGAGAGAGAGATGGAGATGCCAAGGTTGAATTAATGAAGAAGTCATCAAATTCCTGATATATACCCTCATGGGGTATACAGGATATGATGGTAATGATATAAATGTTTCATGTAGTACTAACTTCCTATCTATAATTTTCCTCCAAATCAGTCTGTTAAATGTCAAGACTCCAATATTATCAGGTCTTATATTTCTGTTTTCTAAGGCACTTTTTACAGCATCAATCCACCTATATCTTCGTCTTCCTCTGGGTCTTTTTCCTGAAAATTTGGCAGAGAACACTTGTTTTGCTAATCTTTCCTCACCCATTCTGTTTAAGAGACTATTACCACTTGAGATTAGCTCTGCTAATACATTCCTGGATGCTGACAATATCAAGTTCTTTCCTAATATTCTCATTTTTAATATGATATTGCCATTGATGCCATCTGTACTTGCCCCTAATCTTTCTCAGAACTCTCATATCTGCGGTGTGTAGTCTTTGGTCAAGTGTTTTACTTCTAACCCAGCTCTCAGATCCATAAGCTAAAATTGGTTTAAACACTGTCTTAAACACGGCTAATTTAGTGTTTTAGCTAATCTCTCTCTTATTCCATATAAATTTATTCAGTTGACTTCCTACTGTTGTCTTACTTTCTTAATTTCTCATCAATATACGTATTCTACAATAAGTCTTTCCTAGAGTGTCACGTGTTACTACTGAAACGCAAAGGAATTGCCTCAGGGTCGAGCCAAATCCGAGGTGTCAAAGGTTCTGAAATCTTGCCTCTCTTAAAGCTCTAGGAAAATTTATATTTTAATGCTGTGCCACCTAGAACCATTAGATTAAGAAAAGGAATTCTTAATCAACAAGTGAATTTTCAGATGTACACTAATGATCATTGGTTTGCAATCGTGACCTAAACTACAACCTATTTCCTTCCACTTAGATTCGTACTTTTTGTAAGTGGTGCATTGGCTTCTAAACTCAATCAATTGGATTTAAAGATAGCAAAAAGTTTATTAAACACATTATCATACAATACAAAGAACATTCAATCAGGATCAATTCAATGTTAAACTAATTGTCATGCATCCCCAGTAAATAAGGTTATCAAAGAAACATTTCCTTTATAAGATTAAGAACCTAGTAATCTTAGAAAACAATATTAACATGAATTTTCTGGAGTTAACTCAATACTCAAATTAGATTACCTTAATCTTCAATTAAAACAAAAATATTAACTCGACACATTCAAAAGGCATCTCACTTTCTTCTAACTAATATCAACGTGCTACAGTCCTATCTTATCTTAATCAAAGTCCTTGATTCTCAGTTTACAGTTAATTTTTTATCTTTATACATAATACTAGACAACGAACTTGCAACTTTACCGTACACATGGTCTTATACTTGTTCCTCATAAGATTTCCTTTCGGTCGGTGTCTTGGCATGGATTACTCCGGTCATTGGTAGGTCCACACGTTTCTAGCATATCAAGCCTATTCCAGGGACTTCATTGGCGTCTGGCTATTCTGATTCCGTGAGGTTCCTTACCAAGACACTGAGCCTTTCCCATGGATTGCCTGTCTTCAGTATAGATATATTTTCTTCCATCATAAGGTTCAGGACACGTAACCTTTTCAACTGATACGTAGCATTTCTGACTGTTACCTACGGGAGTCCGAGCAGAGCTCCCCACTGACCCTTCGTCTAGATGTTCAGGAAGAGAGGTGCTCACTACTGCAAAAACCCAAAAAAACCTACAAGAACTTGGGGGGTTCCTAACCCTTTTATACCATCTCCCTACTGGCACTCTCCGTAGCCTTCGCTGTTCACCCGTCGCATAGAATTCTCTCCACGTGGGTCTCGCTTCGTAGCATTTAATTTCGTTTTGACTGCTTACCATTCCACGTGCAACTGATACCACCTGGGGCAACCTTTTATTCTGTGGAGACGTGCCCTTGTACTTTGACCTTTTGTTCACATTATCTTACATGTAAGTCATACAGCAATTCATTGTATTATCTATTTACAAAGTATCACTGACATTAGACAATCTAGTAAGAATCCTTTCATTTAATTATTCACAATTTCTGTTCCTTGTAATGTATTCTATATTTGTCCAGATACATATAACACATACTTGGATGCAAGTATATTCTTTTCAGGATTTTGCTTCTTAAATGATGATACATGAAATTCTTAAGAGTTTCAATTAATCAAAATTTAACACTGTCATACCAGCTTTGTTGATTCTGTTGTCTATTTCCATATTTAACTTACCATCTTCACTAAAAATCATGCCTAAATAGATGAAATGTTTTATTTGTTCTATAAGTTCTCCATTCACAATGCAGTTGATATTTTCAATGTTTCTGTCTTTGTCTTTTTAATGCTGACCTTCATACCATATCTATTACAACAGTTATTCAATTTAGTCAGGGAATCTTGCAGACTTATAGCGGATTTATTTAGAAGTATAACATCATCCACATAAAGCCTGAGATTAACACCTCCAATTTTGATATCAGGTTTAATACCACTTTCCTTCATAATGTGATCCATATAGATAATGAATAAGGGAGGGGATAATGTACATCTTTGTCTCACACCAGAGTTAACATTAAACTTCCTGTACTTCCTTCAATTTTAACTGCTGACTTACAACTCAAATAAAGACTGAGTATTGCTTGATATAATGCCCATCGACACCATATAACCGTAGCGTATTGAATAGCTTCTCTCTTGGCACCTTGTCATATGTTTTTTCCAGATCTACGAAACTTAAATAAATACAGATTGTTATATTCCCATGATTTCTCAACTATCTGTCATAAAGTGAAAACTGATCCTGACAGCCTCTATTTGGCCTGAATCCAGCTTGTTCTTCACCAAGCTTCTCTTCCACAATCCTTCTCAACCATTTCTCAAGTATGCTTGCATATATCTTATATCTTACCAAGAACACTCAGTAATGAAATGCCTCTGTAATATTCACATTCAGTTTTATTTCCCTTTTTATATATGGGTATGAGAGCTCTACTCCAAACATCTGGAATTCGTCCCTCTGTCCAGGCCTTCTGAACTATGCAGTGCAGCCACTGTACAACTTTTATACCTCCACAGTTGAGCATTTCTGGTCGAATATCATCTACTCCTGCTGCCTTTCCACGGCTTTTTCTACATCAAGTATGGATATGTATTCCTGACTGCATGTCTGGTCAGTGTTTTTTACCACTGTGCTTTCATCACTGCTTGATTCATTTAGCAGTTTTTGAAAGTAATTACTCCATACTTCAAGGATATCTTTTTCTCCTGCTTTCATGTCACCTTTATCATCTCTAATTCCTTTTACAGCACTCTTTCCTCCATTTCTGAGCTTCTTCAACAACCTTGAATATCTTGCCACCTACTTGATATTTATTTTCTATATTCTTGCCAAAGTCCTCCCATGACTTTTGTTTTACACAGTGTTTAGCTTTCTTACATTTGTTTGTATTCTCTAAGAGCACAAGCTGATTTATTTGCCAGGAACTTTTGATACTTTCTTTTCCTTCCCTGTGTCCACCATGGAGTTCTGATTTTTCTATCCTTCCACACAACCTCATCACATGCCTCTCTGGCTGAATCTCCAAGGTTTGGGTCCTACTCTCAAACTATTTCATTTTTACATGAATAATATTTGTGTATTTCAGTCCACATCTGAGAGTGCTTAACTTTTGTTCTGTTTAAAACTTTCTTACATGTTCTTCTTTTCAATATGAAATTCAATTTTATCCTGCTCAAGACTAAATGGTGATCACTTCCAATTTGAAATCCACTGTACACTCTGGTGTCCTGCACCAGTATCAACAATAACATAGCCAATGAGACTTTTTTTTATTCCTTGCCTCTTCTCTCCATGTGAATTTGTGCACATTTTTATGTTGGAACATTGTGTTAGTAATAGTCCTGAGCAGAAATTCAACAGGTATTTACCATTATTATTAGCTTTGCTCTTTTCCCCAAATTTTCCCAAAACATTTTTGTATGTCTAAAATCATTTCCTACTCTGCTATTTAGATCCCCAACAAGTACCAACTTTTCCTTTTTCATTGTATCAGTTGCTTTCTCTAAGGGGCCTCAAAAAATTCCCCCAGTAGAACCTTCTGTGGGAACAAATTAGTCTCATTGTCCAGTTTCCCATTCTCATATTTTTCCACGTCAGTCTACTTGAGACTGCCTGCCAGTCAAGAAGGTTAGCCTCCTATTTAATGTTAAATACTATGGCTACTCCTTCTTTTCCTTGATTGTAATTGCCTGAGTATAACATTTTGTATTTATTGCTCAGAAAGGTCTCACCAGCTTTTGGCTTTTTTGTTTCAGTCACCCCTATTATGTCGATCTGGTACTTATCTAATTCCTCAGCTAGCTCCATTTCTTTGCCATTCAGGCTTATGTTGAAAGTACCGATCTTGAACTCTGGTAATGTTGAGTTAGGGTAAGTTTTAGGATTTGTTTCCAGTAGCTGACTTTTTGCTGTTTGCCCTGGCAAAAACAACAGGAGCCTTGTTTAACCGGGCAATGCCCCAGCCGGCATGAAATTCTGTCATGTTGTACCATCATTTGAAATTTTGGTCAGCTAAATCCCAAATTATCAGCCCATCCTCATCCGTTCAGTATCCAGGTAGATACCTAATAGGGTGCACTACGAGAAGGTGAGGATTGGATATTAGGTTAGAAGCCCTGGTCGGTTATCCACATTCCTTTGAAGGCTATGTGGAGGTCTCGTCTCAGTTATATAGCTTTGACCCTTAAGCACTCCAATGCAGAAGTCATATCTCTCATATACAAGTAGTAAAAAGATTTTAATCCAAGACAGATACCTATGGATTTTCCCTATTGCATACAGAAGTTGTAAATTTGTGCCAGATGTGAAGTCATCAGTAAAAAAGTAGTAAAAAGGTGAATCACCTTGTTGTTAAAATACTCTGGATTAGAGATAGTTGTAGAAAGGTGTGAAACAATGAAGTTTGTTGTGGTTATGTGCTTTAATCTTGGATTAAAGCACATAACGTATGGTTTTATAGGCTATGTTTTATAGAAAATACTAACCTATGGTTTTTTCTATTGCATACAGAAGTTGTGAAGTCATCAGCCTCTATATCAGTGTTTCTCAACGTGGGGCAATTAGAAAATGATGTTGCATTCGTCACCTCATCACTGATATACTCAAAACACTCATCGTTGTTGGCGAGGGAAGGGACATCAAAATCTTTTAGGTGTTGAGGTGGGGGCATGATCCAAAAAATGTTGGGAAATACTGCCCTATATACAAGTAGCCTAGTTGTGAAGATACCTCACACACACACAGACTTTTTGCTTACACTTTGATAAAGTATTTAACAAGAATATAATTTCTTACTAAGTGGAAAAACATTTTACAACTGTATCTAATCCAGAGTAATTTAATAACAAGGTGATACAGCAATTTACTACTTGTATATGAGAAATATGACTTCTGGATTAATTCAAACTCTGAATTTTGCTCCCATTGATGAGACCTCAAAGGTTGAAACCATTCTGAGTAGTGATGTGAATCCAGTGGTTTCTATATCTAAGTAGCCTTGAAGATACATCACATGCAAACTTTGTTTTTGTGTACATCTGGATAAAGGATTAAACATGAATATAGGGTCTTGGCAAGTTTAATTAATTTTGAACCAAGTGAAAAAAATTTTCTAGAAGTGCTTGATTTGTAACATAACTCTTAGATTTATACATTAAAATTAAGTTGAATGCTGTCTTGTATATGGGTTGTGATGTTTTGAAATATTTCTCACTTATTCCATATAAATTTATTACACTGACTCCTTTCATTTGCAAAAGAGCTACTAAACACAGTTAACTGACTTAAATACACTACCCTCATAACCTCAGTCCTAATTTCAATCTACTCAACTGACTACTATATTGTCATCTCTTATGCCATATTTAATTTTAATCTTAACTAAAACATTTTACCTGTTTTGTAGATTTATGAAATTGCAATTGTTATTTGTTTGCACCTATTTGCATAATTTTTATTGACTATTGTATCAAATTTGTTACAACAGCTTTTCGAAATCTCCAAGAACTTATAGTGAGAACTTACCCACTGTGAGAACAAATTACTGAAGGGTTTCTATAAGATTAATTCAGAAGATATTTTTAGAATAGGACTGGTGGTGAGAAGACTAGGGGCCATCCATGGAAGCTGGGCAAGGGTGTACTTGGAGAGTGGTGAATGAGTGGAATAAGCTGCCAGACTCTGTTGCGAGGTATCTATCATACCTCACCTTGAACTGTGAATGAGTTCAAGGCGAGGTATGATAGATACTGTTTGAATGTCGAATAGTTGTTCTTGACATGATGTTAGGGCCTCCCTCGATGAGTCTATCAACTCCTTGGAGTTGCCAGTAATAATAATAGTAATGGATTTGGTTAGGAGTACAAATCATATGCATAAAGTAAAGAACATAACCTTGATTACTAAATCATCTTCCTGTCCATGGTAAATAAATTTTTCCTTAACACCTTATATACATATTTCATTTCTAGATCTATAGATCCTTGTTATAGTTCAAGAATTTCTCAGCTGTTTCTCTTAAACTCCTGTTAGCACCGTGAGCTTGAATCCAGTTTGCTCAAGTATACTTGAATAAATCTTACTCAGTATGAAAATGCCTCTGTAATTCCCATGATCACTTTTGGTTCCCTTTTTATAGAGAGGCACGGTTGGTTGAGTGATTAACATATCTGCTTCTAACCAACAGGTTCAAATTCTGCTGTGGACATGGATGTTTGTGAATGGCTTTAGGTGTGAAACTACTGTTACACTTATTAGAAGGCCTGGAAGTTGCATCTTTGGATTATACGAACGTAGTCTGGAAAGTTCTTGGCCTAACAATAAAAAAAAACGAATTTATAATTTCAAAATTATTTTTAGTTTTCAACATAATCTCCCTTAAGACTAATACATGTATTCCAGCAATACTCCAGCACCATCCTGTCCATGTAGTGGTTCTCAGTAAGATCTGCCCAATATCCCTCTACAGCTGCAATCGCCTCTTGATTTGAAGAAAAACACTGACCAGTGAGGAAGAGTTTGTTTCAGGAATAGATAGAAGTCAGAGGGAGCCAAATCTGGGGAATAAGGTGGATATTCCAACAATTCATAGTGCAGATCCCTTAATTTTCCCATTACCAAAACACCTTTGTGGGCAGGTACATTGTTCTGATGAAAGATGATTTTTTTTTCTCTTCTGCAAACTGGGTCTTTTCTCACAAATTTTTTCATCTAGTCTAGTTAAAAGATCAGAATAATATTCTCTGGTTATTTTTTTACCCTTTTCAAGATAATAAACAAAATGCCCTTAGCATCCCAAAACACTGATGCCAAGACCTTTCGCTGCTGGAACTGACTTTGTCTTCTTTGGTGCTGGACAACTGGCTTCTGTCCACTGTTTCGATTCTGGTGTTTAATGGTTTATTCAAGTCGCATCCATAGTAATAAATCGATGCAAAAATTTTATTCTTGTTAAAATGCTCCAAGCACTGTTCAGATATATGTGAGTTTTTAATTTACTGTAAGCAAACATGGCACCCATCTTGTGCAAAACATTTTCGTTTGCAATTTATGCAAAATATATCCTACATGTTCTTTTGAAATGCCTATAGTCTCAGCAATTTAATGCACTTTGACTCGCTGGTCATCCAATAGCATATTGTACATTTTATCAATGATTTCTTTTGTTGTTACACTTTTTGGATGTCCTTCACATGGATCATCTTCAAGACCACGTTTAAACTTGGCAGCCCATTTCTTAATTGTCGAAAACAAAGGAGAAGAGTGCCCATAAACTTTTATGAATTTCTTTTGCCGTTAAACCTTCTTTTACAAAGAATTTTATAACTACACATGATACTCAATTTTATCCATTTCAAGGGATACAGACAACACTTTTGCTTCAGACAGTTGTATAATGCTACTTGGTAGAATGACTTGCAATTTCACATGGATGCTTATGACAGATGTACCAACTTAGAAAAAAAAAGTACTGATAGTGTTGCCATCTATGGTCAACAACTTTTCAGACCATCCTCGTATATATGTGTTTGTGTGTATATATATATAAAAACTGCTGGCCCACCTACAAACCTAATGCAATACATGTTAACCACGTGTCATGGTTGGTCAAATAAGAAAGTACAGTGAGAGCTTAACTCAAAATCTAGAATTCAACTTTCTGAATTACTCAGTATAAAATTTTTATTCTCAAAATTTGAGCATTTCTAGTCAAATTTGGATTCTAACTAGGCTATGCAGCATACATAATTCTGCCTTTGTTAAATTTATGTCATCAGATATGGTGTCTATACAATTCCAATGAGTTGAGAAAGACTTATAAAATCTGATTACATGTTTTAAGATTTAAAAATGAAATCAAAGGAAATTTCTAATAATTGACCAACAAGTGCAAAATTAACTTCCAACATAATTAAGTTATTATGGAAAAATATGGAGACTACTTCTATATTAGGAGTAATGTTTTGGATATCATATTAAGGTATCTGGAGTACACACAGAGAGAAACAAGTTGCATTATAGTTCAAAACAGTATGCCAAAGTATCACTAATTTGGTTAACTAAATTAGTGATACTTTAGAGATAGGACAGTCCACTGTCCTGTCTCTGGTGAAAAATAACTCTACACCAAAGTTTTTTTTTTTTTTTTTTTTTTTTTAACCTTAGCCCAAGGTTACCTTTAATGACACAGCATTAGTGGTAGCTTAATCAGAATTTAAAATAAGGGCTGTGAGGTTTGTTATTAATAAACTATGATTATGGTCTTGATCCTTAATACCTGTTAGAACAAGTTATATGGGTCAAAAAAAATGTCATCCATATTCTTGAGATTAGGATGGTTGATTAGAATTTGATAGGTTTCTTTAAATTTGCACTCATACCAAGTTTTGGTGAAATGTAAAGAACAGGTATCTTTCAGTCAGCTCCGTGTGAAAGTATGCAGGGTATGAACAGAAAGGCCAGATTTACCAGTTATTAAATTTAATATGCCGTTTATGTTCCTTTTTTTTTTCTTGTTAGAAATCGTGCATCCAGTTTCATCTACATAAGTCAAATTACAGGTGCATTGAGTATGGTACAATACAAGGTGGGTCAGGGATCCTTGGAGGAGTTGAACAAGTTCTTTCAATTTGCAGGAAATTTAACACTTTTCAGTTCCTATCGATGTAAATATACATTAATAAGACTACAAGTCCCAGGACTCAGTGTTAAAGATGACACGAAGATTGTATTTGTTGAAATATTCTGTTTATTTCATCTCATATCCCTTTAATGTGTGGAATGGCTATAGTTTTATTGTACAAGGGCTGTTTGATAAGTCTGTGCAAAATCTAAGAGATGGCACTACCAGTACGTATTGAGGTTATTTTTAGTTGCTAGCAACTGTTGGAGGATCACACACTAAGTTTCAGTCAGATAGATCTATTACTCTGTTTGGCATTCATTTGAATCAATCAAGTACCGTGATTTATGAAAAATGGAGATGAGAAAGAATTTTGTGTAGTGATTAAACATTACTTTTTGAAAGGCAAAATGGCTCAGGAAACCAAAGCTAAGATTGATAAACATTATGTTGAGTCTGCACCTCCGGTTAGAATGGTTTATAAGTGGTTTAGTGACCATATGAGCACAAGTGATGCTCGACACCCTGTTGAGGTCACTACTCCAGAAATTATTGAATAAATCCATGATATGGTGATGGATGATAGAAGAGTGAAGGTGCGTGAAATTGCGAAGGCTGTGGGCATCTCAAATGTGAATATTTACATATGAGAAAACTATCCGCAAGATTGGTGCTGTGTTTGCTCACACTGGATCAAAAGCGTCAATGTGTGAACTGTTGCAAAATTGTTCAATTTATGCTACAAAGTCCATTCACCCCCCCCCCCCCCCCAGGTTTGGCTCTCTCGGACTACTATCTGTTTCCGAGCATGAAAAAATGGCTGGCAGTAAAGAGATTTCCATCAAACGAGGAGGTGATTGCATTGATTGATGTAATTACATTAACAATACCCTATGGATGCATCATCATCAAATTCCTGCCATGTACAAGGGTGTACAGGATATGATAGTACTACATGAAAAATTTACAACATTACTTTCTATCTACAATTTTCCTCCAAATTAGTCTGTTACTTGTCAAGACTCCAACATTATCAAATTTTATATTTCTATCGTCTAAGGCACTTTTACCATATCAGTCCACCTATATCTTGGTCTTCCTCTGGGTCGTTTTCCTGCCAACCTGGTGGAGAACACTTGTTTTGCTAATCTTTCCTCACCCATTCTGTTTAAATGACCATACCACCCGAGATTATTAGCTCTGCTAACGCATTCCTGGATGCTAACAATGTCACGTTCTTCCCTACTATCCTAGTTTTTAATATGATATTGCCATTGATGCCATCTCTTCATGCCTCTAATCTTTCTCAGGACTCTCATATCTGCGGTCTCTAGTCTTTGGTCAAGTGTTTTACTTCTGACCCAGCTCTCAGATCCATAAGTTAAAACTGGTTTGAACACTGTCTTGTATACAGCTAATTTAGTGTTCCGACTAATTTCTCTCTTGTTCCATATGAATTTATTCAGTTGAGTTCCTACCATACCAGCTTTTTGATTGTTGTTTATTTCGATATATTTAAGTTGCCATCTTCACTAAAAATCGTGCCCAAGTAGCTGAAATGTTTTACTTGTTCCATAGGTTCTCCATTCACAATGCAGTTGATATTTTCAATGTTTCTGCCTATTTTCATTGTCTTTTTTATTGCTGACCTTCATACCATATCATTACAACAGTTATTCAATTTAGTCAGGGAATCTTACATACTTGTAGCAGATTTATTTAGAAGTATAACATTGGCTGCATAAAGCAAAGAGCTGACATTGACATCTCCAATTTTGATATCAGGTTTAATACCACTTTCCTTCATAATATGATCCACATAGATAATGAATAACAGAGGGGATAATGTACATCCTTGTCTCACACTAGATTTAACATTAATCCATCTTCCTGTACTTCAATTCTAACTGCTGACTTACAACGCAAAGAAAGACTTGCTTGATATAATGCCCCATTGACACCATATAACTATAGCATATTGAATAGCTTCTCTCTTGGCACTTTGTCATATGCCTTTTCCAGATCAACAAAACTCAAATACAGATCTTTGTTATGTTCCCATGATTTCTCAACTATTTGTCGTAAAGTGAAGATCTGATCCTGACAGCCTCTATTTGGCCTGAATCCAGCTTGTTCTTCACCAAGCTTTTCTCAGGTATACTAGCATAAATCTTACCAGGAACACTCAGTAAAGAAATACCTTTATAATTCTCACATTACTATGAGAGCTCTACTCCAATCATTGGGAATTTTCCCTTCTGAACAATGCAGTGCAGCCCCTGTAAGACGTTTATACCTCCATACTTAAACATTTCTGGTAGAATATCATCTACTCCTGCTGCCTTTGATGGCTTTTTCTACTTCAAGTATGGATATATATTCATGACTGTATGCCTGTTGAGTGTTTTTTACCACTGTGCTATCACTGCTTGTTTAATTTAACAATTTTTATAAGTAATTACTCCATACTTCAAGAATATATCTTTCTCCTGTTTTAATGTCACCTTTATCATCTCTAATTTCTTTTATAGCATTCTTTCCTCCATTTCTGAGCTTCAACAACCTCCAAAATATTTTGCCACCTTCTTAATATTTATTTTTTATGTTCTTGCCAAAGTCCTCCCATGACTTTTTTTTAGCTAGTTTTGCACAGTGTTTAGCTTTCTTACATTTGTCTCTGTATTCTCTAAGAGCACAAGCTGACTTATTGGCCAGGAACTTTTGATATGCTTTCTTCATTTACTTCCTGTCTCCACCGTGGAGTTCTGATTTTTCTATCCTTGCAGTCAACCTTGCCACATGCCTCTCTGGCTGAATCAATCAGGGTTTTCTTCAATTTTTGCCTTGTATCTCCAAGGTTTTGTTCCTGTACTCAAACTCTGTCATTTTTTCTTCAATAATCTTTGCATATTTTAGTCTACAGTTCACATCTGTGAGCTGCTCAACTTTTATTCACTTTAAAACTTGCTTACATGGATGCTAAAACAGCAATTTCATGATTCTGTCAAAATTCATTAAAAAACTTATCCTTAGCTTATGGTACAATAATAGGCCACAGGCTGTAGTTTGCTGACCCTCTGAATTAAAGGATAACAGAATATTCCTAAATGCCACATTTGAAACTCCTTCAAAATTAAGGAACTTAATCAACTTTTCCAAGGATCCTCTTGCCCACCCTTGAGCATATATTCAATTCACCTGTAACTTGCCTTATAATGAAAGTGAATGCTCAATTCCTATCTGGAAAAAAGACATAAACAACACTTTAAATTTAATTACTGTGGTAAATCTGTCCTTTCTGATTGTTTCTCCCAATGACTGGAAACGCACCTGTTTCTTATATCACACATTTAAAGAAACCTATGGAATTCTAAGCAAACACTCTAATTTCAAGAATATGGATGGTACATATTTGGCCCACTTAATCTTCTATTTTACCAGGTCAAAATTAATAACAAACCATAATCCTTATTTTAAATATAACTGATTAGGTTACTGATGTAACATTTACAGCTTATACGAATTTGTTCTGTAGCTATGTAAAACAATATGTAGGTTTGGTGGTTTTTCCCTAGGTCAGGCCAGTATAATAAGTTGACCAGATTATTGTTACTTTGCCATACTGTTTAAATTGTAATTGTTTCTCTGTATGCATCAGTTTGCCAAAGATCGAGGACAGTGTCATTCTAAGACCATTAGCTTGACTTCTCTGAATTAACATGGTTTTTATCTGGCCCCTGGAAGGCACTTTTATAGACCATTAGTCACTTTTTAGTTACAATATGAATTATTTCTGCAACAATCGAATTCAGTGATGTTTATATCATGAAGCACTATCATGTTTAAACTATCCATCCACTGTAACATTCCTGTTCTTTCTCTGAGTAAAACTACAGTGAGAATGGGTGGTTTTTCAAGATATTCAAAAAAAAAAAAAATAGTCCAATTACTATGGGATTAATAAAGTAATTAAATTCTTCACAGGGGATTTTTTTTGTTTATAATTTAGCTTATACTTGCACTGTTATTTCTCTTCATCTAAGTGGCCTTCTTACCTCTAACGAATTCTGGATCTTCTTCTTGCAGAGATAGCAAGTTTTAATAATCTTTTGATGTCAGGCATTGTCTTCTCTTTCAGCATATGCTCCTTTCAATTTGTTGATATGTTTGTATTCTCAGATTTCTACATTTTTTAATGACCTAACTTGTATATTCAGGTGAGATACAAGATATTTGGATTTTGTATTAGAGCATATTTTAACATTAGTTTCTCTTTTGTTCCTAAGCCCATACCCTACTATTATATCCTCAGTTGTGTATTTCTGTCATCTTTTTGCCCTTTGTTATTCCATTTATTCTGTTTTTTTACATATGTATATATATATATATATTATTTTATATTCCAATCCAAATCTTTTTTAAATTCTGTTTTATTTTCTAAATACTTGTATACCATGACATAACTCCACCTTATCATCTTTTGATTTTTAAAGAATATGCAAAAGTGTTAGTGACAGTTATTTAATGAAAGTATTGAAATGGAAAGGTAACTAAAGAGTAGAAAGAATGCCAAATAGCACCATTCTGCAAGCATGGTTTGTATATCTGCAATAGTGGTCAAGGTATAGAAGCTGGTTTGAAACAAAATTCAGTGTTGATGGACATAGGATGATCAGCATGGATTTGTGAAGGGTAAATCTTGTTGTGGTAATTTGCTTGCATTTCACAAGGTAATGAACATCTTATATAAGGGAATTTATCGATTTCCTGATATGTACCATCCAAGAGGCTACTATGATAGTACATGATTTACATTATTATTAATCTATCAACACACTTTTTTTCCAAATTAGTCTATTACTTGTTGGTACTCCAATATTGCTGTATCTAACACACTTCTGACTGAATCACTCAACCTAGATGTTAGACCTCCTCTGGGTCTTTTTCATGTTATCTTCGCACTACACCTGTTTTTCTAATCTTTTATTTTCCATTTTGTTTAAGTGACCACACCATTTTAGTTTAGCCCTGTTCACACTTTCTTCAATGGTAACAATGTCAAGTTTCTTCCTAATATTTTCATTTTTAATATGATTTTGACTACAATTTAATATAATCTTTCTGAGAACTCTCATATCTGGTCTCTAATATATGATTAAGTGCTTTATTTCTAACCTACATCTCAGATCCATAACTTAAAATTGGTTTGAACACTGTCTTGTAAACTACTATTTTTTTAAATAACTTTTACAGCTTACATGCGTAACAAAAATTATACAGAATTTTATGCAAAAACTCCAATATATTTCATTCAACATTACATGGACATCATTAAGGAGACACTGTTAATTATATTCAAAACATGAATCGTGTATATTAACTTGTGTTAATATACACGATTCTCAATCACAGCTGACATATATGATATTGCATATTAGAGTTCAAGGAACAATTGTAGAAAGTTGTGTAAAAGAATTAATATTGATCACTTCCCCAAACTTGGATGCTGACATGCAGTCTAATCAGTTGATGTCTGGACGATTTCATACGAAAAAGAGAAGACTATCAAATTTGAACTTGCTGGAATGAAGAAGTTTTGTCTGGTTCTAAAGAACTCTGTGCCTAGTATCAATCATATGAGAAGCAAGGCCAAACTTGTGGGATTCCAAAATTCTAATATAAGTACCCTGCTCACATCAGCATTGCTATTTTGGACAGACTGGCCATTCCATTCTGCCTTGATTAGAATTGAAGAACATCAAGACTATATAACATTGCTTCTCGTGCTATTGACACTAAGTACAAAATTCTTTGGAACCAGACAAAATTTCTTTATTCTAGCAAATTTAAATTATATATATATATTTTTTTTTTTTTTTGTGAAACACTACAAAATCATCTGAACCTGAATCGATCAGGGTGCGTGCCAATATCCAAGTTTTGGGGCATGATCACTATTAATTTTTTTCTCGTTCTCTCTTCCTATCATGGATTTTAGTCAGAGTTGCCCATTGTTTTCTTGGTCTTCCAATTCTTTTTCCATTTATTTTATATCTGTATAGTATTTTTGGCAGTCTACTTTGTCCATTCAATTTAAATCTAACCATTTTTGTTTATAGCTATTTATGATGGTTAACTGGTTTTTATATTCAGGGATTGAACAGTCTTTATTTGTTTTATGGTCCTACACGGTATATCCAGTTGTTTTTCTAAAAAAATTCTGATGTTTGAATTCATTTTTTATTGTTTACATTTCACTTCTGGGGTGCTTAAGGATCAAAGATGTCTGGGAGGAGACCTCCATGTAGCCTTTTAAGAAATGTAAAGAACTGACTATGGCTTCTGACCTAATGTCCAATCTTCACCTTCTCGTGGTGCACCCTGTTAGGTATCTAAGTGGATATTAAACGAAAGAGGATGGTCTGGTAATTTGGGATTTAGCCGACCAAATTGTATTCTTATTGGTTTAAACCAGGGGTCAGCAACCTTTTCAGACTCGCGGGCCACATTCAAGTTTTAATTTTAATAATCGAGCCGCAAGCGTTTAATAGAAAATAGTGAGTGAAAAAAATACTTAAGTTATAAATTTTTATTATATCCATCTTAAAACACACAGAAATATTTAAAGTACGAGATATGAAACAATGAAAATGAAAAATTATTATCACGTCAAAACAAAGTAATACAGTTTATGCATCACAATATGTGTCTCTCTCTGCTTAATGTGACTTTTGTTTTTCCCTTAGCCAAATTATCTAGATCCACTTGATAACCTAAGGCGAAAATTCGAATCGAAGCCTGCAAATGTTCATCAGTCAGTAGAGAAGAAAATGTATTTTTTTCTAAAACTTACAGCAGAAAATGCTTGTTCGCATATGTATGTGCTTCCAAATGCGACTATCCACTTCATTGCGAAAATGATTAAACCTACACATTTTTTTGTAACCATCAATAATATTTTTGGATATTTTCTAACGAAAATGCGTTCTTTAATGTTTCATTGTGTTGTAATTCCAAAACTTTCGTCTATAGTCGGTTTGGTACGTCACTGTCGACATTAAAAGGGGTGCAAAAATAATTGCATTTCGATGCTATTTTTATGAAAATCCACAAATCTTATTGAAAATTCCATTTGTATATCTTCAATAATACCAACAAAAGTTTCCTTTTGTGTTTGCCATCCAACTGTAGATGCAGATTTGCAACATACATATATAATGATGTAGATTTTCTTCCGACATAGTTTGCCTTCAAAAAGGTTTTATGTCAGAAAACAGTTCTACTAGTAATTTACCTTAGCCCTGCAGGATCAAATTAAGTTCATTATGGTAGTTGTAATGTCTACCATAAATGCAAGAGATATAATCCATTTTTTATCTGATAGTTGTGAGACAGTATTTTCATGTTTTGTCATGAAAATATCTATTTCTTCACGTAAATTAAAAAATCTTTTTAGCACAGCACCTATACTTAACCATCCAACAGTTGAGTAGTAGATAATGTCTTTTCTTGATAATAAAATATTCCTGGCCACATGCCATGTAAGTATGGTCAACCTTTTATGGGCTGCAGGTTGCTGACTCCTGGTTTAAACCACAATATAAAATGATGGTACAACATGACAAAATTTCATGCAGCCTGGGGCATCACCCAGTTAAACAAGGTCCCCGGTGTTTTTGCAGGGAACCAGGATGAGCAGACAAAAGTCAGCTACTGCTACTGGAACAAATCCTAAAACTTACCCCAACTCAACATCACCAGAGTTCAAGATCGGTACTATCAAAATAAGAAGCCTGAATGGTAAAGAAATATAACTAGCTGAGAATTGGATAAGTACCACATCGACATAAGAGGGGTGACTGAAATGAAAAAAACAAAAACTGGTGAGATCTTTCTGAGCAATAAATAAAAAATGTTATATTCAGGCAAGGAAAAGAAGGAGTAGCCATAGTATTCAAACACCAAATACAAGGCTAACCTTCAAAGGCAGGCAGTATCAAGTAGAGCGATGTGGGCCAATATCAGAATGGGAAATGGACAATGAGAGACTTGTGTCTCTGGTCCCACAGAAGGTTCTACTAAGGTAGAAGTGGAGGAATTTTTTGAAGCTTTAGAGAAAGCAACTGACACAATGAAAACGGAAAAGTTGATACTTGTTGAGAATCTAAATAGCAGAGTAGGAAATGATTGTCAGACATACAAAAATATTACACAAATACAAAATTGGAGAAAAGAGTAGAGCTAATAATAATGGCAAATACCTGTTGGATTTCTGCCCAGGACCTGGACTGGTTATTACTAACACAATATTCCAACATAAAAATGTGCATAAATTCACATGGAGAAGAGGCAAGGAATAAGAAAAGTCTCATTGACAAGGATGTTTTCTCCCAGGTGTAAGACACTAGAATGTATACAGAGGATTTGAAATTGGAAGTGATCACCATAAAGTTGAATTTCATACTGAAAATAAGAACACGTAAGAAAGTTTTAAAGTGAATAAAAGCTGAGCAGCTCAAAATGTGAACTGTATACTAAAAATACACAAAAATATTTTTCAAGAAAAAAATGAAACAGTTTGAGAAGAACAGAAACAAAACGTTGGAGATTCACTGGCAAGCCCTGAAGAAAACATTGATTCAACCAGAGAGGAATGTGGTGAAGTTGTCTGTAAAGATAGAAAAATCAGAAGGACACAGGAAGGCAGTGAAGGAAAAGAAGAAAGCATATCAAAAGTTCTTGCAAATAAGTCAGTTTGTGCTCTTAGAGAATACAGAGACAAATGCAAGAAAGCTAAACACTGTGTAAAACTGGAAACAAAAGCCACGGGAAGACTTTGGCAAGAAAATAAATATCAAGTAGGTGGCAAGATATTCTGAAAGTTGTTGAAGAAGCTCAGAAGTGAAGAAAAGAATGCTGTAAAAGGAATTAGAGATGATAAAGGTGACATGAAAACTGGAGAAATGCAGACGATGTTATACTTCTAAATAAATCTGCTACAAATTTGCAAGATTCCCTGACTAAATTGAATAACTGTTGTAATAGATATGGTATGAAGGTCAGCATTCTAAAGACAAAGATAATGAAAATAGGTAGAATTGTTGAAAATGTCAACTGTGGTGTGAACGGGGAACCTGTGGAACAAGCAAAACATTTCAGCTACTTAGGCACGATTTTTAATGAAGATGATAAATTAAATATGGAAATAGACAACAGAATCAACAAAGCTGGTATGGTAGGCAGTCATCTGAATAAATTCATATTGAATAAGAGAGAAATTTGTCGGAACACTAAATTAGTTGTATACAAGACAGCGTTCAAACCAGTTTTAACTTATGGATCTGAGAGCCGGGTCAGAAGTAAAACACTTGACCAAAGACTAGAGGCGTGAACAGATGGCATCAATGGCAATATCATATTAAAAACGAGGATATTAGGAAAGAACGTGACATTGTCAGCATCCAGGAATGCGTTAGCACAGCTAATCTCAGGTGGTAGGGTCACTTGAACAGAATGGGCGAGGAAAGCTTAGCAAAACAAGTGTTCTCTGCCAGGTTGGCAGGAAAATGACCCAGAAGGAGACCAAGATATAGGTGGATTGATACGGTACAAATTGCCTTAGATGATAGAAATATAAGATCTGATAATGTTGGAGTCTTGACAAGTAACAGACTGATTTTGAGGAAAATTGTAGATAGGAAGTTAGTAATGACATAAATTTTTCATGTAGTACTGTCATATCCTGTACACCCCTTGAGGATACATGTTAGGAATATGATGGTGGTGAAAATTGGAGAAAAAGTATCTTTGAAGTATGGAGTAATTACGTCGAAAAATTGCTAAATGAAACAATCAGTGACAGCACAGTGGTAAAAAACACTGAACAGGAATACATATCAATACTTGTAGTAGAAAAAGCAATCAAAAGCCTGAAATGTGGAAAAGCAGCTAGAGTAGATGATATTCGACCAGAAATGCTAGAGTATGGAGGTATAAAAGTCATACAGTGGCTGCACCTGCATAATCCAGAAGGCCTGGACAGAGGGATGAATTCCAGATGATTGGAGTAGAGCTCTCATAGTACCCATATATAAAAAGGGAAATAAAACTGCATGTGAGAATTACAGAGGTATTTTCCTACTGAGTGTTCTTGGTAAGATTTATGCAAGTATAATTGAGAAACAGTCGAAAAGGATTGTGGAAGAAAAGCTTGGTGAAGAACAGCTGGATTTAGGCCAAATAGAGGCTGTCAGGATCATGTTTTCACTTTATGAAAAATAATCAAGAAATCATGGGAATATAACAAAGATCTGTATTTAGTTTTGTATATCTGGAAAAGGCATATGGCATGCTGTCAAGAGAAAAGTTATTCAAAAACGCTATGTTGAATGGTGTGAATGGGACATTATATCAAGTAATACTTAGTCTTTGAGTTGTAATCAGCAGTTAGAATTGAAGTAAGCAGAAGATGGTTTGTTAATCTGCTGTCAGACAAGGATGTACATTGCAGTTATCTTTATTCTTTTTTTTTCAGAAATCCAGACCATGTGAAAGAATTTCAGAAATGTTTCATTAAAATGTTCTCCTGCATTTTTCTACAGTTCATGTTTATACTGTCTTCTTTTGGTGTCTTTCTATTTTTCATCTTATTTATTGGATTTTTTACTTCTGACATTGTAATATTTTCTGTTAGATCATCATTCTTTGTTGTATAAAATCTTACTTTTTTATTATCATCAGCCCAGAGATTTTAAAAATAATAATGTTTGTATTTTTACCTTTTCTTTTATTTCTTTGTTCATATATTTTGTTAATTTTTTTGGTTGTGGCTTAGTTATATCCTTTTCTAGTTCAGTTACAAAATTGTTCCATCTCTGTTTTTTCCTTACTTCTCATTTCACAATTGCACTGTTTCTTTCATACTCTGAAAGTTTTTTAAAAAAAAAATTATTATATCGTGCAACTTTCTACAACTGTTCCTTTGAATCTCTAATAGGGTAATACTTTAGTGCAACCAAGACACAAGCCAATATATGCAAAATTTATGACTTGCTATTGTGATTCACATTTACAATGCAGTTAATAGTGTCTCCCTGATAATGTCCATGTAACGGTGGATGAAATAATATATGCAAAATTTATGACTCATTATTGTGATTCACATTTACAGTGCAGTTAACAGTGTCTTACTGATAATGTCCATGAAATCTATTGGAGTTTTTGAATAGAATTCTGTATAATTTTTGTTATATGTAAGCCATGAAAGTTATTTAAATATACCTAGTGCACATGTTCTATTAAAATTATTTATTTTTGTATACTACTAGTTTAATGTTTTGGCTAATATCGCTCTTATTCTATATACACTTATTCATCTGGCTCCTTATCATACCAACTTTGCTATGCAAAGTTGGTATGATAAGGAGCCAGATGAATTCTGTTGTCTCTTTCCATATTTAATTTGCCATCGTCACTAAACACTGTGCCTAAATAGGAAATTCATATACAGCAATATTCTTGGACTTTGCAAAAGATGTTTTGAGAGAGTACCACATGACGAGTTGGTGTAAAAGCTGGGGAAGTGAGTTGGGATAACTGAATGGGACTAGCAAGTTGTGTATGATATAGCAGTGTCCCAGAAAAGGAAGGTAACGAGTGGCATGTTGCCAAGTTCTGTTCATGGGATTTAACTGGAGATTTCGATTTTTTGCTGATGTTGCAAAATTGGGGAGAAAATTGCCACTGTTATTATTCTTCAGGAAGATTTGAGTGGATATTTGAGGTTATTGTTTTAATATTAATAAATGCAAAGTGCTGCAGTTTAGTAATATAAGGTTCTGCTGTAGTAGTGAAACTGTGTTTCAGGAATTGGACTGGATTCAAGATCTTGAGGTACACTGTATTGCAGCTAGGAGTACATATATTGGATGGTAGTATCAGTGTATAAGGCATTGTTTAGTCCACATGCATGGACTAATGCTCAAATATTGTCAGTTTTTATATGGAAACTATGGAGAAGGTCCAGAAATGAATAGCCAAGATAGTATCAGGACTCTGAAATGTTATGTGAAGAGGTTGAGTAAATGCAGTTTAGAACATGATAGGCCTTTAAGTTAGTGTTGGAATTTTATGATAAATAATACAAAGAAAATTAGAAGAGTGGAAAAGAGATACTATTCTTTCAAGATATTTTTTGTGAATAGATTTTTTTTTTTTTTACATGGGAAATAGTGGATTAGTAGAATGTGTTGATTGTGAATCTAGGGAGCAAAAATGAGTTCAATATGGTAGACATGTTGCTATTTAAGTGGGTCTCTCATAAATATGGAGGTTACAGTCATAATGAAAATAACTACTGAATAATTTTGTCATCTGTTGCAAGTTTTATTCTTCTAAAATCAACTTCTATTAATATTTTTATATAGAATTTAAGCTACATTCCTTTATACACTATGGACCAATAACTGTCTGGACACTTTAGCAATTTACAGTTGACATCAGCAGGCGAACCCTAATGCTGGGAATGTCCACCTTTGGCTTTGATCACCTCCTTTCCACCAATGTGCAGCAGACAAAAAAAAAAAAATTTAAGAAATTGAAAATAAGAACCAAACTTTGTATATTCGTTGGGAAACCCTGTAGAAAATGATTGATTCAGCCACAGAATCAATCAATCATTTTCTAATTGATTCTGTGGCTGAATCAATCATTTTCTACAGTGGTGAAGTTGTCTGTAAAGAAGCATATTGCAAGTTCCTAGCAAGTAAGCTTGCACTTTTAGTGAATGCAGAGAAAAATGTAAGAAACCAAAGCACTGTGTAAAACTAATTAAACAGTTTTTCATGTAATTGGAAGACAGGTAAGGACATAGAAAATAAATATCAGGAAGGTGGTAAAATATTCTGGAGAGTAGTGTAAAAGGAATCAGAGATGATAATGATTCCTGGCCTTTTACCTAAAATTACCGTATTTTTCGATAGATAATGTGCATGTGCCAAGACAGAGGATGGGGGAATTCTTTAAAAGCACGTGCATTGCTAGTAGCAGTGGGTGATTTTATTAATTCAAAATTTTACAATTTTCACATTATTGGGAAGCACTGTGACATTACTACGACTTTTTGTCTGACCATTGGGCCCGAAAGATAACTGGTGTGGGCTGCATTATTCTCTTGTAACTAGTTGCATCGACAGTTGAAAGGTAGGCTTACATTTTTTGTATTTTATGAAGTTACATTATTCCGCACATCCTGTTTTAAAATAGTTCATAAAGTAAATCATTATTTATTTATATTCTGTTATTAGATCTGAATTACCCATGGAAGACAGAAGTACTTCTCAAAGAAAATCCTACACAGTGCAGTTCAAGCTTGAAGTGGTAGAAGTAGCAATGGAAAAAGGGAATCGTGAAGAAAGTAGATTGTTCAGTGTCGGAGAAAGTAATGTCCGTGAATGGTGAAAGGCTGAAATAGTCCTGAAATGTTTACATACAAGGAAACTTGCTATGAGGTTTAGAAGGTGCTTGTGACCAATCAGAGGGGAAAAACTGTTTGAGTTGTTAGTGAATGAGCTAAAGGTATGAGAATATCTACTGTCTGAGTTTTGCAGGAATTGAAAAGGATTGCGCAAAACGATAATATTAAGGCTTTCAAGGCCTACCCCATCTTGGGTTTTTGGATTTATGCAGAGAAACAATTTAAGTGTACCCTCCTCTGCTAGTATTGTAGAAAGTTGGGCTGCTGTAAGTGAAAACTGTGTTAGAAATGGTTTCATTAAAGCACAAGGAAATGCAGTGGTGTCCTATGACAATGATTATGCACATGACGATGTATCTTCTGAAATGGAAGCTGAAGAAATACCAAACGAAATTTTTAATGCAATTGATTCTTTCAATATTGAGTCTGATGAAGAATTTTTTTTGGATTTGAATGGTGTAATGTTCAATAAATATTAAGTAATACTTCTACCTTAGTTTTGTTATTACATTTGATTTACCCTCATACCTTTCTCGTAGACAGGCTTATACGTTGGTTATGCATTATTAAAACACTTAAGGAATTGAACAATGTAGTTAAGGATATAAATTAAATTATACTTTAATAAATATTTTCCGATATTTCGGCAATGTCACATTGCCATCTTCTAAAGGAACTTACAAAAAAAAAGCACGTGCACGTAGGCACTACAAACACAGTAACTGGGAATGACGAGATGAAGCTATTGGTCTCCTAAAAGTCCTGATGGTGCCCTCTAGCGGGCTAAGTAGGTGTTCTTGGCCGTTGGGCTGAAGGTCTGCTGATGTAAGCCTCCCAAATTTGGGGCAGTCGCATACAACCAAATTTGTTGAGGTTTTGGAGAATTTCTTAGGGCTGAGGCTGATTCCATAAATAGTCTTTCGTATTTGTATTTGCTACGGTGTATTACTGTAGCTTTCTTTCCACCGTATTCTGTGGTGTGTATCCAGAGCATGGTCCGCAAGACCAGAATGGCTGTACTTGTGAAACCGGATGTAGTCCTTGTGTTCAGAAATTCTGATATTTGCTGTCCTGCCTGTTTGGCCAAAGAAAGACAGATTACAACTGCAAGGGACCTGGTATACACCAGGTAGGTCTAGGGTAAGTAGTTGGTCTTTAGTGGAGCGGATAAGGGATGCCAATTTTCTGTAAGGTTTGTAACAGGAGGTCAGGTCATGCTTTTTTAAGATTTTGGTAATCTTTTCCGAGGTGCCTTAGATGTAGGGAATGGTGATGGATTTAGAGTAATCCTTGTTGTGGAGGGGGGGGATCTGTGGTTTGTAGGTTCTAATATTTTTTGGAGGGGTAGCCATTGGCTGAGAAAGAGTTGAGGGCCAAGTCGTTTGAACAGATTAGTTTAGCCCTGTTGTATAGTGTTTTCACTACTCCATATTGTTGTGAGGGGGTGGGTGGGTGGGATTGTTGGTGAATGTATCTGCCTGTATGGGTGGGTTTTCTGTAAACTGAGAAAACCAAGGTTCCATTAGGCTGGCGGGTGACTAGTGTGTCTAGGAAAGGGAGGCTGTTTTTTTCCTCTTTTTCCAGGGTGAATTTGATTCTGGGGTGTTGGTTGTTTAAGTGTGTTAAGAAGGAGAGAAGTGTTTCAGAGCCATGTGGCCAAATAGCGAACACATCATCAACGTAGTGAAGCCATATGGTTGGTTTTTGTGGGGCAGAGGCTAAGGCTTTTTCTTCAAAGGTCTCCATAAAGAAATTGGCCAAGGGTGGGGAGAGTGGTGAACCCATGGCTGTCCCCTCTATTTGTTTGTAGAATTTTCCTTGCCAAACGAAATAGCCTGAGTTCATTGTGAACTGAAATAAGGCTGAGATATCAGGAGAAAATTTAGCTTGGATTAGCTCTAGAGTTTCCTTGAGTGGGACATTTGTGAATAAAGAGGAGACGTCAAAGCTGACCATTATGTCAGTATGTTGGAGTGTAAGGTTTTCTATGCTGGCTTTGAAATGGGCTGAGTTTTTTTGTGTGTGATGGTGTGTTGCCAGTATAGTGTGTGAGCTCTTTGGCCAAATGTTTAGCTAATTTGTATGTGGGGGAATCAATGCCATCCACTATGGGACGTAATGGCACATTTTCTTTATGTATTTTTGGGAGTCCGTAAATACGGGGGGGGGGGGGGTATAGAGTTAAATGGCTTTAATCTGTTGGTAACTTCTACAGGCCAAGAAGTGACTCTCTTAAGGAGCCTGTGAAGTTTTCTAATTTGAGAGTTGGTGGGATTGTAATTGATGGGGAGGTAAGTAGCCCAATCTAAGAGCATTCAGCTTACCTGTGTAGTCCTTTTGGGTAAGGACTATTGCGTTTCCCTTATCCGCTTTGGTGATAACTATTTCTTTATTATTCTTCATTTTCTGTAGAGCTTTATATTCCTTGTTGGATATGTTGGATTTTGGTGGGACTGCTTTGGAAAGGACAGAAGCTACATCCAGTCTCACACTGTTGGCGACTTGATGTGGAAGATGGCAGATTCCGCGTTCGATCTGGATCATAATATCCTCACTGGGTATTTTTTTGGGAGCAATCGTGAAGACAATTAATAATAAAGTAATAATAAAAAAAACTATAATAAAGTAATCTTGAACTATGTAAAATTCAAGCACCGTTTTGTTTCAAAAAAAGCTCTTCGAATATATAACCGTGCCAGCTACGCGTTACTACGCGAACAAATCACCGCCATGCGTTTTCTCTTAGCGGACATTAACGAAGCTATTCGTGCCGTCGAAGATGAGCTTTCGTGCACTTTAAAACCACGAACTTTGGTCGATTTTACGTGACGTCTCATGTACCCCGCTGCCGACAAAGAATTTAAAAAAATACGAGGACGACAGATGAAAAAATTCAAAAGATTAAAAAAGAACTCTACCGTCCTTCCAAAACTTGCTACCAATACCGTAATCAACCTTTCTTCAGTCACCCTGAAGCAATCAACACGCTGTCACGTGGCCACAACTTCGCGATTGCTCCCCAAAAAAAATACCCAGTGAGGAATATTATGATCCAGATCGAACGTGGAATCCGTCACCTTCCACATCAAGTCGCCAACAGTGTGAGACTGGATGTAGCTTGTGTCCTTTCCAAAGCAAGTCCCACCAAAATCCAACATATTCAACAAGGAATATAAAGCTCTACAGGAAATGAAGAATTATAAAGAAATAGTTATCACCAAAGTGGATAAGGGAAACGCAACTGTAGTCCTTAACCAAAAGGAATACACAGGTAAGCTGAATGCTCTTCTCTTAGATCGGGGCTACTTACCTCCCCCATCAATTACAATACCACCAACTCTCAAATTAGAAAACTTCACAGGCTCCTTAAGAGAGTCACTTCTTGGCCTGTAGAAGTTACCAACAGATTAAAGCCATTTAACTCTATACCCCCCCCCCCCCGTATTTACGGACTCTCAAAAATACATAAAGAAAATGTGCCATTACGTCCCATAGTGGATGGCATTGATTCCCCCACATACAAATTAGCTAAACATTTGGCCAAGAGCTCACACACTATACTGGCAACACACCATCACACATAAAAAAACTCAGCCCATTTCAAAGCCAGCATAGAAAACCTTACACTCCAACATACTGACATAATGGTCAGCTTTGACGTCTCCTCTTTATTCACAAATGTCCCACTCAAGGAAACTCTAGAGCTAATCCAAGCTAAATTTTCTCCCGATATCTCAGCCTTATTTCAGTTCACAATGAACTCAGGCTATTTCGTTTGGCAAGGAAAATTCTACAAACAAATAGAGGAGACAGCCATGGGTTCACCACTCTCCCCACCCTTGGCCAATTTCTTTATGGAGACCTTTGAAGAAAAAGCCTTAGCCTCTGCCCCACCAAAAACCAACCATATGGCTTCGCTACGTTGATGATGTGTTCGCTATTTGGCCACATGGCTCTGAAACACTTCTCTCCTTCTTAACACACTTAAACAACCAACACCCCAGAATCAAATTCACCCTGGAAAAAGAGGAAAAAAACAGTCTCCCTTCCCTAGACACACTAGTCACCTGCCAGCCTAATGGAACCTTGGTTTTCTCAGTTTACAGAAAACCCACCCATACAGGCAGATACATTCACCACAACCCCCCCCCCCCCCCCCCTCACAACAATATGGAGTAGTGAAAACACTATACAACAGGGCTAAACTAATCTGTTCAAACGACTTGGCCCTAAACACTGAACTAAATCACATCCTCAACACACTCTCAGCCAATGGCTACCCCCCCAAAAAAAGTCCAAAAAAATATTAGAACCTACAAACCCCCTCCCCCCCCCCTCCACAACAAGG
Source organism: Typopeltis vanoorti (assembly GCF_054136105.1). Taxonomy (NCBI): domain Eukaryota; kingdom Metazoa; phylum Arthropoda; class Arachnida; order Uropygi; family Thelyphonidae; genus Typopeltis; species Typopeltis vanoorti. The sequence goes on from NC_143572.1 coordinate 8,412,616, forward strand.
ATTACTCTAAATCCATCACCATTCCCTACATCTGAGGCACCTCGGAAAAGATTACCAAAATCTTAAAAAAGCATGACCTTGACCTCCTGTTACAAACCTTACAGAAAATTGGCATCCCTTATCCGCTCCACTAAAGACCAACCACTTCCCCTAGACTTACCTGGTGTATACCAGGTCCCTTGCAGTTGTAATCTGTCTTACTTTGGCCAAATAGGCAGGACAGCGAACACAAGGACTACATCCGGTTTCACAAGTACAGCCATTCTGGTTTTGTGGACCATGCTCTGGATACACACCACAGAATACGGTGGAAAGAAAGCTACAGTAATACACTGTAGCAAATACAAATACGAAAGCCTATTTATGGAATCAGCCTCAGCCCTAAGAAATTCTCCAAACCTCAACAAATTTGGTTGTATGCGACTGCCCCAAATTTGGGAGGCTTACATCAGCAGACCTTCAGCCCAATGGCCAAGAACACCTACTTAGCCCGCTAGAGGGCACCATCAGGACTTTTAGGAGACCAATAGCTTCATCTCTTCATTCCCAGTTACTGTGTTTGTAGAGCCTACGTGCACGTGCTTTTTTTTGTAAGTTCCTTTAGAAGATGGCAATGTGACATTGCCGAAATATCGGAAAATATTTATTAAAGTATAATTTAATTTATATCCTTAACTACATTGTTCAATTCCTTAAGTGTTTTAATAACCTCATACCTTTCAAATGTATACCGTGTGCATTATCTATCGAAAAATACAGTAATAATAGAGAAGAGAATACAATTTAAAAAACACATATTAAAAGAAAGACAAATAATATCCTAAAAGCAATCATAAGTATATATGAAAAATAATCAAATACAATAAGATTAAATCATGAGCTATCATATTACAAGAGAGATAAACCAAGGAGTCCAACAGGGGTGTCCCCTGAAATAATAATAAAATGGAATAAAAATTTCCATCAAGGTATTAACACTCGGGAGCTCACATCTGATCTGACAGATACATGCAAAATGTTTAATATAAATATTCTTACACAATTCAGTGTATAGCTTGGAGGTCATGAGTAGCTGTGCATTCATATGTTATGAGTGATATTCCGACCTTTTTTTTGCTGTCAGTTTGGTTTAACGCATGTTATGTAAAGGTTTGTGATATTTGACAGTAAATTGTATCTGAGAGATACCGCGACCTCCGATGTCAGTATAGTATGGTTTAGTTTTTTTGTTTTTTTTTTATTATTCTTTGTTCAATAATTTCTAGATTGTAGCTGAAAATAAATAAACCATCATATATTACTGAAAGAGAGAGCCAAAGGCTTATTTTTGTCATACATGTCCTCTAGAAGATGTGCTTTACATTTATGGAAAATACTAAGGAAAGTGGTCTGGAGCTCGCTCTACCTTTATACTACGAGTTGCCCATAAGGCACTACTTATGCTTGCATCCGCTGAAACTTTTAGTTTTTATATATTCGACACGAAACTCTTGTAGTTTCTATATTCAGCTATGAAATAATGTTGGATTTAATATTCACTTAATTGTACCATCATGTACAAATATTTGCAGTGTTTTTTCTTTGTTTTATTGCATTTTAGCACATACTAGTAATGAATGTATCTCTCAGATATACCACGTTGTATGCTGCAAAATTACCAATGTGAGCTCCCGAGTGTTAAACTTTCTCCTACTGTGAACACTCGTTTTTGCCGATGACCAAATAATAATTATAAATTCTGAAGATAACTTACAGAAAGCTATTTTAAAACCTAAATGAGATGGAATGATAATATCAACAGAAAAATCAAAAACTATGGCCTTTAAAGGACAAGATCTAGTAAGAACTGAAATAGTAATAGATAACAAGATTTTAGAACAGGTGAATTCATTTAACTACCTAGGTTGTTAAGTTAAGGGGATAATAAATCCGCCATTATTTTAAAGCGGCTACGAAATTCGGAGATCGAAATCTAAGAGTTTCATGCCGAAGAACTATTGGCGAGTCCAAGCGTAAGTCATCACCTGGGTAGTACAACACTACCCAGGTGATGACTTACACTTGGACTCGCCAATAGTTCTTCAGCATGAAACTCTTAGATTTCGATCTCTGAGTTTGGTATCCGGCTTTAAAATAATGAGGGATTTATTATCCCCTTAACTTAATTTATGCCGCCGAAAAAATAGCCTCTTGGCTCTTTATCGTACCTAGGTTGTATGAAAATGAAAAATATATAATCCTAAAATTGCAAAATATTTAAAAATAACAGGTGTAATTAACTCTATATTTTAACCAAACCAGACTAAAAGTATACGATACACTAGCTCTACCAGTCCTATTCTATGGAAGTGAATCTAGACAATAAAACAAAAATTAATAACAGCTGAAATGAAGTTTATGAGAAAAACTGCAAAGTATACTCTATTTGATCACAAAAGAAATAAAGAAATTATGAAAGAATTAAACCAAGAATCAGTAATAAAAATTAAAAAATATAAACATAAATGGATGGAACACATTCAAAAAATGAAAACAAAGATTAGGAAAAAGATTCAACAATGACTTCTAAGGCCGGAATAGGATACTCTAGGCCTAAATCCTTGATAGACATGATGATATCTATTAATGCAGATGGAGCTATTCTCTTGCAGCCGATATTGCACATAATATCACAAACCTTCAATTAAATTGTTCTTTTTATCCTACTCAAAACTTAGTTTTGAGTAGGATAAAAATGTAAGAAACCAAAGCACTGTGTAAAACTAGTTAAACAGTTTTTCATGTGATGGGAAGAGTGGTAAGGACATAGAAAATAAATATCAGGAAGGTGGTAAAATATTCTGGAGGCTATTGAAAAGTTTAGAGTGCTGTAAAAGAATCAGAGATGATAAAGATATTCCAAATATCTGGAGTATTTACTTTGAAAGACTACTGAAGGAAACAAGCAGTGCCAGCACAGTGGAGTGTTATGAATGCAGTCAGGAATTCATATCCATACTTGAAGTAGAAAAAAACACCAAAAACCTGAAATGTGTAAAGGCAGCTGGAATAGATGAAATTTGACCAGAAAAGCTCAAATATGGAGGTATAAAAGTTTTACAGTGGCTACACTACATAATTCGGAAGGTCTGGTCAGATGATCAATTTCTCAAGGATTGGAGTAGAGCTCTCATAGTACCCATCCATAAAAAAAGTGAAATAAAACTGAATATGAGAATTACAAAAGTATTTCCTTACTGAATGTTCCTGGTAAGATTTATGCAAGTATATTAGAAAAATTTTGGAAGGGAAATCTGGTGACAAACAAGCTGGAGTCAGGATCAGATTTTTATTTTAAGACCTGAGAAATCTTTCACCCATTCAAAAGTTTATAGACTATCATATCACTCCTCTTTCTCCTGTTAACCACAGTCCGTAATTCACATACAATCTGTTTTCATAATCTGGATATAATCTTTGTAACTCTTCTTTGCACCCTTTCCACAGCTTCTTTATCCCCTGGAATCTGGGACACCAAATCTGCACATAATAATGTGTGGTCTTATCAAAGCTTTATAAAGGGGCAAAATGACTTCCTTAAGATGTCAAGGTCTGCTTCAACATCACAATTATCCTCTGAGTTGCATTTGCATCTTTTGCTATGCGACTTCTGAACTTCAAATTCCTATCCACAAAATATGCCAATATTCTTTACCTCCTCAGTTTCTTGTAGCATAACCCTGCTAATATAATATGCCACTGCAAATCTCATCATGCTAAAGTACGTAACTTTATGCTAACTAACATTAAACTGATAGCCATTTTCGTTTGCTCAAATTTCCACCCTATTCAAATAATTTTGTAAGTGCTGAATATCAGTAGCATCCCTGATTGCCCTATCTAACTTTGCACCATCAGCAAACGATTGCACATTTAGACCCTTCCTAATGTCATTAATGTATAGATTGAACAACAATAGCCCAAGGACTGATCCCAGAGGTACACCACTGGTCACTTTAAATCTGGCAGATTCACACCCACCATATACCACTTTTTTGATATCTGTCAGCCATCTGCTAAGTAAGAGTTTATATCATAATCCCATATTCTCCAGTTTATGCAACAGCCTTTGGTGTGGTATCCTATCAAATGCCTAGAAAAATCCAACATTAATATAATGTACCAATCCAACTCGGCCGTAACATTGTTATAAAATATGAGCAAATTGCTAAAATATGACCTTCCTTTAGTAAACCCATGCTATTCTTTGCAGAGTATAGCTTGTTGTCCACCCATTTCTGTATGTGAGTTCTTACCAACTTCTAAAATCTTCATTACCATACCAGAAATACCGATAGGTTGGTAGTTCGACACATCAGTTTTTGCACCACCCTTGTACAATGGAACTATCATGAATTTCTTCCATTCCTGTGGTATCATTCCTGAGCTGAGACTCAAGTTATACAAACATGCGAAAGGCATAGCCAAATCAGCTGAACATTCCTTTAGCAAACAACTACAATCATTACAGTTACAAAAAGTTACAATCGACGAACCATCATGATATGTGGCACATCCACCGATATGCAGTGTTGAAATTTGATGAAGGGGGGACACAATGCTTTCACTTGCTCTGTCAGATGGCTAGGGCGGTGAATGTGTTTAAAAGCTACACGAAAGTCTCTTTCCAGTTATTCAGCTTCAATCCTTAATTGACTCTTATATTACTATCAAAGATAATGTAATTAAGACTTTGTTTCATCTGTTCTCTCCATATGAATTTCAATAAAGTGTTAACAATTACCAGTTCGTGTACTGAACAGAAATCTAGCAGGGATTTATTATCATTATTATTGCTTTGAACATTCTCCAAAATATGGGCCTGTAAATGAAACTCATGTTACCACAGAGAAAAACCTTTCTACATTCATATGAAACTTGTTTACTCACCTCCAGTTGAGAACCTTTTATAAGTGTTCCTCATATCTAGACAGGATTTGAACTTGTCTTTTTCATAGGATCTTGAATTCGGTTGCACTATGGAGATTCTTTTATCTGCATTTATTTGTTTTGTAATTTTTGCTTCATGTTTGTTTCATGTCATTTGTATTTTACTGATACTAAGATTTTTTTTTTAGGCAAAAAATAAAAATAAACTAATTATTAAGAAATAGTTTTCAATCATTTCTGCTTATAGTGAAAAATGCCATAAATTTACAATACATAAATTTCTGAAACTGAAGTAGTACTATAAAGCACAAGTACTATATTTTGCATTCAAAGTTCAATCCTCATCACTAGCTTCAGCAAGAACTTCATCAGGATCAGGAGCCATAGATGTGTATTCTGTAGCTTGTGACAATCCCAGGAATGCTGAGCGGAACTTAAAAGAATAAAATGAAAGCATGTTTATATATATATATATAAACAGTACTAGCAGAATAATAAAATAAAACTAGAGTAGTATTCATATCACATGTTAACAAACTAGAAATGTTTGTAACTAAAATATTTCAGGAAGAATTCTTCTGTAGGTATATCCAGTTTCCCAATGATGATGATAGAAAATGATTCTCTCAAGGATACCATTCTCTGTTCTCGCATCATGCCACTCTCCCAGTAAGGCATGATGCCAGAACAGAGAATGGTATCCTTGAGAGAATCATTTTCTATCATCATCATTGGGAAACTGGATATACCTACAGAAGAATTCTTCCTGAAATATTTTAGTTGTTATTAACATTTCTAGTTTGTTAACGTGTGATATGAATACTACTCTAGTTTTATTTTATTATTTTGCTAGTACTCAATGTTTTGTGATATTGTGTATACTCCAATAAACATCTTATTAAGGAAGCTTTTATTCTATGCTAAAAGCACACTATGTTTTCAAAAAAATAAAAAATAAAAAATCTTACATTTATTTACACACTGATATCACATTCAAACTGGCATAGATTTAAAAAGTTGTGCTAATTAGAAGTTTTACTGATATAATTTTTAAAATACAAAAATAGTGCTATGGCATATTAAGATTTATATTTTTTATAGAGAGGAAGAAAAACAATGCATTTCCCTTGTTTGATGTGCTGCAAGACCAGATAAGGGATTTCCAAACATTATTCAAAATGAAATTGTGATTTATAGTCAAGCTGTTATACAAGTGAATTACTTTGCTTGACTGTATGAAAGAAAAGAGAGAGAGTGGAACTTATTTTTAGGATAAGACATTAAAACTATACATCAATCGATTTCAGTTTCCTGTGGAGATATTGAGCAGCAAACGCTGACTTAACCTCTTTAAGTGTGAGAGACAACACTACATTGTTCACTTGCACATGAATTTTTTAATTTCTCCCAGTGTAAACTATGCAACTCTTATTACTTGTGAATAGTAAATTTTATGCAGATACCAGGATATTTAAAGAAAGTTACAATGTCTTTTTACAGATCTAAGGTTTTGAATTTCTGATCTGGTTTATGAAGAAGGTTATCATTTGTATGTGTCTCGTAGTACAGAATTGATGGATTCTGAGATTATAGATGCACTTTTTGTGTAATCGATAATAGTGAACTGGGTGTAAGAAAGGAATAGTAACAAGTTATTGAATTATTTTCTAGTGGTGAACATTATACATACAGCATTTTAATTTTCCTGCTATCCTGGCAAGAAACATTTCCTTTGCTAACCCTTCCTCAGCCATTCCATTAAAATGATCATATTATACACCTTGGATTAATTCTGCTCGCAAATTCCTGATAGTAACAATGTCAAGTTCCTTTCTAATATCCGCATTTTTAATATGATTCTGTTCATTCCCCTAATCTTTTGGGCAACTCTCATATTTGTGGTCTCTAGCCTTTAATCAAGTGTTTTATTTCTAATCCAGCTCTTAGATCCATAAATTAAATTTAGTTTTGAACACTATCTTGTCTTGTCAGGTGTCATCTACTTCTAGGAGGTTGACTACCATGAACTTCCATGTACAGTTTTGTGATTCTCTTACATTCTTCATAAGAATGCAAGACAAAAAAGATCCAATCCGTTCTTTGTCTTCCTCTTCTTCCTTGTATCACTTCTAAAAGTGTTTTTTGTAGGAATTCATGCCTTGGTATGTGACCAAAGTAGGTGATTTTCCTTTTCTTAATGGTTTTCAAGTCCTATCTTCTCCGATCATCTCTAATATCTCTAAATTAGTTTTTTTTTTTTTTTTTTTTTTTTTTTTTGGCAGTCCATGGGACTCTAAGGATTCTTCTGAGGATCCAAAATTCAAAGGCTTTAGTTTATTTTCACAATATTTTGATATTGTCCAGGTTTCTGCTCCATATAGCATTGACCATATGTAGCATTTGGACAGCCTAATTCTTGTTTTCGTGTGAATTTCCCTTGCAGTCAGAGTGTTTTTCATGCTAATGAAAGTTGATCTAGTAATTTCTATCCTTAATATTTCCTCATGAGATTTTCCATTCTCTGTAATTAGTTGACCTAAAAATATATAACTCTCTACTTAATCTAAGCTATATTTCCTCTGATCTTAATATTTATATTGGGTATTTTCTTTTTTTTTTCTCTTGCAGTAAGCATGTTTTTTTTTAAGTCTAAATTAAGTCCATATTTTTCACTTAGTTTCAGCATCTCTTCCAATAGGTTTTGAAGATCTTTATTTTTAGCCAGCGGTGCTGTATCATCTGCATATCTTAAGTTATTTATATTTCTGACTCCTTTATATTCTGGTAATTGCTGGAAGATATTTTCACAACAGGAGAAAGAACACAGGCTTGTCTGACACCCTTATTTACTGGGAATTCCTCTGAGGTTTCTCCTGATATTTTTATTGAGGCAGTTTGCTCCCAATATATATTTATCAGTAATCTGGTATCTTTACCATCTACTCCTAATTTTTTTATGCATTCTATTAGTTGTTCATGTTCAATAAAACATAAGTAGACTTCTCTTCTCCAGATATCTTTCTATAATAGTCCTAACATGAAGAGTCCTTCTCGAGTACCTTTATTTTCCTGAAAACCAGACTGTGTTTCATTAATTTCCAATTTGATTTTATGTTTATTTCTTTCTAGGATGATATATAACAACTTTTGCCATCTGACTGATTGTTCTGTATTTTTCACATTTGTCTTAGATTTTTTAGGTATTGGTAGGAATGTCGAGTGCTTAAAATCTTTTGGCAGGTGTCCAGTTTCATATATCTTGTTACATATGTCAGTCAGTAATTTTATAGCCTTCTGCCATAATTCCATCCATTCCTGGAGCTTTTCCTGGTTTCAACTTCCTAATGATATTTGTTACTTCCCAGATAAGAATAGTAGTCCCTACAAATTTTCTTGCAACGGCTTATCTATTCTATCATGATTATAGAGTTCCTTTAAATACTCTACCCATCTATCTTTTATTTTGTCTTTCTCCATTAGAATGTCCACTGGCATCTTCAATGCAATGAGAGCCTACCCTTTTCCAAGATTTGTTAGTTAGCGCCTAACTTTTTCATGAAGTTCTCATGAAAAAGCTCAATTTCTTTGCATTTGTTGTTGAGCTATATTCTTTTGCAATCCTACATTCTTTCTTGATCTCCTTGTTGAAATTCTTATATTCAGGATGATTTTTGTGTCTTGTTCTTTCCTCCATCATTTTTAGTATCTTGTAGTTGTGTGTGAACATTATACAGCTAGTTTAAAGTTTTGACTAATATCTCTCTCTCTCTTATTCCATATAAATTTATTCAGTTGACTTCCTACCACACATGCTAATTCTGTTGCCTTTTTCCATATTTACTTTGCTTTATGCAAATTATGCCTAAATAGTTGATATGATTTACTTCTTCTATAGATTCTCTGTTCAGGATGCAGTTAATGTTTTCAATGTTTGTGTTTACTTTTATGGTCTGTCTTTTTATTGATGATTTTCATACCAATTTTATTACAACAGTTATTCAATTTAGTTAGCAAATCCTGCAGACTTCTACTGTATTTATTTATTTAGGAGTACAACTTGATCTGTATAAAGTATGGAGCTGAGTTGATTATCTCCAATTTTCATATCAGAACTAATGCCACTTTCCTTCATACTGTGATCCATATAGATCAGGGGTCGGCAACCTTTTTGGGGTGAAGAGCCATTTTTAAAATTATATCTGTTAAAAAAAATTAGGGAGCCACACGGTTTTTTTTTTTTTTTTTTTTTTTTTTTTTTACAGTAACACATTATCATACTTGTAAAACACAACACAGGGGGTGACACATCACGTGAAATTATATGATATTTTAAAATATTAAATAATTAAAACAAAGATTTCCTTCTTCTTACAAAAGCATATGTATAAAATCCAATAACACACCTATTTCTTTAATTTTTTTAATTTAAAATATCTTCTTAGTGCAACTTTTGGTGTTGAACTTCTTCGGATAGTTTCTCAATATGCAGCGAATAATTTTCATTTTCAAACATGATGAAAGACTCACGTTGTTTAGTTGGTTTCTCAACTTACTTTTAATAAAAGTCATATTAGAAAATATTTGCTCACACAAATATGTCTATCCGAAAATCGATAGAAGTCCAAATGCGTATGTTTTTAACTGAATGCAAGTCTGGTAAACCATTCCACGTGTCAAATACAATCTGATCTTGCTTTTTTAAGACCTTCTATTTCAGACCATTTGTGTTGTATTGCAAGGGTAGATTTTTGTCTTTCCAACTCCTCTAGGTCAGCTTTAAGATTTCTAAATTTTGAATTCCACAAATCCTTGGTTTTCAGGTCCTCTAACTCAAGTTGAAATGCAGCCTCATCAATTCCAGCAAAAGGTGAAAAATTTAATTCGTCAGGATTAATTTCAAGTGATCGCATTAAAAATGACATAGTTGCCTTGTTCTTTCTAAACTTCTCATTAAATTCAGATTGCATATTTACCACAGTTTCTTTGAAAAAGGTTAAATTTATGGAATTATCAGCTTGTTCTTGTTGATATTTCTTCAACATAGGAAAATGTAATAATGTGCCTTTCTCTAAGTCTGTCGCAAACAAATATAATTTTTGTTCAAACGAAATCACTTCTTCTAAAAGCAAAACTGCTGTATTTCCCTTTCCCTGTAGTTTCTTATTTAGTGCATTTAAATGGGAAGTCATATCCACCATGAAGTAGAATTTTTGTAACCAATGAATATCTTCTGTGCATATTAGGTCCTTTTGTCTTAGAAACGACTGAACCTCTCCAAGGCAGGTGGCAAATCGCATCAACACCGCACCTCTGGAAAGCCATCTTATTCTGTTATGCAAAAGAAGATCGGAATATTTGCAATTGATTTCTTTAAGAAGTTCACAAAATTTCCGATGATGTAGCGGTATTGCCATTATTTTGTTAACAATTTCTACAACCAAATCCATCACTACTGTTATCTCTTTTGGAAAAATATGTGCACAAAGTATCTCTTGATGGATTATTCAGTGAAAGGAAAACACGTCATGTAAAATTTGTTTTTTAAATAAAGAAACAAAACCTTTTTTTGTACCTTTCATGCTTGGCGCCCCATCGGTCGCAATAGATATTATTTTGTTAATATTGATACCCTTACTTTTCAAGCAAGTGATAACAGCAGATTCAATGTCTTCTCCACGAGTTTGTCCTGTAAGTGGCAGCATATTGAGTAATTCTTCTGAGGTCCTTGAGAGTTTGTATCTACAAATAAGTACAATCTGTGCAATATCATCCACATCACATGATTCATCACAGGCAGTGGAGAATCCTGGTGTTGAATTTAGATCTGTAACCTGCTGATTTGTTATATCTTCTGCCATTCGTATAGTTCTGTCCCTTACAATCTTAGCAATAATGGCATGTCTTTTATTTTTGTAATTATTTCCACTTTTTTTTTTTAAATTGCAGAAAAAAATATTCGGACATGTTAATAAAACATTCTTTCACATATTCGTCATCTGTAAAAGGTTTTCCTTGTTTAACAACTTCTTGAGCAGCCACAAAACTAGCAATAGTTGTATTTCTTGATGCTTTTATCCATTTGGAAAATGAACATTTAGTTAGGTTTACTTTGCCTTGCAGCTCTTCTACTGCCTTTTTTCTTTCATCTCCCCGTGGATATGCTTTGTCAAATGTATCGTGTTTATTTAAAATGTCTTTGTATATTTGATTTTTTATTGTTTGAAAGCTTTTCATGGCATATTAAACACATTGGAAATCCTGCTGTATTTGCTATAAATGCGTAGGCTTCAGTCCATTCACTTTTAAACTCCAGATTTTCTTGTTCTATCTTTCTCTTCTTTGCTGACATTTTAAATACTATAAAAATATTTTTATTCTGTTAATATTTAATTTAATGTTACAATATTCACGTTACCTAACACAATCACCAGTAAATAAAAGCACGACAACGTCCACTACAAAACCTTTACTTATTTTAACAAAGTGAGCAATTTACAGACCACACCTGCACTATATGCAAAGACAATGGGCATGTTCAGACAGGCAAACGTTACCGTAGCGCTACATGTGCTAGCCTAGCGTGATGTCATAAATGTGTCCGAGCCAACTGCTCGATCATAGCGCTACCGTAGCGATCGCCATTCGCTACAAATTAAATTAATTTGTAGTGATTAATTTTCGCTACAAAGTAGCACTCTGCCTGGCTGATTGCGCCCAATGTAAACTGACGTTTTTTGAGTATCAACATATGGTTAGGGGTCATTTGACCTACAAAATATTTCTTTTTACTTCTATGTTTAGATAGATCGTTTAATAATGAAAAGAGCTGCATGCAGCTCTTTTCATTATTAAATGAATGAATGAATTCAAAGAGTTGCTGACCACTGATATAGATGATAAATAACAGTGGAGATAACATGCATACTAGTCTCATACTGGATTTAACATCAAATGTCTGCCTGTATCTCACTCAGCAATGAAAACATAGCTGAAAACGACATGAATCTAAAGCCTCAAAAAAATTCCTCCACTTCTTTTAATAGAGCCTTCTGCTGGACCATAGGCACAAATTAAGTCTCACTGTCCAATTCCCCATTTTGATGTATGCCCACATCACTCTGCTTGATATTGCCTGCCATCGAGAAGCTTATTATTGTGTGTAGTGTTGAATACTATAGCATACTTTCTCCTTTCCTTGATCATTATTGCAGGAACATAACCTCCTCTAATGGTTATTTAGAAGAATCTCATGTTTTTGTCTTCTATGTTTCAGTAACACCAGTTATGTCAACCTGATACTTCTGCCAGGTTCCACCTCTTTACCATTGATGCCTCTTATGCTTATGGTGCCAATCTTAAATTCTGCAGATGGTGATTTAGAATTTATTCCAGTAGCAGCTTTTCACTTTTCTCAGGTTCCCTGATGAAAATAGTAGGGGCCTTATTAAACCAAGCAAAGCCCCAGCCAGAATGAAATTCCATCATTTTGTAATTTGCTTTTAAGCCAGTTTCATTTTCTAATTCCCAAATTGTCAGCTCATTCTCATTTATTCAATATCCTAGCAGATATCTATTAACAGAAAAATGAGGACTGAACATTAGATCAAAAGTTCCAATCAGTTTTCTACATTCTTTAAGAGGGCTATGTGGAAATCTCCTATCTAGTTTTGACTAGATAGGAGATGGCTGCCACCACCCCTACAATGACCTTAGATGGCTGCCACCACCCCTACAATTCACCATAATTATTTTTTCTGGACTGGAACTGCATGTCTTGTTTCACCTATATATACAAGGGCTGTTCAATAAGTAATAAGACTAATTTTACTGTCACGAAACCACTCATCACAATATTAATTTCTTTGGAATAAAGAAATGTTGCTGTCTGTATTAACAAAAGAGGTTGATAGATGGTATATACGGGCTGATATGACAGAGTGTCACGTGACTAAACGCAAGCTTGTTTTGGCGCGCCTATGAACCTCAATAAAGGTCAAAACCGGTCTGGGTAGTAGTCTGCATATTGCTAAGGTTGCTAATTTAGCAACCTTAGCAATATGTCCTCTAAACTTTAACTCTCTGTCTAGCACCACTCCTAAATCTCTAGCTTCATCTATTTCCAGGAGAACAGTGCCATCAATGTGATACACAGCTTGTAATCTATTTATCCCTGAATGCATAAGTTCACATTTCTCAACATTAATCTGACACCCATTAACTTTTGTCCATACTGACAGCCTATTTAAATAAATTAAAGATAAAAAAAATTATATACTTGGTTTAATCCTTTATCCCAGTGTAAGCAAACAAAGTTTGCACCTGAAGTATTTTCAGGACTGGGGTAACTCGTATAAGGAAACTAAGACTTCACATCACTTGCCCTAGTATCCCATAATGCAAAGTACATCTCCTTGCGGACATGTATATTGCTATGCATTATGGGAAGGGTCACTACCCAGACCAGTTTCGACCGTTATTGAGGTCTCTTCAGTAGGAGCCAGACCCAGAGGTGATGCTAAGGTTGAAGTAATGCAGAAGTCATATTTTCATATACGAGTTGCCAAAAGGTGTCACATCTTATCATTAAATTACTCTAGATTAGAAAAAGTTGTTGGAAGTTTTTTCACTTAGTTTAATCCTTTATCCAAGTGTAAGCAAACAAAGTTTGCAGCTGAAGTATTTTCAGGACTGGGGTAACTCGTATAAGGAAGCTAAGACTTCACATCACTTGCCCTAGTATCCCATAATGCAAAGCACATCTCCTTGTGGAAATGTATATTGCTATGCATTATGGAAAGGGTTACTACCCAGACCGGTTTTGACCTTTATTGAGGTCTCTTCAGTGAGAGCAAGACCCAGAGGTGATACTAAGGTTGAGGTAATGTTGAAGTCATATTTCTGTTTGCTTACACTTGGATATAGGATTAAGCCAACTATAGAATTTCTTGGTATCTTTAATTTATAATATAACCAAGTGAAAAAACTTTCAACAACTAACTATCTCTAATCCAGACTATTTTAATAACAAGGTGTGACACCTTTTGACAAGTCATATATGAAAATATGACTTCTGCATTTCTTCAACATTAGTATCACCTCTGGGGCTGACTCCCATTGAAGCGACTTCAATAAAGGTTGAAACCGATCTGGGTAGTGACCCTTCCCATAATGCATAGCAATATACATGTCCGCAAGGAGATGTGCTTTGCATTATGGGATACTAGGGCAAGTGATGTGAAGTCTTAGCTTCCTTATACGAGTTACCCCAGTCCTGAAAATACTTCAGGTTCAAACTTTGTAGTGACTTGGATAAAGGATTAAACCAAATGAAAAAACTTCCAAAGCCTATTTAAATCTAACTGCAAGCTCTCCACATTGCCTTGATTAACTATTACTCTAACTAATTTCACATTATGAGCAAACAACTGAATTATTTCCTATAAAAATTATGTACAAATTAAACAGCAATGGTCCCAGCACGGAACCTTGTGGCACACCACTAGTCACCTGTTTTTGCTTTGATTCTGCCCATCCATATACCACTTTTTGATATCTGTCCAGCAGCCACCCTCTTATTCACTTAACCAGTGTCATATCCATCCCCATTTATTCTAATTTGCATAACAGTGTTCCATGTGGTATTCTGTCAAATGTCTTTGCAAAAATCCAACCAAATCATTGTGTAGCCATTTCCTTTATCCAATTCAGCTGTTACTCTATTATAAAAAGTTTATAAATTACTAAGGCATGACCGACCCTTCACAAAGCCATGTTGACCCTCATACAGTATCATATTTTTATGATACTGTATTACCCATTCTTGAATTCTCTTTTTTACCAATTTTTCTAGTACAGTACTTTTATCACCATGCCTGAGATACTAATTGGTCTATAATTTGCTACTGTAGTCTCTGAACCTCCTTTATGCAAGGAATAATTTTGCCCTCCCTTGGAATTCTGCCAGAGCTGAGACTTAAATTAAACAGCTTTGTCAAAGGCATTGCCAATTCCCTTGCACATTCTCACAAAACCGCAGCTAATATCCCATCTAATCCCACAGCTGTATTTACATTGAGATTCTGCAATATCCTAAGAACCTCCAATTCATCCACCTCTATTCCCACATTAGTGTCTGTCACATAGATTAAAGTAACCTCACTAAGACAATATATGCTTGCAAAGTGGTCATTCAGTAAATCAAGTATTTTATCTGCTTCTGTCTCCTCGTGACCCTCATCACTCATTAAGGTTAATCTTCCTCTTACTTGCCGCATAATGAAAGAACTTTTGGGGTTTTCCTTTGGCCTGCTTGGCTAAATTCTTCGCATAATCTGATTTTGCCTTCCTTGCCATTTTGGTAATCTTTCTTGCCTGAGCCTTATACTGTTCATGAGTTTGCTGGTCACCTTTCTGTTTATATACCCTCCACAGCATTTTCTTCTTCTACAGCTCATTTTTAATGATATTAGAGAACTATATTTCATGAATACAAAAAAACTGAAACAATTCAGTAAATCAAGTATTTTATCTGCTTCTGTCTCCTCGTGACCCTCATCACTCATTAAGGTTAATCTTCCTCTTACTTGCCACATAACGAAAGAACTTTTGGGGTTTTCCTTTGGCCTGCTTGGCTAAATTCTTCGCATAATCTGATTTTGCCTTCCTTGCCATTTTGGTAATCTTTCTTGCCTGAGCCTTATACTGTTCATGAGTTTGCTGGTCACCTTTCTGTTTATATACCCTCCACAGCATTTTCTTCTTCTACAGCTCGTGTTTAATGATATTAGAGAACTATATTTCATGAATACAAAAAAACTGAAACAGGGAAATGATTTGAGTACATGCAACAAGCACATATTACAGTATTTAAGTGGTAGCTGCTAGTGCTGTAACCTCACAAGCAAAACACAGGGTAATTAAAACTTCTCCCACTTATCAGTCTCTAAAAATCTCTAACAGTTATTAAAAGTGAAGTGCGCTGCTTAATTAATACTAAGACAGGTATAGGTAGGAAATAAATTAGAAGTTTATGTGTTGATGAAATTGGAAAGCTGTTTATACAAGGAGAATTATAGGAGATATAGCAGTGCTGAGAGGAAAACTCTCTTGGAGCAAACTAATCTCTGAGCAAATATTGTTTGTTATACAATGAGTAGCTTTACTAAAAGAGAAAAGCACATTTCCAAAGCAGTGAAATATTCTTTTATTGTAATTTTATGTGCTAAAAATACAGAAGCCTTGAAATAGGCACTTGGTAGTTTTCATTTGATATATATATATATATATATACGGGGTGTCCCAAAATTCAAACAAGAAGTAATTTTGATAGAAAACACAGGTTTTTAATTAAAAATTCTAATTTCTTATTGATTCATAAAGTATACAGTATAGGGTTATGAATCAATAAGAAATTAGAATTTTTAATTCTAATTTCTTATCGATTCATAACCCTTTAACATATCGGTAAATGGCCTCCATGGCTTTGCTGGCACATACACACTCTTATGTCAAAATTTTCCATGGCCGTTTTGCATAAATGTGGCTGAATTTCGTTGATACAGCGCTCAATTTCCTCCTTCAAGGCGTGGGTGGTCGTAGGCTTGTTGGCATAAACCTTAAACTTCAAAAAACCCCCAAAGAAAAAAGTCCAACGGCGTTCAGTCACATGATCTGGGCGGCCAATTCTGATCACCAAAACGGGAAATTACACGACCAGGAAATGACTCATGTAGTAATTGATTTGTTTCTCGGGCTGTATGGCATGTGGTACCATCTTGTTGAAACCACGTCGTCCACATCCATATCTTGCAATTTAGGCACAAAAAACTGGATTATCATGTCGCGATAGCGAGCACCATCAACTGCTATTGCCTTACAGCCACATTTTCGAAGAACAATGGACTGATGATGCCTCCAGCCCAAAATCTGCACCAAACAGTGACACATTGTGGATGCATTTGTTTCTCAACAATCACTCATGGATTTTCTGAACCCCAAATGCGACAATTTTGTCGATTAACGAAGCCATCAAGATGAAAATGTGCCTCATCGCTGAAGATGATTTTGTTCGAATCATAAGCATCCACTTGTTGTTCCATAATCCATTCAACGAACTCTCTTCGCTGTGTGTGGTCATTTTTAATAACCTTGAACTGTCAGCTGTCACGTCTTTTTTTTCTCGTTGGCAACACTTTACCGCACAAATGGCACTAAATTTAAATCTTGCGTGAATTTTGGGACACCCTATATATACACACACTATCTGATCAAAAGTATCCGGACACCTACTCGAAACTGTAATCACTTTCCCTGTGACACACTTTCCAGTAGTGGACATTAACATGGGGTGGGTCCCTTTGCTTCTATGATAGCTCTAACTCTGCCAGGGAGACTTTCTAGATGGTGGAACGTCTCTTGAGGAATGGCAGCCATTCTTCCTGAAGAGATCTAGCCAGAGCAGTTCATGATGTGGGTCGTTAGGGTCTGGAGCGAAGTCGGTGTTCTAATTCATCCCAAAGGTGTTTTGTGGGATTCAGGTCAGGGCTCTGGGCTGGCCAGTCCATTTCTGGAACATTATTGTCCACAAACCATTCCCCCACAGACCTTGCTTTATAGCAAGTAGCATTGTCATATTGATACAGACAATAGTCAGCACCGAACTGATCTTCTACCGCAATGGGTCAAAATGTCCTTGTACCCTTCCACATTTAGATTTCCATGTAGTGTTACGAGAGGTACCAGGTCCATTCCATGAAAATCACCCCCACACTATAACACCACCTCCTCAAAATTTCACTGTTGGTACTGCACATACTTGCGGGAATCATTCTCCAGGCATCGCCACTCCCAGACCCTCCCATCAGACTGCCGCATGGTAAAGCGTGATTCATCACTCCAAATCACACGTTTCAAGTTGTCCACTGTCCAGTGGTGTCACTCTTTACACCACCACAGGCAGCTGCTTGACCATGGAACTCATTCCTCTTAACTCTCGATGTATAGTCATGGTGCTGGCTGGACAGTTAGTGGCCCTGCGGAATTCCCAGGTGATTGTTTCACTCAATGTCTGGCGATTTCAAAGGAACACCTTCTTCAATGCTCGACGGTCCCTGTCTGTGGTTTTATTGTGGTTGTGCCTTCACGTTTCCACTTCACAATCACATCAACTGTTGACTTGGGCAACTTGAGGAGGGTTGAAATGTCGTGGCAACCAATAACTTTGTGCTCGATGGTCCCTGTCTGTCATTAAATGAGGCCTACCTGACTGTGGTTTTATTGTACCTTCACGTTTCCACTTCACAATCACATCACCAACTGTTGACTTGGGCAACTTGAGGAGGGTTGAAATGTCGTGGCAACCAATAACTAGTCCATGTTTGAAGTCACTGAGCTCCCTTGACTACCCATTCTGCTCGTACTTTTTACCACTGAACAACATACAGCTCCATTATCTCCTTTTATACTAGGAAGTGAGGTCATAGTGACATCTAGACAAGTTTACAAATTACAGAGGGATGTCCAGATACTTTTGATCAGATTGTGTGTGTGTGTGTGTGTGTGCGTGCGTGCAAACATAAACAAAATGTACCTAGCTCATTGGAAATTAACTGCTCACAAAAACAGACAAGGTTTTCTCCCTCTTCCATGAAAGTGGTTTTAAAAAGGCAATAAAAATAGAGACAAAGTGCTGTATTCATAAGCACAGTTTTTCTAAAAAAAAAACTGTTTGAAGATCCAAAGTACAACTAAGCAAATGAATTATTTTTTTACAACTTCTTTCTTTCCATGTATTCATTTCAATCTGAATAATTTTCGCAACCATTTCTGGTAAATAAATGAAAAAAAAAAAAAAAGGCTCTAAAGTGAAGGGATACCTCTGTCATCTTTCTAGATGAAAAATAGGGAAATATGCAGATTTAAAAAAAATGATACCACTGTTAATGATACACAAAAAAAAAAAACATATTTTACAGTTGACATAATTTAGAGGCATAAATGCATTTTCAGCAGAAGTGAGTAAGTTATATCACTTGTTTAAAAGCCTTTTTAGGAAGGCATGACTTGTACACAAAGAAGTGTTCCTGAAAATGGAACATGGAAAATTTTATTTTCAAATAAACCATTTTACCGTACTCAAAAAATAGTGGCATAGCTAAGCTAGGCTTTTAATAGCTTTTGCAAATTTGTAGCAAAGCATCTTTTATAGTGTGACAATTTCAATAAATAGCAAAATATTCTGTCCATGGCACATTTGGAAAATGTCTCAATGCCAAAGCATTCTTATGCCTCTGCAGAATAGTATTACAATAATACAATAAAAAAAATTTCACATTGATCTATGTGCCTTTAAACTCACTGCAGTATAATTTAAGTGAAACACTTCTAATACATGGATGGAAATTAAAAACATATCATGTTAAAAAAATGAGTTGAACTATCAATTTGCCCTTAAACAGCCTACACACAAAAAAACAAATTAATCAACTGATATTACGGACATCACACCTCTAGTGGCAAAACACAGAACCAGGCAGCACTGAAATTTGTAATTTGGTTATACAAGGTACAAAGTTAAATGAGGCTCAGATAATACAGGGTTCACTGTATTATGTATCATACTGAAAGAAGAAAAATCAGAAACAGTAAATGAAATAAAGAACATCTAAAGTGGATTTATGAAAAACAGCAACAAGCATCTTATAGCAGAATATTACTATAAACTTGAAAATGCAGAGAGATGTTTATTTTTATAATAATGCTGATGGCGTTCATTCAGTGTAAGAAATTAATAGAAACATTAATAAAGAAAAGAACAGACAGGAATGGTAATATTCACATATATATATATATATATATATATACAGGGTGTTCGGGATAAATTTGACATATTTATAATTAATTATATTTTTCCGTAAGTTACATGTATTAACACACACTTCTCTTCATTTAAAAGTTTGGACCCTTCTTCATTCATATACAAGATGTCAGAAAGGATGGATAGCTGGAACCCACCTGAATCATGGAAGAGAATAACTTGTATCATGATGATTCGTGCCCGCCATCAAAATAAGGATATTACGACTGCTGCCCAATGCTCCCTGAATACAGTAAAAACAATCAGGCATGAACTAGAGACTTGCAATGGTGACTACGAGGATGTAGCAAGAAGAAAGATCCCTAGCAGACGATCTGATTGCGTTCGTACAGCAGAATTCCTCGCAAATCTGCAGGAACAGGTGTTGAAGAACCCTGGCATTGGAATTCGGGCTTTGTTCGTGGAGTTGCTAACTGTAGTCAAGCCCTGGATAACAAGGGTAGCCAATGGTAGGCCGTATGTATGGCAGCAGGATTCGGCCCCTTGCCACACCTCTGGGAAAAGTCAAAAATGGTTGTCTGAAAATTTCTACGACTTCACCAGTCCAAATGTTTGGCCTCCAAACTCCCCAGACCTTAACCCCATGGATTATTTTGTATGGGGCGCAGTTGAAAAAGACACCAATCGCACTTCCAGTAATACAAAAGCCCAGTTAATGGATAAAATTAAAACAGTTTTTGCGGCCCTTCCCAGGGAGACTGTAGCATCAGCTTGTTCGAGGTTCCGAAGCAGAATTGAAGCTGTGATCGATGCTAATGGTGGTTATTTTGAGTAAATCTTGTTGATAGTATTGTAATTAACTCTGCCTGTAATGTTTTTTTGTCAATTCATTAAATTTAATAGATACAAAGAAGATTTTCTTTTTCCTTACGAAACTGTCAAATTTATCCCGAACACCCTGTATATATATATATATATATTGGAACCAAACTTCAAACATAAATATCAACAGTGAACTATCAGAAGCTTTTCAAATAAAAAAGTACTGGACAAGATTATGTGCTTTCTCTTCTTCTGTCCAATCTCTACAGTGAGAAAAACTTTTTGAAAGTATGGAAGAAATGGAGGAATAAAAATAGGATGCAGAAATATGTTTGTTATACAGATGATGCTCTATTAATTGGTGAGACAGAGAGAGAGAGAAAGACTTGCTAAATATACAAAGTAAAAAATATGGCTTTACATTAAATTTCAAAAAAAAACTGAACTTATGATAGTAATTTGGAAAAAAAAAATTATCCCAAAGTTAAAAATTAAAGTAGAAAACTAAACAAGTCAAATTCTACATTTATTTAAGACATTTAATTGCAGAGGATGGAAAATGCAAAGGAGAAGAATAAAAATAAAATTGCAAAATAAGCCTTCAACAGGATGACGAACATATTAACATCAAAAGAAATAAAACTAGATTAAGAACAATTTAATGCTTTTTTTTTTTTTTTTTTGTCTAATTTTCTCCATAGTGCAGAAACATAGACAGTAAACTTGGAAGATGGCAGAAGGGTTTATGTTTTCAAGGGAAAAATATATTTCATAATCTCATTTTTGAATAGTGCTGTTATCACATGTGAACCTCGTGCTATTTTAGGGATATGCACTGCACACAAATTTTGTGAAAGTGACCCATTATAGTGAGGGAAAATGGGAACTTCTACATTCCATCATAAACTTTAAAGGCATATTTTCTATACCTTCTAACAAAAAGGCCCCACTAAACATGGGCTCTAGATGCCGAGTTTTCTAGCCTCATGCTCAGGTTCCGATGGCAGTGCATGCATGTTCAACTCATTCCTGAAATTCATCTACATTTCCCAATGGAGCAGAGTATACCAATGATTTCAAATGATTCCACAAATAAAAATCTACATGATTTAGGTCATGCAACCAAGGAGACTATATAACTGGTCCAACTTGACCAATTCATCTTTCAGAAACCATTATACCTCTAGGCTTCATAATTGAAGTGAAGTTCCAATACAAAAAAAAACATATTTCTCCTCCAGACACCAATGAAATGTCATTGAACACATTGCAGAAGGTGTTTTCTAACACCTTCCATGATGTTTCTACCCAGTTTGGCAAGAAGCCCCAGTATAAATGTAAGCTGTTTGAAAAAAAACATATGTCTTATATCCCTGTTAATGTTTCCATAGATACCTGACTATGTATTGATGGAGAATTGTTGCTGATGTCTTGACTAAACTACACACATTATCTTTTCCTCAGTTTCTGCTGCCTTCACAGTTTTTCACCCCCCCCCACACCACAAAGTGGTGTGCGGGGGAGATGAAAAACATTTTGTGGTGTAGAAATTGTGCCATATTCACAAAGGCAGGGATGAAGACAAATGAACGTGCTTTGTGTACATTTCTTTTGGAAAGATCATGATAAAAGTGCGTACCAGTCAATTCAGTAAACACGAGCTCATGCTCCATTGCAAAACACCAACATACAGCTTAGAAACTGAAACAAAAAACAAATAGCAACTGCCTACTTGTGCAAGGCAAACCTATGAGACTGAACAGAACACTCCAGGTAGTTCTTACACGTGATTCTATTCATTTACAACCACGATTCATCTGTTACATTCATCTGCTCACGTTCTTGGCATTCATGCTGCAATTACAAAGGACTATATATCCAAAATGTGAGTTTTCTGGACCAATGTGTACTGGTAACTTTTTTCATTAGTTTTGAGGAATAGAATATGCTTAAGTGTAAGACAAGGGCAAGAAACCACTGCATGTGTGTGTGTGTGGTTATCTGACCTTTAAATAACTAAGTCCCTCACTAATTCTCAAATTGGTTACAATGTCATCTGATTCCTGGAACAGGTAATACTTAATTGTACATTCAGTTAAACACCTAGGAAACTGGTTTCCTCCCAGCACAAATAGATAATTAAGAGATTACACTGTATATTATTTCAAATTGTCCAATAAAAATGAAATTCTAATGGGGGGAGTAATCTTATCAAGCAGTCATGATTATAGGGCTAGGTTAATACCGTATTGCATTGAGTACGGTAATTTTTGTTGTTAAACTAGCCAAATGAGCATTACGCTTAACAGACTCTTATTACTGTTTACATATAGAGATGAATTCTCATTTTTGGAAGAACATTCATGATTTCTGACAAAGTTGTATTATTCAAAGCACGCTACTGAGTAGTGGTACTTCTGAACAAACATGAAGAGCATGTCAAAATAACATAGTGATTTTCTGACCATTTTAGAGTTACATGATCCATAGGTGTACTGTAATTTTGCATTGCCTAACTTTGCCACTATAAATGATTTAACTGAAATGACATAAATTTTTAACAGAGACCTAAATACAAAATTTCACTGAATTCCAACCTACCATGCAGAATTATTAAATATCAGTTTAAATAGTTAGTCAAATTTACATGCAGAAATGCACTGAGTGAAACCAATATTGAACCATGTGAAGATAATTTCTCATGTACATTTTCAATCTCAAATTTTATTATATTCCATTTGACAAGAGCAGATCTACTGCAATTAAAAAAAAAACAAAAAAAACTTTGTCTCATTACACCACTACCAATAACAAACAAAAAAGTAAATGGCCCAACAAATTTTTGTAGGGATTCCAAATACTGCACCAAACTTGAGTAAAATCTCTACTCCCAGAGTTCTGGAATAACTTGAGTGCCTATGGATGGAGTGACAGACAAATGACACTCTTAGGTGTAAGAATACAAGGATTCCTTGGACTCATATTAATTTGCTTCTATCTTTTGCCACCATTTTCATTTCAATGTAGCTGCAACATTTCTCATAAGAAAGAACCATTTTCTCCCAGTATTATTTTTGACAACACCAAAATTTCCAGACAATCTGAGATTCCTCTTCTTGGAATTACCCTGACATAAACCCATAACCATTACATCCTTAGCTTCTAAAAAACTAGGATTTCTCTTCTGCTCAAGATGTTACTTCACCCTTGAACAGCTGTTAACTTTATACAAATCACAAATCCACCCAACTATCGAATACTGCTCCCACATATGGGATGGGACCCCCAAAAGCTCCCTCAAAATGCTCAACTCAATACAGAGGAGAGCAACCTGACTTATTAATGACCAATCTCTTACCAACTCACTCCCCCACTTTCACACTGACGATCGGTCTCCGCACTATGTATTTTCCACAAATATTTCCATGGAAAATGTTCATCCAAAATAGCATCAAATTTCCCCCACTTAGTACTAAACTCGTTGGAACACGTGCAGCTGCTGCTCAACATCCCTACATAGTGCACCTTGAAATTCACAGAACAAGTTTCTCCTCCTCCTCTTCCATCCCTGCAACTGCTATACTATGGAACAGTCTTCCCCTTGATGTGTTCCCCAAGGAATACAATATACAGTCAATCAAATCTGATGTGAACAAGTACCTTCTTTCCCAACTCATACACGATACTTATGTACTATAGGTTGATCTACCAACCTCGTGTATGGGCTCAACATAAAAAAAAGCATTCTGATTTCCTAGTTTCTTATTCCAGAACTTTCTCCCTTGGTCTTCCATGCTGCCTATTACCCATCATCTCTCATTTGAATATCATTTGCTAAAAATGTTGTGCATCAGGACCTATCCATTTTCCTTTTCTATTTCCATGATCCTAATGATATTTCTGTCCTATCTGACTATTTATATCTTCACTGGTCACTCTTTCCACCCATTTTTAAGTTTCAGCATTCTTCACCAACACCATAATTCAAATGCTTTCATTCTTCTAATGTCTTGTTTTGACAAAGTCCATGTTTCACTTGCATAAAAAAGCAAAACTACAAACATATGCTTTCATGAATTTTTTCTCCCCATTAAACTATAAAAAAAAATCCTAAATTTATGTTAGAGGAGAATAAATCTTTGTTACAGCTTCCTTTGCCACTGTAGTTCTACATTTATCTTTTTCAATTCTATCCTCTGCTGTTGGTGTCCTACATATTTAAAACTTGAAACTCAGTGTACCACTTCGTTATTATAATTAAAAAAAAAATTCTCCATAATATCCAAAATATTTTGCCGTTCTATTTTGAAATGATTGATATAACTGCAATGTATCTAGGTATCTAATATCCAGGGTACATTAAGGTTACTGATGAATATTAGATACTGTTTATTTATAGCTTATTCAATGTATAAATTAGGAGTGGGGATAGGGAGCAACATCTTTCAAATCTAGTTGCTTGTTCTGAATACATACAATTCCTGTATGTATTCAGAACGAGCTCTCCAGTTCATGTTAGCGCTTTCCATGCTTTCAAACAATTTTTCCTAATCTATTCAGTCAAATGCCTTCTCCAAATACACAAGTACAATAGATATGTTCATCTCTACCGTCATTCTTTTTTCTCTGATAATATACTAAGAAGTCTTTTTGAAGCATGTGATAAGAAATTAACTGTGATAATTTTTGCAATCTGTAGCATTAGCCTTTCTTTGGTATTGGGATTATTAAGTTCTGTCTGAAGTTACTCAATGTTTTTCCTTTTCTTTAAATTCTTTAATAAGCTCAATGAACTAATTATCATATCAAACACTTCCTTTATCATTTCTACTCTTATACCAACATGATGGTTTTTTCCAACTAGGTCACGAACTATACTGTCAAATTGTAAAAAAAAATTTTTACATATTCACAAGATAATAAATTATATTCTTGTTTTAATCCTTTATCTGAGCATAAACAAAAAAAATTAAAATTAAAATAATAATAAATAAATAAAATAATTTCTTGGAAAGTATAATATTACTATCAAAATTTCTCTTAAAATATCGGACCTTCAGCTTTGAACCACCTATTTGGTCTATAAGATACTGTGTCTAAATACTGTCTCCATCTATATCTCTTGGATCTAACAAGATCTTATAGTTTTTTTCTGTTTCATGGGATTTCTGAATTTCCAATGTCTGTTTGTTCTACTTTCATTTCATCACATTTTCAATGTCCTGCCATCATTCATTCATTCCATTGCATTTTATTATTAATCTGTATGCAATATCCATTCTGCCTCCTTTCATCACGTTTTCAATGTAATGACATCTTTCACTCAGTCTTTTCTCCAAAGTAATTCCATTCCTTCATCGGACTTATTCCTCTCTACTCTGATATATAAATTTTTTTTTTTTTTTATTTTTATTTTTTTTATTTCACTTGCCTATCATCATATGCTTTCATGAATCTTTTTTTTCCCCCCATAAAACTATGAAAAAAAATCCCAAATTTATGCTGGAAGCAAATAAATCTTTGTTACAGCTTCCTTTGCCATTGTGGTCATACATTTGTCTTTTTCAATTTGGTTCTCTGCTGACTGTCATCTCCATCCAGGAGGTTGGCTACAATGAATCTCCAATTATCTTGCTCTGCATAGTTCAGGCCCAACTAGTCCTTTACATTTATGAACCATGTGTGTCACTCTCTTCCTTTCTTTTGCTTGCATTTAATTTTCTCTCTAATAAATCCTTTTGAAGACTTTCAATGTCTTACAATATGACCTATATATGATTTTTTTTTTCTTTTTTGTATGTTCTTTATTAGTTCCAATTCAGTACCCATAATCTCCAAAAACTTAATTTATCTTCTTCTGAATCCACGAGACCTTTAATGCTCTTATGCATGTCTGCATCTCAAAAGCATCATTTCTTTTACTGTCTTCCTTGTTTACTGTCCATGTTTCTGCTCACAGAGAAAAGAAGACCAAATACGGTTTACACCTCACTTCCATTCCTGAAAAAAACGAGCATAAATTGAATCGGCGTAAAACGAACCCAATTTTAATGGGAGGTACAAAGTTATGTTCCGCACAGTCAAAAAATATGCACATGAAGTATGTATAACATTATTATATTTAAAGCTTTGATAATGCATACATATATATTTGTTAAAATAAAATTATTAATAATGAAAACAAAACAAAATTACATACAAAAACTAAGAAACTTCAAAAAGATATGTTCCTGGTTTCGGATCACCTGCATTTTTTTTGAAAAAATTATCCAGTGTTAACTGCCTAGATTTTCTTTTTCTTTAAGGAGTTCAGTGTAAGGTCAAATAGATGCAATTACACTCCTTTTTATGTTTGCGCTCCGTTCCCAATCGTGATCCATTTTGCAGAGTTCATCAGTCAATGTCTCTATGCTTGCAAGGATATGCTGTAAATTGGCCGTTTTTATATCTCTCAGAGGACCTTCTTCAGTTTCTTTCTCCTCCTTTGGATGTTGACTTAATTGTTCGGCTAATTCTTTCAAGTCTTCATTGGAAAGCAGTTTATCATGGCTCTCTAAGACTTCTGTCACATCTTCAGCTGTAATATCGTCCAATCCCACTTCTCACGCAAGCTTGGTAATGTCTTCAATAACATTCTCCTCTTGCTCTAATTCCTTGAAGTTGTGCATAAATGCTTAAATGCTGGAAGAAGTTTTCGCCATGCTCCTTTTAAACACTTTGCTGACACTTTGTTCCAAGCTGCCTTGATGTTGTTAATGCCTTTCAAAATATTGAATGACCGCCAATAGTCTTTAATAGTTTTTCCTGAAGTGTCCAAGACTCTTACCATTTCAATAAATGTTATACGGAGGTAATAGGCTTTGAAGATTGATATAATCCCCTGATCCATCGGTTGCAAGAGTGATGTTGTGTTTGGGGGCATGTAAACAATCTTGACATCCAATGGCGTTCTTACTTCAGCACGGTTTTGAGGATGTCCAGGGGCATTATCCAAGAGAAGCAATGCCTTGGCTGGCAAATCATTTTCTTTACAGAAGCGAAGCATGGTAGGACAAAAATAATTTGTGTACCAATCTATAAAAACACCTCGTGTAACCCAAGCTTTCTTGTTCCATTTCCAATAGACTGGCAGCATAGCTTTTAGACCCTTGAAGGCACGTGGTGTCTGTGAATGGTACACCAACATTGGTTTAAGCTTCAAAGTTCAGGAGACATTTGCACCCAACAAAAGCATGTCTATCTTTTGCAGCTTTAAAACCTGGAGGGGAACGTTCTTCACAGGAAATGAAGGCGCGTGATGGCAATTTTTTCCAGTAGAGCCCAGTCTCATCAACATTTAAAATGAGATCAGGAGGATAACTTCCTTGTTCTACACAGTCTTGAAATTCTTTAGGAAAAGCAGCCACTTCCATAACATCTGCACTTGCCACCTCACCATATAATTTGCTTTCTCAGTTATAACAGCCTGAGTCAGAGGAATGTTTTTCTAATTCAAGTCATCTACCCATAATGATAATAATTTTTCCATTTTTTCATGAAGTTTACCCCTGCTATAACTTAACGTTTTCATTTAGTACTGACATAGATTGTTGCGCAGACTGTTTTATTCTATCTGCATTTTTCATAATTGTAGTAACAGTCGATGAAGGTAAGTTCATACTTCTACAGACATTAGCACGTGTCTGCCCACCTTCCATTCTTCGAATTACCTCCATCTTCTTTTCAAGCGCGATTGATTTCCGCACCTTCTTAGCACCAAGTTCTGCCAACTTTTCTATACTTCTTTTATCAGACATGGTATGTAATTACATACTTTATCAATTTAAATACGTATGTATGTAAAAAAAATTAAATAGAACAATTATGTAGATTCAACAGTAAAACTAGGTTTGATACATATATGTCGTAGTAGCTCGGTAAACACTAGAGTGCCTGGAGGTGTCGTTTCTCAGTCCACACTACAGTAAAAAAGCACGCGCAGGCATCCAGCATAAATTGAACTGCCGTAAAACGAGGGCTGCCTATAAAGCATTTAATCATTCTTAATGTAGTTTTTTTTTTTTTTTTTTGGCTTATTTCTCTTGATGTTAGTATATTCTTCATTCTGTTAAAGATAGATTTTGCAATTTCCATTCATAAATTGCATTCATCTAACTCCTGGGGAACCCCTCGCCCACGGGCGAAATTTCGCCCGCAGGTCTATTTCAATTCGCTCCTTTGCTGTTCTATAACACTTTGAGATCAAAATATAGTAATCTGCCTAATATTGGAATTTTACAAATGTATTGATTTTGAAAAATTCCCTTCTTTAAAAAATAATGCCTTGAAAATAGCTTCTCAGTTTTCTACTATTTATCAATGCGAGCAATTTTTTTCAAAATTAAATCTGGTAAAAAATTGCCTTTGTACAAGACTCACTGACGAAAATCTCGCCAATGAATACGAGTAGCCGTCTCATCAAGGGCGGCTAATATTTCTAAGCTTTCACAAAAAAATCAGTTTCAGCCTTCTCGCTAAAAAGGTTTAAGATTAAAGGTAAGCTTCATTAACTTTGATGAAATATTTATTATGCTATTATTGCTTTAATAAAGTTCTCAGTTAAAATAAAATAAATATTATTTTTTAAATAAATTAAATAGAGCCTTTGCTTGATTGTTATAATTATATGTCTACACAATTGTAATTAAAAGATACCATATCAGATGAGAATGTTGCACATTTACTTATTGAGATATATATTGCACACTATATACACTATACATAAGAGTTAAAATTTGCCAGTCACCTGCGGAAGTTTTTTAATTAGCAATTTTCGCCCTTGATACTAAAAAGGTTTCCCACCCCTGATCTAACCTCTCTTTTGAATTTTCCATTCTCTGTAATCGAGCTTCCTAAATAATTAAGATTCAACTTATTGTATAATTTGGTTTTCTAATTTAATTTTTGATTTTGGGGTATATTTATCTCTGCTTACTATAATCGTTTTTTTTTTTTGGGGGGGGGATTAATGTAAGGCCAGATATTTTACTCTGTGTATTTATTTGCTCTATTAACTTCTACAAGTCTTTCTCTTTTTTGGTAATCAATACAGAATCATCTGCATAACGAAGATTATATTTCTTCTTCCCATTTTTACTCCCCCAGTTCTTCCATACTACTCTCAAACATTTCTCCACTGAAGAGATTGAACAGAAGAAGAAACAATCAAACATCTGTGCCTAACACCTTTTTGTATTTTGAAAGTTTCCAACAGTAACCAAACTGTGCATTATGTTTGCACAGTTTGGTTCCAATATATGTAGGATATCAGTCATATGTCATTCCTGTCTATTTTTTCCTTTATTAATGTTTCTATTAATTTCCTTTGGTGAACACTATGAAATGCTTTATTATAATCTATAAAACAGATATATATATATCTTTACGCATTTCCAAGTTCTTTTTGTCTATCATTCTGATATTGAAAATATTCTCTCTCTTGTTCCTCAGTTTTTCCATAAATCCACTCTGGACATCTTTTGTTTGTAGTGTTTGATTTTATACTCTCCTATAATTCATAATAGTAATTTTATTACGTGGCTGATTGGTCTGTAATCATCTTCAAGATTATTAAACTCTCTGAAATGTATTCAACTCATCTTTTCTTAACTTCTGTTTCAAATAACATTTTGCCATCATTGCCTCTTGATTGAAAAGGTGTATGGATCATTCATTCTCTTCTTTGTCATTTCTTTTATTTTTTGGTATACCTTGGAGTTCGTTTTACTTCTAGATCTATTTCCTTGCATTTATTATCAAGCCATGCTACTTTTGCTTCTGCATCTTTTCTAATTAAGTTGTTTAAAGATTATATTCTAGTTTATTTTGTGCTTCTCTTCTTTTACTGATTTAACACGTTCATTAATTCAGAGTTTTCTTCTATTTTGAGTCTTCTTGGGGAAGTCATAGGTAGCATTTTTAACAGTCTCTTAAAACTTTTCCAATCTTTTTCTATCTTCAGTTTTATCAGTTTCCAATTCATGTTATAAATAAAACTCTCTAATTGGTTCAAAACAATCTTTAATTTTTGTTGCATACTTATTTTTAACTGAGTCATTCTTTAGATAACTGAAAGCCAGATGAGATTCTTCATTTCTGCTTTTAGTGTTTTTTAATCTTTTAATTTTGAAACAACCAGAATGCGATCTGAGTATATACCTGCACCTGGGCATGTTTTGGTATGCACAATACTATTTCTAATCATTATATAATCAATCAGATTTCTGGTTTTACCATCTGGGTTTCTGCAGGTATGTAATTGTCTTTTTTGGTTGTTGAAAGAAGGTATTTTCTATTATCAGATCATTTTGCCCACAAATTGAATTAACCTTACACTTCTGTTATCCAAGTCCAAAGTTATCGATTACTGTGGATCCTCTTCCTGTGGATCCAACTTTTGCATTTAGGTCTCCCACAACAATCAAGATATCATCTTTCCTTATTTGTTTTATAACCTTTTGTACCTCCTCATAAAACTCTTCACCAGAATGGTTGTCAATAAGAACACATACCTAGAGGATACCACTGTTAAAATGTTTTCCTTCAAGTTTGATTAATATGATTCTGTCACTTACAGGCCAATATTCAAGAATACTTTTGGAAATTCCTTTTTTAATCATGATCAGAATGCCTTCTGTGTGTTCTTCACTTTCAGAACAGATAAATATAAACCATTTCAAATTTTCCCATTTCCTGTCCATCTTGTCTCACAAACTACCATTATGTCTATATTCATATTTATAATAGCATACTCTTCCATTAAATTGTCAAATATAATAATTTGGTATTATAGTGTTCTAACATTTCAAATAGCTGTGCAAGAGCCTATTTGTGGTTTTCAGATTAAAACCACAAATGGGTTCTTGTGAGATTCAATGATGCCATCCTGCTGATGGCTTCTTTGGACATCATCTTCATAAGCCATGTTATTGGGGTTCCTTCTACAGTTCCCATTTTCTTCCCTGTAGTTATATACAGCAGAATCCATCACAGGGAGCCCAAGTTCTTCTGTATGACTAAAGCTCTTCAGCCCGAGATCCATAATATGCAGTAGAAAGATAAGATGGTGAGACTAATATCTTCCATCTTGCATAATTACAGCAATTATAATCATTCTGATCATGCCTGTAAGTTTCTGGAAAGGTGCCTTTCTAACATCATTTGCCTTCAGCATCAAGCCAGTACTGATAAGGGCTACTTCCCACTATCAGTGTTTCACCATTGCCCAAGTTAGCTAGATGCATTTCTAAAATTCCTGACTATTTTTCAAAGACTTTTCTACTCATTGTTTATTTTGTTTCATTCGTTCATCTGCAAAAGCTTTATATATCATTCATTTTTTATATTTAGACTTTTTAGTATAAACCTTCCTTTTGAGAACATTTTATGTGATGAATCCCTACTTGGATTAGCTTGCACTTAAGATAACACTGTCAATATTTGCTCCTGGAAAAGCTTTATAAGATTTAATTTAGTTTCTGGAATCTTTGCTGCTTTGTTATTATGTAGGTGGTGTGTCATCCTCAATGTTTGCCTTCTTTTATGAACTGTACTAAAGGTGTTACTAATAAGTAGATTTCTATCTACGAATGTCCACTATTTCATTTTTTTGTAAAAATTCCAAAATTCCCAACAATTTTGTTTTTTTTTTTCTTACTGCAAATGTCATGTAAAAATCTCACATTAATATCAAGTTTTTCTTGTCTTTCATCTGATCTATCAAATCATATTATTTCATATATTCTATCTACACTGGTTTCCATAAATTAAGGAACAAAGAAAAAAAATCACAATAACTGGGGGGAGGGGGAACGCGAAAGTCAGGTTCGTTATACAAAAAGTGATGCTAAGCTTGCTTTATTGTATACAAATGAGTGGTGCTGTTGTATATGCAAATGAGTTATGGCATAAAGTGAATGTTTTGGAGTGGTTTTCGATTTTGTGTATGGAGTGAGAACATGACATTTTGTGATAGTAAAATTCTTGTATATGGCTGAAAGACATCATTTAACCAATGAATTCAGGTAGTATGCCATCAAAGTCAGGCAGAGGTATCCAGATGGTTGCTTATGAGTCATTCCATGGTTCATAGATTGTGGAACCAATTCCAACAGACACAAACCACAGTAAAGGAAGGCCCTGGGTTAGAACTGTGGTAGCTGACCAATATCTCTGATTATCTGCTCAACAAAACAGGAGTGCTACCCTGAATCAGCTATAATCTGACCTCGCATCGGCTATAGGAACACTGATATCTGCTTTCACTGCGAGTAGTATGCTTCACAAAAGTGGTCTGTATGCTATGCGACCAGTAGTCTACATGCCCCTATCCCCACACCATAGGAGAGAACATTTGAAATGGCCCAAGTTCCACTGGTTCAAGACTAATAGAGGTCAATATTGTTTACAAACAAGTCTCAATTTGCTCTACAAAGTGGTACCAGTTGGACTCTGATCTGGAGAGAACCTGTGACACATTATTATCTCTCTAATATCCATAAAAGGGAACACTCATGGTGGAGATAGTGTGAAGGTTTGGGACTGCATCTTGTTGGGTGGACACTGAGTATATGCTTCTTACTGGAACCATGAATGCTACAACTTACAGAAATGAGACTCTGGACCCCCATGTTCGTCTGTATGCAGGTGTGATAAGGGCGACATTTATTCTACAAGACAATAATGCATGTCCTCATCAAGAACGCTCATGGACCAATATCTTCAAGAAGAGACTCGTATGTATAGACTGGCCATCCAGTTCTCCTGACCTTAATCCTATTGGACATGTCTGGGATGCCCTAGGTAGATGTGCTGCTGCTCTCAACTTCCCCTCCAAACCTTGAAAGACATGAGAAAGCTTTGTAGTAGCAATGATTATTACCACTAACTGAGCTCCTAGACACCATTATAAACAGTATGAAACATTGTTATGAGCACTGTATTGCTGTGAGGGGTAACCACACATTCCTTATTGAGGCACTTTGACAATCTCATTTTGACCTATCTTCATGTACCCATTTGTTACTGAATTAAACTATTTACAATTTATTTACAATTTTTGTCGGTGTTTCTTTTACATCTCATATCATACTGCTTTTCATCAAAATGCACAAAAACTCATCATAACTTTGAGTTATGATTTTTCCTCTTTGTTCCTTAATTTATGGCAACTAGCACAATTTCTCCTTTTGTTTCAAGTGTTAGCACACAATGTTTACTAATTCAATAGTTATTTTAACCATGTTCTTTCTGTCAGTGATATACACAGTATTCAATATTCATGTCCCATGTTCTTTTAAGTATTATAGTATCCCATTTTTCAAATTTTTTCTCTTTTCATCTTCAGAATAGAGAATATGATATTCATCATTCTAAAAATCTCCATTTCCTTCCCATCTTACTTCATATGCATCTATAGCCATCAGTGTCCAATCTTCTTTTGCATTTCAGTTTCTCCAGTTTCCTGGACAGTTCTTGTTAAGGTTCTTACATTTCAAGTTGGATTTCTGATGCAAGAATTTTGTTTGATGACAAAAGGGGATCTTCATACCTCTCCTGAAAGATAAGATTCTTCATACCAAGACTTCATTTTTGCAGATTCTAATCTCTTTTCTTTTGATGCGTTCCATGACAGTTTATCTCGGTAAAAATAATTCAATAGTTTCCTGTTGCTTTCTGCATTGCAGTACTTTGACCAAGTCTCATTATCCCAGACACTTTTCAATTTCTAACCATTCCACTCATGAGAAACAAGAAAAGCCTCGTTGACTACATCATTGTTGATAGTGATATCATCATGCTCATTCAGGATACAAAAACAAAGGGGTAACAAAGTAGTAAACATTTTTCATGTGGTAGTGAGTTTTAAGCCAGCTGGTGTGAGATAGAAACTAACAAGATCAATTACATAGTGGGATGTTGTTAAAGACCTGGGGGGGTTGGTTGCTAGTGATGAAGAAATACATCATCAAATAAAATAGAAAAGATGAGCACAAAAAGAGTAATCATAATGGGAGACTTTAATTATCCAAATATTGATTGGGTAGCAGTATAATCTCATGAAAAGAATGAAAATGCATTTATTGAGCTGTTGCAGGACAACTTCCTCAAGCAGCATGTGACAGAAAGAACTCAAGGGCAAAGAGTTAGATTTGATTATAGTGTTAGAGGGCATTTCAGTTAAAAGCAACTATTCTGCCTCTGGTTGGTGACAGTGATCATGAAATTCTTACTTGGGAAGTGACTAAGTTTATGAATATTCCATTCAGAAAAGGTTACATGCTGAACTACAAAGAAGGAAATTATGACCAACTGAGTTAAAAGTTAAAATTTCAGTTAAAAGCAACTATTCTGCCTCTGGTTGGTGACAGTGATCATGAAATTCTTACTTGGGAAGTGACTAAGTTTATGAATATTCCATTCAGAAAAGGTTACATGCTGAACTACAAAGAAGGAAATTATGACCAACTGAGGAGTATACTGAGTTCAGTGGAATGGAATCGGATGGATTGTATTCTTATTGGTTAAACCAAAATAAAAAATGATGGTACAACATGACAAAATTTCATGCCGGCTGGGGCGTCGCCCGGTTAAACAAGGCCCCCGTTGTTTTCGCCAGGGAACCAGGGCGAACAGCGAAAAGTCAGCTACTGGAACAAATCTGAAAACAAACCCCAACTCAACATCACCAGAGTTAAAGATCGGTACTATCAACGTAAGAAGCCGGAATGGCAAAGAAATGGAGCTAGCTGAGGAATTAGATAAGTACCAGATCGACATAATAGGGGTGACTGAAACAAAAAAGACCAAAACTGGTGAGATCTTTCTGAGCAATAAATACAAAATGTTATATTCAGGCAATAACAATCAAGGAAAAGAAGGAGTAGCCATAGTATTCAACACAAAATACGAGGCTAATCTTCTTGAATGGCAGTCAGTCTCAAGTAGAGTAATGTGGGCAAATATGAGAATGGGGAACTGGACAATGAGACTTATTTGTGCCTATGGTCCCACAGAAGGTTCTACTAAGGTAGAAGTGGAGGAATTTTTTGAGGCTTTAGAAAAAGCAACTGACACAATGAAAAAGGAAAAGTTGATCCTTGTTGGGGATCTAAATAGTAGAGTAGGAAATGATTGTGAGACATACAAAAATATTTTGGGAAAATTTGGAGAAAAGAGCAAAGCTAATAATAATGGCAAATATCTGTTGGATTTCTGCTCAGGACATGGACTGGTTATTACTAACACCATGTTCCAACATAAAAATGTGCACAAATTCACATGGAGAGAAGAGGCTAGGAATAAGAAAAGTCTCATTGACTATGTTATTGTTGATAGTGATGTTTTCTCCCTGGTGCAGGACACCAGAGTGTACAGAGGATTTGAAATTGGAAGTGATCACTATTTAGTCTTGAGCAGGATAAAATTGAATTTCATATTGAAAAGAATAAATATATAAGAAAGTTTTAAAGCGAATAAAAGTTGAGCAGCTCTCAGATGTAAACTGTAGACTAAAATACAGAAATATTATTGAAAAGAAAATGAAAGAGTTTGAGAACAGGAATCAAACCTTGGAGATTCAGTGGCAAACTCTGAAGGAAACATTGATTGATTCTGCCAGAGAGGCATGTGGTGAGGTTGTATGCAAAGATAAAAAAATCAGAACTTCCTGGTGGACACAGGAAGTTAAAGAGGCAGTGAAGGAAAAGAAGAAAGCATATCAAAAGTTCCTGGCAAATAAGTCAGCTTTTACTCTTACAGAATACAGAGACAAATGTAAGAAAGCTAAGCAGTGTGTAAAACTAGCTAAACAAAAGTCATGGGAGGACTTTGACAAGAATATAGAAAATAAATATCAAGAAGGTGGCAAAATATTCTGGAGGTTGTTGAAGAAGCTTAGGAATGGAGGAAAGAGTGCTGTAAAAGGAATTAGAGATGATAAAGGTGAAATGAAAACAGGAGAAAAAGATATCCTTGAAGTATGGAGTAATTACTTTGAAAAACTGCTAAATGAAACAAGCAGTGATGACAGCACAGTGATAAAAAACACTGACCAGGCATGCAGTCAGGAATACATATCCATACTTGAAGTAGAAAAAGCCATCAAAGGCTTGAAATGTGGAAAGGCAGCAGGAGTAGATGATATTCGACCAGAAATGCTGAAGTATGGTGGTATAAGAGTCTTACAGTGGCTGCACTGCATAGTTCAGAAAGCCTGGACATAGGGACGAATTCCCGATGATTGGAGTAGAGCTCTCATAGTACCCATATATAAAAAGGGAAATAAAACTGAATGTGAGAATTACAGAGGTATTTCCCTACTGAGTGTTCCTGGCAAGATCTATGCAAGTATACTTGAGAAACGGTTGAGAAGAATTGTGGAAGAAAAGCTTGGTGAAGAACAAGCTGGATTCAGGCCAAATAGAGGCTGTCAGGATCAGATCTTCACTTTACGACAAATAGTCGAGAAAGCATGGGAATGTAACAAAGATCTGTATTTAAGTTTTGTCGATTTGGAAAAGGCATATGACAAAGTGCCAAGAGAGAAGCTATTCAATACGCTGCAGTTATATGGTGTCAATGGGGCATTATATCAAGCAATACTTAGTCTTTATTTGAGTTGTGAGTCAGCAGTTAGAATTGAAGGAAGTACAGGAAGATGGTTTAATGTTAAATCTGGTGTGAGACAAGGATGTACATTATCCCCTCTGTTATTCATTATCTATATGGATCACATTATGAAGGAATGTGGTATTAAACCTGATATCAAAATTGGAGATGTTAATGTCAGCTCTTTGCTTTATGCGGATGATGTTATACTTCTAAATAAATCCAATACAAGTCTGCAAGATTCTCTGACTAAATTGAATAGCTGTTGTAATAGATATGGTATGAAGGTCAGCAATAAAAAGACAAAGACAATGAAAATAGGCAGAATCATTGAAAATGTCAACTGTGTTGTGAATGGAGAACCTGTGGAACAAGTAAAACATTTCAGCTACTTAGGCACAATTTTTAGTGAAGATGGTAAACTAAATATAGAAATAGACAACAGAATCAGCAAAGCTGGTATCGTGGGAAGTCAATTGAATAAATTCATATGGAATAAGAAAGAAATTAGTCGGAACACTAAATTAGCTGTATACAAGACTGTGTTCAAACCAATTTTAACTTTTGGATCTGAGAGCTGGGTCAGAAGTAAAACACTTGACCAAAGACTAGAGACCGCAGATATGAGAGTCCTGAGAAAGATTAGAGGCGTGAACAGATGGCATCAATGGCAATATCATATTAAAAATGAGGATATTAGGAAAGAACTTGACATTGTCAGCATCCAGGAATGCGTTAGCAGAGCTAATCTCAGATGGTATGGTCACTTAAATAGAATGGGAGAGGAAAGATTAGCAAAACAAGTGTTCTCTGCCGGGTTTGTAGGAAAACGACCCAGAGGAAGACCAAGATATAGGTGGATTGATACGGTACAAAGTGCCTTAGACGATAGAAATATAAGATCTGATAATGTTGGAGTCTTGACAAGTAACAGACTGATTTGGAGGAAAATTGTAGATAGGAAGTTAGTAATGATGTAATTTTTTCATGTAGTACTGTCATATCCTGTACACCCCTTGAGGGTACATGGCAGGAATTTGATGATGATGATGATGATTAAATGATGCATTATCAGAATGTGTCCCAAGAGTTCGAAGAATAAATAGGAGTCAAATGGATTGTAATCTTATTAATTAAGAGATTTGTAAGAAAAGAATGATGTGGAAGGAATACCATGTGCATAAGGATGATGTCTGTTATGAAAGTTATAAGCAGCAGACTCAAACAGTCAACTGTTGTACAGAAAGCAAAGTCTGAGTATGAAAAGAAACTGGCTCTGAGTGCTAAAGACATTACACAAAAATTCTATTGATATGCTGCAAGTAAAAGAAAGAAAGAATGAATATGAAAGAATAACTTTTATAAATGCATATAGCATGAGGGTTACAGATACAGAAAAGGTTGTTTAGCTAATGAGTGTCCATTTTGTTAAAAGCTGTCAACCTGGTGTATGCAACACTGAGCTCACTGCTACCTCTTTCAACTGAATGAAGAAACACAAGTGTATGTGGATGAGGTATTAGAGCAGTTGCACAAACTGAATAAGAATTTAGCAATAGGGACTGATGGGATATCAGCAAGTGCACTAAAAGAGTGTTCAGCTGAACTGGCTATTCCTTTGACCAGATTGTTTAATATGAGTCTCAGAACATGGAAGATTCCACAGGAATGGAAATTCCTTATACAGTGGAATGTATGGTAATTCCATTGCACAAGGGTGATGCAAAGACCAATGTATCCAACTATCAACCAATTAGTATCTCAGAAGTGGTGGTGAAAATTATGGAAAAATTGGTTAGGGCTCACATTCAGAAATGGGTTGACAGTGAATCTCTACTTTGTAATGAGCAACATTTGTTAAGGGAAGTTCATGTTTTAGCAATTTGCTCACATTCTATAACAATGTTACCATTGAACTAGACAAGGGAAATGGATACAGCATGATACTTTTAGATTTTGCCAAGGCTTTAGACAGAATACAGCCTGGTAGACTGTTAGGGATCGCTTCTTTGAGGAAAGCTCCTCTTAAGCCCCAGCAAAGACTGTTTCTCCTTTCCCACTATCTCCTACCTCGCTTTTACCACAAGTTGGTGCCTGATAGGACATATATCTTGGTACTGTCCCGAACGGACAGGGCTATCTGTTCAGCCATGAGATCATGGCTCCGACTGCCGCCTGGCACCCCTACTGCATATTTCCACGCAAGGGTGAAGGATGATGGGCTTGGAGTTCCATCACTTAGATGGCTGATCCTACGTGTGCGGCTGTCAAGAATCGTGAAGTTAGAACTATCTTCTTCCCCTATCTGCAGAGAGGCTTTCTATAGCCCATTAATACAAGAAGACTTTAGGTGGGCTAAAGGCAGGTCCCATTATCAGGGTACCTTACTTGAGTCTGCACCCACAGAACACAAGAGGTGGGCATCTCTGTTGCACTGTTCTGTAGATGGTGCTCCTTTAAAAGAGTCATATCTGGTGCCTCCCCAGCATGATTGGGTAAGGGATGGCACCAGACTCCTCCCTGGGTTTGAGTATATTAACCTTATCAGGACGAGGATCAATACCCTGCCTACTCGAGCCCGCACAGCTCGATAGAGTAGTGACGACTCAAACTGTGGAGCTGGCTGCCACTGCAGTGAGACATTGTCTCATATATCCCAGTGTTGCTTCCGTGCCTGTGGGGTCTGCATGCAGAGGCATGATGGCGTGGTCTCCATTCTGAACAACCGCCTTAAGAACAAAGGTTGGGTGACCGCGGTGGAACCACATTACAGGACCTCCGCAGGTTTGCATAAGCCAGACTTAGTGATTAAAAGAGATGGTGATGTTTGGGTAGTTGGTGTCCAGGTGGTGGGAACAGGGCACCCACTAGCCTATAGCCATAATAATAAAGTGAACTACTATAAAAATAACCAAGATCTAGTTAGTAAGATACGGGAGGAGCATGGGGCAACTCCGAGGTTTACCAGCGTCACCATCTCTTTACATGGTGTATGGAGCGTAGATAGTTATAAGGACTTAAAACAGCTTGGGCTTACGCAGAAGGATATAAAAGTTCTTTCCTTGAGGGCCCTACAGGGCACACTGGTGGCATGGTGTTGCCACCAGAGAATGACTACAATGATAACTAGAACAGGCATAGGGTAAAACACTTGTAAAGGTTTAGGCCTATATCAAATCTGGATGTGATGCAAGGGTAGTACTGCTCATAACCAGTACAAAGATTAAAAAAAAGTGGTGTACCACAAGGATCTGTGCTTGGTCCACTGTTATTCAATCCATACATTAATGATATTGGGAAGGATTTGACAAGTGACATACAGCTCTTTGCTGATGATGTAAAGGTAGGTAAGGTAATCAGGAATGCTGCTGATAAGCAGTACTTGCAGAATGATTTGAATAAGCTGAAATTGTAGGCATAAGAAAATGGATGTCAGTTCAATGTAAAGTCATTCACTTTGGCATGATTTGATATCAATGTTGTATTATATTGGTGGGATTATGCTAGAAGAAATTGATGAGGCTAGGGATCTTGGAGTGTTAGTAGATAGGAAGTTGAAGTTCAGGAGCCATATGTAGGGATTCCATACATCCCGGTTTTATTACTTCTGTCCCAGCGTCCTGATATGTTTAGTTTGGGACGCTAAATGTCCTGGATTTTTTAGAATATAAAAATATTAACATTTCTAATAAGAATAAGTCATAATATTTTTGGGTGCTTTTAAAAATATATGTTTACAAAACAAAAAGCAGAGACATTTATTTTGTAGTTCGGTGAATTACCAGAATGTTAGAATTTTGGGAAAACGATTTAGTTCCATACATTTCATTCAGCCGGAGAAGAGAATGTCAGAATGAGGGAGACAGTTGCCCAACTGTATGTTTAACTAATTGCAACCACGGCATCTATTTCATTCGTCTGGTCGGCCGTAAATTTTTAGCAATCTTTTTTCTCAAGCTTAGTTCGCATAGTGTACAATATCCGACAGTCCGAAACGTTTCTCATTGGTTGACATGTTTTTGAATATTAACGCACCACGATAGTTCATTTTCTTTCAACCGATGAGAAACATTTCGGACCGTCAGATATCATATGCTATGCGAACTAAGCTTCACGTGCTAAATTGTTTTTATATCGCTACAAGGTATGTGATATAACCTAGTTTTGAACTGTTCATTTCGTATTCTTGCATTCTCGTATTAATTGTGAATATTGTAATTTTTAAATTAATAAAGTTATACCGTTTGTTACAAAATGCCCAAAAGAAAGTGTAATTTCAATGAAAAAGTGAAGGAACTTTTTCCTTTCATTTTCATAACAAAAAAGCAGTGATTGTGATGATAGCTCAAGGGTGAAATGTAGCTTGTGCCATGCAGAATTTAACATTGGCCACTGAGGTAAAGCAGATATAACTGACCATGTCAATACAAGAAAGCACAAGTCTGCTGTGTCTGCAAAAAAAGTTCAAGTCAATCATTGACAAAATTTTTTGGGTATCAAAAGTTAGGTAGCCAAGAAATGGAGTTGGTTGCACAAGAGGCTATATTTGTTTTTCATGCAGTTAAACATAATCACAGTTTCCAATCTATGGATTGTACTTCCTCTATTTTAAAAAAATTCTTGAATAAGAAATTTTCATGTGCACAAACGAAGTGCAAGGCTATTATTACCAATGTATTATCACTACATGTAAAAAGTGAAATATTGGAAGATCTAAGGAATAAAATTTATTTCTCTTAACCCTTAATTCTACAAAATTTATTGTGTCCTGGTTTTTTGTTTTCAAAAAATGGGATCCCTAGCCATGTGACAAAGATTGCAAATACAACTCAAAAGATAATTGCAATGCTGAAACGAACGTTCAGATGTAAAAATAACGATGTCATTTTGCCCCTTTACAAGGCCTTGATAAGACCTCACTTGGACTATTGTGCACAGGTTTGGTCTCCTGGTTTCCATTGTGATTCTGATATATACTGAAGAGAGTGCAAAGGAAAGTGTTAAAAATATCAGGATTGTGGAATACTGATTATGAAGAAGATTGAGAATTTGTAGACTGCAGACACTAGCAAAAAGGAGAAAAAAAAAAGGGGGGGGGATGATTGAGCCTTACAAACTTCTGAAAGGGTCATACAGGATTTCAATTGATGGACGGTGGGGAAAGGACAAGAGGGTATCCTTGGAAGCCAAGAATGAATGCTACTAAGAAGGGGGTGAGGGCTAGATTTTCTCTCATAGGGTAGTGAGTGAGTGGAATGGATTGCCATTGGATGTTGTGAGTGCAAGCAGTGTGAATGCATTCAAGAATAATTTTTTGTGTGTAGTATGTGGCCTCCCTCAATGAGTCTCTGACTTCCTGGTGGTCTCTCTTCATAATAATAATATAAGAGTTTATAGACAATTTGAAATTAAAATTGACCATTGCTTAGTACTAAGCAGGATAAAAATGGATATCACATTATTATTAATATACTTAGTACTAAGCAGGATAAAAATGGATATCACATTATCATTACAGGCGACTCCAGGGAGTCCTTAGACTCATCGAGGGAGGCCCTAAACATCAAGTCCACACAACTATTCGGCATTCTTCACAGTTTCTATCATACCTTGCCTTGAACTCATTCACTGTCATAGCACCCACAACAGACTCTGGCAGCTTATTCCACTCATTTACCACTCTAAAAGTAAAAAACCCAGCTCTAACACCCTTACTAACCACACTCTTTCCCAGCTTCCATGGATGATCCCTAGTCCTCCCACCACCAGTCCTGATCTCAAAAATATCCTCTGAATTAATCCTATAGAAACCCTTCAGCAATTTGAATGTCTCAATCATATCTCCCCTCCTCTGCCTATCAACCAGCTTCTGCAACCCACAAATCTTCAACCTGTTCTCATAAGGTTCATTCCATAGACCTGCTATCATCTTGGTCACTCGCCTCTGGATCCTCTCCACCTCCTCCCCATTCAAAAGAAACCTAGGTGACCAAATCTGGGCACAGTAGTCGAGATGAGGTCTTATCAAGGCTCGGTACAGAGGAACAATAATTTGCTTGTCTCTGCTCGTCAAAGTATTTTTCAACAACCAAGTGATTTGATGAGCTGATTTAGCCACTTTTGCAATGTGCCCCCCTAAACTTCATCTCCCTATCCACTAACACTCCCAAGTCCCTGGCCTCATCAATCTCCTGGAGTACAGTTCCACCAATGTGGTATACTGCTGCTAATCTTTTCACCCCAAAATGCATAACCTTACATTTTGTCACATTAAATTAACATCCATTCTCCTTAGCCCAGAATTCCAATCTATCCAAATCATCCTACAAAATTTTGACATCTTCTGCATTCACTATTGCCCTACCCAACTTTGCATCATCAGCGAACAAATGAACTGTTCCTCTTAGATCCTTCCCTATATCGTTCCCTAATCTTCCGTGCAGCACACCACTAGTCACAGGCTGTCCTTTGGACTCTACTCCTGAATAAACTACTCTCTGATATCTCTCAATCAACCACCCACCTATTCATCTCACCAACCCTATATCCATTCCCACATGTTGCAGTTTACGGATTAGAATTCCATGTAGTATCCTGTCAAAGGCCTTAACCAGGTCCAGCAGTATCACTGTAAACCCTTATCTGATGGCTGTACTGTAAAACCAGTACAGCCATCACTGTGTTATAAAACTTGAGCAAGTTACTGAGGCATTATCT
This sequence comes from Typopeltis vanoorti, assembly GCF_054136105.1. Lineage (NCBI taxonomy): Eukaryota > Metazoa > Arthropoda > Arachnida > Uropygi > Thelyphonidae > Typopeltis > Typopeltis vanoorti. Next base: position 8,456,546 of record NC_143572.1, read on the forward strand.
ACCCTTCACAAAGCCATGCTCTTCCCCGTACAGTATCTCATTTTCATCAATCCATTCCTGTATTTTCCCCTTAACCTTGACAACGACTCCTAATATGCTGATCGGTCGGTAATTTGCAATAATAGTCTTGGATCCTCTTTTATGCAGTGGAACTATTTTCCCCTCTTTCCACACCTTCGCGACTAAACCAGACCTGAGACTCAGATTAAACAACACGGTCAAGGGCACTGATAATTCTTTAGCCGCTTCACCGTAAGACCTGTGCCGGTATACCATCCAATCCCACAGATGTATTCACATTAAGGTTCTGTAGTAGACTATTCACCTTCACTTCATTCACCACAATTCCCATATAAACTAATAGTTCCTTCAACGTCACCACTTGGATGATATACTCTTGAAATGTGCTCACTCAGTAATTCCACTATATCGACCAATTCAGTGACCTCCCTACCATCCGCGTTCCTTAAAATCATTCAGGCGTGTAGTTTTTCTTTTACTAGCAGCATATTGAAAGAACTGTTTGGGATTCTCTTTAGCTTGCATGGCTAATTTCCTTTCATAATCCGTTTTTGCTTTTCTCACCACACTCGTTACCCTTCTGGCCTGCGTTTTATACCGTTCGTGTGCCTGCAGGTCACCTTTCTCCTTAAATTCCTTCCACAGTTGTTTCTTATTCTGCAACTCAAGTTTAATGGTGTTATTCATCCATTTAACCCCTACTTGATTTACTATTCAGACTCTAGGTATATAGTCAGCCATAACCTCCTGCAAATGCTCCCTGACCACTTCCCATGCTGTATCAACATCCAGCCCTTGCAGTTTTGCATGCCATGGCACTGAACCAAGCAATCTCCTAAGCTTGTCATACTTGCCAGCACGGTAATTCCACATATACCCTGTCTTAATCGAAAATTCCACACCTTTAGCCATCTCCCAGACCTTATGATCACTCTCACCAATAGGTGGCAACATGGTCATATTCATTACAGTCAAATTCTCAGATGCTATTACCAGGTCAAGCACTCTCAAACCCCTAGTATTTTCAATTACATACTGTCTCAGATAGTTATCCCTTATGTGTCCTCTCCTCTTTCCAATCAATGTTACCATAGTTGAAATCCCCCATAATAATTACCCTCCTTCCACTCATTTCATCGGTTTGTTTATGCATACTATCTCCACCATCTATTCCATCACCTGGTCTATAGCAGCACCCAACTGTATATTTTGTTCTACCAGTCTCAATCTCACACCAAATAGCCTCATATGAGCTCTTTTCACTATCCTGCAATACAACTTCTATTCTCCTTGGTTGCAGTTCATCAGCTATCATCAATAACACTCCTCCCCCTCCATTTTATTCTCTCTGTCCCTCCTAAACATACTATAACCTACACATTCTATCCCACTAACTATATCATCTTCCGTCAGCCATGTTTCACTAATGCCATAAACCTGTGGCAAGGAAGAGCCAACCAAGGTCAAAAATTATTCCTTCTTGTTCCTAATACTCCTGGCATTAGTATACATGAAATGCAGAGGTCCCTTTGTCCCACCCTTATCTTGATGCATTATTCTAACTATCCCATTACGATTACTTGTCCTTAGTACTGGCTTGGGTACATTATATACATTCTTACACTCAACTGTCTCACTGATGTCTACACATCCACTTCCCTCCTTGGTAGTTCTAGTTTCCCTGGTTCTGCACATCAATTTTCACTTCATTCAGCAAAAATTTTTTCCAGAGCCCACACGCCAAATCCATTCAAATATAGGCCATCCATCTTGTATAAATCCTTTCGCCCATCAAACTCATTCCACACCATCTGTAACCTGCGCATAAAGTCATTTGTCATTATGCTCCTCCTTCTAAACTCCTCTCTGTCATACCACGGCAACAGACTCACCATCCTAACTCTGTCACTCTTTTCTTTCGCTACCTTTAAGAATACTTTCAAGTCCTCTCTCATAAAAAATTGATCTCCTTTCAATTCATTTGTACCCACCACAATTATCAATTCTTTCACCCTCTGTTTTTGCGCTCTAATACTCTCACTAATTTGAAAGATACTAATACTCACACATTGAAAAGAATAGTAAGTAAGAAAGTTATAAAAAGAATTAAAGTTGAGCAGATTTCAAAAGTAAATTGTAGACTTCACTATACAAACATTATTGAAGAAAAAAATGAAACAAATTGAAAACAAGAACCAAACCTTGCAATCACCAATGATGACCAGAGAATTGGATGGGAGAAAGAAAAAATAAATAAATACATAAAAAAATTTTTTTTAAAAATCAATGTTCAAGACACTTTCATGATTTTGTGAAGAACTCTTCTCTTCTTCTTAAACCTTCTGGTTCTGTCCACTGCTGGACGAAGGTCTCCCACATGATTTTCCAGATCACTCTGTTTTCTGCCTCTCCCATCCATCTCACTCCTGCAATTTGTTCCAGTTCATCTCTCCACCTTCTTCTCGGTCTTCCTCTTTGTCTTGCTCCATCCATTGGTCTTCATTCTGTTTTTTCTAGTCCATCTCCCGTCACTGCATCGAGCAATATGGCCAGCCCATCTCCACTTAGCCTGTTTAATGTATTTTACAATATCCATGACACCTGTTTGAGATCTTATCCAGATATTTGTCTTCCTATCTGAATGTTATTTTTAGCATACTTCTTTCCATGCGATGTTGTGTTGTTCTCAGCTTTTTGTTTAGGGCTTCTGTTAAAGTCCATGTTTCTCGTCCTCTATGAGTCTATGTTAGGATAAGAAGTATGCACTGGTCGAAAGCTTTCCTTTTTAGACTCATAGGGATGTCACTTTTGAATATGTCTCTCATTTTCCCATAAGCCATCCATCCAAGGTGAATTCTTCGTTCAATATCTTTTCTTTGGCACTCCTCAAAGGATAACAATTCGCCCAAATATACATATGAAGTAACTTGTTCTATTTCATGGTTTTCAACTTTGATAGTTCTATGGTTTATGTATTTATTCATCATTAATTTTGTTTTTTCTCTATTTTTAATCCAATTTCTGTGGAGGCTTCATTTAGCTGATTTAGCCTTTCTTCCAGATCTTCAAGATTATCTACTATCAGGACAATATCATCTGCAAATTTCAGATGATGCAGCCTTTCTCCATTTATGTTCATTCCTTTTGTTTCCCAATCAAGGCTTCTAAAGACTTCCTCTAGTGCAGCAGTAAATAATTTGGGAGATATGGTGTTGCCTTGCCGGATGCCTTTTTGTATTGGGAACTTTTCACTGTTTTTATATAATTTAATTGCAAAAGTTGCATTATTGTAAATATGTTTTAGTGTTTCAATATATGGTTTCTCAGTTCCCTGGGTTTCAAGTGCTTTTAGTGTTGCAGATGTTTTAACTGAATCAAATGCTTTTTCATAGTCTATATAGGCCAGACATAAGGGTTTATTGTATTCAATTGATTTTTCAATGAGTCTTAATGTGTGAATATGGTCCAAAGTATTGTAATTCTTTCTAAATCCAGCTTGTTCACAGGATTGCATTCCCTCTAGTTTAGATTTTATTCTATTATTTATAATTTTTGTGAAAACTTTATATGGTGGGGAGTAGGCTTATAGGTCTGTAGATTTTAATTTCTTCCTTATTACCCTTTTTAAAAATTAATATTAGAAGAGAATTGTTGCAATTTTTTGGAATTTTTCTCTGTTTTAGGCATTTATTAAAGAGTTTAGTCAGTTGTTTGATGACAGGGCTTCCTCCCACTTTTAAGAAATCTACCATAATTCCATCTTGAAGAACTCTAAAATACTCTAAATATGAAGAGAAATCAATTTGTGCCACTGTCAAAGTTTTGACAAACTGCTCTTTCTGAACTAACTCTAAACATCTAAATTCACAAAAAAAATATATATATTTTTGGTTATGAAGTGGTTTGGTTTTCCATTTCTTTTCTGGAGTGAGCACAAGACATTTTGTGATTACAAAATTCTTGGATATGGCTGCAAGACTTATTCATTGATTAAAAATCATTTAATCAATGAATTTAAGTGATATGCCATCGTAAGACTAGAGGCCAGCAAACGTCAGGCAGAGGTATACAGATGGTTGCAAGTGAGTTGTTCTGTGGTTTAATTGTGGTACCAATTCCAACAAACACAAGCAGCATTCCAGATATACAAGGAAGGAAGGCCATGGGTTACAACTGCAGTGGGACCAGAATCTCCGATTATCTGCTCACTAAAACAGGAGTGCTACCCTGAAAATTGTTCCCCCAACCTTTTGAAATTTTAGATATAGTACTCTTTTCTTTTCATTGTTATTATCACTGAGTTTATTTTTTATTTCTGTATCAATATTGAAACAGTGTTTATATATAATTATATACCAAAGAAGATGCATAAGACTGGTTAGAAAAGGTATGAAGACTAGATAATTTTACTTGGAAAGTGGTTAAGGAATGAAATAATTACCAAATAGTCGTTGGTCAATGAATAAGCTGGACTATGTGGAGATGCCTTTATGATGATGATGATAATAATTTAATTCTTTTAAAAATTACTATTTGTTAAGTCCTTTTAGTTGACAGCTTGCTATCGCATTTCTGTTTCAACATAACTGGCTCCCTCCAAAGAACGAACAAACGAACACACACACACACACAAAAAAAAAGATGTATATTATTTTATTACCTTTATATGGCATATAAACCCTTGTCATAATCTGCATGTTTTTCTTTTTCAGTGTAAATGCAAAAAAAAAAAAAAAAAACATTTTTTCGACGAACAATAATATTTTACTAGTGCAGACAAAATTATTAGATTTTTTAAAAAAAAAAATTACTTTTTTCCTAGGTGGAGTAGAAGGTATTTCTTTATCTGGAGAGCCAGCACTATTACTATCCAATTTAAAATTTTCTGCATCAATTTCCATAGTAGAAATTAAATTGAATAGCTTTTCTTGTTCTCTTTCATCCTGGTTTTGCTTGTCTAGCTTGGTACCACTATCCTGTGTTTCAACTGCAGTGTTTCCTGTTGATGTACCAACAGTAGACTTAGATGCAAGTTTCCTTTGCTGATAGCTACGTACTTCAGATTCTTTTACATTGTTGTTTACTACTTGTTTCTTGTTGCTATGGGCAAACAAAATTCCAGTCTAAAATTACATTATCCCATTTTCAACCAAGATAATTCTTTATGATATTAAAGTGTTGATTGTTACTAAAAGTAACAATCAACATTTAAACAGCAGTTGCATAAAATTTGAAGTCATAGAGTATTATATTTTGTATACACAGAGAGTACAATAAATATAGATGATATTTATACCTGAATACCAATTTAATCAGTCCCTTCCCCCACCTGATCCAAAAAATTATGCTTAAAAAATGCGCCTTAAGTTCTGTTATCTATTAACATCTTCTAGATGATGTGAAATCAGAAAAGCTGTATACATTTCTCAAAATCACTGAAAATCACATCCAATGATCATGGTGAGGTTGTTCAGTTATAAAATTTTATTGTGCACTTTTACAATAACTATTTATATAACTTATTTATTAACTTATTGCTGATATTTCTATGGTATTCTATCCAGCATCTTCAGAGCACAAAACTAGTTTGTCACTGTATCTGAGACAACAACAATCTGGTATAACAAATGGGACTAGTTTGAACAATTGTAACATGCAACACAAAGACTAAAGTCCTAATTAGGTGCCATCTATGTTCAGGGAAAAAAAAAAATAGAAAGAGAAAGCAGGTATTAATTTGGTCTTAAGATGCTCCCTCAAATCTTGGGCAAATTTATACAGCCTACTTGTTGAGGTTTGGAGTATGTTTCAAGGCTTCTGTTGATTCCAGAACAACCTCACTGACTTATAAAAGACTGTGCATAGCACTTTTGTTTTTTTCCAATTCATCCTGTGTGTGTGTGTGTGTGTGTGTGCAAGGGTATCTAAAGCATGGTCTGCTAAACCTGACTTGCCATAGCGGTAGTGCCGAATGTATTTTTTATGTTCACTGAGGCGGATATCCACAGTTCTTCCTCTGTCCATAGTAAGCTCGATCACACGAACAGGGCACTTCAAAGACTTCTGGATGTGATAATCGATAGATTATTCTGTCCTTGGGTGAACGGATGAGAGTTGCCAATTTCACATACGGTTTAAATAAGGTGTGTAGTTGATGTTTGTTAAACACTATAAATATCCTTTCAGATGTGCCTTTGATGATGAGTTTTGTTGTAGTCTTATGTGGTAGACAGTGGGGGGAGATTTCTGGGGAGCATTTCGTACTTTGTCTGTCTTATGGGGATTATAGCCATTGGCCAAGAAGGTGTGACATGAGTGAGTTCAGCAGTGAGAGAAATGTCATTGGAACAAATTGCTCCTGTTCTTTGTGTTTTTAGGATACCATATTGTTGAGATGGATGATGGTGTGATTGTTGTGGGTTTTCTATAGACCGAGAATGATAAGGAGCCATCTGGAAGACGTGATTAGTGTATCCAGGAAGAGCAGACAGTCATTAATGACCAATTCCATTGTAAAGTGGATTTTTGAGTGTTGGCTATTTAAATGCACTAAGAATGTATCCAATGTGTCTGGGCCATATGGCCAAATAGCAAGCACATCATCAACATAGCATAGCCAAAGCCTAATATGAGAGTGGCTGTATTGATAGCTAGCTTTTCCAAGTGTTCTACGTAGAAGTTGTGGGTTTTCTATAGACCGAGAATGATAAGGAGCCATCTGGAAGACGTGATTAGTGTATCCAGGAAGAGCAGACAGTCATTAATGACCAATTCCATTGTAAAGTGGATTTTTGAGTGTTGGCTATTTAAATGCACTAAGAATGTATCCAATGTGTCTGGGCCATATGGCCAAATAGCAAGCACATCATCAACATAGCATAGCCAAAGCCTAATATGAGAGTGGCTGTATTGATAGCTAGCTTTTCCAAGTGTTCTACGTAGAAGTTGGCTAAGGGGGAGCCCATTGCTGTTCCATCTAATTGTTTGATATTTTCCCTTTTCATGTAAAATAACTTGCCTGTATTGTGGATTTAAATAGTTGAAATATATCAGGGGAAAAGTGTGACTTTAGTAAATCAAGGATTTCAATTAATGGTACATTTGTGAATATAAGGTGATATCAAAACTCACCATTACATCTGAATTATTTAGGGTATGGTTTTCTAAAATACTTTTTAGCTGGGTAGAATTTTTAAGAAAATAGGGAGAATTATTTGTGAGATTGGCTAGTAGTTTGGTTAAATGTCCAGCTAGTTTATATGCAGGACTGTTTATACTATTATTATATACTATTATACTATAATAGGGCGTAAGGGTGTACCTTGTTTGTGAATTTTTGGTGCTCCATATATCCTGGGTGTTTTAACGTGGAAGGGCTTCAGTTTGTTAACTGTTTCTTTAGGCCAGGAAGTGACTTTGTTCAATAATTTGCACACCTTATTCTTTTGCGAGTTGGTGGGATCCAGATCTATAATTTGGCATGTTACATACCAAATTATAACATACACACACACGTGTGTTTGTGTATGTATAGCCCAGTTAGTCTCGGTCTTGGGGGGTGGAAAGCAGTTTTTTCCCTAGTTTATCTGGGGTTTTTCATCCTACAAGCAAGCAAACTGCCCCCGTGAACACACACACACAGATTACAGTCATGCCACTCCTCTGCTGCATCGCCCTTAGGGGATGCAGCAGAGGAGTGGTGAACCGGCTGCATTAATATGCCAGTAACCCCTCATCAGCAGGGGACTCAACCCATCCTAGGACGGATGAGAAGGATAGTATGTTAAAAGAATCTGATAACAAACCGTGACTAGCTTATATGTCTCAATCATATCCCCCCCCCCCTCCTATTCACGAGGCTTTGCAATTTACATTCTCTCAATCTGTCCTCGTACTCCACATTACTAAGACCACTGACAACCTTTGTGAATCTTCTCTGGACCCTTTCCAACATATCCTCATTGCCATGAAAACCCAGCAACCAGATCTGTGCGCAATAATGCATGAGGCCTGATCAAGGCCTTATACAATGGTATCATAACCTCTATTTCTGCATGTCAGGGTCCTCCACATTATTGCCATTATCCGATGAGATGTCTTCACAACTTGTGCAATGTGGCCTCTGAATTTCAGGTCATTGTCCACCACCATTTCCAGATCTCTCATTTCCTCTACCTCCTTTAAAGTTTCCCCACCAAGTGTATACTCTGCATCCCATCATTGCTTACCAAATTTCAAAAACCTTACACTTTGCAACATTGAACTGACAGTTCCACTTACCTGTCCATTCATGAAATCTATTAAAGTTCTCCTGTATGGTCATAACATCTGCTTGACTCTGCATTGCTCTCCCCAATTTTGCACCACCTGCAAACAGCTGCATATCAGTAGTTAAACCCATCCCAATATCATTAACATACAAATTGAACAACAATGGTCCCAAAACTAACCCCTGTAGTACACCACTAGTGACCTTCCTCTTACTGGATACCACACCCCCATATACAACTTTCTGATACCTTTCTGACAACCAGTCATTGATCCAACTCAGAAGTCTGTTATCCAATCCCATCTGTTTCAATTTATTTAATAGTTTTGTCGTTAAGAGGAGATAATATTTTACTAACTTTTTGTGTACTATAACAAGGTGATAAATATCTTGGACAGGGGAGATGCATATCAAAAGCTTTTGCAAAATCTAAGTAAATCACTGTATATGCATCTCCCCTGTCCAAGATATTTGTCACCTTGTTATAGTACATAAAAAGTTAGTAAAACATGATCTCTTCTTAACAAACCCATGTTCATAAACAAAGAATACTGCCATCGACTCAATTCTGTATCCTACTTCTCACCAATCTCTCTAGTACCTTCACCACAACTCCAGATATACAGAATGGCCTATAGTTTGTAGCTACAGCCTTGTCACCACCTTTATGCAGTGGAACAATTTTACCTTCTTTCCACTCCCTTGGAACTGTGCTTTTATTAAACAAGCATGCCAATGCTACTGCCAATTTCCTGGAACATTCCCTTAAGACACGTGGTGATATGTCATCAAATCCTATCGTCTTATTGACATTGAGGATATTTATTTCCTCAAATATATCCTGTCCTATGTCCTCTATACTTAAGTTGCTCATGATTCCACACTAATCAGGATGAAACACCCTTATAAATTGATCACTGTATACCTCAACAATGTCTTCTGTAGCAGATAATTCTTAAATTGGATAATTCTTACCATTCTACCATTATCATCCATTAACATCATCTTACCATGATCATGCTTCCTTTTACTTGCCACATATCTAAAAAAACTCTAGGATTTTTCTTCACCTGATTTGCCAATTTATGCTCATACTGCACTTTTGTTTTCCATACTAACTGAATCACTCTCCTGGCTTGGTCTTTATACTCTTCATGAAACTGATTATTACCATTATTCATCTTGTACTGCCTCCAAAGTACCTTCTTCCAGATTTTATACTTAAGCCCCTCATTCATCCACTTTACACCTACCTTATTCAGCCTTTTGGACTTTGGAATACATTCACATATTGATACTGTTATGTATTTCTTTCTTCAGTTCCCAAGCAGCATCTATTTCCTTATCACTCAACTCCTCATTCCATGCTATAGCTCCAAGCTGTCTCCTAAGCTTGTCATAATCACCAGCCTTATAATTCCACATATATCCTTTCCTCACAGAAGTCCACATATGGCTAGCCTCAACCCAGTTTAGATCAGATCTAAAACTCTCAATCCTTGTGTGCCCTCCTTTACATTCTGCCTGAGATAGTTATCTCTCAAGAAATTCATTTTCCTTATTCCCAAATGCTATCTCTTAATTCCAATCTATACTGCCATAATTAAAATTGCCCATAATAATTACTCTTCCTTTGTTCACTAATCCAAGTTGTTTATACATTTCTTCATCACCACCCTCCCTATTCCCTGGCCTATAGCAACATCCAAATAAACATGTCTTCCTGTCAACTTCCACGTTACACCACAGTGCCTCATAACCAGTTCCACTACCTTCTGTGAACTTAATTCCCCTGCTATCATCAGTAGCACTCCCCCTCCCTTCTTGCCCTTTCTATCCTTGCAAAAAATACTGTATCTTCCATTTCTATTCCCGTTACAGTTTCATCTTCATTCAACCATGTTTCACTTATTCCAATGATTTTAGTGCAAATAAACTCAATTACTCAAACCATTTCATCCCCATTATTTCTGATACTTGTGCCATTTGTAAACAAATAAAGTAATTTATTTTTAGGTCTATAACCAGTCCTATCCAAGTCACTGGTCAGCTGTGATTTCTCCACCACACCTGCCCTTGCCCAATCACCTTTATCACCACTTACCACATATATCCAGCCAGTCTCAACTTCCCCAACCACACTGCAATATACTCCATCTCTACTGTATACACACATTCACTGCTACTTTCAACGTCCACTCTCCCTATGCCATGCTTCCCTATTCCCGTTCTCTCACACTACTATCATTTCCACTGCCAAGTACTTTTGTCTCTTCAATACCACTCTCCTGATCTCTTATTTTTGATCTCTTGCATGCAGCACACACTGCACTTCCATCTAGCAACACTTTCTCTAGTACAGTACACTCACTCCAAAGCCATGTAAATGCAACCCATCACTTTGGTATAATTCTATTCTTCTCTAAAATACATGCCATACATTACAAACTGTACTACCTTCTTACACAGTCCCATTAGTATACCATTCATGATTCCAGCCCTCCATCTCAACTCATCACTGTCATACCTCAGCAACACACTAATAACCTTTCCCACTACACAGTTTTCTTTCCTTCTTCTCAATCTCCTCATATTTGCCCTTACATACTCTTTATTTCCACTTAGATCATTTGTCCCCATGACAACCACTACTTCTCTTGCTCGTTTCCTCCTCAAGTCTAGCGCCTGAATTATCCTGTTCATTCTCCCTTCTGGATAGCAGACCTTATAGATTCTCTCATTACCTAATCCTCTAACTATGGAATCTCCATACACTGCTATTCTAGAGTCACTAATCACCTCTTTTACCCTTTTTTTCTTTCATTCTATTCTTTTGTACACTTTCATTAGTTTTCACTAAACATCTCATATCACTCTGAATATTCCTCATTTCATTTTTAACAACTGTTTCATCATATCCTGTCTTCTGACAATTTCACTCTGTCACTCCCCTAGCCCCGCAACCTCTTGTTCTGCCGCACCGTACTTCCGTTTCCTCATTCATATTTTCTTTCGCTGCCTTACCACTAACTTTCGCTTCTACATTCTTGCTTTCACTAACTTTCGCTTCTACATTTTGATTTTGCTAACTTTTGCTTTTGCATTCTTTCACTCCCTCATTATATAGAGAAACCTGTGGAGAATTCATTACTAAATTTAACACACATGAACCACAGTAGTAGGTTTTTTATTACGTAAATATTTTGTCCTAGGTATCTTAGGACATCATCAGTACAGTATGACAATACTAGGAATGACAAAAGAAAGGGTGCTTACGTACAAAGGAATCCAAATTGCGTGCAGTGGTGCGTTGCGGCCTGAACTTAAATTAAATTGAATTAAATTACTTAAATTAAATTAAAATTAATTACAGTTAAGTTATTATTTTACACAATTTTGTATGACAATTTCCCATACTTCAGGGATGGCAAGAACATCATTGCAGTTTAGATTTGGTCTGTGGAGTAGGGCTTCAGCACTTTCTTTATATAAACATTCATATTTATATGAAGATCTGTGTAGAAGTTTTGTCTTTTTCCAATGGATCTTGTGGTTTGGGTTTTCAACTCCATGTTGAGCAAGGCCTGATTTATGCGGTTTGATGAGGCGGATATGGTCTTCATGTTTCAAAATGCGTTTAAAAACTGATCTGCCTATCTGTCCAAATTAAGAGAGTTTACAGGAGCATGGAACCTCGGATACATAAGGTAGTAGCATAGGTGAAAGTTTGTCTTTAGGGGAGGGTAACAAGTTTTGGATCTGGTTGATGGGTTTGTAGGTGGCAGCAGGATTGTATTTCTTCATAATTTTCGAGAGCCGTTCGGAGATGCCTTTGATATAAGGTATGGGAATCCTATGGGGTTGTTCTTGTCTAGGTTGAAGTGCAGAGAAATTGCTGATGATTTTTTGAGTTGTTTTGAGATTGTAACCATTTAGAGTGGCTGTGTTTTTGATTATTTCCAATTCTTGTTTTAGAGAATCCTTGGAGGAACATAATCTGTGTGCTCTGGTTACCAATGATTTAATGATGCCAAATTTTTGAGAGGGATGATGAGCTGAAGTATTGTGAATGTAGCGGCCTGAAAATGTCGGTTTGCAATAGATAGAGGTGGAGATGGAGCCGTCTTCTTTTCTTTGGATGTGTAAATCCAGAAAGGGGATGCCTTGTGGGGATTCTCTTTCTAATGTAAAACTGAAGTAGCTCTTGTTTGGAATGACTCCAGACTGCGAAGATATCGACATATTGAAGCCAGAGTTTTGGTTTGGGTTTGAATGAGAGGATTTTTTCTTCTAGATGTTCTATAAACAGATCTGCCAAGTTGGGTGACAAGGGAGACCCCATTGCTGTTCCCTCCTCTTGCTTGTAGATTTTTTCCTTTCCATGTAAAGTAACCAGAAGTGATAACAAATTTGAAAAGTTCAATAATGTCCGACGAAAATTTTTGATTTAATAGGTCTACAGTTTCTTTATGGGGGATATTAGTGAAGAGAGAGACGATGTCGAAGCTAATTAGCATGTCTGTTGTAAGCAGTTGAATGTCTTTGATTTTGGTGTGAAAATCTGTGGAGTTTTTTATTGAAGAGGTTGAATGGCCTATGTGGGGACAGAGAAGGTTTGATAAAAATTTTGATAACTTGTAAGTCGGGCTGCTAATTGAATCAATGACAGGTCTGAGTGGGACATTGTTTTTGTGAAGCTTAACTATGCTACCAATTATATATTTGGTTTAATCCTTTATCCAAGTGTAAGCTTTGCATTATGGGATACCAAGGCAAGTGATGGGAAGTTATACCACCTTTGTCACGAGTTTCCCCAGTCCTGAAAATACTTCAGGCGCAAACTTTGTTTGCTTACACTGATAAAGGATTAAACCAAATATATAACTGGTAGCATAGCCAAGTGAAAAACTTCCATAAACTTATCTCTAATCCAGAGAATTTCAATAATAAGGTGTAACATCTTTTGGCAACTAGTATATGGAAATATGACTTCTCCATTACTTCAACCTTAGTATCACCACCTCTGGGTCTGGCTCCCACTGATGAGACTTCGAAACTGGTCTGGGTAGTGACCCTTACCTTAATATATAGAATTATACATGTCTGCAAGGAAATGTGCTTTGCATTGTGGGATACTAAGGCAAGTGATGAGAAGTTATACCACCTTTGCCACGAGTTGCCCCAGTCCTGAAAATACTTCAGGCACAAACTTTGTTTGCTTACACTTGGATAAAGGATTAAACCAAATATATAACTGGTAGCATAGCCAAGTGAAAAAACTTCCATTGACAACATTCTCTCAATCCATATAAATTACTTGAGTTGATTCCCTACCATACCAGCTTTGCTTGTTCTGTTTATTTATTTCCAAATTTAACATATTCACTAAATAGCTAAAATGTTTTTACTATTTCTATAGATTTCTCCAATTTGGAGATGCAGCTAATCTTTCCCAATGTTCCTGCCTAATTTCATAGTTTTGGTCTTTTTTATTGCTGACGTTCAGACCAAATTTGTAACAATTTTTATTCAATTTAATTAAAGTATCCTGCAGACGCTTAGACTACAGTATCATCTGCATAAAGCAAAGAGATGTTTAACATCTCTGATTATGATATCAGGTTTAATGTCACTTTCTTTCGTAACATGATCCATACAGATGATGAATTAGAGTGGAAATAGTATGCACCCCCTTTTTCTCATCCCTGATGAAAAAAGGAAATCAGGTACTTTCAATTTTAACTGCTGAGTTACAACTTAAATATAGAGTAGGTATTGCTCTGTGTAAAGTTCCATTTACTCCATATAACCGTAGCGAATTGAAAAGCTTTTCTCGTGGCACCTGTCATGTGTTTTTTAATATTTACAAAACTTAAGTACATAATCCTTGTTATATTCCAATGATTTCTCAATTATTTGTCATAAAGTTAAAATCTGATCTTCTTAACTTCTACTTACTCCGAATGGAGCTTGTTCTCCAGGTTTTTCTTCCACAATTTTTCTTTGCCTCTTCTCAAGTAAGCTTCCATAAGTTCATTCCTTACTGAGGCATTCTGATAATCTTATTCTGACCACTTGTTTTTGACTGTTGTCTTCATGTACCCATTTGTTGATGAAAACTACATAGTTACAATTTTTGTAGGTGTTTCTTTCAGCAGTTAGAATTGATGGAAGTATAGGAAGATGTTTTAATGTTAAATCTGGTCTCAGACAAGGATGTACATTATCCCCTCTCTTATTCATTATCTATAAGGATCACATTATGAAAGAAAGTGGTATTAAACCTGATACCAAAATTGGAGATGTTAATCTCAGCTTTTTACTCTATGCACATGATATTACTCTTCTAAATAAATCTGCTAAAAGTCTGCAAAATTCCCTGACTAAATTGAATAACTCTTGTAATAGATTTGGTATGAAGGTCAGCAATGACAAGACAAAGACAATGAAAATAGGCAGAAGCACTGAAAATATCAACTGCATTGTGAATGGAGAACCTATAGAAAAAGTGAAACATTTCTATAGGTTCTCCATTCATTTTTAGTGAAGATGGTAAATTAAATATGGAAACAGACAAAAGAATCAACAAAGCTGGTATGGCAGGAAGTCAACTGAATAAATTTATATGGAATAAGAAAGAAATTAGTCAAAACACTAAATTAGATGTATACAAGACAGTGTTCAAACCAATTTTAACTTATGGATCTGAGAGCTGGGTTAGAAATAAAACACTTGACCAAAGACTAAAGACCACAGACATGAGTCCTGAGAAAGAATAGAGGGGATGAACAGATATCATCAGTGGCAATATCATATTAAAAACATATTAATACAATGCAAAAAAAAAAAAACATTTTAATGCAAGGATATTAGGAAAGAACTTAATATTGTTAGCATCCAGGAATGTGTTAGCAGAGCTAATCTCAGGTAGTATGGTCACTTAAACAGAATGGGAGAAGAAAGATTAGCAAAACAAGTATTTGTTCTCTGCCAGGTTGGCAAGCAAAAGACCCAGAGGAAGACCAAGATTTAGGTGGATTGATACAGTAAAAAGTGCCTTAGAAGATAGAAATATAAGATCTGATAATGTTGGAGTCTTGACTGGTAACAGATTGATTTGGAGGAAAATTGTAAATAGGAAGTTAATAATGGTGTAAGTTTTTCATGCAGTACTATCATGTCCTGTACACCCTTGAGGGTACATATCAAGAATTTGATGATGATTCTTTCACATCTCATACCATACTGCTTTTTAACTAAATTGAAAAAAAAAAAAAAAATTGTCATACAGTTTGAGTTATGATAACTCACGAATGGTATGAACTTTTTTTTTTCTTTTCCTCTTAATTTCACATGGTGGAATGGGCTAATGATTTTTTTTTTTAACTTTATATATTTACTGTAAATCTTGGAGAACAAAGATAGAAGTTTTTCGAACTTTTTCAGACATCCAGTAAACAGTGGTTAAATTCATCTCCCATCACCAGATAGAGCGAAGTGCAATTCTAACTGTGGAAGTAGCTGGGCAGGTGCAAGTTCTGCTGAACAAAACAGATGTGTGAATTTATAGAGCATAGGAATTTTTAGAGGAATACGCTGAGGAAACAAAGTTGACCTACTGTGGCATGATCAGTTAAAGGACAGAAAATCAGTAGTGCCTGGGACTTGGTTCAAGATTAGTTACTGATGGCAATATCAGATTGTATTCCTAATGTTAGGAATATAAACAGAGTGGGGCTTATGAATGCATCATGAAATTATGCAGGAGCTGTGGAGAAATAGGATGATATTATGGAGCAGGTATAAAAAATAAAATATTCATGGGTGGCACAATAAGTATAAGGTGCAGGTTCATACTAGTGAAAAGAAATGCCAAAAAGTTGTATGTGAGAGGGAGGAATGAATGGATGACAAGTGTAGTAAAGAGGGTGAAATTGCCATAAAAAAAGAAACACTGCAGTGGCCAATTTTGGAAAAATTCTAGAAAATTTTATAGTGTGTAGCTAGTAAAACAGAGATGAATATGGAAGACTGATGTTAGTTGACTGAGATGGCACATGCATCACATCTGCAGAAGAATGCAATAGAAATGTTCAAGGAGTATTTTGTGAGTGTATTATTTCATGCTGGAGGAGTTAGGAGTAGTGCTGGAAAGTAAAGAAAGAAAGACTGGCAGCCCAGGAATGCGAAGTATTTAGAAAATTTTAAGTAACCTGATGTTAATAATGCTGTGGGAACTGTACTTTATTTGTTCAACAAATATGCGGGGAAAAAAAGGAATGGCCTCTGAAGAGTAGGAAAGAAAGAAAATAATGCCACTGCATAAAGGGAACATCCACGTCACTGGTGGCCAACTAAGCTAGTTTGTCTATCAGGTGTGATGGTGAAGCTGTTGAAAAGGCTGCTTAGAGAGAGAATATGAAGCTGGATTTATAAAATAGGAATCTTTCCTAAGGGCAGCATAGAATTTATAAAGAGATGTCTGTTTTAATAACCAAATTATGTTTTATAACAGAGTGACAACTATGCTGAATAGAGGAGTGCTTATACAGTAATTTTCTTTAGATTTCTGCAAAACTATTTGACAGAATATCGCAACGACAAACTGCTGTTGAAAGTGACAGGGACTGCAATGGGCAGTCAATGTAGCTTGGCTAGTTAACTGATAAAAGCCAAAAGGTTGTATATGTAATGGAGAAGAGGAGGGACAAATGAGAGTGATGTTCTTGAAGAGGAACACCAAGCAGTGAATCATAACACTGTTCTCGTTGTTGTTTAACATACATATTGATGATATGGTTCAAGGTTTGAGATGAGATGAGATGTTCAATTATTTACTAATGATGGAAAAGCAATCTCAGAAAGTCTGAAGTGATGTTATGAAGAGGATTTAAATAGGTTGGCAATGCAGAAGAAATGTGGATGTTTCAATGTTGCTAAACATAAAGTCATGCGCTTTGTTTCGAGAAGATGAACAACAATTTTTGCACAACAATGCAAAAATTGTGAAGGTTACTTGGGAAAAATAACTGCTATAGGATATTGATATGTAGGAATAAGAAAAGAAGATCCATGGCATAAGGCACAAATCAGTTCATCTAGATTTTTGTATACAGATTTGTTCACTTGGATATTATGAATTTGTGGATATCTAAAGAGAGAGAGAGAAGAGGTATGTGATTGTCTCTAAACTCTGGAATGTTTAGTACAAGGGCTGATTAAGGGAATGTGCTCTACAGCGCTTAGCAGATAGAAGTGGAAGAGATGATATAATTCAGACAAATTTTCATGAAGAGTCTATAAAACACAGAAAATACTGTATAAGAAATGCAAGAAATAATGCATAGGATAATAGGTGTTGGAAGGAAAAAGAAGTCATCTGTAGAAACTGTATAAGGATCATGTGACCAAGGAAAAGTAGACTGTTCACTTCTTATTAACTAGATTTGGAAGTCTATAGATGAGAATTTGTATTGTAGATTTTAGCCTACTGCAACAAGTCTGCTAGCTTCATGAAGGCCTAGAAATAATACTCTCACCTTTCTGCCATGGGAGCCAGAAAGAAAAACTTGCTAACACTGGATCTGAAGAATCACAGATTGTATTCTTTAGGAAATAGACAAGAGGGAAGACTGTACCAAAAGTCTCAAAAATGAAAGGAAGAGAATAAAAAATCTGTTCTGTGAGTTTGGAAAAGAAATGGGAAGAGGTATCAAGTACTCACTTCATGTGCTTTAACAAATTTCAAAGAAAGTGGGAGAATTACCAATGCTAATTCTAATAAACAACCACAAAATCATTGGCAAGTGTCAGTAACTGAATATCTGTGTTAAAGAGGGTATAATGAAATGGTGAGAGACAGGTCATTAATTACTCCAATTGCTTGCTCTCTTGTGTACTGAGTCAAGGATTTTACTAGTGTACAGATTTAAACTAGTTTAGACATCTTTGCATAATTTATTTATGGATAAATTTTACTGTTAGTTAAATTATTAAAATTAGAATAGGAAAAGATGTATATAAATATCATTAAGTTGATAAAATTCTAAGCTATCTTGCTAAAACAATATTCCATCATGAAGAGAATGATGAAGCAACAGTGATTGTGGAACATTTAGCAGTAGTAGAAAAAGAATCAGCAAAGTGTGCCTACTTTTTTATATTAGAAATAAAACGCTTGTAGACATTTTTCTGAAGATCAGTCTTTCTCAAACTTCAGATATATGTGTAAACCTTAAATTTTCATCATTACAAGTACCCCCTTATCAAAATAATAATAATAATAAATGAAGTATATTTCATTGTAAATGTCCATTTTATTTGAATTTAGATGTACACGTAAGCAAAAAAAAAAAAAGATTTATTTTTAATAGAACAAAATTTATAAAGATACTATAAATTTTTACTTAATTTAAATAATTTATCAGTGAGAGGAGTGAAATTGCTTATGATAGGATAAAATTTCAGCAAAATTTGGCTCTGTAGTTGTTAATTTCAATCTCAGATGCTGTTCGACATCTATAATGTGGTTCCTCTTCTTCACCTTAATATCTACATGGGCCGAAAATCCAACTTTGCATAGATATGAACTTGGAAAAAATGAACCTTAGAGCTTTATCTGTTAATTCAGGAAATTCATTGTGAATTTGTAGATAATGTATTCTCGTTGTATTTATTTTTTTAAGAAACAGTCAGAAGCTAGTTCTAAAAGTTGTTGTTGTTCTATTGGCAATAGACCCTTTTGGCATAGATTTGTTGATAGTGAAAGGGTATCTTATTCACTCAATATTAATGTCCAATTCAGAGAAATACTTTTCTAGATTTTTGTAAGCTTTGTAAATGCTGCATGCTAGTAATTTCACATCATCATCAATTTGTTCATTTGAACTTGTGAGCAATTCATGAAGAGATGGAAATGCATCATATTCTCCATCATCAGCCCGCCTTTGCCATAACTTCATCTTTGCCAATGCGGCATTTGGTTTATCTTGGATATGAAATATAGAAATTCCTTGCTTTGTAAAGACAAATTAAGGTATGCTAATTGACTGAGCCATTTCCAATTATGTAAATGGTTTTTTCAATTCAAACTTTTCATCAAGAAAAACTCGTGGTTCATTCCAAAGTTCAAATAAACGAGTAAGGACTTTTCCATGAGAAAGCCAATGAACACTGGTATGGAAAAGAAGTTGTGTAGGATTACTTCCCATTTCTTTGCAAAGTTGAGAGAAAAGTCTGGCGTTTAGAGGATGGCCTTTAATATCATTTATTTTTACAGCTTCATCCATAACTTTTCTTAGGTCTGTTAGACATACGTGTAGCCAAAGCCTCCCTGTGTATGCAGTAGTGTGTTGACTTTGCATCTGGTGCAACAGCTTGAATCCTTGAAAGAAGTCCTTTTTTAGATCCAACCATGGATTTCGCTCCATCCGTGCTTATTCCAACACAACTTTTCTAATCAAGCTTGTTTTGATGCATAAATGTATTTATATTGTTGAATATATTTATACTAGCCCCCCCCCCCCCGGCACCTAAGACGCCCAATCCCCTGAATTCCGGACTGGTAGGCTGGTTCTCTTTGAATTCTGATGACTTGAAAGGGGTTTCCTCCCCCCCCCCCCCGGCACCTATGGTGCCCAACCCCCTGTGTTCCAGACTGGTAGGCCGGTTCTCCTTGAATTCTGATGACTCGAATTTTAAAGACTCGACACTCAGGGTAGCCCGAGTTTCAAAACGTTTCAAAAAAAGTGACATAAAAAGGCTTACCACATTTTATATACATATATATATATATATATATATATATATATATATATATATATATATATAGGATAGATTATTGAATATTTCTTCTCCTGTTGTATGTTCTGGCAAGGGTTGGCAAAATAAAAGGTTGTCATGAAGTTTTTGAATTTTTTTCTTATTTAATGAACACTTCTAGCATTCATTAGATATGAAAGATACATTAGATTTGCAAAATGTGTAATGTCAGTAGATTCATTAACCTGCAACGCATAATAACGACTCTTACGTATATCAGATAACAATGTTTGTTTTATATTTTTTTATTTTCAGCCATTTCAGTGATTCTTCAAATGAAGAGTACTATTTGAAAGGCAAATCCGATCAAAAGACCTTTTTGTATTATCTCCGATCATAATTTCTGCTATTATTTTTGCTGCAGGCTTGACTAAACTTTCACCAATTGTTTCCGCTGCACCATTTTTTGCTATAATAGCAACACATGATAGGAAGCTAAAAGCCTTCATATTTTTACCTCCTGACACGATTGACATCATTTTTGGAGATTCTTTTAAATTTTTTAGTTTATTTTGAAAAAAAATTCTACAGGTTTGTCCTTGTAATCATAATGTTTTGATTCAAAATGGCGATTTAAATTAGGTAGTTTCATGCTTTCATTTTTTAAAGTTTCACCACAGACACATTATGGAATAGGTTCCTCTTCATTTCCCGTCCATGAAAATCAACATTTCAAGTAATTCATATCACGCTTACCAAGTTTTTTCATCCTCTTCTTAGTTGGTTCTTTAGAGATGTCAGACGACACATTTCTATCAATTTCATTTGATCCAGATACAATATCAACATTTTCTTGCAGCTACTTGTATATGCTATATTGCTCTCTTTTTTTGCATTTTATAAATCCAGTCTTTAGCCAATGATCCATACTTAAGAATTTTAAACCTAAAAAAATTAATGCATTTATTCGAATATAACTAACTCTCACTTTTTTTTTCCCAAAATGAAAGCTAAAAAATCGTGGTGAGAGATATATACATGCAGAGATTTTCAGAAACTAAAGTTTCCAGAAAAAAACTGAAAATGGGTATGACTTACCATGAAGTTCCTATTCGCTATTGCTACTTCCAGCCTAGAGAGCGGTTTCCTTGTGTGCATCTTCCAAGTCATCTACTCAAATAGCGCAATCTTCTTTCCCATTATTTCAAGCAAAAATTACCAATAATTTATAAGACTTGAGATACGTAATGAACAATCCTTCACAAATGACTAATGAGAAGTGAAAGTAGAGCATGAAACAGACAGCAATGTAGGTTAGTGTGGTATTAACAAAAGATCGCGTGACCCAAAGACAAAAGCAAACCAACAGTTGAGTTGAAATGCTAATTCTCTTCAAACAAATTCTATAATATCTGAAATACATTCACTATATATTTCTTATTCTCTTAGAAAGGCTTATACACTGGTTATACACGATTATTAATTAACTTAAGGAATTCACGGCGTACACTAGAATAAAAATTAAAATTAAACTTTAATATATATCTCCAATATTTCGGCAACGTCACATTGCCATTTTCAAAGGAACTTACAATAACGACACATGCACGCAGGCACTACATACGGTAAATGAGGACGAAGCAGGAAGCTATCGTTTCTCCTAAAAGTCCTGATGGTGCCCCCTAGCGAGCTATGTAGGATTCTTCGTTGTTGGGCTGAAGGTCTCATGATGTATGTCTCCCAAATTTGGGGTAGTCTCATGCAACCAAATTTGTTGAGGTTTGGCATGTTTCTTAGGGCTGAGGCTGATTCCATGAAAAGCCTTTCAAACTTGAACTTGCTACGGTGTATTATTGTGGCTTTCTTCCACCGTATTCTGTGGCGTGTATCCAGAGCACGGTCTGCAAGACCAGAGTGGCTATACTGGTGAAAACGGATGTGGTCCTTGTGTTCTGAAATTCTGATATTCGCTGTCCTGCCTGTTTAGCCAAAGTAGGACAGCTTACAGTTACAAGGGACCTGGTATACACCAGGTAGGTCTAGGGGAAGTGGTTGGTCTTTAGTGGAATTCCTTAAGTTAATTATTAATCATATATATTTCTTAGTTTTAACACGTTCACAATGGAATGGTGTCAAGCAAAACCAGATGTTGCCATATGGTTTTGCTCGAGTCTATAAAGCAGTTTCTGTGGGAGGGGACATGTGATTCATTAGTTAGTGCGGTTTTTATCCCAGTTGTCTCTAATTACACTATTTGTTGAGAAATATATTACACAGCCTGCAAATATCTCTGTACCTTATTCAGTGACATAATAAAACTACTTGTTTTTCTTGCATCCTCAGTATAGTGGCTGTTGGGGAGGGCATGTTGTTTATCGCAGGGCACGAGTTACTATCGCCCCAACATGAACGTTGGGTTGATAGTAACTCAGTTATATATAAGTTTAAAATAGTTCTTTTTTTTCTTAATAATGATTCCATGCGTTAATGATGCATAGCCAAAACTTGCCACGTACCCACAGGGGTACACATACCACACTTTGAGAACACTGTTGTAGATTATATTAAAGAAGCATTAAGTAAAAGAGAAGATTCATCTCAATTATGTCAGTGATAAATGTATCTTTTATACAATTACTGAACTCTTCTCTGCTGTTTGTGATACCCAGCTGTTGTGACATTGTTCATGTAGTAACAATGATGAAAATACAGAGTATGCTATATTAAGAGATGAAAAAGGACAGTTGATAGGCATGTGAAAAAAAAATGTTTAGAGAAGTAAAAATAAAGCAATGTAAAAATAAATAAAGAAGAGTTGTTAGATTGTCTCAAAAATAAATATAAGGAAGAAACACTGGTTTGCTCTATTAATGCAAGTTCCTCTGGATGAACTAATTTATCTTTATTTGTAAGTATGATCTGAACTTTTGTGGTTGACAGCTGAAAAGGAAAACTATATAAGTGTTATTATGGCCCTGACATCTGTCAATTAAAAAATAACAGGAATATTCCAAAGTAATTATGTTTAGCTTTAGATAGTTAAAAGCATGTGAGTAAAATCATTAATGTAATTGGTTCCTACTGAAACATAGATGAAAATATATATAATAAGGTATAGATATGTACTATTATTGTTCTTTGGGTGTATATGTGTAGCTGTGTACAAGAATGTTTGCTGATACTATTTTCTGTTTCTCTTGAAAAACCGCCATTAAATTAGACTGCTCAAGAATTATAGAAAATATGATTTTGGAAATTTAAAGACAATTAGTCAATTTTCTTATAATCCATCATGTGTGCTTAATTATATATGCTCTTCTGTGTATTTGATATATGATTAAAACTGTTAACTCTTGTCTCTGACAATTTGAAAATAATAGTAAAGAGGGTCTGAAGCATAATTTCAAATATAAATGCATCTGCATACATGGAGAAAGAATTTATACATAAGTTTTAAGTGTACATCATAAACCTGCTGATGTGTTTCATGAACTGCTGAAGGACCTAATACTTCAAGAAAAATGGTGAAGGGAATGCAGTTCCAAAGAATAGAGTACATGGAATTAGAGAAATATAAGTTAATTTGGCAAGTTTTCAGCTGAACTGTTTAAATCTTGCACAAGAAGGCTGCTCATGGCTTTACATACAGGGTGTTCGGGATAAATTTGACATATTTATAATTAATTATATTTTTCCGTAAGTTACATGTATTAACACACACTTCTCTTCATTTAAAAGTTTGGACCCTTCTTCATTCATATACAAGATGTCAGAAAGGATGGATAGCTGGAACCCACCTGAATCATGGAAGAGAATAACTTGTATCATGATGATTCGTGCCCGCCATCAAAATAAGGATATTACGACTGCTGCCCAATGCTCCCTGAATACAGTAAAAACAATCAGGCATGAACTAGAGACTTGCAATGGTGACTACGAGGATGTAGCAAGAAGAAAGATCCCTAGCAGACGATCTGATTGCGTTCGTACAGCAGAATTCCTCGCAAATCTGCAGGAACAGGTGTTGAAGAACCCTGGCATTGGAATTCGGGCTTTGTTCGTGGAGTTGCTAACTGTAGTCAAGCCCTGGATAACAAGGGTAGCCAATGGTAGGCCGTATGTATGGCAGCAGGATTCGGCCCCTTGCCACACCTCTGGGAAAAGTCAAAAATGGTTGTCTGAAAATTTCTACGACTTCACCAGTCCAAATGTTTGGCCTCCAAACTCCCCAGACCTTAACCCCATGGATTATTTTGTATGGGGCGCAGTTGAAAAAGACACCAATCGCACTTCCAGTAATACAAAAGCCCAGTTAATGGATAAAATTAAAACAGTTTTTGCGGCCCTTCCCAGGGAGACTGTAGCATCAGCTTGTTCGAGGTTCCGAAGCAGAATTGAAGCTGTGATCGATGCTAATGGTGGTTATTTTGAGTAAATCTTGTTGATAGTATTGTAATTAACTCTGCCTGTAATGTTTTTTTGTCAATTCATTAAATTTAATAGATACAAAGAAGATTTTCTTTTTCCTTACGAAACTGTCAAATTTATCCCGAACACCCTGTACTTACAGAAAAGTGGAAGAATGATGGTGGCCAGTTGGGTAATGCAGCATTCAAAAAATACATGTAGAAAAAGAAAGAAATGTTTATGAGAAAGTTAATGGACTAAATCTGTGAGAAAGGAAGCCATCTATTAAGTAGACTGTTCTCTTCCAGCAGCAAGCATTTTTAAGGAGGTTTTTGAAAGCACCATCCCAAATGCGAGAACACTAATGTGATAATGCTAATATTAGGCAGACTTGGGATTTATATAATGTTAGGAATCATATAGATAAGAAGCAATGTTGCGAATTGAGAAAGCAAAAGCATTAATCACGCTCTAGAAAGGAGCCACAGAAATTAGGTGGCATTACAATGGAACAAAATGAGTCATTCCAATTTTGTTCCATTATAGCGTAACGAGAATGAGAATAGCTGAGTGATGGACATTCCATAGAAAAGGAAATGTGTGCAAGATTGTGGTCTGAAAATACCAAGACCCACAGCTGACATTTATGGTATATCTAGAAGGAGAGAGAGTTGGTTAAGCAAAGATCCAAGGTGTTGGATGATGGTGAAATTAAAGAAGTCAGCTTAGCAGAAGTGTTCTGAAGCTGTCAACATACATAGTGGCAATTATATGGATATTTTTATTGTTTGTCAATAAAGGCTGAATCACCTCAAACAATATCCTGAGCTTCTTAAGTCCTCATCATAAAATTTACTATCAAAACAGAAATCAAATGACAAATAACTTGCCCTTTTTGTAGTCATTAAATCATTAAAAAAAAAAAAAAAAGGACAAAATCTAATAAAATAACAATTCCAAAATTTGCTGCATGCCAGTATATTTTAGTAAATTACAGAATATCAACCTCTACAATTCTAATTACTAATCGGCAAACCATTTTTCAACGAGGTGCTGATAATTCTGTTGATTTTAATGCTAGTAAAACTCAATTTTGTCATATTTCTTGGAAAAAAAAAAAGTACTGCTGTCTTTTGACATCATGCCACATTAAATCTCTAGGCAAGATCTTTCTCTCTCTCTCTCTCTCTCTCTCTCTCTCTTTGGAATAAATCTAAAGTGATTTTTTTTGACATAAAATTTTGGAAAAGTTGGTAACAGCTTGCTTAGAGAAATGGGTTTCCAGAGAATCTATATTTGGCAACAAACAACATGGGCTTACTAAGGTAAGGTCATGTTGAGCAACTTGCTCACATTTTATAATAATATTATAGCTAAATTAGACAAATGGAATGGATACACTTCATATGATACTTTTGGACTTTGCTAAAGCCAATGACAGGATAGCATGAAAGAAAGATAGATATTATAACTTGGATAATAGGATGGCTGACTGACAAATATTAAAAAGTGGTGTATTGGGGATGTGAGTGCAAGATTTAAGGTGATCAGCGGTGTACCACAAGGATCAGTTCTTGAACCATCATTATTCAATCTTTACATTGACACTCGGAAGGATTTAACAGGATACATACAGTTATTTGCTGACTGTGCAAAAAGAAGCAGGGTAATCAGGAATGCAAATAACTTGCTATAGCTGCAAAATGATTTGAATAAGCTGGGCATGTGAAAATGGCTGTCAGTTCGATATTACTAAATGTAAATTCATGCACTTTGGTGTGTTGAAATATCCAATGGATTATTATATTGGAAGAATTATGCCAGAAGAATAATCAAGTTAGATATCCTGGAGTTTTATTAGATAGGAAGTTGAAGTTCAGAGGCCACATAGCAAACGTTTCCTGGTTTCTGAGAAGATACAGCAGAATGGGTGCAAAATTGTGTTAAAGATGACATCAGGATGGAATGTAAATTATGACAGATTGAGAATTTTTGGACTGTAGACACTAGCAAACAGGAGAAAAGGGAATGATATGATAGAGACCTACAATTTTCTGAAAAGGTCATGCAGGATACCGTTAAATAGAATTTTATTTTATGGAGAGTGGGAAGAGGATGAGAGGACATCTATGGAAGTTAAGAATGAATGCAATTAAGAAAGGGATAACAGCTAGATTTTTCATTCATAAAGTAGTGTGTGTGACTGGAATGGCTTACCTTTGGAGGTGGTGAGTGCAGATAGTGTGAATGAATTCAAGAAAAGGTATGGTAAAGTTTTTTCTTTCTCAATATTCTGCCCATTCAATGCACAATACTAAAGTACAATAAGTTGTAAGGACTCTCATGTGTGGGATTAACACAAAAAAAGTTATGTTGAATAATAAAATTCTGAAGAATTTATGCCACTTGGTAAACAGATATACATTATATGTGCAAATTTCAGTGAAGCACTTGATATTTTATGGCTCAGAAATGTAAGTTTTCATTTACTTTATAATAATATATATATTATGCTAATCTTTAAATAATGCCACATTCTTTGGAAATGCTCTCTCTCTCTGGCAACCCATTCCACTCATTCATCTCTCACCAAACAATTAGTCCTCACATGCTAACTACAATCATTTTCCAGAGGTGATGCTTTGTTCTTTCTCTCCTGTCCTATGCTGAAAAATTTATTCTGCATCAATCCTGAAAAATTAGTTTTTATAAATTTCTGTTGTATCCCATCTTTTTCACCTATTCATCAAAATTTAAAACCGACAAATGTTCAATCTTCATAGTATTCTACAGACATGTCACCCCACTTGGTCATATATTTCTGAATCCTCCTGCCACTTCTTCATCTCCATGGAACTCAGATTACTAAATCTGAGCACAGTGATCTTGATATGGTAGTATTAAGGGCTATATGATAAAATGACAATAACTTCTATCTTAACTTTGCATATTTGTTGACATCAAAATGAAGAAATATTTTGTGTGATATCAAAGAGAAATACTTCAATAATAAGAATTAGTAACTACTTAAAAGATAAAATCAAAAGAAACTTGCATTAACATCTGAAATAAAAAAGATAAAAACACACACCCAGCATTTTTCAGTGATGAAGATTTGCTGAACTTTTTAACAGACTGGTATTCTGAAGTGCTTCTATTGGTCTGAATAGCTATCTCTTCTGATAAACTAGCTAGCACAAATTCCACTTCCAATCCTGTTACATTCTTTACAATGAATATAATAGGGCTGCAAAATTTTATACAAGCAAAAGAAAAATTACCATATAATATTTAGAATTACATTTTTTGTTCCACATATTCAGTGACTATGAATTATTTATTTATATATCACTGAAAATATAATATAATATATATATATATATATATTACATTTAATTATTACTGTGTACTGTGATTGGTTATCTTGGTATTTCCATTACTTGGAAACCACAGAAAAATTAAATTGATGTGTATTTTATAATTTGATGTTGTCAACTTCATCATATCATAAACACTAAGCAAAACAAACAAACACATGAAACAATGGAGGGGGGGTTGAGTTCACAAAATAAAATTAAAAATGAAAGCTGCAGCATGAGAATTAAAGTTTCTAATACTGCATAAGTGATTTTTCATTGCTTCCAGGCACACAATTTTTTTTCAACTTTAAATTCACTTGTAACATCATCCTTGATATATCTTGTATATGACAGTGGTTGCCAACTTCCTTTGCAACACAGCCCATGTCTTAATCAATTGTGGCATTTATCTGCAAGACTGGTTAGTTGAGCGTATAGCATCTTCACTCTCCAGCCTAAGGCCATCACAATCCGATAGTTTATTCACAAACATCCATGCAGTATCTGCAAAATGTGAGACATTTGCCTACTTACTGGAGGTCCGATTTACTTGAAAAGAGGCGATGTTTAGTCTCCACAACAATGCTTGTGGAGACTAAACATCGTTTAGTCCAGATTATGTGACAGCTCAGTGTTCACAGCCTCCAAAAGTGGTAGGGGCTACTTGGATATAATGCTGAAGTAGTTAAAGTCACAAAACAGGTGTATTATGCATGTAATTGTGCATTTCTCTGGCTGATTTTCTAGTGCTGTTAGAGAGAAAACTTCTTCAGTTAAAGTCCTTATTAATGTTCCTCACATCCTACACAGGATTTGAACCCAGGTTTTTTCAACAAAGGAGATATGTAGGTCTTGCAAGTACATTACACATGCCCTATGCATAAAAATAATTTATCCAAAATATATCACATGTAGTATTTAGGTAGATATTATAAACATTTCTCAATTTAATTAGATTGATGCTCTTTCCATCTTAAGAATATGCTTATCTTCCTGAGGAAGTGAATCTAAAGAGTTATAAAGGTAATGCTGATGTCCGTTTCCCTCAAAAAAATTTATATTAACAAGCAACTCGGATAAATAAGTGGATTATTGTTAATTATTGCTAAGCATCAGATTCTACACTTCAGAATTCAGAAATATAACACAGTATACTGTACTGGTGCTTCAGGAAGAAAATGAGATTCAAGAAACCACTTCAGCAGAAGAGAGCCTATGAAAACAGAAGAGACATAGGCAGAAACAGAACATTATGAGAAAATGACTGCAGTTAGTCTGCATTAGGGAGAGGCGGAGAGGGATAGAGAGAAATCAATTAACTGGATTATCCTCTTCTGGATAGCATTTTGATCCATGTTACATGTTCTTGCATGCAAGGTGGCAAGAACAACACTCTGAGGCAGGATGGATTTGGGATTTATAGTGTTAAAGACATAAGACAGGTGTATTATGCATGTAATTGTGCATTTCTCTGGCTGATTTTCTAGCACTGTTAGAGAGGAAACTTGTCTACCTCAATAAGACCACCTAATCTGTGTTCTATCTATCTATCTATACAGTGTTAGCTGGTCGCTGGGCTGTCACAGCGCATTGGGGCATCCCCTCAGTTGCGGATGAGGGGGGGGGGGATGGTCGGTGGCACTACTTTGTAGGCCTCCCAGCTAGGTCCATGGGACCCACTAACCAACGACCGCTGCGGTCCTCCATTCATATTGGGGGCTGAATGGTTCTGGCAGCCCATTCCGTAAAAAATGCTGCCATGTAAAGTATCATGTCTAAACAGAAAAGAATTAAAGCCCAGGTAGTCTCAATATGCCCAGAATGGTGATGTCAGGGTGATATAGCAGGCCCTGTGGTATCATCAGTCCGTGACTGCTATAAAGAAATTCAACGCAGAAATTGCTTGAACATTACTACATGTAATGTAAGAGGATTGAATAAATGTGGGAAATTGGCTAATGTGATGAGAGAGATGGAGAGATTGAATATTAGTATATTAGGAATAAGTGAAACTTTTTGGAAAGGATCATCAGATTTTGAGTTGAAACTTCCAAATGGCAAGATATATAAAATGTATACATCAGGTGGTGAAATATCAAGAAGAGGTGTAGCATTTATTGTAGAGAAGAAAACTAATAAAAACATTATCCATATAATCAAAAAATCAGAGAGTAATGCAGGGGCGGACTTAGGCATGGCTTTATGGGCTTCAGCCCAGGCCCCCGTTCAATCAAAGGACCCCTTCGCGATCAAAAAAATCAAAATCAAAACAACTTAAATTACAAATTTAAGAAAAAAGAAATTATACAAAATTTTTTTGTACCTAGGTAACGTTAAAATTGTTAATTTGCAACATTATTGGATTTGAATTAAATATCAATGTTTTAAATGACAGTAAATACGGCTCTGTCTTCTATCACCTCTGTTGATAGTCAGTAAAATCAAAATATACTTTGTCATTTGTCAATTATGCAAATAATATAGCAACGTCGAAATGGGAGTGCAAGTCTAGCTCATCCAGCTCATCTAAAGCTTGTTAGCTTAGCGTAGCTCTCACATATATACTTTCTGCTCTCACCATTTGAGGTTATGTATGGTACAGTATAGTTGAATATTAAATAGTCATTTGTTCGGTGAAGTGTACTGTTCGGGTGTTTCGTTTCTTTACTGGTAAGTATTGGCAAAGTTTACTAAATACTAAATGAATATACATTAAACGTTAAACAACCTAATATCCTAATATGGTGGTGGATTTTTTTTAGGTTTTTTTTTTGTTTCTTTTCAGATTAAATAAATACCTAAAAAATGTCTGGTAGAAAATATAAAAGCAGAGCTGAAAAACGAAAAATACAATTAAATAGAGAAAAAAAAAGAAGTGTGCCAAAATTTCAAATTTTTTTGTATTGGAAAATAAAAATGAAAATCTAAACGATATAGGTGCAGTAATAAGCGAAAGAGAGAATAACTTAACCGAAGAGAATCAGAAAAAACAACAAAACATTTATAACAATAACGAAGAATTACTAGGACTAAAATCACAAGCGAGAACCTTTAAAAACAATGTTGATGTTGACAGACATTCAGTATCAGATAAAAATATACAAGACCTAGACGATGACCAGCTCTCTAAAGTCTCTGTTGCTATTTTGCAAGAAGATAGTGATAAAGAGGCAGAAGAGGCTTTAAAAAATGCAGAGTTGCTTGCTAAATATGTTGACGTAGGTGTGTGGCCTACACAGCTAAATGATAATTTTATTAATCACTGTCTCTCACATGAAATTACTTATTTCCAAATTAAAGATCCAAAAAATATACGTGTATATCCAGTTTCAACAAGGTATTACACAAAGAACAAAACAGATCATTTTCAAATAAGTTCTTTGCAAAAAAAAATTAAAAATGGTCAATTACTGGAAAGGTCTTGGTTGTACTATTCTACCAGTATGGGAAGTGTTTTTTTGTCTAGTGCGCAAACTTTTCTCTGAAATACCTTCTCAATACACAACCGGATTCTCTGACTTGAAACATATAGGACCATGTTTAGAAAGTCACGAAAATTCCAATGAACATAGGAAATCATTGTTAGTATGGTTAACACGTAAAGAAAAAAGTCTGTTATTGACACACAGTTGCAGGAGCAACTAAGAAAAAGATACGGAATATTACCACAATGTCCTAAAATGTGTTACTGCAGTTGTGAAGTATTTAAGTGTAAGAGTTATTTAAAGTAAAGAGCCAATAGGCTTCATTTCGGCAATGTAAAACATTATTTAAATTAAGGGGATATTAATAACAATGTGGGATTTAATATCCCCTTAATTTAAATAAGTGTAAGAGACTTAGCATTCAGAGGTCACGAGGAAATATTTGGCTCTCCGCACAATGGTAATTTTATGGGGGCTCTGGAATTACTAGCAGAGTTCGATCCATTCATGCGCAAACATATCCAACAACGAG
Organism: Typopeltis vanoorti; assembly: GCF_054136105.1. Classification (NCBI taxonomy): domain Eukaryota; kingdom Metazoa; phylum Arthropoda; class Arachnida; order Uropygi; family Thelyphonidae; genus Typopeltis; species Typopeltis vanoorti. The sequence goes on from NC_143572.1 coordinate 8,488,319, forward strand.
AACTGCGACCGAAGCCTTTCACTTCGTACTTATCAAAAACAGTTTATGAACAAATAATAGAGATTATGGGAAAACAAGTAATAAAAAGAATTATAGCTGAAATAAATAGTGACAATGCAAAGTACTACTCAATTGTGATGGACTCGAAGCAAGATTTGTCCCACAATGACCAACTAGCTATTATAGTACGATATTATTTTGAGGGAAAAGTGTATGAAAGATGTGTATCTTTCATCAAAATTTGTAGTCACATTGGCCTATCTTTATCCAATTCCTTACAAGAATTTCTAGGAAAAAATGGACTGCCATTGGATAATTGTAGAGGACAGTCTTTTGACAACGTGGCAAATATGTCCAGCCAATACAATAGTGTGCAAGCACATCTCAAACAAAAAAATAAATACGCTGATTATGTGCCGTGTGCTGTGCAATCCCTAAATCTAGTTGGAGGAGAAGCGATTAAAGTTGCAACTCAAATTGTGAACTTTTTTGGATGCAGAAAAGAAAACATATATATGTTTTCTTTTCTGCATCTACCCATAGGTGGGAACTTCTAATTCGTGAAACACAACTAAAATTTTCGATAAAAGGTTTAAGCCAGACTAGACAGTCTTGTCACTATGATGCTGAAACGTTTGGTGACGATATAAATGAGAAACTTGATTTTCAAAGAGAGGCACAGAAATTATATAATGATTTGGTGAAACTTGAAAATGCAATTTTAACTGTTTTTTGGGAAGAAATTTTAGAGAGATTCAATTTAGTTAACAAAAAAGTTCAGACCCCAGGCTTAGATATATGTGAAGGTGAGAAATTGATTATGTCATTAGATGTATTCGTGAGCAACTTACAAGAAAAATCAGATCAGAAACTAAACGAATACGAGGAGACAGCCAAAAAATCAAGTACTAGTGTGGAAAAAGAATACAGTGATTTAAAAAAGAGACGTATTGCTTCAAAATTTTCGAAAAAATCTACAGAGAAAGTTTCACTAAATGAAGCAGAAAAATTTAAATGGGATATGCTATACATTGCATTAGATAAGTTGATTATGGATTTAAACAGAAGAGGCCATGTCTACAGAGAATTTAGCAAAAGATTCAAATTTTTAATGGATTTGCAAGACATTAATATCAAAAATATTGACTTAGAAAGTGCACGTAATGTTATTGATTATTATTCGGATGATATAGACGAACATTTAGTCGATGAATGCATTCAGTTAAAATCCTACTTACAGACTAAGCCAGACTCATGCGGTGATATATTCAAGCTAATTTATGAAAAGAAACTTGTCGATGTTTTTCCGAATTGCTATACAATTTAAAAATTTTTTTGGCCTTGCCAATCACCAGATGTGAGGCGGAGCGATCCTTCTCCAGGATGTCCTATATAGAAAACAAATATAGGACAACAATGACAAATGAAAAATTAAATTAAAAAAAGAATTTATCAATTCTTTCCATAAACTGTGATTTAACCAAAGAATTACAATGTGATGATCAAATAAAAGAATTTGCAGCACAAAAATGCAGAAGAGTTACTCTTTAAATGTCTCTTTAATGTATTAAAAAAAACTTACATTATATAACTCCTGGAATGTTTTATTTATTTTATTTTTAAGAATAAGTATTATTATTTTTTTTTCTTAGTCTTTATTCTTGACGTGAGAATTTGTTTCATTTTTTTGTTTATTACTAAAAGTAATACCTAATATATTTTATTTATGTTTGATGTTTATTATGTATACAAAACCTTTTTTCATTATAACTGTATATAAAAGTTTGTATATCCAAGTGCATTAAATAAAATAAAAAAGTACTTTAATGTCTGTTGCCTATGATTTTTTCTATTAAAAAAGGATTAAAAAAAAAACAGTTTTTCGACAAAATGGCAAATGAGTTGCCACAACTAACCCAAACTTGGGTTAATTTTGGTTAATTGGATAGGCCCCCAAAGAGTGTTAGTCCAGGGCCCTCAAAGTTAATGGCCCACCACTGGAGTAATGGCAATTCTAGTGAAATCTAAACCTAGAGATATGCTGATCATTCAATTATATGCTCCTACAGAAAAGAATGAAGAAGCAGAAATAAATATCATGTATGATGAAATAGAATGGTGTATAAAGGAAGTTGGAGGCAAGAAAGATCGAGTTATTTCTGCTATGGGTGACTGGAACGCAAAAGTTGGATCAGAGAGAACATCTACACACATAGGTCCATTTAGACTTGGAATTCAGAATGAGAGAGGACAAAAGCTGATTGATTTCTGTAACAAGCACAGTCTCATCATAACTAACACTTATTTTGAACAAAAACCAACAGCATGATACCAATGGGAAAGTCCGGATGGAAGATACAAAAATCAATTGGACTATATTGTAGTCAGTAAACATTAATTTGTGCTATGGGTGACTGTAACGCAAAAGTTGGATCAGAGAGAACATCTACACACACATAGATCCATTTACACTTGGAATTTGGAATGAGAGAGGACAAAAGCTGATTGATTTCTGTAACAAGCACAGTCTCATTATAACTAACACTTATTTTGAACAAAAACGAACAGCATGATACCAATGGGAAAGTCCGGATGGAAGATACAAAATTCAATTAGACTATATTGTAGTCAGTAAACATTACTTGAACGGAATGCAGAACTCAAAGGTGATGCCAAGTGCTGACTGTGGATCTGATCATAGACTGGTCTTAATGAAGATGAATATTCGCCTGAAAACAATAAAATTTAAAAGAAGTCAACCCCTAAAATGGGATCTGCAAATGGTACAAAATCCAATAGTAAAATCAAAATTTAATGAAAATATTTCAGAACTGCTGTCTGCAAAGTTGCAAAACGAAAATGAACCCTCTCAGTGGAATAGACTACAAGCAGCTATCATAACATCTGCTAAAAACCACATCAATAAACAAGAAGAAAGAAAAAAACATGGATAACTCAAGTGGTAATCAACCTTATTGATGAAAGAAGAACATGAAAAAGAGGAGCAAATGAAGAAGAAAGGTTAAGATATAAAACTTTGGATAAAAGAATCAAACAGTTATGTAAAAGTTTCGACAATTGTATAGGTGAAGCGGGCTCTAAAAATAAGACAATCCTGAAAGATCGCCCAACTCAGCATCGTTCCACTCAGTGAGAGGCTCAGCCCACCACCAAGCAGAGGCATAATCTCAGTGGTGGCCCCACTCAGAGACAGAGCTGCACCGGTTTCGACCTTTTTGAGGTCTCGTCAGTGGGAGCCAGGCCCAGAAGTGGAGATACCAAGGCAGAAGCAATGGAGAGGTCATCTTTACCTATAGGAGTTGCCAAAAGGTGTGCCACCTTATTATTAAATTACTCTGGATTTAGAGAAAGATGTTGAAAGTTTATTTTTCACTTGGTTAGACTATAATAAATTTAGTCTAATCCTTTACCCAAGTGTGAGCAAACAAAGTTTGCGCCTGAAAATATCTTCAGGACTGGGGTAAGGTAGCACAACACCGGACAACTGAGAGCAAAGGTGGACCAAGCTAGCATCCGCATGGAGATGTGTTTTGCATTATGGGAGATACTGAGATAGGAGCGATGTTAGCTTGGTCCACCTTTGCTCTCAGTTGCCCGGTGTTGTACTAACTTACCCCAGTCCTGAAGATATTTTCAGGCGCAAACTTTGTTTGCTCACACTTGGGTAAAGGATTAAACTAAATTTATTATAGTCTAACCAAGTGAAGGGGAGTCAGGTAAGTCCACGTCGTGCTCCCTGGGACCTTCCATAGGGTGCACTCCCTACAAGGATGCTAACGGACCTCTGTGAAGAACAACGGACAAATCAGTGGAAGAGGATTTGTATCCCAACAGTGAAATGTGCGGAAGAATCTTCAGAGGAGCAAACCTCTATAAACAACCTGGGCTCAGCTGGCTCCGGCTGTCAGTACCCAGTTAGGGCCCCTACCTAGGGTTACAAGGAAAAATAAAGGATTCAATCCTCTGACAAAGGGAAGCAGCTTTGTCAGTACTGACACAAGGTTGAAGTCTCATGATGACGGTAAAGCTTGTGATTAGAAAATTGCAGATGGCAATACAGTTTATTGTGTACGTCTATAATACTGCAGAGCAGAAAGCAAATGGAGAAACTACTGCTCTATTCTCTCTCCAGACTAACCACCATGGCGAGCAAATCTACACAAATGGCCCTGAGTTACCGGCGTCCCTTAAATGGGACAGGGGTGCGAAGAATCTCCGGGCTCAACATGGTGCGCTCAGTAAAACTAGGAACCTGGAATGTCAGAACCTTGTATGAAGCAGGTAAGCTAAGAAATGCTATCCAAGAAATGAAAAGACTTAAAATTGGAATTTTAGGAATGAGTGAAGTTAGGTGGCCAGGATCAGACAAAACTCAAGTCAATGACATGACAATGTATCACTCTGGAAGTTGTGAAAACAACCATCAAAACGGAGTTGGAATAATAATAAACAAAGATATCAATAAATCACTGTTGAGCTTCATCCCTTACTCAGATAGGATGATGTTATTAAAATTGAAAGGACAACCACTAGATGTTAATCTTATACAAGTCTATGCCCCCTACTGCTGACAAGAGTGATACCGAGATTGAAGAATTTTATGATCAATTAAAAGAACTAATGAAAAACACAAAAAGCATGATATTAACATAGTCATGGGTGATTTCAATGCTAAAGTTGGGAAAGGTAGAAGTGGAGATGTAGTTGGCGAACATGGACTGGGCACAAGAAATGAGAGAGGTGACTGTCTTTTTCAATTCTGCCAGGAAGAGGAGCTAATAATCACAAACATGATTTAAGCTACCACCTCGAAGATTGTATACTTGGCGATCACCACAGGATAATAATGGGAATATAGTCAGAAACCAAATTGATTACTTACTAATTAATCAATGATTTCGAAGTTCTATAAAGAGTACAAAAACCTATCCTAGTGCAGATATTGCTTCTGATCTTAACCAACTGGTGGCAGAGTTACAACTTAGACTGAAAGCTATGCTTAAGAAACATCAACAAAAAAGGTTTGATTTGAGAAAATTAAAAAACACAGAGATAAGAAGCAAATTGAGTCAAGATCTGAATCAAGAGCTAGCACTTATTAAGAATGATGACATCATGAGGGTTGATGAATCGTGGGACAAATTGAAATCTGTCTTCATAGAGAAATGTACCAATACCTTATGTCCTAATAGAGCAGTAAAAAAGAAAGATTGGATGACTGATGAAATTCTCTCTCTCATGGATCAACGCAGATCATATAAAAATCATAATCCAACAAAATATACAGAGGTTCAGAAAATTATTAAACACAAGATCAAAAAAGCAAAAGAAATTTGGATGAATGAAAAATGTAAAGAAATAGAAATTCTACAGGAAAAACATGACAATTTTAATCTACACAAAAAAGATGAAAGAGACCTCAGGTATATATAAGAAAAAACAATTCTGTATCCTTCGAAACAAAAAGGGAGAAATTATATCCAAAAAGGATGACAAAATACAAGAATGGGTGAAATATATAGAAGAGCTCTTTACTGATAACAGACAGAACCCAGAAAATACTTATGAACATATGGAAGATCCATGCATTCTAAAATCAGAGGTAGAATGTGCATTAAACTCAGCTAAAAATGGTAAAGCCCTAGGACCAGATAGAATACCAGCAGAAATAGTAAAGTTATTAGAAGGTGACAACATTAACATATTAGTAAAGCTATTTAATAAGATCTACGATACAGGCATAATCCCTCAAGACTGGTTACAGTCAACCTTCATCATGCTACCTAAAAAAGTAAATGCAAAAACTTGTAATGACTATAGAATTATCAGCCTAATGAGTCACGTTCTCAAAATGTTTCTGAAAATAATTCAAAAAAGAATATACAGAAAATGTGAAGACACCATCAGTGATACCCAATTCGGCTTTAGAAACGGCTTGGGAACAAGAGAGGCCCTTTTCTGTTCTCAGATCTTATTTCAAAAATGTATTGACCAAAACAAGGTAATATTCATTTGCTTCATCGACTTCGAGAAAGCATTTGACAAAGTCCAACATGCTAAAATGATTGTACTATTAAAAAGAATTGGATTAGATGGTAAAGACATCAGGATCATTGAAAACTTATATTGGAACCAAAAGGCATGTGTTCAAGTTGATGACATTATTACAGACTCCATTAACATCAAACGAGGAGTAAGGCAAGGATGTGTGCTGTCACCTCTTCTTTTTAAGATCTACTCAGAAGCCATATTCCAAAAAGTCTTGGAAGGAAGAAAGGAAGGGATTAGTGTAAATGGTGAAATCATCAATAACATCCGACATGCCGATGATACAGCTCTTCTGGCTGACAATATTCAGGATCTTCAAAATCTTTTGGAACTAATAAATGCAGAGAGTGAAAAAATGGGATTAAAAATAAATATCACCAAAACTAAATTCATGGTCATAAGTAAGAAACCAATTCTTAATTTAGCACTTTCTTTAAATAGGAAACAAATAGAAAGAGTGGCAAAGTTTAAATATCTCGGATGCTGGTTAAATGAAGATTGCAATCCAGAAATGGAAATAAAAGTTAGAATTGAAATGGCAAGAAAAAATTTTCTCTTGATGAAATCAACACTGTGTAACCGCAGTTTAAACTTAGAGCATGCATGGTTAAATGCTATGTATGGTCTGTACTGCTGTACGGTGCAGAAACTTGGACCTTGACGACAACATCAATAAAAAGACTTGAAGCCTTTGAGATGTGGTTATACAGACGAATGTTAAAAATCCCATGGACAGCAAAAACGTCCAATCAGGAAGTACTGGAACAAATGGGGAAATCACGTGAACTTTTAGATACCATAAAAAGAAGGAAAACTGCATATTTTGGTCACCTACTTCGTAATGAAAAATATAAGATACTTCAATTGATTATAAAAGGGAAGATAAATGGAAGAGGAGGACAAGGAAGACAAAGAAAATCTTGCCTGGCAGATATCAGACAGTGGACTGGTATGAACTCTGAGAGACTGCTCAGAATAGCTGAGAATCGCTCAAAATTTGCCAAGGTGGTCGCCGACCTCCGATAGGAGATGGCACTCAAAGAAGAAGAAGAAGAACCAACCAAGTGAAAAATAAACTTTCAACATCTTTCTCTAAATCCAGAGTAATTTAATAATAAGGTGGCACACCTTTTGGCAACTCCTATAGGTAAAGATGACCTCTCCATTGCTTCTGCCTTGGTATCTCCACTTCTGGGCCTGGCTCCCACTGACGAGATCCCAATAAAGGTGAAGAGACCTCAAAAAGGTCGAAACCAGTGCGGCTCTGGCTCTGATTTGAGAGGCTCTGCTTGGGGATAGTTTTTGCCTGTCTCTGAGTGCAATGAGATTATGGCTCTGCTTGGTGGTGGGGTGAGCCTGCCACTGTGTAGAGCCAATGCTGAGAAGTTCTTCTCGGTAACGGGGTAAGCCTGTCACTGAGTGGAACAACGCTGAGATGGGTGATCTTTTGGGATCGCCTAATTTTTAGAGCCCGCTTCACCTAACTGAGGCTCAGCTGTTGCTGTTACCCTTCCAGATGAGCAAATGAGCGTTTCTTTCTGAGTTTCTGACCCTGCGGGTTGCTCATTATTGGGTGATCCGGGGGATTTTACGAGTTTTTGGAAAGGTATCCCCACACTTAAATAAAGGGAAAGCAGTCTGGGTAGTGGCCCTTCCCTTAATGCATAACATGCATATCCACAAGGAGATGTGTTTTGCATTATGGGAGATATTGAGATAGGAGTGATGTTAGCTTGGTCCACCTTTGCTCTGAATTGCACTACCTTAACCTAGTTCTGAAGATATTTTCAGGCACAAACTTTGTTTGCTCACACTTGGGTAAAGGATTAAACTAAATTTATTATAGTCTAACCAAGTGAAAAATAAACTTTCAAAATCTTTCTCTAAATCCAGAGTAATTTAATAATAAGGTGGCACACCTTTTGGCAACTCCTATAGGTAAAGATGACCTCTCCATTGCTTCTGCCTTGGTATCTTCACTTCTGGGCCTGGCTCCCACTGACAAGACCCCAATAAAGGTGAAGAGACCTCAAAAAGGTCGAAACCAGTGCAGCTCTGGCTCTGATTTGAGAGGCTCTGCTTGGGGATAGTTTTTGCCTGTCTCTGAGTGGGCCACCACTGAGATTATGGCTCTGCTTGGTGGTGGGGTGAGCCTGCCACTGGGTAGAGCCACTGCTGAGAAGTTCTTCTCGGTAACAGGATGAGCCTGTTACTGAGTGGAACAATGCTGAGATGGGTGATCTTTCGGGATTGCCTAATTTTTAGAGCCTGCTTCACCTAACTGAGGCTCGGCTGTTGCTGTCACCCGGGGCCTGCATGGTGGGGTAATGAATGGCATTGCTGTAGCCTGTGAAGTTAACTGAGGCATGCCTGTTGCTGTTACCCTTCCAGATGAGCAAATGAGCGTTTCTTTCTGAGTTTCTGACCCACCCTGCGGGTTGCTCATTATTGGGTGATCCGGGGAATTTTACGAGTTTTTGGAAAGGTATCTCTGCACTTAAACAAAGGGAAAATGGTCTGGGTAGTGGCCCTTCCCTTAATGCATCACATTATACATATCTGCAAGGAGATGTGTTTTGCATTATGGGAGATACTGAGATAGGAGTGATGTTAGCTTGGTTCACCTTTGCTCTGAGTTGCCTGGTGTTGTACTACCTTACCCCAGTCCTGAAGATATTTTCAGGCACAAACTTTGTTTGCTCACTATGGGAGATACTGAGATAGGAGTGATGTTAGCTTGGTCCACCTTTGCTCTGAGTTGCCTAGTGTTGTACTACTTTACCCCAGTCCTGAAGATATTTTCAGGCACAAATTTTGTTTGTTCACACTTGGGTAAAGGATTAAACTAAATTTATTATAGTCTAACCGAGTGAAAAATAAACTTTTATCTATCTGCATACCAATTCCAAAGAAAAATAATGCACAAAATTGAAAAGATTACAGAACTGTGAGCCTAATATCCCATGCATCTAAAATTATTTTAACCATTGTTAACAAACAAATTGAAAGAGCCTTAATCAGTGAATTGAGTTAACAACAGAAAGGCTTCAGAAGAGGGATGGGAACCATTAATGCTATCCTGGAACTAAAAATACTAATAGAAAGATCACTTGAAAGAAATAGGAAATTTATGTAGAAAGTATTTTACCTTGGGTATGATAAATGTTAAAAATACCAAGCAATTTTAAAACCTGGTTTACTCCATTTCCCAAGTAAACAAACAGACAAACAAGTCAAGTTTGCGCCAGCAAGTGATGCAAGTCTAGCTTATGCCATCTTTACCACGGAGTTGCCTTGGTTTTGCACTACCTGTAGGATCAGCTAGACTTGCATCACTTGCAGGCGCAAACTTGACTTGTTTGTCTGTTTGCTTACTTGGGAAATGGAGTAAAACCAGGTTTTAAAATTGCTTGGTATTTTTAACAGGAAAATTTATATATGCTTCATAGACTTTCAGAAGACTTTTGATTGGGTAAAACATAATAAAATATTCAATATATTAGATAAATTAGACATAGAAGATCATGCAGTTAAGATTATAAAAATGATTTACACCAAACAGAAAATGCAGCTGTTTAACGATGAGACTTTAGTGAAAATAAAAAGAGGAGTCAGACAAGGTTGTATCCTTTCACCAAATCTATTTAATATCTATAGTGAGACAGTGATGAAAAAGATTGAAAAACAAAAAATTGGAATTAGTATCAATGGTATAAAATATAACAATCTTAGATATCCTAATGATACCATTCTAATAGCTGAAAAAAAAACAGAAACAAATTAATCAAATTACTGCAGCTACTAATTGAAGAAGGTAAAGAATTTGGATTAGATATAAATGCAAAAAAGACCAAATTTATGAAAATCTTAAAAGAAAGCAGATCCAAGTCAGAAATATTCATAAACGATACGAAAATTGAACATACAACAGAATACAAATATTTAGGCACCTACTTTACTAAAGATGGAAAGCCAGATAAAGAAATAAAAATAAGAACAGCCATAGCTAAAGATGCATTCTGGAAAAATAAAGATCTGCTCAGAAGTCCTGTGAGCATTGGGACAAAGAAAAGAATGATAAGAACATTAGTGTGGCCAATTTTCACATATGGAAGTGAGACCTGGATATTCAAGAAGAGAGTAAGGCAACAGATAATGGCCTTTGAAATGTGGTGCTATAGGAGAGCTCTGAAAATCCCCTGGACAGAACATGTGACAAATACAGTTGTCCTACAGAGAATGAGAACCCAGAGATCTTTATTACAGGAAATGATCCAGAGAAAGATGAGATTGGCAGGACATGTACTGAGAGGTTCAGCAGGACAGAAGATACTAACAGTTTTAGAAGGAAAAATTACGGGAAAAGGATCAAGAGACAAAAAACGAAGGACGTGGCTTGAAGATATAAGATCATGGACAGGATCACATGGCTATGCAGAAACAAAGAAAAGCCACCAACAGAGAGAACTGGAAGGACATGGTGCTGCACCCTCTCACTGAGGAAGCTACATGAAGAAGAAGACAGTGTTAGAAGTACATGTGAGAAATAGTTTCTTGAAAAAAATGAGTGCACCAAGATTTTTTGGAGGCAGTGATATAGTGTTTGTGCCACATAAGGCAAATAGTGTAAGTCAGCCAAAGAAAAGAAATCTGTAATCCTGACTGGACATCTGAATACCATCAAAAGTAAATGGAATAAAGAAAGATCTTTTTATGAGGGGGGAAAAAAGAGGACTGTTTTGATAGTATTGAAGTTGATAAAGTTGTCTTTGCTCCTGAAATATGGCAAGGAGAGATCAGTGTTAAAGTCACTGGTTATGGAGGATAATTTATCTTGGAATATTTTAGCAGTGAAAAATTTATCCAATCAACAAGGGTATGCATGAGAAGAATAATGCCCAGGAGGTAAGATTGTTGTCCTTCTGTTATTCTTCTTGCTAATTATAGCATCATGTGGAGATGAATGAGGTGGAAACATGAAGGAGAGGACAGATATTATCAAGTGAAGAAAATGTTTTCTTCCCATAACCTTTTCAAAGTATGATTTTGATTTGTTGGTTTTTGCAGCTATCACTCTGCTGCATAGGCTATGCAATGCAGCTATGACATAGAAGCCGACAAACTCTGTACATGTAAAGCTGGTATAAACTCTGTACATGTATATCTCAAAACCAAATTTTGGGATATACATGGAATTTAGTTTTGAGCTACTTGTGGTATGCAATATTTTTTTCTTGAACTGCCAATAGTACATCCGGAAAACCAAGGTATGAACAATGGTCCAGGATTTTGAGTATAGGAATGAAAGTCTTCAATCCAGTAGGAATTGTTTCAGTTATTCAACTGGAGCAGGTGTTTGAATCAGAAAAGTGAAATAATCAACTCAAAAAAAAAAAAAATCACAAAGTCATCTCACAGTCGACACCAATGCAGACTCAAATGATATGAGTCTGCATTGGTGTCAAATGGGATGAATTCTGTGATTTTATTTTACTATACCATTCCGTTGATTACTGTTTTCACTTTTCTGATCCAGACCATACTCCAACTGAATAGCTGAAATAATTCCTACTGGAATGAATCTCCGATTCCATTAAAAATCCCAAGGGGAAAGCAAAGGAGAACTAACATCCACTACATGGAAGGAGAAATTATTTTGGGGGTTTCACACACAATCTGCGAAAATTCACTGCTGATAGCAAATATCTCAGTGGAACTGGAGAAGAGAAGCTAGCTGGAAATGTGAAGATTGAAGTCCTTGTGTTAAGGCTTAAGTGTTGGGAGAAATTCATGTTAAAAGTTTAATGGAATGAAACAGCACTAGGAATGGATTAAAAATAGTATGCAATTCTTCCAATATTTTATCTCAGTTACAGAGACATCGTCAGGGAGTAATTTTATGAGACTTGCAACACACTCAAAACCAGCACAAAACTAAGTGAAACATGCAGACAAAAGACTAGAGTCCTAACTAGGTGGGGTACCCTCTATGGACACCTGTCAGCAGCCTAGGATATAAACTGGGATCTCAAAGTATTGGTCATTCCCATATTTTGGGAAGTTTTATGCAACCGTATTTATTCGAATTAGGCTGATTTTTAAGAGCAGCAGCAGATTCTAAAAACAGTCTTTCTCTTTTAAATTTACTGTGATGAAACATGATCTGCGAGGCCAGATTAACCAATCATGATTGCAGATTATAATGCACAGGAGGTAAGATTGTCGTCCTTCTGTCATTCTTCTTGCTATAATAGTATCATGTGGAGATAAATGAGGTGGAAACATGATCTGCGAGGCCAGATTAACCAATCATGATTGCAGATTATAATGCACAGGAGATAAGATTGTCGTCCTTCTGTCATTCTTCTTGCTATAATAGTATCATGTGGAGATGAATGAGGTGGAAACATGAAGGAGAGAACAGATATTATCAATATTTTGATGCCCAAAAGCTAAGGACAAACAACATTTTTACCTGTATATGAAAAGATTTTCATGAGCACAGCCAAATGTGGACATAAATTTATTGCCAGCATACTAATAAATTATATTATACAAAAAATGTGTTATAAATTTTGTATAAATTAAGTTGCAACATGTTTTGGGCAAAGGTACAAATTTTTTGAGGATGTAGTTAAGAAATTAATGTACAGTGCTTACAGAAAACTAAGTGGAGAGACATTTCAATATGGAATATGTTTCTACCCTGAAGTGAAATGTAGCTCTCACAATGTCATACCATGCTCAGCACCAAGTGATTCAGAAGTTTTTGAGACAAACTGGCCCACTCCTTCTTCAAAGAAAGGATAAGGCCTTGTTTGTTTTCAGGAAGGCAATTTCAATTGTCCCAAACATGTTCTATGTTGAAATCTGGAGTGTGTGTGTGTGTGTGTGTGTGCGCGCGCGCACACACGCTAGCTGCTCAATTTGATGAATATCCACAGTCTCCAGAAGTATCTCCACTGCTCATGTATGATGTGTGGTACTGTCATCCATAAAAATGAATTCTTTGCCTACATCACCATGGAAAAATCAAACATGAATAAAAAATAAATTGACAAGGGGGGGGGGATTCCATAGAGGATAGAGGTACCCTCTATCTGTTTATCAATTGTCTTCTTCCAAGAGAAATAACCTGAATGGATAACAAAGGAAAAGAGGTCAATGATAAAGGGGCAAAGAACTTTTTTTTTAAAGCAATAAGGTGTTATTTAAGTGAACAATGAGGTAATATTAAAGATCCCTAGGGTATTAGTATCATGAACGATTAGATTTTTAATAGAACTTTCAAAATCGGAAGAATTTTTTTTTTATGTATGATATGGAATGGGAACAAGAGATTTTACTAACTGTTAGGAAAATTTATAATAGAAAGAATCAGTGATATTTACTATGGATCTTGCAGGGGGGGGGTGAATTTTAGGTAAGTTGTATATGAGTTGCTTAAGGGTCAAAGCTGTATAACTGAGAGACCTCTGCACAGCTTTTAAAGGAATGCGGAGAACTGACCAGGGCTTCTGACCTAACGTCTAATCCTCACCTTCTCATGGTGCACCCTGTTAGGTATCTACCTGAATACTGAATGAATGAGGTTGGGCTGGCAATTTGGGATTTAGCCGACTAAATTGTATTCTTATTGGCTTAAACCAAAATATAAAATGATGGTACAACATCACAAAATTTCATGCCGGTTGGGGTGTCACCCGGCTGTTTTTGCCAGGGAACCAGAGCAAACAGTGAGAAGTCAGCTACTGGAACAAATCTTAAAACACACCCCAAATCAATATCCCTCCCCCCCTGAGTTCAAGATCAGTACTATCAACATAAGAAGCCTGAATGGCAAACAAATGGAGCTAATTGAGGAATTGGATAAGTACCAGATCAACATAATAGGGGTGACTGAAACAAAAAAAAGACAAAAACTGGTGAGATCTTTCTGAGCAATAATTACAAAAAGTTATATTCAGGCAATGACAATCAAGGAAAAGAAGGAGTAGCCATAGTATTCAACACTAAATATGAGGCTGATTTTCTTGAATGGCAGGCAGTTTCAAGTAGAGCAGTGGTTCTTAACCTTTTCGAAGTCACGGAACACTTTTGATTATAAGAAAAATTTGGGGAACACCAAAAGCATTATGGTCATAAAACTAAGAATAAAAATGTGCATGGTATTGCCTTTTATAAAAATGGAACTTATTTTAATGCAATACTTGAACTTTTCGACTTTTGCTGATTTCAGCAATATCAGGTCTAATATGTGATATAGCTCCCTTCATTTCTTTGTCTATATTAGTAAGTTTTTCATGCTTTTTAGCTTTTATATTGGTTAATGTTGAGAAATCGAGCTGACACAAATATGATGCTGAAACCTATGACAAAATTTTCAGTGCCCTTGTGGAGAGCTTGCTATTCGGCTTGGACAAAAATCCGAAATTCCTCAAGAGTTATTTCAGAGAATTTCATTTTTAGAGTACGATCCATTGACAAGGTAACTAACTGTCCTTCTTCTTCTTGTAATAAAAATTCACACCTCGATGTATTAACTGTGCCAAATGAATTTCGTATCCAGTCATAATTGTGTGTATTTAAGGAAGGAAAGTAACTGAAATCTTTTCTTCCAATATTGTTAAATATTCTGTTATAACAGAAATAATTCGCAGGAAACATACCTACTGTATTTTTTTCTGATGTGCGGTTTTTTCAAAGAGATACTTTTTTCTGAGAAGCTGACAATTTGTCAGTGGATGTCAAAATATTTTCATTTTTTCCTTGGATACTTGTATTAATGCTATTTAAGTAATTAAAAGAGGCCTGTGTAGCTCAGTGGAAGTGGTGCTTGCATCATCTGCAGTTGGTCGCTCGAAGTTTGACTTAAGTTCAAGTCTAGTCACCGACTGGAGGAACTTTTTCTAAGCCTTTCTTCGACCGGTTCCCGAGTTTGTCGATCTCTCGCACAGGCAAGCAGGTTTTTCCTCCAGTAAACTCAAGAAAATCGACTGTAGTACCCACCTTATTTCAGACAGTGACATATCTTGTTAGGGTTAAGTACCAAGAGATGGCAGCACTTGTTTGCCAGCCTCTTCATCGGTGGCTGCTATAATTAGTGATAGACATCGGCCAGCTATCTCTGATTGGCTACTGGTGGAGATTGAACTGCCCACTCAGTCTCCAAAAGCTAGATAGGGTATAAAGGCCTCGCCGGGCTACTTACCTCCCTATCGAATACAATCCCACCAACTCACAAATTAGAAAACTTCACAGGCTCCTTAAGAAAGTCATTTCTTGGCCTGTAGAAGTTACCAACAGATTAGAGCCATTTAACTCTATACCCCCCCCCCCCCGTATTTACGGACTCCCAAAAATACATAAAGAAAATGTGCCATTACGTCCCATAGTGACATTGATTCCCCCACATACAAATTAGCTAAATATTTGGCCAAAGAGCTCACACACTATACTGGCAACACACCATCACACATAAAAAAACTCAGCCCACTTCAAAGACAGCATAGAAAACCTTACACTCCAACATACTGACATAATGGTCAGCTTTGAAGTCTCCACCTTATTCACAAATGTCCCACTCAAGGAAACTTTAGAGCTAATCCAAGCTAAATTTTCTTGGATTAGATATCTCAGCCCTATTTCAGTTCACAATGAACTCAGGCTATTTCGTTTGGCAGGGAAAATTCTATAAACAAATAGAGGGGCCAGCCATGGGTTCAACACACTCCCCACCTTTGGCCAATTTCTTTATGGAGACCTTTGAAGAAAAAGCCTTAGCCTCTGCCCCACAAAAACCAACCATATGGGTTCACTACATTGATGACGTGTTCGCTATTTGGCCACATGGCTCTGAAACACTCCTCTATTTGTTTATAGAACACTCTCCCCACCTTTGGCCAATTTCTTTATGGAGACCTTTGAAGAAAAAGCCTTAGCCTCTGCCCCACAAAAACCAACACCCGAAAATCAAGTTCACCCTGGAAAAAAGAGGAAAACAACAGCCTCCCTTTCCTAGACACATTAGTCACCCGCCAGCCTGATGGAACCTTGGGTTTCTCAGTTTATAGAAAACCCACCCATACAGGCAGATACATTCACCAACAATCCCACCACCCCACCTCACAACAATATGGAGTGGTGAAAATACTATACAACAGGGCTAAACTAATCTGTTCTAACGAATGGCCCTAAACACTGAACTAAATCACATCCTCAACACTTTCTCAGCCAATGGCTACCCCCCCCCCAAATATTAAAACCTACAAACCACGGCCCCCCCTCCACAACATGCTGATAAAATAAGAGACTCTGCTATAGTTTGTGGTTTTAATTTTACTACAATTAATTCAGCTACCTTATCAGAAATTTTAATAATCTTTTCAAAATATTTTTTTAACGGTGTCAAGTGACATCTTTCACCGGCAGAACACTTGTAACCAGTTCGCAGAACACCGGTTAAGAATCATTGAAATAGAGTGATGTGGGAAAATATCAGAATGGGGAATTGCACAAATGAGACTTATTTGTGCCTATGGTCCCACAGAAGATTCTGCTAAGATAGAAGTGGAGGAATTTTTTGAGGCTTTAGAGAAAGCAACTGACACAATGAAAAATTGGTCCTTGTTGGGGATCTAAATACCAGAGTAGGAAATGACTGTCAGACATACTAAATTATTTTGGGAAAATTTGGAAAAAAGAGCAAAGCTAATAAAAATGGCAAATGCTTGTTGGATTTCTGCTCAGAACATGGACTGGTTATTACTAACACAATGTTCCAACATAAAAATGTGCAAAAATTCACATGGAGAGAAGATGCAAGGAATAAGAATAGTCTCATTGACTATGTTATTGTTGATAATGTTTTCTGTCTGGTGCAGGATCACTTCCAATTTCAAATCCTCTGTACACTCTAGTGTACAGAGGATTTGAAATTGGAAGTGATCATCATTTAGCCTTGAACAGGATAAAATTGAATTTCATATTGAAAAGAAGAACATCTAAGAAAGTTTTAAAGCGAATAAAAGTTGAGCAGCTCTCAGATGTGAACTGAAGACTGAAATATACAACATTATTCAAGAAAAAATGAAAGAGTTTGAGAACAGGAATCAAACCTTGGAGATTCAGTGGCAAACTCTGAAGAAAACATTGATTGATTCAGCCAGAGAGGCATGTGGCGAGGTTGTCTGCAAGATAGAAAAATCAGAACCCCACGGCGAACACGGGAAGTTAAAGAGGTAGTGAAGGAAAAGAAAACAAAAGCATATCAAAAGTTCCTGCCAAAAAAGTCTACTTGTGCTCTTAAGAGAATACAGAGATAAATGTAAGAAAGCTAAACACTTTGTAAAACCAACTAAACAAAAGTCACAGGAAGACTTTGTCAAGAACATAGAAAATAAATATCTTGAAGGTGAGAAAATATTCTGGAGACTGTTGAAAAAGCTCAGAAATGGAGGAAAAGTGCTGTAAAAGGAATTAGAGATGCTAAAGGTGACATGAAAACTGGAGAAAAAGATATTTTTGAAGTATGGAGTAATCACTTTGAAAAATTGCTAAATAAAACTAGCAGTGATGACAGTACATTGATAAAAAAAACACTGACCAGGCATGTAATCAGGAATAGATATCCATACTTATTATTATTTGACATCTCCAGGGAGTCCAAAGACTCATCGAGGGAGGGTACATACTCTACAACTCAGTCTCCACCACTCATTCCACCAACTATAACAACAATAACGGCATCTACCGCCCACCACCACTTCCATTTTGCATTTCCACAATCACAAACATCCATTCCCAAGGCGGGATTCGAACCTGCAGCCTTTTGGCTGGAGAGCGGATACACTAACCACTCGGCCAGCCAGGCTTTTTCTACTTGAAGTAGAAAAAGCCATCAAAATTCTGAAATGTGGAAAGGCAGCTGGAGTAGATAATATTTGACCAGAAATGCTCAAGTATGGAGGTCTTACAGTGGCACTGTAAGACCTGCATACTTGAGCATTTCTTGAGAGTAAGACCTCCTCTATGGTCTTACAGTTACTCTCATAGAGTAACCCTTAACCTATATGGGTTACTCTCATAGTAACCCATATATAAAAAGGGAAAGAAAACTGAATGTGAGAATTACAGAGGTATTTCCTTACTGAGTGTCCCTGTTAAGATTTATGCCAATATACGTGAGAAACGGTTGAGAAGGATTGTGGAAGAGAAGCTTGGTGATTCAGGCCAAATAGCAGCTGTCAGGATCAGATTTTCACTTTATAACAAACAGTTGAGAAACCATGGGAATATAACAAAGATCTGTATTTAAGTTTTGTAGATCTGGAAAAGGCATATGACAAGGTGCCAAGAGAGAGAGAGAGAGAAGCTATTCAAAATGCCACAGTTATATGATGTCAATGGGACATTATAATCAAGCAATACTTAGTCTCTATTTGAGTTGGAAGTCAGCAGTTAGAACTGAAGGAAGTTCAGGAAAATGGTTTGATATTAAATCTGGTTTCAGACAAGGATGTACATTATCCCCTCTGTTATTCATTATCTATATGGATCACATTATGAAGTAAAGTTGCATTAAACCTGATATCAAAATTGGATATGTTAACGTCAGCTTTTTGCTTTATGCGGACAATGTTATATTTCTAAATAAATCTGCTAGAAGTCTGCAAGATTCCTGACTAAATTGAATAACTGTTGTAATAGATATGATTTGAAGGTCTGCAATAACAATACAGAGACAATGAAAATAGGCAGAAGCATTGAAATCAACTGAATTGTGAATGGAGAACCTACAGAACAAGTAAAACAATTTTAGTGAAGATGGTAAATTAAATATCGAAATAGACAACAGAATCAACAAAGCTGGTATGGTAGGAAGACAACTGAATAAATTTATATGGAATAAAAGAGAAATTAGTCAAAACACTAAATTAGCTGCATACAAGACAGGACAGTGTTCTAACCAATTTTAACTTATGGATCTGAGAGCTGGGTCAAAAGTAAAACACTTGACCAAAGACTAGAGACCACAGATATGAGAGTCCTGAGAAAGATTAGGGGCGTGAACAAATGGCATGAATGGCAATATCATATTAAAAACAAGGATATTAGGAAAGAACTTGACATTGTCAGCATCCAGGAATGCGTTAGCAGAGCTAATTTCAGGTGGTATGGTCGCTTAAACAGAATTGGAAATGCAAGATTAACAAGACAAGTGTTCTCTGCCAGGTTGGCAGGAAAAAGACCCAGAGGAAGACCAAGATATAGGTGGATTGATACGGTACAAAGTGCCATAGAAGATAGAAATATAAGATCTGATAATGTTGGAGTCTTGACAAGTAACGGACTGATTTGGAGGAAAATTGTGGATAGGAAGTTAATAATGATGTAAATTTTTCATGTAGTACTATCAAACCTTGTACATCCCTTGAGGGTACATGGCAGGAAAATGATGATGGGGCAAGCTATATATCTGGGAGAGACTGCAACAAAGTTTTTTTTTTTTTGTTTTGTTTTTTTGTGATGTCAGGAGGCCAGGAAGAAACTTTTTTTGAGAAGGCTTTTTAATTTCTTGATTTGCAATTTAGTGGGATCATAATCTAAAGACCTGTATGTGGAGCAGTCTCTAAGAATGATATCCATTTTCTTCTACTCACTGACAATGAAGATAATGGTAGCACTTCCCTTGTCAGACTTGGTGTTGACTACTATTATCTTTACATAGTTTACTGAAGGTATTTAGCTGGCAGGAAGATATATTTCTTTTAGGAGGTGAAAATCTAGAAAGTAAACTGCCAATGATTTTTTTTAGAATTTGATGATGCTTTTAGAAATCAGCCTAATATGAATAAATATGGGAAACACTAATGCTTCAAAGATCCCAGTTTACATCCTAGGCCACTGATAGGTGTCCATAGATGGTGCCCCACCTATTTAAGACTCTAGTCTTTTCTCTACTACGTGTTTCATTTTGTTGTGTGTGTGTGTGTGTGTGTTTTTAACACTACCAGGAGGTAATTTATTCCTACATACTCCATTGTATACAATGCTTGTATTACATGTAGCAAGTACTGATTAACATTTATATTTATATTTTTGTATCAATATTCATATTTACATTTATATTTTTATATATCCATATATTAACAACATATAATTTACACAATATCAGTAATTTATGTTAGATTACAAGCACTGGAAGTTGATCTTATTGGCAAATTTAATTAATTCTAAGTAATACTTTTCGATAAGTCTCTGTTTTGATACTGGCCACTTGTCTCTGGAAGTGATGACGTCGTATTAGGCGCATCTGGATGGAGTCCAGTAGCTGACAGTCAGAGTATATGGTCAACAGTCTGTTGAAGGTGTGGACTACAAGTGCATGATGGCAATTCCAGGATACTGAATCTATGTAGTTAGTGTCTTAGTTTTCCATGTCCCATTAGTAGCATGGTTAAATCTGGAGAAACAGCATGTCTTTTCAGCCAGAGTCTGCTTCTGATGCTTGGCAAGAATTCTTTTGTTGTTGATCTGATTTTTGATGTCTTCCATTCTTCTTCCCACAAGTCTAGGCTTTTCTCTTCTGCAAGTGTTTTTATAGCAGATTTTGAGTAATTTTGGTAACTTGTTTCTAGAGGCTTCTTTAGCCAGCTGATCTGCTTTATTAAAACACTTAAGGAATTGAACAACGTAGTTAAGGATATAAATTAAATTAAACTTTAATAAATATTTTCCGATATTTCGGCAACGTCACATTGCCGAAATATCGGAAAATATTTATTAAAGTTTAATTTAATTTATATCCTTAACTACGTTGTTCAATTCCTTAAGTGTTTTAATAATGCATAACCAACGTATAAGCCTGTCTACGAGAATCAGCTGATCTGCTCTCTCATTTCCTGCTATCCCAGTATGCGTGTTCACCCAGGAGAACTTTATTTCCCATCCCTCTAGAGTGAGATTACGAACCAGATTTCTTGTCTGTTCTATTAATGCTATATGGTTGTTTTGGTTTTATGCTGTGCTTTTACTATCACTGTAAATTGTTGCTGTGAGGAGTTGATGAGAGGAATTGAGTTCTAATTCCCGGAGATATGTAAGTGACTGAACTATAGCAAGTTGTTCTGCTTGGTTGTTGGAACAAAGAGGATGCAGCCTAGAGCAGTATTCTTGTATAATGGACTGTCTGTTGTATGCAATGAAAGAACAAACAACGTTCCCTTCGGTTTTGCTTTTTTTGATGTGAGTGTGTCTGTTACAAGTCTCATGTTGTACTCCCTGACATATCTAACAAAGATGAAATATTGGAAGAATTAAATAGCATTTTTAATCCTTTCCTAGTGCTTTTTCACTCCATTAAACTTTTAATATGATTGAAGTTCCCACTTGAGACAACCTAACTGTTTTAGTATTTGGCAGATAATCAAGCTTCAAAGACAAATAATAAAAAAACTGTAAGATTGGTTATCAGAATTTGAAAAGCTACAAGCCAGGAGATTACCTCATGGTCATGCTTGCCAATGATATGATGAAATGTAAAACTCATTTTCAACCCTCATGTGTCTGCCATTACATACTGTCTAAGATCTATGTTGCTTAAGAACTCAAGAAATTCATCCTCGTTATTCCCTGATTTCGATCAATACTGAATAATTAAAATCACCCATAATGATCACCCTTCTCTTGCTCACAAATCCAAGTTGCCTATACATTTCTTTGTCTCGTCTCCATACTCCACATTCCTCACCCTACAGCAACACCCAACTAAATATCTTATCCTCTTAGCTCCCAGATCACACTATGCTGCTTCAAAATCACTGCCACTATTTTTTCCTCATATCTCCACCTTGTGTGGACATAATTTCCCCACTATCATCAGTATTGCTTTCCCTTCCCTCTTGCCCTTCCTATCCTCATGAGAAACACCATATCCCTCCATTTCTATTTCAGTCAGGATATCATTCTCATCTAATCATGTTTCACTTATTCCAACTATTTTGGGGCAAATAAACTCAAGCAACACAGCTATTTCATTCTTCCTTATTTCTGATACTCCTGCATTCATAAATAAGCAGAGCAATTCACTCCTTGGTCAATAACCAGTCTCACCCATGTTCCCCCTCATCTGTGACTTCTCCACACCTACTACCATCTGCTCTCCTTTACCTTTGTACCATATATCTCCCCAGATTCAACTATTTCCCAATGCATGCATTCATTACAGCTTCCAGAATCTGTTCTCCTTATATTGCAGGAAATACTAACATTTTTAAGTATTTTTTTTATTAAGATACGTTGTTGTTGTCGAGTCCATTGAAGAGCTTCTAGATATGACCGTGAAACTGTAGAACTGCTCTGGCAATCTGTTGAACTTTGATGGAGTAGAGCTTTTCTCTAGGGTTATTGTCAATTTTCTGTAGAGCAGCAGCAATTGCTGGACAAAAATTGATATGGGCAGGTGTTAGTTCAACTCCTAGACAGTTCTTGCATGCTTCATAGCTCCTACTACCATATGGCTCAATTTTCATGCCTTTAAAATGTTCCATCCTTAGTCTGGTGATGATTGTGGTTATTTCTCTATTTTCATTAATTTCACTGATTTCATTCTTCTTCTTGAGTGTTTGTTTTACCAATCTTATTTTGGCGACTGAGTTAGCATCAGTTAGTGATAGTGGATGTAATTTTTGAGATAAATATCTTATTTCTTTGGCTAGACTGTCTGCTCTTTCATTGCCTTCAATATTTACATGGGCTGGTATCCATTGCAGTATACAGTTCTTATTTTTCAAATTTAACGTTGTTAGTTGTTCATGAATTTCCTGTGAGTTTTGTTTTTCCATTTTTTGATTCTTCAAGTGAAGATTTAGAGTCGTTGTAGATATTTTATTCCTTCTGTAATGTTTATTATTGGATTAGAGAGAACTTGAGATCTGTTTGTATGGCTGTTAATTCACAAGTGAAGTTTGAAGCTATTTTGCCAGCTGTGGTTTTGATTTGCATTTCCTTGCCTCCAGGTAAAGTTAGAAAAACCTCTGAACCTCCTGGGTTGAGTGCTTCATCAGATGATCCATCAGTGTAGGCAATGACATGGTTGAGATTATTTAAGTGATGTATAGTGTCAAGACCTTTTATTTTCTTCCTGTGAATCCTTTTTTGAATAAGGTTCTAGGAGGTTTAAGTTTATGATTGTGTTTTTTGGTAGAATAGTGGAAAGGAATGGCTCCTTGCTTATTTCAATGGACAGGTGTTCTAAGTCGATTTGTTTTCTAATTTCATGATCGTATTGTAAAGTGGATGATCTCTTTAGTCTAGATTTTCTTGTCCTGGAACCAAAAGTCCTGAGTGAGATGTGATCCTGTTAGTGAATTTAACTGTAGAGAGTTTTCTTCTGTCTTCTAGTATGTGAAGCCAACACTCTTGTTGAGCTTTTAAATTATTTGTGGATGAGACTCCACCTATAATAATTTTTGTTGCTCTTGATTGTACTCTGTCAAGTTTTACTTTTGAGCTAGTAGAAGCTGGAGCCCAGATAGATGAGGCATATTGCATAGTGGGTCGTATGAGTGCAGTATATGTAGTTTTGAGTGTCTTCACTTTTGCACCCCACTTTGTTCCACAAAGCCTTTTGATGATATTAAGCTTTTTAAGAGCTTTATTAGATATATTTGTAATATGAGTTGTAAATCTGAGTTCAGTATTTAGGGTTAGGCCTAAGTATTTTGGAGACTGTTTTTTCTATTTCGGTATTATATATTTTGATTAGGGGGTTGAAATTGTGTCTGTTTTTTCTATCAGTAGAGACGATGCTTAGTTTGTTTTTTCTGGGTTTATCTGTAATTTATGCCTTTCTAAAGGCTTTTAATGAATTATTTAGGACTTTTTCAGATTGTTGAGGATTACTATGCGTATGCCAGATTGCTATATCATCTGGATAGCATGCTATTTTTGTGTCATTTTGTGAGGATGGATATTGTTCATATAGATGAGAAATAGGAGTGGGCTTAAGACAGAACCTTGTGGGACTCCAGCCCAAGTTCAATGCATGCTGGAATAAATTCCATTAACTTTTACTTTCATTTTTCTTCCTTTCATGAATCAGAAATCCAAATGAATGCATTCCCCCTTATTCCAGTATCGTATGTATGCAATTTTTATTAATTTTTGTCTCTAAATGCGATCGAAGGCAGCTGTGAGATCCAAGAATATTGTTGTCTTCTTTGGTAGTTTTTCTTGAAAACCATCTATGATTGATTGGCACAGACAAAATAATTCATCTTCTGTACTGTGTTGAGACCTGTATACAGTTTGGTAGAAGTTGATCTTGTTATTTTCTAAGAGCCAGTTCATAAGTCTGGTTTATATATTATTCTGGTATGTATTATTCTTTCATTTAGTTTGCAGAGAGTGCTAGTCAAAGCTATTGGTCTGTAGCTTTTACAGTCATTAGGGTTTTTGTTAGATTTTAGTAAGGGTATAATGACTGAAGTTTTCCAGATTTTTGGTAGCCTACCTGTATTTTAGGAAGTGTTAAATATCTTCAAGAAGGCAGTTTTTGGCTATTTCTCATATGTTTCTAATCATGTGTCCAAAGATAAGATCAATTCTGGGCAATTTGTCAGAGTCAATTTGACTAATTGCTGTTTCTAGTTCTGTCATCGTGAGGTCCTGAGTAAAGATGTCTTCAGAAGGATAGGTTTTGGATTGTACTAGCAGATATTTTGCAATTTTCCTGCACTTTTTGTCTTCTTTGTTGTATTGCAGTTTACTTACTTTAGAGTGATGTTTGGCTAGTATATTAACCATCTGTTTGTTTGTTGCTGCTGTATTAGTTCCTGAGGAGATTGTGTTCAAAGAGTGATCAGTATCCAAAAGTGTTGTGTTATTTAGTAATCTGATGCTATTCCAGTATTGTGAGTCTTTTTTTGTGGATCTAGTCTATTGCAGAATTCTTCCCACTTTTTTGTTTGCAGTTAGAAATTTCATCTTCTATGTTTTGAGTTAATTCTATTAACTTCTTTCTGTACTGTTTTCTTCTGTATTGTTTTGTTTCAACTGTTCACTGAGATTATCTCTTTCAGTGATCATAGCATTGATATTATGATCATTCCGAAATGGAACCCAATTGTTTTCCTGAGTCCTCTGGGAATTGAATTTTTTGCAGATCTCTGTATGTTGTTAGTTAATTCTAGTGGTTGCTGATCAAGATCTTTACTAGTGAATGTACCAGTGCAATACGTTTCTAGTAGTTGTGTGTATTTAGGCCAATTTGCTTTTCTTAAGTTCCAAGGTTTCTTTGTCTGTGGATTTTGGTCTAACTGCAAATTAATGGTAGTGATAATAGGTCTATGATCACTGATGGCATAATTTTGTATTGTCCACTGCGTAAGAAGCAGTTTCATAATCTACCGATGTGATGTCTAATGCTGATTCTGTGCCTGTTGTTTTTCACAGTTATGTATTTTGCTTGTTATGATCTCAAGGTTTAGATCATCAATTATGTCTTCTATTTGTGCTCCTTTCCGATCTAGTTGTGGGGAAACCCCAAGTTGGGCTTTTAGCATTTAAATATCCTAAAAGGATCTTCGTATCTGACGTTGTTTGACTTAGTTGCTTAATTAGTTCTGTATTGATATCTGTGTTATCTGGATGAAATGCATTGACTACTGTAATAACGGGTTTTGGTAGAAATATCTTGACTGCTTGAGCCTCTGTGTTACTATTTATATTGCTGTTTGTAGTTGACATGATTTCTTTATATTTAACGTGTTTGGTCCGTAAGAGTATAGCTAGACCTCCACTAGAACCATCTGGTCTATCTTTCCTTAATGTTGAATAGCCTTTGATTTGAAGCTTCAGATTTTGATTTAGTTTCATTTCTTGTAAGCATGCAATGTGGATGTTATTTTTGTATAAAATGTTCTTAAGTTCTTCCATCTTTTTTTGAGTGCTATTAATGTTTAGCTAAAGTATGTTGAGAGTCCTCATAGCATATTTCTCATCAAGATTACGGACTGCAACTCATGACATGTCGGCTGCCCCGGATGCGGTAGCATGTGTCCTCGTAGCATATTTCTCATCAAGATCCCGGACTACAGTTCTTGATGTGTCAACTACCCCGGATGTGGTAGTATGGTTCTGATCAGGATATACACTCTTAAGATTACTAATATAACAATCATCCAGCTCATGTTTTTTCATTGGCTCATACCCCTATCATTCTCAACAATAATCTGAGGAGCAATGCTTATCAAGATTACTAATATCCCCAAAGTTCAAACTTAAATTTATCCATCAGTCTTTATCCTTTGACCTTAAACATTAAGGAACCCATAAAATGCATCTGAGAGAAAAGCGACTGAAAACCAGAGAGAGAGAGAGAGAGAGAGAGAGAAATCTTTAAAGAACTAGAATAATAATAATTTTATTTACAGAATGTTCTACAATAAAAATAATAATATTTCTGACGGTACTTACTTGCCAGCTCTCTGGAAGTGTATAGATATGGGAACATTATAGCCTTCAGCAAAACTTAAAAACGCCTGATTAAAAAAAAAAAAGTATGATATCAGATTAAGAGGATAAATGATGAGTAGTAAGCTTTTGGTAACAACAATCAATGTGTCAGGGATGAAAATTTATTTTTTTTAATATGGCAGATAGCTGCAGCAGATTTAGAACTATTATATCTGACAGCTAAAAGAAGCTATTATCAATTCTGAGGATTTGAAAAAGAGAGAAAGAGCAAGAGAGAGAGAGAAAAAGGGATTGTCATTTGCTAGGTTTCATATTTAATGAATGCAGAGTTGGATGAGAGAGAGCCCTTTTTTCTCTCTGAAGGCCCTAAATCTTCCAGTGATTCCAACCCACCAAAAACTAATGACAAAACCATTATTTGAAAAGACTACAAAGAAGATATGGATGTAGGCAAATGAAAAAAGTTACTGTTCTCTGAAGAGAGAGTTGATATCACAGAGGGGGGGGGGGACTAGAGTTGTCAGGATTGAGGGTGAGGGTTAGGTCTTATGTGGGGAGATGCCAGCTTTAGTAGCATGTGACAGAGCAGAGCGAAGACTAAGGAGAACAAAAGAGTATAAGGCTAACAGGAATACCTGCAATGCACAGTGTTGTCTGTATACAAATGCCAGGAATACTAGAAATAAGGATGGATAAAGCTAAAAATATCTATGCACAGGAAAGTTTAGCATCAATATAGGAACAAATTGGAAGTACCACACAGAGCTTTCCAAAATCAATGCAACTATCACTACTTTGCAATAACTATTACAGAATACTAAATTCATAACTGCATAGCAAATGTACAGTGAAATACATTTCACTACAGAAAAACAAACAGCAGGCTTCCTTTACTAGACACACAATAGTTATACAACTATCAAATGGTTAATTATCCTTTTTTGTTTATAAGAAACCTACAAACGACACAATACTTACATAATCAGTCACACTACCATCTATCCAAACAGTATGGCATTCTCAAAATAGTATTCAATTAAATTGGTGCAGAAATAATTCCAATTGTAACTGAAATGCACACTGTTGTATTCTTTTCAGTGATACATCAAAATATCACTTCCAAAAGTTTACAATCATTTTTAACCCATGTACCCACCTTTTTTTAATTCTTTGGTTGATTCCATCAAAAATCGGCATTTTTTATTTTTAATTTAATAATAACACTACTTTGTTTTCATTGTTTTATTTTTATGTATTGAAGTGAAGTGATTTAAAGAAAAATATTAAGTAAATAACAGCATAGATGGTGGTCAGCCTCCTGTAATTGTAACATGAATCACTCATGGGATATAACTGTCACAGCCTGGTGTGAATAAGTCAGCTTCCTAACTGGCCTGATTCATTATCATGAATCAGGCCAGTTCATGATAAAGAACCAATGACAGAAAGCTAACATAGCTTGTTACTGTTCTTTTAAAACCATAAATTAAAGAAATATGGCACAATTTCTTTAATTAGAAGTTTAATTTAAAAGTTATAAATTTGTGTCAGGTTTTGTGTTTGAAAAGCTAATTCTTTATCAGCAAAGAAAAAACTTTCATGATAACTTAAATGATTTTATGGTAATCACATAACTAATTCCTTTTCTAATGAAAATAAAGTATCTATTTTAGATGCATAATTGTGAAAGTCAAGGTAAATTAGTATATAACAGCACACAGAATTATGAGTGCCTACAATTTTCCAATGGACAGTACTACTTGAGTAAAAAAAGTTCAATAACTTGAATGGCATAGAATTAATGTTTCTATTTTTTTATGCCATTTAATAAATAAATACTAACAAAAAATGTTGATGGTAGTATCTATCCTGATTAATTAATTTTACTATTGATATACAATACTGCATATGTTTCAGTAAGGAAATAATGTGAGTAGACATATTATTTAAAATTATAACAGAATTACTCACGTAAAATATTATTTATTAGTAGAATTTTATCTTCAGTACATGTAAAAAGGCTAATTCAACAATAACTGACAATTAAAAAGGGAACCACCTAAGTAGCTAATGTAAGATAACTAAAAATGGTCATTAAGTTCCCTAACTTATTAAAAAAAAAAATATATATATATATATATACAGGGTGTTCGGGATAAATTTGACAGTTTCGTAAGGAAAAAGAAAATCTTCTTTGTATCTATTAAATTTAATGAATTGACAAAAAAACATTACAGGCAGAGTTAATTACAATACTATCAACAAGATTTACTCAAAATAACCACCATTAGCATCGATCACAGCTTCAATTCTGCTTCGGAACCTCGAACAAGCTGATGCTACAGTCTCCCTGGGAAGGGCCGCAAAAACTGTTTTAATTTTATCCATTAACTGGGCTTTTGTATTACTGGAAGTGCGATTGGTGTCTTTTTCAACTGCGCCCCATACAAAATAATCCATGGGGTTAAGGTCTGGGGAGTTTGGAGGCCAAACATTTGGACTGGTGAAGTCGTAGAAATTTTCAGACAACCATTTTTGACTTTTCCCAGAGGTGTGGCAAGGGGCCGAATCCTGCTGCCATACATACGGCCTACCATTGGCTACCCTTGTTATCCAGGGCTTGACTACAGTTAGCAACTCCACGAACAAAGCCCGAATTCCAATGCCAGGGTTCTTCAACACCTGTTCCTGCAGATTTGCGAGGAATTCTGCTGTACGAACGCAATCAGATCGTCTGCTAGGGATCTTTCTTCTTGCTACATCCTCGTAGTCACCATTGCAAGTCTCTAGTTCATGCCTGATTGTTTTTACTGTATTCAGGGAGCATTGGGCAGCAGTCGTAATATCCTTATTTTGATGGCGGGCACGAATCATCATGATACAAGTTATTCTCTTCCATGATTCAGGTGGGTTCCAGCTATCCATCCTTTCTGACATCTTGTATATGAATGAAGAAGGGTCCAAACTTTTAAATGAAGAGAAGTGTGTGTTAATACATGTAACTTACGGAAAAATATAATTAATTATAAATATGTCAAATTTATCCCGAACACCCTGTATATAGGAAAGATTTAAAAAGTACTCTCTCTCATAAAGGGGATAGACGTAGACCATCAGATCTGTTTAGGTTAGGAGAGTGCAGTCAAGTTTCACATGTTTCTTTATAAAGCAATTCCATGAGGAACCAACTTTTGTGAAGGAGTGTTCCAATGAACTCTATGTCTAGTGTTGATGGCATGCTCTGCAAGTCCAGACTGTTCAGGTTCAAGGTATTTAATATACGACTTGTGTTCTTCTATAAGAATAAAAGCAGATCTTCCTGTTTATCCAAAATATTTTTCAGATGAAGTGGTTAGCATATCTGCTCTCCAGCCAAGAGGATGCAGGTTCAAATCCAGAAATGTATTAGTGTTCACTATCAACTGAAACACCATCTAAAGGGAGAATGCCCTCCTGCCCTGGTAGCAGTTTCGTATTCCAAGTCCTCAAGCACTAATAAGGAAAAAAAAAAAAAAAAATTAACAAAATAAGAAGTTGATTATCATCAACATCAATTTCCTGATAAGTATCCTCAAGGGATGTAAGGGTCAGTATGTCAGTGTCCCAAAAATGCTACGAAAGAGAGGGTCAGAAGCGCAAGTCAGGACACTAGATTGAAGCAGTGGACAGAACAGACAATAAGTGTTAAAATGTGTGTGATATGACAGTGTAATGGTAGACAGGATTGAAAGAAAGATTAAAAGTGACAAGCTTGAGAGAGAGAGAGAGTGTGTGTGTGTGTAAAAGTGGTGATCAAAAGAATAGTAGTATGAAGGTTGTAAAGATTGAAGAGGTGGCCATAATGAAGGAGACAGCAAAGTTACACTGAGTAATACACAGGACAAAGTGTGAGCTGCAGCAAATGCAGAAATGTCTTGCAAGTGGTTCAGCTGATAATAGAAGTGCAAAAAAAGAGAAGGGAATGCTTGACTAAGACAGAGAAGGAAAAAATTAAGGGAAAAGCAGGTGCAAAAAAAGGGTATTAGAGCACAAAAGGGTAAAGTGAAAGAGTTGATTGTTTTGACTGGAAAGAATGAAAGTAGAAAAGTATGGTATGAGGGAGGAAGTGAAAGAGCTATTGAAAGTAGCAAAAGAAAAGAGTGATAGAATTAATGTTGGCATAGTATGACAGAGTTGAGCTAGGGAGGGCAATAATAGTAAATAAGTTGATAATATGTTATGCAGGAGGAATGGTGTGGAATTTGTGGAAGTGTGGAGCGAGTTTGATGAATGAAAGATATTATACAAGAAGGATGGCTTGGTGTTCAGTCTAGAAAAAATGTTGTTAAATTAAGTTAGTGGAAGTACAAAATCAAGGAAACTAGAGCTTTTAGTGGGTAAGCTGTTGAAGGGGTACACTGATATCAGTGAAGCAGTTGAGTGTAAGAATGTGCATAAAATGCCTAAATTAGTAGTGCTGTTAACAAACCAAAATAGGATAGTTAGTATAAAGTGTCAGAACAGTGGTGGGCCTAAGGGGGCTTGTGCATTTTATGTACACTAATGCACAGGAGCATTTGAAACAAGAGGAAGGAGTTCCTGACATTGGTTAGTTCATTCTGACCAAAGGTTATTAGCATTAGTGAGACATGGCTGACAGAATAAGATATAATTAGAGGGATAGAACAGAGAGATAGGATAGAAGGGTATAGTGTATTCAGGAAGGACAGAGGGGACAGAAAGAATTGTGGGAGAAGTATTACTGATGATAGCTGATGAACTACAACCGAACAGAGTAGAAGTTCAACTGCAGGCCAGTGAAAATAGCACATTTGAGGCCATCTAGTGTGAGACAGTGGCCAGCAGAACAAAATATGCAGTTAGATGCTTCTATAGACTAGAGGATGTAAAGGATGATAGGGATAGTATGCATTGCAAATAAGTTCAATGAGTAGAGGGCAGGTAATTACTATTGCAGAACCTTTAACTATGGGAACACAGATTGGAAGAAGGAAACAGAATTTATGCAGTTACTAATGAATAATTACCTAAGGCAGCATGTGACAGAATGTACTAGGGTTTTGAAAGTGTTAGATCTAGTATTTGCATCACAGAATTTGTCTATAGCCAATATGACCACATTGTCACCAGTTGGTGGCAATGTGGCCATATCGTTTTGACCTGGGAGATGCCTAAATGTGTGGAATTTTCAGTTAAGAGGGGAATATGTGAAATTATAGGGCTGGTAGGTATGACGAATTCAAGAGATTGCTTGGATCAGTGACATGGCATGTGAAACTGCAAGGGCTGGATGTTGATATAATGCATAGGATGTAGTCAAGGAGTGTTTGAGGGAAGTAATAGCAGATTGCAAACCTAGAGTCAAAGAATAAATCAAGTGAGAGTTAAATGAATGAATACCATCATTAAGCTGGAACTACAAAAAAAAGTGCAGGGACTAGCAGGCACATGGGCAGTACAAAGCACAGGCCAGAAGGGTAATTAGTATGGTAAGACAAAAGCAGAGTAAGAAAGGAAATTAACAGTGCAGTCCAAAAATAATCCCAAAGAGTTCTTTTGGTATGTTGCAAGTAAAAGAAGAATATTTATGGCAGAATGATTTAATGAATGCCGATAGTAGGAAAGTAACTGAGTGGTGAAATAGTAGAATTACTATGTATAATGCAATGCATTAAGGTAAGGGCCACTACCCAGACCGGTTTCGACCTTTATTGAGGTCTCGTCAGTGGGAGGCAGACCCAGAGTGGTGATACTAAGGCAGAGAATTACTTCTGCCTTAGTATCACCACTCTGGGTTTGCCTCCCACTGACAAGACCTCAATAAAGGTCGAAACCGGTCTGGGTAGTGGCCCTTACCTTAATGCATAGCATTATACATGTCTGCAAGGAGATGTGCTTTGCATTATGGGAGATACTGAGACAAGGAGTGATGAGAGCTTGGTCCACCTTTGCAAAGAGTTGCCAAAGTGTTGTACCACATTACCTCAGTCCTACAGATATTTTCGGGTGCAAACTTTGTTTGCTTACACCTGGATAAAGGATTAAACTAAATTTATTATAGTCTAACCAAGTGCAAAATAAACTTCCAACATCTTTCTCTAAATCCAGAGTAATTTAATAATAAGGTGGTACACCTGTTGGCAATTCGTATAGGTGAATATGACCTCTCCTATTACTTCTGCCTTAGTATCACCACTCTGGATCTGCCTCCCACTGACGAGACCTCAATAAAGGTCGAAAGCGGTCTGGGTAGTAGCCCTTACCTTAATGCATAGCATCATACGTCTGCAAGGAGATGTGCTTTGCATTATGGGAGATACTGAGACAAGGAGTGATGAGAGTTTGGTCCACCTTTGCTACAAGTTGACAAAGTGTTGTACCACCTTACCTCAGTCCTGAAGATATTTTCAGGCTCAAACTTTGTTTGCTTACACTTGGATAAAGGATTAAACTAAATTTATTATAGTAGAATTACTAAGAGAACACTTTGCAGAACCTTGATGTTAATTCAGCTATGGGATTATATGATATATCAGCTCGAGTTTTAAGAAAATGCACTAGGGAATTGGCAGTGCCTTTGACCACATGATTTAATCTAAGTCTCAGCTCTGGGCTAGTCCCAAAGGGTTGGAAAGAGGAAAAAATAGTTCCGTTCCTTAAAGGAGGTTCCAAGACTGATATAGCAAATTACTGACTGATGAGCACATTAGGAGTTGTAGTCAACGTAATGGAGAAGTTGGTCAAGAGCAAAATACAGGAATGGAGAGACAGAAATGGGATACTGTATGGGGGCAACATGATTTTGCAAAAGGTAGACTGTGTCTCTGTAACATGCTCATGTTTTATAATACAGTGAAAGCAGAGTTGGATAAAGGTAATGGATTTACAGTGATACTGCTGGACTTTGCAAAGGCATTTGACAGGATACTGCATGGAAATTGTAATTAATAAATTGCAGGACATGGGGATGGATATGAAGTTAACCAAGAGATACCAGACAGTAGTTTAATCAGAAATAGAGTCCAGAAGAAGGCCTGTGACTAGTGGTGTGCCATAGTACTATGTTCTTGAGCCACTACTATTTAATTTGTATAATAATGATATAGGAAAGGATTTGAGAGGAACAATTCAGTTGTTTGCCAATGATGCAAAATTGGGTAGAACATTAGTTAATAAAGATTATGTTAATATTTTGCAGGATGATTTAAGCAGACTGGTAGTATGGGCAAAAAACAGATGTCAGTTTAATGTGGCAAAGTGTAAGTTGATGCATTTTGGGATGAAAAGATTATCAGCTGTGTACCACATTGATGTACCTATACTCCAGAAAATTGAGAGTCAGGGATTTGGGAGTTTTTATGGATAGGGAGTTATACTGTGCCTCTGTAACATGCTCTTGCATATTGCAAAAGTGGCCAAAACAGCTCATCAGATTATTTGATTACTAAAGAATAACCTGATGAGCAGAGACAAGCAGGTTATTATACCCTTTTATAGAGCCTTTGTAAGACCTCATCTTGATTACTGTGCATAGATCTGGTCACCTGCATTTCTTTGGGATGAGGAGGAGGTAGAGAGGAGCCGGAGGCAAGTGACCAAGATCAGTGCCAGATTAACCCCTGTGGAGGCCCCTAGGCAGTCGAAATCTTGGGCTCCCTAACTGACAGCTGATAGAAAATTATTTAAATTAAGGAGATATTAAATCCCACATTATTTCAAAGCCGAATAAGAAACTCAAAAATCGGAATCAAAGAGTGTCATGCCGAATATAGTAAACTATAAAAGTTTTGGCAGATTGTAGCGTAAGCTAAAGCACGTAGTTCACTAGGGCAACTCGTAGCAAAGGTGGGTAAAGTTCTGATCACTATTGCTTCACAATAACATCGCTTCGGTGACGTTACATCGCCAAAGTGAAGCCTATTGGCTCTTTTATGTAAGTATTCTATGGGTGCACCTTTTTGACAAATCATATAGCAAATATATAAGTTCTTTTCGCTATAACGTCAGTATTACCTGGTCTACCTACTCACTGATGAGACCTTAATAAAGGTCGAAACCGGTCTGGGTAGTGACCTTCCACCATAATGTATAACATCACACATCTCCTAGGAGACGTGTTTTACATTATGGGTAATACTAAGAATAGTGATCAGAACTTTACCCACCTTTGCTACGAGTTGCAGTTGCCCTAGTGTTAAACTACATGCTTTAGCTTACGTTACAATCCACTGAAACTTTTATAGTTTACTATATTCGGAATGAAACTCTTTGATTCCGATCTTTGAGTTTCTTATTCGGCTTTGAAATAATGTGGGATTTAATATCCCCTTAATTTAAATATTGTTACATCGCCAAAGTGAAGCCTATTGGCTCTTTTATTTAAGATAGAAAATTAGTTTTTAAGAGACAAACTGTAATGTGAACCTGTTGTCTATGGTTTATGTACTTTAAGTTGTTAATGGATACATTACATTAATACGTATTTTCTCTATAGAGTCTTTAATGTAAAGTTTTCGTTTCTTTGAGTTGATTAATTTTTTCTATCTTTTGGAAACAACTTAAGAAAGCTTGATTGTAATTTTTTCTTTCAAGAGCAAATCAATACTATTTTGGTCTGTTGTCACAGGGCCCTAAACGGTATGGGACCCATAGGATGGTGCCTATTCTGCCTATTATATAGCAGGTCAATGGAATGAGTCTTATGACAGGTTGAAGATTTGTGGATTACAGAAATTGGTTGACAGACGGAAAAGGGGTGACATGATTGAGATATACAAATTACTGAAGGATTTTTACAAGATTAATACAGTGAAAATTTTTCAGAACAGATCTGATGGTGGGAGAACTAGGGACCACCCATATTGGAAATTGAGAAAAAGTGTAGTCAGCAAAAGTGTAAGGACTAGATTTTTTGCTTGGAGAGTGGTGAATGAGTGGAATAGGTTGCCAGAGTTTGTTGTCAGTGCCATGACTGTGAATGAGTTCAAAACTTAGTACTATAGTTACTGCGCAAATGTTGAATAGTGCTGGGCATGATGTTTAAGACCTCCATTGATAAGTTTAAGGACTCCAGGGAGTAGCCCATAATAATACAAAAGTACTACATGATTAAGCTCATATTATTGCTAATCTCCTATCAACAATTGTCAGCACTCCAATATTATAACTAACATTTGGTCTTATAAGCCATTTCTGACTGAATCAATCCATTTAGATCTTGGTCTTCCTCTGGGTCTTTTTTTTTTCTGCAATCTTGGCATCAAACATCTGTTTTGTTACTCTATCCTTTCCCATTCTTTAAGTGAACATACCACCTTAGATTAGCCCTGCTAACACATTCTTGAATGCTAACAATGTCAAGTTCCTTCCTAAATTGTTCATTTCTAATATAATTCTGCTATTGATCCCATAACTGTTCAGGCTCTAATTTTTCTCACAACTCTCATATCTGTGATCTCTAATCTCTGATCAAGTACTTTATTTCTAACCCAACTCTCAAATCCATAACTTAAAATTGATTTGAACATTAAACAAGCAGTATACAAAAGATGTTTTGACTAAATTCATACCAGCTTTGCTTATTCTGTTGTCCATTTTCATATTTAATTTGCCATCTTCACTAAAAACTTTGCCTAAATAGCTGAAATATTGGACTTGTTCTATAGGTTCTCATTAGGTCCTGATTCCATTCACTTCTTTTCCATTCATTTCAGTGGAAAAGAATGGAAAAGAACAAGCTAGATTTACAAAAAAAAAAAAAAAAAGGATCTACTATTCACCATCATCATCATATGGAGAACTGCAGAAATAACAAGAAATAAAACATTTCTTTATTGTCTTTAACTTTATGTAAGGAAATTGTAATATATGTGGGCACATTGATGGAATGTCTGCAAATTCAAACAAGCATTTGACTTCCTAGAGAACAATTACTCCAAATCCTATATAATGAACATACAGATTATGAAATACTTATAATAATTATAATAACTATATGATACCATTCCTTTGATCCGAGAATCACAGAAATGATAGGTACCATATGGCACCTATCATATATGCACAGTTTTGTAATAAGAGAATTATAATTCTGTATTGATTATAGAAAAAATGCAATACAGAAAAAAAAAAAGTATTATAAATGAATGGTAGCTGTATCGTGCATATAAAATATACAGATAACCTCAGATACAAAACCTAGACCACAATGTAAAATGGAAAACTAGAAAACAAAACCTTAAAAATATAAGATGCTAGTTAATATCAATAAAACCAAAATAATGAAAATATGAAGAACACAAGAATAACATTTTTATTATTAAGAATGCATCCCCCAGGGAGTCAAGAACTCATAGAGGTGGGGGGGGGACCTTTAGACATGCAAATACCTATCACATATTTTCTTGAACACATTCACAAATAGATGCACCCATAACATCTAATAGTAATCCATTCCACACACACAAAATCACAAGAACCTGAATCCCATATGCTTCCTAACAGCACTATTCAGCAGCTTCCATGGATAACCCAAGTTCTACCTCCACTGTAAAAAAAACCTACAAAATCTCATTTGTGTCTATACTGTAAAATTTCCTCACTAACTTGTATGTTTCTATCATATCATCTGTCTTCAAACTTTGCAGACACATCAATGCAACCATATATATTACAATTCCATAGGACAGTTATCATGGCTACTTGACAATAAATATTTTCAACTGGCTTTCTATCACGAACACGGGCATATCTGTGCACAACCATGGTCTTATTCAAGCCTTGTAAAGTGGGAGAATAACTTCCTTATTCCTATAAGTTAGTATTCTCTTTAACTGTGCCACTATCTAATGTGATGACTTAATCACTTTAACAATGTGACTCCTAAACTTTAATATCAACAATAATTCCTAAGTCAATAGCTTCATTAACTACTTTTAATAAATTCCCATTAATATAATTATTACTCTCTCTGTAATGTACTCTGTTAAAAAATGCATGACTTTAATTTGGCAACACTGAAAAGACATTCAGTGTCTTCTGCCCATGTAAACAATCTATTCAAAACAGCCTGCAGGAATTCTGCATCAGCTACATTTCTTATCACTCTCCATAACTTAGCATCATCAACAAATAACTAAATAAAACACTCAAAACGCTTTCCGATATCATTAATATTCATGTTAAACAACAACAGCCCAAGTAATAATAATAATATTATACATATATATATATATATATATATAACTCAGCAATCAACAAACCTACTCTGAGTTCCTTCAGACAGAAAGTAATTTCAGCTGCTTCTGTTATTCCATATTCTTCAAATTCTTCAGGTTCTAAGATTATCTCAGTGTGAACTACTTTTGTTGGGTCTGTAACAGAATTAAAAAAAAAACCCACTTATCAAAATTTCAAATTTTCTTTTTTTAATTCAGGATTTTTTTTTCTGATGCATATAGTAAATTAACTAAATGAACAGTTGCTTCTGTCACTGTCATATGTGTGGGAAGGCTTAATACATTCATCATACATGTTGATTTTTTAATAGTATAGATAAGAACAAAGACTGATAAGAAAATAACTATTTATTAACTTAGTGCCGATATTTCACTGGTATTCTATCCAGAATCTTCAGAGCACAAAAACAATTTGTCACAGTACACGAGACAACCACAATTTGGTATAACAATGGGACTAGTTTGAACAATTGTGACATGCAACACAAAAACTGAAGTCCTAATTAGGTGCCATCTATGTTGGAAAAAAAAATAATAAATAAATAACAGAGAAAGAAATCAGGTATTAGTTTGGTCTTAAGATGACTGTCTCCCAAATCTTTGGCAAATTTATACAGCCATGCTTGTTGAGGTTTGGAGTACGTTTCACAGCTTCTGTTGATTGCAGGAACAACCTCTCTGACTTATAAAAGCTTCTTTGCAGCACTTTTGTTGTTTTTTTTCCAGTCGATCCAGTGTACAGGGGTCGGCAACCTTTTCAGGCTCACGGGCCGCAAGCGAAATTAAGAGAAAATAGTGATTGAAAAAAAATACTTAGGTTATCAATTTTTATTATATCAGTCTTAAAAAAAACACAAATATTTAAAATACGAGATATGAAACAAGCATGAAAATGAAACTCAATGAAAATTATTATCACTTAAAAGCAAAGTAATAGAGTTTATGCATCACAATATGTGTGTCTCCCTACTTAATGTGACTTTTGCGATTGTTTTCCCTTAGCCAGATTATCTATATCCACTTTATAACCTGAGGTGCAAATTTG
Organism: Typopeltis vanoorti; assembly: GCF_054136105.1. Taxonomy (NCBI): domain Eukaryota; kingdom Metazoa; phylum Arthropoda; class Arachnida; order Uropygi; family Thelyphonidae; genus Typopeltis; species Typopeltis vanoorti. The sequence goes on from NC_143572.1 coordinate 8,527,148, forward strand.
AATCGAAGCATGCAAATGTTCATCGGTCAGTCGAGAAGAAAATTTATTTCTAAAACTCATGGCAGAAAATGCTTGTTCGCAAATGTTCGTGCTTTGAAATGTAACTATCGTCTTCTTTGCGATACTAATTAATCCTTCAAATTTTTTTGGTAAGCATAGATAAAATTTTTGGATATTTTCTAACGAAAATGCATTCTTTAATGTTTCATTATGTTGTAATTCCAAAACTTTTATCTGTAGATGGTTTTGTACGTCATCAATGTCGACATTAAAAGGGTTCAAAAATAATCGCATTTCAATGCTATTTTTATGAAAATCCACAAATCCTGTTGAAAATTCCATTTGTAAATCTTCAATGATACCAACAAAAGTTTCCTTTTGTGTTTGTGATCCAACTGTAGATGCAGATTTGCAACATATATAATGATGTAGATTTTCTTCCATCACATGTTTCTTCAACAGACATAGTTTGCCTTCTTTTATGTCAGAAAACAGTTCTACTAGAATTTACCTTCGCCCTGCAATTTCAAATTAAGTTCATTCATTAAGGTAGGTTGTAATACCTACCATAAATGCAAGAGACATAATACATTCTTTATCAGATTGTTGTGTAACGTCCTTCTGCTCAACCAATTCGTTATGAATACTTTGCTTGTTAAATATGTTTTGCTGAGCAATCAAAGAAGCTTCTAATTTATTAATGATTTTTTTCTAAGTTGACAGTTCAAACCCTTGTATTGACTTTCACATTCATTCTCGTAGTGAAGTCCGATATTATATTCTTTCATAACAGCAACACTTTTATGACAAATAAGTACTTCTTGCCAAATACTTTTATGGCAAATACTTCTTTATTGAAAATATCCCCATTTTCAATAAAGTACTTGCTGTTGCATTCATCATTAAACCATCTTCCTTCATCTGCAATTTTACGTTTTCTTGAACCCATTTTTGAAATTATTTTTTAACAAATATATAAGATGAACCAGGGAACGCAACTGCAAAAGTGCGCCAAAATCTTGGTTGTCGTCGGATGAAGTCGCCTTTGTTATCCCAGCTCGTAATGATTGACACGGTTGACTCACGTCAAGTTGCAGGGTGATATCACGAAGTATCGGTATCAAATTATTTTTAATTTATTATTCATATTATAAAATGTATTATTTAAATAATTCAATATATGGGCCACATGCCATGTAAGTATGGTCAACCTTTTGTGGGCTGCCAAAAATGCACATTTGGGCTACATGCAGCCCGCGGGTTACCGATACCTGATCTAGAGCATGGTCTGCTAGACCTGACTTGCCATAGCAATAATGCCAGATATATTTTTTATGTTCACCGAGGCAGATGTCTACAGTTCTTCGTCTCTCCATAGTAGGCTCGATGACATGAACAAGACACTTCATAGACTCCTGGATGTGATAAAGGAAGATTCTGTCCTCAGGTAATGGATGAGAGTTGCCAAAACTGTATGTGAAATTGACAGGCTTAATATAAGCTTGCTTATATTAAGGTAATTAGCATACAGTCAAGTATGCTAGCTATCACAGCTTGTAGAGATAACATAAGATGAATTGTTATTATAAGCATATATATTAAGCATAACTGGAGAGGATGGAATATCATAACAACCAAAAGACTTCTTGGTATCCAAGCTATTAAGGACTCTTCTGATATCTTTCTGGTGAAAATTTAGAGGGAGGAAGAAACCATCCAGTGAACTGCTCTTTTATAATCAGAAGGCAGTAGATCCTCATCTTTTTTGCATATATTACAACATCACCATCTAAATGCATAAGAAAAGTAGACACATGGAACAACAGAAGTTGCACCCACTTGCCTTGGCAAAGAGATCAGAAAACTTGACTGTTGTCTAAGGAGGTAAGCATTAGCAAAGTTTTCAACATTTGACCCATTTTCAAAATCACATATGGATTTTTTGATGGTTTCTTAATGTTGCAAGTACAGTGTAGACTAAGTGCAAATTTGAGTTTTTCATTCTAGCTACTTGCAATACACTGGGTATTCATCCTAGACTGCTTTGGCATACTTGCTAAAAAACTAAAGCTAGGATAACAGTGAGGGAGTTTTTTTTGCGTGAAATTAGATACAAAGATTTATTGCAGAAGAATTATTTCAGTTATTCAGTCAGAGTACATGTCTGGAACAGGAAAGCAGAAATGGTAATGATAACATGGTAGAAATCAGTAATCATCCGATTTTGCATTACTGTAGCTCTGAAGGACACAATAGTGAAAATGACTGAGCAAGGATGTTATATAATCAAGGATATAGGGAGAAAGTCCCTCCAGGAGCAGATCTGACATCAACAGAGCAAGATCTCCTCCTGGTGGTCTATACCTTAACTTTCTGGTGGGAAGACAGATAATTTGTGTATTAATTGTTAAGGACAAAACCAAGTAGTTTTGCCAATGCCCAAACTGGCAGCTTCTTTAGGGCTGTTAAAAATAGAAAAATAAATAATAACAGATAATGTTAACAATGAATAAATCATAAATTGAATGTCACATGCATTAGCTGTCAGTTGATAAAGTTTGCAGATAATTGTTGGAGAAATTGAAATCTGATATGCCAAAAGATCTAATAAGATATTTCCAGATACTGAGTGAAATAACTCCTTGATTTCTATTAAGAGAACCAATAGGAATGAATGCCACAGATTCCTCAATTTGTCTAGAAAATTTAGAAGAAATTTTCTTCTAAATGGTAGAATGGTGAAAGCATCCCATTCAGAACACATTGTAGCTGAAATATGGTGAGCAAGATAAGAATTTATCTTTCCTTTTGTGCTCTACATCTCCAACATGTTCTTTCTTTCTCACCTCAAAACCAGGACTTCTATGTCCTATGTAAGCAAGACTGCATGAACAAGGTATCCTATAGACTCCCCACCCCAATGCTTGTAGAAGGGGGATGTTATCTTTTGGAGATCTGAAGAGGCTATATATATATATATAGTTTGAATTGGCTTGAAAACTTCTGTAATGTTGTGATATTTGAGATTATCAGCAATCTAAATAGATATATTACCAATGTATGGAATGGAGACTGAATCTCTGTACTGGATGCTCTGGTTCTGGAGAGGAGGATGTATCTGAAAATGAATTTACCACCAGTTGATTATATTTTTGGAATATCCATAAGAACCAAAGAATGGAATAGGGTTTGGAGTTCCTCCTTAAGTTCATCTTCATTCTGCAAGATCCAGGTTGCCAGGTTCTTGATGTATGCGATAATGCCTAGCTTTTGAGATGGATGGTGAATAAATGAAATATGAGGATAGCATGCAGTGTATGTAGGCTTATGGAAAACCTCATTTCGTACAGTGTAGAAAAAGGCATCACTGCAATCCTGGTCATTTCCTGTTTGATTCCGCTGATGATATCAGATTTAAATTGCTACTCTTCTTGCTTCATCAACACCCAAGCCTAACTTCACTTTATTCTCTGAAGAACAATGAAAACACCTTAAATACAGATAAAGGAAATGTAACTACTGATTATGAACACCAATGATTATAATGACAAAACATCTGTTATGCTCTCTGATTATGCTACCTTCTTAACTTTGGACCATGTTCCTACTTAGGACACTAATGAAAAACACTACTGACTTACTTAAGAACATGCCTAACTGGCCATCAGATTTTATAGAAACTAAAATCATTACATCCTATGAGGTGATCAAAAAGTATAGTGAATTAACTGCTTTCAAAGTAGTCTCCCTGGCTTGCCATACACTTGACCTAACATTCCAGCCACTTTTTGAAAAACAGTCCTGGAAGTCATCTTTATTTAGTTATTTTATGCATGTTGTTGTAGCCACTTCAGTTTACTGATGTAAAACGTTTTCCTTTCATTGTCGATTTCAACTTTGGAAAGAGCCAGAAGTCACAGGGTGCTAAATCAGGTGAATGTGGCAGATGCGAGCACACAGATTTTTTTTTTTTTTTTTTTGTCTGACAAGAACTGTCAAATAAGAGATGTCCAGCAAAAAAACATTGTTATGATGCAACATGAAACCATTTGCCTACTCCTGCAGTCTTTACTGACACACATCGTTCCACAAATGTTCAAGTACAACTTTATAATATTCAGAGTTGAGTGTAGTGCCTCTAGGTATGAACTCTATCTGCACAATCCCCTCCAGATAAAAAAAGACAAGCAATAGAACTCGAACGTTGCATTTTGAATGGTGTACCTTCTTTGGCAGAGGTGAGTTCGGTGTTTTCCCACTGTGAACTCGATCTTGGTCTCAGTACCAGGGAAGTGAAGCTGAGAGGAATCATGTTATGAGCTAAGTTGATCGGTTTGCTCACTTAGTGGTACATACAGTTTTTGTGTACCTGTGTTTTGCACCACTGTCACATAAATGGAAAATGGGGATCATGTGACTCCATATCTGTACTTTTTCCAAAGCATCATAAAAAGAGATGAAGCCACATGATCCCCATTTTCTATTTATGGGGCAGTGGTGAAAAACAATGGTACACAAAAACTGTATTTACCACTAAGTGAGCAAACTGATCAACTCAAAACTCATAACATGATTCCTCTCAGCTTCACTTCCCTCTGACAGACTGAGTGCTTCAGATACATTTGCCATACTTTTTGATCACACCTCGTATACCTGCAAGACTGTATGGTTCTCCAGAGATACATAAAAATGATATCCCACTGAGATCAACTGGAAATCATATCAGGAGCACTGATTCTTATACAAAGAATTCATCCCATTTCATTCAGAAATTGTCAAATATAGACATATCATCTGACATCTTCACAACAGGTCTATTTAACAATGTTGCAGTGGATGCAATGTTTAGATCTTATTTGAGATCTCTTCTCACCAGATGTCACTAAAATATTTGAACACTGCCTCCATTCTTTTTTTTTAGTAGAACAATGGTTTTTATAAACAGCAATCTGAACTAGCAATGGGTAATCCCTTATTTCCTCCTTGCTTATCTCTAAATGAAAAACTTTGATCTTGCTCATGCTCTATTGAAACCTACCATCTGGTGAAGATATGTTGATATTTTTATTATTGGGAAACATGACCTTTCAGACAAAGCATTTTCTTTACTTTCAAATCCTAATATTGATTTTACATTAGAGTTAGAAAAAGATGGTAAACTCCCCTGTCAGGGTGTCCTAATCATAAAGAAGCCTGGCAATAGCGTTTCTTCAGAGGTTTTCCATAAATCTACTCATACTGAACAATATCTTCATGCTTTGTCCCTTCATCTTCCTTAAGAATTGGGCAACCTCTGAACTAGTTCAGAACTAATCAAAAGACCCATTCTTTGGTTCTCAATGGATATTCCAAAAATACAAGCAACCAAATTTTGTTTTCAGACAGATGCTCCTCTTCAGAACCAGAGTATCCAGCAGAGATTCAATCTCCATCCCATATATATATTGGTAATTATTTATTAAGATTGTTACTCTCCTCAAAGATCACAGTATTAGAGTATCTATCAAGACAATTCAAACCATTCGTAGCCTCCTCAGATCTCCGAAAGACAGATGGTCTTGAGATGAGAAAAAAAGAAAGAACATGTTAGAAACAGAGCACAAAACCATGCTGTCTTTCAGATCTCTGAAAGACAGCATGGTTTTGAGATGAAAAGAAATAACATGTTGGAGACAGAGCACAAAAGGAAAGAAAAATCCCACATCACTGAAGGGGATATTTTCTAGACTAATCAAGGAATCTGAGTTTCTTTCTATTAAGAGAATCATGTGAACATGATTCTCTTAATAGAGAATCATGTTCACATGATTAATAGAGACCAAGGACTTATTTTAAATGACATCTGTAAATATCTTATTAGATATTTTAGCATATCAGATTTTAATTTCTCCATGAATTATCTGCAACCTCTACCAAGTAGCAACTGATGCGAGCCATTAGACATGGAATTTGTGTTAATATGAATCAGTTTGTTTCTCTTCTAACAATATACTCAGTCTTAACATCATTTATTTATTTATGCAAAACATGAAGCATTGGTTTTGTTTCCAAAATTACTAAAGGATTAATAAAGTCCTTAACAATTAATAGTTATCAGATTCATAAAATATTATTAAAACTAAAAGAACAATTTGTGTAGTTCAATACTGACATCTCTTCAAGTTTGATCAGTGGAATTAAAAAACGAATGTCAGTTTCAGTGTTTTTAGGTGACTCTCAGCCATAAAGACTGTAAACCCACAGTACTTTTTTTTTTCTTTCATATTTATATTTCTTTAGTCAAGGCAGCATGAACAAATATCTGTAAATTTTGATGGTAACAAAATTCTGCTGGTAATTTTTGTTGTGACAGCTGAAGGAGCCTGAACAGATTGTAAAATCAAAAAGCCTCAACTATATCAGCAGGAAAGCTTTACTGTAGTAATTCCAAAGTTCCAAAGAAATGCTAATGAAAACAGAAGAATATCGAGACTATTAAAACATCATCTATTAAGCCAATACAAAACTCTTCAAGGATCTTTTAGATCCTTGAAGAAATGCTATAAGGCATGGATTTGTCAATAAAGGAGGATAAAAAGCTGGAAAGATGGCTAATTGCTTTATGAAACATTTCAGGCAATATCTTCTCCATAACATCCAAATGAAGCTCTCCATATGGTACAGGTGATATTTCTGCAGTTTGGCAAGCATCTATATCTAAGGTTCAAGACTTTCTTGCCAAGATATCAATGCTATCCTAGCATTACAGAGTAACAGAAAACAACCATTATATTATATGAGTTCTAAAAACAGACTTCAATTTTCTTCTTTTAGAAAGCAAACCCACACTGGGCAATATATTTATGTACAGTCTAAACAACATTATCTATAGACCATCCTGACTGATACAAGATCTCCAGCATATTAAATCCACTCTCTTGATCTTTTGATCATTAAATCCAATCTCTTGATCAATAAAGCTTTCGGTATCAACGTCACGAACAAGTATAGGGTTCTTTTCCTTCTTCAGGAGTATATCACTTGTACTGCTATTCCATATGTTTAAAAGGTACATTTGAACATAACTTACTTCCTTTACAATATTGCTTCCTTTCTAGGTTCTGTGAAGTAGACTGGATAAACCTCCACCAGTGTTTATCCAATTCCTTGTATTGTACACCCATACTTCGTAGAGTTGACTTTGGCAATGTGCCAAGAATAGTCAATTCATGCTGAAGGGAAGAAAGAAATAAAGGATGTATGAATTGGTCATCAACATGCGAAATCATGTGCTTTATATGTAAATTTTCCAACTGTTGTATAAGCAAAATAGTTACCGCTTTAAGAACTTGAATTTTCATAACAGAAAAGCTAATTTTCCACCATATAATGATAAACAATCATCCCACAAAATGCATCAATTACCCTAATATCGGAATGGATTCTCCTTCTTTTGACATGCGCAGAAGTGTCGAAGGGTCTCGATTCTGTTAGTGTACAGTACCTATGGTTTGCTTATCCTACTTTGGCCAAACGGTAGACCTACAGCTGTTTCGTAGTACAGAACATCAAAAATACATTACATACCATGAGCCAAAACCTTATTATTATTACGTGACACCTCCAGGGAGTCCGAAGACTCATCAAGGGAGGGCACTTACTCCACGACTCTCCATCTCCACCACCAAATCCATCTACCACCCACCAATATTTTCACAGACAATCACAAACATCCATGCCCACGGCAGGATTCAAACCTGCAGTCTTTTGGCTGGAGAGCGGATACGCTAACCACTCAGCCAACCAGGCTGGCAAACCTTGTAGAACATGCTATAAATAGTAAACAGGATTCTTCAGAAAAAAGGCTAAAGCCCTACATAAGAGCAGTTTCTTCATGAAATATTTGTACAAAGAATCTCAACATATCTGATAGGATATGGTTAACCTCCCCTTTGGAGGAAATCTTCCTTAGCACTGCTCATCTAAGAATATAATCCTTTTTTTTTCTCCCTTTCTTTAAAGTACTTTTAGGATTTTAGCAATTAGATTTGCTGCTCTATACTAATCACATTCCATTGCTTATTCTTCAGTTATACTTGCTTGTGCCTTTATTCCAATTTGTTTAAGGAAACTGAGATTGTGAACAAAAATTATATATTAAATCATTTCATGTAAGGCATCTATTATTTCAAAAGAATACAGAGTTGTATCATCTGCTGTATTCACTGGTCTCCAAATTTCACAAATCATTCTGACCTCTTTCACATCTATGAAGCTCAACATTCTACAATCCAGCTATCCAAATAGTTAAGTCATCACCTTCAAGAAAAAGATATCAATAAACTTCTTTCCAACGTTCATAAATACTAGGTCTGTATGGTTGAGATGTTTCAGTTCTTAGTTTTTATTACATTGGTTTAGGAACACAGCATTTCAGAGGCCTGCTTGAATTTGCTGCTGTAACTGCTAGACTATTTTGGTTTGCCAAAGTACATGATCATCTATTGTGTAGAAACGAGCCTGACTGTTCTCTTTTCATTTTCCTTTCTTTTGACATCTGATGTCTTATGTCATGTGGCTCTCTTTAGAGCAGCTCATCTATCTCACATAGCAGATACTGTAAGAGCAGCAGATGGCTTTTAAGTGGAGGATGTGGTCTTAAAAGGAAGTAAAAATAGACACCTTGCATATAAAGGAATGCAAGCTGCTTGTATTTCATGCTACCTTAATATCTATGATATTTTCTCTCTCTCTCTCTCTCTCTCTCTCTCTCTCGTATAGCCCTCTTTTAAGTGCTGGTTGTCCTTAGAGGCCTTCTTTATTCCCATTTTGTGATAACATCATTCTGAATAGCTGAAGCTCTTAGTTTCACTTCTCAATATCATTTGGGATGTTGTGTTGTCCTGCAACATAAAAATCTAATAATGCCTCATTTTTTGTGGTGGATGGTAGGTGGATGTAGCGTAGAGGCAATCTCCCAGCATGTGTGCGTTTTTGGTAAACAGCATATTGTAAGTGTTCTAGTCAGAGATTTTCAGTAGGACACCCAAATATGTGAGGAACCTGTTACTGTCTAATCTAATGTGAAAAGGATACAATGCTGGTAGTTGTTTAAATAGCTTATAAATTCTTCTAGTTATTTTACAGCTCCTGGCCAGATTAATGGCAGTTCTATAACTCATTTTTCAACATCTCCATAAATAATTTTGACAGGAGTGGGAAAAGTGAGGATCCCATGGCTATCCAACCTAAGTCAGATCCTTCCTTCATTCTGAAATCTTATTTCATGGAACAACAGAAAATAGAGAACAAGCATACAAAGTTTTGACTTACAATACTGCCTTCATGTCTTACAACTGACATGAAGATGGAAACTAATGTGTCATCCCATGGGCCACACAAGCATGGTGTGCAAAACTTTTGAAATGACTCTTGTATTTTTTATTTTTTCCCATATATTTGTGATTTTTTTTTCTAATCCACATTGTTACTGTATTCATGGTTGTGATATCAGGAAGTTAATAACACTGCAGTAAGATGCAGTATGGAGATGAACATATGGGGAGTAACAGTTGCTTTCCATGCAAGTTCTCAACAGCATCCCCCCCCCCCCCCCATTATACCACTATATTCATTATAGCAGCTACTTTCTGGCATGAGAAAGTGGGAGTAGAATTATTTACTAGCTGGTTTGGGAAGCCTCCTAGTACATTACCTTCAGGTTCATAGGACTGAACTATTGGGTTCGCCAGCAGAACCACTAAATGGAAGAGGTGCTGCTTCTCTATAGTGTATTTTGCATGTTTTTAAAGAACATCACTTCTGCATGAAAAAAAAAAAAAAAAAAAAGTAAGGGGAGAGAAAGTGATGGAAACCAGACACCTTGCTTCCAAAGAAAAGTGTGTGATACTTCACCAAGTGACCAAAGTCATCTCCATCCTAGAGGTCTGGCTGTTATTTCTTATAACTAGTAACTAAAGATTATTTAAATTAAGGGGATATTTAATCCCACATTATTTCAAAGCCAAATAAGAAACTCTAAGATAGAAATCAAAGAGTTCCATGCTGAATATAGCAAACTATAAAAGTTCGGCGAGTCCAAGTGTGAGCAAACACCTGGCTGGTACAATACCAGGAAACTCATTGTAAAGGTGGATAAAGCTAGGATCGCTATTCTTAGTATTTGCCCTAATGTAAAACTCATCCCCTAGGAGATGTATGTTGTTTTACATTAAGGGAGATAGGTCACTACCCAGACCAGTCCTAGCTTTATCCACCTTTACAACGAGTTGCCCGGTATTGTACCACCCAGGTGTTTGCTCATGCTTGGACACGCCGAACTTTTATAGTTTGCTATATTCGGCATGAAACTCTTTGATTTCTATCTTACAGTTTTCTTATTCGGCTTTGAAATAATGTGGGATTAAATATCCCTTTAATTTAAATAATTTTAACATCGCCGAAGTGAAATCTTTTAGCTCTTTATTTCATTAATTTATCTGTACGCCCTTTTGACAACTCGTACTGTAAAGTATTAAAGCTATTATCACTATAATCTTGGTATTATTTGGTCTACCTACTCACCGATGAGACCTCAATAAAGGTTGAAACCGGTCTGGGTAGTGACCTATCTCCCTTAATGTAAAACAACATACATCTCCTAGGGGATGAGTTTTACATTAGGGCAAATACTAAGAATAGTGATCCTAGCTTTATCCACCTTTACAATGAGTTGCCCGGTATTGTACCACCCAGGTGTTTGCTCATGCTTGGACTCGCCAAACTTTTATAGTTTGCTATATTTGGCATGAAACTCTTTGATTTCTATCTTAGAGTTTTCTTATTCGGCTTTGAAATAATGTGGGATTAAATATTCCCTTAATTTAAATAATTTTAACATCGGCGAAGTGAAGCCTTTTGGCTCTTTATTTCATTAATTAGTAACTAAAGAGTTTTACTTGCTTAGTACACCTGAGCCTTGTTTGTAGAAATGAATGGGACTCTGGCACAAACATACCACATGAAAGTCAAGCTGGCTTGGAGTGATAAACTATATGTTGTGCCCTGTAATTGTAAACTATATAAACCCTGTACACTATATGTTGTGCCCTATAATTGTAACCTGTATGTGCATGCACATTTCAAACTACTTTTCAAAACTAGCTTCTTCATTCAAACTGCAATCAAGAACTCTAGGATATACCTCTGATAAAGATTTTCACCTGAAATTCTAAAAAAAATGAGGCATTTAGAAGTACTACAGTAGAACTATTTGATTACCCAGGACTTCAGGGTTATCTCCCACATTAGGTATTTGATATCACAACAGTACTATTTCCATAAAGTGCAATTACGAAGTATTGTCTGCACTCAGAAAATATAAAGATTCATATATGAAATGTGAGCCATCATTTATAATCAAGCTATAAAAGACCAAAAAAAAAAAAAAAATTAAACAGCATAAATGTAATGACTGTTTATTAAATTTGATGATTAGTCACAGTCAATCCAAATGATGTAGTCATGTGTGATGCGATAATATAGCACTGATGTGCCACAGGTTCTGCAGTTTTATAAATGTGGGCCTGAGATATATACGTTAACATTAGTTTATTATACTATATAGTTTATTATATCTCTGTCACGCTCACTCATTTATATTTACCTATCAACTGCACCATTCATTTTAATGAGTTTGTGAAATTGTTATACCATAATAAACGTGTTATCCCCCTTTATGTCTCACCAATATCTTTATGTCAGTCATGATAACTAAATACTTAAGGAATTGACAGCGTACACTAGAAATATAAATTAAATCAATTTTAATATATACTTTCCGATATTTCAGCGTCACGTTGCCATCTTCATGGGAACTTATGATAAAGACACGTGCACGCAAGTACTACATAACAGCAAATGAGAAATGAAATGAGGAAGCTAACGTTTTCCAAAAGTCCTGGTGGGTTCCCTGGAGGGCTATATTAGGTGTTCTTGACCTTTGGGCTGAAGTTCTTCCGATATAAGTTTCCCAAATTTGTTAAGGTTTGGCATGTTCCTAAGGGCTGAGGCTGATTCCATGAACAGTTTTTCATATTTGAACTTGCTGCGGTGTATTACTGTGGCTTTCTTCCACCTTATTCTGTGGCAAGTATCCAGAGCATGGTCTGCAAGCCCAGAGTGGCTGTACTGGTGAAATCAGATGTAGTCCTTATGTTCTGAGATTCTGATATTTGCTATCCTGCCTGTTTGGCCAAAGTAGAACAAACAAAGAATTCGAACGAATACGGAGTCGACATATCAACAAGTTTGATAAATTAAAGAACTCGACGTCCAAACCAACACCGTAGTTAACCTTTCTTTAGTCATCTTGAAGCCTGAAGCACTCAACGCTCTGTCAGGTGGTCACAACTTCACCATTGCTCAACAATGGTGAAGTTGTGATCAAATTAACGATCCAGATTGAATGCGGGATTCCCAACCTTCCAAACCACATTGCCAATGATATTAGATTGGATGTAGCCTGTGTTCTCACAAAAGGAAAACTACCAAAAACCAACATATCCACTAGTGAATACAAGTCTCTACAGGAAATGAAGAAAAACAAAGAAATAGTTATCACTAAAGCGGATAAGGAGAACGCCAATCATAATGACTACACAGGTAAGCTTAAGGCTTTACTATTAGATCGAGCTACTTACTTCCCCATTGAATACAATCCCACCAACTCACAAATTAGAAAACTCCATAGGCTCCTTAAGAAGGTCACTTCTTGGCCTGTGGAGATTACTAACAGACTAAAACTATATAACTCTAGACCCTTAACACTATATATCACTTAACATTATATTAGCTTCCGTAATGTAACTGTCTTTCAACTATCCGATATAGACATTCATAAACAATAAGAATATGTTATTACAAAAATAAGAATGGGAACATATTACTTGAGTATTCTAAGTGCAACTCACTCCTAATTTTTAAGTTTTCACAACAGATTCCGAATCCTTCTGAAATGTATTTATCTCTTCAGCATATGTTTGCTGCTCAGTTCCTTATCATTTGAATACTTTACTTCCCATTGATTCTCCTTCGTCTTTCCCATCAATTCTCTTTACTTTGCCGTTGACTTCTATTGATGAATTACCCTGTTTTGGCAACCAGGATGACCTGAGCTGACAATGAATGCCTTTTTCCACCGCCAAACACACTTTCTGTTGTATCCTTCTCATCGACGACAAGTATATATCGACTCTTGTATGATGACTTATACATGACAAATTCCATGTGACGATCCTCTGTCTTAGAAAACAACAACTTTTATGCATGTTTTATACCCTGTACACATGCTCGTTTCCAAAATTTACAAAAAACTTGTAAAAATGAACATGTTACATAAAGCATCCATGTGAGATTTTACATGGATGCTTCTACACAGAAGGTTCTACTAAGGTAAAAGTGGAGGTTTTTTGAGGCTTTAGAGAAAACAACTGACACAACGAAAAATGAAAAGTTGGTACTTGTTGGGGATCTAAATAGCAGAGTAGGAAATGATTGTCAGACATATAAAAATATTTTGGGAAAATTTGGAGAAAAGAGCAAAGCTAATAATAATGGCAAATACCTGTTAGATTTCTGCTCAGGACATGGACTGTTTATTACTAACACAATGTTCCAACATAAAAAATGTACACAAATTCACATGGAGAGAAGAGGCAAGGAATAACAAAAGTCTCATTGACTGTTATTGTTGATAGTGATGTTTTCTTACTGGTGAAGGACACTAGCATGTACAGAGGGGATTTGAAATTGGAAGTGATCACCATAGTCTTGAGCAAGATAAAATTGAATTTCATATTGAAAAGAAGAACATGTAAGAAAGTTTCAAAGCAAATAAAAGTTGAGCATCTCTCAGATGTGAACTGTAGACTAAAATACACAAACATTATTCAAGAAAAAATGAAAGAGTTTGAGAACAGGAACCAAACCTTGGAGATTTATTACATTCATGTTTGTACATGCATGCATATATATATATATGCATGCATGTACAAACATATCACATACATGTACTTCAGATGTTGACTTTAATATAAAGATCAAAACTGTAAGACATTTTTTATCTTAAAGTTATAACTCCATTATGGTACTATTGTCCATAATTTTTCCATAATGAATGATGATCACTGTGTAACCATGAAGGAAAGAATTAAAGTTGATGGCAAACTCTAAATGCCAGTTTCCTTTTTAAGACAAGTTCAATAATGGAGGGAAAAAACAGCCATTCATCGAAACATATAGATAGGCTTCGGTGTGGATTGTTATAATTGTGATTGAAAGTACAAATAATGACAGAGAAAAATAAATAATTTATTGAACTTTTATATATATATATATATATACACACACACACACACACATTATTTTATTTATTATTATTTATTTATTATTATTATTTTTTTTTTTTGAGAAAACAAATCAGCAGAGAGAAGAATACGATAATGCAAAGATCTATTAATTCAGTCCATTCCAATTTAGCCCATTCAAAAATTCTTATTCTTATCAATTAAGGTCATTAATTGGTGTTAGAAATAAGTGATCACATGATCAATAATTATTCTGCTACTTTCGCTACACAATAGTTTTCCCAATCAACGTTACAGTTCATCGGAAACAAAACACAAAAACAATTTTGAGAAACTGCATCTACGTTGACATTCGCATATTATGAGATTGAAATACATATAGCAGTATCCCTTGCTTAATGTGGTTTTGCTTAACACAGGATTTGATTACCACAGCGAAATTAATTGCAACAATCCTTTATATACACGGTAAGAGTTTTAATTAACGCCCCTTTAAATTTACCAAGCAAAAACATGCAAGTCTCTTAACCGAAGTGCTATAATGATTGAAATGGAAGATCTGTTGATTATTTGGCTGGAAGACTCAATCAAAAGAGAATTCCAATTAGTGCCTATAATATCACAAGATATTATAGGCACTATAATAATAATATTTAGTCTCTTTAAGTCCTTTTTTTTTTTTTTCAATCTCTTTTATTATTAAATCTAGGGCTTGTTGGAAGAAGTTTTTTCCCACTTGGTTAGACTATAATAAATTCAGTTTAATCCTTTATCCAAGTTTAAGCAAACAAAGTTTGCGCCTGAAGTATCTTCAGGACTGAGGCAACGTGGTAAAGGTGGACCAAGCTCTCAACCACTCCTTGTCTTAGTATCTCCCATAATGCAAAGCACATCTCCTTGCGGACATGTATAATGCTATGCATTAAGGGAAGGGCCACTGCCCAGACTGGTTTCGACCTTAACTGAGGTCTCGTCAGTAGAGCCAGACCCAGAGGTGGTGATACCAAGGTGATAGCAATGGAGAAGTCATTGCTTACTATGGACAAAAATTACCATGGACTTCCAACAAATTCCTCTAAACCCAGAGTAATTTAATAATAAGGTGAGACACCTTTTGGCAACTCGTATAGGTAAATATGACTTCTCCATTGCTTCCACCTTGGTATCACCACCTCTGGGTCTGGCTCCCACTGACGAGACCTCAATAAAGGTCGAAACCGATCTGGGTAGTGGCCCTTCCCTTACTGCATAGCATTATACATGTCTGCAAGGAGATATGTTTTGCATTATGGGGGATACTAAGACAAGGCGTGATGAGAGCTTGGTCCACCTTTACCATGAGTTGCCTCAGTCCTGAATATACTTCAGGTGCAAACTTTGTTTGCTTACACTCGGATAAAGGATTAAACTAAATTTCTTATAAATCTAGGGCTGGACTAAAGAATGTGAAAATAACAGGTGAGGTTGCAAGTACCGATGAAGATGCTGCATCTACATTTCCTGCTGAGCTGCAGAACGTTATTGAAGAAAATGATTATGATTACCATCAAATGTTTAACATAGATGAAACTGGCCTCTATTGGGAAAAAATGCCAGAACTTTTATATCAAAAAAAGAAGCAGCGCAGCCTGGCTATAAAGTATCAAAAGATCATTTAACTTCTTTTGATTGGAGGGAATGCTAATGGAGATTTTAAATTGAAGCTGCTACTTGTCTATTGAACTCAGAACTCAAGGGCTTTAAAATGATGCAACAAGAACTCTTTACCTGTAATTTGGTGGGCGAATCAGAAGGGTTGGGTTACCCAAAGCCTATTCGAAGTTTGGTTTAAGTCTTATTTTTGTCCAGCAGTTGAAGCTCTTATTACAAGAGCAATAACTTGGCTTTCAAAGCTATTTTGCTTTTAGATAACGCACCTGTTCATCCAAATTCTCTTAATGATATGTGTGAGAATGTAAAAGATTTATTTTTTCCACCAAATACAACATCATTGCTAAAACCCACGGACACAGGCATCATTGCAACTTTCAAAGCCTATTTTCTTAAAAAGACATTCTCAAAGGCAGTAGAAACAACAATGGGAGAAAATGAGATTACGCTCCAAGAATTTTGGAAAAATTTTAACACTAAACACACAATTGAAAACATTCATGATTCGTGGGAGAAAGTGCTTTTTAGCTGCATGAGAGTTGTTTGGAAAAACCTTTTACCAAAATGCACTAAGGACTTGGGTAGTTTTCAAAATCCTGTGAATAACGTGGTTGAAGAAATCTATTGTAATTGGTGAAGACCTTGGTTTTGATGGTGTTGATGCAGGAGATGTTAAAGAATTATTGGATTCAAATTCAAATGATTTCAGTGACAATGATCTTCTTGAAACTGAACAATAACACACATATGAAGACAACAAACAAATGGAATGTGAAGATAAGGTTCCAAAGGAGATAACAATCAAAGAACTGAATGGAATATTTCGCAGTTTAGAATTGCAAAATATTGCCACCAGCCTGAAAGCTATAGCACCCCCCCCCCCCCCTCCCTGAGTTCCAGACTGGTAGGCTGGTTCTCCTTGAATTCTGATGACTCGAATTTCAGATTCAACAGTCAGGGTAGCCCCTGAGCCTCAAAATGTTTCAAATAACTTGACAAAAAAGTTACAGAAAAAGGCTTATCATTTTATACTATAGGGTAGATGTACAAATTCCGACCTTTACATCCATATTTATATATATACATATATTTACACTATATAATTCACATAATATCAGTAATTTATGTTAGATTACAACCACTGGAAATTGATCTTATTGGCAAATTTAATTAGTTCTGAGTAATACTTTTTGAAGTCTCTGTTTAGCACTGGCCACTTGTCTCCAGAAGTAATGACGTGTTATATTAGGGATATCCGGATGGAATCTAATAGCTGACAGTCGTAAAGCATGTGGTCAACAGCCTGTAGAAGATGTGGAAAACAAATACATGGTGATTCCAGGATATTCCTACATGCTCCATTGTAAGCAGTGGAGCATGTAGTTTTCCATGTCCCATTAGTAGAATGGTTAATCCTGGAGAAATGGTGTCTTTTCAGCCGGATTTTCAGCTTGGCAAGAATTCTTTTGTTGTTGATCCGTTTTTTGATGTCTTCCATTCTTCTTCCCACAAGTCTAGGCTTTTCTCTTCTGCAAGTGTTTTTATAGTAGATTTCGAGTATTTTTGGTAACTTTTTTTCTAGCCGTTCATTTCTAGCTGCTTCTTTAGCCAGCTGATCTGCTCTCTCGTTTCCTGCCTACCACAGTATGCGTGTTTATCCAGCAGAACTTGATTTCCATCCCTCTAGAGTGAGATTCCGAACCAGATTTCTTATCTGTTCTATTAATACTATATGATTGTTCTGGTTTTTTATGCCATCTATAGTGCTTCTACTATCACTGTAAATTGTTGCTGTCTTTTGATGAGATGTGTTGAGTTCTAATTCCCAGAGATATGTAAGTGACTGAACTACAGCAAGTTGTTCTGCTTGATTGTTGGAACAGAGAGGATGCAGTCTAGAGCAACGTTCTTGTATAATGGACTGTCTATTGTATGCAATGAAAGAACAACATACGTTCCCTTCGGTTTTGCTTCCATCAGTGTATATTTGGAAATCGTCACTTTCAGAGCTTTCCTTCTCCTTAAGGAATGTTCTCTTTGCTGGGTGAGGCCACCTACTGTAGTGAAGCAGGCATTCATAACAATTTGGATCGATGTTGTAACTTTGATTATATCTTCTGGAAGTGACATCATATATAAGAGATAATTCTTGTATTTTCAGGCAGATCGGTGTTAGAAATGCAATAACACAAGCTGCCTTGAAAGATATTGTTCTGTATTCTTTAATTATATGTATGGCTATAAGGTGTTGAACTCTGTTTAGTTTTTGTCAGTTTATCTTTGATTTTAGTGCATGTTTCCAGGCAGGTGCAGCATAAGATATCAGTGGTAGTATAGCTCCAGTATATATTGTTTTCGGCAATATATACTCAATATACTTAATCCTTGCCAACTTAGCTAGGAGGTTTACTACTTGTAAGCTTTTTTTTGGTAACATATGAGATGTGCTTATTGAAGGTAAATTTTTCATCTATTGTTACGCCTAGGTATTTTAGCTCACTGGCTACCTCTAGAACTTCTCTATTTAGGAAGACTGTTACAGGTTGTTTTGATTTTTTGCATGAGATGTGGAGCACCTTAGACTTGGTGCTATAGGAAGTAACTTTCTTCTCGCGTGCCCACTCTGCAATTTTAGAGTTCTTCGTTGGCCTTTCTTTCTAAGTTGTGTGTGTTATTGACACACACACACACACACACACACTTGCATGTGTCAATAGATACAACTGATTTAAAAAAAAAAAAAAAACTGAATGATTCAGTTCCCCCCTCCCAGTTTCAAGTTACTGATTATTTAGTCAATTGAATTATGGTACAATGTGAACTTTCAGAAGTTTTATATATAATTGGATGAAGCTATTATTTTAAACATGCATTGGCTTTTACTCCATTAATACCTTTTTTGAAGTACGTATTAAAATTTAAGCTGCAGTCCAGTTTTATAATTTTTTGCTAATCAGATATGAATACTTGGTCACTGATTATTCACATTGATATTTTGTGGAATAAAAGCAACCTCTGAAGCTAATATTTAACTAACTACATTTATTTAGATAATTAAATTACTCATCCAATAATTTGCCTTGGTTACCAAGGCACAAAGAGATATAATAAGTACATATAATACTATTGATTTTGCACTTGACAATCTCAAAATGATGGCATCCAGGACTTTTGATTGTGTGATGTAGGTGAATTTAAGTTTGGGGAATGTTGTAGTGTCGTGGCAGATTCCAGAAATAGCCCCCCCCCCCCCCAACTCTCTCTCTCTCTCTCTCTCTGATTTGAATCTGTTTCTGTATAGGAAAGAGGTTTGTTCAATTGGATTCAGTGATCCATATCCACAGCATGATCTACCACCCTGGAACGACTGTAATGTAGATGAAGGATGCGTTTTTCTGTGTTCTTTCAGATGAATGTTGGCAGTTCTTCCTGTTTGTTCAAAGTATTGAAGCTTGCAGGAGCAAGCAATGATGCCAATCCAGGATGAACCACAGATGGTGGAAAGGATCATTAGGTGAGTTGATAAGGGGGAGGGCTAGTTTTTGGTGAGGCATGAAGGATGTATTTATGCTATGCTTGTTAAGAATGTGCAATTTTTTCTGAAGTGTCTCGTATGTAAGAAATGGTAATGAATTTTTTATGTTATGGATTTTTCTTTTTTTTGGGGGGGGGGAATCACTCTGAATATGAGCAAAAAATGTTAATCTTACTCAGAGATCAACTGACATACCTCCTAATTGGCACAAATCCTACACAACACAAAAAGGGCTTTTGAAAAATTATTAGAAAATGTGTTCTCCTGGCCTCCCAGATTTATGGATTACCAAAAATACACAAACAGAACATACCCTTGAGATCCATAATAGACAGTATTAGTTCCCCTACTTATAAAGTGTAATCAAACACTTAGCCAAAGAGCGGTCACATTAGTGGCCATGCTTCATCCCACATAAAAAACTGTGCACTTCAAAATCTTGCTTGTCAGATATGATCCTCATAGATGCTTGTCATCATTATCAGTTTTGATATAGCCTCCCTATTCACAAATGTACCTCTAATAGAAACCCTCAGAATTCATTCAGACTTAATCCCAAGACAGCAGTCTTATTCACCATCACCTTGCATATACTGGTTATTTCACTTCTTAAGGAAAAACCTACAAGCAGATTGAAGGTCTAGATTTGGGCCTCCCACTCTCTTCCCCTTGCCAATTTTTACATGGAACATTTTGAAAACATGGCCCTAAACTCTGTGACAGTGTGTTTGGACAGGTTGTAAACCTTCTCAAACCCACAATATGGCTACACTGATGATGTGTTCTCCATTTGGCCATATAGCACACCTCAACAGCCAATACCCGAGGATCCATTTCACCATTTGAAAAGAAAACAACTATTTGCCCTTCGACACTACTTAGCCAGCTACTAAACAGATCCTTACCATTTTGGTATACAGAAAACTTACCCACATTAGCAGGTACAACCACCAACCTGCTATGGTGTATGGTGTTATCAAAACAAACCTTAGCCAACCATCTGTTTGGACTGTAACAGTCTCTCCATTGAAATCAATCATATTTGAGACATATTTTTAGCCAATGGCTTCCCTCTTAACAAAATCAAAGCTCTCTGCCAATCACCTACACCCCTCCCCACCAAAAAAAAAAAACAATACAAAAAAACCCACTATATACAACCACGACACATCAGGAAAAAAAACTGCACATATTCTTAAAAAGTATAATATAGATACATCCTCCAGCCTTACCAAAAACTAGCTACCCTTATCTGTTTATCTAAAGCTCTTCTCCACCATGTGGACCATCCTGTGGTCTACAGTATCCATTGCTCCTGCAATTTTCAATACTCTGGACAAGCAGAAAGAACGGCTAGCATCCAGATGGATGCTAGCCATTCTTCATCTACACTATAGTCATTATAGAGTGGTAGAACATGCCATGGATGTGGATCACAGATCCAATGGAAGAAAACCTCCCTCCTATGCAAAAAGAGATTCAAATCAGAGAGAAACTATTTATGGAATTCACCACAGCACTACAACATTCCACAAACTTAAACAAATTCAGCTACATCGCACTGCCAAAAATCTGGAAGACCATCATTTCGGGACTATCACAAGTGAAAATCACTACACCCATAAACTGCACTAGTAAGGACAGTAGGAGTTTGCCATCACAATCAGTCTATGTTTGCCTGCCTACCTGGGGTGCTTGAGATGTGCTCATATCTCTTTGTGCCTGTGAAGATGCCTCGGTGATCAAGGCAAAATATTGGCTAAGTAATTTAAATTAGCTGAATAAATTTAGTTAATTATTAGCTTCAGCTGACTATGTTATTTCACGATACATCAACAAGGAAAATAAACCATTATATCTCCAGTAAAGTAAAGAGTCAAAAATCTCACAGATGTTAAACTGAATGACCTGTACCAACCAAGTAACTAGGCTCACATAAATCTATTTCATGTTATGGAGTCAATACAATTAATTCGATCCCATTATATGCTCTGACTTCCAACTGTGTGTGCTATATAGTTAGTTGATGTGTTTTACAGGAGGTGCTTAAGGGTCAAAGCTGTATAACTGAGAGGAGACCTCCGCATAGCCTTTAAAGGAATGCGGAGAACCGACCAGGGCTTCTGACCTAATGTCCAATCCTCACCTTCTCGTGGTGCACCCTGTTGGGTATCTACTTTGATACTGAACGAACGAGGATGGGCTGGCAATTTGGGATTTAGCCGACCAAATTGTATTCTTATCGGTTAAACCAAAATAAAAAATGATGGTACAACATGACAAAATTTCATGCCGGCTGGTGCGTCGCCTGGTTAAACAAGGCCCCTGTTGTTTTCGCCAGGGAACCAGGTCAAACAGCAAAAAGTCAGCTACTGGAACAAATCTGAAAACAAACACCAACTCAACATCACCAGAGTTAAAGATTGGTACTATCAACGTAAGAAGCCTGAATGGCAAAGAAATGGAGCTAGCTGAGGAATTAGATAAGTACCAGATCGACATAATAGGGGTGACTGAAACAAAAAAGACCAAAACTGGTGAGATCTTTCTGAGCAATAAATACAAAATGTTATATTCAGGAAAGGAGAAGAAGGAGTAGCCATAGTATTCAACACAAAATACAAGGCTAATCTTCTTGAATGGCAGTCAGTCTCAAGTAGAGTAATGTGGGCAAATATGAGAATGGGGAACTGGACAATGAGACTTATTTTTGCCTATGGTCCCACAGAAGGTTCTACTAAGGTAGAAGTGGAGTAATTTTTTGATGCTTTAGAAAAAGCAACTGACACAATGAAAAAGAAAAAGTTGGTCCTTGTTGGGGATCTAAATAGCAGAGTAGGAAATGATTGGGAGACATAAAAATATTTTGGGAAAATTTGGAGAAAAGAGCAAAGCTAATAATAATGGCAAATATCTGTTGGATTTCTGTTCAGGACATGGACTAGTTATTACTAACACCATGTTCCAACATAAAAATGTGCACAAATTCACATGGAGAGAAGAGGCTAGGAATAAGAAAAGCCTCATTGACTATGTTATTGTTGATAGTGATGTTTTCTCCCTGGTGCAGGACACCAATGTGTACAGAGGATTTGAAATTGGAAGTGATCACTATTTAGTCTTGAGCAGGATAAAATTGAATTTCATATTGAAAAGAATAACATATAAGAAAGTTTTAAAGCAAATAAAAGTTGAGCAGCTCTCAGATGTGAACTGTAGACTAAAATACAGAAAGATTATTGAAAAGAAAATGAAAGAGTTTGAGAACAGGAATCAAACCTTGGAGATTCAGTGGCAAACTCTGAAGAAAACATTGGCTGATTCTGCCAGAGAGGCATGTGGTGAGGTTGTGTGCAAGGATAAAAAAATCAGAACTCCCTGGTGGACACAGGAAGTTAAAGAGGCAGTGAAGGAAAAGAAGAAAGCATATCAAAAGTTCCTGGCAAATAAGTCAGCTTTTACTCTCTTACAGAATATAGAGACAATGTAAGAAAGATAAACAGTGTGTAAAACTAGCTAAACAAAAGTCATGGGAGGACTTTGGCAAGAATATAGAAAATAAATATCAAGAAGGTGGAAAAATATTCTGGAGATTGTTGAAGAAGCTTAGGAATGGAGGAAAGAGTGCTGTAAAAGGAGTTAGAGATAATAAAGGTGACATGAAAACAGGAGAAAAAGATATCCTTGAAGTATGGAGTAATTACTTTGAAAAACTGCTAAATGAAACAAGCAGTGATGATAGCACAGTGGTAAAAAACACTGACCAGGCATGCAGTCAGGAATACATATCCATACTTGAAGTAGAAAAAGCCATCAAAGGCTTGAAATGTGGAAAGGCAGCAGGAATAGATGATATTCGACCAGAAATGCTGAAGTATGGTGGTATAAAAGTCTTACAGTGGCTGCACTGCATAGTTCAGAAAGCCTGGACTGAGGGACGAATTCCCAATGATTGGAGTAGAGCTCTCATAGTACCCATATATAAAAAGGGAAATGAAACTGAATGCGAGAATTACAGAGGTATTTCCCTACTGAGTGTTCCTGGCAAGATCTATGCAAGTATACTTGAGAAACGGTTGAGAAAAATTGTGGAAGAAAAGCTTGGTGAAAGGCCAAATAGAGGCTGTCAGGATCAGATCTTCACTTTACGACAAATAGTCGAGAAAGCATGGGAATATAACAAAGATCTGTATTTAAGTTTTGTCGATTTGGAAAAGGCATATGACAAGGTGCCAAGAGAGAAGCTATTCAATACGCTGCAGTTATATGGTGTCAATGGGGCATTATATCAAGCAATACTTAGTCTTTATTTGAGTTGTAAGTCAGCAGTTAGAATTGAAGGAAGTACAGGAAGATGGTTTAATGTTAAATCTGGTGTGAGACAAGGATGTACATTATCCCCTCTGTTATTCATTATCTATATGGATCACATTATGAAGGAAAGTGGTATTAAACCTGATATCAAAATTGGAGATGTTAATGTCAGCTCTTTGCTTTATGCGGATGATGTTATACTTCTAAATAAATCCGCTACAAGTCTGCAAGATTCTCTGACTAAATTGAATAGCTGTTGTAATAGATATGGTATGATGGTCAGCAATAAAAAGACAAAGACAATGAAAATAGGCAGAATCATTGAAAATGTCAACTGTGTTGTGAATGGAGAACCTGTGGAACAAGTAAAACATTTCAGTTACTTAGGCACGATTTTTACTGAAGATGGTAAATTAAATATAGAAATAGACAACAGAATCAGCAAAGCTGGTATGGTGGGAAGTCAATTGAATAAATTCATATGGAATAAGAGAGAAATTAGTTGGAACACTAAATTAGCTGTATACAAGACAGTGTTTAAGCCAATTTTAACTTATGGATCTGAGAGCTGGGTCAGAAGTAAAACACTTGAACAAAGACTAGAGACCGCAGATATGAGAGTCCTAAGAAAGATTAGAGGCGTGAACAGATGGCATCAATGGCAATATCATATTAAAAATGAGGATATTAGGAAAGAACTTGACATCGTCAGCATCCAGGAATGTGTTAGCAGAGCTAATCTCAGGTGGTATGGTCACTTAAATAGAATGGGAGAGGAAAGATTAGCAAAACAAGTGTTCTCTGTCAGGTTGGCAGGAAAACGACCCAGAGGAAGACCAGGATATAGGTGGATTGATACGGTACAAAGTGACTTAGACGATAGAAATATAAGATCTGATAATGTTGGAGTCTTGACAAGTAACAGACTGATTTGGAGAAGAATTGTAGATTGGAAGTTAGTAATGATGTAAATTTTTCATGTAGTACTGTCATATCTTGTACACCCCTTGAGGGTACATGGCAGGAATTTGATGATGATGATGTTTTACAGGAGAGAGAGAGAGAGAGTTCATGAGATCAAATCTTTCGGCTGAAAATTCCATAAAAATATTCCTGATACTCAGGGGCTGAAATAAAGATCTGAAGAACAAATCCTTTTTGATCCTCAATTATTCTGGAGTGGAACGATAGATATTTTTGTAAATATTTCTATCCTGCTGAAACAACTGATGTTCAGATTCTAGGATATCTACCTTTGAGGATTTAATCCAGAGGAGCGAAATTTTTTTTTGCTCTGGTAAATTGTTCTGGTTTGGAGCAAAAAATTTCAGTCAGAAAATAATTCTCTGCCTGAAAACACATGCACTCGAACACACACACACACACACACAGCTTATATATTGTGTATAAATAAAACTTTCATTGCCATTTTGTATTTCAGTAAATTTAAATTATGAATATTCTTTTTCCTTGTTAATCTAGTAACAACAAATAAAGAAATACCATTTTTGCATCATATTGTTTTTCACTGTAACAATTCTTTAATTCATGAATAGTCAATACATAAATAAATACAAATAGCTAGATGTAAATAAATAAAATTTATATATGTTTTGTTGTTATTTTTCTGATGGAGCATTATTTCTGAGAGTGATAATTTTTGCTCCAACTCGAAAATATAACTTCAGAGCAACAAGTAAATTGTTCCAATCCAGATAAATAAAAATTTATGATAACAAAAAAAAATCTCTATTCTTGATTATTAATTCATGTGATCAGAAAAAATAAACTTCCTTTTGAATTGTTCTGAGAGGAACGATTTATTTTGGTTCAAAATCATTTCAAGTTACCCTGCTTACACTCTGGATGGAATTTGAACACAAGTTCTATCGAGCCACAGGGCATCAATCGCTACCAACTGCAACAAATTAGTACTAGAGTCAAAAATATTCTAACAAAAAATACATTAAAAATTTAGTTTTACCTGGTTCATCATCCACATAATTTCGAAGTGAAAATCTATCTGTTAATGCAGAGATAGTTACTTCGTCAACACTAGAACTGAAATTCAGGACACCATCTGCTAATAACCTAAAATATTTCATTTTCACATTCAGCAAGTTTAAACAAATCACTTTTAATTACAATTTAATTACTTTAAAAATTATAAAGTATCCTGGAAGAAAGTAGTATATTTATAATATATTTGCAATTTCTATA
Source organism: Typopeltis vanoorti (assembly GCF_054136105.1). Taxonomy (NCBI): domain Eukaryota; kingdom Metazoa; phylum Arthropoda; class Arachnida; order Uropygi; family Thelyphonidae; genus Typopeltis; species Typopeltis vanoorti. The sequence continues at coordinate 8,553,212 of NC_143572.1, forward strand.
ATTACATAAAGTTTCTATTCAAACAAAGTATTTGACACTTTACTTACTAATCTTCTTCTTCTTCTTCTTCTGCAGCTTCTCCCACTTAAGTGGGGTCACTGTTTGTTATGAGTCTCCTCCACACCTTCCTGTCTTGGGCTGTCACCACATCCAAGTTCTTCATCTTCAAGTCCTCTTCTACCAGCTCCCTCCATCTCTTCTTTGGCCGCCCACGCTTACGCCTTCCTTGCACATCCATCTGCATGACCCTTCTTCCCACATATTCGTCCTCCCTCCTCATCACATGACCAAACCATCTCAACCTTGCCTCCTGTATTTTCGCTCCTAAGTTCGTAACTTTCACTGTTCCCCTGACATAGTCATTTCTCAGATGATCCTTTCTGATCACACCGCACATCCACCTAAGCATTCTCATCTCTGCTACTTCCATCCTGCTGATGTTATTTTTCCTCAGGGCCACAGTTTCTATAGCATATGTCATAGCTGGCCTCACTACTGTCCTATAAATTTTGCCTTTCAGATTGATCGGCACCCTCTTATCGCATAACACTCCAGCCATCTCCCTCCAGTTCCTCCAACCTGCTTGTATCCTGCATCCCACTTCCTTCTCACCTCCTCCATCTTCTTCCACTGTCGAACCTAAGTATCTAAAGTCTCTCACCTTCCTGATGACATTTCCTTCCAGCTCCAGGTCTGTCTCCTGGCCACCGCCCACTGCGCAACACATATACTGTGTCTTACTTCTGCTCAGTCTCATACCTCTCTCTTCCAGTACTTTTCTCCATCTTTCCAGTTTAGTTTCCGCTTCTTCTCTTGAATCTACACACAGCAAGATGTCATCTGCATACAACATTGTCCAAGGTGCATCTTCTCTCACCTCCTCTGTTACCACCTCCATCACAATATTAAACAGAAACGGACTTAATGCTGACCCTTGATGAAAGCCAACTGTTACTTGAAAACTTTCTGTCTGTCCCAAACAGGTCCGAACACTTGTCTTCACATTTCTGTACATTTCCTGCACCAACCTGACATATTTCTCCGGCACCTTCTTCTCCCTCAGACACCTCCAGACTTCTTGCCTTGGCACTCTATCGTATGCTTTCTCCAGATCAATAAATACCAGATGCAGCTCCCTTTGTTTCTCTCGATATTTTTCCATCATCTGTCGTAACCCAAAGATAGCATCTGTTGTTGATCTACCAGGCATGAAGCCAAATTGTTCCTTTGCAATCTCCACCTCCTCCCTCAATCTACCATCAAGAACCCTTTCTAGGATCTTCATTGTGTGGGACATCAACTTTATTCCTCTGTAATTTTTACAGTCTTGTGCATCCCCTTTACCCTTGAAGATGGGAACAAGAGTACTCTCCCTCCATTCCTCGGGTATATTTTCCTGTTGGCAAACTTTCATGAACAGGTCCCACAGCAGGTCAATTCCCTCTTCCCCCAGTGCCTTCCATGCCTCCACTGGAATTCTGTCGAGGCCCACCGCTTTTCCATTCCTCGTCCTCTTCATGGCCTCCGTCACTTCCATTCTACTGATGTTCTGCACCATCCCCTCAGAAGGCTGCCCATCTCCTCTGTGAGTCCTTGCATTTTCCTCATTCAGAAGTCCCTCAAAGTATATTTTCCATCTGTTTCTTATGTCCACATCCCTCCATAATACTCTTCCTTCAGCATCTTTGATCTGCCTCACATGTAAGATGTCCTTAGCTGCTTTATTTCTACATTTCGCTAGTCGATAAATTTTTCTCTGTCCTTCCTTTGTTTCTAATTGATCATACAGATCTTGATATGCCATGGCCTTCGCCTGTGCCACAACTCTCTTGGCTTCTTGCTTTCTCTCTTTGTACACCTCTCTGTCCTCTTCCACTCTTGACTCATCCCACTTCTGCTTTGCCTTCCTCTTAGCTGTCACTGCCACTTGTACATCATTATTCCACCACCAACCCTCCTTCTGCTCTCTAATCTTTCCAGATGTCTCACCAAGCACCTCGATTGCACAGCTCAGGATTACTTTTGAATTATGTTTCCACCAATCTTGTACACTTTCCAGTCCAACTTTACTTACTAATAAAAATTTTAAATGCACTATTAATCAATATTTGATCAAACAATATTTGAGATCTTTAGAATTCTATTTTCTCATGGAGAGAAGTGAATAAGGAAATATATTGCCTTATTATTTATATTATGAGATATATCATAATTTCCTGATACACAAACACACACACACACACACACACACACACACACACACACACACACACACACATCCTAAAGGAGGATATATCAAGAATACAGAATGTATGATAGCACAATTATGTTTACATTATTATTAACTTCTCATCAGCAATTTTCTCCAACATTAATCTGCTACTGTTAGTTTCCAACTATTAGCTGCATCAGTTATCCTTCTTCTGACTCACATGTTCATTATTCAATACATGGTATTGAATAAAGAGGGAAAAAGAGAAAAATCATGAAAGCTCAAAAACTGTATATGATGAATTTTCATTCAATTCAGTGAAAAGCAGTATGATATATGAGATGTAAAAGAAACTCACAAAAATTGTAAATAAACAGTTTAATTCAGTAACAAATGGGTACATAAATACAATGGTCAAAAGCAAAAGGTCAAAATAAGATTGTCAAAGTGCCTCAATAAGGAATGTGGTAACCTTCCACAGCAATATAGCACTCACAATACTCAGTTGGAAATAACCACCACTGATCTTGCAGAGACTCTACTAAGTCCCTCAAAGTTTTGGGGATGAGAGTAGCAATATACATCTAAGCACCCCAAACATGCTCAACAGGATGAAGGTCAGGACACTTTGCTGGACTACTCATATATAAATGAGTCTCTTGTAGATATTGGTCCACAAGCTTCACTCAACAAAGATTGGCATTATTGTCTTGTAGGATAAATGTTTCCCTTATGACATCTGCATACAAATTACATAGGATCCAGAGGGGTGTAATCTAGCTCTCCTCCTCGTGGTGCACCCTGGGTAACGCTAATTGAGCTAGAGCGATTTGGCAGCTAGTCTAACACTTAGTTCTCCTGGCTAAGGCATGCAGTCAAACAATACTGATTTTTCTAATTTTATTGATGATGCTGACAAAAAACTGGGATTTAGCCTTAAGATGTGTCAACTGAATATCGAGGGGATTAACAGAGCAAAATGTGACTATCTCTGCAAAATACTACAAGAAAATAACATTGACGTTGTGCTTCTTCAAGAAACACATGCTGAAAACGAAGACGACCTTAATAGAAAAGGAAAAATAACTGGTTACACTCTGATTGGTGCTACATACCACCGGAATTATGGCATTGCAACATATATCAAGGATGATATAGAAAATGCTTTTGTCCTGACAACAAGATGTGATAACGATACCCATCTTGTGAGTGTGAAAATTCACAACATAACAATAGCCAATGTCTATAAACCTCCTTTAACATCATGGTCTATAGATGTGATACCTACTTATCAACATCCAATAGTATGGATTGGTGATTTTAATAGCCATCATGAAGAAAGGAAGTACCGTGATAACAACGACTGCGGGACTACCCTCGTTCAATGGGCAGAAATAAATAATATACACCTTGTATTTGATGCCAAAGATAGAAACACCTTTAGATCATCAGCATGGCAAACAGATTCTAACCCAGACTTATGTTTTATTTCAATAAACACAGAAGGGCAACTATTACCAGCAAAATGATATGTACTTTCTAACTTCCCACACAGTCAACATCAACCGATGTTACTGGAAATTGGTATGACGCTACCTATAGCAAGATCCTTTCCACGACCGTGTTGGAATTTTAAAAAAGCAAATTGGAGAAATTTTGCGAATGAATTGGATAAATGTGTTTGGTGGATACCTGCTAGGGTTGCAGAGTATAAGAGATTTGTAGGAGCAATCATATCAACTGCGAAAAAATATATCCCTCGAGGTTACAGAAAAGGATTATGTCCCCGGATGGAATGAAGAGAGTGAACATCTCTACAGAGAGTTCCTGAAAAGTGAAGATCCTGAAATAGCAGATGAATTACTACACAGCGTGAACTCATCTCGAAAAACAAAATGGATTGATACGGTTGAAAACCTTGACTTCAAACGATCAAGTAGAAAAGCTTGGAATCTTCTCCAACAACTATCCACAACTAATCTACCTAAAAGAAAAAGCACAATCATCTCCCCTGAGAAAATAGCTAATCAAATCGTTAATATATCAAGGGCACCTAGGAACCGTGAGCATACCAAGAAAGTTAAGAAAGAACTTAGAGCTTTAAAAATAAATGCCCCTGCTTTCTCCCAATATGCCTCACTCTTCACTATAGATGAAGTAAAAGCCGTCATAAAAGATATCAAAGCAGGCAAGGCCCCAGGTTTCGATGGTGTCCATCCTGAATTTCTGATTAATATAAAATGGCTCTGTGAATTCTTTTCTGATATATTATTGACTGGCCGACTACCTGGCCAGTTTAAGAAGTCAAAAATAGTTCAAAGCTGTATAACTGAGAGGAGACCTCCACATAGCCTTTAAAGGAATGCGGAGAACCGACCGGGCTTCTGACCTAATGTCCAATCCTCACCTTCTCGTGGTGCACCCTGCTGGGTATCTACTTTGATACTGAACGAACGAGGATGGGCTGGCAATTTGGGATTTAGCCGACCAAATTGTATTCTTATTGGTTAAACCAAAATAAAAAATTATGGTACAACATGACAAAATTTCATGCCGGCTGGGGCGTCGCCCGGTTAAACAAGGCCCCCGTTGTTTTCGCCAGGGAACCAGGGTGAACAGCAAAAAGTCAGCTACTGGAATAAATCTGAAAACAAACCCCAACTCAACATCACCAGAGTTAAAGATCGGTACTATCAACGTAAGAAGCCTGAATGGCAAAGAAATGGAGCTAGCTGAGGAATTAGATAAGTACCAGATCGACATAATAGGGGTGACTGAAACAAAAAAGACCAAAACTGGTGAAATCTTTCTGAGCAATAAATACAAAATGTTATATTCAGGCAATAACAATCAAGGAAAAGAAGGAGTAGCCATAGTATTCAACACAAAATACGAGGCTAATCTTCTTGAATGGCAGTCAGTCTCAAGTAGAGTAATGTGGGCAAATATGAGAATGGGGAACTGGACAATGAGACTTATTTGTGCCTATGGTCCCACAGAAGGTTCTACTAAGGTAGAAGTGGAGGAATTTTTTGAGGCTTTAGAAATGACACAATGAAAAAGGAAAAGTTGGTCCTTGTTGGGGATCTAAATAGTAGAGTAGGAAATGATTGTGAGACATACAAAAATATTTTGGGAAAATTTGGAGAAAAGAGCAAAGCTAATAATAATGGCAATTATCTGTTGGATTTCTGCTCAGGACATGGACTGGTTATTACTAACACCATGTTCCAACATAAAAATATGCACAAATTCACATGGAGAGAAGAGGCTAGGAATAAGAAAAGCCTCATTGACTATGTTATTGTTGATAGTGATGTTTTCTCCTTGGTGCAGGACACCAGAGTGTACAGAGGATTTGAAATTGGAAGTGATCACTATTTAGTCTTGAGCAGGATAAAATTGAATTTCATATTGAAAAGAATAACATGTAAGAAAGTTTTAAAGCGAATAAAAGTTGAGCAGCTCTCAGATGTAAACTGTAGACTAAAATACAGAAATATTATTGAAAAGAAAATGAAAGAGTTTGAGAACAGGAATCAAACCTTGGAGATTCAGTGGCAAACTCTGAAGGAAACATTGATTGATTCTGCCAGAGAGGCATGTGGTGAGGTTGTGTGCAAAGATAAAAAAATCAGAACTCCCTGGTGGACACAGGAAGTTAAAGAGGCAGTGAAGGAAAAGAAGAAAGCATATCAAAAGTTCCTGGCAAATAAGTCAGCTTTTACTCTTACAGAATACAGAGACAAATGTAAGAAAGCTAAACAGTGTGTAAAACTAGCTAAACAAAAGTCATTGGAGGACTTTGGCAAGAATATAGAAAATAAATATCAAGAAGGTGGCAAAATATTCTGGAGGTTGTTGAAGAAGCTTAGGAATGGAGGAAAGAGTGCTGTAAAAGGAATTAGAGATGATAAAGGTGAAATGAAAACAGGAGAAAAAGATATCCTTGAAGTATGGAGTAATTACTTTGAAAAACTGCTAAATGAAACAAGCAGTGATGACAGCACAGTGATAAAAAACACTGACCAGGCATGCAGTCAGGAATACATATCCATACTTGAAGTAGAAAAAGCCATCAAAGGCTTGAAATGTGGAAAGGCAGCAGGAGTAGATGATATTCGACCAGAAATGCTGAAGTATGGTGGTATAAGAGTCTTACAGTGGCTGCACTGCATAGTTCAGAAAGCCTGAACAGAGGGACGAATTCCCGATGATTGGAGTAGAGCTCTCATAGTACCCATATATAAAAAGGGAAATAAAACTGAATGTGAGAATTACAGAGGTATTTCCCTACTGAGTGTTCCTGGCAAGATCTATGCAAGTATACTTGAGAAACGGTTGAGAAGAATTGTGGAAGAAAAGCTTGGTGAAGAACAAGCTGGATTCAGGCCAAATAGAGGCTGTCAGGATCAGATCTTCACTTTACGACAAATAGTCGAGAAAGCATGGGAATATAACAAAGATCTCTATTTAAGTTTTGTCGATTTGGAAAAGGCATATGACAAGGTGCCAAGAGAGAAGCTATTCAATACGCTGCAGTTATATGGTGTCAATGGGGCATTATATCAAGCAATACTTAGTCTTTATTTGAGTTGTGAGTCAGCAGTTAGAATTGAAGGAAGTACAGGAAGATGGTTTAATGTTAAATCTGGTGTGAGACAAGGATGTACATTATCCCCTCTGTTATTCATTATCTATATGGATCACATTATGAAGGAATGTGGTATTAAACCTGATATCAAAATTGGAGATGTTAATGTCAGCTCTTTGCTTTATGCGGATGATGTTATACTTCTAAATAAATCCGTTACAAGTCTGCAAGATTCTCTGACTAAATTGAATAGCTGTTGTAATAGATATGGTATGAAGGTTAGCAATAAAAAGACAAAGACAATGAAAATAGGCAGAATCATTGAAAATGTCAACTGTGTTGTGAATGGAGAACCTGTGGAACAAGTAAAACATTTCAGCTACTTAGGCACAATTTTTACTGAAGATGGTAAACTAAATATAGAAATAGACAACAGAATCAGCAAAGCTGGTATCGTGGGAAGTCAATTGAATAAATTCATATGGAATAAGAAAGAAATTAGTCGGAACACTAAATTAGCTGTATACAAGACTGTGTTCAAACCAATTTTAACTTATGGATCTGAGAGCTGGGTCAGAAGTAAAACACTTGACCAAAGACTAGAGACCGCAGATATGAGAGTCCTGAGAAAGATTAGAGGCGTGAACAGATGGCATCAATGGCAATATCATATTAAAAATGAGGATATTAGGAAAGAACTTGACATTGTCAGCATCCAGGAATGTGTTAGCAGAGCTAATCTCAGATGGTATGGTCACTTAAATAGAATGGGAGAGGAAAGATTAGCAAAACAAGTGTTCTCTGCCAGGTTGGCAGGAAAACGACCCTGAGGAAGACCAAGATATAGGTGGATTGATACGGTACAAAGTGCCTTAGACGATAGAAATATAAGATCTGATAATGTTGGAGTCTTGACAAGTAACAGACTGATTTGGAGGAAAATTGTAGATAGGAAGTTAGTAATGATGTAATTTTTTCATGTAATACTGTCATATCCTGTACACCCCTTGAGGGTACATGGCAGGAATTTGATGATGATGATGAAAATAGTTGCTATTCTTAAACCTGGAAAACTAAAACCACCGCAGGAGGCAAAAAGTTACAGACCTATTGCTTTATTGAGTTGCACCTATAAAATGTTAGAGTGCCTTCTGTACAACAGATTGTCCATACCAATTATGCAGCATGTCCCAATTGAGCAAGCTGGTTTTAGAGAAAAACGTGGTTGCTGTGATCAAGTGCTCACTTTAACATCATACATAGAAGCTGGATTTCAGAAGCAAGAAAAAACATCAGCTGTCTTCTAGGACCTAACAGCAGCCTATGATACAGTATGGCGTGAAGGTCTTATATACAAATTTCTTAGCATTGTCCCATGTAAACGGACTGCACATTTAATTTCCTCCATGCTCACTGAACGTTTCTTTCAAGTTATATTAAGAAATAAAATGTCCTGGCAACGAAAACTTAATAATGGTCTTCCACAAGGAAGACCATTATTAAGTTTTGGCACCTTTACTTTATAACCTATACACATATGACTTGCCTGCTACCATCTCACGCAAGTTCTGTTATGCTGATGACACTGTAATTGCCATTCGACACAAAAACATGAGTCAGGCTGAAGACGTACTTACAAAAGATCTGAAAACTATAGGTGAATATTCTAAAAAATGGAGGCTCCAGCTCAATCCAGACAAAACAGAAGTATCAAGCTTTCACCTTAATAATCATGGCAGATGTCACTTTACATATCTTCTTTGAAGGATGTTTACTATGACACAATAAGTTTCCAAAGTACTTGGGTGTCACCTTGGACTGCACACTCTCTTACAAGCAACACCTAACAAACGTTTCTGCTAAGTTAAGAACCCGTAACAACATAATACAAAAACTAATAGGCACGACATGGGAAGCAACAGCCAATAATCTGCGGATTACTGCTCTTGGTCTAGTTTTCTCTGTTGCTGAATATTGCTCACCAGTGTGGCTAAATAGCACACATGTTAAACTTGTTGATAGCCAACTAAATAATACAATAAGACTGATTTCTGGCACAATTAAATCAACACCCACACACTGGCTTCCAGCTCTTAGTAACATTGTTCCACCAAATCTGCGCAGGACTAAGGCTCTCTTACAGGAGTATAAGAAAATCTTGGAGAACACAGCCTTACCAATACATTTAGATCTCCCAGACTTAAGTGTAGACGATTGAGATCAAGACATCCACCACTACAATTAGCCCAACTACTACTACTACATTCTAACTTTGACTTGAAGCAAAAGTGGCAAGAACAGTGGGAAAGAGCCATACAGATGACATCACAAAATTTTCTCTCAATGAATTACAAGAAAGTTTTGATGCTTGTTCATACCTCTCACGAAAATCCTGGACTCAGCTTAATAGAATACAAACTGGTCATGGTGTATGTGTAGACGTGCTTTTTAAATGGGGTAAACGACCATCCCCGCATTGTGATTGTGGAGCTCAGAGACAAACTGTGAACCATATTGTGACTCAGTGTTATCTCAGAGCATATTCAGGAGACAAATTGGACTTTTTAAGTGCTACACCTGAAACTATGAACTATCTGACCAATATGGATGTAACCTTTTAATTCTATTGGTTTTTAAAATGACTTTTGACTTTTAATTTTATATGTTTTTAAAGTGACAGTGTATTGTACTGCATGTTTTGATATTCATGCCATACGAATAAATAAAATAAAGGGATCCAGAACCTTATCTCTATAAATTTCACCAATGAGAAGCCTCCCCAAACCATCATATTATCTCCACCATAAGTGTTCCTTTCATGGATATTAGAAGAATGGTAACATGTCTCTTGTTCTCTCCGGATCAGAGTATACCTGGTATCGCTTCGTAGAGGAAAATCAGAAACTTGTCTGTAAACAATATGAACCCCCATTGGTCTTGGGTCCAGTTGACATGGAGCCAGGCCCATGTTAACTGGACCCAAGATTTGATTATGTTAAATGTTCTCGCCTGTGGAGTGGGAATAGGGCATGCAGACTACTGGTCTGTATTAGGAATTAGTGTAGTTCCACAACCTGTGAACTACAGAATGATTCGTACATCTATCACATACATACTGCCTCAGCTTGACTATGACCAGCCTCACAATGGCTTTTCACCTAAATTCATCTGTTAAATGATGTCTTGCTATCATGAAATGTCTTGTTCTCAGCCAGACATGAAAGGGAAACTCAAAAATGCCTGCTTTTAAGCTGTGGCTCATTTCATATACTATTGAGAGCACCGGACTCAGCATCAATTTTTACATAATGTATTTTACTTTCATACGATTTTTCCTCCCCCCTCTGAGTTACTGTGATTTTTTTTCTTTGTTCCTTAATTTATGGAAACCAGTGTACTTCATTTAGCTACACTTATTTCTATATATCTCTACCTTCTATACAAAACTCACATTTTTGTACTTTCACAAACATTCAATATGTCACTAACCCTTTTCACATGCATACTTCTAATGCTCACAGAAAACTTCTGACACACACAAACTCTCACCATTTCAATTAATGTTAACCCATGATTAACTCACTTTTTGATAATAAATACTTGCACACACAAACACTGCATTCCACAAATGATCTCAAATTGAATTCTCTGAAGAATGACAACTTGCTTGGTTCATTTCATTTTAGCTGTCTACTGCATTTTGTAATAAGGTGATGAATGTGTTGTATAAGGGAGATTCATATAGAATGATATTTTTGGGCATTGTAAAGGCATTCAGTAGATTATGTCATGATAGGTGGTTGTACAAGTAGTAGAGGATGGAAGTGCATAATAGATTGGTTAGATGGATTTGAGATTGGCTCTCTGAATGATACCAGAATGTTGTGCATGGAGTTATGTCTCAGAAAAGGAAGATGACCAAATGTTGGGAAGACTGCACATTGCATTGCTGCTATGATAAGAAGTACACTGACAAGTAGGGATAAGGGAGCTTAGTGATGCCAATGTGTAAGGCAACATACGACTCATGGCTCCAGAAATCTACTCACCACTATGAGTTATCAGAGAGTTATAAGGAATTAATTATATGAAATAATGCTGATATTAATTCTTGATAGGAAGATTTGAATAAACTTTTAGCTATTCAATGAAACTATCATACTATGAAAATGAACAGTGTTGTAGTTAATATTAACAAATGCAAGGTACTATACTTTAGAGTACAAAAACATAAGGATATGTACTGTATTAGTGGAACTGTACTTCAGGAAATGGATAACATTTTAGATCTCAGTCAGCTAAAGTTCGAGCACGTTACAAATGTTGGGAAGACTGCACACTGCATTGCTGCTATGATAAGAGGTACACTGACAGTAGGTATAAGGAAGTGTGATGCCTGTGCTTAGGTCTGGTCACTTGGATTTCTTGGAGATGAAGTGGTGGAGAGAATCCAAATGTGAGTGGTCTGTGGAATACTAAATACACTCTCAGTCTGTCCTATGAGGACAGACCGAGGGTGTGTAAGTTGGTTGATGGGTGAAAAAAGTGGGGATATGATAGAAACATTACTTAAAGCAGTGCTTCTCAACCTTCTTTCATGTGTGCCCCATTTTTTAATATTAGTTTTTGTGGTGCCTCCCCCACTACCTTTCCTCTTGCAATTCTTGTGTCAAGACACTAACGAAACTCATAGAAGTTAGCAAAAGAAACAAAAAAAAAAATATAGGAATTAATTAAAATTTGTAAATATTCATACAAATTTAAATATGTTATCAAATCTTTCGAAAATTGTGTAGACCCGGCATCACTGCACAGACCATTGAATCGTATTGGCCTTTTGGAAACATTTGCGATTTCATCACAGGAAGTCTTGAATGTTCTGGAAAATGTTTCTGTGAGTATAAATAAGGCTGACATTGCAAGATATTGTTGGTCACAACAGTGACCAACAATGAGAAGTCAATGCTCAGCGTTATTTTACTCCTATTTGCAATGACTGTGACAGTACAAAAACAATCTTTTCTAGCTTAGAAAAATGGATAAATTTTTAATTGGACGTAAGTGGGCATCTGATGACTGTGGAGCATCGACATCAACAAATTTAGGTTCACAGAATATCACTCCGAAAGTAAAATCAAGAAAGTATGCAGCAGAATACTTAGATTTCAGTTTTACAAAGACTGAAGTGAATGACGAAGAATGACACTGTGTGTTATTTGTTCAAAAATTTTTGGCGGCTGATAGCATGGAACCAAATAAACTTAAAAGATATTTGGAAACACTTCATAAGAAGTATGTTAACAAACCTTGAGAGGTCTTTGCTGCCAAACTGAAATGTTTTCAAAAGCAAAAATCTAGCATTAAAAAAGCTTTGTCTGTAAATGAAAAAGCTTTACTAGCTTCTTACAAAGCTGCATATAAAATATGCTATGTGCAAAAAGCCCCACACTATCGGAGAAGACCTAATTCTTCCAGCTGTGATTGATATTATGGAAACTATGCTTGGAGAAAGTTTTACTAAACAACTACAGTGCGCATCTCTATCAAATAATACTGTTGCTCAGCGAATTGGTGATATATGTGAAGATATGCATCACCTTTTGTCGAAGCTTTGTGACCAATTCTCAATTCAGCTTGACGAAGCAAAACAACAGATAGCAACAAGGATTGTCATTTAATTGCTTATGTTCGATTCTGCGATGGATTATCAGCAGTTGAAGAGTTATTGTTTTGTACCCCTTGAGGGTATATATCAGGAATTTGATGATGATGATGTTTTGTAAACCAATAGAAAGAAGAGCTACAGCATCTGAATTGTTCAAAATATTGAATGATTTTATATGCAAGGCAAACGTACAGTGGAAAAATTGTGTTGGAATTTGTACTGATGGTGCTCGAGTTATATCTCGAAGGCTAAAATTTTACAAGCCCTTGTGAGAGAAAAATCCCCACAATGCATTTGGACACACTGCATGATTCATAGAGAAGCTATTACTGCAAAGGAAATGAGTCCTGGTCTAAACATTGTGTTAACAACAGTTATAACCATGGTGAATATAAAAATGAGACCCATAAAATCAATACTGTTTTCTAAACTTTGGAAACACATGGCTGGAGTGGAACATTCAGCATTACTATTTTACTGCGAGACAAGATGGTTATTACAGGTTATCACAAGATGGCTATTATTTAGTTTCTCGAATATGTCCACCAAGTATCTCAATTTCATCACAAATAAGTGGTCTCTAAACTTCTCTGCTTCTTCGTGATTTTTCTCTTCCAAGAAGATTGCTATTTCATCTCTTAATTTGTAAGCATGTTCATTTACAACATGTTTACAAACTAAGAGATGAAATAGCAATCTTCTTGGATGAGAAAAATCACGAAGAAGCAGAAGTTTAGAGACCACTTATTTGTGATGAAATTGAGATACTTGGTGGACATATTCGAGAAACTAAATATATTAAACTTGCAACTCCAAGTTAAAAATACACATATCTTAGAGATGAGTGACAAAGTTAAAGCTTTTTGTAAAAAACTAGAGTTATGGAACAAAAAAAAAAGTAGAGCAACAAAAATTAGAAATGTTTGCAAATGTGGATGAATTTATCAAGACCTACAAGGCAGAAGAGCAACACATCAAAGTTTTATTTGCAACTATTGAAAATCATTTAACAATGCTGACGAAGAATTTTAGAAACTATTTTATAATTGACAACAACATAATGGCAATGTACGAGTGGGTTAGAAACCCATTTCAAATTATCCCTGAAGGTTTCTCAGTTGAAGAAGAGGAACAATTTATAGACTTCAAGTCAAGTGGCAAAATCAAAAGATAATTTGCATCTAAATTGGTATTTGAATTTTGAGCGGGTGTTGATGATGAATTTTCTGAAATAAAGTCATGAGCTTTTCGTGCACTTTTGCCATTTCCAACACTTATCTATATGAAATCGGTTTTCTGCAGTGAATGCCTTAAAAACAAAATATAGATCTCAGTTAAATATAGAAAGAGAACAAAGTGTGTCAATTTCCAATGTATCATATGAAAAGCTTTGCTCTGCAACACTGATTTAAAGGATTTTATAAGACTGATGCAGTGGAAATGTTTCAGCAATTGACTAGAGGAGACAGAAAAAGAGGCCATCTCTGGAAGTTGGGTAACAGTGTAATTAGCAAAGACATGAAGACTATATTTTTGCTTGGAGAGTGGTGAATGAATGGGTTGCCTGTTAATGGTTTCAAGGAAATATACCATAGATATTGTATTGATAGTTTAGGTCTGTCACGATGAGTCTTAGGACTCCATGGAGGTGCCCGTGTAATAATAATATCTAGATGCACAGTTTTAATATAGTATTATCCCAAGCTTATTTCCACATTTCACAACATGAACTAACACTTAATGCAGTTAAATACTTGAACATTTTACATAATGACAAGACTTTTTACACTGTTATTGAAAAAAAATACAATTATTTCACAAACATAAGTCAGAGATCAGATCATGTGACTGAGTACATTGTGAAAAGAGCTGGGCTAGCTTCACAGTGAGTGCTACCTTGTTGTTTTTGTGAATTTTATTATTTGTCTTTCCTATTAAATTATTGTTTAATTATTGAATTAAATGTAAAATTATTGAATTGAATTATTGAATTTCCTATTAAATTATTGAATGATTTATATAAATTCACCCTTCATTATAAACAATAAAAAAAAACTACACTTTTTTTGTGAAACGATGCAAACTGAAGTTGAATGGCAGGTACTAGAAAGTGCTAAAAACACTGAGGGAAGAGTTCTGTTGCACCATCATGTATAAACAATCAGGTAAGATGTGCCTCAAGAAATTCATGTGGTTATGCTACAAAGTTGCATTTTGTAATACCTATAAAACATACTATGAGGCTGCTGACAGTAACTCGAGATTTCCATGGGGTTTTCGACGACCTTTCAAAGTGAAGACATTTAGGTTTCATGAAGTATCCAATTCTCACAAAAAAAATGCTATGACATAGACTTGGCCACAAATCACACACCTCTAGCTGCTTGCCAATGGAAAATGGATTCCGCAATGTCCGAACACCTCAAGTGCTTCTTTAATACAGCCTATTATACATCTAAATTCAATAAACCATTTATTGATCTCAAAAACGTGATAGTCTTTGCTAGGTAAAGACTATCACTACCTGTATATAGATACAGGATGAGTAGAGCAGCACCAGAATGACATGAAATGTAAAGAATTTGTGTCAGTTATTGCTGGTGTCATTAAATAAGAATTAGTTAAAGAAATCAAAGATTCCAGTAAAGTTAATCTTCTTTTAGATGTTTCTACAGGTATTTCAAATGAGGAGGAAGGAACTTGTTTTTTTATATGAGATATATACAAGGTCTGGCACAAAAAAAAAACAAGATAACCATATAGCTTGGGAACGGAGAGGAGGAGGGGAAAGACAAGATATGGTTACAGAGCATATTCTAATCTGTCAATGTGAGACAAGGCACAACTCCACCGCTTTACTCAGTATAAGTGAATGCAGTTCAAATATACACGTTTTCTTACCCTCGGTCGGAAGTGCAAGAGTGAGCAGCAAGTTAACATCAAGTTTCTTGTGAAACTGAAGGAATCCACGACAGAAACTTTGCAATTATTGACTGAGGCTTATGGTGAAGAGTGCATGTCTTGTGCATGCATTTTTGAATGCACAAATGATTTTTGGAAGGTAGAGAAAGCACGAAAGATAATCACCCAAGTGCCTACACAACAGCAGTTACCAATGACAACATTAAAAAAGTGTGATTCAAAAAGACAGAAGGTTGGGTGTTTGAACCGTAGCTGAGAAAGTTTATTTCGACAAGTGTTTTAACAGAAGAATTGAACATGGAAAAGGTTTGTGCAAAAATGGT
Source organism: Typopeltis vanoorti (assembly GCF_054136105.1). Taxonomy (NCBI): domain Eukaryota; kingdom Metazoa; phylum Arthropoda; class Arachnida; order Uropygi; family Thelyphonidae; genus Typopeltis; species Typopeltis vanoorti. Next base: position 8,568,928 of record NC_143572.1, read on the forward strand.
TCAAAAATGTTATGAGATGAACAAAAAGAGCATCGCAAGAAACTGTGTTTGGACTTTTTGCAATGCATTAAGGATGAACCCGATTTGTTGAATTCAGCAATTACGTGTGATGAAACTTAGATATTTACATATGATCCGGAAACCAAGTGACAATCAATACAGTGGAAGTCAGCAATATCTCCAAGACCAAAAAAAGCATGCATGAGTCATTCAAAATTCAAGGTCATGTTGATTGTTTTCTTCGAATGACAAAATAGAGTGGGTTCCCAGTGACCAGACAGTAAATCAGCAGTATTACCTTGAATTGCACGAATGCATGAGAAGGAAATGACCAGAATTGTGGAGAAATGGTTGGATTTTGCACCAAGACAATGCACCAGTCCACAATGCTTTGTCTGTGAAGCAGTTTTTAGCTAATCACATCACTGTGCCCGAACACCCATCCTATTTGCCAGACCTGGCTCTTTCGACTTCCTCTTCCCAAAGATCAAGTCAGTGCTCAAAGGAACCCATTTTTTGTTGGTAGAAGATGTGAAATCAAAAACGATGGAGATCCTCAACAGCCTTTCAGAAAATGATCTGGAGAATTGCTTTAAACGTTGGCAGCATCCTATGCAGCTGTGTTTCAACTCAGAAGGGAACTATTTCGAAGGAGATCGTAGTTGATTTTCTCAATTTGTTAAATAAGAGAAACAGGCACAGTCGTTTTTTCTGTGTCAGAGAAAAGTAGATAAAAATCAGAAACTAGAAGAGGCATTTGTGTCCATAATTCCTATTCAAAACTCAACAGCTTCCAGGTACTTTGCTATATTAGAGAATGAAATGAATAAGTTATTCTTGCCATAGAAGGCTGATAATTGGTTAGTTGGCATTGGAACAGACTAAGTAGGAAAAATGCAAGGAGAAAAAGGGGTAGGGCTAGTGGCAGAATTAAAAAGAGACATGCCAGATCTTATATCAACACATTGCATTGCAATGTGCAATGCAATGCACATAATTTGAATATGGCTGTTTTAAATTCTATTAAATATGTTCTCTTTGTTTCTTCAATTGAAACAATAGTTAAAAAGTTATATACCTTTTACCCGAATGCAAAAAGACTGAAAGAAATGAGAAAAGTAGCAGCCATGTTGCAAACAAAAATCCTGAAGATCAAGTATCTACACATTCAAGATGAGATTCTATTAGAGTAGGAGCACTGACTGCACTTGTTAACAACTACTCTGCAATGGTAATGCATTTAGAGGAAACAGGTAGTGAAAAAAAAAAAAAAAAAAAGGTGATGCAGCAATATCAAAAAGGCCTGTTAAAGAAAATGAAACATACTCCTTTGCCAAAATAATCCATTTATTTTAGATTTTTGAACTTTATTCAAACAACTGCCACTGATTTTTCAAAGGGAAAACTAACTAATAAGACAATCAAAATGTTATGTAAGTACCTTGAATGCACTGAAAGAAACAAGAGAAGCTCCACAACCTCTTGAGAGGAAATTTTTAGATTATATAAAATGGTATTTAGATAATGCGTGCAGAGAGCTATTTGAATGTTGAACAAACACTACTAATACATGAAGGAATAATGCATTTAATAAAAAAAGATGTAATGTAAATGAATCATAAATTGCCAAAGTTATTTCAGTATTTACATTTACCTAGTTGAAGATCTGAAAGATTTTGGGAAAGAAGAAATTAATATTTTGGGTAAACATTTCAGGAAATATTTTGATGATAATGAAGACAAGTTTCAACAAATATGGTGAAAGAGTAGTACATGTTCAAAGTTTTAGGGAAGCATTTAAACATACAAGACCTTTTTGAAAAAACAATGAATAATAAGGACATCTTTCTATTTCTCTCAAAATTGCTTGAAATTATAGCCATTATACCAACAAGTACATCATGTAAATGAGGTTTTAGTCAAATGAATCTAATAAAAGGGATGCTGAGTTTATCAATGAATCCCTCCACCCTGCATGATACATATGAATAACCCTTCTCTGCAAGATTTTGTTCTAGATAAATCAGTTGTTAAGTGGTATTTTGCAACCAAGAAAAGACCCACTGTATTACTTTACATTATCACTGATCATAACATTTTGTTGTTTTCTTTTAAAAATCACCTATAACAATATGTATTTATTAAAACAAGTAATATATATAAAGACCTTTGACAAGTAATTTTTTTTTGTTGTCGCTAGTAGATTTAAGATGTATTTCTGGAGCCCTAGGTCAGACCACATATCACTGTGCTCAAAAACATTTTTGCTCAAATCTCTGGTTGCCTGGTTTTCACTGGCATATGGAAACACTGCTCTAGTGTTTCCATATGCCAATGGAAACAAGTATATAGTTTCTAGTGTAAACTATATACTTTGTAAACTAATCTGGCTGTTACCAGATTAGCTTACAAAGTATATAGTTTAGTGGTCTACTAGCTCCCATACCCCATATTTTACCACCAGGTGAGCGTTCGTATGCCATCTCTAAGTGCAAAGTGCAAAATTAGGGAGTAATTTGCAAATCATACACAAGCTTAATATTTTTCAGTGGAAAATTAAGTCACAAGAAAATTAAGAGAAGAATGAGACATATTTTGAATTATACCAAAAAGTGAGACACTTATAAAGAATTTATGAGGGTGGTCTGAAAAGTTCTCTGCCTATAAATGAAAAAACGAATTTATCATTTCAAAATTATTTTTATTTTTCAACATAATCTCCCTTAAGACTAATGCATTGATGCCAGCGATGCTCCAGCGTCATTATCCCATTCCTGTAGTGGTTCTCAGTAAGATCTGCAAAATACCCCTCCACAGCTGCAATCACCTCTTGATTCGAAGAAAAACACTGACCAGCGAGGAAGAATTTTAGTTTGGGGAAGATATAGAAGTCAGAGGGAGCCAAATCTGGGGAACAGGGTGGATGTTCCAACAATTCATAGTGCAGATCCCTTAATTTTCCCATTGCCAAAACACCTTTGTGGGCAGGTGCATTGTCCTGATGAAAGATAATTTTTTTCTTCTGAAAATCGCATCTTTTCTCACGAATTTTTTTTGTCTAGTCTGATTAAAAAATCGGAATATTCCCCAGTTATTGTTTCACCCTTTTCAAGATAATTAATAAACAAAATGTCTTTAGCGGTGAACAACCGGCTTCTGTCCAGTGTTTTGACTGCTGTTTGGATTCTCGTGTATAATGGTGAATCCAAGTCTCATTTCAAAGTAATAAATCAATGCACAAAATTAGTTTTATTCTTGTTAAAACGCTCCAAGCACTGTTCAGAGATTTTAATGCGAGTGCGTTTTTGACCTGCTATATGCAAGTGCGGCACCCATCTTGTGCAAAAAAGCTTTTTCATTTGCAATTCTTCATGCAAAATATATCCTACATGTTCTTTTGAAATGCCTATAGTCTCAGCAATTTCACGCACTTTGACTCACAGGTCATCCAATCCATATCGTGCACTTGATCAATGATTTCTGGTGTTTTTACACTTTTTTGGATGTCCTCCACATGGATCATCTTCAAGGCTGGTACGACCCTGTTTAAACTCAGCAGCCCATTGTCAAAAACGAAGGAGAAGAGTGACTATAAATTTTTATGAACCTCGAATGAATTTCTTTTGGCATTAAACCTTCTTTTACAAAGAATTTTATAACTGCATGATACTCAATTTTATCCATTTCAAGGGATATAGACAACACTTTTGCTTCAGACAGCTGTATAAAACAAATTACTTGATAGAACGGCTTACAATTTTACATGGATGCTTATGACAGATGTACCAACTTGGGAAAAAAAATCTTGCCAATAGTGTTGCCATCTGTAGTCGAGGCTGAGAACTTTTCACACGACGCTCGTAATCTAAGCTTATTTAAGTTCAAGCATTGAAGGAATTAAGATTGTGCAAAAAGTACAAAACATACTAATGTGAAGAATAGCATTGCTTTCTTTCAGACACTAGTAAAGATATGTCAGATTCCAAAGGTATAGAATTTTAGTCTCGTGTTTTCGTATAGATATCATTTTTGCAGGTTGTAATACCCCCCACCACCACCACCACTTCTGTCTGTTTATTTCACTTTTACTTATTTTACTTATTTCTTCACACAACTTTCACCTGACAAAACAGAGTAATTAAAATCTTCAGTTATAAATAAAAATCTCCCCAAATTAAAGATAAAAAAAGTCATCATCATCATCATCAAATTCCTGCCATGTACCCTCAAGGGGTGTACAGGATATGACAGTACTACATGAAAAAATTACATCATTACTAACTTCCTATCTACAATTTTCCTCCAAATCAGTCTGTTACTTGTCAAGACTCCAACATTATCAGATCTTATATTTCTATCGTCTAAGGCACTTTGTACCGTATCAATCCACCTATATCTTGGTCTTCCTCTGGGTCGTTTTCCTGCCAACCTGGCGGAGAACACTTGTTTTGCTAATCTTTCCTCTCCCATTCTATTTAAGTGACCATACCACCTGAGATTAGCTCTGCTAACACATTCCTGGATGCTGACAATGTCAAGTTCTTTCCTAAAAATATAAAAAAGATATAAAAAATATAAAAAAGATAAAAAAAGTCAAAATATTATAACTTACCTTGCTGGAGCAAGAATCTGATTCTGACAAGAAGCTTTCTGAAATGCAGCCTGAACTGTATCACATTCAATAGTTGAAAGATGATATGTTTTTACTACACCTAACATACAAGTATTAGCAATTAATAAAAGTAGTTCACTAAATTCAATAACAATTAAATGTAAAAGAGTATATATATTGTAAACAGATTTTTAAATTTATTTTATAAATAAAGACTATTGATAATTTTGAATTTAGCCAATGACAGATTGAAGAATGAAACATATCATCTGAGTCTTAATATGTACTCTCTTAAGAGGGTAAGTATATAGAATATAATGATAGTACTACATGATAAAGTTTACATTATTACTAGCTTCATATTAACCACCTTCCAGATTAATCTGCCATTTGTTTTAAGTGCCATAATACTGTGAAAATTCATATTTCAGTCTTCAAGGGCTAAATGAATTAATTTGATCAGGATTTTCTTATAGGTATTTTCCCTGTTATACTAGCATCAACCTATTTTGCTAACCATTCCTCTACAATTCCATTTAAGTACTCATACTAGCACAGATTAATTCTACTTAACACATTCCTAAACACAAATGATTACAAAATCCTTCTGCCATTGATGCTATCTGTTCACTACAATAATTTTTCTGAAAAATAGAGTAGCAAAATCTGTGGTCTCTATTCACTGAGCAACTATTTTATTTCTGCCCCAGCCATCAGATCCATAATTTAAACCTGATTTGAAGCTGTTTTGTATAATACTAGTTCAGTGTTTTGGCTACTTATTATTCCATATCAGTTTATTCAGTTAGCTCCTATTTCCATATTTAATTAATATTCCATCTTCACTAACAATTTTGCCTAAATAGCTTAAATGTTTTACTTATTCTATAAGTTAACCACTGTGAATGCAGTTCATGATTTCCATGTCCTTTTTTTTTTTTTTTTTGCTAATTTTCCTACTGAATTTATTAGAGCAGTTATTTGGATCAGTTAAAGAATCCTAATGACAGAATATAAACTCCAAATTTCTGCCAAAACAAACACAGTCCATCTTAATCGTCTAAAAACTACACCCTATATGATGTAAGCAATACTTATGTAATCCGATATTCCTTGCCAGATGATGATGCTTAATCTTGAATCGCCCCCTTTTGACTGCATGGCTTAAGATTTCCCTGTCTCATTCATCTGCTATCTCTGCCATTTCATCAATTCTGAAATTCATTTTGACTTCTTGAACTTCTCACACGTGAATCTTGATTTCACACAATCCAAATTTCCTAACAGTGAAGTCATCTTCCTTGGTAACTTGAATGTTCACAATTCTGACTTGCTTCCTTTTTCGAATTCCGTGACCAAGAAGGAAGAAAAGCAGGTACATTTGCTGCAAGGAATGATTTAAAACAAATCATTAATTGCCCATTCCGAATCCATGATAATCCTCTCCAATCATTCAACATTCTGAATCTTTTCTTAGCCAGTTCTTCCAGGTACACTGTTCAGGTGACTGCTCATCTTGGTAATTCAGATAATCTCATCCAAGTTTCATCTCTTGTTGAACATTCTCCCCTAAGCCATTCAAAACCTCATGTAGTTTGGCACAAAATGCCTACAATGCCAAGTAAGAAGATCCCTGTGACTTCTTCTACTCCTTTCCACAGACACACTACTGTTTCTGCTCTTCAGATCCAGATACTTTTGTAACCTTGTTGAAATTATCCATTTTGGATTGGTGGTTTTCATTCCTCACACTGTTCAAAATATCCACCCTATATCCAAGCCATGGTTTTCCAAAATGTGTACCAGGGAAGTCCAAGAAAGGAAAACAGCTTATCATAAGTGGTTGCTTATGACAGGGATGTTCAACCCGTCGATCGCATAGCGATTTTCAAATTGTCAAATCAGTAATTTTAAGTCCAGGTAAATGAATTAATTTGGATCAGTGGAAGTCAAACAGCGAGCCGAGTGAATACGATTATGAGCAAAGTGTAAAAACTCGATTGTAGCTTAAATATTAAATATTCCAAAGCACATTACATCAATTTTTTACTTAGGTTAAGTCCCATGTGAATATTGTAAAAAAATAAACTTTGTTTGTCTCGGTATAGTTTGTATTAGATGTTTTTGTAAACAACTCTTTTGAAGCTAACTATATACACTGCTTTAATAAGAATATGTTAGAGTGATAAAAACAAAGGCAATGTTTTAGTCACTGAAGCTGTACATGGCGGCATTAGAAAGATTGTTATTGAAAATTGTATGTATGAGAAAGGCTTGCAGGCTCTAAGTGACATCTCCGAAGTCAGTCAAAGAATTCAACCAACTTTCCAATGGCAGGCAACTTACAATCAAAACAAAGCAGAGGAGGACAAAAGGCGTGCCAAACTTGAAACTTAAAGATGAAAGACTCATAACAATTCTTTGGGGGTTGCCAAACTTCATGTGAGATCTCAGAGGAGGCCTAAAAAAAGGGACTGAAGCAAGCAGAAGGGGTCCCGATTCCAGAATTACTGTCAGAGAGGAGGCCTATCAGTCCAGAGTCGCCGTCAGAGAGTCCGCCTGGATCCACTTTGCTTGAGAGAGGAGTTTCCCACTTCCAGAAAGGAGCTTCTCGGTTCAAGACGTCGCTAGAGAGAGACTACTTCTAGGCCGCACACAAGGTTTCAAATTGCCGAAAGGAAGAGTTCCAATTGCCTGAGAAAAGTTTCCAGACCAGGTTAATATCAGACATTCACCAGTGTGTTGCGTTTCCATTACAATTTGATGAATCAAATGACTTCACTGATATTGCTCAGTTAATGGTATTTATTCGCATTGTATTTCAAGATTATTCAAGTAAAGAAGAACTTTTGAAAATTATACCATTATTAGGAAGGACGAGGGGAGAAGACGTTTTTTCGGCATTTGATGAATTTGTGAAACAACAAACTTCTGCTTTTTAAATTTGTGTCTATTACTACTGATGGTGCTCCTGCAATGATAGGTAATAAATCAGGCTTCATTTTATTATGTAAAAAAGATGACAAATATCCAGATTTTTTAACATACCACTGAATTATTCACCAACAAGTACTATGTAGTAAAAGATTAAACACAAACGATGTTTGGGATATTACATTTAAAATCGTCAATTCTGTTCGAGGAAAAGCCCTGCAACGGCGGTTATTTAAATTACAGGCAGATGATGATAGGAAATTTCTGTTGTACAATAATGTTCGCTGGCTCAGCAGAAGTCAATTTTTAGAAAGATTTCTTGTATTAATTAACGATATAAAAAATTTTCTTGATGAAAAAAGGAGATATTTATCCACAATTGAGTGATAAAAGATGGTTGTTACACTTATCATTTTTAGTAGATTTCCGTACAAAATTAAGCAATTTAAATTTAGAGTTATAAGGTAGAGATAAAAATTTAATTGACATGTTAAGTTCAATAAAACTTTCCAACAATACTTACTTTTATTAAAGAAAAATATAAATGACCGCAAATTTAGACATCTCCCATATTTATTAAAATTTTTTGAACAAAATCAAGAAATGCTTCGCTATGATTTAAAAGAATTTATTCGTGAAATAGAATTAGTTGAGGAAGAAATAAATTCAAGATTTAAAGATTTTAATAAAAAAACTGAAATGATTGTATCTTTTATCAATAATCCATTTCAAGAAAACTTGAACATCACAGAAATTTCAAATAAAATTAGTGGGCTGTTTGATATAACCAAGCTGTAGTATTCTGAATATTTTTATGAATTGTTTATGTTAGTATGTTTATTACTTTTAGTTTCATGATACGCATTGTCGGCAATTTTGCATTGTGCCCGTTATTGAAATTGTTTTGTCAAAGTGATATGTAAAGCATTTAAAAAATTTATGTACTTACTGGATTTGATATTTGTATTACTTACAGGAATTTTATTGTAGTTTAAAATTATCAAAAGTTATGTTTTATGAAGACATTCTCTTGTCACTAATGTAATCAATGTGTCAGCCATTGTATTCAGTTTCTTGCTTACCATTTTCAAGGAGTGCGCATGCTCGCCGAGAAGTTTGATGTGTGATTTACAGCTGACAAGAACAGCATTCAGTATATGAGTAACGAGAGAAAACAAGATAGCGTTCAGAAGGAAATTAGAACACAGACTGGCAAATATACAGATTTGGAGGAATTTGAGTTTTTTTATGTGACAGTCGGAGGAAAATCAATAGTATATTCTGAAAAAGGAATCGTGGCACTTTTAAGTTTCAAAGTGGAATAAGTATTGATAAATAAAAGAAAATATTGCTATAGATCGTTTTAAAAGGAATATTCGAGGAACCACTCATTGGAAGATTTATAGTAGATTCCAAAAAGTAAATCGCAGAACCGTGAATTTTTTAAAGTGGAAGAGTTAAGACCGTCATTAAGCATTAGTGAATAAAAGAAGAAATTGCTATTTACATTCTAAAGGAATGTTCGAGAAAAACTCTGATTAGGAAGTTTCATCTGTATTAAGGACACCGGATCTAACTATTATTTCTACTAAAAAAGAGACAGAATTGAGTCAGGAAGATTTAATGTGTGCTACATGAATGATAAAAAAAGGATCCTGTGAAAATGAAGAATAAAGTCACATATCTTCGGAAAAGGGCCTTGACAGAGAGAGAAACTGGCTATGAACATTTGTCATTGTGAAAACAAAGTGTTTAGTCTAGTCTTAAGTGTAAGTTTATTTTTAAAAGGCCTTGGATCCAATTAATTTGTAGTTAGTTATGTAATATTTGTTTGAAGTGTATATATATACAGGGTGTTCGGGATAAATTTGACATATTTATAATTAATTATATTTTTCCGTAAGTTACATGTATTAACACACACTTCTCTTCATTTAAAAGTTTGGACCCTTCTTCATTCATATACAAGATGTCAGAAAGGATGGATAGCTGGAACCCACCTGAATCATGGAAGAGAATAACTTGTATCATGATGATTCGTGCCCGCCATCAAAATAAGGATATTACGACTGCTGCCCAATGCTCCCTGAATACAGTAAAAACAATCAGGCATGAACTAGAGACTTGCAATGGTGACTACGAGGATGTAGCAAGAAGAAAGATCCCTAGCAGACGATCTGATTGCGTTCGTACAGCAGAATTCCTCGCAAATCTGCAGGAACAGGTGTTGAAGAACCCTGGCATTGGAATTCGGGCTTTGTTCGTGGAGTTGCTAACTGTAGTCAAGCCCTGGATAACAAGGGTAGCCAATGGTAGGCCGTATGTATGGCAGCAGGATTCGGCCCCTTGCCACACCTCTGGGAAAAGTCAAAAATGGTTGTCTGAAAATTTCTACGACTTCACCAGTCCAAATGTTTGGCCTCCAAACTCCCCAGACCTTAACCCCATGGATTATTTTGTATGGGGCGCAGTTGAAAAAGACACCAATCGCACTTCCAGTAATACAAAAGCCCAGTTAATGGATAAAATTAAAACAGTTTTTGCGGCCCTTCCCAGGGAGACTGTAGCATCAGCTTGTTCGAGGTTCCGAAGCAGAATTGAAGCTGTGATCGATGCTAATGGTGGTTATTTTGAGTAAATCTTGTTGATAGTATTGTAATTAACTCTGCCTGTAATGTTTTTTTGTCAATTCATTAAATTTAATAGATACAAAGAAGATTTTCTTTTTCCTTACGAAACTGTCAAATTTATCCCGAACACCCTGTATATATATATTGTTTTTGTTATATTAAATGTATTTATTTTGTATTTTGGTCTTGAGTCAGTGAATTATTTGGATTCTGAAAGAAATAGGAAAAAAAGAGGTCATTGCACTAATCGGATGAACCCTTGTGCATATAATAATATATAGGTCCACTCAAAAATAAATTAAAAATAATTGTTGAACAGAGATCATTTCTAAATACAGGATTAAATTTATAAAAATCCTATATTTAAATAATGGCGCAGCCAGTAGGATTAATATTATGATAATATCCTCTATATAAACATCTCTAATTTAAATAAAAATCACATATATTAACAGCATCAGTTTTTAATCAAACTTCTGCATAAATGATGAAAGCAAATCACCTCCTTTACCTGGAACACATTGCATCTCATGCATCTTTTTTTTCTCAGTCTTCTGCCAGAGACATCAGAAGAATCTTGAAAAAATACCTGCACTGCATACCAAAAAAAAAAAAGGCTTCTGGTCCTGATGGAACCAGATGTGCTCAACTGGTACTCCTGTTTCTGAACTAACACCTGTTCTTTATCATCTATATTATACTCATCTGACATCCATCTACAACATGGAAGCAAGCCCATGTAGAGCCAATTCCAAAAAAAGGTGTAAGTGCCTGCCATCCAATTAGTTGATAGTTCTTCAGACGTCAAAGAAGTTGACTGTTGATGACCTTCTTCATTACTTTGGACAACACCGAGGTGAGAGAAAAAGAGATAATTTCCAAGGCATTTCTGATAGTATCTGGCATCAAGGGCTTTTCAGCAAATTGGTAGTTTTCTTTCAGGCCATTAATGATGTGTAATGTGTCCTCTGTCTCTTCAGAGTTTCCTGTTAATCCAAGTGTTCCTCAGAGCTCTGTTATTTTACTCGGCTCTCTCTTATATACATAAATGACCTTCTCTCACCTCAAACCTTATCCACAGTTTTGCTGATAACAGCACTCTTCATTCTCCTACTTATATGACAAATCTAGTTGGGGTTAATCATCTCAAGCTTCAAAACACCTGCAGTGTCCTAAATTAGAATCTCTATACCATCTTTCAATGGAGTATGGTATAGAGATTTCTACCTTAAGTAGAATTGTCTCATTTAATAATATTTCAGTGTAATTACTCAAGACATCTGGAATATATTTACCTTTAGTTTTTATGTTATTACCATTACCATTTCTGATTCCTTTTACAGTCTTCTTTTCTCTCTTTCTAAGTCTTTTCAGTATTCTTCAGGACAATTAGCCATCTTCATGATATTTATCTTCTATATACTTAACTAAGCTTCCCATGACTTTTGTTTATATAATTTTCTCAGTCTGTCTTATCCAAGGTCTGAGAGTGAAAGGCTATTTCAGAGAAGATATCACAGGTAGATAACATGAAAGAATCAGAGAAATTGGCTTGGTAGAACTTGAAAAATACTTGATACTACCAGGAGGAGGAAGTTGGATAAATTAATGATCCCCCCCCCCCATAAGCTCACATCAAGCACTTTCACACATATATGTTTCTTCCTTTTGCCTCTTCTATAGGTATTTTCTTGGACAATGGTGGCTAGTTCTGTTGAACTAGCCACCATCAATCTTAGACATTCAAGATTATGAAGATAAGCAGCTGATTTTAAATAGATGCTGAAAAAGTGGATACAATGAGAAATGCCCACAATGGGGACTAAAATCATGCTGAATTAATGAAGTGGGGGGGGGGGGCTGATAAAAAAGAGAGTGGCGAAAGTACTTGAGTTGGAACAGCTCATTAAAAAAGAATATGAGAGGAAAGAAAGAAATGGAAAGATCTCCCTCACTTTACAGTTCCTTTTCATGATGATGCCTGGTGACCCATGACACACTGTGAAATTCATTAAAAAATAATTTTAAAAAATTGTCAAATGAATTCATGCTACAAGTAATTCAAAGACTTGCAATTTTGATCCATATTTCAATACTTTTGCTAAAGAATGCAATACTAAAGTAAAATATGAATCATTTATATTTTTCTTACCATGTTTACAGAAGAACTGAAAGACAAATTTATCTTCTTGTGCATTCAGACTGAGACAACATTTGTCCACAGATTTCTCCAGGGATACAATTGATCGAAATGCAAGTATGCATGACTGTGTAAAGAATATATACTAATTAGATGTAGACTTGAATAGTGTAAAATCACTTATTAAAATTATAAAAAGTTACTACTAGTAGTTTTAGTTATCAAAAAATGCTAAAATAATTTACTAATATATAGGCTGCCTCAAGAGAAATCTATCACACCTCAGGGATCAATATCTTGAATAATTTTGTGGAAGGGGTTCATTATTTGGCATTTTCTTATGAAATTCAGCACCATGCACGATTGTTTAGGTCCAGTTTTCACAAGCATTTCAAAGCTTAATGACCATATTCCATAGTGGGAATTTGGACTGATCATATTTAACTACATACTATACTACCTTAGTGAAAAGATGAAAGTTAAGTTTTCAATGAGCATGATGAAAATTAAGAATTATTAGAAAAATGACAGGCATAAAAAGAGGAATTAAATGGAATCCTATGTTGCAGTTAGAAGATCTAGATTATGCAGATAACACAGTTTTAATATCACCAAAATACAGATATGCAAGCAAAATCAGATGACTTGTATAAAACAGATGAAATGGGTGGTCTTAAAATAAATATGACTAAAACAAAAGTTCTTAAACTGAATAGTAAATGCCACAAGAAATCAAAATCAATCAACATGCACTAGAAAAAGTTAAGAATTTTTCATATGAGGGCATAATATAGAAGATGGAACTGACAGGGATATAATGCATAGATTGACAAAAAGCAAATGCTGCTTTCATAAAATTAAATAATATATGGAAATCATCAAAAGTGTCATAAAACCAAAACAACGATCTTTAATAGCAGTGTTAAGGTTGTATCATTATACGGATCAGAGACAACACTGACCAAAAAACAGGAAACTATATTAAATAATCTTTAAATCTTTATAATCATAATTTATTATTTATGATTATAAATAATAAATTACACGATAACCATAGTAATTAACTTTAATGAAATGAAAGTACAGATATTTTCACAGAAAATCATCAGTACATCATCAGTGTGTAGAAACAAGCAAAATACAGATATGCAAGCAAAATCAGATGACTTGTATAAAACAGATGAAATGGGTGGTCTTAAAATAAATATGACTAAAACAAAAGTTCTTAAACTGAATAGCAAATGCCACAAGAAATCAAAATCAATCAACATGCACTAGAAAAAGTTAAGAATTTTTCATATGAGGGCATAATATAGAAGATGGAACTGACAGGGATATAATGCATAGATTGAATCTATGCATTATATCCCTGTCAGTTCCGTAATGCATAATTTGAATCAATCTGTAATGCATAATTTGAATCAATCAAAGGAACTTGATTACAAAGTACATACAGCAGTCCATGGTTTACAATTAAAAATTGTTGTTGCATGCTAGAAATTAGTATTAATAAATAATATTATTAAAATATTATTAAACAACTATTTTTAATGGTCACATAAGATAAGAATCTCCCAAACTTTTGGGAGAGAGAGACAATCATTCCGATTTAGATTTGGCCGATGTAAAAGGCCTACATCTTTCAACATTAAACCTACATCTATGAAGAATACGAGCTTCATCCCATTGGATATTGTGTTTAGTGTCAATACTATATTGTGCCAGATAAGACTTTTGAGGTTTCATGTATTCGATATAAAATTGATGTTCTTTAATTCTTTTTTCTGCAGAATGGCCTGTCTGTTCAAAGTATGTTAGATTACATTCATGTGGTATCTGATAAATGCCAGCTAATGATAGAGGTGTCAATCTGTCTTTTGTAGATGGCAACAGATGAGAAATTTTGTTGATCGGAAAATATGTGGGAATGAGATGATACTTTTTCAAATATAAGGGATTGGAACCCTGCTGTCTGTTGACGAATCCAGTGTTGGAACATAGGAGTCCATTATCTGCTGGATTTGATTAGGGTTGAAACCATTAAATCCCATTAACTTTTTGATAGTGAGAAGTTCTTGTTGTAAGCTTGAGGTAGAGGAGTACATCTTGTATGCTCTATTAATTAAGGACTTAATAACACCAATTTTTTTGAGAGGTGTGATGAGCACACTTTTGATGGATGTATCTGCCAGTGAAGGTAGGTTTTCGATAAACACTGGTTGACAAATCACTGGAAGCTGTGTGTGTTAGGTGGATTTCCAAGAATGGTAAACTACCAGCCTTTTCTTTTTCCATGATGAACTGAATGCATGGGTGAAGGCTATTGATCTGTTGGAGGAATGTGGCAAGTTCATTTTCACACTGCAAAAGTCAATCAAGTTTATCATATTCATTTAGTTTTTCCTGTTACTTATTAGAAAGTGCAAAGCATTGTTCTATCATTTATCAGTTTAAAAATGTCTTATTTATAATAAACACATTAACATACCATATATTTATTGATATTTAAAATTAAATATTTTGGGCTAAGCCATTCAGTTCACCTTCAGTGAAACTAAGACTATAAATATGGCTGAAATACACTAGCTTACAATCAAAAAATGAACAAATGATCAAGAATGTTTAACAATTAGCTAATTATTCAAGGCAGGTACTGCAAGCTTTCATTCAGGCGAATGAAAACCTGACAGAATGAAGTATAACAAATGATAAAAAAAAAACTTAATTACAGTTGTCATGTTGAAGGCTTAATGGAATGTATACAGCACTCGGAAAGAATTAAAGGATTCTTGGATGTAGGCTGCTGAGGTGACTGAGGAAGGAGTCTAATGTGACTGGGCCATGAGGCCAAATAGAGAACACATTATCTACGTATCTTAGCAAGATAGAAGGTTTGAGAGGGGCTGAGTCTATGGCTTGTTTTTCAAAATTTTCCATATCCTTTCCAAATTTTTCCATGTTTCCATATCCAGTCACCTCAACAGCCCACCCCCCAAGAATCCAGTTTACAATGGAAAAGGAAAATAACAATAGTATACCATTCCTAGACAGCTTAGTTACATGCCTTCCTAATGGTACACTTTCCTTCATTGTATATAGAAAACCTATGCACACAGGCAGATACATTCATAAACTCTCCCACCACCACCACCCGTTTAACAATATGGCATTATTAAAACTAACCAAGAGAGCCCACAATCTTTGTTCCAGTGGAACTGTCCTTTCAACCAAACTCAACCACATACACAACACCTTCCTCTCCAAAGGCTACAGCAATTACAGTATTAAAAAAATAATCAGTTCCTCTCCCATTTCCCAGCTATCTCTTAAGAAGTTCAGAAATATGATCATCATACCCTGCATCCATGGCACATCAGAAAAAATAGCCAAGACCTTAAAAAGGTACAACCTCCACACAGCATTTAAGCCCCACGGAAACATGCCTCCCTTATCCATTCTACCAAAGATTAGCTCCCTCCTCTCTCATTGCCTGGAGTTTATAAAGTACCCTGTTCCTGCAAGCTGACATACTTTGGACAGACAGGTAGATCAGCAACCATCCACCTAGAAGAACACAAATCATACATCTGCAACCATGACTATAGTCAGTCTGACTTGGCAGACTATGTTTTGGATACAACCCACAGGACCTCCTGGAAAAAAACAACCATGCTCCACCACAGTAAATAAAAAAAAAGACTATTTTTAGAATCTGCTGAAGCACTCAGAAATCAACTAAATATAAATATATACAGTTGCATTAAACTTCTGAAAATTCGGTAAACATTAATTATCAGAGATCCCTCCTTACATTCTAGGCCACCTACAATCACCCATAGAGAGCACACCACCTAGATAAGACTTTAGAGTCACCCATGTGTTTAGCTGGTGTATTGGGTTGTATTTGTGTATATGTTACATTAGTTTTTTTTTGTAATCCCTGAAGATGTCTCAGTGACAGACGAAATATTGGAAGTATTAAAATCAGTTTTAATCCTTTCCGAGTGCTGTATATATTCCATTAAGTCTCCAACATGATGTCCTCACAGCACTTAAGCCTCAACACACGGATTAATTACAGCTGCTTGGGATAAAAATCTTCCAAACTTTCAGCATGGACAAACCATTGTTCTAATTCAAATCAGATTGACGTAATAGAGCCTTAGAGCTCTCCTTGAATATGCATTCATGATAAATTGAATTCAGTTGGAGGAGTTATGTATCTTTCCAAAGGTTTTGTTCAGTGCTACAACCCTGCTAAGCTAGACCAAACAAGTGAAACTCATCATAGTTAAGGTGATTTCAGTACTCACTAATTCTTGTCAGCAAGCCCAAGTACAACTGCTCAGAAATTGCAATCTAATTTAATATGTAAAGGTCAGAATGTATTTTTTTTTTAACTTCAGGCCACCTTTTTAAAGGTTCTTCAGATATAGAATGAATATAAACTCACTTGTCTGAAGAAGGATTGGGGGAGGAGGTTGTAGAATCTCTTGAAGAGAAAGTTGTAGACACTTTCTTCTAAAGAGTAACTACAATCCTTATGTCTTCTATGAACTGAATATAGTGCAGTTTTATCACATCATTTTATGCAAACATACCTATTTATAACTAGATTTTCAGGACATCCACATCAGAATTGCTAAGCATAAGAATTACAACTGATTACATCACCATGGCTGCTTTGATCTTGCAAACTATGCTACACAGAACAACCAGAATATTTGTTACAAAGTAGCCAACTTATTTCACCAAAGCAAATACAAATTGAAAAGATGCTCTCTTGAATCTCCCTTGAAGACCTATCACAACCTTGGAAAATTTGGATGAAAAAATAAATAAATTATGACATGTCAGAGAGAATCATTATTATACCTTCAGTCTAATGGCAAAGAATTTCCAATAATGTCCATTGGAATTGTAACTCGCTTCATCCCCCCCCCCCATACCAGTCTTTTTCACTATGTAATGTTTGTGTGCATGCAGTTGTGATCAAGGTATTGAAGAGATTGGTTAGAAATAGAATACAGGATTGGATTGATGACATAGCATTCTTTATGATGGTCAGCATGGATTTGTAAAGGGTAGATCCTGTTTTAGAAATTTACTTTCATTTTATGATAGGGTAACAGGTGTGTTAGATAAGGGAGAATCTTATACAGTCATATTCTTGGACTTTGCAAAAACATTTGAGAGATTACCACATGATAAGTTGGAGTACAAACTGCAAGGATGGGAATAGATAATATGTGGGTAGTCTGAAAAGTTCTCAGCCTCAACCATGAATAATACTATAGGCAAGATTTTTTTTTTTTTTTCTAAGTTGGTACATCTGTCATAAGCATCGGTGTGAAATTGCAAGTCATTCTATCAAGTAGTTTTTTTTATACAGCTGTCGGAAGCCAAAATGTTGTCTGTATCCCTTGAAATGGATAAAATTGATTATCATGGGGTTATAAAATTCTTTCTAAAAGAAGGTTAAATGCCAAAAGAAAATCATCAGAAGTTCATAAAAGTTTATGGGCACTCTTCTCCTTCATTTTCGACAATTAAGAAATGTGCTACCGAGTTTAAACACAGCCGTACCAGCCTTGAAGATGATCCATGTGAAGTAAGTCCAAAAAAGTAACAATACTAGAAATCATTGATCAAGTGAACGATATGGCATTGGATGACCAGCGAGTCAAAGTGCGTGAAATTGCTGAGACTATAGGCATTTCAAAAGAACGTACAGGATACATTTTGCATGAAGAATTGCAAATGAAAAAAATTTGTGCAAGATGGGTGCCGTGCTTGCTCACAGCAGATCAAAAACGCAATCACATGAAAATCTCTGAACAGTGTTAAAATGTTCTCGTTAAAATGCTCCAAGCATTTTAACAAGAATAAAATTGATTTTGTGTGTTGATTCATTACTATGGATGAGACTTGGATTCACCAGTACACACCAGAATCCAAACAGTGGACATAAGCCGGCTGTTCAGCACCAAAAAAGACAAGATCTTGCCATTAGTGTTTTGGGATGCTAAAGGCATTTTTTGTTTATTAATTATCTTGAAAAGGGTAAAACAATAACTGGAGAATATTATTCCGATCTTTTAACCAGACTAGATGAAAAAATTCGTGAGAAAAGACCCGGTTTGTAGAAGAAAAAAATCATCTTTCATCAAGACAATGCACCTGTCCACAAAGGTGTTTTGGCAATGGGAAAATTAAGGGATCTGCACTATGAATTGTTGTAACATCTACCCTATTCCACAGATTTCACTTCCTCTGACTTCTATCTCTTCCCAAAAATAAAAATCTTCCTCGCTGGTCAGCATTTTTCTTCGAATCAAGAGGCGATTGCAGATCTTACTGAGAACCACTACAGGAACAGGATAATGGTGGTGGAGCATGGCTGGAATAAATGTATTAGTCTTAAGGGAGATTATGTTGAAAAATAAAAATTATTTTAAAATTATAAATTCATTTTTTCATTGTTAGGCTGAGAACTTTTCAGACCACCCACGTATATTGGTTAGATGGATTGGATATTGGCTCTCTGAATAATACCAGCAGTATTGTTCAGAGAGCCAATATATGATGGAGCAGTGGCTCAAAAAAGGAGGGTAACCAGTGGTGTGCCCATGGTTCTGTTCTTGGGACTGACTGGGGATCTTCAGTTGTTTGTTGATGATGCAAAGTTGAGAAGAATTATAAGTAACATGCTGATGTTAATTCCCTTAAGTAATTGGACAAAAGAGTGGGATTATAGTTTTAATATCAATAAGTGCAAGATGTTGCATTTTGGAATGCAGAAATATAATGTTGTGTACTATATCAATGGTGATGTGGATGAGAAATCAGGAAGTGGATGAAATTAGAAATTTGGGAGATGGTTGAGAGTAGATTGAAGTTTAGAGGGTATA
This sequence comes from Typopeltis vanoorti, assembly GCF_054136105.1. NCBI lineage: Eukaryota > Metazoa > Arthropoda > Arachnida > Uropygi > Thelyphonidae > Typopeltis > Typopeltis vanoorti. Next base: position 8,588,155 of record NC_143572.1, read on the forward strand.
TTGCTAGTGTTGCAAACAGGACATATTGTAGTACTGCTATGATGAGAAGTACTTCAACATGTAGGGATAAGTGTAAAATCTTGCATAGAAGGATTTTGTACAACAATTCCTTATATGCCGATTTTACTAGAAAACGAAAATCCATACAAAATACTTGTAGTTAGTTAGCAAATTTTTTATGTTTATGTAGTATGGAAATAAGTTAGAGTAAACTGTTAAATATTGTGACTACCAAATTTCTGTAAAGAACAAAAGAAAGTTAAGTGAATATTTAATTGTAATAAAGGAAAGTTCCAGACAAAGAAATATTCCAGACAGATTAACTTATGACCTAAGGCAATGACTATTGCGAAGGTGTTTCCCGCTTTTATGGAGTGACATCAAGGTGGCTGGGAAAGCCCTTCCAAGAAAAATCTGGGGGAATGAATTGATGGCAGTTCCAAGGTTGAAGGAAGAAAATAAAAAATGGGAAGGATCGATAGATCAAGGTTCCCTATCCCGCAGGTAGTTGAAAAGGCTCTTTCTTGTTGGTGGCTTGTGGCACTTAGGTGTGCACTTTTTGGTTTTTCTTATCGCCTCTACCCAGATGCTGTTCTGGCTCTCAGTTCAAGTTCTAGATACAAGGAATTCCAGTGTGTCTTGCAGATTCAAGGTCGCAGATCCACGTCCTGCCAACAGAAGTTCGGAAGTAATAGAAGGCTCGATTATGCAATAACGACGCCGAGTTCCGGAATTCCAGTCGCCAAGTTTCCTAAATGTGTCCACTGATGAAATGTCAATATCGTAAAAGGAGCCTGGTAGTGAGCTATATCGGAAATGTAAAAGATGAAGATAACAATCTAAAGGATCTACTATTACGGACTAGATGACTAAAGAGTAAGGCCTTGTATAGGAATTTACTAGAGATGAAATTTGTAGTAGAAATTACTATTGTATTGAAATTTTGTTAGAGTTAAGAACAGTAATAAGTACTCTAGATCGTGAGTTAAATTTTTGTGAGATATCCTGCTGAGTTATGTGTGTTAAGATAGAGTTGATATATGTGACAGCTTAGAATGTGTGATACAATTTAACGTCCAAGTTAAAATATGATGTAGTATGCACAAGTCTGTTTTAGTGTGTGAATAATTTGTAGGAATAATTAGTGCATTAGACCAATTGTTTAAAGGAGAATTGTTAAGCTAGGTTGATTAATTTGAATCCAAGCTAATATTGCTGAAAGGTATACAGCTGAGAGGTTTGAATGTTTAATGTTAACTTTAAGAGTTTGAGAACAGCAACCAAATCTTGGAGATTAAGTGGCAAGCCTTGAAGAAAACACTGATTGATTCAGCCAGAGAGGCATGTGGTGAGGTTGTCTGCGAGGATAGAAAAATCAGAACTCCTTGGTGGACACAGGAAGTTAAAGAGGCAGTGAAGGAAAAGAAGAAAGCTTATCAAAAGTTCCTAGCAAATAAGTCAGCTTGTGCTCTTACAGAATACAGAGACAAATGCAAGAATGCTAAACACTGTGTAAAACTAGCTAAACAAAAGTCATGGGAGGACTTTGGTAAGAACATAGAAAATAAATATCAAGAAGGTGGTAAGATATTCTGGGGGTTGTTGAAGAAGCTTAGAAATGGGAGAAAGAATGCTGTAAAAGGAGTTAGAGACAATAAAGTTGACAGGAAAACGGGAGAAAAAAAAGATATCCTTGAAGTATGGAGTAATTACTTCGAAAAATTGCTAAATGAAACAAGCAGTGATAGCACAGTTGTAAAAAACACTCAACAGGCATACAGTCAGGAATACATATCCATACTTGAAATAGAAAAAGTCATCAAAGGCTTGAAATGTGGAAAGGCAGCAGGAGTAGATGATATTCGACCAGAAATGCTGTAGTGTGGTGGTATAAAAGTCTTACAGTGGCTGCACTGCATAGTTCAGGAAGCCTGGACAGAGGGACGAATTCCCAATGATTGGAGTAGAGCTCTCATTAGTACCCATATATAAAAAGGGAAATAAAACTGAATGTGAGAATTATAGAGGTATTTCCCTATTAGTGTTCCTGGCAAGATTTATGCAAGTATACTTGAGAAACGGTTGAGAAGAATTGTGAAAGAAAGGTTTGGTGAAGAACAAGCTGGTATGGTCAAGTGGTATGGTCACTTAAATAGAATGGGTGAGGAAAGATTAGCAAAACAAGTGTTCTCTGCCAGGTTGGCAGGAAAACGACACAGAAGAAGACCAAGGTATAGGTGGATTGATACTGTACAAAGTGCCTTAGACGATAGAAATATAAGATCTGATAATGTTGGAGTCTTGACAAGTAACAGATTGATTTGAAGGAAAATTGTAGATAGGAAGTTAGTAATGATGTAAATTTTTCATGTAGTACTATCATATCCTGTACACCCCTTGAGGGTACATGGCAGGAATTTTATGATGATGTAACTTTTAGTGTACATTCAATTAGCATGAATAAATTGTTTTGTTTGTCAAATAATTTGCCTGATTCCTGCATACCAATGCACTGATCACAAAAATCAAATGTGTGTGACCTAGAGTATTGAGTAGCCATGACTAAAAGATAGAAATTTTGCGTTGCTAGATTTAATAATAAGTATAAGGAAGTTCCGTGTTTTGCTGAGTGTTTTATTTTTTTTTGGAAGGATATTCAATTCCTCTCTATGAATCTTGATGGCGCAGTCGATACAAACAAATTTTCAGAATTCAAAATAGAAAAACGCCAGTAGTTTAGACAAAGAAGTTGGCTCCAGCCAGAGGCAATTTAATCCTCCCCTTGAGACAAAGGGGAGGATTAAAGTTGAATGAGAGGATTAAAAATAAGAGACTAATTCAAGCAACATATTAAGAACTCGGAGTTACGACTGTATATCAAGTAGAGTACTTAAGTTTAAGTAAAGTAAAATATTGAGTATAGAACTTTTGAACAAGTACAAAAACAAATAGGAGTAAAATGGATTTTAAAATGGCACAAACGACACATCGATTTTACATAAGGAAGTGGTGATGCCACTGTATAAAGCACTGGTCAGACCACACTTGGACTAGTGTGCTTAAATATGGTCACCTTGTTTTCAGTGTCATGTGGAGACAATTGGAGATGATCCGGAAGCGAGTGACAATATCAGGACTTTGGACTGCTGGCTATGGAAAGAAGTTAAAAAAATGTGGATTGCAGAGTTTGGTGTATAGGAGGAAAAGAGGTGTTATGATAGAGAAATTTAAGTTAATGAAAGGATTTTATTGGATTAATCCAGATGAGATTATAAAAAGAGTAGAAGGCAAGAGTGGAAAAACCAAAGGTCATTCCTGGAAGTTATGGAGTGTGATGAAGAGGGATGCGAGAAGTAGATTTCTTACATGGAGAATTTCTTACATCAGTGAATGGAATGCATTCCAGAATGTGTTGTTAATGCAAGGAGCATTAAAGATTTTAAGATTTGTATGGTAAATATGTTGTCGGTTGAATGAACCTCCCACGATGAGTCTGCCGACTCCATGGAGGGTGCAATCATAATAATAAAGAAAACAGTAATTCAAATCATTTTGATTTTATATTCTGTATCTTTGTCATCTGATTCCTAAAAAATAATGAATATCAATATGAGTATTCAATATAGAAAATGATGATTATGATGTTTAAAGCCAATTTTTAAATTATTATTTAAATAAAAAATCAAATATGGTTACACCACCAATTTTCTGGCAACCTTGGTTCCAGAGATTTGCTGGATTAGCTGTTTTGCAGGGCCAACAGCACATGGATCTCTAGAAAGTTAAATATTAAATGTAGATATTTAATGATTTAAAGATTAGATGATGCATTAGTATAAATGATACAGTGCAATTGGATTAGTAGACATAGCTGGGTTAAATGTAAGCAAAATACACTAAGAATCTCTGTCTTGTAATTTTGTCCAGACTATAGAAGGTGCCAGACCATCCGATGCAAGAAAATCAGTGGTGTACCTGTGTATTAGAAGGGAATTACAAATCAGTTAATAATATATTTACTAAGAGATAAATAGAAGTGCACGTGGTAGCTTACCTTTAATGGTACTTTACAAGTAACTGTGTGACTGAATGTATAAGAAACAAAAAATTGAAGAGAAAAGTTGAAACAGGCATAAGCTGAACACGATGAATTGACTGTATGGAAAGTTAACTGAAATAAAAAAATAATAATAAATCATACACACACTTTTATTTGCATCTAACAATATCTCAATAGCTTCAAAACATAAGTTATGCTGAATGAGATTTTAGTAATATAGAGTGCCTGATATTCATCCTGCACCAATTACCATGTACACTGACATCATAGTGAATGAAGTTAATCTTTATTTATATATAAGGAGTACATACAGTACATACAATTATTCTTTCTTGGATAAAAATTGATGTACAGTTGTCTGATGGAATTTTTTCTTTCTTTTTTCTTCGTATAAAACTCGGTAGCAACGGATGGAATTTTCAATTTCCTGATGAACTTTCATTGATCGCTCGAGATTAGGATCGGCGTTCAAGATTTTTTTTTCTTTAAAATTTTCAGCAATTCTAAACATTTCGTCCATTTCTTTGAGGGTAAATTCCTTCGGTGCCACGTCAATTTGTTCATCATTATCATCCATTTAAGCACCGTAAGCACGTTCTCTCTCGAGGTTAATTAGGTCTTCATCATCCAGCTCCTTATCATGTGACTGAAGCAGGTCCTGAACATCACCTTTTTCAATTTCTTTTAGTCCTAGATCGAAGCCAAGCCTAGTTATGTCATTGATAACACGGGTTAATTCATTTTCAAATCCTTTAAAATCATTTGCACAATGAGAAATAATCTTTTGCCATGCCTATCTCAGGTTGCTAGACGTTACTTCACTCCATGCTTCCTTGACATTCTCAATGCAATTTTTGATATTGAATGCCTTCCAGAATTCTGTCCAAGTCATAGCTTCATCACCTGTAGTCTTTTCTATTGCTTGTGAAAAAGTTCTTCGTAGGTAATATGCCTTAAAGGATGCGATTAATCCATTGGCTGGATGATGGAAGTGGTATTAGGTGGTAAATAAATAACTTTTACATTTTCGCACAAATCATTCAGTATTGTTGGATGACTAGGTGTATTATCTAATATCAACAAGATTTTAAAATCAAGATTTAATGACTTGCAGTACCTTTCAGCTTCAGGACAAAAATGGTTTTTAAACCAATCCTCAAAATTAGCTTTTGTCATCCAAGCTTTTCTATTGAATCTCCAATGAACAGGGAGAAAATTTTTATCTAAACTTCTAAGCGGGTGAGGATTTTGTGAACGATAAATAAAGAGAGGCTTCATCTTGTAATCTCCAGAAGCATTGCCACATAGTAAAAGTGTTACACGCTCCTTCAAAACCTTATAGCCAGGCTGTGATTTTTCATTTTTTGCTAAAAATGTTTTAGTGAGCATTTTTTCCATAATAAGCCTGTTTCGTCAGCATTAAATATCTGATCATTGGTATAATTTCCTTCTTCAATGATCTGTTGCAATTCACCAGGAAAACTAGCTGCTGCTTTTTCAACGGCACTTGCAATTTCACCTTGTACATGAACACTATGAATGCTCAATCACTTTTTGAACCGATCAAACCACCCTGAACTTGCAGAGAAAGTTTCTTCCACTACTGACGCCGAATCATTTTCGCTTTCTAATTGTTTTCTTTTTAAAGTTTCAAGCAAATTCAATGCTTTTGTTTTTATAGTCATTTGATTAAGAGGAATTCTCTTTTGGTTACAATCTTCTACTCACGCTGACAATAGCGTTTCCATTTCAATCATAAGATGGCTTCTGTTTCTCATAGTTTGGGACCCAGATGAGGTCGATGCACTTTGTCCTAGTTGCTTATAGTTTGCAGCATGGTCTAAAATATGGCAAACAGTTGATTCATTTAGACTGTACTCTTTTGCAATTTTGGCTTTGGTTATGCCTGCTTCATACTTATTTATGATATGCAACTTATCTTCTAAGCTGATCACTGTACGTTTCTTCTTGATAGCTGTAGACTTGATATCATCCTTGTTTCTTTTAGCATTAATTGTAGGGGTAAATAAGAAGAGAAATAAATATCCACATGTACTTCAGACAAAGGCGAACAGTTACTGGTGAGCAGGTGCCATCACTCAACAGGCTCCATCAGAACAAAATGCAATAAAAACGAAGCGCTACAAAGAGAGCGATACCTGGAGAGTGGCAACTCAAACTGGTTGCATATGTAGTGAGCTACATCTTGCGGCCATGATAATTCGAATTTGGAGAGCAATAATTGGAATTTTGGTATCAAATTACAAACTGCAATAAATCGAGAATCATGATAATCGAGGTATTCCTGTATATACATACAAAGAAACAAGGTGCACTAAATCTACATGGTATGCTAAAGTTACATTGATTTGGTCAACCATTAAAACTATTGGCCTGATCTCTGGTGGGAAAAAAAATCTTACTACATCAAAGCTAGGGTCCTGTTATTATTATCTATTTGTTTACAAAAATAAATTATGCTAGAGAGCAACACGTTCAACAAAGCTACCCCTATAAGCAGTGGTGAGCTATGGAAATTTTAACAACGGGCTCGCATCGTCGAGCAAAAAAAAAAAAAAAAAAAGCCCAACTTAGCCCTTATAATACTTATATTGTGACTTTGTGGAGTTTTTGTTTTTGACAGATATGATAATTCCTGTAGGATATCAATCATTAATGCTAGATCTTTTAAAAATTCCAAATTGAGAAGTCAGTTTAAAAAGCCCTTACATTTATCGTTCGATGCAAAATGCTTGCATAAAGCTCGGTAATTTCTCCACACAACAAGAGTCGTTCGTAAACTGCAAGCTGCCCATCATGGTCCAAACATACGGCCGATCTTTAAAATTTCGATACCAAGGTTTTTTTGCAATCGTATTTAATTCTCGTTGATTTTTTGGTGATTGATGATAAAAAGCATATAATTTATCCATAAATATTTTAAATGATTTATTTCTTTAATGTTTTTTATCAAATCATCTAATGCTAAATGTAAACGATGAGTGCAAAATCACAACATTGGGAAATTTTTGTAGAAGTTTGATTGCAACACCTGATTTGTTTCCTAACATTGCACTAGCTCCATTAGAACAAAATGCAATAAAATGATTTTTTTATATAGTTATCAGAAAATCCATATGAATTTAAAGTAGCAATTATAGTAGCATGTATACATTCCATGGTGGGATTTTCTAGCTCTACAAGATTATTAAACAAGAAGAACAAGGGGCTATAAAGTTATAAAATCGCAAATTTGAGAAAAATTTAACAAAGGGCTCACGTGAGCCCCCTTATAGCTCACCACTGCCTATAAGTATACATATAAATTAAAACAAAACAGTATGGATGGTGGCCAATAAAAGCTGAAATAATTGCTTAGATTCCTAAAGTCAGAGTTTGCTGAAAAACTTGAACTAAGTGGGCTGAATGTGTGCCATCTAAATTCTTGGGATTTTTATGCCACCATTATTGTTCAGATTAGGGTGGTTTTGATTGGATAAATTTTGATTAATCATTCTAATCTTAAGAAAATTTGCAGCTCTTCAACAGCAAAGATGTTCCCAACCGCAACTCAACAAGAACACATAGTGTGAACCTATTGTTATAGACAGCCTCAGAAGATGCAATGAATGCACTTAGTTGTTAGCATAGTTTTGCCATCTCACCCCCAAAAAAAGTACCAATTCTGAAAATAATGACTAGCATAGAATATGGTATCTATGATCTTGCATCAATTGTAATTGACAACGTTCATCTGGTTGTGGCTAGCATTCTAATGAAATCCAAACCTCCCAAGAATAATATTCCACATGAAGAAATATCAGCACTTTAAAAGTTACGTAGGAGCAAACAAATTACTGTACCTAAACCCAATAAGGGAAATTCTACTGTTATGAACCAAGCAGATTACAACAGAAAAATTAATCATCTTCTTAAAGACTCTTCTACTCTACTTATCAGATCATAGACAGGGCCCCATAAATTCATTAACTTAAAAACTGGCCAAACATTTATTGAAATCACTTTCCTCCCTTACAGGTAACTCTCTCATCTATTAAAAACCCAATGCACTTTACAACATTAATTTAAAAAAACTAAATGTGACAATTTCTGACATCACATTCAGTATCGATATTACTTCACTATTCACTAACATACCTTTGACGGAAACACCATCATTAAGATAAATTTCCCTCTGACATAACTGACTTATTCAGATTCACCATATATGCAGTTTACTTCCCATGGAAAGGGAAAATATATAAATAGCTAGATGGGACTGATATAGATTCTCCTCTTTTTCCCCAACACTCTAATTTCTTATGGAACATTTTGAAATCCAACCACTCAACACAACCATACATAAACCAACAGTTTGCCTATGCTATGTTTAAGCATTAGAATGCTATATCAATTATGATTAACAGATTACCTAAGAGAAGCCCAAATCAGTGAAGATATAGAAGAAGGATGGAAAACTTTAATAAAGATTATCCATAACATATATTAAACATCAAAAAGATAGAAAAAAATAAGAGCCTTAGAAATAAGACAGAAAACAAAAGTCACTGATGTCATAAGAACAGTAAAATGCCTAAAGATGAGAAAACAAGATGACACATGCGATAAACTTACCACTTATTGGATACCTAGCGAAGGAAAGAGAAGTAGAGGTAGACAGAAAACCAGATGGAGAAATGAACTTACTCTAATAGCAAGACCAATGTGGGTGAGAATAGCCCAAAATCAAGCTGAATGGAGTAACATGAGGGGGGGAAGGGTAGGCCTTTGCCCAGCTGTGGGATTCTACAGGCTAACAACAATCTATAAAGCACTATTATATAGTGAAACCTTTGGAGTATTCATAACTAAACTTACCCACACAACCAGTAATTAAATTATTTTTAATAAGTAAATATTTCGTCCTAAGTATCTTAGGACATCATCAGTACAGTTATTTCAAACAATACTAGGAATAACATACAGTTACGGTGCATGCTTACAATGGAATCCCCCTATGCGTGCACTTAGCCAACCTTTTTCTGGAACACCTTGAAGAAAAAATTTTCACCTGTTTGATTTCACACAAACCAAAAATTTGGCTACAATATGTTGATGACATCTTTGCTGTCTGCAGTCGTTTGGAACAAGAACTATACCTGTTTCTAGATAAAAATCAACATTCTTCATCCTCGCGTGAAATTCACACTAGAAAACGAATCTCACAAGGTATCTCCTTTCCAGATTTACGCATCTAACAAAAAGAAGATGGTTCCATCTCCACTTCTATCGTAAGCAGACGTTTTCAGGTCATTACATTCACAATTCATCTGCTCACATCCATCTCAAAAATATGGCATCATTAAATCATTAGTAGCCAGAGTACACAGATTTTTCTCCTCCGACAAATCTTTAAATGAAGAATTGGAAATCATCAAAAATACAGTCATGCTAAATGGATACAATCCAAAAACAACTCAAAAAAATTAGTCACTTCCCCCACATCAACCTAGACAAGAACAAGTCTGTAGGATTCCCATACTATGTCAAAAGCATCTCTGAACATCTGTCAAAAATTATGAAGAAATACAAACTTGCTGCTACCTACAAACCAATCAACCAGATCTATAATTTGTTACCTTCTCCTAAAGACAAACTCTCATCTTTGATGCTACCTGGTGTTCACGAAGTTCCATGTTCCTGTAATATGTCTTATTATAGACAAACAGGAAGATCTATTATAAACGCATCTCTAAACATCAAGACCATATCCATCTTATTAAACTGCACAAATATGGTCTCGGACAACACGGAGTTGAAAACCCAAACCATAGGATCAAATGGAAAAACACCAAATTTCTACATAGATCCTTATATAAGCATGAGTATTTATATAAAGAAAGTGTGCTGAAGCCCTACATCATAGATCCAACTTAAACCGTAATGACGTTCTTACTATCCCTAAAGCCAAGGAAATTGTCATCCTTAATTGTGTAAAATAAATTTATGTATGTTAATTTTTTAATTTAATCTAATTTATTTTTTTTTATCAGATATATTAATCTAATTTAATAACACACTACTGCATGAATAGTGGGATTCCATTGTTGTAAGCATGCGCCCTAACTGTATGTTATTATTAGTATTGTTTGAAATAACTGTACTGGTGTCCTAAGATACTCAGGATGAAATATTTACTTAAATTACTGTGTTACGTGTGTATGTTTAGTTATTATTATTATTACCCCAAGACCTCATGGAGTCAAAGACTCATCTGGGAGGTCCTTTTATCACACACATCTCATCATACCATGTCTTAAACACGCTCAAACTCCTTGCAAGCACCACACTCTCAGGCAAGGCATTCAAATCATTCACAACTCTGCACGAAAAAAAACCTGCTTCTCAATCCCCTACTCACACCCTCTTTATACAGTTTCCAGGGATGCCCTCTGGTTCTCCCCTGATCTCCCTCTATTCTCTGTAGAACTTCTCCACCATTGATCTTATAACAACCCCCTTACCAACTTGTAGGTCCATATCTCCCCTCTTTCTCCTCTCCACCAGACTCTGCAAATTACACCTTCTCAATCTTTCCTCATACTCAACATTCCAGAGGTCAGAAACTACCTTAGTAAGTCGCCTTTGGACCCTTTCCAACATCTCTTCATCCTTCTGAAAACCTGGTGACCAAATCTGGGCACAATAGTCCAGTGTGTCCTAATCAAAGCCTTATACAACGGAACAAGAATCTCCCTACTTCTACACGTCAGTGTCCTCTGCATCATTCCCAGAAGCCTTTGTGTTGTCTTCACAATTTTGGCGATATGTCTCCTAAATTTTAGATCCTTATCTACTATCATCCCCAGATCTCTCATTTCCTCTACCTCCAACAATATATTCTCACTAAGCATAAATTCTGCATCCCATCTTTGTTTTCCAAATTTTAAAACCTTACATTTTGCAACATTGAACTCGCATCCCCATTTCTGGGCCCGATCACTCAATTTATTCAAGTTAATCCATAAAGTAGCCTCTGAAGCACTTGGAAAGAAAAAACAATAAAAACCTGGAACACAGATATAGAAAATGAAATAAAAGAAAAACAAATGGCATACTAATTACTCTTTCAAAAACATACAAAGGAAACAGAAGAAATATACAAAAATAAAAAAAAAATAGTTAAAACCATAGTACAGAAAGCGCACCAAGATTCTTGGAACAGATTTATTAATAAAATAGAATTAGACATACATGGAATACAAGACATAGCCTACAAAATATTAAGGAAATATGCAGTAAACAATGAAGAAAGAGATACAGCACAAATCAACATAATACAAGGTAAACAATGGATAGATCAAGATAGTATGACCCAAATTTAATAACTGAAAATAATAATGAAGAAATCAGTATTGATATAGAACCAATAAAATTGGAAGAACTAAAAGAAGCAATAAAGGTATCAAAAAATAGAAAATCAACTGGATTAGATGGCATAAATACAGAGCTTTGGAAATATGGTGGAGAATGTGTATATCACAGATTCTTAAAATTAATAAATAACTGTTGGAGGAAATGTGAAGTACCATCAGACTGGTTAAAAGCTAAGGTTATATCTATATTTAAGAAAGGAGACAGAGATAATTATGAAAATTACAGAGGAATAAGTTAAATCCTGAATAAAAGAATTAGAAATATTGCAAACAATCTATCCTCAGAAAAACAAAATGGCTTTAGACATGGAAGATCATGTATAGACAATATTTGTGTGTTAAAACAAATTATTGAAAAAAAAAGACAAGAATATAATTTGGAGACTCATATAGCCTTTATAAATTACGAGAAAGCTTTTGATAAAATACACAAAGAAAAACTATGGAATATAATGGAAAAACAAGGATATCCATTACATTTGGTACAAGCTATACAAAGTTTATATAAAGATATAAAAATACAGTTAGGTAATAAATTAACAGAACAGGTTGAAATAAATCAGGGTGTCAGACAGGGACATAGCTTATCTCCAACTCTATTCAATATATATATATATATATATTGATCAGATTATTAAAATATGGAAAACAATAAAACAAGGTATCCAGTTAACCAGAAAAAATGTTATCAATACCATGCTGTATGCAGATAATCAGATTATATTACAAGACAATGAAGATGACCTTCAAAAATCAATTTACAAATTAAACAAAATAAGCCAACAATACAATTTAAAAATTTCACAAAAGAAAACAAAAGTCATGGCATTTAAAAGTTGGGATCATGCTAGATCAAAAATATAATAGTTACAGAAAATAAAATAGAACAGATGACACGGTTTAATTATTTAAGCTGCATAATAACATATATAAAAGATATAGATGAAAACAAAGAAATTCAGGAAATCTGTGTAACTATTAAAAGAACACTGAATAAAAAAAAAACAAGTCAAGAAACTCAGCTAAAATTTTATCAAGTAATGGCCACTCCACTCAGGTGAAATAAAATACAAGCTGCAGAGATGCGATTTTTAAGAACAATTAAAGGATGCACAAAATTGGACCATATAAGAAATGAAGACATCAGAAATAAACTAGATATTTATGACATAAATAAAAAGATCAAGGAATATAGAGAGAAACAGAAAGAACATCCATCTATCTAGGATGGAAAGATATTGGCTACCAAAAGAGGTGGATAGATATAGACCAAAGGGAAAGGGGAAAAAAAGAGAGAGACATGTGACAAGATGGAAAGACCAGTGAAGCCAGAACAGGCAAATGCCTAATCCTTGAAGAGAAGATGACGATGGGTCTGCTGCTGCTTGGCTTTGTGGTCCAGACACATTAGATACATTTTTGGTGCATCTGAATAGTCGATACCCTAAAATAAATCACTACAGAAAAATAAATTAAGAATTGTCTCCCTTTTTAGATACACTAGTGACATGACTTCTAATAGATCATTATTCCTCTCCATTTACAGAAAACCCACTCATCATACAGGTAAATATTTACATAAACAATCACACTACTATCCTTTCTAACAGTATGGCATCTGTAAAACACTTACCCACCAAGCCAAGGCTATTTGTTTAAATGACACAACCCTTGAAACTGAGCTCAGCGACCTATGCAACACACATTCAGCTAATGGCTACAGCCCATATAAAATAGGTAAAATATTGCATGCACTGCCATCCTTTCAACACACAGGATCCCAGTATCTTAATATGTGAAGGGTACATCAGAAAAAATAGCCACAGTTCTTGGCTAATATGATCTCCATGCCGCTTTCCAACTTTTCATTCAGTTTTCATATGTTCTCCTAAAGATCAACTATATCCTGTTGAACATCCCAAAGTATATAAAGTTCTTCTGCTTGCAGTTTGACCTATTGCGGACAGACTAGTAGATCCATTAATGTCCACCTAGAAGAACACAAAAAATACATCTGCGATCGTTTGTATGGCAGGAATTGGAAGATCATGCTCTGGATATTCCTCTGCATAAAATCAAAATGGAGGAAAACATCTTTATTACATAGGTCTCAGACACTAATTTTAGAATCAGCATCAGTTATGAAGCACTCTCCCAACCTGAACAAGTATCGCTGTCTTAATTTACCAAAAATCAGGGAGATTATCATTTTAAGTTGATAGCCTGCCTTCTCTATATTAACTTTATGGTTATCTAACCATAGAGGACACCATGTAAAAGCATTAATTCTGTTGTCAGTTACAATTTAAACTGTTTTCCACACTTAGTTCAGTGACGTGTGCTTATCACATTTATAATTTGTGCTCTGATGATGCTGATTAGAAAACCAGTGAAATATTAGAGTTTAATAAATATATATTTTTCCTCTCTTGGTGTTGTTTATACAGTAAAACATTATTATGAAGTATTTTATAATTAATGTTGCAATAGCTAAAAAATTTAAAGGAAGTTTTAAATAAAAAGCATGACTTTGCATTTCTCGACAAACTCCATTAGGGTGGCATCTGGTTGATGGCAAGCTGTGGTTCAAACCATCTGCATTAAAAGTTTAAATACAAATAGCTTGAATCATGTAGTCAGAACTCTCTGCTAAATTTCTGAATCATTTGTATCTTAAATTATAATGACCATCAGTGATGGTTTCATTACCCATGCTTGATCTATACGTGTTTAATCATGTTTGTATTTAATATTATTATAATAAATACGTGGAAGATCCATTTATTCACTTACTAGCCATCGTTCACACAATACCTACATACTTCTCAAACTCATTCATTGATAAAGCACCCACAACCACCTCTGGCAACCCACTCCATGAAATCACCACCCTCCAAGTGAAAAACCTAGTCCTAACACTCTTGATAACTACACTCTCATACAACTTCAACTGGTAAACCCCTGTTCTCTATCTCTTCTTCATATACTGAAAAAAATTCCTCTATGTCAATCCTATAAAACCCATTTAGTAACTTAAATCCTTCTGTCTCCTCTTTATCATCTATCATCATCGTTCTTTATCATCATCGGTGATTCGCTAGTAAGAGGTGTAATAGGTGAGAGGTCGATAAAATCGTACTTACCAGGTGCGAAAATTAAGGATGTAAGTGAGGCTATTAGAACGTAAAAGCAGAGGGTGAAAGAAATTATAGTAGTGGCAGGAACGAATGATTTAAAAGGTGATAAATTTGCTATGAGAGAGGACCTGAAGGAATTACTAGAGGCAACAAAAGAAAAGAGTGAGAGAGTTAAGATGGTGAGTCTGTTGCCACAGTATGACAGAGAAGAGTTGAGAAGGGGGGGGCATAATTGCAAATGACTTTATGTGCAGGTTATGCAGGAGGAGTGGTGTGGAGTTTGTGGATGTGTGGAGTGAGTTTGATGGGCGAAAGGACTTATACAAGATGGATGGCTTGCATCTGAATGGATTTGGTGTGCAAAGACTGGAAAAAGTGTTGCTGAATGAAGTGAAAGTGGATGTGCAGAATCTAGGAAACTAGAGCTATTGGGGGGGGGGGAAGAGGAAGTGGATATGCGGACATCAGTGAGGCAGTTCAGTGTAAGAATGTGTATAATATGCCTGAGCTAGTACGAAGGACAACAAATCAGAATGGGATAGTTAGTATAAGGCATCAAGATAGGGGTGGGATTAACAGGCTTCTGCACTTCATGTATACTGATGCCAGGAGTATTAGGAACAAGAAGGAAGAATTTTTGGCCTTGGTTGGCTCTTCCTGGCCACAGGTTATTGGCAATAGTGAGATATGACTGACAGAAGATGATATAGCTAGTGGGATAGAATGCGAAGGGTATAGTGTGTTTAGATGGGGACAGAGAGAAAAGAATGGGAGAAGGAGTGTTACTGATGATAGCTGATGAACTGCAGCCAAGGAGAATTGAAATGAACCGCAGAATAGTGAAGAGAGCATATTTGAGGCTATTTGGTGTAAGATTGAGACTAGTGGAATAAAATATACAGTTGGATGTTGCTATAGACTAGGTGATGGAATAGATGGTGGAGATAGTATGCATAGACAAATAGATGCAATGAGTGGAAGGAGGGTAATTATTATGGGGGATTTCAACTATAGTAACATTGATTGGAAGGAGGAGAGGACACATGGGAGGAAGGAAATGGATTTTATGCAGTTATTAAGGGATAATTATCATAGACAGCATGTAATGAAATAGACTAGGGGTTCGAGAGTACTTGACCTAGTAATTGCATCTGAGAATTTGACTGTAATGAATATGACCACGCTGCCACCAATTGGCGAGAGTGATCATAAGGTCTTGACCTGGGAGGTGGCTAAATGTGTGGAATTTTCAATTAAGAAAGGGTACATGTGGAATTACCAGGCTGGTAAGTATGACAAGCTTAGGAAATTGCTTGATTCAGTGCCATGGCATGTAAAGCTGCAAGGGCTGGAGGTTGATAGTGCATGGGAAGCGGTAAAGGAGCGTTTGAAGGAGGTAATGGCTGACTGTATACCAAGAGCCCGAATAATAAATCAAGTAGGGGTTAAATGGATGAATAACACTATTAAGCTTGAGCTGGAAATGGGGTGGAAAGAGGGGAAAATAGTTCCACTGCATAAAGTAGGTTCTGAGACTGCTGTTGCAAATTACCGACCGATCAGCATATCAGGAGTCATTGTCAAGATTTTGGAGAAAGTAGTCAAGAGAAAAATACAGGAATGGATAAATGAAAATGGCATACTGTATGGGGGACAGAGGGTTTTGTGAAGGGTAGATCATGCTTCAGTAGCTTGCTCATGTTTTATAACACAGTGACGGCTGAACTGGATAAGGATAATGGGTTTACAGTGATACTGCTGGACCTTGCTAAGGCCTTTGGCAGGATACCACATGGAATTCTAATCAGTAAACTAAATGTGTAAACTGATTCAGTAAACTGAGGGTGGTTGATGGAGAGATATCAGAGAGTAGTTTATTCAGGAGTAGAATCCAAAAGACAACCCGTGACTAGTGGTGTGCTGCAGGGTTCTGTTCTTAGACCACTATTATTTAATTTGTTCATTAACGATATAGGAAAGAATCTGAGAGGAACTGTTCATTTGTTTGCTGATGATGCAAAGTTGAGATAGAGCAATAGTGAATGCACTTGTCAAAATTCTGCAGGATGATTTGGATAGATTGGAGGATTGGGCTAAGGAGAATAGATGTCAATTTAATGTGGCAAAGTGTAAGGTTATGCATTTTGGGGTGAAAAGATTAGCAGCAGTATACCACATTGGTAGAACTGTACTCCAGAAGATTGATGGGGGGCAGGGATTTGGGAGTGTTGGTGGATAGGGAGTTGAAGTTGAGGGGGCACATCGCAAAAGTGGCTAAATCAGCTCATCAAATCACTTGGTTACTGAAGAATACTTTGACGAGCAGAGACAAGCAAGTTATTGTTCCTCTGTACTGAGCCTTGATAAGACCCCATCTTGACTACTGCGCCCAGATCTGGGTGCCAGGGTTTCTTCTTGATGGGGAGGAGGTGAAGAGGATCCAGAGGCGAGTGACCAGGATGACAGCAGGTCTATGGAATGAACCTTATGAGAACAGGTTTAAGATTTGTGGTTGCAGAAATTGGTTGAGAGGCAGAAAAGGGGTGATATGATTGAGACATTCAAATTACTGAAAGGATTCTATAAGATTAATTTAGAGGATATTTTTCAGAACAAGACTGGTGGTGGGAGGACTAGGGGCCATCCATGGAAATTGGGCAAGAGTGTGGTTAGCAAGGGTGTTTTTTTACTTGGAGAGTGGTGAATGAGTGGAATAAGCTGCGAGAGTCTGTTGTAGGTGCCATGACTGTGAATGAGTTCAAGGCAAAGTATGATAGATACTGTGTAGATGTTGAAATGTTGAATAGTTGTTCTTGACATGATGTTTAGGGCTTTCCTCGATGAGTCTAAGGGCTCCTTGGAGTTGCCCGTAATAATAATAATCTATCAGCTAATTTGTGAAGCCTATAGACCATTAATCTATTCTCATAGGGAGCATTCCAAATGCCTGCCACAATCTTTATCAGTCACAACCTTTTCATCATGTGCAACTCCTGTTTAATGAAGCTATTCATCCATCTAAGTCTACATGATTTATCCTTCTATGCTAGGCATACATTCAGATACTGCCTTCTTCAAACACACCCCTTGATCAACAACATCTCTCCCCTCCAAATAATTATGCCATTGCTCTGCTGAAAACTGTCTCCTCAGCTTGTCATAATTAACTGCTTTGTAATTCCATATATATATATATATGTATAATCCCTTCTTAATAGAAAATTCTGCATGTCTAGCAATCTTCCAAGTCAAGACTGCATGATCACTTTCTCAAAACAGAGGCAAAGTAGCTAGATTGGTTAGTGTTAAGTTCTTCGATGCAGTGATCAGATCCAGCACTCTTGAACCTAGTGTTCAAGACTTTTTTTTTTTTTTTAACTTCACTTCCTCTACTTTCATTAGCAAAATCCCTCCCCATCCTGTTCCTTCTGTTCTCCCTGACATCAGGAATTCCTTCACCATTTCCTTCCTTGCCTATGACTATTTCTCCTCCCAATCTATGTCCCCACAGTTGAAATCTCCCATAATAATTACTCAACCTGTACTCATCATATTAATTTCTGAGTATGCATTATCTACATTCTCCCACATACCTCCTAGATTATAACAGCAGCTTACATTGCATATTAGCCGTGTTGGACTCTATTTCAAATCTAGATAGCCTCAAATGAACCCTCTGAATCTCTGTCCCCTTCTAATGTATTTCTACTTTTTTTTTTAACTTTAATTCCTCTGCTATCATTAGCAAAATTCCTCCCCCATCCTGTTCCTTCTGTCCTCCCTGAAGACACTATATCCCTTTCATTCTATTCCTATGATGATATCATCTTTGGTCAGCCACGTGTCACTAATGCCTATAACTTTCAGCCAAGTTGTGCTAACCAATGCAAAAAAACTACTCAGCCTAATTTTGAATATTGATGGCATTAGCATACCTCAACTACAAAACTCCCTTCATCCCACAACCTCCCTTACATAGGATACCTTGTGTTACTTGGCTGACTCAAGTTAACCTCAGGTGCAACATTTTGCATCATGTGATCACTCTACCACTTACTAACCTCTAGGTTGCCTGGACACATACTCACCTGCATCCCCACCAAACATTCTAGTTCCCCTGACTTTGTACTTCTGAACTCGCACTGAACAACACTTTCTCAAGATTCCTGATACCAAATCCATTTAGATGCAAGCCATCTACTTTATATTAATATTTCCTTCCATCAAATTCACGCCATAGATATACAAATTTCACACTATTCCACCTGCAAATTTATTCATTCGTGATCATAGCTCACCTCTATCATACCATGGCAACAGACTGACAACTTTTACTTTCTCATTCTACTTTTTCACATGCATTAGCAATTGTTTCATGTCTTCTTGCATACCTCGCTTGTCACCTGCTAAATCATTAGTACCAGCCAAAATAAACATCTCTTGCACCTCAACTCTCTGCATCCTTATAGCATCACTGACATCCTTTATCTTAGCTCCAGGAAAACATGAGTTTTTCACACTCTCCTCAAGGACTTCTTATCAATAAATCACCATACAAAATCCAATCCTTATTTTCACGTTTTTGCTTCTGTGTCATACCATCTACCAGGTGTTTCTCCAAACACGAAATCTCATGTTTTGTTCAGAACTCCATGAAAGTGCACTGTCTTCTTCATTACTATCTGGTCATGCTCATCATTTATCACTGCACTGATTGTGCAGTCACTCATACCACTTGCAACAATAAGTATACCAATCACATTATCATGCATTTAGTCTTTCAACTCACTGCTCACACCTATGACATTCAGTCATGAAACACTTTCAACAAACACATTCCAGTTACACTGTCCCTCCAAAAATCTTTCGTTCTGAGAAGGCTATACATTTTGCACATGCTGCAATGAACATAATTGTTTTGTACAATGGCACCATAATGCACAATACAGTGTACAATAAAACAAATATTAAACCTTTAGAAATAAAAAAAATTAAGCACATTATCCTTACAGTTAATCACACAAACACTCAGAAATATGATGCAAAAATAATTAATTATTGTTAAATACTTCCAAAAAGAACTCATATTTCGGCAACGATATCACTATCACTCATTATCTTAATCTTAAGCCCTCTATAAAAGAAAGTGATCCCTCAGATCACTAACCCTGATGAGGGACTCAAAGGATCATTTTAACTCAATCACTCAAAGATGCTAAGCTAGAGTTAACTCATACTAATGAGTTAGAGGACTAGATACTTAGAAAGTCTATAAGGTTTGCTATCCAGGAGGGAGAATGAGTAGGATAGTTAAGGGATTAGACATGAGGAAGAAATGAGCAAGAGAGTTAGTCATGATTGTGAAGACAAATATCAGGGGGCTATTGAGAAGAGGGAAAGATAACAGTGTAGTAGGAAAGGTTGTCAGTGTGTTGCCAAAGTATGACGATGAGTTATGATGGAGAGCCAAAATCATGAATGGTATGCCAGTGGAGCTGTGCAAGGAGAAGGGAGTACGGTTTGTGGATATGTGGCATGTGTTTGAGAGCAGAATGAAATTATACAGGAGTGATGGACTGCATTTGAATGGCTTGGAGTGAGTGCAATGGAGAAAGTGTTGCTGAATGGAAGTACAGTGTGCAATGTGTGCAAGAGATCAGAAAAAAGAGATGAAGGGAAAAATCAGGAGAGTGGCATTGAAGAGACAGACGTGCTCGGCAGTGGAAACAGTAGTAGTGTGAGAGATAAAGAGAGAATGGGAATGCAAGAAGAATAGGGAAACTGGGGGAGCAAGGTGAACAGAGAGATGGCATAAGGAGAGTGGATGTTGAAAGTGGCAGTGAATGTGTGTATGAAGATGGAGTATATTGTGATGTGGGTGGAGAAGTTGAGACTGAACAGATATATGTGGTAAGTGGTGATAAAGGTGACTGCAGAGGTCTGGTGGGGAAATCACAACCAACAAGTGGCTTGGACATGACTGGTTATAGACCTAAAATTGAATTACTGTTTGTTTACAAATGCCAGCAGTATCACAAATAAGGAGATGAAATGGTTTCACTGCTTGAGTTTATTCGCCCCAAAATCACTGGAATAAGTGAAAAAACATAGTTGAATGAATATGATATTCTAACAGGAATAGAAATGTAAGGATACAGTATTTTTCGCAAGGATAGAAAGGACAAGAAATGAGGAGGAGTGCTGCTGATGATAGCAGGGGAATTATGTCTACATAAGGTAGACATGAAAGAGGGAAATAGTGGCAATGGTAATGAGGCAGTGTGGAATAATATGAAGGTTATTATTATTATTACGGGCGACTCCAAGGAGTCCTTAGACTCATCGAGGGAGGCCCTAAACATCATGTCCATCACAACTATTCGACATTCACACAGTATCTATCATTCTTTGCCTTGAACTCATTCACTGTCATGGCACCCAGAACAGACTCTGACAGCTTATTCCACTCATTCACCACTCTAAAAGTAAAAAACCCAGCTCTAACACCCTTACTAACCACACTCTTTCCCAGCTTCCATGGATGATCTGATCCCTAGTCCTCCCACCACCAGTCCTGTTCTCAAAAATATCCTCTGAATTAATCCTATAGAAACCCTTTAGCAATTTGAATGTCTCAATCATATCTCCCCTTTTCCACCTATCAACCAATTTCTGCAACCCACAAATCCTCAACCTGTTTTCATATGGTTCATTCCATAGACCTGCTATCATCTTGGTCACTCGCCTCTGGATCCTCTCAACCTCCTCCCCATCAAGAAGAAACCTAGGTGACCATATCTGGGCAGAGTAATCAAGATGGGGTCATATCAAGGCTCGATACAGAGGAACAATAACTTGCTTATCTCTGCTCGTCAAAGTATTCTTCAGCATCCAAGTGATTTGATGAGCTGATTTAGCCACTTTTGCAATGTGCCCCCTAAACTCCTTATCCACCAACACTCCCAAGTCCCTGGCCTCATCAATCTCCTGGAGTACAGTTCCACCAATGTGATATACTGCTGCTAATCTTTTCACCCCAAAATGCATAACCTTACATTTTGCCACATTAAATTGACATCCATTCTGTTGGTTGACAGGAAGACGTATTTAGTTTGATGTTGCTATAGGCCCAGGAATTTGACAGGTGGTGACGAAGAAAGTATAAACAACTTGGATTAGTGAATAAATGAAGTGTTGGAAAAAATTGTTTCATAAGGAAATTTAAAGAAGCTACAAACATGCTTAGAATTACAACACAATGCAACAAAAACCAGGGCCTAATTCTACACAAAGTTTGGTCAGCATTGATAAAAAATATACCCAAGTCAGACCTCGGACAATGTGAATGTGAAGAGCACAACGTGACAGCATTGTTCAAACTTAGCATTGCACTGAATCTACATTTGGATATTCAATTTAACTAACAGTTAGAAAACTGCATAGAATGACTATTTTGAGTAATTTCTCATTTCACGTGTTTTAACTTTTAGCTACCTTTGATCTATGAAGATGTAAGTCATACGATTGACGAAACTTGTCGGGTTGTTTTTTTATTGTTATTTATCGTAATAAACATGTGGTCCAATTACAGGAATCTTTCTTATGAAAGATGTGTAATTATTATGGGTGATTTTAATTATGGCAGTAGAGATAACATGAAGAGAAGCGGCTAGGAATAAGAAAAGTCTCATTGACTATGTTATTGTTGGTAGTGATGTTTTCTCCCTGGTGCAGGACACCAGAGTGTACAGAGGATTTGAAATTGGAAGTGATCACTATTTAGTCTTGAGCAGGATAAAATTGAATTTCATATTGAAAAGAATAACATGCAAGAAAGTTTTAAAGCGAATAAAAGTTGAGTAGCTCTCAGATGTGAGCTGTAGACTAAAATACACAAAGATTATTGAAGAAAAAATGAAAGAGTTTGAGAATAGGAATCAAACCTTGGAGATTCAGTGGCAAACTCTGAAGAAAACATTAATTGATTCTGCCAGAGAGGCATGTGGTGAGGTTGTCTGTAAGGATAAAAAAATCAGAACTCCCTGGTGGACACAGGAAGTTAAAGAGGCATTGAAGGAAAAGAAGAAAGCATACCAAAAGTTCCTGTCAAATAAGTCAGATTGTGCTCTTAGAGAATATAGAGACAAATGTAAGAATGCTAAACACTGTGTAAACCTAGCTAAACAAAAGTCATGGGAGGATTTTGGCATGAATATAGAAAATAAATATCAAGAAGGTGGCAAAATATTCTGGAGGTTGTTGAAGAAGCTTAAGAATGGAGGAAAGAGTGCTGTAAAAGGAATTAGAGATGATAAAGGTGACATGAAAATGGGAGAAAAAGATATCCTTGAATTATGGAGTAATTACTTTGAAAAACTGCTAAATGAAACAAGCAGTGATGACAGCTCGGTAGTAAAAAAACACTGACCAGGCATGTAGTCAGGAATACATATCCATACTTGAAGTAGAAAAAGCCATCAAAGGCTTGAAATGTGGAAAGGCAGCAGGAGTAGATGATATTCGACCAGAAATGCTGAAGTATGGGTATAAGAGTCTTACAGTGGCTGCACTGCATAGGTCAGAAAGCCTGGACAGAGGGACGAATTCCCAATGATTTCAGTAGAGCTCTCATAGTACCCATATATAAAAAGGGAAATAAAACTGCATGTGAGAATTACAGAGGTATTTCCCTACTGAGTGTTCCTGGCAAGATCTATGCAAGTATACTTGAGAAACGGTTGAGAAGAATTGTGGAAGAAAAGCTTGGTGAAGAACAAGCTGGATTCAGGCCAAATAGAGGCTGTCAGGATCAGATCTTCACTTTACGACAAATAGTCGAGAAAGCATGGGAATATAACAAAGATCTGTATTTAAGTTTTGTCGATCTGGAAAAGGCATATGACAAGGTGCCAAGAGAGAAGCTATTCAATACGCTGCAGTTATATGGTGTTCATGGGGCATTATATTAAGCAATACTTAGTCTTTATTTGAGTTGTAAATCAGCAGTTAGAATTGACGGAAGTACAGGAAGATGGTTTAATGTTAAATCTGGTGTGAGACAAGGATGTACATTATCCCCTCTGTTATTCATTATCTATATGGATCACATTATGAAGGAAAGTGGTATTAAACCTTATATCAAAATTGGAGATGTTAATGTCAGCTCTTTGCTTTATGCGGATGATGTTATACTTCTAAATAAATCCGCTACAAGTCTGCAAGATTCTCTGACTAAATTGAATAGCTGTTGTAATAGATATGGTATGAAGGTCAGCAATAAAAAGACAAAGACAATGAAAATAGGCAGAATCACTGAAAATGTCAACTGTGTTGTGAATGGAGAACCTGTGGAACAAGTAAAACATTTCAGCTATTTAGGCACGATTTTTACTGAAGATGGTAAATTAAATATAGAAATAGACAACAGAATCAGCAAAGCTGGTATGGTGGGAAGTCAATTTAATAAATTCATATGGAATAAGAGAAAAATTAGTCGGAACACTAAATTAGAAATTAGCTGCATACAAGACAGTATTCAAACCAGTTTTAACATATGGATCTGAGAGCTGGGTCAGAAGTAACACACTTGACCAAAGACTAGAGACCACAGATATGAGAGTCCTGAGAAAGATTATAGGCATGAACAGATGGCATCAATGGCAGTATCTTATTAAAAACGAGGATATTAGGAAAGAACTTGACATTGTCAGCATCCAGGAATGCGTTAGCAGAGCTAATCTCAGGTGGTATGGTCACTGAAACAGAATGGGCGAGGAAAGATTAGCAAAACAAGTGTTCTCTGTCAGGTTGGCAGCAAAACGATCCAGAGGAAGACCAAGATATAGGTGGATTGATACGGTACAAAGTGCTTTAGACGATAGAAATATAAGATCTGATAATGTTGGAGTCTTGACAAGTAACAGACTGATTTGGAGGAAAATTGTAGATAGGAAATTAATAATGATGTAATTTTTTTCATGTAGTACTATCATATCCTGTACGCCCCTTGAGGGTACATGGCAGGAATTTGATGATGAGATTGGAATGAAGAGATAGCATTTGGGAATAAGGAAAATTAATTTCTTGAGTTCTTCAGAGAGAACTATCTCAGGCAGTATGTGAAGGAGGGTGCGCGAGGATCGAGAGTTCTATATCTGATCATTTCATCAGAGAATGTAATTGTGAGAGTGGTTTCACACTTTCCTCCAGTTGATGAAAGCGATCAAGAAGTGATCATCACCTGGGTTATAGCTAGACATATGCAGACTTTTGAAAGGAAAGGATATATGTGGAATTATAAGGCTGGTGATTGTGGCAAACTTAGGAGATAGCTTGGAGCTATAGAATGGAACAAGGAGTTCAGCAGTAAGGAAATAAATGCTGCATGGGAACTGACAAAGAAATACATAACAGCATCAATGTGTGAATGCATTCCTAAGGCCAAAAGGCTGAATAAGGTAGGTGTAAAATGAATAAATGAGGTGCTTAATCATGAAATCTGGAAAAAGAAGATACTTTGGAGGAAGTACAAGATGAATAGTAATAATCAGTTACATGAAGAGTATAAAGAACAATCCAGGAGAGTGACTCAGTATGGAAAACAAAAGTGCAGTATGAGCAGAAATTGGCAAATCAGGTAAAGAAAAACACTAGAGGTTTTTTTTTTTTTTAAGGTATGTGGCAAGTAGAAGGAAGAATGATTGTGGCAAGATGATGTTAATGGATGAAAGCGATAAAAGACATTGTAACTGCTGCAGAAGACATTGTTGAGGTATTCAGTGATCAATTTATAAGGATGTCTTATCCTGATCAGAGTGGAGTCATGAGTAACTTAAGTGTAGAGGACATAGGAGAGGATGGCTTAATTGTGAGTGAGCAAGAGGTGTTTGAGGAAATAAATAACCTTATGTCAATAAGGTGATAAGATTTGATGACACATCACCATGCATTTCAAAGGAATGTTCAGGGAATTGGCAGTAGTACTGGCATGCCTGTTTAATAAGAGTCTTACAATAGCACAGGTTTCAAGGGAGTGGAAAGAAGGTAAAATTGCTCCACTGCATAAAGGTGGTGATAAGACTGTGGCTTCAAATTATACACCCATCTGTATATCTGGAGTTGTGAAGGTCCTAGAGAGATTAGTGAGAAGTCTGATACAGAATTGAGTTGAAAACAGCAGTATTCTTTGTGGTTATCAGCATGGGTTTGTTAAGGGGAGATCATGCTTTACTAACTTGGAACCAAAATCCAAGTGGTTTACTTGGATTTTGCAAAAGCTTTTGATAGGTTGCCACATGACATACTATTAAATAAATTGAAACAGATGGGATTGGATAACAGACTTCTGAGTTGGACCAGTGACTGGTTGTCAGACAGGTATCAGAAAGTTGTATATGGGGTGCGGTATCACATAAGAGGAAGTTCAGTAGTGGTGTACTACAGGGGGTTTTGGGACAATTGTTGTTTTCATTTTGTATGTTAATGATATTGGGATGGGTTTGACTAGTGATATGCAGCTGCTTGCAGATCGTGCAAAGCTGGGGAGAACAATGCAGAGTCAAGCAGATGTTATGTCCTTACAAGAGGACTTGAATAGATTGTATGAATGGGCAGGTAAATGGAACGATCAGTTCAATGTTGCAAACTGTAAAGTTTTGAGATGTGGTAAGCAACAATGGGATGCAAAGTATACACTTGGTGGGGAAACTCTAAAGGAGGAGATGAGATCTAGGAGTGATGGTGGGCAAGACCTGAAATTCAGGGGCCACATTGAGCAAGTTGTGAAGACATCACATTGGATAATGGCAAGGATGTAGGGAATCTTGACATGCAAAAATAGAGGTTATGATGCCATTGTATAAGACCTTGATCAGGCCTCATGTGGATTATTGTGCACAGATTTGGTCACTGGTTTATCATGATGACGAGGATATGCTGGAAAGGGTCCAGAGAAGATTCATATAGGCAATCAGTGGTCATTGGAATGTGGAGTGCGAGGATAGATTGAGAGAATGTAATTGCAAAGTCTCATGAATAGGAGGAAAGGGGGGGGTATGATTGAGACACAAGCGAGTCAGGTTGTTATCAGGTTGAGAGATTTTTCATAGAATGGGAGGGGGGGGGCAGAACAAGATGCCAATGCTAGAAAGTGTATAAGGAGGGTGTGCGCAGGTTCTTTGCATGGAGAATGGTTGCTGAGTGGAATGCATTGACTGAGTGTGTTGTGAATGTAGACACATTCAATCAATACAAAGCATGGTTGGATGAGCATTGTGTGCACCTCCTACGATGAGTCTCTGACTCTATGGATGTTAGATGTTGTTAATAATAATAATACATAGCAGTGGTTACACTTGGTGGCAGGCTCACCCTACCATCAAGTGAACTATTCATTATTGATCTTAGCCAAAAGGCCAAGAAGTAATTTTGTAAGCTTCTAAAGTGATTTATTGTAATGTATTTAATAATTCAAATAACTGTTTCATATGTTTTTAATTTAATAATGCAGTACTCTCAGAGTAGCCTGTACACCCCTTAAGGATACATACCTGGAAATTGATAAAAATTTTAAAAGGTGTACACTTGCAATGAAAGTTTGGGATGCAATGGATATCATTCCTAGAGGATGATATCCATTATCTGCTAATGATGTTAAGTTGTGAAGAGTGATAAGGGACATAGCTGGTGCAGAATCTCTACAGGCTGACCTGAACAGATTTGTTATTCAGATAAATGAATATCAGTTCAATGTTACCAAGTGTAAGGTTATGATTTCAGGTAGATGCTGTAGACAAAGGATTATATTAATGGGAATTTGTTGCAAGTAGTCAATGAATCCAAGAGTTGGTGGGGGTTTATAGCAGACAGAGTTAAAGTCTATGGCTCACACTGCTAAGTGGCTAAATCACTTAGCAATGTGATAACAACACTCTTATACAGAACACTAAGGAAGTTATTCTCCTATTTCACAAAGCTTTGATAAGACCACATCTGAATTACTACATGTAGATATAGTCATCTGGCCAAGGAGATGGGAAGATGGCTGAAAAGATTCAGTAGCAAGTAACCAAGATTACTAGCCATCTATTAGTAGTATATGGAACTGTGCATATGAGGACAGGCTGAGGAAATATGGCCTTCAAATAGCATATTTTTTTAAATAACAGTTTTATACTTAAGAGAAAACCAAATATAATTTATTACTCCTATATATTTTGCTCAATATGCCATGAGTTTCATTCAGGGAGAAGGCAGAGTAACTGGTAATAATATTTAAATTCTGAATACAAGAACAAGTCATACAACATGCATATAATATCATGTGTCTTGGCCACAACGCATAGTACAAGGAAACACTATTCAAGTTCAGAGAAGTGGGTACAGATATCAAATTAATTAATTAAATTTAAAAAATTTAAATAATTAACAACAATCACTTCCCAAAACTTAGAAAGAAAGATGACAACTTTTGGACTGGTTTGAAGGTGGTATACAAATTATCAAACTGTAAATTGATACACACACCATTTAAGTGTTCATAACATACTTGAGAAAAGAAAAATTGCTGAAATGAAAAATGGCAAAGGCCAAACTGGGTTTAGGTCAGATTTTACCTCATAACAAATATCTGGAATAGAAGCGATTTCTCTTCAAGCATTTTTGATCTAGAAAAAAAAAAGCATGTAATAAGGGTAACACAAGGAAAACTTTGAAACACAATCTTTGTGGTTTAAATGAAATCTTATACAGAACACATAATTAAGTTACAAATCAACATTAGAACTGGAGAATCAGGTTTCAGACAGAACTAAAGTATGCTGTTTAAACAATGAGAATTTTAATTTTAAAAATACAGTCTTATAATTATTTTTAATCTAAACCATTAAACATTCTTATATAATCTGTTTCTGCTATATATACTTACCCCATTCTGATGTATATCTATACACAAATCTTCGCCAATTTTCACAAGAGAATGAACAGCTTTTCCAAGAACTAAAAACAGTAATATCAATAGTTAGATTATACCATATCTAATTTTATATGCATTAGAGCAGAGGTTCTCAAACTTTTTGAAGTCGGGGCACATTTAAAATCCTACAAATAATTGTAGGCGCACTATATACAAATTTCTGAGAAATATGTTATAATAATTAAGTCAAATGTTACAGAAAAAAAATGATGCGATAAAAAAAAATAAAATGAAACATACCTTAAGTTTATTCATTCTTGTGTTTACGAGAAACATGAGCCTGATGTGTCCTAGCGATTGCTTCAATGTTTGGGCATATATTTGAAAAGCAAACTCTCATTTCCTCGTCAATACATTGAAGAGTTCCTCTCTTTTTACACTTAATTGTGGTGAGGGTAGAAAATCCTAATTCACATATATATGATGTTGAAAATTGTAGTAAAATGTTCAAAGATTTTTTGGGTATTGACACATATTCTTCTTTTATAGAAATCCAAAAGGCTTCAAGAGACAATTCCTTATGTTTAATCATCAATCCACGATCAGTGGATATAGCTGCCAGTTCTTCTTCTTCTGTTAATGTTAAACCAAAATCACTTGAAGTTTCCATAAATGGGTTTCTAATTCAATAGTATTGTTCAGTGTTAAGTGATGGAAAATAAGAACTCAATTTTTCTTCTAAACTTGTTAAATGTTCAACTATTATTGGAAGTATTTCATTTATGCAAGTGTTACTTACCAATGGAAACATTTCCAAATTACCTTCAACAGCTTTTCTTTTCCAAATCTGTAGTTTTCTCTGAAACGCTTTCATTTTGTCAGTGGATGCGAGAATATTTTCTTCTTTCCCTTGCATGCTAGTATTCAAAATATTGAGCTGCTGAAATATATCGGCCAAATACTGTAACCTGGCAATCCAAAATTCGCACCGAAGGAGGTTACAAAAATGTAATTGTTTCATCTCTTCAAAAAATGCAAGAAGTTCTTGTCGTAGCTCATGTACAAGGGTAAGTACTTTCCCCCTTGACAGCCGCCTCACCTCAGTGTGTAAAAGCAGCCGTCTGTGTTGTGAATCCATATCGATACAAAGCTTTTCGAATAAACGCGATTTGACAGGTCTTGTTTTAATAAAGTTTACCATCTGAACAACTTGATCTAAAACTTCTCTTAATTTTCTCCCAATGTTTTTGCCATCAAGGCCTCCCTGTGAAGAAAGCAGTGAGTTACGATAACATTCTCATTTTGTTTTTTTACAAAAGATGTAAGGCCCTTAATACAGCCTACCATGGAAGGGGCTCCATCTGTACAAATGCCTACACACAACTTTCATGTTAACTGCCATTTATCAAGATAGCTATTCAAAATGTTAAAAATGTCCTCAAATTTTGTAGACACACTTAATTCTTTGCAAAAAAGAAACTGATTTACTATTTGATCTTCATTAATAAAACGGACGAATGCTAAGAGTTGCGCCTTGTTAGTAATGTCTGTTGACTCATCAACTTGCAATGCAAAATTTGAATACTGAAGTTTATTACTGCATACATTTTTCTCGATATCAGAAGACATTTCTATAATATGCCTGTGAACTGTATCATTGGACAGAGGAATCTTGCTTATTTTCATTTCTGCTTCATTTCCTAGCATTGTCATGATCATTTTTTTGCATGCAGGCAAAATAAGTGACTCACCTAAAGTATGATCTTTCATATTTTTTGCTATCAATTCTGAGACTTGATAAGAAGCGATTTGAGCTTTATCAGAAACAGTCATTACACTTTTAAAAGAATTTGCTGCTTTTGTTTGCTGTTCAATCTCTTGAAAAAACTTACAGATTTATCTTGTAAATTAGAGTGTATAGTTTTAAAATGTTTACTCAATTTACTAGGAAGCAATGATTCATTTGCCATTTTACATCCACATACTAAACATAGTGGCAAAGGATGATCTTCACTTCCGGTCCAAGTGAAACCAAAGCTTAAATAACTTTCATTATATTTGCGAGTAGGCCGCGATTTTACTTTCTTACTTGCACTTAACTTTTGCTCACTTCCAGAATCAGATTCTCCAATATCGCACTTCTTTTTTGAGAAATCTATCCATTTTATTTGGGTGTATTTATCTGAAAATAAGTAATATGCACATAACATCCACTTCCAACACTTTTAAAATAAGAAATATACACAACAAGAATAAACCACATTCTTGTTCTCTTTGCAAGAAAAACCGCTGTTAATTAACATAATAATGATGTGTTGACAAAAAGAGCAGTATATCCATAATGAAAAGGTATAATAGAGTAACTATATTTATTTTTATATCTGGACACATATTTCTCTGGAATACCACAGGGCGCACCCGGAAATCTTCTAGGGCGCACCCTTTGAGAACCACTGCATTAGAGAGAGAGAGAGAGATGACAACATAGTCACTGGCTCCAATATAATATCTCTGCAAAGTTTTAAACTTGCATATCCTATTGAGTCATACTTTGGAAGATCTGAAATTAATCTCACAATAATGAATTATTATTATGATGATGATTCAGACCTTCATAGAGTCACAAGCTCATCATTGGAGGTTCACCCTAGAAAACACAAAGTCTATTATACGACTCCTTGAACTCGTTAACCATTCATGCTCTCATCACTATCAGACAATGCATTGCATGGTTCAACCACCTTCCATGCAAATAAACTACTACTTACTCCCTTACAACTTCCAAGGATGGTCCCTTGTCCTCACTCCTTTCCCTTGTCCCACCAAACAAAAGAACTCCCCAGTGTCAACCCTGTAACTACCTCTTAACAGCTTAAAAGTCTCAATCATATCACCTCTTCCTCTATCTACCAAATCTGCAGTTCATATTCCCTTAACCTATCCTCATAACTAACATTGTACAGTGATGATATCATTTTTGTTATCAGCCTCTTCACTCTCTCTAAAGTTAATTTATCCCCTTCAAATCCTAGGGACTAAATCTGAGCACAATAGTCCAGGTGTGGTCTCATCAGAGCTTTATATAATGGAATGACAGCTTATCTCCGCAGGTCAGCATCCTTCCAAAAATTGTAGCAATCCTCTGGGTTATCTTTACCACCTTTGCAATATGTTCCCTGAATTTCAGGTTTTTCTATGTCACCACCCACAGATTCCTCTGCTTCCCTGACTTCCTCCAACAGAGTATGCAGTCTCCCATTGATATATCCCAAACTTCAAGATTTTACATTTAGCTGAATTAAACTAATACCACCATTTATTTACCCATCTGTCAAATTTATATTCAAATCCTCTTGCAGGGGTAACCACATCTGCACTACTACTCATAACCCTTCCCAGTTTCACATCATCTGCAAACTGAATATCCCCTACAATCTATTGACAATGCCATTGATATAAAGGTCAAACAACACAAGCCCTAGTACTGAGCCCTGTGGAATCCCACTTGTAACCTTCTGCTTCCTTGATACTGCTCCCTCATACACGACTCTCTGATACTATCCTGAATCCAGTTCACTAACCTGACATCTAAACCCACATGCTGCAACTTAAATATATCAGATTACCATGTAGTACCCTGTCAAATACCTTTGTAAAATACAAAAACATGGCAGAATATGCCTTTCCCTCATCAACCACCCTTGTCACTTTATTATAAAAGGCAATCATTCGTTTTAGACAAATTACAAATACTACAACTGTGTTAAAAATAATTATTTTAATTTCCTGACATTTCGACTTTCATATTAAGGTCATCATCTGGAGTACACACACAAAGACAAGCTATATTACATTTCAAACAGTATGCCCAAAGAGAGAGAATGATTTGATCAACGGTTATTCTACTGGCCTGATCTCTAGGAGAAATAAAAACCTACATCAAAGCGAAATTCTATTTATAATATTATTATTACTTGACACCTCCAGGGAGTCCAAGGACTCATCGAGGGAGGGCACCTGCTCTACAACTATGTCTCTACAGCTCAATCCGCCAACTGACCACAACTACACCAACGCCATCTACCACCGACCACCACCACCACTGGTATTTCCACAGACAATGGCGGGATTCCAACCTGCAGCCTTTTGGCTGAAGCGCGGATATGCTAACCACTCGGCCATCCAGGCTGGCATCAGAGAATGTTATCAGAGAATAAATTCATATAAACAGTTTTATTACAGCCAAACTGGTGTCCTAAGTTAACATGTGGGTTTTTATATTAGAGTTAAGATCCTGAATTACTTGCAGTCCTATTTATAATTAACTCTTGGATGAAAATGTTATGTGGGTAGAATATGTGCCTTCTATATTCTTGGTATTTTTAGACCATCATTACTGTTAAGATTAGGGTGGCTGATAAGAATTTCACAGGCCTCCTTAAATTTATGTTCATACCACGTTTTGGTGTGATGCAAACAAGGTGCCTTTCCAGTCAATTATATGTAGAGTATTCAGAGCATGATCAGAAAGGCCGGATTTACTATATTTAATAAATTTAATGTGCCTTTTACGTTCCTTTTTTTTGGATAGGAATTGTGCGTCCTGTTTTACCTATACAGTAATCCCTCAATTAATGCGCCCCCGATTCGTGCGTTTTCGATTAGTGTGTCATTTTTTTTCGATACGCAAATTCGATTAGTGCGCCTATATACATCTCAAAAATAAATGTTACAGATTTAAAAAATTTTCTATCTATACATTTTTATTGCTAGCTATTTTAAAAAATCACTCACCAGAATGAAATAATTTAGTTATCGATTTAAAACATTTCACAAAGTTATTTTTAATGGCATACTACACTACGTCCATGTACACTTTGTATACTATGTTCCAAATTTTTACTGCCAAAATTTATGTCATCTGCTATAGTACGCCCACAGATTCAAGACCCTTCTGCGCATGTCACAAAA
Source organism: Typopeltis vanoorti (assembly GCF_054136105.1). Lineage (NCBI taxonomy): Eukaryota > Metazoa > Arthropoda > Arachnida > Uropygi > Thelyphonidae > Typopeltis > Typopeltis vanoorti. The sequence goes on from NC_143572.1 coordinate 8,621,671, forward strand.
AGGAGAGTCCATTCTGATAATAGGGAATCAACTTCTCTTTTATGATCATTGTAGTTTTTAAAATGGTAACTATTTTGCTTGAATAACAGTTGGGAAATTTTATCTATAAAGCACGTGATTTTGCGTGTTGGCGACCAATTCGTACGTCCTTCATTTCTTTCTCCCCTTCAATGATAACATCCAAGAGTTAATTAAATCTCATTCCGAAGAATTGAGTGATTCCAACGCGCTAAATTTAGATGCACAGCGGGAAGATCCCGAAGAACATGAAGAAAATTTAACCACTGATAGTCAGCCAAAAGTGATTTCACAGAAACAATTGGAAAATATTTTTCGTACAATCTAAGTTTTTAAGCAGCAATGCTTAGAGGCTGAAGAGAGAAGCAGTAAAATTTGCAGAAGAGGCAACAGGGCCATCATTTTTTTCATATGGATTAAAAAAAAAAAAAAAAAATGCCCGCCAAACTACATTAGCTCAATTCTTTGTTAAGAAGTAGAATAATAAAATTTATATTCTGAATATGTTTTATTGTCTTTCAGCTTCATGGTTTTCCTTAAAAAATTAAGGTTCAAAACAGAAATTTGAGGAACAAATTATACTTTTCCCCCCATAGGTTATTATATTCGATTAGTGCATTTTCGATTAATGCGCCAGTTTTAAGGAACGCATTAGGCGCACTAATCGAGGGATTGCTGTATAATTACAGCAATCCCTAAATTCCCTCAAATAACAGGTAAAAATAAAGTATACTCCAGGGTGGGCCAGCGGAGGAAGTGGATCCTAGGAGGAGTTGAATAAGTTCTTTAATTTTGCAGGAGGTTTAAAGGTAGCATTAAAGTTGTATTTCTGTAATATTCTATTTATCTGATATTCCTTTAATATACGAAATAGTTAGAGTTTTATTGTAATAAAACTGACATTTTCATGAAGGTATTGCTGATAACTTTTAATTCATCTTTAAGTGCTTGTTCACTGGAGCAGATCTTCAAAGCCCTGTTTTTTTTAGTGTGTTAATGACACCTAGTTTTTATGCTGGGTGGTGGTGGTGGTGGTAGGAGTTTATCTGTATATATTGGCCAGTATGTGTAGGCTTCTGGTAAACAGTGAAGGAAAGACTGCCAGAAGGAAGATGTGTGACAAGTGTATCTAGAAAAGGAAGTGTGTTCTAACTTTTAAATCTCAATTGTGAATTTTATGCATTTGTGTTGTTTGTTTACGTGGCTGAGGAAAGTGTCTAATGCCTGGCAGCCATGAGACCTGATAGCGAAAACATCGTGTCAACGTGACTTGGGGTTTTAAAGTAAAGGAATCTGGAGTACATTGCTCAAAAGATTCCACATAAAAATTAGCAATTGGGGGGGGGGAAAATAACGGTGAGCCCGTGCCTTCTTTTAGTAGGTAGAAAGTGTTATGCCATACAAAACGCCAGAACATCATGTGTAAAGAGCATATTTGACCTGTTGAAAAAGAATTGTGTCATTGATTGGGACATTTGTGAAAAGGGCAGTCATCAAAACTGACTGATAAATCACTTTTTTCCAGTGTGATGTCTTTAATGTAGTTTAAAAGTGTTGTAATTCCAATTATTCCTAACACAGTTGTAGTCTCCATAATTTGTCTAAAATGAATTGCTGATCACTGTGTAAGACTAAAGGAAAGGAAAAGGCAATCATATTACTAAAACAAGAGCACCCCTTAACAAATCCATGCTGAATCTCACAGAGAACATTACAATCATCTGTGCAATGCTGTAAACAATCCCTCACTAATTTATCCAAAATCTTAACTACTGATGAAATACAAACTGGTCCATAGTTTGACACTTCCAGTCAGCTACCTCCCTTATGCAATGGCACTATCTTACCCTTTGGGTACCTTTCCTGTGGTCAGACTTTCAATGAAAATCCAGGTCAACAGAGCTGTCAGTTCTTTAGCACATTCTCTCAAAACCCTTGGTGAATCCCCATCCAGTTCCAATGCTGTATTGACATCCAGAGTACTCAGTTTATGAAACACACTCTTCTTGCACTTCTAAACCTTGAACCTGCTCTACTATCCCTCTAGTATTAAAACCTGCTTCTCCAGGATGAAATACCCCAATAAAGCGTTCATTGAACAACCCCACTACGCCCTTTGCATCAGTCACTCTATTCCCATTTTTACTCAACAGTGTCATTCTTCCACAATCATTTCTTCTCCTACTGGCCACAGGATTTTCTTTGGCTCTCAGGGTCATTCTCTTCTCATATTCCAGTTTTGCCTTCCTTACCATACTAGTCATTCTCCTGGCCCAAATCTTATATTCTTCATGTATCTGCTCTCCACCCCTCTCCTTATATCTCTTCCATAACCTCTTTTTTACCTGCAGTTCCCATCTAATTACTGTTTTTCATCCGCTTTACACCAAATTGTGTTCTCTTCTTCACATGCAGTATACAACTTGCTATTTCTGCTAATAAATATTTCTTCACAAGTTCCCAAGCACTAATATCTCATCTTTCCAATTCCTCTCCCAAGTTGATACTAAGACTATTATAATCGCATGCCTTATAATTCCACATACATTCCTTTCTCTTTGATATTCCTGCATGTCTATTCATCTTCCAAGTCAAAACCACATGGTTGCTCTCTCTCTCTCCCTCCCTCCCTAACTGGGGGAAGAGGTGCCATCTCAGTTATAATCAGATTTTCTGATTCTATGACTGAATCTAAAACTCTTGAACCTCATGTTCCTTAAGACATTTGTCCTTCAAGAATTCCAAAAACTCTATTTCCTATTACTACTACATGCAGTTTCCTCTTCCCAGTTTACATTGCTATGAATCTCTGAAAACAATTATTCTTTTTGCACTATTATTATTCCCTCTACACTCCACTGGATTGAGCATTACACGATGTATTCCCTTTTCTCCCAAGCTACTAGTCCCACAAGAAGTCACCCTTGCTACCATCCACCCTGATAATTCCAGTCTCCCCACACGGATAAACTGATGTGTTCAGAGAACAACATTCTCTTGAGATCCTACGTCCTTCCTCATTCAAATGCAAGCAGTCTCTCTCTTGCATACAGTTCCTTTCTGTGCTCAAATGCTCTCCAAGTATCCATGTAATCCAAGCCTTTCTTTCAACACATTCTGGTTATTATACTATTCATTATTAATGCTTTTCACTCATCAACTGAAACAAAATCTGTGCTACTGACAAATACATACTTTATGTCTTAAATATGGCTCTTGAACATCTATTAGTCAGAATAAAAGAGCACTTATATGTAATCTACCATTTATCAAACATTCAAAATCCTTGCATGTCAACCAACTTCTGGTAGAGTGACATGCAATTTTACTTAAATTTTCCAATTCTTCAATTATCAAAATGGCAAGTTCTGATAACTGAACTTTAGAACTTTAGCAACAATGTCAATGAGCGAATTAAATTGGTTCATTATTGGCATTATTGCTAAGTGAAACACCTCTTAATCTGAATTATGATAACTAATAATTAAGGAATTGACAGCGTACACTAGAAATATAAATTAAATAGACTTTAATATATACTTTCCGATATTTCGGCAAACGTCGCGTTGCCATCTTCTTGGGAACTTAATACAAAGACACGTGCACACAAGTACCACATAACAGCAAATGAGAACCGAAGCCAGGAAGCTAACGTTTTCCTAAAGTCCTGATGGTGCCCCCTGGCAGGCTATATTAGTAGTTCTTGGCCTTTGGGCTGAAGTTCTTCTGATAAATATTTCCCAAATTTGGGACAGTCTCATGCATCCAAATTTGTTGAGGTTTGGCATGTTCCTAAGGGCTGAGGCTGATTCCACGAATAGTCTTTCATATTTAAACTTGCTGCGGTGTATTACTGTGGCTTTCTTCCATCTTATTCTGTGGCGAGTATCCGAAGCGTGGTCTGCAAGCCCAGAGCAGCTGTACTGATGAAATCGGATGTAATCCTTGTGTTCTGAGATTCTGATATTTGCTGTCATGCCTGTTTGGCCAAAGTAGGACAATTTACAGTTGCAAGGGACCTGGTATACACCAGGTAGGTCTAGGGGAAGTGGTTGGTCTTTAGTGGAGCGGATAAGGGATGCCAATTTTCTGTGTGGTCTGTAACAAGTGGTCAAGTCATGTTTTTTTAGGCTTTTGTCGATTTTTTCCGAGGTGCCTCGGACGTAGGGAATGGTGATGGATTTAGAGTAATCTTTTTTGTGAATGGGGGGGGGGGGGAGGTGGGTTGTGGATAACTGGTTTAAGTATTTTGGATTCTTTTTGGGGGGGGGGGGGTAGCCATTGGCTGAGAAAGTGTCATGGATGTGATTTAGTTCAGTGGTTAGGGCTTGATCATTTGAACAGATTATTTTTGCCCTGTTGAATAGTGTCTTAATAACTCCATATTGTTGTGGGGGGGGGGATTGTTGGTGAATATATCTGCCTGTATGGGTGGGTTTTCTATAAACTGAGAAAACCAAGGTTCCATCAGGTTGGCGGGTGACTAGTGTGTCTAGGAAGGGGAGGTTATTGTTTTCCTCTTTTTCCAGAACTACTAATAAGGCCAAGAACTACTAATATAGCCTGCCAGGGGGCACCATCAGGACTTTAGGAAAACGTTAGCTTCCTAGCTTCGGTTCTCATTTGCTGTTATGTAGTACTTGTGTGCACGTGTCTTTGTATTAAGTTCCCAAGAAGATGACAACGTGACGTTTGCCGAAATATCGGAAAGTATATATTAAAGTCTATTTAATTTATATTTCTAGTTTACGCTGTCAATTCCTTAATTATTAGTTATCATGTTTAACTAACGTATAAGCCTCTCTACAAGAATAATCTGAATTAGAAAGAAAGCAAAATCAGATTACAAGAAGCATTTAGTTGAGCAGGCTCATAAAAATGAAATATCACCGTCAAATTCCTGACACATACCCTCAAATATCAAGGGGTGCACAGGATATGATAGTACTACATGAAAAAACTTACATCATTATTAACTTCCTATCAACAATTTTCCTCCAAATCAATCTGTTACCAGTCAAGACTCCAACATCATCAGATTTTATATTTCTATCTCTCTAAGGCAGTTTTTACTGTATCAATCCACCTATATCCTGGTCTTCTTCCTTCCAACTCGGCAAAGCCACTTGTTTTGCTACTCTTTCCTCTCCCATTCTGTTTAAGTGACCATACCACCTGAGATTAGCTCTACTAACACATTCCTGGATGCTAACAATGTCAAGTTCTTTCCTAACATCCCCCATTTTTTAATATGATATTGCCAATGATGCCATCTGTTCACACCCCTAATCTTTCTCAGGACTCTCATATCTGCAGTCTCTAGTCTTTGGTCAAGTGTTTTATTTCTAACCCAGCTCTCAGATTCATAAGTAAAAAATGGTTTGAACACTGTCTTGTATACAGCTAATTTAGTTCTGACAAATGAAATGAAAAATTAAGGAATATTTCATTTTGATGAAATATTTCTTAATATGAATGAAGATTGCTGGAAGAATGAAGTATGAGACAGTGAAAATGGCTAGTCCATTAACAAGATATGACAGTACTAAATTAAAGAAAAGGCTTGTGGTCGCAAATGATTCAATATATAGGCAATATAGAAGTAATGGTTGAGAGTTTTTGAATATGTGAAGTGTGAGGAAAAAAATTGATTCATATAAAACAGACTGCATGCATTCAAATGAATTTGGTATTAGGAGTGAGGAGAAATTATCCCCAAAGTTTGTTTGTTTGTTTGTGTGTGTGTGTGTGTGTGTGTGTGACTCTTGCTTTATATTCACTTAATCTCCAAATTGTTTATTTTCTTGACTGAGCATACAGTCTGATACTGCTTCTCTCAAACAATCCCTGACCACTTCCCAGGTACTACTGACATTCTTTTCTTGTAGCTTCTTAAGCACTGCTCAAAGCTGTCTCCTAATTTTGTCATAATTACCATCTTTGAGCAACCTGCCAAAAAAAAAGACTGCTTGGTTGCTTTCTCCAATTTGAGGCACATTCTATCATGGTTATGAATACATCTTCTGAAGCATTCATAACCATGGTAGAATTACTATAGCCAGCACTGAACCTTACCTTTTCCAGTTCTCCTCCATGACATGCTGTTTCAAGTAATTAGCCCTTAGTAACTGTATAAATCCCAATTCCATCTTGCCTCCCTCCAATCTACATTCCCATAGTTGAAACCCTCCATAATAACTGCTTTGCCTGCACTCACTGCTAATTTGCTGATGCATGGCATCCACATCGTTATGTGGCTTTCCTGATCTATAATATCAACCAATAATATATTTTTATCTTATTAGTTTCTATCTTGCACCACAAAGCCACAAATGAACCATATCCCTCAGACCTAAAATTCTCCTTAAGTTCTACTTTTATTGTTTCAAGTTCTTCAGTTATCATCAACAATACCTCTTCTCCTATTCTCTTTTTCCTCCCTGCAAATAAAATACAATATTCCTTACATTCTATACCTATATCATTTACTGTCAACCAGGTCTTACTGATGCCAATAATTTTTGCAAACTAAAGTTGACCAATGTCCAAAACTCCACTCCTTTATTTTAATACTTCTGACATTTGTAATTATTATTATTATCCTAAGACCACATGGAGTCAAAGACTCATCTAGGAGATAATTTGTGTATTGCATTTCAGCATCCTCTCAGGCCTACAGTTGTCCCTTGTAATATCATTATCAACCAATTCAGATTTGAAACCTGTGAAATGAACTACATTCAGCATCACATAATTTTTGTACACATTCATTTGTTCCAGCAGTAGCTGAACCTGCGCTTGACTGCATTCCCCCCCCCCCACACACACACACACAACCACCATTCTCCCCAGTTCTAGTTTCCCTGATTACTTCCAACCTCTTGCTTTAAATATCAAACTCCAAAATCATCGAAATGCATTTACAAGTCCTCATAAATAGACACATTTGCGTGCATTTGTGACCATTCCTCCTGTGCAATCTTCTCACTGACTCATCAGCAATCATGGCCCTTCTCAATTCAAGTCCCGTCATATTGATGCAGCAAACTCAGTCTTTCTTTCTCACTCTTCTTATTTGCTTCTATCAGCAACTCATTCATATCTTCCCTCATCGGGTATTCCTCACCTTTCAAATCATTTGTGCCAACAAAACAAATCAACTCTTTCAACTTCTCCCCTTTGCAAACTAACAACGTCACTACTATCCTTGATCTTTATACCTGGGAAACGTTATTTTCTCATGTTCTCATTAAGTAAACCTTTTATCACTGAATTTTCATACAATACTTTCTTCTTACTCCCAGTTTCTTGCTCCTTCATACTTTTCCCATTCACTTTCTCTTTCGTTATTTCTTCCTCCTGCTGTTCCACATGTCAATCATTTTCCAAATTGCTCAAGATCACTTTCTGTTCTGTGAAGGACTGTCAGCCAGCTATTTCTCTCCTGACTTTACCTACAGCCACTTCTTTCATATGCTCATTCATATTTTGACCACTATCTCACTCCTTCCACTACATTCTCTATAATACTCACACTATCCTACATACATCTTTGATATTAGTTACTTCATTCTTCTGCTTTCAATGACACACATTTTTCGTATGCACTCATGAAACATTTCCAATACCCTCTCTCCACTCTCATATCATACACCATTCACTCATGGCGATGAGTACAATGAACACACACACACACACACACACACACACACACACACACACACACACACACACACACACAATATCTCTCATGTCAAACTCAGCAAATAAGGAGGCCTTGACTGTCCTTTTTTTCCATATGTATCAGTATCATGTAAAATGTTTTTAAACAATATTGTTTATTAAAATTTGGAAACAAACAAACACACTCAAATGTACAATTTAAAGTAAGTAAAATACTACCAATAATAATTAAAGACTACCAATAAAATAAGAATGCATATACTATGTGACTCATGTCTTGTGAATGTAGTTAATGGATCTTCTTTCTCTTTCCTCCACAACAAAGTCCACGTAACACTAAATGAAATATATTGGATTTTAATGAATTCTTATTTTTCTATACATGTGTTAACAGTCAAACTTTAGTTTGCTGTTATTTCACCAAATACAAGAAGATGGAATTTATATGTTTTTTGCACCCGAGTTTCCTTTGTATGTCCACATTTGTTTGATGTAATGTTCTGTATTAATTTTAAGAAACTAATATTTCATATTCCAAAACAAAAGTACACTTCACATATGAGGATGTGCTGAAAAGTTGTGATAATCACCATAAAGGAATTGAGATGTTTATAAGAACTTTTCAGCCCCCCCTCCCCCACTCAGTATCTAAATTTTATTTTTGTCAATCATTTCAATATGCATGCATTATAAATTAATATTTTTTTTATCAAATTCATGAAGTGACTTTTTTTTTTTTTATGAGATTCATGATGCATTAGTACTGTGATCATGAAATTTACATATCCAACACAAAATAATACCACTTGAGTATACACACACATACACACACACTCATGTATTGCCAGCAATAGTCATTCTACAGGGCCTCTGTTATGAAGAAACTCCATATCCAAAGATGCCATTTCCAAAGCTATTTGGATTACACAGAGTTCACTGTATTAGGAAGGAACGTGACATTGTTAGCATTCAGGAATGTATGAGCAGGGCTAATCTATGGTGATATGGTCATATAAACAGAATGGGAAAGAAAGGTAACACGAAAAAGGTGTTTAATGCCAGGATTGTCAGGAAAAAGATACAAAGGAAGACCAAGCTTTATGTAGACTGATGCATTTAGAAATGTCTTAGAAGACCAAAATATAAAATGTTTAATGTAATGTAAAAAGTGTGTTCAATGTACTCATTGCCATGAGTGAATGGCGTATGACAGTGGTGTTCAACCTTTTTTACTACGCGAGCTACTTTTCTATAAAAAGTTATTTAGCGATCTACTCTCTTATATAGATCACGTTCCCCCAACCTGATATCTGATTATGCACAAATAAACAACTAAAAATAAACACACAACTAAAAACTTTGTGTATTTAAAAATTTATTTATCACTTATTTAAGTTAAGGGATATTACATCCCATATTGTTTCTTAGCCGAATATAGATACTATATAAAGTTTGGCGATTCCAAGCATAAGCAAATACCTGGATAGTGCAGCACCTGACCCATTTCGTAGTGCAAACTGAGGCAACTCATAGCAAGGGTGGGGAAAGCTCCGATCACTATTCTTGGTATTTACCCATAATGTGAACTTAGCTCCCAGGAATTAATTATATGAATAAAATTAATTATATTACTAATTATATGAAGCCTTTGGCTCTTCATATAATTAGTAATTTATTTATAACTTTTAATTATTTTAATACAACAAAAAAAAAAAAAAATATGGCAATAAAATATTTATTTCTCTATTTTGGAAAACCAAAGTCAGAAAAAAAAACACATTGATTACAAACTTACAAGTTACAGGAAATGCTGGTTGATTAAAAAAAAAAAAAGAAGTTAATGTGAAATTTGGCATTATTTGGACCTCACAATATTTTCATAGTCCAGTTGATATGAAGAAGTGGCCAATCACAGACACTCATCCAAATGATCATTTGTAGGTTTCTTAATTGATTTTTTTTGATTGGTAATATTTCAAAAAGCGGATTCTGACAAGTATGTCGATTCGAAACACGACAGAATTTTTTGCATAATATCAGTTAATATTGGGAATTTTTCATGTGCATACTTCCAAATGACTTCATTTTTACTGATTTTAAATGTAAACTATTCTGAATGTTTATTATCTCAAGTTCTACTTCAGCTTGGTTATATCAAACAGCTCACTAATTTTATTTGAAATTTCTGTGATGTTCAAGTTTTCTTGAAATGGATTATTGATAAAAGATACAATCATTTCAGTTTTATTAAAATCTTTAAATCTTGAATTTATTTCTTCCTCAACTAATTCTATTTCACAAATAAATTCTTTTAAATCATAGTGAAGCATTTCTTGATTTTGTTCAAAAAATTTTAATAAATATGGGAGATGTCTAAATTCATGGGCATTTATATTTTTCTTTAATAAAAGTAAGTATTGTTGGAAAGTTTTTATTGAACTTAACATGTTAATTAAATTTTTATCTCTACTGTGTAACTCTAAATTTAAATTGCTTAATTTGGTACAGAAATCTACTAAAAATGATAAGTGTAGCAACCATCTTTTATCACTCAATTATGGATAAATATCTCCTTTTTTTATCAAGAAAAATTTTTATATCATTAATTAATACAAGAAATCTTTCTAAAAATTGACTTCTGCTGAGCCAGCAAACACCGTTGTACAACAGAAGTTCCCTATCATCATCTGCCTGTAATTTAAATAACCGGTGTTGCAGGGCTTTTCCTGCAACACCAGTTATTTAATAATAACACAGGTGAATAATAACCTGTTATTATTCACCAACAAGTACTGTTTCACACAGTACTTGTTGGTGAATAATACAGTGGTACGTTAAAAAATGTGGATATTTGTCATCGTTTTTACATAATGAAATGAAGCCTGATTTATTACCTATCATTGCAGGAGCACCATCAGTAGTAATAGACACAAATTTAAAAAGCGGAAGTTTGTTGTTTCACAAATTCATCAAATGCCGAAAAAATGTCTTCTCCCCTAGTCCTTCCCAATAATGGTATAATTTTCAAAAGTTCTTCTTTACTTGAATAATCTTGAAATACCATGTGAATAAATACCATTAACTAAGCAATATCAGTGAAGTCATTTGATTCATCAAATTGTAATGAAAACGCAACACACTGGTGAATGTCTGACATTAACCTGGCCTGGAAACTTTTCTCCGCCAACTAGAACTCTTCCTTTCGGCAATTTGAAACCTTGTCTGTGGCCTAGAAGTAGTCTCTCTCTAGCGACGTCTCAAACCGAGAAGCTCCTTTCTGGAAGCGAGAAACTCCTCTCTCAAGCAACGTGGATCCAGGCAGTCTTTCTGATGGTGACGGTGGACCGGGAGGCCTCCTCTCTGACAGCAATTCTGCAACCAGGTCCCATTCTGCTTGCTTCAGTCCCTTTTTATTAGGCCTCCTCTGAGACCTCGCATGAAGTTTGGCAATCCCCAAAGAATCGGTATGAGTCTTTCATCTTAAGTTTCAAGTTCGGCACACCTTTTGTTCTCCTCAGCTTTCTTTTGATTGTAAGTTGCTGGCCATCGGAAAGTTGTTTGAACTCTTTCTGACTGACTTCGGAGATGTTTACACTTAAAGCCTGCAAGCCTTTCTCATACATACAAGTTTCAATATCAATCTTTCTAGTGTCGCCATGTACAGCTTCGGCAAAATAAATATTGCCTTTGTTTTTAACACTCTAACATATTCTTATTAAAGCAATATATACAGTTAGCTTCAAAAGAGTTATTTACAAAAACATCTAATACAAACTATACCGAGACAAACAAAGTTTATTTTTTTACAATATTCAAATGGGACTTAACCTAAGTAAAAAATCGATGTAATGTGCTTTGGAATATTTAATATTTAAGCTACAATCGAGTTTTTACGCTTTGCTCATAATCGTATTCACTCGGCTTGCTGTTTGACTTCCACTGATCCAAATTAATTCATTTACCTGGACTTATAAGAAAATTACTGATTTGACAATTTTAATGAAAAATAAATAAACAATAGCAATACACTTAAAGCAAATTAAAAATAATACAAAATAATGATAAATAAAATATGTTTTCAGTTTTAATTAAATTTGTAAGTAAGGAGGAATACACAAGAGATCGACCAAATATCACTCCGCAATCGATGGGTTGAACACCCCTGGTGTATGATATGAAAGTGAGAGTGGAGAGAGAGGGTATTGGAAATGTTTCATGAGTGCGTACAAAAAATGGGTGTAGTGTTGAAAGCAGAAGAATGAAGTAACTAATATCAAAGATGTATGTAGGATAGTGTGAGTATTATAGAGAATGTAGTAGAAGGAGTGAGTGATGATGGTCAAAATATGAATGAACATATGAAAGAAGTGGCTGAAGGTAAAGTCAGGAGAGAAATAGCTGGCTTACACGGTCCTTCACAGAACAAAAAGTGATCTTGGAGAGAGGGAATGAGAGAGAGGTATGGGAGTGCTAGAAGAGGAGAGAATGGAAACAGTAGAAGAGGGAATGAGAGAGAGGTATGGGAATGCTAGAAGAGGAGAGAATGGAAACAGTAGGAGACACAGAATGAGAGAGAAGTATGGGAGTGCTAGAAGAGAAGAGAATGGAAATTATTAGATATGGAATGAGAGAAAAGTATGGAAGTGCTAGAAGAGGAGAGAATGGAAACAGTAGGAGACACGGAATGAGAGAGAGAGGCATGGGAGTGCTAGAAGAGGAGAGAATGCAAACAGTAGGAGACACGGAATGAGAGAGAAGTATGGGAATGCTAGAAGAGGAGAGAATGGAAACAGTAGAAGACACGGAATGAGAGAGAGGCATGGGAGTGCTAGAAGAGGAGAAAATGGAAACAACAGGAGAGACAGAATGTTAAGAGGTATAATGTATGGCAGGGGTGTTCAAACGGTCGATTGCGGAACGATTTTTGGTCAATCTCTTGTGTATTCCTCCTTACTTACAAATTTAATTAAAACTGAAAACATAATATTGTATTTATCATTATTTTGTATTCTTTTAATTTGCTTTAAGTGTATTGCTATTGTTTATTTATTTTTTGTTAAAACTGTCAAATCAGTAATTTTTTTTATAACTCTGGGTAAATTAATTAATTTGGATCAGTGGAAGTCAAACAGCGAACCGAGTGAATACGATTATAAGCAAAGCGTAAAAACTCGATTGTAGCTTAAATATTAAATATTCCAAAGTACATTACATCGGTTTTTTACTTAGGTTAAGTCCCATGTGAATATTGTAAAAAAATAAACTTTGTCTCGGTATAGTTTGTATTATTAGATGTTTTTAAAGTAGATCATTACATATACTTAGGACAATAGATAATATCAATGGAACAAAATATCATGGATGAAATGAAAAGGCGTGCGATGCTTGGGTGGAAAGTATTTGGAAAATTGCATTCAATATTCACAAGCCAACTACCATTATGCCTGAAGAGAAAGGTTTTTAACCAGTGTATTCTTCCTATACTGACATATGGCTGTGAAACATGGACACTGAATGCAAAGGAAATTCAAAAATTAAGAACAACACAATTTAGTATGGAAAGAAGTATGCTTGGTATCACAAAAGGAATACATGGATAAGAAATCAAACCAAAGTCTCTGACATCATAGGAAGAGTGAAACATCTGAAGTGGCAATGGACTGGGCATATTGCCCGAAGACAAGATCAGCGATGGACAAAAGAAGTACTGAACTGGATTCCACGAGAGAAAAAATGACTGTGACACCGACCTAAATCATGGTGGATTGATATTATCATCAGATTTGAGGAATGACATGGAAAAGGAGAGCCATGGACAGAGAGTGTTGGATTAATCTTGGAAAGCCTTCATCCAGCAGTGGATTGATAATGGCTGACAATGATGTTAGAGTGTTAAAAACAAAGGCAATGTTTTTTTCCGGAGCTGTACATGGCAGCATTAGAAAGATTGTTATTGAAACTTGTATGTATGAGAAAGGCTTGCAGGCTCTAAGTGTAAACATCTCCGAAGTCAGTCAGAAAGAGTTCAAACAACTTTCCAATGGCCAGCAACTTACAATCAAAAGAAAGCGGAGGAGAACAAAAGGGTGCCGAACTTGAAATTTAAGATGAAAGACTCATACCGATTCTTTGGGGGTTGCCAAACTTCATGCGAGGTCTCAGAGGAGGCCTAATAAAAAGGGACTGAAGCAAGCAGAAGGAGTCCCGTTTCCAGAATTGATGTCAGAGAGGAGGCCTCCCGGTCCAGAGTCGCCGTCAGAGAAACTACCTGGATCCACGTTGCTGGAGAGAGGAGTTGCCCGCTTCCAGAAAGGAGCTTCTCGATTCGAGACTACTTCTAGGCCACAGACAAGGTTTCAAATTGCCGAAAGAAAGAGATCCAGTTGGCGGAGAAAAGTTTCCAGGCCAAGTTAATGTCAGACATTCACCAGTGTTTTGTGTTTTCATTACAATTTGATGAATCAAATGACTTCACTGATATTGTTCAGTTAATGGTATTTATTCGCATGGTATTTCAAGATTATTCAAGTAAAGAAGAACTTTTGAAAATTATACCATTATAAGGAAGGACTAGGGGAGAAGACGTTTTTTAGGCATTTGATGAATTTGTGAAACAACACAAACTTCCGCTTTTTAAACTTGTGTCTATTACTACTGGTATCCCACAATGATAGGTAATAAATCAGGCTTCATTTCATTATGTAAAAACGATGAAAAATATCCAGATTTTTTAACGTACCACTGTATTATTTACCAACAAATACTGTGTGGTAAAAGATTAAACACAGAAGATGTTTTGGATATTACATTTAAAATTGTAAATTCTGTTTCAGAAAAAGCCCTGCAACGGCAGTTATTTAAATTACTCCCGGTCCAGAGTCGCCGTCAGAGAGACTGCCTGGATCCACGTTGCTGGAGAGAGGAGTTGCCCGCTTCCAGAAAGGAGCTTCTCGATTCGAGACTACTTCTAGGCCACAGACAAGGTTTCAAATTTTTTGATTGATAAAAGATGGTTGCTACACTTATTATTTTTAGCAGATTTCTGTACGAAATTAAGCAATTTAAATTTAGAGTTACAAGGTGCAGATAAAAATTTAATTGACATATTAAGTTCAATAAAAACTTTCCAACAGTACTTACTTTTATTAAAGAAAAATATAAATGACTGCGAATTTAGACATCTCCCATATTTATTAAAATTTTTTGAACAAAATCAAGAAATGCTTTGCTATGATTTAAAAGAATTTATTCATGAAATAGAATTAGTTGAGGAAGAAATAAATTCAAGATTTACAGATTTTAATAAAACTGAAATGATTGTACTGAAATGATGAACTGAAATGAATGTCATTCAGAATAGTTTACATTTAAAATCAATAAACAATGAAGTCATCTGGAAGTATGCACATGAAAAATTCCCAATATTAACTGATATCGCGCTAAAAATTCTGTTGTGTTTCGGATCGACATACTTGTCAGAATCCGCTTTTTCAAATGACTGTCATAAAAAATCAATTAAGAAACCAAATTACAAATGATCATTTGGATGATTGTCTGCGATTGGCCACTTCTTCATATCAACTTGACTATGAAAATATTGCGAGGTCCAAATAATGCCAAATTTCACATTAACTTTTTTTTTTTTTTAATCAACCAGCATTTCCTGTAACTTGTGAGTTTGTAATCAATCTGTTGTTTTTTCTAACTTTGGTTTTCCAAAATAGAGAAATAAATACTTTATTCCAATATATATATATATATATTTTTTTTTTTTTTGTTGTTGTTTTAAAATATTTATTGTATTAAAATAATTAAAAGTGATAAATAAATTTTTAAATACACAAAGTTTTTAGTTGTGTATTTTTTTTTAGTTGTTTATTTGTGCGTAATCAGATATCAGGTTGGGATCGTCAAATAAATTATATATAAGAGAGTAGATCGCCAAATAACTTTTTTATAGAAAAGTAGCTGGCGTAGTAAAAAAGGTTCAATACCACTGATGTATGGGGACTCAATGATCCGTGGTGTTCAAGATAGGATGTATGAGGAGTGTTTGCCAGGAGGAATGATAGAAAGTGTGGCTTTGGCAGTTAAGAGAGGTGAAAGGGTGGATGAGATGATTGTGATGGTGGAACAAATGACTTGAGTAGTGGTGTAAATAAGGCAGCGAGAGATATGAGATTCTTGCTTGAACTGGTATGAAAGAAGACCCAGAGAGGAAAGATAGTGTGTGTGTGTTGCCTAGGTATGATAATAATGAGCTGAGCAGAAGAGCAGTAATATTGAATGACATAATAGCTAGAATGTGTGACAAGAGAGGACTAGAATATGTGGATACTTGGAGTGCGTTTGAGGACAGAGATGATCTGTATGTGAAAGACCACTTACATTTGAATGAGGAAGGACATAGGCATCTGGCGAGATTGCTGTTCTGAACAAGTCCGTGTGCCCCAGGGAGGATGGTAGCAGTGGTGGCCTCATGTGGGAATGGGTACCTGGGAGAAGGGAGAAGACATCAGCTAACACTGAGCCCAGTGGAGTCTAGAGGGGATAATGCTGGGTATAGAAACGGTATTTATATGCTTTATACTACTAATGCCAGGAATATCCGGAATAAGGGAGAGGAATTGGTGGCGCAGATAGCATCAGCCTGGCCAAAAATTATTGGGATCACTGAGACGTGGTTGACAGAAGAGGGTATAATAACAGGAATAGAAGTCGGTGGGTACAGCATTGTTCGGCAGGATAGGAAGGAAAGCGTGGTGGTGGAGTACTGCTTATGATGAGTGACGACCTATGTCCTCTAAGAGCGGATACTTTGGGAGTATCACTAATGATTTTGAAAGCATATGGTGTGAGGTAGAGGTGGGCAAGAAAGGATATTTAGTGGGGTGTTGCTACAGACCCAGGAGCACAGAGGGTGGGGACCACAAAATGTTTAGACAGTTGAGTTTGGCAAGTGCAAGAAGAATGATTGTTATGGGAGATTTTAACTACAGTAGTATAAATTGGGGAGAGGAAGATGCATGTAGCAATAAGGGAATGTCATTTCTAGAATTCTTGAGGGACAAATGTCTTAGGCAACATGTAATAGAGGGAACAAGAGGTTCAAGAGTTTTGGATTTGGTTATAGCATCAGAAGAGTTGATAACTGAGATGACATCTCTCCCACCAGTTGGAGAGAGTGACCATATGGTTTTGACTTGGAAAATGAATAGACATGCAGGAGTATCAAAGAGATGGGAACGTATGTAGAATTATAAGGCAGGTGATTATAATAGTCTAAGACGTCAACTTTGGGAAGTTTCATGGAGGGATGAATTGGAAGGTCGGGATATCAATAGTGCATGAGAAATTATGAAAGAATATTTGTTAGCAGCAATGGTAAGCTGCATACCATGAGTAAACAAGAGGACACAATTTGGAGTAAAATGGATGACAAACAATATTAAACAGGAATTACAAGCGAAAAAGAGGCTACAGAAGAGATATAAGGAGACAGGTGAAGAGAAGATGCATGAAGAATATAAGACACAGGCCAGAAGAGCGAGTAGTATGGTAAGGAAGACGAAACTGGAATATGAGAGGAGATTGGTCCTAAGATCCAAAGAAAATCCTAGGGAATTTGTTTTAGATATGTGGCCAGTAGGAGGAGAAATGACTGTGGAAGAATGATATTGTGGAATAAAAATGGGAATAGTGTGACTGATGCAGAGGACATAGTGGAATTGTTCAATGAACACTTTATTGGAGTATTTCATCCTGGAGGAGTCAGTTTTAATGCTAGAGGGATTGGGCAGGTTTGAGGTTTAGAGGTACAGGAGGAGAGTGTGTTTCAAATACTGAGTACTCTGGATGTCAGTAAAGCTGTGAGATTGGATGGTATTTCACCACGAGTTTTGAGAGAATGTGCTAGGGAACTGACAGTGCCTTTGTCCTGGTTTTTCAATAAAAATCTGGCTGCAGGAATGCCCATGGAATGGAAGAAAAGATTGTGCCATTGCATAAGAGCGGTAGCAGACTGGAAGTGTCTAATTTTAGCCCAGTTTGTATGTCATCAGTAGTTAGGAAAATCTTGGAGAAAGTAGTGAAGGACCGTATACAGTATTGGGCAGATGAGGGTAATGTTATCTGTGAGAGTCAACATGGATTTGTGAAGGGGCACTCTTGTTTTAGCAATATGCTAGCCTTTTATGATAAAATTACAAGAGCATTAGATGAGAGAAAGGCATATACTGCCATTTTCTTAGACTTAGCGAAGGCATTTGACAGAGTGCCACATGATAAGCTGATATTTAAGTTGCAGCACATGGGTCTGGATGTTAGATTGGTCAACTGGATTCAGGATTGGCTGTCTGATAGGTATCAGAGAGTTGTGTATGGTGAGGCAGTTTCAAGGAAGCAGAGGGTTACAAGTGGGGTCCCACAGGGCTCAGTACTGGGAACCTATATTGTTCAACCTTTATATCAATGACATTGTCAGTGGATTGCAAGGGGATATTGAGTTGTTTGCAGATGATGAGAAGCTGGGAAGGATTATTAGTAATAGTGCAGATGCGGCAGCACTGCAAGAGGATTTGAATAAGCTAGATAGATGGGCAAATGAATGGGGGTGTCAGTTTAATGCAGCAAAATGTAAGGTCTTGAGGTTTGGGAAACATCGATGGGACACTACATACTCTATGGGAGGAGTTATACTGGAGGAGGTAGGGGGGAGACAAGAGATCTGGGGTTGGTGATTGATAAAAACCTGAAATTTAGGGGACATATTGCAAAGGTGGTGAAGGTAACACAGAGGATTGCTACAATAATGAGAAGGACGCTGACCTGCAGAGATAAAACGGTTATCATTCCGTTGTATAAGACCCTCATCAGACCTCACTTGGACTATTGTTCTCAGATTTGGTCCCCAGGATTTGAAGGGGATAAATTAACTGTGGAAAGGGTACAAAGGCAAATAACAAAGATGGACTGTACAATGATAGTTATGAGGATCAGCTGAGGGAATGTGGACTGCAGAGTTTGGTGGATAGAAGAAGGAGAGGTGATATGATTGAAACTTTTAAACTGTTGAGAGGTGGTTACAGGGTTGACACTGGGGAGTTCTTTCGCTTGGTTGAACAGCGGGAAGGAGTGATGACAAGAGGCCATCCCTGGAAGTTACGAAAGGAAACTGTGAGCAAGAGGGTCAGGAGTGTTTTCTTTGCATGGAGGGTGGTTGAACCATGAAATGCATTGCCTGATGGAGTGGTGAGAGTGAGAACGGTCAATGAGTTTAAGGAGTGGTATGATAGACTGTGTTTCTTAGGGGGGGGGGGGATCCTCCGCTCGATGAGTCTTGATAGACTGTGTTTCTTAGCAAAGACCTCCCATGATGAGTCTTTTGACTCCATGGAGGCCTGAATAATAATAATAATAAATATAAGATCTGATCCAACAGATAACGTAACCTTATTTTGCAGTAATACTAGAATCCTGTACACTCCTTGTGAGTACATATCAGCAATTTGATGATGAAGAGTGTTGGACAAGCATAATGCACTGTCAGAGATAGCAGTTCAGTATCTTAAATTTATTCAATATAGTTACTTAATTTAGGTGTGGTATAATAAACTTTTGGACAGCTAAGCTAACTCTCATAAAATGGGTCTAGATCACAGAGATCTGGTGTTTAAAAAATATTGAAAAAATAATATATAAATATTTTAAAAAATGGAAGCATACCTTTTACATTAACATTTGCTATTGTGCACTTCATATCTCTGACTTAGTTTTTTATGCATTGTTGAAAGGAAAACTGGAAGTTCTCAAAATATTCCTTCCTATGCATAAAAAATTTGTCTTTTAGTTGATATGAGAGGATAACACATAATTGTTATTTAGCAAACTGCATCAAAAAAAACTTCAAGAAAATGAAAAATATACACAATCTAATGCTAATATATATTGCTTGGAAAGAAATCAACAGACATCCCCCCCCCCATGGGCAAAGTGTATTGTGCCATGAAACGAGTCACATATTTGTAGCCAGTATAAATTGGAGGAATATGATGCTCCCATGTCAGTGTAACTGTGTCTCGGTGAAATAGCTATGAAAAAGGAACTGACTGAGTTTGAAAGAGGTGTTGTGATAAGATGCCATGTTGAAGGACTATCTGTTCGGCAAATTGCTGACAAATTGGGCCATCCCAGGTCAACAATCGGTGATACCATACTGAGATGGAAGTACAGAGAGTCAACTGCAAGTGCTATATACAAAGGATGACTCACCACACTCAATGAACATAGTATCCTTCAGAGCACCTATGTAAAAACCACCATTCATCAGCTGACATGTTGAATGTAGAGTTCTGGGCATCAACTGGAACAAAAATTTGCAAGCTCCACATTACCTGAACCAACATGCAACATTGTCTTCACTGATGCAAAGAGAATGTACAGTGGGATGTGAAAGTTTGGAAATCTGTGTTAGGGAACAATAAGTCATGCTACTCCCTCTACTGAGCAGATGGATGGGTGTGGCAGATGCTTAGTGAATGTCTCTTACCAGAATGAATAACCCCAACTAGTAGCACACTCAGGATTTAATCTTGGGAGGGGGGGGGGGGAGTTGAGTAGACGATCTGAGAATACACACTACGCATTGCATACGACCTATGACTGAGCATCTGCAATGATCAGTAATTCATAAGTAGTATAGAAATAGAAGACACGACACAACATAAATTTTTAAAAAAAGAATTTTAATTAGGAAAAGATATTTGGAAATTTTCTAGTTTTTTTTTTTTTTTTCTTTGGAGGGGGCCAGGGTCCCTTGGTCCCCACTCTGGGTGCACCACTGACCCAACTATGAAATTCAAAGGTAGTGGCGGTATTATGGTATGGTCCTGTTTTTCCTGCTTTGTCCTCGGACCTCTGTTAATGGTGCCACCAATGCCGAACTCCAAGAGGTATCTGAACAGTCTGGACAATTCAATGCCCTACTTCGTGGCATTTCTACAGAACTAACCATTGTCTCTTTCAGCAAGACAATACACTGTGTCATAAGGCGGCGGCTGTAACAACTGCATGGTTCATAGACATGAACATAACTACACTTGACTGGCCTCTACAGAGCCCTGATCTCAACCTACTAAACATCTATGTGATGAACTGGAGCATTGTGTGAGGTCAAGGGATGTTTGTCTCACAATCCAGGATTTCATTATATGCCAACAAGAAGAAATGTCCAAAATCCCCACTGATTGCTATTGTACACCTGTGGAAAGTATGCCCCATAGAATTGCTGAGGTCTTCATAGTGAAAGGAAGTCCATCTTATTAAGGTGGGCACCATAACTGTTAGTTCCTCACACTAACCTAACCAATGACTTCTTTCCAAGCAGTGTAAATAAATATTTCATTGGCAATATATAAATTTTTCATTGCTAATATATAAATCTATTAAAATCATGGGCAAAAATTGTTTTCACTCATAATAAGACATTTTTAAGAAGTTTCTTAGTTATGAAATACACTGCTTAAACAATTAAGATTGTGAAGATAAATATCATTTCACTTATCATAAAACATCATGTATGAGGTGAAAAATAATAATAGAAATTTGAATACAAAACAATGGTAAAATGTATGCATTACAATAGAATCCTAAATGCACATTCAAGTAGTGGCTAAGATTAAAAAAAAAAAACTATTTGATATGTTGTATATATATTTATACATTAAAAAAAATATTTAATATAACAGTGGATAACAATTTCCCAAACTCTGGAATAAAAAGGCCATCATTATGATTTAAATTAGGCTAATAGAGAGAAGACTACTCCACATAACAAAAAGGAATTAAATAAGAAATGCTAGAAATAGAGAGACAACTGGAGCAGAAGATATTATGAACTGTTGTAAAGCATGTGAATAGAAATAGACTGGTCATATTAATAAACTGCCAGATGAAAGGTGGACAAAATTAAGCACGCACTTAGTGGATATCAAGAGAAGGAAAGGTCACTAAGCAACAAGATGGAGGGATGATCTACAAAGGTTTGGCATGAGATGATGAATATTGGCTAGAGACAGAACTAGAAAGATAAGAGAAAGGTCTATATACAGCAGTAGATGGAGTAAGGTTGCAGCACTTTGAATAAACATTTAAATTTAAAAGCCAGCCATGTGAGAAATTCTGTGAGGAAAGGGTATATGTGGAACTACAAGGCTGGTGATTAAGAAACTCAAGAGGCAGCTTGCAGCTATAGCATGGAATTGAAACCATTCGATGCTACTTAGGTGCTTTTCAAAAACTATCTAGTAGAAGTAATGTTTAAATGTTCCAAGGATCAGCATTAAGCATGCAACAGAGAAAGAAGGCATTAAGGAGACAACATAAGATGAATGGTAATAATCAATTCCATGAGGATAATAATAAATTTAGTTTAATCCTTTATCCAAGTGTGAGCAAACGAAGTTTGCACCTGAAAGTATCTTCAGGACCGGGGTAAGATTGTACAACACCGGGCAACTCGTTGCAAAGGTGGAGCAAGCTAACATCACTCCTATCTCAGTATCTCCCATAATGCAAAACACATCTCCTTGCGGATATGTATAATGTTATGCATTAAGGGAAGGGCCACTACCCAGACTAGTTTCGACCTTATCGAGGTCTCTTCAGTGGGAGCCAGGCCCAAGTGGAGATACTAGGCAGAAGCATTAGCAAGGTCATCTATAATGCCATCTATAATAAAAAGGTGGCACACCGTTTGGCTAAATTACTCTGGATTTAGAGAAAGATGTTGAAAGTTTATTTTTAACTTGGTTAGACTATAATAAATTTAGTTTAATCCTTTATCCAAGTGTGAGCAAACAAAGTTTGCACCTGAAAGTATCTTGCCAGATCAAACAGTATCGCGAAATTCACAATCCTCTCTCTTTCTTGGTTACACATTCCGTCTTCATGGCCGCCATGCAGCTTTTTAAAGTCCCTAGTCCATTCCAGTCTCCTCCGACAATTCCATCTCGCTTTCATCCAATTCATTTCTTCATCTCACATGTTACATGTGATGTTACATGTCTAGAGAGTTTTGTTCACTGAGCATACTGAAGCATGAATTCAGGAAAATTTAAGTAGTTAGGGTGGATGCAGGTGAATGTGTGAAGGCATCCATGAGACGAGCGAGTACAAGAAGCACCAAAAAGTGCAGAATCTAGTTGTCTCTCAAGCAAAAATATCTAATAGGATAGTCAATTCAGGAAGTAAAGGTGATTGAGGGCCTAAAGGGGTGCTGCAGTTTCTGTATACTAATGCCAGAAGTATTAGGACCAAGAGGGAGGAGTTTGGGGCATTGGTTAGTGCAACCTAGTCAAAAGTTATATGCATTAGTGAGACTTAGCTAACAGCAGAAGCAGCCTATCTTCTCTATCCACAGGGAAGATAGGATGCGGATGACAGTGGATGAATGGCAGCCAAAAAGAACAGGAGATAGACAGGAGGATATCCCTGGAATCCCCACCCCCTCCTCCAGGAGGTTCCAGGGATGATCTGGAAGACATGCATCGGCAAATTAGTACACATGCAGGTCAAGTGATTATTATGAGAGGACTTCAACTATGAAGATATATAGATATGGCAGGATGGAAACAGAATTTATACATCTACTGAAAGATAATTACTTGAGGCAGCATGTGATGGAGAGGTATTGAGATGCAAGGGTATGGGGCCTGGTCATATGATCAGAAGAGTTATCCATAACTAAGGTGGCCACATTGCCTCTGATTAGGGAAAGTGACCCATGTGTTCTTGACTTAGGAGAATGTAAAAAGTAAGAATATTCTGTCAAGAAGGGTTATATGTGAAACCTACAAAGCAGGTGACTATGAAAAGCCTAGTAGGAAGCTCAAAGCTGTGTCATGACATAAAAACCCTACAGGGGGAAGGATGTTAGTAGTGCATAGGAGATAGTTAAGGAATAGGAGATAGTTTAATATAGCCAGAGGAAGCTATATTAAATTGCATACCGAAGGTAAAGAGGGTTAATCAGGTAGGAGTCAGATGGGTGAGTAATATCATTAAGCATGAAATTCAGAAAAAGAAAATGCTGTGTGGGAGCATATAAGAAGAAAGATGACCAGCAAACTCATGAACTTAACAAGGGTTACACAAGAAAGGTGACCAGTATGGTAAGGATGGCAGAATCAGATTACAAGAGAAACGAGCTGAGCAGGCCAAAGAAAATCCCAGAGTTCTTTCACTATGTGACAAGTAAGAGGGAAGAATTACTATGGAAGAATAACCTTAAGGAGGGCTGACCATTACAAGGTGACAGAAGCAGATAAAATAGTTGAATTACTGACTGACCACTTTGCAAGGGTATATCATTTAAGTGAGGTTAATGCTGTGACACAAGTGACAGAGTTATGTGGGAACAGAGGTGGATAAATTGGAGGTTCTTAGGATATTGCAGAATCTCAATGTAAATACAACTGTGGGATTAGATGGGATATCAGTTCACATTTTGCAGCAATGCCTCTGACTAGGCTCTTTAATTTAAGTCTCAGCTCTGGTAGAGTTCTAAGGGAGTGGAAAGAGAGAAAAATAATTCCCTTGCATAAGGGAGGTTCTATGATTTCAATAGCAAACAGACCGTTCAGTATCTCAGAAGTGCTGATAAAAAGATAATTAAAGAATGGGTGGATAAGAATATGATACTCTATGAGAAGCAACATGGTTTTGTGAAGGGGTGGTCATGCATTAATAATTAACTAACTTTTTATAATAGAGTGACAACCGATTTGGATAAAGGAAATGGCTGTACAATAGTACTGCTGGATTTTGCAAAGGTGTTTGGCAGTCTGTCTGTAGACACCAGAGAGTAGTATATAATGGGGTGAAATCTAGAATAATGAGGGTAACTAGTGAAGTACCTCAGGGTTCTATACTACAGCCACTACTGTTTAATATGAGAGGTTGAAGAAATGTGGATTGCAGAGTTTGGCAGATAGGAGAAAAAGAAGTGATATGAAAGAGACATTTAAGTTACTGAGAGAATTTTATCGGATTAATCCAGATAGGATTACAAAAAAAAAAAGTAGAAGGCAAGTGGTGAAAAACTAGAGGCCATCCCTGGAAGTTATATAGGAGTGTGGTGAAGAGGTGTGCAAGTAGATTTTTTTTTTTACATGAAGAATTGTCCGTGAATGGAACGCATTACCAGAATCTGTTGTTAATGCAAGGACTTAAGGATTTTAAGAGTCAATATGATAAATATGTTGCCATTTGAATGAACCTCCCACAATGAGTCTGCTGACTCCATGGAGGGGTGCAATAATAATACTAATAATATGTATATCAATGATGTAGGGAAAGATTTAAGAAAGGATATTCAGTTGTTTGCTGATGATGCAAAACTAGAGAGAGAGCAATAGTTGATAAAGGTGATATATATATATATATATCCTGCAGGAAGATTTAAATAAACTGGCATTGCAAATAAAGGATAAAGATTGTCGATTTAATGTTGCAAAATATAAGGATTTGTCCCAATGTATAAGGTTGCATATGGTATATCATGCTGATGGTACTGGCCTGCAGGAAACTGATGAGGCTAAGGACTTGGGAATAATGGTGGACAGAGAACGAAGTTCAAAGGATGTAATGCAAAAGTAAGTAAAATGCCTCAAAGGATTACATGGTTGTTGAAAAACATGCTAACAAGTAAAAATAGGGAAGTTATTATCCCTCCTTACAAGGCTATGATGATTCGGCTGCATCTTGACTACTGTGCACAGATTTGGCCACCTGGATATATTGGGTACCAGGGGATGGTAGAGAAGATTCGGAGACGTGACAAAGCTGGTGAAAAGACTGTGGAAATCTCCATATAAGGACAGGTTGAAGGTGTGGGTTACAAAGTTTAGTCGATAGGTGGAAAAGAGGAGACATGATAGAATCTTTTACGATATTAAAGGGTATTTATAAAATTGATGCAAAGAAAATTTTTCAATATATGACAAATAGTCAGAGAACTAGGGCCACCCGTGGAAGTTGTATAGAAGTGTGCTTAGTAGGAGTGTGCAGATTTTTGCATGGAGAGCAGTGAATGAGTGGAAGAATGGATTACAAGAATTAATTGTTAGTTCACTGACAGCAAATGAGTTTAAGAAGAGACATAACAGGTTTTGTATGTATAATAGTTAGTTCGGGTCTCTCACGGCATATAATAATAACATTTTATAATAGAATGATAACAACTGGACAAGAGATGCTTATACAGTACATTTTCTATATTTTCTGAAAACATTATACAGAATACCATGTGAAACCTGTATATAGAAAGTCAAATGTTACTTTGCATGCAGGAAAGATAACTAATAGAAGCCAAATTGTGTACAGGACAGGGGTTGAAATGGATTTGAACCAAAATAAAATGTTCGTCTCAGAACAAAAAAGAACTTTTTTTTTCCCAATTGCAAGAATTATTTTTTTTTTATTTCATATGGGGTTCCCCACTTTCCTCCCCCATCCCTTAGGACAGGTTAAGCCCTCCTAATGAGGAATTAAGTATGCATTTTATGAATGTAGATCCATTCTGCATTCACGAGACCAGTTTGCCTGTTCTGAGAAACAAAAAAACTGAGTTTCCAGGTGAAAAAAATGCCTACCTCCGTAGGAGACTGGCTAACTCACCTTTAGTCGAATGAGACCAGATAAACGTTCTTCCTCACGTAATGGATGGGAATCAAACCTAGGTCTTTTCGACCAAAGGACTTCGTCTATACCAACTGAGCTATGGAGGCTCTATCACAAGAATTAATAATCCTGGATAGAAATTTTTTTGTTATCATGAATCTTTTATCTATCTAGGTTGGAAAATTTGTTTCTCTGAAGATATATTTCCAGGTCGAAGCAAAAAATTTCACTGTGAGAAAATAACGCTGTAACTGAAAAATAAATAAAGAAAAAAAATAAAATAAAAAAAATAAACAAACAAAAAAAAACCATTTCATATATGTGTATATATAAAATGTTATATATATTTAATAATTTATTTTTATTTATATAAATTTCAGGTTCAAAGATTTGGTGAATGTCATCAATTTGTAATGCTGCAGAAGGATAAGTAATTTATCAAATTTTTACTAATCTTACTGAGTTAACTGATTGTTTTATACATGTGCAAGATAGACTGAGTTATTTAGACATAAGCAAAATGCACATTTCCTTAAACTATATACTGTTGGTATGATACGTATGCATAGCAGAACAATGGTTAACATCGCTAAATTTGCATGATTTTGTCCAATGTAAAAATTATGAAAAGTATTCGTTTCTAAAGTTGAATCATTTATG
The DNA here is from genome assembly GCF_054136105.1 of Typopeltis vanoorti. Classification (NCBI taxonomy): domain Eukaryota; kingdom Metazoa; phylum Arthropoda; class Arachnida; order Uropygi; family Thelyphonidae; genus Typopeltis; species Typopeltis vanoorti. The sequence goes on from NC_143572.1 coordinate 8,648,710, forward strand.
AAGGGAGAGCAAAACTGGTGAGTAAGTATGTAATGCACGTTTAAAGGGAGAGAACAAATTACATGATAGTAGAGATCATTGATAGAAGGCCATAAAATGTAAATATCAGTGAAAGTGCAGTGGCAGTAGTTCAGAAAAAGCATAGAAGACCTTCACAGAACAAAGCACAAGATTAGAAACAGCAAGAGGTCATTCAAACTGAGAACAGAAAAGAGCAAACGTATTTAAGTATGCATTGTTATGACTGTAGATCCATATGTGTTCATGGGCCAGTTTGCCTGTTCTGAGGGAAGAAAAGCAGAGTTTCTGGATGAAAAAAGCCTCAACCTCCATATGAGACCAGCTAACTCACCTTAGTTGAAAGAGACCAGATAAAGGTTCCTCACATCATGAACAGGAGTCGAACCCAGGTCTTTGTCTATACTAAGCTACGGAGGCTCTACCTAAGAGGTGAGAAGTATCGTATAAGAAAGGATGTGAAAAAGTTATTGGAAGAAATGAAACAGAAGAATGAACAGGTAAAGTCTGAGTGGTCTGATGCTATAATAGAGACAAACTGAGAAGGAGAGTGATGAGAGCCAATGAATCATTATGGAGGTTGTGCAGAAGGAATTATATAAAGTTTATGGATCTGTGGTCTGAGTTTGATGGATGGAAGTATTTGTATAATGCCAATGGACCACTTGAATGGATTCAGAATTAGGTGTCCAGATAGAGCTTTCTTCAATGAGAATATGGATGCACAAAGTCACTCCATCTTATTCCTAATGCTAGAAGCATCAGGAATAAGATGGAGGAGATTTTCTCATTGGTTAGTGCAACATTGTCAAAAATTACAGGCATTAGTCCTTGGCTAAAGAAGATAATATAGTTACAGGGGTAGAATGTGATGAATTGTGTATTTTCAGGGAGGGTGGAGTAGACAAGACAGGATAAGGGGTAGGTACTGCTGATGAGAGCAGATGAACTGAAGCCAACAAGAGTAGGAATCTGCCAGGCAGAGAGTTCTCTTTTGAGTCAATGTGGTGTGAGATCGAGAACAACAGCACAAAATATAAAATTGATTGCTGTTATAGGCAGGGGGTGCTGGGATGATCTGGAAACAGTGCATCAGCAGATTAGTATATTGAGTGCAAATCAAGTAATTATTATTATTACGTGACACCTTCAGGGAGTCCAAAGACTTATCGAGGGAGGGCATCTACTCTACAACTCTGACTCCACCAACTACAATGAACCACAACCACACCAATACCATCTACCGCCCACCACCACCACTAGTATTTTCACAGACAATCACAAACATCCATGCCCACAGCGGGATTCGAACCCGGAGCCTTTTGGCTGGAGAGCAGATACGCTAACCACTCGGCCAACCAGGCTGGCAAATTATTATGGGGGATTTCAACATTGGAGACACAGATTGGAAGAAAGATCACATGACAGAACGGAAATGAAATTTATGCACTTACTGAGAGACAATCACTTGCAGAAGAATTTCACACGGGGGACTCTGGCTATTGGGAACCATTTCGCAACAGTATATCATCCAATTGAAGATATTTTATTGCAGAGGTGACAAGGACTGATGTGAGTGTTGGATCTTGTTATAAGTTAGACCTGTCCATAACTGGTGGCTACATTGCTTCCAATTGGGAAAAGTTGGGATGTAGCAAAACGTGGAAATTTTAGTTAAGAAAGGATATGCATGAAACTATAAGCAGGTGACTGATACACTTTGGAGGCAACTTGAAGCATTAACATGACATAAAGTTCTGCAAGGGAAAGATGTTCACTGTGCATGGGGGATAGTCAAAGCAAGTGATGTGAAGTCAGTCCACTTTTGCCACGAGTTGCCCCAGTCCCGAAGATACTTCAGGCGCAAACTTTGCGTACACTTGGATAAAGGATTAAACTAAATATATAATTGATAATATCACACTGTAAATACTCAAGGACAGTAGGGTAACTTGGTAGGAGTTAGATCGAAGAGTAGTAGTTTTTTTCATTATGTGACGAGTTGGAGGAAGAATGACTATGGAAGGGTAAATTTACTGACTGCAGAGGTAGAGAGGTAACATTCAGATGAAATTGTTGAGCTATTGGAAACCATTTTGCAACAGTACATCATCCAACTGAAGATACTGTTATTGCAGAGGAGACAATGACTGATGTGAGAACAGAGGTTGATGAATTAGAGGTACTTCGGTTATTGCTGAATCTGAATGCAAATACAGCTTTGGGATGGGATGGGATATCGGTTCATGTTTTAAGAGAATCTTCAGGGGAACTGGCGATGCCTTTGGTTAGGCTATTCATATTTATTTTAATAATGCTATCCTCATCCCCATGTCTGAGACATTATCAGAGAGTACAACATGAGACATGTAACACAAAGACAAGGTCTATACAAAACTAAGTGAAACACGTGGATGAAAGACTAGGGTACTAACTAGGTGGGGCACCCTCTGTGGACAACTGTTGGTGGTCTAGAATACAAACTGAGATCTTGAAGTATTAGTGTTTCCCATCTTTTGGTAAGTTTAATGTAACCATATTTATTCAAATTAGGCTGATTTCCAAAACGATCACAATGCTCCATCACTATATTTACTGTGATGGAGCATGGTGGTCTTTTTCCAATCGATTCTATGAGCTGTATTCAAAGCATGGTCTGCAAATCTCAAGTGACCATACTCATGATTGTAGATGTATTTTTTTTTTTTTATGTTCTGCCATGAGGATGTTGGCTGATCTTCCCATCTGTCCATTGTAGGCTAACTGGGAACTGAGAAAGGGGGAGGGGATTTGGTCTTTAGTGGTAGATAAAGATAGCAAGTTTCAAGTGAAACTCAAAAGCTGCAGAGAGATTGTATTTCTCTAAAATTCTGGCTATATTTTCTGAAATGCCTCAGACATGGGGATGAAGATAGCATTATTAAAATCTTTCTGAAGAGAAGGTTGAGGATTGTTACTCCTTGACAATGTCTCAGTGACAGACAAAATATTGGAAGAATTAAATATTATTTTTAAACCTTTTTCAGTGCTGTTTTACTCCATTAAACCTCTAACATGAGTTTCACCCAGCACTTAAGCCTTTAGCACACAGAGTTGAATGAATTAGCAGAGGATGACAAACACATCAACACTGAATGTGTTCAAGGCAAAGTAAGATAGATACTATGGTCTACAGAGAATTTAGTCTCTTGTAACATGTTCTTGCAATTCCATGGATGGCTGACAATAATACTAATTCAAAAAACATTAAGTGTAAATAAAAACATTTGCAGTATCTACTGTGGTTTGAGTCATAGCTCATTATGAAACAAATGCAGAAAAAAAAAGTATATCAGGGAAGTACACTTCAAGGAGTATGGAAACTTATATACAAAGAAATCAGATCACACATCAGAAGGGAGATTAAACAATGATAGACTACTGTGAAAATAGTAAAATGAAATGTTTATTTAAAATATAATAATAAAATGTTATTCACAAAATACACTTTTTCACTTTCCAAAAATACTTCACATAAAAAGTGTCAAAAACTTTTGGCAGTGTGTAGATCTTGTGAGTTAGGCCTTTGTAGAAGAGAAAAAAAGTTAGTTCTGCCAAGATGTAACTCAATATCTATTATATACTGGCTCAAAGCGTATTCAGGAATTTTCTCTAAGAGAACACTCAAGCTTCAAAACTTTTTAAGTATCGAAAAGCATTTGAATTTTTGGTTTCAAACCTATTATTTCAAGACTTGAAATTGGGAATAACAGAATTTCTCCATTTCATAAATGTTTAATCGTTAAATGCTAACCTGGTTTCAAGGTCAAGCATCATTAAATAATTATATCTAGAAATGATTAAAAAATTTACAGCCTGATTTTATTTATTTAAAAATTATATTGCATAGGTTTCACAAAGAAATTATGCATTAACATTAATTTTAATATTATTATCACCCAAGACATTTTAATATTATTATCAACCAGAGGTGATGAACATAATAATGTTCATGACCTCTGGGTTCTCCCCTGATCTCCCACTATTGTCTATAGAACATCTTCAACATTGATCCTATAACAACCTCTTACTAACTTATAGTCTCTATCATATCTGCCCTCTTCCTCCTATCCAACAGACTCTGTAAATTGCATCTTCTCTATCTTTCCTCATATTCGACATTCTAGAGATCAGAAACTACTTTAGTCAGTCGCCTCGGGACCCTTTCCAACATTGCTTCATCCTTCTGAAAACCAGGTGACCAAATCTGGGCACAGTAGTCCATGTGTGGCCTAATCAAAGCCTTATACAATGGAACAAGAATCTCCCTACTTCTACAAGTCGGCGTCCTCCGCATCATTCCCAGAAGTCTTTGTGCTGTCTTCACAATTTTGGCAATGTGTCCCCTAAATTTCAGATCCTTATTCACTATTACCCCAAGATCTCCTGTGCCCAATAACTCAATTTATTCAAGTCTCCTTGTAAGGTCACAACATCTTCTCTACCCTTCATGGTTCGTCCCAACTTTGCATCATTTGCAAACAACTGAATATCTCCATCCAAATCTTCACCAATATCATTAATATACAAGTTAAACAGTAATGGCCCTAAAACAGACCCTTGAGGAACACTGCTAGTGCCTTTCCTTTTCCTGGATATTGCTCCCCCATATCCAACTTTCTGATACCTATCAGATAGCCAGACTCCAGTCCAATGCACTAATCTAATATCCAACCCACCACATCTGCTCTAGTCTGACTATCAACTTATCATGCAGTAATCTATCAAAAGCCTTTGCGAAATCTAAGTATATTACTGTGTATCCTTCTCCTCTGTCCAAGGAAGCAGTCACCTTATTGTAATAAGTAAAACATGACCTCCCTTTAGCAAATCCATGCTGTCCATCAAAGATAATACTATTGTTGTCAACCCATTTCTGGATCCTAGTTCTCAAGCTTCTCCAACAACTTAACCACAACACTTGACACACAGATAGGCCTATAGTTTGATGCTTGAGTTCTATCACCTACTTTATGAAGTGGCACAATCTTGCCCTCCTTCCACTCCTTGAGAACTTGACCAATGCAAGACTCATATTAAAAAAATATGTCGAGGCAGGTGTCAACTCCCTGGCACATTCTTTCAGAATGTGCCCAGAGCCTTATTATCATCAAGTTTGCTTAAATACAAAATTAATAACGGAAAAACTAGGATTTATTTCTTGGGCTCCTGCTGTTTAACTTATTTGTAAATGATATATCATGTGGACTGACTGGGGATCTTCTGTTGTTTGCTGATGATGCAAAGTTGAAGAGACTTTGCAAGTAGCACCACTGATATCAATTTCCTTCAGGCAGATTTGAATAGTCTTTTGGCTTGGACAAAGGAGTGAGGTTCTAGTTTTAATATTAATAAGTGCAAGGTGTTGCATTTTGGAGTACAGAAATATAAGGCTGTGTACTATATTGACAGTGCTGTACTGCAGGAAGTGAATGAGATTTGGGAGTGATGATTGAATGGGAGAGATTTGGGAATTGACAGCAGACTGAAGTTTATAGGGTATGTTGCAAGTGTTGCAGAGACTGCACATTGTAGTTCCCATATGATACAAAGTACTAACATGTAGGGATAAGGTGGCTGTGGCACTGTATAAAGTACTGGTCAGACCACACGTGAACTGTTGTGCTAGGATTTGGTCACCTGGTTTTCAATATGACATGGAAACATAGGAGACAGTCTAGAGAAGAGTGACTAAGACAACATCAGGACTCTGGAATGAGGACTATAGAGAGAGGTTGAAGAAATGTTGGAGGTTTATTTTCCACTTGGTTAGACTATAATAAATTGAGTTCAATCCTTTATCCAAGTGTAAGCAAACAAAGTTTGCACCTGAAGTATCTTCAGGACAGGCAACTCGTAGTAAAGGTGGACCAAGCTCTCACCACTCCTTGTCTCAGTATTGCCCATAATGCAAAGCACATCTCCTTACAGACATGTATAATGCTATGTATTAAGGGAAGGGGTACTACCTAGACTGGTTTCGACCTTTACTGAGGTCTCGTCAGTTGGAGCCAGACCCAGAAGCAGTGATACTAAGGCAGAAGTTACCTTTTAGCAACTCGTATAAGTAAATATGACCTCTCCATTGCTTCTGCCTTAGTATTACTACTTCTGGGTCAGGCTACCACTGACGAGACCTCAATAAAGGTCGAAACTGGTCTGGGTAGTCCTTCCCTTAATGCATAGCATTATACGTCTGCAAGGAGATGTGCTTTGCATTATGGGAGATACTGAGACAAGGGGTGATGACAGCTTGGTCCACCTTTACTACAAGTTGCCTCAATCCTGAAAATACTTCAGGTGCAAATTTTGTTTGCTTACACTTGGATAAAGGATTAAACTAAATGTATTATAGTCTAACCAAGTGGAAAATAAACCTCCAACATCTTTCTCTAAATCCAGAGTAATTTAATAATAAGGTGGTACACCTTTTGACAACTCATATAGGTAAATATGACCTCTCCATTGCTTCTGCCTTAGTATCACAACTTCTGGGTCTGGCTCCCACTGACAATACCTCAAGAGCTGACCAGTTCTCAGAGTTCTTCTCAGTGGTAGGGTGAGCCTGTTATTGAGGGGGAACAACGCTGAGTTTCAGAATTTTTGATCCTGCGGGTCGCTCATTATTAAGTGATCTGGAGGATCTCATGAGTTGTTGGAGAGGTTATCCTGCAATTAAACAGAGAAATGGATCTGGGTAGTGGCCTTTCCCTTAATGTATAGCATTATACATGTCTGCAAGGAGATGTGTTTTGCATTATGGGAGATACTGAGACAAGGAGTGATGAGAGTTTGGTCCACCTTTACTACGAGTTGCCTCAGTCCTGAAGATACTTCAGGCGCAAACTTTGTTTGCTTACACTTGGATAAAGGATTAAACTAAATTTATTATAGTTGAAGAAATGTGGATTACAGAATTTGGTAGAAAGGGCTAAAGAGGTGATATGATACAGACGTTTCAGTTAGTGAAAGGGGGGGGGGATTTTTTCAGATTAATCTAGAGAAGATTATAAAAAGAGTAGAAGGTGAGAGGGGAAGAACCAGAGGCCATCCCTGGAAGTTGGGTAAGAGTGTGGTGAAGAGGGTTGGAAGAGTAGATTTTTTACATGGAGAATTGGCAGTAAATTGAATGTATTACTGGAATGTGTTGTTAATGCAGGAAGTGTTAAGGATTTTAAGATTCAGCATGACATATGCTATGTTGAATGAAGCTCCCACAATGAGTCCGCTGACTCCATGGAGGTGTAATAATAAGTTCCCCTCATCAAATCCCGATCATATCTCCTGCTCTTGGCAGAGCAGGAGATATGATCGGGATTTGTCATATGCCAAACTCTGCACTCCCTCTGTCTATTCTCATGCTCAACTTCCCAGAGTCCTGACAATCATAATGGCTTACTTATGAATGCTTCTCCAGCACTTCATTATTTCAGAGATAGTAAGAAGACCATACTATGTACATATTTCCAGTGCAGCAAGTGAGAAATCATGAGAAACTCGTGTGTAGAGGAAATGAGAAGCTGGCTTACTAGTGAGTGAATGAGAAGTACATGAAGAACTAAGTAAGTTTGATGTCTATTACTATGTGTTTTAACCACCCAAATAGCCACACAGATAAAATATAGCAAAAATATAGGCTTTGTATCCATGCTATTACAATAATCTCCAAATATTATATTAATTCCAATAGACACTTGGAATGGAATTACTGACCTGTAATGTCAAGGTTGATTTGTGGTTAAAAAAATGTTCCAAGGAGTTTGCAGTAGTCTCGACATACCTGTTTAATAAGTGTCTTGCAACAGTACAGATTGCAAGGGAGTGGAAAGGATAAATTTTTTTCTACTGAACAAAGTTAGTGATAAGGCTTTGGCTACAAACTGTAAGCCAATCTCTGGCCTACAGGCATATCTGAAGTATTGGTTAAGGTATTGGAGAGGTTAGTGAGAGCTAGAACACAGAAATGGGTAGATAGCAGCAGTATTCTCTATGATTGTTAACACGGGTTTATTAAAGAGAAATCACGTTTTACAAATCTGCTTATGTGTGATAACAAGGTAAGGAATGCACTGGACAGGAAAAATGCATATACAGAGGAATCTCCGATTTTTCAAAAGCTTTTGATAGATTGCCACATGGCAACTTGGTAATGAAACTGAAATAAATGGGACTGGATAACATACTTGTGAGCTGGATAGGGGCCAGCTGTCAGATAGGTAACAGCAAGTTCTATATGGGAATGGGGCATCCCAAAAGTGGAAAGTCACTAGTAGTGTGTCTTTTTTGGGACCACTGTTGTTGAACTTTTATATTAATGATGCTGGGCCAGGTTTAACTAGAGATATGTAACTGTTAGCAGATGGGGAAAATTGGGGAGAATAATGAGAAGTGAAGCAGATGTAGTGGCCTTACAAGACTTGAACAGAATGTATGAGTAGGTAAGGAATTGAAATTGCCAGTTCAACTGTAAAGTGTAAGGATCTGAAATTTGGTAAACAACAATGCAATACAAAGTATAACATCTGGTGAGGAAATTTTGAAGGAGGCAGAACAGATGATTGATTTGGGAGTAGTACAAGGACCTGAAGTCAAGGGGTCACTATGCACAAGTTGTAAACTCATCATATCAGATTATAGCAATGATGCTAAGGATTTTGGCTGGCAGAAATATAAGACCCTGATCAGGCCTCATAAGGATTATTATGTGCAGATTTGGTCACCTGGTTTTCATTGTGATGAGGATATATTAAAATGGGTCCAGAGAAGATTCATTAACCACTCAACCAGCCATGACATCTATAGACGTCAAGGTTAGCATGGATGCGAAGTGCACATTAAAATTGCAATACCATTGATATTACATTGAAATATATGATACAAAGTGTATAAGGAGTGTATATTATCCATTTCGCCAGTTAGGTGGTTAAGGTAATAACTGGTCATTGGAATGTGGGACATGAAGACAGATTGAAGAAATGTAATTGCATAGCCTCATGAATAAGAGGAGGAAGAGAGGGGATATAAATGAGATATAAAGTTGGTCATGAGATTGTTAATAAGTTAATGTGGAAGGAACTTTTCATAGAATGGGAGAGGAGAGGAGAGTAGGTAAAATATGAAGCCATCCCTGGAAATTGTATAAGGAGGTTGTGAGCAAAGGAATGAGAGATGTCTTTGCACAGGCTGTGGTTGAGTGGAATGCATTACATGAGAGTATGGTGAATGTCGGTGCACTGAATTACTTTAAAGCACTAAAGTTTAAAAAAGGTACCTGTAGCAAAACTATAAACAACAAAATTACATGATAACCACGGTAAAAAAAAAGGTACCCATAGCAAAACTATAAACAACAAAATTACATGATAACCACAGTAATAAACTTTATTTTCAGTACAGATATTTTGTACTGAAAATAATCTTACATCACCAATGCGTAGAAACAAGCAAATCAAAGAACAGGATTACAAGGTACATGCAACAATTGTTTATCCAATTAATTAATTAATCTCATTTTATGTAAGCATCAAAAATAGTTTCAATGTTATCAATTTCTAGTTCGTGACAACCATTTTTAATTGGTAAATTGATTCTTACATGAACCTTGTATTCCTGCTCTTTGATTTTCTCGTTGTTTCTACAAACTGATGATGTACTATTATTTTCAGTATGAAATATCTGTACTTTCATTGAAGTTTATTAATGCAGTTATCAAGTAATTTTGTTTTTTAGTTTAAGGCACCATTTGATAAGCACTGTGTTTGATAGCATATACTTCCCGCATCGAGTGACTGAATGGGATCTGGCATTAATAATAATAATACAAATGTGAGAGTAAAAGGCTACAAGGCCTAACACATAACATTAAACATTTTTGATCAACAACAAAAAGTTTATCCTTGTTCATCCACATCCCCAATACAATATTAACATATATGGCATCATGCATAAAATCCATATACATATATATCATGGATATGTATGAGAGTGGTAACACTACAATTGTTGGACATTGCTTCAACAAAAATTTCATTTGAGATTAGTTCACCCTTTTGAACATAACTTTGAATTAAGCTCTTTTCAGCCCCCTACAACTGCATTACAGGTTCACATAAAATTTCCACTATGGTATGATACCACATGCATAAAATCTTCTACATGAAGTATTAAACTATTTACCTTTATTTATGTTTATACAAAGCCAGACAGAAAATATAAACAAAAAAATTCAAGATGTAATAAATGCTTTTAATTGCTTTTCACATCAGAGATGAGAGAGAGAGAGAAACTAAATGCTCTCTCTCTAGCTTTCCTAATACCTGACGCAGTAGAGAAAATGGGAAGAAAAGTCCAAATATTCTTGATGGAGCAATTCCATAAACTGATTTATAAAAGCCATTAGGTGTGTACAGCAAATATTGAATTTAAAACATTTATGCCTTTTGAGTGCAACTGAGTTAAATCTAATCGAAGTAAAGAAGAAATTAAGATACCACACATATGAGATCTCAGAAATCCACCACATGACCTAAACAGTTTTACTTAAAGTATTAAAAATGCAAAGTGAAAAACGATATATATATAAATATGTACTTTTTTTACATGATTAAGATAGCATAGAAATAGTTTTATTAACCACTTTGACATCTGCATGCAAGAGGCCTTCAGTATTCTTCCTCGCCACCTGAAGAAGGGTCAAATAATTCCTGAAACCGCAAGTGGGACCAAGGGGGAAGGTCATTCCCTGGAGAAGAATATTCAAGAGAAAATTATTATATACCAAACAGACAAACAATATACTTGTGTTTCAGATAGCTTATGCACATATCAACTTCACCATCAATTGGCAAGGCACTGCATTGCTTCAAACACATGAGGACTACAAATAATCAACTTTTATTATAGATATTTAATCTTAACATAAAATAACGTTATAATGCAAAGAGTAAGCCATTAGGCATATCTGTTTGTTAATTACAAATTCAAAATAAACCAGGAGCTTACTTCTGGAAAGCAAATTCTAGACGAGCCATTATGCATATTACGATTTTCTATTCCCTGGAAGCTGCCTGAACTTCATGATTAAAAGAGCCGATAAAAGGCGAATATATGGACTCACTAGAGATCGTGTCTTTTAAGTAATAAAACTTGGTTTCTAAAAGTAAACATTATTTGTCAGCTTGGTATGAAACAATAAGTTTTTTTGTTTTGTTTTAACTTTCAAAATATTCAACACCGTAATGAACTAATGGGACTCGATATTTTATCCGTTCAAACATCAGGGTAAATAAAAATAGCAATCATCAGGAGGTAACAAACGGAAATTCAAAAGAATTTTACTGTGGAATAAAACAGCACCCAACTTAAAAATTGCGCCTAAGGAATCAGCTGCTCTGCGAACATGGGGTATTTACATACCCAGTAACTTAATACGTTCATACACATACTCCGGTGAACATCGTTTCTGTCCATAAATATATAATAAAATAAATAAATAAATTTTGAAAAAAAAAAATCACAGCAGTAATATTTATGTGTCAAATAACGATGTTATTTACATCACAAGACAATAAACTATTTATTATTCGACCGGTTCCCGAGTTAGTAGATCTCTGGCACGGGGAAGCGGGTTTTTCCTCCCGTTCGTCCCATAAATCAAGAAAATCGACCATAGTATTAAGTTCGCCCACTGATTAGAGATCCTTCGACACTTCTGCGCATGTCAGAAAAAGGAGAATCCATTCCGATAATAGGGTAATCAGTCCGTATTGTGGGATGAGTTGTTTATTATTACAGGTCGGAAAATTAACTTCTCTTTTATGATTATTGTAGTTAACTATGTTGCTATTTTACTTATAAAGCACGTGATTTCGCGTGTTGGCGACCAATTCGTACGTCCTTCATTTCTTTCTCCCCTTCAACATGAATCAACTATTCTTGGCAAGACGCCAAGCAGAGTCCTACAAACGGTGGGCGAACTTTTAATACCCACATTATTTCAGACAATAACATATCCTGTTAGGGTTAGGCATCAAGAGATGGCAGCACTTGGTTGCTAGTCTCTTCATCAGTAGCCGCCTATAATTAGTGATAGACATGGGCCAGCTATCTATAATTGGCTACCGATGGAGATTGAACTGCCCACTCAGTCTCCAAAAGTTAGATGTGTTATAAAGGCCTCACCTACTCCCTATTAAGGAATAAAAGGCGTTAGCTGATTTATTCATTTATTATTTATTATTATTATTATTATTATCAAGCCCCATGGAATCAAAGGGCTCACCATATTATTTACCAAAAATGAATGTATTCAGTAATTGGTATACTGATTTTTTGTAAAAATAAAAATGGAATAAGAAAGTCTTTCATGATATATACGTAAATACGGTGTATAATAATAATAATAATTTATGATATTGATATTGACCACCCAAAGAAAGAGCGTCATAGGTTCTATTTTAATCACTCACTAGAGCAGCGTTCTGCAGCCTTTTAATACTTAGCACCCACTTTGTAACTTTCGGGAGAGTAAAATTTTCTTACCTGTCAAGAAAACAATAAAATTAATTGAAATCACCATTAATTTAATGAGATCCTCGAGCCTGATGCTGAGAAACTAAATGTTGGATATCTGGTTCGAATTTCGAAGTGCAAACGAAGGTCTCCACTTTCAGTGATTTTCTGACAGTTTCTCTGTTTGATGACAATATGATTCACAGCACTAAAGCTTGATTCCACTACATATGAGGTAGAGAAAATTAGCAATAAATTAAATATCCTTTTCTACATATTTGGATATAAGGCTGGCATTTTTTTTTTATTTTGCTAGAGTTTTTTGGTATCCACCACTACTGAAAATCGATTTGTTCTCGTCATCGTATTTATGTTCTAATAGTTCTGCTTGACATATTATATCAGCCTCAACCGCATTTGCAGTAAAACGATTCATCATCTTGTCATATACCTTCAAGTTCAAAATATCACTAAATCGATTTTCCATATCCAATTTGGATATTGTAAAACGATTCATTGAGCTCACCACTGATCCTTTCAATCTCTTCTGAAAGGTTCACTAATTATCTCAATGAACTTCCATTTTGGTGATGACAATTCTGGAAATTGATGAAAAGATTATGATGGAAAAGATCAAGTTTTTCTAAAAATAATAACACGACAGTTTTGCAACTGACAAATGTTATATTGGATCCTTGAAGCTGCAAATCCACCACACTCTCATTAAATTTCTTAAAAATGCTGCCAAATAAAATACATCATGCTTCATTGTTTTTAATTGCTGACAGATCAGCCTCATTTTCACTTTCAAAAAACTGTATGTCCCCAGGTAGTGGTCTACCCCATTCGTTTTTCTCAGTACCCAAAGCACTTCCTCTCTGATGTCCAGCACCGATCCTTCGTTTGCCTCTCCATCCTCACTCTCATATAATTCAACAAAACGAGTCAAGCATGCACTCTTTAAAAGCCAACGAACTTCTCTGTGTAATAGTAACCTAATAAATTGCTCATTATTATGCTGGCATGGTTGTCGAAATATTCCATCATTTTTGCGATTTGATCTAATTTATAGCCCTAATTATTATACTTAATGATGAATGAAGGCTTGTATTCAAGTGTTTTCCTGGAATGTATCACACAATAAATACACAAAACGTTTGGCACTTCCTCCTTTAAATAAGCAACACAACTACGATAACGACCTGTGATTGACTGAAACTATCAGTGCTCCATCAGTAGCGCATGCAACAATATTGTTCAAGGATATAATATTTTTTGCAAAATATGATTTCACAACAGTAAACATTGATAATCCATTTGAATCCGTAATAAGAATTAAAGTGGATAACATTTATTCTTGCAGTCTATTGTTTTCATCAAGGTACCATGCACATGCCATCAATAAAGCATCATCATCATCATCATCATCATCATCGTCGTCGTCGTCGTCATTATTATTATTATTATTATTATTATTATTATTATTATTATTATTATTATTATTTTAACAGTGTCTCCATGGAGTCAAAAGGCTCATCGCGGGAGACCCGACATTGACATACTAACCATTATTTGCACAATACCTGTCATACCTCTCCTTAAATTAATTCACAGTTGAAGCATTCACAACCACCTCTGGCAAAGAATTCCACCCATTCACAACCCTCCAAGTAAAAAATCTAGTCCTAACATCCTTGTTAACCACACTCTTACACAATCTCCAGGGATGGCTCCTCGTTCTCTCACATCCTGCACTGTTCTTAAAAATATCATCAGTATCAATCCTGTAAAATCCCTTTAACAATTTAAATACCTCTATCATATATCCTCTCCTACGTCTATCAGCTAGTTTTTGGAGCCCACAGATCATCAATCTATCCTCATAGGGAACATCCCACAGACCTTCAACAATCTTTGTAACCCGCCTCTGAATCCTCTCCACCACTTCCGCATCGCCAAGAAATCCTGGCGACCAGATCTGTGCACAATAGTCCAAATGCGACCTTATTAATGCCTTTTAGAGTGGAACAATAACTTCCCTATCCCTGCTTGTTAGTGTGTTCCTCAACAACCAAGTACTTTGATGTGATGTTTTAGCAATCTTTGCAATATGCAATTGAAACTTAAGTTCTCTGTCCACAATAACTCCAAAGTCTCTTGTCTCATCAATTTCCTGCAGTTCAGTTCCGTTAATATAGTAAACAGCATGCGATGTCATCCTCCCGAAGTGCATCACCTTACACTTAGCCACGTTGAACTGACAGCCATTTACCTCAGTCCATACCGTCAGCCTATTTAAGTCATTCTCTAAAATATTTACATCATTTGAATTGATTATCGCTCTTCCCAATATTGCACCATCAGCAAACAAGTGGATATTTCCATTCAAGGTATTTTCAATATCACTGATGTACAAATTAAACAATCGAGGACCAGGAACTGAGCCCTGAGGTACACCACTAGTCACTTGCCTTTTCCTGGACTCAGCTCCTCCGTAAACCACTCTTTGATATCTGTCCACCAACCATCCTTTAATCCAAATCGCCGTCTTCGGATCCAAACCCATTTGCTTTAATTTATGTAAAGGGTTCCATGTGGAATCCTGTCAAAAGCCTTTGCAAAGTCAAGCAGTATCACTGAATAAGGATTTCCTTTATCCAACTCCACTGTTACTCAGCAAAAAAAAAAAAAATCAGCTAACGCCTTTTCATTCCCGTATACGGGAGTAGGCGAGGCCATTTAGCCCTATCTAACTTTTGGAGACTGAGTGGGCAGTTCAATCTCCACTGGTACCAAATCAGAGACAGATGGCCCAAGGCTATTACTAATTAAGCGGTACGCAGTGAAGAGAGACGGCTCAAATGTGCCGCCATCTCGTGGTCTTTAATCCTAACACAATATATTTCATGTCTGAAATAATGTGGGTTCTACGGTCGATTTTCTTGAGTTTACAGGACGAAAAACCCGAGTTTCCGGGAGGAAAAACCTGCTTGCCCGTGCCAGAGATCGACTAACTCGGGAACCGGTCGAAAAAAGGCTTAGAAAAATTTCCTCTAGTCGCCGACTAGACTCGAAACCAAGTCTTCCTTCGTGCGGCCAAGAGCGGTGGTGTGCATGTTACTTTATTATAGAAAGTAAGCAAATTACTTAGGCAAGACCTACCCTTCACAAAACCATGTTGCCCCTTATAAAGTGTCATATTGCTGTCCACCCAGTCCTGAATTCTAATTTTAACCAATTTTTCCAAAATCTTAACCACTATTCCAGATATATTGATTGGTCTATAATTTCAACCTCAGTCTTAGAGCCTCCCTTATACAGTGGAATTATTTTCCCCTCTTTCCACTCTATTGGCACTTTACCAGAACTGAGGCTTAAATTAAACATTCTGGTTAGAGGAGTTGCTAATTTTCTTGCACATTCTCGTAACACATGGGCCGATATGCCATCTAACCCAATGGCAGTGTTAGCATTAAGGTTCTTTAATATATTAAGCACCCCAATTTCATCTATCTCTATACTCTCATCAGTCAATGGCACATTTGACACTGCACTATCACTACGAAGATGGTACACTTTTGCGAAATGATCACTGAGCAACTCAACTATTTGATTAGCTTCAGTAATTTACCTACCATCAACACTTTTTAAAGTAATCTTTCCATGGATACTCTTCCTTTTACTAGCGACATAGCTAAAGAACTCTTTAGGGTTTCTTTTGGATTCATAACTTCCTCTCATAATTAGCTGTGGCTTTCCTTATCATACAGGTTACTCTCTTTGCCTGTATATTTATATTGCTCATTCGAACGCTCATCACCTTTTTCTTTATACGTCCTCCACAACCTTTTATTTATCTGCAACTCCTGTTTAATAGTATTATTCATTCATTTTACTCCTACTTGATTTCTCCTTCTGACTCTGGGAATACAGTCTGATACAGCTTTCTTCAAATACTCCTTGAGAATCTCCCATGCACCATCAACATCTCTCCCTTGAATTTCTCATGCCATAGTACAGCCAAAAGCTGACTTCTCAGCTTGTCATAATCACCAGCCTTGTAATTCCCCATATACCCATTCTTAATAGAATATTCAGCACATCTTACAGTCTCCCAGGTCAAGTCCACATGATCGCTTTCCCCAAGTGGAGACATTATAACTAAATTACTTATTGATATGTTCTCCGATGTTATGAGCAGATCTAACACTCTAGAATCTCTTGTCCCTTCCATCACATGCTGTCTCAGGTAATTAATTCTCAAAAATGTATAAACTCCATTTCCTTTGTTCCTTGTGACCATTTCTTCCCCCAATCTATGTCCCCAAAGTTAAAATCCCTCCTAATAATAACTTGACCTTCACTCATCGTGCTAATTTGCCAATACATGCTATCTACATTCTCCATTATTCCCCTTGGATCATAGCAACAACCAATTACATATTTCGCCTTATTAATCTCTATCTCACACCAAACAGCCTCTAATGAACTTCCCTCTACATTCCTGTCACAGTGAGGTACTTCTATCTTTTATGGGTTTAATGTTTCGTCTACCATTAATAACCCCTCCCCCATTCTGTCATCTCTGTCCTGCCTGAAAATACTGTACCCCTTACATTCAATCCCAATAACTATATCATTCTTGGTTAACCAAGTTTCGCTAATTCCTATAATTTTTGGCCATGTTGTACTAAGTAATGACAAAAATTCTTCACACATATTGCTAATACTTCGAGCATAAGTATACATAAACTGCAATACTCCCTTCTTCCGACTCTGGTTCTATTTATTACACACACACACACACACTCTCGGGATACATTTATATACTGCTTTATTAAGCATTTCTTGAAAGATTCCCATGCATAACTGATATCTTTCCAAATCAGTAAATGATATCATGGGGCCAAGGATGGTATGCCTCTAAGTTGGTCATAATTTCTAGCTTTTTATTTCAGTTTTTAACCTCTCCTGATTGGAACACCAGCATAATTAGCTACTCACCAGGAAAACACATTATGATCGCTATTACCAAATGGTGGTAAAATAGTCATTCTTAATAGAGATCCATTCTGATGCTATAAATATAACTTCCACTCCGTGACTTTGAGTTTCTTCTCATTCACATCTAGCTTGGGAAGATTGTCTCACAACAACTCAATAATTTTCGTTCCACTTGTATTATCAGATTTCTTCGCCAAATCAGTGTTTGGTTAACCAAAAAGGTTACCAAAGTTTTCCAACAAGGTAAACTGGCAATGCATTTCACCGTCCCCTGCAAATGAACAGCTGCTCCCCCTCTCCAATCTCTTCTATGATTCCTAATATTCTATACCCTCAAACCCTTTACTGGAAATTCAGTTACAATCTCTGAAACTAATAGAGAAGTTTCACTAATGCCAACAATCGTAGCCATAGTGTATTGACAACCAACTCAACCGCTTTGTTCCTGATTCTCCTGGCATTTGTCTAGAAATATAACAATTTATCACGTGGCATCTTATTATAACTAAATATGTGATCAGTTTGGTTGTGGTGGAGAACTTTATATTTTCCTCCTCAGACATTCAAAAGACCTTAACCGAAATAATACTCTCCACTGCTTCATGTGCATAACTATGTTCAAAGCCATTGATATCTTTATTATGGTTGCATACTACAGCTGAACTTCGTGACACATTTTTCTTATTCTTGCTTTGGTTCCCTAACTCTCTACATTAGGTGTCTTCACAGTAAGTAATTTTTCCCGCCTCCTAATGCCAAATCCATTGATGTGCAGGCCAACCCTCTTACATAAGTCATTTCTGCAATCAATCCTCTCTACTCATCTATAAACTCTCATCCATTTCTTTTACGCAGCCTGCGAATTGAATTGTTTGCTATCTTGAAATCTTGTACACTTTCTAGTCCATCCAAAATCCTCTCTGAAATTCTTAAAAAGATTACTCATACTCTGTTCTTTTAAGCAAAACTACTTAATTGTCTTCACCCCATGGCTTCCAAAGGATCGTATCTTCGACCTTGTTTTAAAGTCCACGCACAGCAATCAGTGTGGCTGCAGCATTTGATCTGTTGGGATTACCTTACAATTTGTTATTTCCTTAAGATGTTTTTTTTTCTAGTCAAGATGTAGTCAATATGTAAACTGTTGTTACCAGTTCTAAATTTTATCAAATGTTCTTCCCGCTTGTAGAAAAACGAATTCACAATTGCCAGATCAAACAGTATCGCGAAAATCACAATCCTCTCTCTTTCCTGGTTACACATTCCATCTTCATGACCGCCATGCAGCTTTTTAAAGTCCCTAGTCCATTCCAGTCTCCTCCGACAACTCTATCTCACTTTCATCCAATTCATTTCTTTATCTCACACGTTCCAGACCTCATCTTTCTCCTTTGTTGTACAGCCATATGACGACCGTTTGCTCTTCTCCAATACCCAGTTTTATTTTCATGAGCCTGTCGTTCCTCCAACCTACTTCCAGTATTTCACCCTTCATTCTGCCACACACCGCAATTCCACACACTAACCATTTCTTCCCACTTTATTCGCTCCGGAGTAGAACAATTTATATTCGTCTCTCAGTTCCTTCGCCTTTCTCCCCTTCCTCTTTGTCTCCTGCATGCATAAAATGTCCAACTTCCTCTTCATATCTACCATCTCCCTTCTCCTTCCAGTCATGCTTCCAACATTCAACGTTGCCACTCGTAGCATTCTCTGTATCCTCTGAGATTGCTTATTTAACCGCATCCTTCCCTGATCCAGGGGCTCCTAGTCTACTTCTCACATCTGTAAGGCGATGTAGCTGTGCATGGCCTAAGGGGTACGCTCTTTCCCTTGTATCGCTTTCTTGACTCATTTGAATCATTAGTTAGACATGGGGTGAATTTTTCGACCGGTTGCTGACGTTAATCCTCATCATTAATCCGGGTTTGGGACCGACACGTATTGGGACTAGCTTGCCTCCTTTCGTGGCTGCATAAGACGAAATGAAACAGCAAAATATGAAAGATTCACCCCTAGCCCTCGAGAACTCTAATAGCATTGGGGGAAGCAGCAAGAAGAGAAGAAAGAAGAAAAGAAAAAATAGGAGAGACCAGTCTGCAGTTAACATAACAGATGTATATACATGAAGTAAGGCATGGTCCAGCATCAAGCACCTCGAGTTTGCCACGCCCTTACTCACTAAAGTGAGCCCTTGAGGATAACTCATATTGCTTGTTTGAGAAGCATAATAACTGTGGCCCTAAGATAGACCGTCAGGAAAAGATCGATATCATCTGGTAAGAGACAGAACTCTCTGTGTAGAGGAATTGGTCGAAACATTTAATGAAGGCTGTTCCGAATCGTATCACACTAAATTATGCACATGGAACTGAAAAGGATATGCCTAAATGGAAACTACTGATTTCTGCTAAGAACTGGAAAGTTCGTCTGCAGTGGTGTGTCAGGAATACTGTGACTGGGCACGCTGGTAAAAAGTCATGTGTTTCGACGAGTCACGGTACACCTTGTTCTGTATCTACGGTATCAGAGAGTTTAGCAGGAGCCTCATGAAGCGATTAACCCAGCTCACCTTGTAACATAACTCAAGGTTCTGAAGGTAGTGTCATATTGTGGGGAATGGTCTGTTGGTACAGAACTGGTTCCTTGATATTGCTGGAAGGTCGGGGACGGGTGACTTCCAAGACATATCTGATTGTTGCCAATTAAGTCCATCCTGCAAAGTTGGCTTTTTATCCAGTAAGTGATGTTTGTTCAGGGATGATAATGCTACTGACCTTAGCGCAAGGATATTTTAGCAGTGGTTCAGCGAGTATGGCACAGCAAAATATGAAAGATTCACCCCTAGCCCTCGAGAACTCTAATAGCATTGGGGGAAGCAGCAAGAAGAGAAGAAAGAAGAAAAGAAAAAATAGGAGAGACCAGTCTGCAGTTAACATAACAGATGTATATACATGAAGTAAGGCATGGTCCAGCATCAGGCACCTCGAGTTTGCCTAACCCAACTGAGAATATATGGAGTAGTTTGGAAAAACAGATCCGGGAGCAAAGGCCTATTCCGTGAAATCTGAGCCAGTTAAAGACTATCTGATGGATGCCTGGTACGCTGTAGACGTAGATGCTATATTTTGTGGAAACTATGCTAAACTGTGCTCTAATTGGAGCTAAAAGGGGTCCAACACGGTATTAAATAAAAGTGTCAAATCTGGTGTCCCGTAGTATGCGTATATAGACACTAATAACTTCACGTTAACTGCCTTACTATTCCAGGTGTCCTCCCGTGATGAGTCTTCGGACTCCATGGAGGTGTCCCGAATAATAATAATAATAATAATAATAATAATAATAATAATAATAATACAAAGCACACATCGTTTCAGACGTGAGATGGGCTATTACCTAGACCGGTTTCAACTTTTATTGAGGTTTCTTCAGTAGGAGCTACACCCAGAATGAGGGTGATGTAATGCAGAAGTCATATATTTCAGGTGTACAAGTAAAGAAAGTGCACCCTTTTATAAATAGATACTCGCTTGACTGTTTGAGGAGAGCGGACGTGGTCACTTAATTCCGCTAGATAAATGATTTCAGTGGCGTTTCGTGTTTATCGCATGTCACGGGCTCCATTCCAGCTCGAATTTCTACTTTCTCCCCCTCTGCATGATATGTGCATGAGGTCATTGGCTGTGTAAACCCCAATGGAAAAGAGGATCAGAGGACAGTGGTGGATGTTTGGTTGTTAGGGTGGTCGAAAGCTGTAGACTAGTGAAAATCACGCTCTTCCCCTGTAACTTCGCGCATTTTTTTTCTAACTCTCGGTCTTGCTAACAGCCCTTCGTACTGTGGGATGTTTTCTTTGTTGGTAGTTCATCAATTTGATCCACGGGATTTCACATTTGGGTTCTAGGACCCGATTTCAAACTTATAGTTTTGATTCTTGACATTGATAGACATATAGGAGTGGAAAAATTAATAGATGAAACGAAATTTGAACACGTATATTGGGAATTTATCCGATTAGGTGAAGTACTTAATAATAATTGGCTAGGAAAAGTAAAGCTCTGTGATACGTTGCCCCTCACAATCGTCACAGATGACAGTCTGGAAAACCGACTTAATGAGAACATGACGGCGTTGGACATCGGACAGCGGAGCTGGGGAAAGTCACTAAATTCTGAGGATGCCGCAGTATTCCAAAGCAATGCCTACCGTATATTGGATACAGCTGACATGCAGGAAGGATTCCAACCCGTTAAAAATAAGAGAGAAAAAAATCTCCATTACTAGAGAAACGCCAAAACCAGTATAAATGGAGACTGATAATAATTCAAATTCAAAAGAAAGAATACCCCAGTCATCTTAAGAGATAAAAACTACTGGACATCAGTTTTCACTTCACTCCAAATACTAGAAATATCATTTAGGAAAACCACCAATACAGAAGAAAGAATTCGCATCCAACCAAAAACTTCTACGGATTACAGAAAAGTTTTCTGAGAAAATTAACCAAATTACTGGATAATCGCAACCTCTGCTACCATACATTTGCCCTGAGTAGTGAAAAGAACCTCAAAGGTTTTCTCAGAGGGTTAACAGAATCAATTACAACAGATGAAATTACATCAGACCTCCAAAAGAAAGGCTTCAGACCTACCATATCTTCTAGTAATGTTAAAAATAAGCAAAGACTAGAAACACTTCTACGATCTGCAAACTATCTGTGATTTAGTCATAAAGACTGAATCATTAAAACACAAATCAATAACGACGCAATGTTATCGCTGCCAAAAGTTTGGCCATTCACAATGCTGCTGCAAAGCAGATTGACGATGCGTTAAATATGGTGGCAAACATGCAACAACTGAATGCAAAAAAAAAAAAAAAAACACGGACACAACCAGCAAAGTGTGCAAATTGCCGAGGCCCACACCCCACAAACTACAGGGATTGCACAACATTTCCTCAAAACCAGAATACACAACTCCAAACCAGCATCCATACAAGAACAGACGTCCTCCCATCAAGACGGAAGGACATACGCCAAAGTAACAAGACCAACCTACCTAAAAGACCCAAAGCCAAGAATAAACCATTCACAGAAAACCAACAAACCTATCCTACAGAACATAACAAGTTGTATAGGAGTAATGCTTGCTGAGCTCCAGCAAACCAACCCAACTCAAGAAGCCAAGGATATCATCTTAAGACACACACAGTCACTGTTCTCTGAAATCCTTAATGGATAAATCCAAAAGAAACTCCTAATTGGGTACAGATTTTCAGCTGGAATGCCAACGGACTAGCCAAGAAAATGCAAGAACCACAAGAGTTTGCATGATATCCAACAAAAATCATTTTCTTAAATGAATCAGACCTTCGTCCAAGTGACAAGATCAGAATCAACAGTTATATTACATACCTTACAAAAAGATCCTATGCAAGCGGAGGAGGCACCGCCATCTTTGTCAAAAGAAACATACAACACAATAGCCGAACCCCAAACAGAGCCCATAGAACAACAGGAACAGAATTAAATATAGAAAACACATGCAGTATCACGATCTTCGCAGCCTACAACTCCCCCAATAAAAAAACTCCTAGAATTAGACTTAGATGTGATACTAAACGCAAGCAGAGTAGTAATCATAGTTCGAGATTTTCATGCCAAACATTCAGTCTGGAACAGCAGAAACTTAAATATCAACTGAAGAATATTCAACTCTTATACTACTTTACAAAATATAACAGTAATAGGACTCACAGAACCCACACACTACGCAGCAACTGGCCTTCCTGGTGTACTCGATATATTTATATTAAAAAAAACATAAGAGTATAGCTACCAAGTACTAGCAATTAACTACTTGAGTTCTGATCTCAACCCCATCATATTGCAACTAGGCACCATACAAGATTTAACTAAAAATACCACTACAATTATTAACTGGAATTGACTCCCCTCAGGCCTCCAGGAAAACCTTGACAATGTACCACATATTACATCTCCTGAAGAAATAGAAAAGGCAGTGATATCGTTTGAAAAGCTAATATTAACAGCAATGTCACAAGTAACAAATATAACCAGCCATGCACTGCCAAATGGTTGCCCAGAGGACGTAAAACTTCTTATCCGAGAAAAAAAAAACAGGTTAAGAAGACAACATCACAGAACAAAGGATCCCGCAAATATACAGGCAGTCAACAGAGCAACGAACCAGGTTAGGTATGCTCTGAAGGATCACCAAAACCAACTTTGGAACAACAAGATACAACACCTAAACACAGAAGATCAATCTTTTTGGAAAATTATGAGATCGCTTCGCTCAAAACATAACAGTCTTCCTCCAGTCCAAGGTGAATGTGGAATAACATACAGTGATGAAGAAAAAGCAGAAGCATTTGTAGACAGCTTGGAAAGACAATTTAGTCCCAATTATAACAATATAGATATAAACTTCATAAGAAAAATCCATACCCAAGTGCTAGGAGGCTAATCGGACTATCATGTGTAGATTAAGATAGCTGAACGCGCTATACTCACACGGATTCAAGAGGCAGCAGATAACAGCAACCACGTGATACAAGACGAGCAATTCGGCTTTAGGAAACATCACTCCACAACGCTTCAAATTTACAGAGTCGTTGAATATATCACCCAAAGTTATGAATGGCACCAACACTCCAGTTCGGTTTTCCTAGACATAACTCAAACGTTTGAGAGAATTTGGCATTATGGTCTACTTTTCAAATTACATCAAGCAGAATCCTATTACCACTAGTTCTACTCATTCAATCATATCCGAACAACAGAAAATTCAGAATGGAGTCAGATCCGCTGTAAGAAGAATTACTGCTGGAGTCCCTCAAGGCTCTTTGCTATTTGCCTTAATCTTCTCCATATATATGGCAGATCTATCAAGTTATCACCATCCATCACCGCCCTCTATGCCGATGACACGA
Source organism: Typopeltis vanoorti (assembly GCF_054136105.1). Taxonomy (NCBI): domain Eukaryota; kingdom Metazoa; phylum Arthropoda; class Arachnida; order Uropygi; family Thelyphonidae; genus Typopeltis; species Typopeltis vanoorti. The sequence continues at coordinate 8,673,241 of NC_143572.1, forward strand.
TTATCATAGCAAGGTCACTCCGTCCTCAACTGGCCATAAACAACGTGCAGATAACAATCAACGTATTAGAGAAGGTACAGCAAATGACGTATATTAATCAACCCCAGGGAATCCGCAGTACTATTTACCAGACCAGAAGTTAAGCAGACCTGAACACAACCATTGAAATGTTTGGAAAAATCATCCCTAGGCTTAACTTAGCCAAATATCTAGTTGTTCAACTTGATAAATGCCTAAATTTCAAGACACACATAAATAGTAACTCCACCAGTGGTGAACTCAGGATATAATCTCGGAGAGGGCCGAATACTCATAACTTAATCTTGGGAGGGGGGGAGAGTTGAGTAGACGATTTGAGAATACACACCACATTGCATACGACCTATGACTGAGCATCTGCAGTGATCGCCAGTACATGATACCCGTGATCTCTGGCCCGGCTCGGGCAAACCAAGTATCGCCCGAGCACTACTTCGTTTGCTTTGCGTTCACAACGGCCATGATTCCCAAGACTCAGAGGATATTCCCACCTTATGTGACCGCTAATTCAAAAGTACAGTAGTATAGAAATAGAAGACATGACACAACAGAAATAAAAAATAACACATTTTTTTAAAATTAATTAAGAAAAGATTTTTGGAAAATTTTCTAGTCTTTTTGTCCCTATTTCTTTTGGGGGGGAGCCATGGCCCCTTGCCCCCCCTCCCTGGGAGCGCCAATCAACTCCACTAAAACTAATCAGACTACAGCACAACTTTATTTACTCTTGAATAGGAACAGCTTCTTAAACATAAACAACAAGATTCTCCTCTACAAATCAGCGATACGATCTCAACTAACTTACGCCTCACCCACCTGGGGACACACGACTAAACGAAACATCCAAAGACTACAAACGATCCAGTATAAATGTCTAAGAATGGCGTTTAATGCCTCTTGGTTCACCAGAAACTTCCAATTACACCAAGAAGCCAACCTTCTAGATATGAAAACCTACATGATATGCATTGCAGAAAAATTCTTCACAATCACAGATAATCACCCAAATCAGCTAATTCGACAGGCAGCAGACCACAAGCCGTCAGATCGCTTCAAACACAGAAAAACAAAATCCTTCATTGCAAGAGAAAGCTAATACAGCATAAAATGCTCACAAAGAGCGGGTAATTAACCCACAATAATCCCCTTACCCACAAACTAAAATTCAGATGAAGGGATGAATAGTCAAGGACTCAGTCCATCACCCAAGGAAGTTTCAAGTTCCTGTTATAAATTAATAAATAAAACATTAGCTATAAGTTCATGCTTTGATGCGAGGAATGGATATTCTCTTAATCTCTGAAGTTATGTTAGTAGAAAATGATTGCCTAATAGCAGTTGTATTTTTATAGAAACCATTGAGAATCAAACTATCTTTACTGTAATACACTGTAATTCCCTTAGAGAATCTTCAGAGAATACATTTTGCTTTCCTGTCACATGTGAAAATACGGCAAAGAACCAAATTATTTATTTGTATCAGAGAAAAGTTAATTAATTAAAGTGCTGTAACTAGATATATTTTTTAATTTTTTCATCTAGGGTAAGTTGTCGATTATTGCACAATCCTCACTTAGACTTGACAGGAACCACTGAATTATTATTATTATTTTTTTTTTTTTTGGTAAAGGTCGTTGTGGTGTTTTTCTGAGTTGCGTTAGTCAGAAGGGTGAAGTGATGCGATAAGTCGATCTCTATTAACAAGTATTGATTAGTCTGAAGAACTGGTTGTATTTAGTACAAAATTTAAAAATAAATAAATAAAGCTAATTACTTTTTCTATTATAGAATTAGTAACTTGCGAAATACCACTTTCCTGGTGACCGACGCTTAAAAAAAAAAAAATATCTTGCGCATGTTATCCATAATTTCTTGTACGGAGTGATCACTTGTCAAAGTGGGAGGATTAATGTAATAAGAAAATGGTAAGACTGTTTAATAACTGTACCAAGTTTGGAGGGTTATTGTGAAGTTGTTTTGTATTTAAATTTGTTCTATGAAAGCTGAAACAAATGGGTGTGCAAAAATTTATACGAAATTGTAGTTTTGATGGAAGTTGTTAGGGAAAAATGGATTCTCCGAGAATTGTTCCGTAATTCTTCGATTTTCATTTTAGTTGAGTTTTCCTTGCTAAGCATCCTGAGACTGTATAAACTGTCTTGTAGTATTGTCATGTAATACGAAATGTTTTTGTTTAGATTTTTATTGGTGATGTTTCTTAATTAAAAAAAAAACTTTAAAAAATGCTGGAACTTGCACATATTTTTCAGTGACACTAGAAACCTAATTGTAGTAGTTCTACATTTTTGTTATTAAAAAAAGTAAAATAAAGTCTGCCTTTCTTGTATAATATCTAAGAAGCAAACATTAATTCCTTAAAGATAAAATACGATAGCAATTCACTTTGCACAATGAGCAATGCAATGAAATGAATTTTGCATTTTATTGGCGTCTAGTCTAACTGCATTAACTGAAAAGACCTTTTAAAGGTTCTTCACATCCTGGATGGGAGTGAAGAATCTTTTCAGCTGAAGGTGAGTTAGCTTGTCTCATATGGAAATAGGAGAGTTTTTTCCTCCCTTAAAAACTAGGCAGAGAAGAGCATGCATGATTTGCAGCTAAAATATATTTTAACAGGGTTATTGGCCTTAAAGGCCTGGAAAACATCAAAAACTGCAGTCTGGGTGCTACGAAGGATAATATGTATAAACTGCCATTCATCGACCAACATGTTGAATGTTGAATTCTGGATTGACTGGAACACGAATCTGCGAAGAAATATTCAGAACCAAGGCTCACAACATGGGTTTCCATGGTAGGACCACAATATACAAGCCCCACATTATCCGAACCAACATGCAGCACCATCTTCAGTGATGCAAAGAGCGTGTACAGTGGGACATAGAAGCTTGGAAAGCTGTGTTATGGAGCGACAAATCACTCTACACAAATCACATTGAGCGGATGAATGGGTGTGGCCATGATGGATGCCTGGTTAATGTCTCTGAACAGAGTGCATAATCCCTGCTATGAAATTCAGAGGTGGACAGTGTGATGGTATGGTCCTGTTTTCCTGGTTTAGCCTCGGACCTCTTTGGTGCCAGGACCATTGAACTCCAAAGAGAGACATCTGAACATTCTGGACAATGTAGTGCTTCCTACTTTGTGGAAAGTAGGAAGCATTCTACAGAACTGACCATTGTCTCTTTCAGCAAGACAGTGTACAGTGTCATAAGGCTGCTCTTGCTGTAACTGCAGGGTTTGTGGATACGAATGTCACAACACTTGACTAGTCCACAGAGCCCTGATCTCAACCCTATTGAGCATCTGTGGGATGAACTGGAGCATCAGGTGAGGTCAAGGTGAGGTCATCTCACAACAGTCCAGGAGACTTTATTACATGGCAACAGGAAGAATGGTCCCATTGATTGCTATCTTACCCTTGTGGAAAGTATTACCTGTAAGATTGCTGCAGTCATCACAGTAAATGGAGGTCCTACATCTTATTAAGGTGGGTCCCATGGATGTTTTTTCCTCACACTATGGTGTCCATTAACTTTTCCAGGCAGTGTGTATCAGACGAATATGAAAGATTGTGCATGGATGAAACAGGATAGAAGCTAATTTTTGAAGACAAGTTTTGAGCCCAATTGTGTGGACACCACCAAGACCAGAATATTTGATATCGAATCATCATAATCAAATTCCTGACATGTACCCTCAAGGGGTGTATAGGATATGATAGTACTACAAGAAAAATTTACATCATTACTAACTTCTTATCTACAATTTTCCTCCAAATCAGTCTGTTACTTGTCAAGACTCTAACATTATCAGATCTTATATTTCTATTATCTAAGGCACTTTGTACCATATCAATCCACCTATATCTTTTTCTTCCTCTGGGTCGTTTTCCTGCCAACCTGGCAGAGAACACTTGTTTTGCTAATCTTTCCTCTCCCATTCTATTTAAGTGACCATACCACCTGAGATTAGCTCTGCTAACGCATTCCTGGATGCTGACAATGTCAAGTTCTTTCCTAATATCCTCATTTTTAATATGATATTGCCACTGATGCCATCTGTTCACACCTCTAATCTTTCTCAGGACTCTCATATCTGCGGTCTCTAGTCTTTGGTCAAGTGTTTTACTTTTGACCCAGCTCTCAGATCCATAAGTTAAAACTGGTTTAGCTAATTTAGTGTTCCGACTAATTTCTCTCTTATTCCATATGAATTTATTCAATTGACTGCCTACCATACCAGCTTTGTTGATTCTGTTGTCTATTTCCATATTTAATTTACCATCTTCAGTAAAAATCGTGCCTAAGTAGCTGAAATGTTTTACTTGTTCCACAGGTTCCCTGTTCACAACGCAGTTGACATTTTCAACAATTCTACCTATTTTCATTGTCTTTGTCTTTTTAATGCTGACCTTCATACTATATCTATTACAACAGTTATTCAATTTAGTCAGGGAATCTTGCAAACTTGTAGCGGATTTATTTAGAAGTATAACATCGTCCGCATAAAGCAAAGAGCTGACATTAACATCTCCAATTCTGATATCATGTTTAATACCACTTTCCTTCATAATGTGATCCATATAGATAATGAATAACAGAGGGGATAATGTACATCCTTGTCTCACACCAGATTTAACATTAAACCACCTTCCTGTACTTCTTTCAATTCTAACTGCTGATTTACAACTCAAATAAAGACTAAGTATTGCTTGATATAATGCCCCATTGACACTGTATAACTGTAGCGTATTGAATAGCTTCTCTCTTGGCACCTTGTCATATGCCTTTTCCAGATCAACGAAACTTAAATACAGATCTTTGTTATATTCCCATGATTTCTCAACTATCTACCATAAAGTGAAGATCTGATCCTGACAGCCTCTATTTGGCCTGAATTCAGCTTGTTCTTCACCAAGCTTTTCTTCCACAATTCTTCTCAACCGTTTCTCAAGTATACTTGCATATATCTTGCCAGGAACACTCAGTATGGAAATACCTCTGTAATTCTCACAAGCAGTTTTATTTCCCTTTTTATATATGGGTACTATTAGAGCTCTACTCCAATCATCGGGAAGTCGTCCCTCTGTCCAGGCTTTCTGAACTATGCAGTGCAGCCACTATAAGACTCTTATACCATTATATTTGATATCCAAGCTATTCAGAATTCTTCTGATGTCTTTTTGATGAAATGCTAGATGAGATATGCAGTGAGCTGTACTTTGCTTATCATTTATGCAGGAGTTTTGAAGAGAATCTTCAATTGGTTGTTGTGTCCATTAGACTTGATGATGAACCAGGAGTATTGATTTATGTTTGAGTAAGATGCAATTTTTCTGCCTTTTTTCCCTTTCAAAGTCTGTATTTGCTGATGGTCTTTTTGCATTTTCTGTAAGTTGCAAATGCAAGATGGCAAGAAAGAGAGCCAGAGGAAGACCAAGATCTAGGTGGAGTGATTCAGTCATTATTATTATTATTTCCCAAGACCTCATGGAGTCAAAGACTCATCTGGGAGGTTTTCAGTGGTGATTCAGTCATTGATTAAGTGCCATAGAAGCATGGAATGCTGATTACATATGACCATATTGGAGTGCTCACAAATAATAAACTGATTTGGAGAAAAATTGTTGATAGGAGATTAATAATAATGTAAACGTAATTATGTATTGCTGTCATAATAAGCTGAACATCCCTTGAGGTACATATCAGGAAATTGATGAGAAGGGTAATGACGAATACCTTGACATCTCTTTCAGCAGAATTAGAGAAGGAAAGTCGGTTTTAATTGTGAATGTTGAAGTTTGCATGGAAGAAGACTTTACTATTTGAATATTTGGATTGCAGAAAATTTTGATCTGAATATAATGAAAATGGTCAGAGTATGCAGATCCTTTTAACATCAGAATACAATCAGGGAGAGGGATGATAATTATCAATTACTTTCTGTATTGAGTTTTGCTGTATCCATTAAGTAATAGAGTAGGTTTTATTTTATTTAATTCTTCTAATAGAAGAGACTCAGAAGAACAAATTGTGCATGCTCAGTGCACAATGCTTCTGATAATACTTATTTTTTGTGAAGGATGATGATGTGAAGATGCATGGATATATCTGCCTGTAAAGAATGGCTTCCTGTAAACAGATAATTCAATGTTACCAGCAGTGTCACAATTTATTAAAATATCTAAAAAGGAAAGGCTGTTGTTAGATTCACATTCAATAGTGAACTTGATGTGAGTATATAAATAGTTAATTTCATCCAAAGAAGTAGTTGTGTTTTAGAGTGAGACCAGATTGCAAAGATGTCATCCACAAAATATAGCCAATTGCAAGGTTGAGGAGAAATGGTTTTAGAAATCCATTCATCTGAATGCTCCATTAAATAATCACCAAAGTAGGTGATATAGAACTATTCATTGCACTACCCTCAATCTGCTGAAATAATTTATTACACCAACTCAAATAACCAGCATTGGCAGTAAACTTGAATAATCTGACAATCTCATGAAGGAAATTATTATTACTGTAGTATTATTCAGGCCTCCATGGAGTCAAAAGACTCATCATGGGATGTCCTTCCTAGGAAACACAAGGTCTATCATACCACTCTTTGAACTCACTGACCATTCTTGCTCTCACCACTCTATCAGACAATACGTTCCATGGTTCAACCCCCCCATGCAAAGAAACCACCCCTCACCCTCTCCTCAGAGCTTCCTTTTGGAACTTCCAGGGATGACTCATTGTCATCGCTCCTTTCCACTGTTCCACCAAGCGAAAGAACTCCCCAGTGTCAACCCTGTAACTACCTCTCAACAGTTTAAAAGTCTCGATCATATCACCTCTCCTTCTATCTACCAAACTCTGCAGTCCACATTCCCTCAACTGATCCTCGTAACTAACATTGTACAGTCCTGAAATCATCTTTGTTATCTGCCACTGTACCCTTTCCACAGTTAATTTATCCTCTTCAAATCCTGGAGACCAAATTTGAGAATAATAGTCCAAGTGTGATCTGATCAGCGACTTATACGATGGAACGATAACTCTTTTATCTCTGCATGTCAGTGTCCTCAGTATTGCAACAATCCTGTGGGTTACCTTCACCTTTGCAATGTGTTCCCTGAATATCAGTTTTCTATTAGTCATCACCCCTAGATCTCGTCTCCCCCTACTTCCTCCAGTACAGCTCATCTAATCGAGTATGCAGCCTCCCATCAAGGTATCCCAAACTCTAAGATTTTACATTAAACCGACACCCCCATTCATTTGCCCATCTGTCTAGTTTATTCAAATCCTCTTGCAGGGCTGCCACATCTGCACTATTACTAATAGTCCTTCCCAGCTTCACATCATTCGCAAACAACTGAACATTCCCCTGCAGTCCATTGACAATGTCATTGATATAAAGATTCAACAATACAGGTCCCACTACTGGGCCCTAGCGTGACCCACTTGTAACCTTCTGTCTCCTTGATATTGCTCCACCATACACAATTCTCTGATACCTATCAGACAGCCAATCCTGACCCCAGTTGACTAACTTGACATCTAAACCCATGTGCTGCAACTTAAATATCAGCTTATTATTACCCAAGACCCCATGGAATCAAAGACTTTTTTCAAAGAGGTATTTTTATCATACAGCTCATCATACCCTGCTTTAAACACACTCAAATTCTCTGCAGACGCCACGCTCTCAGGCAAGAAATTCCAATCATTCATAACACTGCATGAAAAAAACCTGCTTCTCACACCCTCTTTATACAGTTTATAGGGATGACCTCTGGTTCTCCCCTGATCTCCCTCTATTTTCTGTAGAACCTCTCCAGCATTGATCCTATAACAACCCCTTACTGACTTGTAGGTCTCTATCATATCTCCCCTCTTCCTCCTGTCCACCAGACTCTGCAAATTGCATCTTCTCAATCTTTCCTCATACTCGACATTACAGAGTTAGAAACTACCTTAATCAGTCGCCTCTGGACCCTTTCCAACATCTCTTCGTCCTTCTGAAAACCAGGTGACCAAATCTGGGCAGAATAGTCTATGTGTGACCTAACCAAAGCTTTATACAATGGAACAAGAATCTCCCTACTTCTACAAGTCAGTGTCCTCTGCATCATTCCCAGAAGTCTTTGTGTTGTCTTCACAATTTTGGCTATGTGTCCCCTAAATTTCAGATCCTTATCGACTATCTCCCCCCCCCCCCCCGATCTCTTATTTCCTCTATCTCCGACACATGCAGCATGTCTGGTAACCTGTCAAATGCCTTTGCAAAACCAAAAAAATGGCAGTATATGTCTTTACCTCGTCAACTGCTCTTGTCACTTTATTATAAAAGGCAATCATATTACTAATGCAAGAGCACCCCTTAACAAACCATGTTGACTCTCACAGATAACATTACCCTCATCTGCCCAATGCTGTATATGGTCTCTTACTAATTTCTCCAAGATCTTAACAACTAGTGGTGAAACACAAAATGGCCTATAATTAGACACTTCCAGTCTGCTACTGCCCTTATGCAATGGCACTATTTTAACTTCCCTTCATTCATTGGGTACCTTCACCATAGCCAGACTTTCATTGACTCTAAACCTCGAATCTGCCCTATCTCTCTATCATTACAACTTACTTCTCCAGAATGAAATACTCCAATAAAGTGTTCATTGAATAATTCTGCTGTGTCCTCTGCAGTAGTCACTCTATTCCCATTTTTATCCCACAGTGTCATTCTTCCACAGTCATTTCTCCTCCTCCTACTGGCCACAGAGCTAAAAAAATTCCTTAGGATTTTCTTTGAATCTTAGTGCCAATCTCTTTTCATATCCAGTTTCACCTTCCTTACCATACTAGTCACTCTCCTGGCCTGAGTCTTATATTCTTCATGCATCTGCTCTCTACCCCTCTCCTTATATCTCTTCTTTCTTCCATAACCTCTTTTTGACCTGAAATTCCTGTTTGGTATTATTTGTCATCCACTTTACACCAAATTGTGTCCTCCTCTTCACTCTTGGAATACAGCTTACTGTTGTTGCTAACAAATATTCCTTCACAATAATAGCACTAATGATATCCTTGTGTTTTAATTTCATCCTCCATAGAACTACCCCAAGTTGATATCTAAGACTATTATAATCACCTGCCTTATAATTCCACATACGTTCCCTTTTCTTTAATACTCCTGCATGTGTACTCATTTTCCAAGTCAACTCTCCACATGGTCACTCTCTCCAACTGAGGAGAGAGAGAGAGAGAGAGATGTGATCTCAGTTATCAGCTCTTCTGATGCTATGACCAAATCCAAAATTCTTGAACCTCTTGTTCCCTTTATTACATGTTGCCTAAGACATTTGTCTCTCAAGAATTCTAGAAATCCCATTCCCTTATTACTACATGCATTTTCCTCTTCCCAACTTATATTGCTGTAGTTAAAATCTCCCATAACAATCATTTTTCTTGCACTTGCCAAGCTCAACTGCCTAAGCATCTCCTGCTCCCTACTCTCTGTGCTCCTTGGCTTGTAGCAACACCACTAAATATCCTGTCTTGCCTGCCTCCTCACACCATACGTTTTTAAAACCATTAGTGTGACTGCCTTCCAAAGCCTGTGCTCTTAGAGGACATAAGTCAACACTTATCATAAGCACAGTACTTCACCACTGTGTTTTCCCTTCTTATCCTGCTGAAAAATGCTGTACCCTGCCACTTCTATTCCTATTATTATATCAGGTTCCATCAACCACGTCTCAGAGATCCCAATAATCTTTGGCCAGCCTGATGCTATCAGTGCCACCAATTCAAGTCGTTTATTCTGGATACTCCTGGCATTGGTATAAAGCATAAAAGTGTCACTGCTTCTATACCTATCATTATCTCCTACAGACTCCACTGGATTCAGTGTTACCTGATGTTATCCCTCTTCCCCGAAGCACCCATTCTCACAAGAGGCCACCCCCTGCTACCATCCACCCTGGTAATTGTAGTTTCCCTGCATTGACACATCGATTCATTCAGAAAACAGCAATCTCTCTAGATGCCTATGTCTTTCCTCATTCAAATGCAAGCAGTCTCTCACAGTTTCTTTCCGTCCTCAAATGCCCTCCAAGCATCCACGTATTCCAATCCTCTCTTCTGCCACATTCTGGCTATCATGCTATTCATTATTAGTGCTCTTTTGCTCCGCTCGTCATTATCATATTTAGGTAACACACACACTATCTTTCTTCTCTGCGTTTTCTTTTGCACAACCTCAAGCACGATTCTCAGATCTCTTGCCACCTGATTTACACTGCCTCTCAAGTCATTCTTGCCTACCATCACAATCCTCTCATCTATCCTTTCACTTGCTTAATTGCCATAGCCACATTTCTATCGTTCTCCATGCAAACACTCCTCTGGCATCCTATCTTGCACACCACAGATCGAGTCTCCATACATCACATCTTTTACCACTCTGGTTAGAGGAGAGCGAGTGATTGCTCTCTCTCCTCTGACCCTTTCTCTCTGTGTTCTCCTACTTACCTGCTGTCCTGACATCACTCTATCGCTGGTTCCTGCACTCCCTTGAATTCTTCTCATTCCCTCTCTCTGACTGATTTCATTCTCTCCTTGTCTATCATTCCCTCTCTTCTACTGTTTCTATTCTCTCCTCTTCTGTCATTCTCATTCCCTCTCTTCTATTGTTTCTGTTCTATTCTCTCATCTTCATAACTCTCTCTTACTCCTACTCTGATTTGCCTTGCATTCATCTCTTCCATTCGCCTAATCTCATATTTCTCATCTCATTCCCGAGACATTCCACCTCCTCTTTCAGCTCATCTCTCTCTCTCTGCAAGTTAGCCACTCTTGCTCACCCTTCATCCTCCCAATCAAGACCATCTCCGAAAACTTCACAATCATTCAAGCCTTCCCCACTCTTATTTTTTCATTCATATTTTGCTCGTATTTCTCACCAGCTATCACACTACTCATCTCTCTAAATTGGAATTCGCCCACCCCTGATGCAACAAGGTCAGTTATCGTAATATCTAACTCGCTAACTTCCTCCCATTGCCTACATTTTGTGCATATATGCACTCTCCCCTTCTCTCACCTGCCACATATCCAACTGCCAGGACTTCTGTACTTGTAAAAGCTGTAGAGTTTTTTAAGGTGGTGTATTTGTAAACAGTAAAACTAAGTCAAAGGAAACTACATCACTTCAGACTCTTGAACATTTTTTTTTTAAGTCAGAACTTTTTTTCAGATAAGATGTGGCTTTGCCAGTAAAGTTTTGTAGATGTCTTGAAAGATATTTTGCCAAAATAATAAGAAGATCCTATGAAAACAACCATTGGACATAATGGATAACCACATTTGTGCACTTTAGAAATACCATAAATACATGTGGGTACAAGCATGATGCTGTAGCTTTTCAGTGGTATTAGTATCATTCAGTGGCAGCTCGTGGCTTGAAATTGTGGGGGTGCTGCAACTTTCGAAATATACATACACACTGTAAGTACAGTGTATACATGTTTGGATAAAATATCAAAATTATGGTAAAAATTTTTAAAAAAATTAAACATGAAAAAATATTGTTTATTATTGATAAAATTATACAGTTTAGTATAATTCAAAATTACTTAAAAATAAAATCCATTCTTGTTTTGTTCCAAGCAAAAAGGTCAGTAACTTTTTCCTTGATGTTTGTGTGACTTTTGAAGAATTTTTTCTCTGTTGAAATCATCGCAAGTGCATTTAACCTATCCTAATTCATAGAGCTCCTCAGCAATGGTTTTATTCTCTGTAATGTTGAAAAACAGCATTCAGGCTCTGATGTAGTCATAGGAATTGTCAAGAGAATTTTTATCAATACAGTAATTTCACTAAGAACACAATCTAAATTATTTTCTGTTATAAATTTTAACAACTCAATTAATTTACAATAATCATGCATATCGGGTCTACTGTAGAATACTTGGAAGTTCAGTTTCAAGTTTTTCTTTGTTGATCAGAGATATATTGTGTTTACAGAGTAAACATGATAAGCACTACAAACACTCTACTACTGGTGCAAACTGCATATAAACAACAGTGGAACTGTGTGACGGACAGTGCCGCATTATGCTAATAGCTCGCATTTCACTACAATATGTTTGTGCACTTAGCAATATTGCACTGTGGTAAGCACAGTGCTGCTAATGTCCTTCGCCCTCCTAAATGCTACAAGATGGATTTTTTATTATTTTTTATACAAAATAAGAGAATTGTGTAGGATTGTTGATGCTAAAATTAAATATTACAAACAAATATAAATAAATTATTAAATATATTTATATATCGAGAAAAATTGGGGGTGCTGAAGTTCCTATGCACGAGCTGCCCCTGGTATCAATGATATTTCAATAGTCTTCTTCTTAATCCTTCTTCCTTTACCTTTTACAGTGTTGAGGTTTTTTATTCTTGCAACCATAACAAGGATAAGGTGGTTAGATGTGTGTCCTGTGTCTGAAGATGCATGTGTTCATGGGGCTGGTTTGACTGTTCTGGGGGACGAAAAACCCAAGTTTCTGGGTGAAAAAAACCCCTACCTCCGTAAGAGACCTGCTAACTCACATTTCGTCAAAAGAGACCAGATAAAGGTTCCTCGTGTTACTGACAGGAATCGAAGACGAAGCCTTTTGGTCTTTCTGACCAAAAGGCTTCGTCTATAACGACTGAGCTGCGGAGGCTTATTTCAATGATATTAGATAATGGTATAAGGCAGGAATGGCCAACATATGGTGCATGTGCCAAAAGTGGCTCATTGAACCCCAATGATGATGATAATAAAAAAGTAAGCCTATTTATGCAAAAGGTATTAACCAAAAACCAATTTTTTTTGGGGGGGGGGGGCTAAAACTTAGCATTATTTTTAGCGATTTTATTGTTTCATGCACATCTTTTGTACATTCACTTGTATGACCATGAGGCACCAAGTGTTAGCAACAGCAGTGCATCGCAGGTTTTTGTCAGTCATTTTACAATTGATACTCATGCATTACAGAGTTGTGCTTTGTTCGTCCTTTGACCATTTGCAGTTTTGCACTTTTCCGAAAATCAAGCCTTGTTTTTATGTTCAGTTACCCATCACAATGCAAAAGAAAAAACAGGTGATAGAGGTGTGAATTCAGTGAACAGTGGGAAAATGAGTTCTTGTTTATAGCAAATCCGTCAGGAAAACTGTTGTACATTGTTTGTGAAAACACTTTCTCACATAATAAAAGACATGATCTTGATAGACACTATAAAACACAACATCAGACTAAAACATAAGGAAAACTGAAGCTAGTACTTCAGCCTGAGTTATGGAGAGAGAATCTTGTTTTTATATTAAATCAATATATCACATCTATTTTAAATGTCTATATTAACATTTTTACTCGGAGTTTTTAAGGATACAAGAGTTGTATGGCGCATCTGAACTCGTGCGTAAAAAAATTGGTACATGGAATATAAAAGGTTGGCCACCCCCTGGTATAAGGAATTGTGTAAGATTGAATGCAATGAATGTACTTGATCTCTTAATTTATTTAATTTGCTTAGATGGATTTTTGCATAGGATCTCTGTCGAATTATACTATAAGTAGATCTATCGCATAATAAAACAATGAATTTGTGATTATAGTCAGTACTATCCATCAGAACCATTTCATTTTCTTTGTCAACCTTAGTTATAATAGTGTTATTATTTCAGCCTAAAGATCGGAGTGATTGTAATTCAGGTAAAGAAATATCCCCCACACACAACTTGTTGATACCTATCAGATAGCTAGTCTCCAATCCAACGCACTAATCTAATATCCAACCATCTGCTCTAGTTTGACTGTCAACTTATCATGAGGTACTCTATCAAAAGCCTTTGCGAAATCCAAGTATATTACTGTGTATCCTTCTCCTCTGTCCAAGGAAGCAGCCACTTTATTGTAATAAGTAAGTGTAGATTACTAAAACATGACCTCCCTTTAGCAAATCCATGCTGTTCATCAAAGATAATACCATTGTTGTCAACCCAACTCTGGATCCTAGTTCTCACATGCTTCTCCAACAACTTAACCATAACACCTGACACACAGATAGGCCTATAGTTTGATGCTTGAGTTCGATCACCTCCTTTATGAAGTGGCACAATCTTGCCCTCATTCCACTCCTTAGGAACTTGACCAAGTGCAAGACTCGTATTAAAAACATATGTCAAGGCAGGTGTCACCTCCCTGGCACATTCCTTTAGAATATGCGGTGATATATTATCAAGTCCCATAGCCTTATTTACATCTAGTTTACTCAACTCCCCAAACACCTCTTTCTCACTTACAATTAGTCTCTCCTCCCCATCATCAACTGCTCTCAATCTCTCGATGAAGTCACATTCACAAGATTGAAAGATCTTTATGAACTGCTCATTAAGTATCTTCAGCACACATTCTGCAACAGCTGTCTTTATACCATTTTCTCCAATCAATGTCATCCTTCCATAATCATTCTTTCTTTTGCTGACTACATATCGAAAGAACTCCCTCTTTTTGGCTTCATTAGCTAACTGCTATTCATACCTATCTTTAGCTACTCTCACCAACCAAGTCACCCTCCTTGCTTGGTGTTTGTAGATCTTGGTTATTTCCACTTCTCTTATCCTGCGTCCACGATGCCCTTTTTCTCTGTATCACATGCTTAATCTCTTTATTCATCCATCTCACACCTACCTTATTTAACCTTCTCACCCTTGGAATACATTTAGACATTGCATCTACTAGATAGTTCTTGAAAATCCTCCAAGCTGCATTGATCTCTTTTCCAGCTAACTCCTCATTCCACGCTACACCTGCAAGCTGTCTCCTGAGCTCTTCATAATCACCCCCCCCCCCCCTTGTAGTTCCACATATACCCTTTTCTTACAGGGGTCCTCACACTGCTGGCAACCACCCAGGTAATCACCTCATGGTCACTCTCACCAATTGGTGGATGATTTGACACCTCATTTATAATTACATCCTCTGATGAGATGACCAAATCCAAGACCCTTGATCCTCGTGTGTCCTCTGTTACATACTGTCTGAGGTAGTTAGCCCTCAAAAACTCAAGAAACTCATTTTCTTTACTCCAGTTGCTATCTCATCATTCCAGTCTATATTGCCATAATTGAAATCACCCATAATGATCGTCCTTTTCTTATTTGCTTGGCTAATTTGACTATACATTTCACTATCACCACCATCCACATTACCTGGTCTATTACAACATCCCCCCAAGTATTTGATTCCATTCACCTCTATCTCACACCATACTGCCTCAAAACCACTGGCACTATTTCCATCTTGCATCTCTATTTTGTATGGACATAACTCTTTCTCTATCATCAATAGCACTCCCCCTCCCTTTTTACCCCTTCTGTCCTCACAAAACACATCATACCCTTCCATCTCTATTCCTGTCAGGATGTCATCCTCTTCCAACCATGTCTCACTTATTCCGACAATCTTTGGGTGAACAGACGCAATTAGTGCAACTATTTCATCTGCCTTGTTTCTTATACTTCTAGCATTTGTATAGAAACGCAACAGCTCATTTCTGGATCTACAGCTAGTTCCACTGATACCACTCACTCGATGTGATCTCTCCATGCTCGACTGGGGCCATTTCCCTTTCTGCTTCATTTCCGAACCCTTTTCAATTCCAACTGTTTCCTCTTGATCCCTGGTCACCCCATTCCTTTCCTGCCTACACATGCTCTCGCCTCCTCTTGGAGCATCCACCTTTCTCATGCTGTATACCCCTGTCCACCCTGAGCCTCCCCACGTTTCCCTGCTCCTCTTGCACACCTATTCTCTCATTTTCTATACTCATACCACTCACTTCCCCATTCATATCCACCTCTTCAATCTCTCCTGTCTTACTCTCCTGCTCTTCCACATCACTCCCCTCTCAATCTGATTCTTTCTCTCTATTCACTTCTCTACCTTCCAGCAGCAGTCTCTCCAAGCGACTCACACCATAACCACTCAAATGCAGTCCATTGCTCCCATACAGCTCACTTCATCCCTCAAACTCATTCCACACATTAACAAACTGTACTCCCATCTCCTCACACATTTCAGCCAGCATATCATTCATAATCCTTGCTCTCCGCCTCATTTCACCACAGTCATACCTCGGCAACACACTAACTACCCTTCCTGTCACACTATTCTCTTTTATCCTTCCAAGCAGCCTCCATATTGGCACAGTAATTTAAACATATTAAATATATAGATAATACAGTTAAGAGTTTTATCAGCTGTTACTTTTCTCTCTGTAGAAGATAGAAAAACTGGTCAAATTGGAGATGACCAGTGGTTTTGAAGAAAATCATTGGTAGTAACCAACAGTGCTGTTTTTGTAAAACCAATAGATGCTGGTACTTATTCTTTGCTAGCAGGAAAAACCACTGGTAGTAATTAGTAGTGAAATATCATAATTCTGTCATACTATCTGGAATGTCTTTTGAAGGTATACACCAGAAAATGATTTTTAATAAAGACATTATTGCCTTTGAATATTATTTAAGCATTGATGGATGTTTGAGTCCTTGTAACTTCTAGGGGAGCTTACATAATAATAAAGTTAGTAGCTTGTTTTATACAAAATTCAGTATATTCTGTAGTCAGAATAAATTTCAGCCTTAATGATTGTTCTTAAAATCAGTTACTTAAAATATTTTTAATCATGTTCTTTTTTATTATATTTTTAAATAGCTGGTTCTGGTACTAGGAGATCTTCATATTCCCCATCGATGCCATAGTTTACCTCTGAAGTTCAAGAAGCTGCTGGTTCCAGGGAGAATTCAGCATATTCTTTGCACAGGAAACTTATGTACAAAGGAATCATTTGATTATTTGAAGACACTGGCAAGTGATGTCCACATTGTAAGAGGAGATTTTGATGAGGTATTGAATTCTTGAGGTTCTCTAATGCCTATTATCGTATAAATTTTTAAATGAATTGTTGACTCATTATTTAGTGGTCTCCATTGAATTGCAAGTTCTGTTTTTGCTTTGGTTACTTAGTGACTGCAGTATTTAGTGTTTTCTTTGATTTATATACTAGATAATTTTACAGGTGTTTTTCCTGCAACCTAGAAAGTTCAAAAGCTGTTATCTTTATATTAAATTCAAACCTTGTTTTCCTTTCCCTTTTATTCATCAGTATGATGGTATTAAATATGAGTATCAAATGGCACAAAGTAATTTGAGTAGGGAATTGACCCTTTGTTAGCATATTGTCAGAATTGCCCAACATTGTTGAGCGACACCTTCAAGAGAGAGAGAGCGGAGGAGCTGGAATTGAAAATAATGTTCTGAACTCTATCTGTTGAAAGTATTTATACTCTGATTGCTTAGTGAAATATTTACAAGTATTTAATTTTTAAATTGATCATATCCATATATATGTTGACTATATATGTGTATATATATATATGTATATATATTGGGGGGGGGGAACTATGCCCACTGGCACCTATGGCACCCAACTCCCGTGTTCCGGACTGGTAGGCCTGTTCTCCTTGAATTCTGATGACTCGAATTTTGAAGACTCGAAAGGAGGGTCTATCCCCTGACGTTTACGCCCCCCCCCGAGTTCTGGACTGGTAGGCCGGTTCTCCTTGAATTCTGATGACTCGAATTTTGAAGACTCAAAAGGGATCCTCCCCCTCGTGCCTGCTGTGCCTCCCCCTCCAAGTTCTGGACTGGTAGGCTGGTTCTCCTTGAATTCTGATGACTCGAAAGGAGGGCCCGGCACCTGCGGTGTCCCCCCCCCCTAGTTCTGGACCGGTAGGCCGGTTCTCTTTGAATTCTGATGACTCGAAAGGCGGGGTTCTGCCCCCCCCCCTCGGGCGCCTGCGGCGTCCGATCCCCCTAGTTCTGGACTGGTAGACCAGTTCTTGAATTCTGATGACTCGAATTTTGAAGACTCAAAAGGGCGGTTCTGTTACCCCCCCAGTGCCCAAACCCCTGAGTTTCGGACTGGTGGGCCGGTTCTCCTTGAATTCTGATGACTCAAATTCTGAAAACTCGAAAGGGGGGATCTGGCGCCTACGGCACCCAATCCCCAGTTCCGGACTGGTAAGCTGGTTATTTTTGGATCAGATGCGCGGAGCTTGCTCCACCTTTGCCGCGAGTTGCCCTCATGTTGCACTACTTGCTAAGACTTGAAAACAGCCATTTTTGTTCAATATTAGCTTTGTCTTATATAGCTATAAAAATAGTGCAACGTTTCATATTTTTCTATTAAAAAAAATGTATTATATAAAAATAGTGCAATATTTAATATTTTTCTACTTAGAAAAAAAATGTATTATTTTCCTCAAATTTTTTATATAAAAATAATTACACTACCAACATCAAATTATTATTATTATTAATTACTATTAAATATATATTATATTATATTAAGAAGCCGGACAAAAAACATGACACAAAAACGTTACATAAAAATGCTTATCATTTTATATCTATAGGGTAGATATAGATAGATAGATAGATATTTATAGCTAATTCCACCTCCTATCTGAGGACAGGAGGTTCATTTTCTCATGTTTTTGCATCAATATCCTTCTTTCTAAAATTTCTTTTTTTTTTTTTTTTTCATTTGGGAGGTGCCCATTTTGATTATCTGTTTTGTAGTTTTTTGCCTAGAAATTATTAGAGAGCACTTGGGTTTTTGAACTAGCTGTCAAAAATATCAAAATTGGAAAAGCTGCAAGTAATGATGGATTTATATTGAGATGATAAACAGCATGGGCAAAGCAGGAATTGAAGTAATTCTGAGATTATGCATTCACATTTGGGCTACTGGCATCTGTCCATGGACTTGGCGAATATAATCTTTATACCAATCCATAAAAAAGGAGCACCAAGAAATGTCAAACTATAGAATAGTGGTATTGACTCAAATGCAAGTAAAATCATATTCATTATCAAAAAAATAAATTAATAATAATCACTTGAAGGCTTATAGCTCTTTAGAACAGGCCAGATTCGGCTCAGCAATATAGTGGAGAGAAGAATTCTCCAATATTTTGGACACATCTCAAGGAGAGAGAGAGAGAGAATATTGAAAACATAATGTAGGATAAGATGCCAAGAGCTAGAAGAAGAGGCAGGCCCCATGGGAGATAGCGAGATCAAACTCCTGCTCTTACGGGACTAAGGTTGAAGAATGCACTTTGAATGACAGAAGACAGAGACAGGTGGGGAAGAATAATTCATAGGGTCACAAGTCCTCAGCCATGGGGAAATTGACTAAGCTTTTCTGTGTGTGTGTGTGTGTCAGTGGCATATATTCAAGGTGTGCGGTGCATACTCATGGAATAGCAATTTCACCAATATTATATTTTTGCATTCATTCCTGTTAGACTCTCATAATCAGTTCCTGGCTTGGCATGATTCCTAAAATTAAAAACAATATAATAATGCTTCATGAAGAGGACAATTTTCAACGATTAAACATTGCATCACTCGAGTCATAAACAAATCAGTTATTTCGTTTCTTTTCCTATAATAATTTACTTTCTTTATGAATTTACCTCTCTACAATGACTACAAGACTTACAAAATTTCCCTGACTAATATCTGTATTACTTCTTACGTGTTCATTCTATAAGGAAAGCAAATTCTATATCTCTAGCCGATTCCTAATTTTACTCACATGTTTACCCTGACTGATAAAGGTTATTCCTTGCTAAAAGAAACGAATCCTCTAATTTCTTTCTGGGGCCATCTCCTCTTCGGATATTGACAAATTTATTTTTTAAAGCTGCGCCAGCCAGTATCTTAGAATAGAGGGGACTCTTATTCAGGGAGACTTTTCCAGACTTTTGGTGCACATAGGTGAATAAATTTAGTGCTTAAACTCATAAATTAAACGCTTTACTGTGGCTAAGTTTGAACATGTTATACCTTTCTTTCAATCCCCCCCCGCTATGGTTCAGATTAATGAGTGGTAGTTTTGATTCACATCACAGGCAAAACTCAGGTATAGAAGAAAAAACATATTTATTGGAATCTAAAGACATACACTTAGACCAATCTCACTTTCAATTAGTTCAATGACATGCTAAATCAAACTGATTAATACTCTAATGCATGAACAATAAATCCTTCTTTTAAGTTAGAGATTAAACACACATAATATACACATTATACACTTCTAATCAATATTCTACCTACTATGTTAGTCTTGCACATTAAACCAGTCACAATCATCTATAATCATTCCAGATTATAGTCATTTCAGTCTATAATCATTCCAGCCACTGCTAAAATTATCACTTAAAATTCTTAAATACTGTCCATATTCGATTATTACACTACAATGATCTTTCCCTTTTACTGACTTTTTGACTTTTACTGTGGTAATTATACGACAAAATCTGTACTTTACAATTTCTTGGGGCAGGATCTCCAGATCCGTCTGAACTGTCCTTCTTTGTTTGAATTACTTCTCGATACTTCCATAAGCCTGCGTCCACGTGGTGGGTCACTATGGTCATCAGATTAAGCTATGCTCTGCACCTGGCGTTGTTTCCTTGTCTATTCTCGATCTTTTTTGGGCCATCCTCATTTCTACTGCCGGTTCATAGGATACGTCCGCGATATTATTCTGTCGGAACTTTCAGCGAAGGAGCAAAGAAAGCATATGCTGACATCTTTAGCACCAGCAGAAATTCAGACATCGAAGGGAAAGGCGCACCGTCCGATATTGTACTATTGCCAAGAAACGCCATCAGGAACTTCCAGTCCACGGGAGAAGTCGAATCATCATCCAGCAAAATAGGCGAAAAAAAGCCTTGAGAAAGGGGTGCAAACCCTTTTTAATTCTCCCTTCACTTCCCCATTTTTAGCACCCTGTTACTAGCTGTGATAGCACCCTCTTACTTTCTGTGATCTTTTCCCGCCCGCTACTTTCTTCGTCCATGGGAATTTTGGCACATCACGAGATCTCTAGCAGCGTCTTCCGGGAAATGAATGTGCATCGCTTTCCAAGATTGCCAATACCTCAGGCCCGCCCGTGACCTTTGGACTATTGTTTACAATAATCCAAAATGTGTATATATATATATATACACGCACACATGCATGAGTCTCCGTAGCTTAGTCAGTATAGACGAAGCCCCTTTGGTCAGAAAGACGTGGGTTCGATTCCTGTCAGTGACGCAAGGAACCTTTATCTGGTCTCTTTCAACGAAAGGTGAGTTAGCCAGTCTCATTTGGAGGTAGGGTATTTTTTCACCCAGAAACTTGGGTTTTTCATCCCCCAAATTAGTAAATAAAAAAGTGATATGAAAACTAACCATTATGTCCAAATTTTTAAGGATATGATTTTTAACTAATGATTTGAAATGGGCTGATTTTTTTTTACAAAAGTAGAGGAGTTGCCAGTGGGGTGTGTGTTTGGGGGGGGGAACTTAGTTAACTGTTGGGCAAGTTAATAAGTAGGACTGTCTATGCTATCAACTATAGCATATAGGAGAATATTGGATTTGTACTCCATAAATACATAGTGGTTTAACATGAACCGGTTTTATTTTGTTGTTGATTTCTTTGGACCAAGAAGTCACTTTTTTTCAATAATTTGTAGACTTTTTTTTTCTCTTTGAGACATAGTGGGATCTTGATCTATAAATTGGTAAGTAGAACTGTCGCATAGGAAATCATGCATTTTTTTTTGTTGTAATCTCCTTCATTCACGATAACTGTTGCATTACTCTTATCAGCTTTAGTTAATAACAATATTTTTATTCTTGTATAATTTTTTAAGGCAGCAATTTCATTATTTCATACTTTTTTTTAACCACATTAGAAGGCACCAAATTAGAACTTTAGATCTTTTATCTGCTACAATTTGAATTGTTTAATTACTCATTGCACGTAAACTATAACATGCTGCTCTGTGCTCTGAAGGCTGCTGGTTTGAAATCTAGCAAAATATAAGCCAGTTAATAAATATCTTTTTTATAAAATAGTTGGTTTGGTGTTAATTCCATTAAAATAAGTTATGAATGGCTAATGCCAAGTCAAAAAAGGATGTGTAGTTAAGATTTTAACTAAAGCTGTGCATCTTGGATGATAAGACAGCTCATTTGTACAAAGCAAATAATAGTGACAGGTTTAGAAATAAATAGATGACTGTTACCAGTCTTGGAATGATTTCATCAACAAAAATCAGAATCATTGAGCAAAATATGCTGCTAAAGATGGAATTCCATGCTAATCTGTTCATCCACAGTTCAAAAATGTGTTATGCAATCTTTTGAGGAAAAGGAAGTTAAGAAAAGAAAGACTAGAAAGACTAGATTAAATCTGAAGAAAATTTTATGCTCATAATGAATGGATTCGTGTTGCAATGAGAAGTTACTTAGATATAAAAATTGCAGTTAATTTAAATCTGTTTTCTTGGCTAAATTGTGGTTGCTGAAACTTCTCCAAATCAGAGCCACATGTCGCTCGATCTAACAATCATAATATCACCAAATTTGGTAAGGAAACTAATCAAGACATGGGAAGGATTCTGTAAAAAAAAAAAAAAAAAAAAAAAATTAGTTGGAAAAATGACCAATATAGGGAATATGATATTATTATAGCCTAGAAAGCCAAAATTTTGCATAAAACGAAGTTGAATGCCTATTTTGCTGGATCATAAGAGCTATAAAGTAAAGGGAAAACTTCATAAATGCATTCCTGTTGATAGTCATGTTCAACATGCACCTCACTGTACTTTATTGTACGTTATTTGTAAAGTTATTTTACTGTAATGAGTGCAGTGCATCAGCTGCTCTTCATGAGTTTAGAACCTGCCAGAATTTGTGTAAAGGTCCTCTGTCAGCTAATGCAGTTAAATCAATGATTTGGAAGTTTGAGGAAACAGGATCTTTGGAAGTTCGACCTGGCAGAGGATGGAAGCCAGTGCAACCACAGGTATCGGAAGAAGTTTCCACTGCAATTGTCAGCAGATCACACAAAAATGCAGTTTGAAGTAGCAGCTCCTATGGAGTAGCATGACAATTGGATATTCCTTATTCCACAGTATGGAAAGTCTTGTGAAAAATTATTACATTTTATCCATACAAGATCAGCCATGTACAGCAGCTGCTACGTGATGATTGTGATAAACAGCTGACATTTGCTTTGACGTTTCTAGTCAGATTGAAAGTTGGCTTTGGAAAATTTTGTGGGGGAGATGAGGTGCATTTTTATCTGAACAGAACAGTAAATACCCAAAATTGTTGAATTTGGGCTTCCAAATCATCTCGTGCTCCAGGAACTCCTATTACGTTCACCGAAAATTACCATTTGGTGCGACTTCACAGCGGATTCTATAATAGGGCCATATCTTTTGGAGGACTCACTCTGACAGGACCAGTAACTTGTTCCATTACTGCACAGAAATATTGCGATATGCTGAACAGTTTTGTCATTCACAACTTCAGCAATGACGATGTCTAGATGAGATCATTTTTATGCAAGATGGAGTGCCTCCCCACATTGCATGACCAGTACAGCAGCTTTTACAGCATCACTTTACAGAAGAAAGAGGGATTAGTTGTTTCTTTTCAGTTGCATGGCCACCTCTTCCTTCCCTGATATTTCTCCATGCGATATTTTGCTTGTGAGGTTACCTGAAGTCTGTCTCTCGTGGTGGTATCTTGAACTTGGCAGCCTTAAATTTAAGGACAGCGTATCACAGACTGTGATGAACATTCCTTCAGACATGTTACATTTTGCTGAGTACAGGATGCAATTTCTGGTCCACGAGAATGGTGTTCATGTTGAATCAGGTCCTCTTTTGCATGGGTGAACTCAGTGTGCTCGAATTGTGGGGTTGTGAAAATACTTATGCTCCAGTAACTGTGATACCGTAATTACTGTGCAAAATTAAATTGATATTAAATGTTACATTGCTGTGTTATAAGTGCAACACATAAAGGTAATGTTTAATTTTAGTTTAGTCTTTACAGCACATATTCCCCCTATCAGCAACCATTTTTAACTTTTTTTTTTGTGGAATCCTTCTTCCCATGTCCTGATTAGTCTCCCTACCAAATTTGTGACGTTCTGGTTGTTAGATCAAGTTACATAAGGCTCTGATTAGGGGAAGTTTAATTATGACCACTCTGTATATCTCTTCTATGCTGATGCCGAAAGCATTATGACAAAATATGACAAGATTGTTTCACTTGAAAGCTATTGCTGCTACAGCCACAAAATATATATATTGGGTGAAATATTTTATAACAAAACATTTGTTGATATTTGAATTACAGTTTGAATTTTTGAGTGATTACAAAATTGAAAGTAGAAGGAATGCTACTTTTATTACTCTGGATATCGAGGTAGTCTTTGTAACAGTGATAGTTCAGTTTTTAAAATTACAACTCAACTTCCTCCTGAAAGAGATGAGATACATACTTTATAGGGATGATCCCTTTAACCTCTTGAATGGTACTGGAATCAACCTTGCAGTATTTAATTGAATCAGGCAAACAAACTTCAACTTTGTGTTAAGGCCATTTTGATCCGCATATTCCTTGAGCTGAAGTCATTCATCCCCCTCTGGTTCTGGAAAAAATCACTGAAAAACTAGGATTTTATTCCATAGTTATTTGACTAAACTTATTGAGGCCATTGACACTGCTCTTTAATGAAGTGATTTTAATCACTATTCATGTTCAGAAAATTCTGATGTCAACATCAATGAAGAGGATCAGAATGAATATTTGAAATTGCAGAAATGCATTGCATCATTGCCCTGCCAAAGCTAAAAAAACATCTCTGCTGTTAAGCAGATAGAGAATTCAAATTGTTGAAAACAAATAATAGAAAACTACAGACACACTGGAGAAACTGTATCCAGCACATTGACAGTCTGGCCAGCTTCTTCCAAGTATGTTTTTACCTGGCTGGTACTTTCATCACAAACTTGAATCCTACATGAAAGTGATGCACTTGAAATGCTCATTACTAACTTTTATATCTGCAAAATAAATATCCTATAAATCAGCATTTCCCAAATTTATATAAATGAGGACTGCTTCTTTTCAGTATAATTTTTTGCTGTCCACCACATGTTCATTACATCTATGCATGCATGTATTATAGTTTGCTGGATTAAATAAAATACCTCTGAAAATATGTGATATCAGTTAATCATTGATCCTGGATTCATCTTCCTTATTTGCCTAAGATGGGCTGAGGCTACAAGAACAATAACTTTCTAGTCCAATCTATTGGCAGTAAAGTTATTTAGACTTCTGTAAGAGTTCAGCCCACTTATACTCTTGATGTTTTTTTTTATCCATTTCCTTCTAGGAAATGGACTAAGGTTCTTGGACTAAATTTGTATTTTCTATGTATCTGTGAACATGTTATTAAACTTGAAGAAACAATGTAGTTTTTGCTTGATTATAAATTAAATTATACTAGACAGAAAATTATATTCTTGTTTTAATCCTTTACTCAAGTGGAAGCAAACACTTTCTTTGCAAGTGAAGTGAAGTATGATTTCATATTAGATTGTCCAGTATTTAAATTTAATTTACATTGAATAAACAATAGTTACACATTTTTAATTTAATTTTCATATATATCTTTTTTATTGATTTTCTCAACTCGATTTGTGACATATTTATTATGAGGACTTTTTTTTTTTTTTTTTTTTAATTAGTAATTTTCTGAGAACCAGTACTGGGTTATAGGCCATGCTTTGGGAAATGCTGATATAAGCGATAGCAAAATCTTATTGATTCTAGTCAGTGACTAGAGAAACGTTTTTTTTTTTCCCAGATGGTTCACAAGTTAGTCTCTTATGCAGACAAATTGATTTTTCCCCATTTTGGAAACTCAGGCTTTTTGCCCTGAAACTAAGAAAAATCAACTGCAGAATTTGCTCTTTTGGACAGTAATACCGATTAGTATTACAAGATTGTGGCAGTTGTCATTTATATTCTCATCATCTGTAAGCTTACAAATTGTTGATAGTCATGAACTCTACTACAACTAAGGGTGGAGCCCAACTATATGAAAAATTCTTTTAAATTTTAGTTTTTTTTTTTTTTTTTTCATTTAATATTCAGGATACTTGTAGTTTGAAATACTTAAATATTGATTATCAAAAATTTGAATAATTTTGAGCTACTAATATCTGTGGTACATCATTACCAAGAGCTGGCCAATCATAAGCCACAAACACTTGCATATATTCATAGACTCAGTTCTCTTGCTTCCAGAATTAGTACTTGAAGAAAATCTTGTTTTGTTTGCTATGAATATGAGCATTTTCCTGAAATAAGAATATTAATAATTAAAAATAAACTACTCAGTTGTCACAAACACTTTTCAAATCTTATCTAGGAATTGGCATGCTAGATCTTGTGTAGATATAGAATATGACATCTGCAACTTGGTTACAGATATTTCCAACAGTGTGAAAAGAAAAGGAAGTTATGTCATGGGGAGAGCAGATACAGTAATGTCAGTGTATTCCTTAAACTAGTGAAAACACTGAAAAAATACCCCTTTGCAAATCAAATATTTTGAAAAACTTGCTCATCTTTATCTTGTTAAGATATATTGATGATATTTACTCTCTCTGCTTGGCCACAAGATTCACATATTTGATATATTCCTCCTCTACTTCACCACCTCCCAGAATCCATTTTACTATTAGAAATACAATAACAATAACATCTGCCTCATGAGCACCTTTTATTTCACAGTATGTGGAAAACCAGCTCACAAAGCTAGATACATTCACAAACTCCCCCCCCCCCACCCCCCCAACAGTATGGTATTATAAAACCTAGTTAACAGAACCATTAATCTGTTCTAACCAAACACATTTCACATAATCATCATCATCACAAACTATGGGCTCACTGCCCGTTGATGTCTGATGCCTGTTTCACTATCTTCTTCCACCTTTCTTTGTCCAGTGCACAGTGTTGCAGTTTTTGTACACCCATTCCATACCAGTCTTTTATATCGTCTATCCATTCTCTGTATGGTCTACCTCTTCTGTTTAAACCATCCAAAATACCAAACATAAATGTCTTTATCTTCTGGTCCTCACTCATTCTACAGATGTGTCCAAATAATTGCAGCTTCCGTTTTATAATCTTCTGTATTGGATTCTGCAGAAGATTCTATCTTCTGATAGAGCTCTTCATTGGTGAGTTTCTGTATCCATCCTATTCTTAGAATCTTCCTGTAACAAGTTCTTTCAAATGCCAAAATTCTTTTTCTTGATTTCTTATTTATTACCCACATTTCAGATCCGTACAGTACACCGCTGAGGATGCATGTTTCCAGTAATCTTAGTTTTTTTTTTCAGACTAATCACTTTACTTTTCCAGATGTTATCCATGGCCTTCAGATTTGTTCTTACCTTTGCAATCCTGATCTTTATTTTGAAAGTTTATTTTTCACTTGGTTAGAGTATAATAAATTTAGTTTAATCCTTTATCCAAGTGTGAGCAAACAAAGTTTGCGCCTGAAAGTATCTTCAGGACTGGGGTAAGGTGGTACAACACCAGGGCACTCCTTGCAAAGGTGGAGCAAGATACCAACACTCCCATCTCAGTATCTCCCATAATGCAAAACACATCTCCTTGCGGATATGTCTAATGTTATGCATTAAGGGAAGGGCCACAACCCAGACTAGTTTCGACCTTTATTAAGGTCGACCTTACCCCAGTCCTGAAGATGCTTTCAGGCGCAAACTTTGTTTGCTCACACTTGGATAAAGGATTAAACTAAATTTATTATACTCTAACCAAGTGAAAAATAAACTTTCAACATCTTTCTCTAAATCCAGAGTAATTTATTAAAAAAGGGTGGCACACCATTTGGCAACTCCTATAGGTGGAGATGACTAATGCTTCTGCCTGGTATCTCCACTTGGGCCTGGCTCCCACTGAAGAGACCTCAATAAAGGTTGAAACTAGTCTGGGTTGTGGCCCTTCCCTTAATGCAAAACATTAGACATATCCACCAGGAGATGTGTTTTGCATTATGGGAGATACTGAGATAGGAGTGTTGGTAGCTTGCTCCACCTTTGCAAGGAGTGCCCTGGTGTTGTACCACCTTACCCCAGTCCTGAAGATACTTTCAGGTGCAAACTTTGTTTGCTCACACTTGGATAAAGGATTAAACTAAATTTATTATACTGATCTTTATTTCTTTTTTACAGTCCAAGTCATATGTCAGTTTATTTCCCAAATATGTGAATTGTTCTACATTTTCTATATCAGTTCCATCCACTTGTATCTTTTGTTTCATGTTCTTCTCACCAAATACTATTGTCTTTGTTTTTTCCAAGTTCATAAGTCCAGATCTCTTCCCTTCCTCATTTAACAGTTTCAGTATTTTTTGTAGTTCTCTTTTGTCTTCTTCAATAATAACAATGTCATCTGCAAATCTCAGATTGTTAATTCTCATTCCGTGTACAGATATTCCTTTTGGCATCTTTCTTCAATTTGTCCATTGCCCTTTCTAAATGTGCGATGAAAATGCTTGGTGATATTGGGTCTCCCTGTCTAGTACCTCTGCTTGTTTTAAACCATTTCCCCAAATCATCACCTATTCTAACTGCTGCAACTGCATTCTGATAAACATCTTTTAATATAGCTATTAGTTTTTTATCAATTCCATAGGATTCCAGAACTGCTAATGTCACTTTCTGGTCAATACTGTCAAATGCTTTCTGAAAATC
Organism: Typopeltis vanoorti; assembly: GCF_054136105.1. NCBI lineage: Eukaryota > Metazoa > Arthropoda > Arachnida > Uropygi > Thelyphonidae > Typopeltis > Typopeltis vanoorti. The sequence goes on from NC_143572.1 coordinate 8,702,073, forward strand.
AACAAATCAAGTATATATGTTTTTGTATTTTCTCCTAGCTTTCTCTGCTATTAACCTCATTGTCAAAATCTGTTGAATTGTAGTTCTATCCTTCCTAAATCCTGCTTGCTTGTCTGCAAGGTATGCTTCCAATTGTGTTCTCAATCTTTCTGTCAATATGATCATCATCACTTTACCAAAGTGACTTATCAAGGCAATTGTTCTATAATTTTTACATTCTAGCTTATTTACTTTCTTGTATAATGTTACTAATATTGATTTCACCCACTCTTCTGGCATTTTCCCTTCTTTCCATACCATATTACATAGTTGGTGCATTCTCCAGTAATGTTATCATTACCAGGACTCTTGTGTTTTAGCTGTCCTATTGCTTTTTCTACCTCTCCTCTTAAAATGTCCATATCATGCTCATTACCTGGTGGTGATATCTGCTTCAATTCTTCAGTCAGTTTTCCAATGCTATCTGAATCTAGTTTTTCTTCATATAACTCACTACAGTATCTTGTCCACTGCTGTACAATTTTTTCTTTATTCATCAATACTTTGCCTTTTTCATCTTTAATTGTGGTCTGTTTTGGTTGCCACTTTCTATTAATGGTTCTGATCATTTTGTGTACCTCCTTTGTTTTATGCTCTCCATAGTACTGTTCTATATTGTTGCATTGGGCTTCTAACTATTTCATCTTATCCATTCTGACTGCTTTTTTCACCTCATTACACTTTCTTCTATATTGCTCCTCTATTTGTTCTGATGTATCCCTTCTTATCTTCAACATTCTTTTCTCCTGTACTAACTTCAGTGTTTCTTGTGTAATCCATTTCTTCTTGATCTTCTCTTCTTCTAGTACTGTTTCTTCAACTGTATCTTCTATCGCCTTCATTACTCTTTTCACTCTTAAATTCAAGTTTTTTTCTTTCTCCACACTTTTAAGTTTCTCTTCTAACACTGTTCTGTACCTTCTTCCTATTTTTGCTTCACTTATTCGTGCTGTATCTCTTCTATTCTGTTGTTGGGGTTTATATTTCTTTTTTAATTTCAACTTGATGTTTGCAATCACTAAACTATGGTCAGAGTCTCAACATCTCACAGCTGAACCATATCTGCCAGTGTATCCGATGGCTAACTTTTGGTGGTGTTAAGAATTTTGTTAATTTTGGTAGAGGAGATTCATAGGGATCCAAGTAGCAGTTTGCTATAGTGAATTGGCTTTAACGTAGCATTTTCTTGTGGAGCAGTGTTTGCTATTGTGAGAGTTAGCAAGTTCAAACATGACCTTCAGAATCTGTATATCATTTTAAAAACCTTCCTAACCTCAATAAATATAGTTATATGAAGTCCTTAAGTTATGGGAAATAGTAATGCTTAGACTTCACATTCAACAAACAATGCTTCCTATTAGTGTCCATAAAGGGCACCCTTCCTAGGACTTCAGGCTTAAGTCATACATTCCCACTTCTTGTGTTGTTTCTTATACATTTTTGTTGTATCCCTGATATGTCTCTTTGACAGGTGAAATATTGAAGTCATTTAATATATTCCTCTGTATATCTTTATTCCATTAAATAAAATGAACTTCAACTGGCATTTAAGTCTGAATACAACTTGAAGGTATGATATAACTAGGTACAGAATGATAAATGCATGTAAACACAAGAAAGATATTTAATTAACCAAATATTTCGGTCCGGAAATAGCAGACCATCTTCAGTGGTATTACAAGAACAGTTTTAAAAAATACAAGCTAGAATACTAACAATAGATCGTTAAAAATAGAACATGCTGCATGATGTTATATCACTAAGTATTAAGTATAAAATGGAACATTTTGAAGTAGAGACATGATTAAAAAAAAAAAAAAAAAAATTAATGTTTAATCTTGATTAGACTTTCCCAGATTTTTGATATAGATATACAGTCATTACGATTAAGGTTGGGACGATGGAGTAAGGCCTCCACGCTTTCCTTGAACAAACGTTCGAACCTATAACGGGATCTATGTCAGAGGCAAGTCCTGGACCAAAAGATGCTGTGGTCAGTTTCAGTCTCGTGTTGAGCCAATCCAGACTTTTCAGGTTTGTTGTGAAGAATGGAGGATTGATGTTCTTGGATTCTTTTTTCAAGAGAACATCCAGTCTGTCCGAAATAGGAAAGATCACAGTTGCAAGGAATTTGATAAACTCCAGGAAGAGATAAAGTTGAGTGTTTGTCTTTAGGAGAAGGAAAATGAGAAGACAATTTGTTAATAGGTGAATACGTAGTTGTTAAATCATATTTCTTTAAAATTCTTGCGATAGGTTCTGAAATACCGGAGATATAAGGAATAGGCACTTGACGTACTGAAATTGTGTTGTTTTGTGGAGGATTATAAGAATTGGGAAGATGTTGAGTACTTTTTTTAGAAAAGCCATTGAGTTCCATGTGTTGTTGGATAGTAGAAAGTTCTTTCTGTAGATAATCAAAAGTAGAACAATTAGTTTTGGCTCTTTTGATGAGGCATTTTATAATTCCTGTTTTTTGACAAGGATGATGGGCTGATTCTTTAAGAATATAACGACCTGTGAACGTTGGTTTCCTATATACTGTAGTTGTAAGAATATTTGAAGGTGACCGGATGAGGAGAACGTCTAAAAAAGATAACTGGTTGTTTTCTTCTATTTCCATAGTAAACTTTATACGATGATGCAAGGAATTAATACTGTTTAAAAAAGAAGGTAAAGAGTTTTTGGTGTAAGGCCAAATAATAAAGATGTCATCTATATATCTTACTCAAAAGGATGGTTGTGGGAAAATAGATGAGAAGAGGACTTTTTCTAAATGTTCTAAATAAAAGTTGGCTAAAGCAGGAGAAAGAGGACTTCCCATGGCCGTTCCTTCTACTTGGCTGTAAAATTTATTTTGACATATGAAATATCCAGAATGTATTACGAAATCGAATAGTTTTATAATGTCTTGAGGAAAGATGTCAGCAAGTAATTTTAAAGTTTCCTTGAGAGGTACATTGGTATATAAAGATTCTATATCAAAGCTAACCATAAGATCTGTAGGTTGTAATGAGACATTTTTTAATTTTTCTAAGAAATCTGAGGAGTTTTTTAAAAAAGAATTAGAGTTGCCAATGTAAGATTATATATACTTAGTATACTTACCAATGTATACTTAGTATACAGGAAACCAACGTTCACAGGTCGTTATATTCTTAAAGAATCAGCCCATTATCCTTGTCAAAAAACAGGAATTATAAAATGCCTCATCAGAAAAGCCAAAACTAATTGTTCTACTTTTGATTATCTACAGAAAGAACTTTCTACTATCCAACAACACATGAAACTCAAAGGCTTTTCTAAAAAAAGTACTCAACATCTTCTCAATTCTTATAATCCTCCACAAAACAACAAAATTTCAATACGTCGAATGCCTATTCCTTATATCTCCGATATTTCAGAACCTATCGCAAGAATTTTAAAGAAATATGATTTAACAACTACGTATTCACCTATTAACAAATTGTCTTCTCATTTTCCTTCTCCTAAAGACAAATGCTCAACTTTATCTCTTCCTGGAGTTTATCAAATTCCTTGCAACTGTGATCTTTCCTATTTTGGACAGACTGGACGTTCTCTTGAAAAAAGAATCCAAGAACATCAATCCTCCATTCTTCACAACAAACCTGAAAAGTCTGGATTGGCTCAACACGGGATTGAAACTGACCACAGCATCTTTTGGTCCAGGACTCGCCTCTTACATAGATCCCATTATAGGTTCGAACGTTTGTTCAAGGAAAGCGTGGAGGCCTTACTCCATCGTCCCAACCTGAATCGTAATGACTGTATATCTATATCAAAAATCTGGGAAAGTCTAATCAAGATTACCCATTAATTTTTTTTTTTTTTTAATCATGTCTCTACTTCAAAATGTTCCGTTTTATACTTAATACTTAGTGATATAACATCACGCAGCATGTTCTATTTTTAACAATCTATTGTTAGTATTCTAGCTTGTATTTTTTAAAACTGTTCTTGTAATACCACTGAAGATGGTCTGCTATTTCCAGACCGAAATATTTGGTTAATTAAATATCTTTCTTGTGTTTATGTGCATTTATTATTCAGTCTTATGTCACAAGTATCCTTAAAACAGCAAATAACTAGGTACATAAAGTAGATAAGAAAAAAACTAGGTAGAAAAGACAGAAAAATAAATCTTTGTCTCCTTGTATTTTACTGTGCTTAACTAATGTTTTTTTGGCCAACCTTTGTTTCTTGAATGAAATGCACTCAAATATTTATTTATTTGAAAAGTCATTGCAATTTAGTTTCTTTGAGTTGACTGTGTCTTTCATATTTCAGAATCTGAACTATCCAGAACAGAAAGTTGTTACAGTTGGCCAATTTAGAATTGGATTGTGTCATGGTCATCAAGTAGTTCCATGGGGTGATCCTGACAGTTTAGCTTTAGTTCAGCGGCAGTTAGATGTGGATATTCTAATTTCAGGACATACTCATAAATTTGAGGCATATGAACATGAAAATAAATTCTACATCAATCCTGGATCAGCAACTGGTGCTTATAGTCCACTAGAAAGGTAGTTATTTTATTCTGTATAAGTAAATTCCTTACAGAATTTATTCTGAAAAGGATTTAGTTCTTATTTCTGAAAGAAATAGAAAAACATTCTGTATGTTTCATTTCAGTATAACTTTTTTGGTACACCATTGCTCAAAGGATGTCTTGATTTTTGTGTAGTAAGAATCATGATTTTATTTATTAATTAATGCCTCAAATCACATTAAATTACCTTCTGTTTAATCTTTATCGGACTTATGGATTTTTTTTTTTTTAGATTAAGCAATACTGCTTAATTTAAATGATTAAGTATATTGTAATAAATGAGAAATTATGTTTTTAAATCCAGTTTATAAATTTTCACATCCAGAGTCCTATTCAAATCCAGAGTTCATTTAAAATATAAATTACAGTCTCACACACACACACACGCACACACAAGATGTTTCTGAATCTATAGAAAATTGGTTTTGGACAGGATTAAGAGAAAATGAATCGCTTAATATTCTCATTGGTTTGTTGGATAGAGGAGCTCTGTGCTGAACAAAAAACCACTCGAGCATCAATTCTTCATCCTGAAAGAAGGAAAGGATGGGGCCATAACAAAGTTCCAACCAAGTAATGATACCATTGATAAATCTTTGATAACAGAAGTAAGAAATAAAAAAACAAGCGATACCAGTATAAATGTACCAGTTTTTCTAATCCTCCGTGTGACGTGCAACAGGTGAGTATTTTTCCAGAGGAAGAGATGGACACTGGTTGTCCATACTTTAATACTGCTCTGGAAAGCCAGTAGGGAAAAGGATTTAGGATTTTTCATTCAAAAGGATTTAGGCCTGGCAGGTTCTTCCAAAACAGTTAAGAAACTACATTCTGGCAATATCCTTGAAAAACATCATGTCAACAACATTCAAAAAAACTACTCAAAGCAACATCAGTGGGTGGAATGTCGATAACAGCTACACCCCATAAAACACTCAATTCCTGAAGAGGAAATATGTTCAGAGCAGAAAGATCAGGTAGTGACAGGTATGAGGTTGGTGTATCCTGATTTGTAGAGATGGGCACCTGGTTCCATCCAAAAACCACATCCTTACTTTTGATAATTCTACACCTCTAACATCTGTTAAAGAAGGGTATCTCAATTGTCCTATTAGACTGTTCATCCCTAATCCACTAAGATGCTTCAAATGCCAGAAATACAGGCATGCCTAAACTGCCTCTGTGCTTGATGTCGTAGTAAAGAACTTGGTAACCAATGTTGCTCTGTAAAGAAAGTTAAATGTGTAAACTGTCGGAGATTATCCAGTGCACTCCTGTGCATGTCAGAAGTGGAAAGATGAGAGAAAAATACAGAAAATAAAAATAGAACAAAACATATCATATGGGGATGCAAAAAGAAAGTTAGCAATCACCACACCTGCTCTCGAATATTATTCTCAGAAGGTAACAGTTAAAATGTCAACAGCAACTCAACTCACATGTCTATTCCACATACCTGAACTTTACAGCTCTGACTGTTTCTCTGTTGAACACAATTGTACGATGTACAGTCCAACTCCAAAAATGGTTCCATTCAATTAGAAACCTATTCTGAAATTAGAAACTTATGGCAAGGTTTTCATTTAAAGACAAACCACCTGATCCTTCCACAGAAAAAATGGATACTAAAAGCAAGTTGAACTTACTGATCCTTACACATCCGATGTATTGAGAATTTTTTCAGAGGAAGAGATAGACACTGGTTGTCCATACTTTAATACTGCTCTGGAAGCAGCAGTAATTCACCTATCTGTGGGATTTCTAATCACATTATGCTCAATATATTTACCATTGGGTTCTGAATTTAATGGAACACAACTCAGTAATCTTATAATGCAACTGCCTTAGCCCATCCTCCTAATGGGCAACTTTAATGGCCATAACACTCTGTGGGGTTGCATTAACATGAATAGAGAAGGCCATATTGTATCACTGAGTTCAGCAAATGCTTGACAACCATAATCCCTCTTATTGCTAACGTGAGTAAATATCTTCTTGCATGTGCCTATCCCTCTATTCTGCAACTGATCTTACAATTTGCTCTCCTGCCCTTTTTTCACTGCTCACATGGGGATGTTGATGAAAACTTATATGGAAGTGATCATTTTCCTGTTATCAGCACTGTCTTCACAGGAACCATGTCCTCCTACATGGATGCCCATGGGGGAAATGGACCAGGCTGACAGGAATACATTTTGCCATCTTGCAAAATTTAGTGCTGAAACAATCAGCCAAACAATTATTAATAAAGTAGTGAAGTATGTAATGGATTGTATTGTCCATTCAGCCACTGCAGCAATTCCAAAAATCATCTCAATTTCCAATGACCAGAGAGCTTATGGGAATACATTCCTCGGCATTCACGAGTTGCCTTAGTACTGACCACATAGAAGACATAGGCACTGTCCGTCTATATATTCGCCTTTTATTGGTCCATTTTTGGTAAGATTTCACTATGCTGTTTCGAACTAGTTGGTTCTCAGAGATCAGGTAGAAACCTTAAGAGAGCAAAAAACTCTCATTCGGCAGTAAGGAACCTGAAATGTCGGAGAGATGTATTTTTCATAAGCGAACTCTTGGTCAGTGTGTAAAAGTAATTACTGAAATAAAGAGCCAAAAAGATTCAGTTTGGTGATGTAAAATTACATAAGTGAAGTGGATATTAGATTCCAGTATTATTTCAAAGCCGAATGTAGAAACTATGAAAGTTTTGTAAGGTAAGTTGACCAGAGAGCTTACAGGAATACATTCCCCAGCATTCTTTTATGTGTCCCATGAGTTGGGCCACATAAAAGACAGGTGAGACCCAAGCATCTATATATATATATATATATATATATATATATTTGCCTTTCATTAGTCTATTGGTCTACATTTGGCTTTGAAATAATGCTGGATCTAATATCCACTTGACTTATATAATTTTACATCCCCAAACTGAATCCTTTTGGCTCTTTATTTTAGTAATTATTTTTATGCACTGCCCGAAAGCTTGCTTAAGAAAAATACATCTCTCGGAAATTTAAAGTTCCTTAGTGCTGAACGAGAGTTTTTTGCTCTCTTAAGGTCAGCTCTTTGAAGCCAAAACATGCTTAGCCTTATTAAATAAACATATTAATTTAAGTTAAGGGATATTGCATCCCATATTGTTTCTTAGCCGAATAAGAAACTCAAAGAGTGTCATGCCAAATATAGAAACTATATAAAGTTCGGCTATTCCAAGCGTAAGCAAATACCTGGAAAGCAGCACCTGATCCATTTAGGTAGTGCAAACTGACGCTTGGAAATTAGTGCAAAAATTACGCTTGGAATTGCTGAACTTTATATAGTTTCTATATTCGGCATGAAACTCTTTGAGTTTCTTATTCGGCTAAGAAACAATATGGGATGCAGTATCCCTTAACTTAAATAAGTTCATGTCGCCGAATTGAAGCCTTTGGCTCTTCATATAATTAATAATTTAATAAGGCACCTTCTTGGCAATTCTCATAGAAGGGATGTAAGTTCTGTTCGCTACAAACTTTGTATTAACTAGGTCGACCTACTCACTGATGAGACCTCAAAAAAGGTTGAAACCGGTCTGGGTAGTGACCTCCTCTCATAATGTTGAGCAGTAATACAGCTCGTAGTAGCTAAGTTCACATTATGGGTAAATACCAAGAATAGTGATTGGAGCTTGCTCCACCCTTTCTATGAGTTGCCTCAATTTGAATACCTAAATGGATCAGGTGTTGCTTTCCAGGTATTTGCTTAAGCTTGGAATCGCCGAACTTTATATAGTTTCTATATTTGGCTTAGAAACAATATGGAATGCAATATCCCTTAACTTAAATAAGTTCATGTTGCCGAATTGAAGCATTTGCCGCTTCATATAATTAATAAACATATTAAGTCTGCTCATGATGAATTGGTCTCAACCTTGCCTCCTGATTTGTCATCATCATCAAATTACTGCCATGTACCCTCAAGGGGTGTACAGGATATGATTGTACTACATGAAAAAAATTACATCATTACTAACTTCCTATCTACAATTTTCCTCCAAATCAGTCTGTTACTTGTCAAGACTCCAACATTATCAGATCTTATATTCTATCGTCTAAGGCACTTTGTACCGTATCAATCCACCTACATCTTGGTCTTCCTCTGGGTTGTTTTGCTGCCAACCTGGAAGAGAATGCTTGTTTTGCTAATCTTTCTTCGCCCATTCTATTTAAGTGATCATACCATCTGAGATTAGCTCTGCTAATGCATTCCTGGATGTTGACATTATCAAGTTCTTTCCTAATATCCTCGTTTTTAATATGATATTGTCATTGATGCCGTCTGTCACACCTATAATCTTTCTCAGGACTCTCATATCTGCAGTCTCTAGTCTTTGGTCAAGTGTTTTACTTCTGACCCAGCTCTCAGATCCATAAGTTAACACTGGTTTGAACACTATCTTGTATACAGCTAATTTAGTGTTCCGACTAATTTCTCTCTTATTCCATATGAATTTATTCAATTGACTTCCTACCCTACCAGCTTTGCTGATTCTGTTGTCTATTTCCATATTTAATTTACCATCTTTAGTAAAAATTGTGCCTAAGTAGCTGAAATGTTTCACTTATTCCACAGGTTCTCCATTCACAACACAGTTGACATTTTCAATGATTTTGCCTATTTTCATTGTCTTTGTCTTTTTATTGCTGACCTTCATACCATATCTATTACAACAGCTATTCAATTTAGTCAGAGAGTCTTGCAGACTTGTAGTGGATTTATTTAGAAGTATAACATCATCTGCATAAAGCAAAGAGCTGACATTAACATCTCCAATTTTCATATAATGTTTAATACCAATTTCCTTCATAATGTGATCCATATAGATAACGAATAACAGAGAGGATAATGTACATTCTTGTCTCACACCAGATTTAACATTAAACCACCTTCCTGTACTTCCTTCAATTCTAACTGCTGACTTACAACTCAAATAAAGACTAAGTATTGCTTGATATAATGCCCCATTGACTATATAACTGTAGCGTATTGAATAGCTTCTCTCTTGGCACCTTGTCATATGCCTTTTCCAAATCGACAAAACTTAAATACAGATCTCTGTTATATTCCCATGCTTTCTCGACTATTTGTCATAAAGTGAAGATCTGATCCTGACAGCCTCTGTTTGGCCTGAATCCAGCTTGTTCTTCACCAAGCTTTTCTTCCACAATTCTTCTCAACCGTTTCTCAAATATACTTGCATAGATCTTACCAGGAACACTCAGTAGGGAAATACCTCTGTAATTCTCACATTCAGTTTTATTTCCCTTTTTATATATGGGTACTATGAGAGCTCTACTCCAATCATCGGGTATTCGTCCCTCTATCCAGGCTTTCAGAACTATGCAGTGCAGCCACTGTAAGACTCTTATACCACCATACTTCAGCATTTCTGGTCGAATATTATCTACTCCTGCTGCCTTTCCACATTTCAAACCTTTGATGGCTTTTTCTACTTCAAGTATGGATATGTATTCCTGACTGCATGCATGGTCAGTGTTTTTTACCACTGTGCTGTCATTCTAAATGAAACTGCTTGTTTCATTTAGAAGTTGTTCAAAGTAATTACTCCATACTTCAAGGATATCTTTTTCTCCCGTTTTCATGTCACCTTTATCACATCTAACTCCTTTTGCAGCACTCTTTCCTCCATTCCTAAGCTTCTTCAACAACCTCCAGAATATTTTACCACCTTCTTGATATTTATTTTCTATATTCTTGCCAAAGTCCTCCCATGACTTTTGTTTAGCTAGTTTTACACAGTGTTTAGCATTCTTGCATTTGTCTCTGTATTCTCTAAGAGCACAAGCTGACTTATTTGCCAGGAACTTTTGATATGCTTTCTTCTTTTCCTTCATTGCCTCTTTAACTTCCTGTGTCCACCAGAGAGTTCTGATTTTTTTATCCTTGCAGACAACCTCACCACATGCCTCTCTGGCAGAATCAATCAATGTTTTCTTCAGAGTTTGTCACTGAATCTCGAAGGTTTGGTTCCTGTTCTCAAACTCTTTCATTTTTTCTTCAATAATCTTTGTGTATTTTAGTCTACAGTTCATATCTGAGAGCTGCTCAACTTTTATTCACTTTAAAACTTTTTTACATGTTATTCTTTTCAATATGAAATTCAATTTTATCCTGCTCAAGACTAAATAGTGATCACTTCAAATTTCAAATCCTCTGTACACTCTGGTGTCCTGCACCAGGGAGAAAACATCACTATCAACAATAACATAGTCAATGAGACTTTTCTTATTCCTAGCCTCTTCTCTCCATGTGAATTTGTGCACATTATGTTGGAACATGGTGTTAGTAATAACCAGTCCATGTCCTGAGCAGAAATCCAACAGATATTTGCCATTATTATTAGCTTTGCTCTTTTCTCCAAATTTTCCCAAAATATTTTTATATGTCTCACAATCATTTCCTACTCTGCTATTTAGATCCCCAACAAGGACCAACTTTTCCTTTTTCATTGTGTCAGTTGCTTTTTCTAAAGCCTCAAAAAATTCCTCCACTTCTACCTTAGTAGAACCTTCTGTGGGACCATAGGCACAAATAAGTCTCATTGTCCAGTTCCCCATTCTCATATTTGCCCACATTACTCTACTTGAGACTGACTGCCATTGAAGAAGATTAGCCTTGTATTTAGTGTTGAATACTATGGCTACTCCTTCTTTTCCTTGATCGTCATTGCCTGAATATAACATTTTGTATTTATTGCTCAGAAAGATCTCACCAGTTTTTGCCTTTTGTGTTTCAGTCACCCCTATTATGTCGATCTGGTACTTATCCAATTCCTCAGCTAGCTCTATTTCTTTACCATTCAGGCTTCTTATGTTGATAGTACTGGTTTTGAACTCTGGTGATGTTGAGTTGGGATGGGTTTTCAGATTTGTTCCAGTAGCTGACTTTCTGTTTGAGGTTATATTATTATTATTACCCAAGAACTCATGGAGCAAAGACTCATGTGGGAATTTTTTATCTTGTTTCTACCAACAAGTCTTTGCCACTACATGAACATTGGCTTATACAAAAATTTGATTATCTAGTTAACAGGTATCACACCTGATCTCTGAGAACCAACTAGTTCGAAACCAAAAATGGACCAATAAAAGGCGAATATATAGACGGGCATTGCCTATGTCTTCTATGTGGTCCATACTAAGGCGACTCGTAAATGCCGGGGAATGTATTCCCGTAAGCTCTGTGGTCAACTTATCTTATGAAACTTTCATAGTTTCTACATTCAGCTTTGAAATAATGCTGGAATCTAATATCCACTTGACATGTAATTTTACATCACTGAACTGAAGCTTTTGGCTCATTATTTTAATAATTACTTTTACGTACTGACCAAGAGTTCGCTTATGAAAAATGCCTCTCCCTCTCTCTGAAATTTCAAGTTCAGTAGTACTGAACGAGAGTTTTTGCTCACTTAAAGTTTCTACCTAATCTCTGAGGAGAACCAACCAGTTTGAAACAGCTCAGTGAAACCTTATCAAAAATAGACCAATGAAAGGCAAATATATAGATGCTTGGGCGGCGCCTATGTCTTCTATGTGGTCAATACTAAGGCAACTCGTGAATGTGGGGAATGTACAGGAAAATCTTGCTTAATGCGATTAATTTATCCATCAATTAATGTGTGCTAAGTGAAATCACGTTAAACGAATACAGAAATCAATCAAAATAATTATAATTTATCCATCAGCTAGCATAAATTTGTAAAAACATTACAGTATAAGATATATTAGAGGATAAAATCATCAAAGTTAATAAAAATCAATTGCTTAAATTTTTATTTAATGTCTAACCATTTGGTTGAACTTTTTTAAAAAAAAAAAACAATTAAATAAAGATGTTTTAATCGTGCTCAACTTTTTCATCTTTTCATTAATTTGCGATTGCTAGCAATCGCTTTATCAAGATTTTGGCAGACTTCAAAGCTTTGTTCCATATTAGGATCTGCATCAAACACAATTTCCTTAGCATGCACAATGATTGAAAACTAGCAAAGTTCTTTTGCAGTTAGCTTCTTAGTCATAACATTCTCTTCTTGATATGAACACTGTTCTTCTAGTTGAAGGTGATAATTCTCGCTTAACTGTTCTGAATGGGAATCAAGCAAGTTTCTCACATCTTCCTTATCCAATTCATTAAATCCAAGTTCTTTTCCAATCGTGCTGATTTCTTCAATAATTTTAGATTTAGGATTTTATGCATGATAAACTAGCATAGGCTTGAGTTTAAAGCCTATGCTAGTTTATTGCCTCCTAATAAAAGTGTAAAAATGAAAATAAAATGTAATAAAAGACGATCTTTAGGTACTTTGCATCCTGGTTGAGATGCTTCAGTTTTAGCTAGGAAAGTTTTTGTTGGCATGCACTTCCAAAAGAGACCAGTTTCATTGAAGTTGAATATTTGAGGATAATGATAATCCCTTTTGAATTATCCTTTGCAATTCTTCAGGAAACTTAGCCGCAGAAACTTTATCAGCACTAGCAGATTCCCTAGTTATTCTTACGTTACGCAGTCCACCTCGATTTTTAAAACAGTCAAACATCCTAAACTAGCAGTAAAGCTTTCATATTCCTCTTGAAATTTGGTCTCTTTCAGTGAGGTAAAAATATTGAGAGCTTTTGCCTGAATATTCCATGTACTAAGAGGTATTTTTTTTTTTTTTTTTTTGCCGTTGTAATCCTCAATCCAGAGTGATAGAAGATGGTCATTTCGATCATTTGAATGGCTTCTATTTCAGCTGATCTGCATGCTTAACCCCCAAACCAACTGAAGTGGATGAAATAGTCAGCTCTCCCTAGCTTTTTTCATGGATCAAAACTTCATCGGCATTCTACCTTTTATCATGCCATTACTTCCCTCTGCCGTTAACCTCATTATGGCTATTCTAGAGCCATTAGTGGATTAACTGTTGCTGAGTGACCTTTGTGATCCCCTGTCTTTATGTCTATTGTGTTGCTTGGAATTTCCTTTACTGTCCTAAGATATTTGACCTTTTTGCCTCTAAAATGATTTATTGTGTTTCTTCCCAAAATTGAAACGAATTTCACATGTGCGAAAATAATCAGTCCTGAAATGACCACTGATCAGCCTTTGCAATGAATCTATTTAGTAATAGTAAATTTGGTGTATTTTATTCTACAAATCAGTGCACCGGAAGAGTTGCACTGATTGTTCTTTCACTTTACTTATAATATAGAAACAATTATTTTCAAATTTTAGAATTTTCAAATGTTTGCTTTGAAAATATTATGTCAAATATTTATATTTATAAATAATATTTATTGATATAAATATGTCCTTTTGCTTTCATTCTTAGTCAAATACCATTATATGGATCATCACATTTCAGCTTTAGAAACGATTTTTTTTTATTTATTTTGTCTTTATGAACAACAAATGTTAAATTGCATTACTCGGTTTCTGATTGTGAATCTTTTTGGTATCAAAAATGTATATATAATGATATTTTAACAGTGATTCTTCGCCTTTGTCTTTTATTTATTTATTTTATTTATTATTATTATTATTTTTTTTTTTGTATTATGCACATTACGGTAATATCCAGTGCATATCCTCGTAGATATATTGAAAATATAATATGAAAAATATTGTATACAGAATGATTCAAAATTTTTGCTCATTTTAAAGATTTTCTAATGCTTACCCCCCCCCCCCCACACATACACCTTATCCTCTCCTGGAACTCATTTGCATAACTACTCTAAATTTCTACAGGTTCGAAAGCTTTTCTAGACAGTATTCAAAATCTATTACTTCATCTTACCGTTTTGACAAAATTAATACGGCAATCAGATTGTTGTACTGGAAGCTTCTAATTCTGTACTATTTATTTGCAATCTAAAATCAGCTGTTCTACTGTCTGCTGAAATTATTTGAAATTTGAAATTTTAGAAATAATATGCTAAATTTTCACCATGTAAAATTGTTTATGTGCATACCACACAAAATAAAGTTCAGTAGTATTATTTTTGTTTGGTTAGCTTTTAAAAAAATCTAAATATTACAACTTCTGCTGCTGCTGGTTGCTATTTCTGAAATAATCTATGTCTTAGAAATACTTGATAATACCCTCTTAGCTTTAGGAAAAGCTAAAGGCTTATTACTCTCAGTGCTATTGAGAAAGAAAAGAGAGAACACTAAAGTGCCTCAAGCTGTAGTGCAGAATACATCAAGAATGTCTTGTTTCCTTTTCGATTGTTGATTATAGATATCCTAACCGAAAATACTGACATTTCTTTTACATGCTGATGCATTATTTATGCCAAAATAATTTCTTAATTTATAATGCTCAGTTTCACTTTTATTATCAAAAAATTCTAAATTATTTCATACAATTATCTTGAAAAAGAGGATTTGAATTATTTTAAAAGAAAAGGTGCAGAAACATTTCATAATCTTCTTTTTTTGGGGTGGGGGGAGGTATAGACCTATTCAATCTGCAGATATTTCAGAAAATTTATTTTATAAATCGTTCGCAAGACAACTGTTACAAACATAAATCACTTGGGGAACATGCCCATTCATTTTAGTGTAAAATAGTAGCAAAGGTTTGGTTACTTTAGTTATCTAACCTAGAAGAAAATGTTATGTCTGCTGATATTAGAATCTTATGAATAATTTTTTCTGACATGATTTCTCTATTCGTTATAATGTAACCAATTTCCAGATTTTTTCCCTCCTGCATACTCCATGTTATATGCAGTGATTTCTTCTTTGTACTACAAGAAAAAAAATCAGATAGCAGAAGAAAAATATGTAGTGTTTTCTTTTTCATTGGCTGAATTTACAATGTTCTTTCTTTGTGTTTTGGAGAGAAAGTGCAAATGATTTTTTTCTTACTATTTTTGCCATTATAACATCTGATATAATTATAAGAGTGACATTTTACTTTTCTTCTTCCACACGAGAAACAGAAATAAGGTAGTAATAATATTGTTGATTCTGTCAAACTTCATTGTAGCAGAAATTTTCATTACAAAACTTTGTAATATATATATATATATATATATATATACAGGGTGTTCGGGATAAATTTGACATATTTATAATTAATTATATTTTTCCGTAAGTTACATGTATTAACACACACTTCTCTTCATTTAAAAGTTTGGACCCTTCTTCATTCATATACAAGATGTCAGAAAGGATGGATAGCTGGAACCCACCTGAATCATGGAAGAGAATAACTTGTATCATGATGATTCGTGCCCGCCATCAAAATAAGGATATTACGACTGCTGCCCAATGCTCCCTGAATACAGTAAAAACAATCAGGCATGAACTAGAGACTTGCAATGGTGACTACGAGGATGTAGCAAGAAGAAAGATCCCTAGCAGACGATCTGATTGCGTTCGTACAGCAGAGTTCCTCGCAAATCTGCAGGAACAGGTGTTGAAGAACCCTGGCATTGGAATTCGGGCTTTGTTCGTGGAGTTGCTAACTGTAGTCAAGCCCTGGATAACAAGGGTAGCCAATGGTAGGCCGTATGTATGGCAGCAGGATTCGGCCCCTTGCCACACCTCTGGGAAAAGTCAAAAATGGTTGTCTGAAAATTTCTACGACTTCACCAGTCCAAATGTTTGGCCTCCAAACTCCCCAGACCTTAACCCCATGGATTATTTTGTATGGGGCGCAGTTGAAAAAGACACCAATCGCACTTCCAGTAATACAAAAGCCCAGTTAATGGATAAAATTAAAACAGTTTTTGCGGCCCTTCCCAGGGAGACTGTAGCATCAGCTTGTTCGAGGTTCCGAAGCAGAATTGAAGCTGTGATTGATGCTAATGGTGGTTATTTTGAGTAAATCTTGTTGATAGTATTGTAATTAACTCTGCCTGTAATGTTTTTTTGTCAATTCATTAAATTTAATAGATACAAAGAAGATTTTCTTTTTCCTTACGAAACTGTCAAATTTATCCCGAACACCCTGTATATATATCTCCGAAACAAGAAATTTGAAACCCATATCACATCAATGTTGAGTGTTGGCAAGGTGAAAATGTAATAAAAGTAATAAGCTCTAAACTAACAGAGATTACTGACCCCCACTGAGAAACAAAACAATAGAACATGCATACTAGGCAGCACACTATATCTGAATATTTTACAGGCAGAGTCTTGTTTGGTTTTTTTTCCATCTTTCTTTATTCTGATATTGCATTTGTAGGACAGTGATTTTAAATATTAATTTTGCCTATTACCAAATATCACATAATTTTCTGATTTATAATAATCAGGAAATAATATGTATATTTTCTGATTTATAATTTGCTAATTTATAATAATCACCACATAGTTTCTGTATCGAAAAATTAAAGTTATGTGGAACAATTACTAGAGAAAAATAACGAATTAAATAAAAACTGTACCTATGTTTCATAACAGTTTTCGGATATGTGATAGTGATTCAACAGGGGGGATGGTTAAACTATCAAAGGTGAAATAAAGTTCAATTCTATTGTAAAAATATGGAAATGAAATTTCACATTTGATGCATTTGATATACATATTTTGAATGATAAAATAAAAACAAATGTATCGCTTACTTTAAAAATTGGAGTATAATATCTGAATTATGCAGAAAATATATACATATAAATTTAAATCATAACTGTTAATTTCATTTTGTAATGACCAATTATACAAGGAAACCAAGAAAGTGTAAGCACAACGAACAGTAGATTACTATAAAAAGAAAGAATTTAGTGATGTGATTAAAGAATTTCATGTTATTCTCTATAAAGCATAGTCAATCAAGCACGTCCTAAAGGAAATCTGTGAAGTATTATTCAATTTCGATGATTTTGAACAAAAATAATATAATCTGGAACGTCGGCTGCTGGTTTTCTTTTCTTTTTTTAAAATAGTATTTCAAATAATTATCATGAATTAATTTCTTCGAGAACAAAGAAAATGTTTTGTCAAGTAAGCAATTAGAAAAAAATTAGCGCAAAAAAATTAAAAATGAAATTGATTCTCCAAGATAAGGCAATATTTAAGTAAAGAAATTATGCAAGGATCTTTATTTTGTCCAGACATTAAAATTGTATTGTATTATAAAAAGAGAACGATATTTTTAGTCTATCCAACATAACTAAGATCCAGTTACCCAGTATAGAACAAGATAGTGCGTTTCTTGTTACAGTCAACTGAGAGGCAGCTATGAACGTGAGATAATCTGATTAACTGTTCTCTTCGGCGTGAGGGTTTATCACACCTTCTAATGGGCATGACGGTCAAATTGCACTTCTTATCCCTGTTCTTTCAACAGGTGGGCTGCATCATATCCAGATTTAGTTGGACGTCTATAGATGTCCTGGCTGTTTGGGAGGTTAAAGAACCAGTAGCAACTTTCCTTGTTCTTTGTATTCTTTACTCTTGTTTAAACTGTAGACTCCTTGATTTAAACTACGGTCCACCTCGATTTTTAAAACAGTCAAACCATCCTAATCTCGCAGTAAAGCTTTCATATTCCTCTTGTAATTTGGTCTCTTTCAGTGGGGTAAAGATATTGAGAGCTTTTGCTTGAATATTCCATGTACTAAGAGGTATTCTTTTTTTTTTTGGTTATAATCCTCAATCCAGAGTGATAGAAGATGGTCCATTTTGATCATTGAATGGCTTCTATTTTGGGTGATCTGCATGCTTAAAGAACCACTAGCAACTTTCCTTGTACTTTGTATTCTTTGCTCTTATTTAAACTGTAGACTCGCTGTATCCCAGATCTCGCAGTCATTGTATTACTAGTGTCACTTTCATGTCTCTTAATGACTTCCAGCTTTTCCGCTCTCTGCACATTGGTGACAAAAAATTTCGCATAACATAAAAAAATCTCGTTAACTGACTAATAACTTGCTTAAAGTGGGAAATAGTATCATTTCACTCAATCGCACTAACTGATTGTCGCACATATCAAATTCGTACTTTGATATGTGCGTTTAGGTTAGCTCTCATAAGCTCTCTGGTCAACTTACCTTACGAAACTCACAAAGCTGAATGTAGAAACTTTTATAGTTTCTACATTCGGCTTTGAAATAATGCTGGATCTAATATCCATTGACTTATATAATGGAACAAACTATTATCGCCGTAGTTCCAGAGGCCGAGTTTTTGAGACTCATCTTTGGGATAAGTGCAAAAAAGCTTGAATATCCTTCACACTTATCCTCCACAGAATGTGGTGCTGATCAGTGTTCCTTTCTT
Organism: Typopeltis vanoorti; assembly: GCF_054136105.1. NCBI lineage: Eukaryota > Metazoa > Arthropoda > Arachnida > Uropygi > Thelyphonidae > Typopeltis > Typopeltis vanoorti. The sequence goes on from NC_143572.1 coordinate 8,720,971, forward strand.
ACATTTATTGTGCACTTGTATGTTTCAAAGCTGGACTATGGGTCTCAGGTTTACAATTCTGCAAGGGAGAGCATGCTCCAGTGGTTGGACTGGATCCATCATTCAGTTAGCTACTGGTACTTTTTGCACATCATCCATTCATAGTCTTAAGGGTGAATCAAATGAAACCCTTCTATCACTTAGACGAAAACATTTGTCTCTTAATTATGCCCTAAAAATGAAGTCCCTTCCAGATTACCCTGCATGGACTAGTCTCTTTTCTCTACATTGGTAGGTCCAGTATCACACATATCAGATTGCCATCCGTCCTTTCGGTGGTGCACGTTGAAAGAGGTTATGGAAGCTATTGACATGCGTGTCAAGAACGTTACTTGCACCAAATAAAACAGCATTCCTCCATGGCAGGCTTACGCCTCATGCTGCAACCTCTCACTTTGTCAAATACAGAAGTCTCACACATCCTCATCTTTGTCTACCTTCAGTTGTTCAATGCACACAGAGCTGCTCGCTGATTTCTTGCTCATCTATAAATGGTCCAAGATTAGAGATCTCTGTTGTCTGTGTTCTGCTGCATTTCCTAACATTACAATCTCCCACCTAGATTTCTTAGCCACATTGCAGTTAAGGGAAATGATATTGCAGATCTAGTTGCTAGATCAGCTCATACTTTTTCAACATAGGTGAATGCTTTGTTTAACAGTCCCTTATACTGACTGCACCCAGTTTATAAAATCAGAGTTAATTACCCAATGGCAGTACTCCTGACAGGAAGCACTGATGAACAAATTGCATAAGAGTAAGCCTAAAATTAAGCATTGGCAGTATAGTCAATGTAGGAACAGAACACAGAGTGTTGTTCTAGGCTTCGCATAGGTCACAGTCATCTCACACATTCTTATTTACTGAGGTCTGATATGTAAGAAATGCAAGAGCCGTCTTACCTTTAGTCATATTCTGGTGTAGTGTGAGCACTTCACACGAGAGAGGAATGACATTTTTACTTATCTAGTTAAGTCCTATATACTCAGGCAGTATATAGAGCCTTATGAAGTATTTCTATACTCATATTTTCTGCTTTTTCCACAAAGCATTCCCAGTAAATGCTATGTGGAAGAAGCAGTTTCTCTGAGTTAGTAGTTGAACTGTAAATGAGTAGTGCCACTCATGTTTTTGTAGGCTTAACAAAAATGGGAGAATTGAGGGATGCCAATTCTGTGAAACAGCGCAAGGTAAGAGGGGAATTGAGTTGTTGAAATGCTGTCTTGGATAGCATCAAACATATTTAGGATTTGTAAAGAGTTAACTCTCTTGTAGTGATGTAGGTACAAGGATGCTATCAAAGATAAAGAGAGGTAAAGGGAGTTTTTTTTGGGGGGGGGGGACAGGACTGCATTTTGGTATCATTGAGTGTTTTGTCATGCATTCACCACCTCATTGGCATGGATGTTTGTGATTGCCCTACTAACTGTTTATCATATGTACTGCTGTAACCTGTGTCCTAGCACAGTATTACCTTTTTGGTGCAAAGACATGAGTCTTTGCACCATAAAAATCAAAAATAACTAACCTCATCGAAGAATGGTATGGAAATGAGATCAGTATTTAGAGAACTATGTTGTGGAAGATCTTGCATCTTGGGATGTTCAGGCATACAAAGTTGATCAGTTGATCAGAGGAATCGAGTATCCTGCCATTGGCAAAATTGTGGATAGGATTTGAGGTCAGTGAGAGAAGATTGTTTATGTTACAATAGAGCCCAGAGACACTCCTACATTGTACAGAAATATAAAGAGAGAATGTGACATCCACCATTACATGCAGTGAATGACTAGTGAATTACTGAGTGGCCCTCATTGCTATATTCCATTAAATACCTTGGAAATATTAAGTGTAACAACATGCGTTTCTCCAAATTTTTCATTGCCATGTGTCCAAAGAAGGATGATGCAGTGGTGGGCATTAATTAGTGGATCTCCAGGCTATGAAGTTGACAGTCAATGATCTCCATTATTTCAGAAAGCACTGTGACAAGAGCAACAGGTTGATGGTTTGATTACACACTTTTTTTTTTGAATGGGCTAAATATAGGCTTGCTTTCATTACCTTTAGAGTAGATACCAGCTGTGTAGTAGAGTGTAGAGGTGATATATGAAGCATTCTGGAGCATATCTCTTAGTAAATTTCAAGAAGATACCATCAAGACTAGAAGCTTTTTCAAATGTTCAATGTTCTTCTGATGTCTTTTTGTGAAAGACATCAAAAGACATGATGCACTGTTCCTGCTATTTTTGGAGATGATTTGACTTGGTCATCTTCAGAAGTTAAAGGAGAGCATAGATAACTAACACGGGCAGTCATAGTTAGTTAATAAAATTTATCCCATAAAGAAGATTAATTACAAGAGCTGAGCTTTATCTTATAAGTATTGTTATAGTAGTATCATCCATATTATAGTTTGTGCATTTAGCATCACATATTTCTAATCTGGCTTGGTTGTTCAAGCAAATACTGTACTTGCTCTCCAGCTGATGTGACTTTCAATCCTGCTGTGGACGTGGATGTTTGTGAATATCTTTAGTTGGTAGATAGATTTAATTACCTCTTGTCAGATCACTATTCCATTTATTGGAGTTTAGTATTTGGTCTCTAGAGCAGGGTTTCCTGATTATATCATCCATAGTACTATAAATTTGTTTACAACCTCTTGTTTCACACTTGAAAAAAAAATAATAATCACTTCCCAATGTGGACAACCATTTCTTGTCCACACTAGGAAAATTTGAACAATACATGTCAGACTATAGTGTATCCCTTCAGTTTGCATATTCAAAATTGTCAGGTCTTCGAACATGCCATGAAGCATCCTTCCACTTTGCATTGCATACATTCCACCAATCATTTACTCTGTGTGCAACGTAGGAAAATACTCCATCTCTCTTTGGCTACGGTGCTCTTTTAAAACATCCAGAATAGAGTGATTTATGACCGGTGTTTGCATTTATTTCAAAATCAAAGTTTTAATGGGATTTACTGCTCTCCTCCTCCTAGATAACATAATATCTAGTCAGATACCACTGGAATATGACCACTACAGTGCTGATTTTATGCTATAGAGCTTGCATTAAGCTATTTAACACTGAAATGCTTCTGGGATGCATCATTTACTCTCTCTCTAATACATTCAGGTTAGAGCAATCATAGCTTGCTTGCCACGAACCAACTGACTGTTGAATTTACTGGCAATTTTGTTCCTGCATGTCGTCATACTTTTGGTAATAGTTTATTTGATTGTAACTAATCCTGCAATTGAGGAGAGGGGGATAGGTAAAAAGGAATGTTCTCTTCAGAATATATTAAAAAAACAATAATTAAAGAGAATGATATATTTGATTATTAGTTACTATATTAGATTTACTAAAAAATGTAAAGAATAACAAATATAAGGAAGAGAAAGAATAGGTGTGAATAAAAATACTTTCAGTACTGTAAAATGGAATAATTTATATCATTGATATTATGTGTGCACTTGTGTTATAAGTATCTGGAGGTGGAGTGAAGAATACGTGACCCTATGAACGTTACTTTCATATTTGCATATATGATTGGCATAATTTCAAAAAAAAAAAAAACGTGGATGTTTGCAACTTTTATATTTTGTAAACATTTGTTTACAAAATATAAAAGAGGATTGTTGAAATAATAGCCAGAATGTGTCAGAAGAGAGGATTGGAATATGTGGATGCTTGGAGGGCATTTGAGGACAGAAAGGAATTGTATGCAAGAGACTGCTTGCATTTGAATGAGGAAGGGCATAGGCATCTGGAGAGATTGCTGTTTTCTAAATGAATCGATGTGTCAATGCAGGGAAACTAGAATTCCCAGGGTGGATGGTAGCAGGGGTGGAATCTTGTGGGAATGGTTGCTTGGGAGAAGGTAACAACATCAGGTAACACCGAGTCCAGTGGAGTCTGGAGTGGATAACGGTAGGTTATGGAAGCAGTGACATTTATAATGCTTTATATTAATGCCAAATTTTCTAAATTCTCTAAATTTTTTTAGAGAATTTTTGCTAAATATTTTACAATTTTTTTTTGTCTGAAATTATAAGAAAAAAATGTACTTAGTTAGTTGTAATAATATAAATGAATAAATTACCGTTAGAATGCACCTGCACTTTAGACTTGTATGAAAAAGCTTAATAGGAGTTAAGCCAGATTAGTGCTGAATACCACCAAAATCATAAGGTCTGGCAGCCAGCAATGATGTCAACACTTTCACTGCTTCTGGCTAATCCTGGAATACTCTGTATTAAGAACAAAGAACTGAAGATAGAATAAAAGGCAAATGCAGCACGTGGTTAGGGGGCTTTTTGGTCCTTGGCTCTACACCTACTGTTCTATGGGGTTCCTTCCCAAAATCCAGGAGGTCTGTTTTTCCGCTGTCGTTGCCCAATGTTCACCACTGCCAGCTCACTCTAGACTCCCGGTAGCTACGGCAGAACCCCAGCACGTCCGACGAAGAAAAGTTCTCCAGGATCGACCAGACGAAGGACGTTCCAGTTCCAATGCGTATAACGGAATGTATGTCAGACTTTCCTCTCGAGATTGTTAACAAGTAAGCCATTAATTTGTAGTATGTTATGTGTATGTAAATCGAAACTGTAAAGGATTGAGAGAGGTTGCTTGTTAACTAGTGGGAAAAGTGAATGTGAAATAACGGAAAATTATGTATTGTTAAGTATGTCTAATTCACAGGTTGATTGTGATAGTGTCTGAATTATTGTCATTTAAGTTTTGAATATATTGGAAGAAAGTTGAATGTAATCCCTCCTGGAATACTTATGCATACTTGTAAGCCAAGTTGTGTCATGGAAGACACTTTTATATCAAGGCAAAACAGGTTTTTCTGATAGTGAAAGCGCTGTAGTTTCTGTTGCTTAGATAGCAAGTAAATTTGTGCGTTAAAGTGCTTTTGATTTAGTTAATCTTTAATTAACTTTTATGTGCTCTGTATCACATCTTTTAGTTTGATAATAAATGTATTTTTGTTTTGTTAACTACCTGGTTCTCATTCCTTAGCCAATGCACTATCCTGAAAATATTAACGAGCCTGCAGGAATAGAATATAGTAATGAGCCACGACTTGCATATAAAGATATTGTATAGTAGTATTAACTTAACTTTTGTCATCTTCTCGCCCTGACTTTCAAACATAAAAAGATCAATTAAGTGGGGCAGTCGTTACGAATAAATAAATTTCTTAATTGACATTGTGCGATTGCTCAGTGACTGTTACGTTAGATACGATTACAACATGAGGTCTAACTACCAACAGAAAAAGGGGGGGGACAAGAAAAAGTTTGAGTAAGTATGCAGATAAATAAACTGATAAACGAAAAGACAAAGATTGTAATATATTTTCCACCAGGAGTATCCGGAATAAAGGAGTTGAATTGGTGGCACTGATAGCATCAGGCTGGCCAAAGATTATCGGGCTCTCTGACACGTGGTTGACGGAAGATGATATAGTGGCAGGGTACAGCATTTTTCAGGATAGGAAGGGAAAACATGGTGGTGAAGTACTGTGCTTATGATAAGTGATGACTTATGTCCTCTAAGAGTGGAGGCTTTGGAAGGCAGTGACACTAATGGTTTTGAAAGCATATGGTGTGAGTTAGAGGTGAGCAAAACAGGATATTTGGTGGGGTGTTGCTACAAGCCAAGGAACACAGAGCATGGGGAGCAGGAGATGTTTAGGCAGTTGAGCTTGGCAGGTGCAAGATGATTGTTATGGGAGATTTTAACTACTGCAGTATAAGTTGGGAAGAAGAAAATGCATGTAGTAATAAGGGAATGGAATTTCTAGAATTCTTGAGGGCAAATGTCTTAGGTAACATCTAATAAAGGGAACAAGAGGTTCAAGAGTTTTAGATTTAGTCATAGCATCAGAAGAGCTGATAATAACTCAGATAACATCTCCCCCCCCCCCAATTGGAGAGCGTGACAATGTGGTTTTGACTTGGAAGATGAGTAGACATGCAGAAGTATCAAAGAAAAGGGAATGTATGTGGAATTATAAGGCGGGTAATTATAATAGTCTTGGATATCAACTTGGGGCTGTTCCATGGAGGGTGGAATTGGAAAGCCAGGATATCATTAGTGCTTGGGAAATTGCGAAGGAATATTTATTAGCAGCAGCAGTAAGCTGTATCCACGAGCGAAGAAGAGGACACAATTTGGTGTAAAGTGGATGAAAAACAATATCAAACGGGAACTGCAAGTGAAAAAGAGATTATGGAAGAGATATAAGGAGAGGGGGTGGAGAGCAGATGCATGAAGAGTGACTAGTATGGTAAGGAAGGTGAAACTACGAGAAGAGATTGGCAATAAGATCCAAATAAAATCCTAGGGAATTTTTTTAGCTATGTGGCCAGTAGGAGGAGAAATGATTGTGGAAGAATGATATTGTGGGAATAGAGCGATTGATGCAGAGTACATAGTGGAGTTGGTCAATGAACACTTTATTGAAGTATTTCATCCTGGAGAAGTAATTTTAATGCTAGATGGATAGGGCAGGTTCGAGGTTTAGAGGTGAGTGTGTTCCATATATTGATTACTCTGGATGTCAATAAACTTTGGAACGGGATGGTATTTCACCACAGATTTTGAGAGAATGTGCTAAAGAACTAACAGCTCTATTGTGACCTGGCTTTTCAATGAAAGTCTGGCTATGGTGAAGGTGTAAAAACTTGATTGTAGCTTAAATATTCCAAAGCACATTACATTGATTTTTTACTTAGGTCAAGTCCCATAAGAATGTTGTAAAAAATAACCTTGTTTGTCTCTGTATATTTTGTATTAGATATTGTAAATAACTCTCTAGAAATTAACTGTGTATACTGCTTTAATAAGAATATTTTAGTGTTAAAAGCAAAGGCAATGTTTTGCTGCCGGAGCTTTATCTAATAGATCTACAATGCGGCATAAGAAAGATTGTTTATAAACTTTGTGTGTATGAGAAAGGCTTACAAGCTCTGCACGTAAATACCTCCAAAGTCAGTCAGAAAGGTTCAAACAACTTTCCGATGCCGGCAATTTACAATCAAAAGAAGGCACAGAAGAGAACAAAGAGCGGGCTGAACTTGAAACTTAAGATGAAAGAATCATGCCGAGTTCTTTGGGGGTTACAAACTTTGTGCGAGGTCTCAGAGATGACATTATAAAAAGGGACAGAGCCAAGCATAGGGAGCTTCCCAGTTCGAGACGTCACTAGAGAGAGACGACTTCTAGGCCAGAGAGAGAAGGTTTCCAGAGGCGGCAGATGAAGCTCCCCGCTTCCAGTCGCCAGAGAGCTTCCAATCATCCAGGCATTTCAGCGATTCCAAGCCAGAGAAGAAAAGCCGATGTAAATTCCCGAAGCAGAGAGTTGGTGGCAGTTTCAGTTATTGGAAGTGCTTCCAGTCACCGAGAAGAGAAAGAGATCCCATTCGAGAGTCAAAAGAGACAGTTGGCAGCAATTACAGTTTCTTAGAGGCAGGAGTTCAAGCTACTTGCGACGGCAGTCATCCAGGCATTTTCGGCAAGCCAAAGCAGAGGAGAAAAGGCGATGTAAATTATCCAAAGCAGCTTCGCTCAGAAGTTTTTCTTTTCACCATGGGAGACCAACATTTTGCCGGAGCTGTATGAGTACCACAGGTCAGTGTTTACAGCCTGCTATTTTTCCGATGAGATACTACTGAAGCTAGATTTCCTGAAGGAAGCTAGAGATCTGAGATGAAAGAATTGCCATAGATCTTTTAGTGAAAAACTTTTGACTGAATGTGTGATACAGAGCTTTGTAAGTTACACACTTTTGATTCCCTCTTATAGTTGTTATAGAAGGACGTTTAAGATTTTTGTTTAATAGTGATAAGAAGTGTCCTTAAGAGAGTCAATTGGCATGTTGGAAATTGATATCAAATTTGTAAAAATAACTCTAACCTCTGCAAATAAACTAGGAGTTTAATAAGTTAAATTTGTAAGCAGAGAGTTAATAGGTTTTTGAGTTAAAGAGATTAATGTTGAAATAAAAAGAATTTTTATAGATGGATAGAGAAAGCAATCTCCCTCTTGTTTAATTCATGTATATTTCATAGTAATGTAAATAAAATGTGTTTCGATTTTTTTTGTTAAAGGAGTGCTGCCTGATTGTTTATTTTTACAACTGCACTGTTTCTAAATAAATTGGACTTGTGAGCGGGAAACTAAGTGAGATAGCCGAAATGTAAAGTTAAGTAAAAGAATAGACCACGACTGTTTGTGTAAAGTTTTATTGAAGGAATTTGTGTTTGAGAGAGAGAAATCTGCCGGCCATATTATTGAGTTTTATGCTAATTAAATTATATTAGTAGTGCAGTCTAAATTAAATAAATTATCTAGTATCTTAGGCATAAGACTCGTAGTGCGAATAAACAATAATAATAGTAAGAAACAGCAATCGTTTACATCGTTAACAATGGCGCAGCTTTAGTAAATACACATAAAATAGCAAGATAAAACATTTCATTATTATTATTGTTGTTGTTGTTCCGGGAAACTCCAAGGAGTCGACAGACTCATTGAGGGAGGCCCTAACATCATGTCAAGAACAACTATTCAACATTCACACAGTATCTATCATACCTTGCCTTGAACTCATTCACGGTCGTAGCACCCACAACAGACTCTGGAAGCTTATTCCACTCATTCACCACTCTCTAAGTAAAAAACCTAGCTCTAACACCCTTGTCAACCACGCTCTTGCCCAGCTTCCATGCATGGCCCCTAGTCCTCCCACCACCAGTCATATTTTCAAAAATATCTTCTGGATCAATCTTATAAAAATCCTTCAGTAATTTGAATGTCTCAATCATATCACCCCTCCTTCGCCTATCGTCCAATTTCTGTAACCCACAAATCCTCAACCTATTCTCATAAGGTTCATTCCACAGACCTGCTATCATCTTGGTCACTCGTCTCTGGACCCTCTCCACTTCCTCCCCGTCACGAAGAAACCCTGGTGCCCATAACTGGGCACAGAAGTCCAGATGGGGTCTTATCAAGGCTCGATACAGAGGAAACAACTTGTTTGTCTCTGCATGTTAAAGTATTTTTCAGAAGCCAAGTGATTTGGTGAGCTGTTTTAGTCACTTTTGCAATGTCCCACCTAAACTTCAACTCCCTATCCACCAACACTCCCAAATCCCTGGCCTCATCAATCTCCTGGAGTACAGTTCCACCAATGCGATATACTGCTGCTATTCTTTTCAAGAATAGTAGCAGTATATCGCAAGAAAGTGCATAACCTTACACTTTGTCACATTAAATTGACATCCATTTTTCCTAGCCCAGTCCTCCAAACTATCCTGTAAAATTTTGACATCCTGTGCACTCACAATTGCTCTACCCAACTTTGCATCATCAGCAAACAAGTGAACACTTCCTCTCAAATCCTTTCCAATATCATTGATGAACAAATTGAAAAGCAGTGGTCCAAGAACAGAGCCCTGCGGCACTCCACTAGTCACAAGACATCTTTTAGACTGAATAAACCACTCTCTGGTATCTCTCCTTCAACCACCCTCCTATCCATCTCACCAACCCTATATCTATCCCCATCTGCTCCAGTTTACTGATTAGGGTTCCATGTGGTATCCTATCAAAGGCCTTGGCAAGGTCTAGCAGTATCACTGTAAACCCATTACCCCTATCCAGTTCAGCCGTCACTGTGTTATAAAACGTGAGCAAGTTACTGAGGCATGATCTACCCTTCACAAAGCCATTGCTCATTACAAAGGTACTCAAGGAATGAAAGGAAGTTAAGATTGTGCCATTGCATAAGGGCGGTAGCAGACTGGAAGTGTCTAATTATAGGCCAGTTTTTGTTTCATCACTAGTTAAGATCTTGGAGAAATTAGTGAGGACCATATACAGCATTGGGCAGATGAGGGAGTGGTTAAATTCAGCTGGGGCCCGGACTCGGAACTTTTTTCTGTTTTGTAACTTTTCTCCCTTTACGATAATTATGCCTACATTATTGTGTTATTATTCAACAATAGTTTACAGTTTTTAATATGTATATATAGTCAATATGAACAGTCGGCTGATTACGAACACGTGATGAATGGGACACAGTGGTTTGGAGCTTCCTGTAATGCGTTATCTTGTAGCAATTGACAAGCAAACATTATTGCAGCATAGCGTAGCGGAATTTTGACAAGACTCATAGCGATGTTTTGTATTTTCAGGTTGGCAACACTGTCAACCAACAGCAGATTAGCAGTTGTTTATCAGAGCTCGTGATTGTGAGAAACAACGTAATGTAGCAGAATTTTGACAGACTCATAGCACTGTTTTGTATTTTCAGGTTGGCAACACTGTCAACCAAAGTAGATCAGCAGATTAGCAGTTGTTTATTAGAGCTCGTGATTGTGAGAAGCAAAAAGAAAATCATGTAATATTTTGTGTTTATGTAGGCCTACTATTTCAACTATGGATAAGTACATCGGCACTTTCTTTAAATGAAAAAATAGCTCAGATGACAGTGATAATACTTCTTCTTCTTACTAATATGGAATTTAGGCCAAGTGGCCTGTCTCATGCCATCTCTTTCTTGGTCTTCCGATTCTTCTTTTTCCACTTATTTTGTATCTGTATAATATTTTTGGTAGTCTGCTGTTGTCCATTCTATTTAAATCTTCTAGCCATTTTTGTTTATACTGTCTTATGTAGTAATTAATTGGTTTTATTTTCAGGGATTGGATATACCCACTTGGTATATCCAGCTGCTTTTCTGAGGAACTTCATTTCTGCTGTTTGAATTCGTTTTTCATCTTTCCTTTTCTTTGTCCATGTTTCACTTCTGTATAGTAGAGTTGATTTTGACAAGATATTATATAGTCTGATTCTAGTGTGTTTTTGTACCAGGGATGGCTTAAATATATTATTTATTATACCATTTACTTTGCCAAAGTTTGATATTTTAGTGTCTGCCTTTTTCTTCTTCGTTTGATAAATCACACCCCAAATATCTGAAAGTGTTTACTTGTTCTAATATTTTATTATATATCACTATTTTACTTCTTATTGGGTTTTCTCCTTTGAATGCCATTATTTTTGTTTTTTCTTTAGATATTGTTTTGAGATATCATTTAATGATTTTAATAATCTTTGTAAGTCATCTTCTGATGTAGCTAATACTATTTGATCATCTGCAAATAGTAGTGTATTTATCTTCATTTGCGGGGTCATTTGTATACCAAATGGGTTATGCTGTTTCCAGATTGTTAATATTTCATTTATATATATATATTGAAAAGCAGAGGTGAGAGGGTACATCCTTGTTGTACTCCTCTTGATATATCTTTCCATTCTGAGATGTGTTCTAATTTAACTGCTATTTTATTTCCTGTATATATTTCTTGAATAGATTGTAAAAGTTGGTTTGGTATGTTTAAATCAGTTAATATTTTAAACAGTTTTTGTCTACTAATTTTGTCAAAGGCGTTTTCATAATCAATAAAGGCCACGCGTGTTTCTTTTTGAAATTCTCTTCTCTTTTTTATTAATCATTTTTATTAATTATTAATAGAAAAGAGATCTATGCAGGATCGGCCTTTTCGGAAACCATTTTGTTCTAGTAATTTGTCTTCTACAATGCTGCTTAGTTTCTCTTTTAATATTCCTGCATATATTTTATATCCTGTATTCAGCAGGCTAATTCCCCTATAATTATTGCAATTGTCTTTATTTCCTTTTTTATAGATTGGGATAACCAGTGCTTTTTTTCAAGAGTTAGGGGTTTTTCCGGACATCCAAACCATATTAAAAAATTTCAGAAGTCTTTCATTAAATTTTTCACCTGCATTTTTGTATAGTGTCTTCTCCTGGTGTTTTCCTATTTTTCATCTTCTTTATTATATTTTTCAGTTCTAACATTGTGATATTTTCTATTAGGTCATTCTTTGTCTTATAGAATTTTATTTAATTGTTCTCATCTGTCCAGAGATTTTGGAAATAGGTCACCCATTTTTCTAAATCTATTGTTTGTATTTTTATCTTTTCTTTTATTTCTTTATTCATGTATTTTATTACTTTATAGGTTTTGGGTTTGGCTTAAATAAATCCTTTTCTAGTTCTGTTACGAAATTGTTCCATCTTTCTCTATGTTTTTTCCTTACTTCTCGTTTTGCAATTGCACTATTTCTTTTATACTCTATTTCTGCTTCTTTTGTTTTGGAATTTAGCCATTTCTGGTAACTGTTCTTTTTGGTTTTTATTATATTTTCTATTTCTTTGTTCCAGTCTCGTAGTCCTCTTTTTCTAATCCATTTGTGCTTTATTCCTAAGGTTTCTGTTGCTGCTTTTGTGAGAATCTGTTTCAAATTTTCCCATTCATCTTCTATGTCACTTGATTCATGTGTGGTTTCTGTTTTTAAGTTTTTGCATTTTTGACATTGTTGTCTAACTTGAGGATCCTGTAATGAAGAAATTTTGTAGCTTGGCTGGTAAGAATTTTCGATTCTATGTGTTTTTAGCCACTTTGGTTTAAAACGAATTTTTGCTGATACCATATAATGATGAGAGTTTAATTCAAAGCCTTGATATTCTCTTACGTCTAAAATTAACTCCGCTAATTTAAAATTTGTGATAACGTAGTCAATTACTGATTTGTATCCTCTGGCTGACCAAGTATATTTATGTATTTCCTTGTGTTTAAACATTGAATTCATTATTCTCGTATTATTATAAATGACAAAATCGCGCAATCTGCGACCATTTTGAGTACATGTATCTTTGCCAAATTTACCTATGTTTGTTTTGTATTTTTTGTTTCCTATTCTGGCATTTAAATCTCTTGCTAGCAGTATATAGTCAGTTTTGTTTGTTTTATCTATGGCATTCTGTAATTCTTTATAAAATATATTATTATTTTCTTCTTTTCCCTCTTTCCCTCATATGCACCAGTTATTGTTATGTGGTCTCTTAATGTCTTGAGTCTAATTTCTATTAGTCTTTCATTCAAATAGAGCAATATACAATATTGTTTTTTAGGGATTTATGTACCATAATCATTATACCTGCTTTTGCTCTTTCTTCTTTTTTTACCCCACTGTAGATTTGTATATAGTTGTTTGTTTCTTTTGTACCTTTTTGTTTTTTCTTTGTTTCTGTTACTATACATATCTTTATGTTAGCTTGGTTTAGTTGTTTATCAAGTTCTTCTTCTTCTTTGTGTGCAATGCTTCTCACATTCCATGTTGCAATCTTCATTATGTGTTCCTTTTTCCAATTTTGTTTACCGTTTCCTGGGTTGTGGTCTTTTCCCTGACAGTCCGTCCGGCTTTTCTTTGCATGAAACTTGAAAGTATTTTGAATTTCCCCAGGGCAGGTTACTAACCTGTCGCTGGGTAAGTCCAGTGGTAGGGCTGCTACCTAACGCCTCTGGACAGGCAGATCTAACAGCATTTACTCTGTTAGGGTGTTAAGGTTATACCGCCCATACTCGGTCGCCAGTGCCTCGTTTGTACTTTTAGAACAGGATGGACCAAGGGAAGGTGAGGTTGACGTTTGAGTGGGAGAGGCTATGTATTGCGCTTCACCACCCCTTCCACCTCCTGATAATACAAAGTGATAATACAAAACGAGTTTATAATGACAGTAGTGTGTATTTTCTGAAGAGAAAGAAGTCTGTAACGGATCCACAGAAACACAGGATTCCCATCAGTTGCATTGCAATAATATTAATACATTGAATAAAAGGAAAGATTTGCCAAGTTAATTTACTGATATCAGTAAACTCATGTGTTTAACTGTATCTTTAAAAAGCACAGTATTATTTTACATATTACAGCATATTCATTCAAATATCAATAAGACAATAATTGTTTAATGCTTCTAGTCTAAATAAGTTAAATTAGAAATTTACTAAGGAACTTGAGTTATTTATTTCATCATTATTGTATTTTATTTTTTTTTCTTTTCAACATTTACATAAGCTGAATAGGCCTATTGTTTTTTCGTCGCTCATATAACCTAATGTTATCTTAAATTGAATTATCTTTTAATATATTAGAAGTATCATATTAATTTGTAATTTTGTATTTGTATTTAATGTTTCTGGTGGTGTGGAAGAGAAGGCCTGATGGTTTTAACTCAACCAGAATAAATAAATAAATTAAATTTTAAAAAATGTTAATTTAAAAATTAAAAAATGATGATAATCTAGCAACAGCCTAACATTTATGATCCTTACTTTAAGGACCCTGGAGCCTATTCGTTTAGAATTTAACCACTGATATGAGGATAATTTTATCTGTGAGAGTCAACATGGATTTGTTAAGGGGTGCTCTTGTTTTAGTAATATGGTTGCCTTTTATAATAAAGTGACAAGAGCAGTTGATGAGGGAAAAGGCATGTTCTGCCATTTTTGTGGATTTTGCAAAGGTATTTGACAGGGTGCCATATCATAAGCGATGTTTAAGTTGCAGCACATGGGTTTAGATGTCAGGCTAGTCAACTGGATTCAGGATTGGCTGTCTGATAGGTATCAGAGAGTTGTGTACGATATCAATATAATCAGGACTAGGGCCACAGAAACTAATGACTTCACATCACTTGCCTTAGTATCCCATACTGCAAAGCACATATTCTTACGGGTATGTATAATGCTATGCATTATGGGAAGAGTCACTATCCAGACCGGTTTTGACCTTTATTGAGGTCTCGTCAGTGGGAGCCAGATGCAGAGGTGATACTAAGGTTGAAGTAGTCCTGATTATATTTCAGGTGCAAACTTTGTTTGCTTACACTTGGATAAAGGATTAAACCAAGTATATAATTTCTTAGTATCTTTAATTTATAGTATAACTAAGTGGAAAACTTCCAACAACTATCTCTAATCCAGAGTATTTTAATAATGTGTGACACCTTTTGGCAACTTGTCTTTGAAAGTATGACTTCTGCTTTACTTCAACCTTTGTATCACATGTGGCTCAATAATGGGATACTAAGGCAAGTGATGTGAAGTCATAGCTTCTATATACGAGTTGCCCTAGTCCTGATTATATTTCAGGTGCAAACTTTGTTTACTTACACTTGGATAAAGGATTAAACCATAGTATATAATTTCTTGGTATCTTTAATTTAGAGATAAGAGTTATTGTTCCATTTTATAAGACCCTGATCAGACCACACTTAGACTATTGTTCTCAAATTTGGTCCCCAGGATTTGAAGGGGATACATTAACTGTGGAAAGGGTACTGTGGATAACAAAGATGGTTTCAGGACTGTACAATGTTAGTTATGAGGATCAGTTAAGGAAAATGTGGACTGCAGAGTTTGGTAGATAGAAGAAGAAGGAGAGGTGATATGATTGAGACTTTTAAACTGTTGAGAGGTAGTTACAGTGTTGATACTGGAGAGTTCATTCGCTTAGTGGAACAGCGGGAAGAAGCAATGACCAGGGGCCATCCCTGGAAGTTACAAAAGGAAGCTCTGTGGAGAGGGTGAGGGGTGGTTTCTTTGCATGGGGGGGGGTTGAACCATGGAAAGCATTGTCTGATAGTGTTCAGAGCAAGAATGGTCAATGAGTTCAAAGAGTGGTATGATAGACTTTGTGTTTCCTAGGAGGACCTCCCATGATGAGTCTTTTGACTCCATGGAGGCCTGAATAATAATAGTAAATCACTAACAGCCACTATACTGCAGATGCAAGAAAAAGTAGTTTTATTCTATCACTGAATAAGGTAGAGAGACATTTGCAGTCTGTGTAATATATTTGTCAACAAATAGTGCAATTAGAGACAACTGAGATTAAAAACAGCACTACCTAATAAAACATGTTTCCTCCCGCCGAAACTATGCTGCACAGACTCAAGCAAATCTGTTTATACCACCAAACACAACATCTAATTAAAAACAATTGTCCTAACATTTGTCCAAATTTTCAATTACATGAAATAAGTGTTTGTTCGATTCCATTTGAAATTGTCGATGTCATTAAGTCAGATCACAAATGCCAACTTCAAATAAAATTCCACTGAAAGAGTTGCGACCAACATACCGCATAAACTTTGTGTCAATGAGGCCACCCACCAGCCTGATGTGGGAGCAGCAGTAAAATTCTACCAAAAGTGTTGCAACTAACACTCTCTGAAAACTTTGCATCAGATTGGCACGCCTGCACGAAGAGGAAGTGGCACACAAACGGTAATGAGAAGTTCCATTAGTACGATAAACATGCAAAAATATGTCGGGGAAGACATATTATTAAATATGTCTTCCCGACTTGAATGTGTTAAACTCAATACAATCTGGTATATAGTATACCATCCACATCCAGTACTCTCTTAGATCCAACATCTGTTACATCAAATAAGATGGCTCCACTTGAACATTTGCATGTGTTGGATTCCAAGCAATAATGGATCAATGGAAACAATACTTGACTGTAGATATCAGTCTCAGATTATCGTTACAAAGTCATGCCCTGCCTGTCTCCTGTACTGACTGGTGTATCTGGCTTTATATGGTATATATACAAATTATACCAGACAAAGCTGGAAATTAAACTGTATCAATAGTCTGCACAGATACCACAGAGAGAAAGTTGTTCTAGCTTGACTCTGCATCAGATTATTCATCTCATACACTCCTCCGTATTGAGGAGCAATAGGTTATGGATAAATTCTGTTTTAGCCATTATTCACATTTTGATAAACTACCCTGATTTCCTTAATGGTTGCTTTAACAATGGATTACAAATTCATGAAGGTCTTATCTGACTTATTAAATATGTCTTTTAATTTTGATTTGGTATGTTATGGCACCCAAGATGTCAGGCTAATAAAAACTAAACCATCTTTATTATACAGGCATCTCCATAGAGTCTGAAGACTTGTTACAGGAGACTCACACTAACATTACACAATACTTGTCATACTGCTCTTTAAACTCATTCATTGTCAGAGCATTCACAACCACTTCTGCCAACATATTCCATTCATTTGCCACTTTCCAACAAAAAATCTAGTCCTTACATTCTTGCCACCCATTCTCGTAAACAACTTCTAGAAATAACTCCTTGTTCTCTCCCTTCTTGTCCTGTATTGACAGATTTCTTTTGCATTAATCTTATTAAATCCCTTTAGTATCTTATACATTTCTACTCTTTTCTGCCTATCTACAAAACTTTACAACTTACATTTTCAGTCTATCATGTTAAAGAAACATTTTACTGACCATCTTAGCCACTTGTCTCTGGATGCTGTCTGCTACCTCATCCCAAGGAACTCAGGTGAACCAAACCTGTGCACAGTAATTAATGCAGCCATATCAAAGCTTTATTAAAAGAAAAGTATAATAACCTCTCTATCTCTACTTGTCATTGTGCTCTTCTAGAATGTCTCTTGAACTTAATTCTGTCCACTGTTGTCCCCAAAATTCCTAGCAACCTCAATTTTTTGCAGTTTGGTTCATCTCAATTTGCATTCATAACCTTATACATTGTCATATTAATGCAATGCTTGAATTCCACTGGGCTCTGTTCCTTTGCTGTTTACCTTTTGTATATTGGTGACCTCCAGTTGACTTTAAATCTGATCCACAGTGTGTACAGTGTATTACTCATTCTTATTTGACTAACCTTGCATTACTCAAATCACTAAAGCCTTCAGAATATCTGTTTCTGCAGTCCTAAATTCTGATCACTGTTCCATTCTGACAAACTTAACTTGAATGCTTGCAAAATTCAATCCTGTCTTATTATTACAAAGCATCCCCCACGAGGACAGAACTTCGCTCTGAGTTTGCAATCGCTGAGGTAGTTACAAAAGTTAATAGAATTCATATATTTTCCATATACAGAATACTTCATATTAAAGTACTCTGAATCAGTCAGTTGTAAAAAAGTTTGTTTTGCTTGGTTACAAGGTATATTTATATCAAGGCTTCAGAAATCCATTCACCATAGGCAAGTGATCAGAGACAAGTAGTGAGTGAATTTTCAGCCTTGTTTTAAGTACTTCCAAAATATATTGTTTTCTTCATATTGTTTTCTTCACATAATTTACACTCCCCCCATTTCAAAACATCATCTCATTCACTGTCAAATTATTGATCATGGGTGGCTACCAATAAATTCATTAGAGAAGCTTTATTTCCAGAGAGTTGGAAATAAAACTTCTGGATATGAAATCTTTAATTTGAACACTAAGCATTCTCTTTTAAAGAATCACAAAAGTCCTTGCTTCAGTTGCTGGTTTCCTCTAAGTCATAAGGTAAACCAATCATCTTCATTTTCTTCCATCCTTTTATCTGCTTAGGAGATAAAAGAACTTTATTTTTCTTTCTATATGAAAGACTTCATAAAAATCAGTTATCATTTACAAAAATCACCTATTTCTATCCCAGCAGTATTATTTGTTCTTTTCACTCTATGCATGCTCAACCATACCATCGCATTTCTGATTTTCATTTCATGCACGAAGTAAGGAAAAATGGGTTATGTTTTTTAAAACATCAACCATAACGATAATAAATATATCGATAATTGATATTTTTTTTTAATTCTTTACCCAAATGTCAGCTAACAAAGTTTGCACACAAAGTGTTTTCACAACTAGTGTATATAGAGATTGACTTCACATCAGTTGACTCAGTATCCCATAATGTAAATCATTTCCTTTCAGACATGTATATTGTTGTGCATCTTGGGAAGGATTAAAGCCAGACCAATTTCAAACCATTTTTTAAGGCCATATCAGTAGGAACTACACCCAGGAAGATAACTAAGGTTAAATCAGTGTAAAAAATTATTTCCATATTTCATAGTAGAAGATACTTTAGTATCTTCCTGGGTCCAGCTCCCACTGATGTCCAAGACCAGTTTTGACCTTTGAGGTCCTGGTCTTGGACATTATGGAATACTGAGGCTATTGATGTGAAATCCAGAGGATTTCAACAAGAATATAATTTGTCAAGTAAATTTTTGTGTAACTGTACTAAAAAAAAAAACTCTACAGCCAGATGGTTAGAAGCCAAGTAATCTAGGGTAAGTCTCTTTCCATAATGCATAGCATTGTACACAAAAGAAAGTGTGCTATGCATTATGGAATACTGAGGCTATTGATGCGAAATCCAGAGGATTTCAACAAGAATATAATTTGGCAAGTAAATTTTTGTGTAACCGTACTAAAAAAAATTCTATGCCAGATGGTTAGAAGCCAAGTAATCTAGGGTATGTATTATTGTTTTCACTAATGATAAGCAAACATTAAAATTTCTCTTTGCCGATGTAATTTTTTGGATGGCCTTGGTTCTTTAGATATAATCTTAATAGACTTGGATATTGTCTGGAATAAGTGTTTGTTAATCAAAGCAGAGATTTGAAAATATGACATTTGGCTGTGATTTATGATATGACAAATGGTGCTATGATTTTGTCTGGATACAGTGTATGTTCTTATTATTATAGAGACATGAAAAAGCATAGTAATACACAAACACACGCTGTTTGTTTTTGTTCTGTTCTTGGTCCCTTTCCCAGATAAATAACTTGTTCGTCATTATTGTTGTTCACTTTGAAAATGTGAATTTGTAATTGTTGAGTGAAATCTAATGTTACACTTCAAAATAATATTGAATTACGCTAGCACTTAGATTAGTGCTACTTCCAGAAAATTCTTATTTGCAGTTTTAGTTGTTTTAATTATAATTAGTTAAATTTACCAGGTGTGAAACCAAGTATACAAGGTCTCCACATTGCACCTCCCAATTTTCCACATGTTACTACTACTACTCAAGTGTATGGACCATGGTGTCGAAATTGCCAAGTTTTGTAAAAAAAAATTCTGGATGAAACTTGTAGAGTCCTTGGAATCTTTAAACAACCCAAACCTTACATATTTCTGTATTTTGATTTTTTTACTGTTTTTTGAAACAAGGGAGGTCAAATGTGAACACCTTGTATTTTATATAATGAGTACATAATACTCAATGATTTGATCAACTTGGTTTGTGTCAGGAATAGCCATCAAGTATAGTAGACCTTTAATCTAAAGAGACAAAAGAGCTGCCTCTCTTTAGAAAGGCAGATCATTGTGGTGAAATATTAACCAAGTCCACTGGTGAGGAGACAAGCTTAAGAACCAATGTCTCTTCCATACACATGCCTACCCACCTTTAGTTTGTAAGATAGTATTACATTTTTGTCCACTATGCATAAAATTCATGTTTACATCTGTTTGGACTGGTTAGCTATAATTTATGCAGTTATAACATTGCTTCTTATAGCAGTATTATGTTGCTTAAAAGCTGCTGTTGTGTGTATTTTATATATATATATTTTTACGAGGGTGGTCTGAAAATTTCTCGGCCTCGACCATAGATGGCAACACTATCGGCAAGATTTTTTTTTTTCTAAGTTGGTACATCTGTTATAAGCATCCATGTGAAATTGCAAGTCATTCTATCAAGTAGTTTGTTTTATACAGCTGTCTGAAGCAAAAGTGTTGTCTTCCCTTGAAATGGATGAAATTGAGTATCTTGAGGTTATAAAATTCTTTGTAAAAGAAGGTTTAATGCCAAAAGAAATTCATTCAAAGTTTATAAAAGTTTATGGGCACTCTTCTCCTTCATTTTCGACAAGAAATGGGCTGCCGAGTTTAAATGTGGCCGTACCAGCCTTGAAGATGATCCATGTGAAGGACATCCAAAAAGTGTAACAACACTACAAATCATTGATCAAGTGCATGATATGGTATTGGATGATCGGCGAGTCAAAGTGGTGAAATTGCTGAGACTATAGGCATTTCAAAAGAACGTGTAGGATATATTTTGCATGAAGAATTGCAAATGAAAAAGCTTTGTGCGTGCTTGCTCACAGCAGATCAAACATGCACTCGCATGAAAATCTCTGGACAGTGCTTGAAGCGTTTTAACAAGAATAAAACTGATTTTGTGCATCGATTTATTACTATGGATGAGACTTGGATTCACCATTACACACCATAATCCAAACAGCAGTCAAAACAGTGGACAGAAGCCGGTTCCTCAGTGCCAAAGAAGACAAAGTCAGTTCCCATCAGCAGGAAATGCCATGGTGTTTTGGGATGCTAAATATAATGCAAGGATTTCAACAAGAATATAAATTTGTCAAGTAAATTTTTGTGTAACCGTACTAAAAAAAAAAAAAAAAACCTTTCTACAGCCAGATGGTTAGAAGCCAAGTAATCTAGGGTATGATTATTCTTTTCACTAATGATAAGCAAACATTAAAATTTCTCTTTGCCAATGTAATTTTTTGGATGGCCTTGGTTCCTTAGATTATATCTAAAAATTTAGATATAATCTCACAACCTTAATTATCTTGAAAATTAATAAAAAAAAAAATGAATAGGGTAAAACAATAAATAACCAGGGAATATTATTCTGATCTTTTAACCAGACAAGACAAAAAAATTTGTGAGAAAAGGCCCGGTTTGCAGAAGAAAAAAAATCATCTTTCATCAGGACAATGCACCTGCCCACAAAGGTGTTTTGGCAATGGGAAAATTAAGGGATCTGCACTATGGATTGTTGGAACATCCATCCTATTCCTCAGATTTGGCTCCCTCTGACTTCTATCTCTTTCCAAAACTAAAACTCTTCCTTGCTGGTCACCATTTTCTTCGAATTAAAAGGTGATTGCAGCTGTAGAGGGGTATTTTGCAGATCTTACTGTGAACCACTACAGGGATGGGATAATGGTGCTGCTGCATCGCTGGAACAGATGTATTAGTCTTAAGGGAGATTATGTTGAAAAATAAAAATAATTTGGAAATTATAAATTCGTTTTTTTCATTGTTAGGCCAAGAACTTTTCAGACCACTCTCATGTATATAATATATATATAATGTAATGAGTACATATTACTCAACGATTTGAGCAACTTGGTTTGTGTAAGGAACAACTATCAAGTATAGTAGACCTTTAATTTAAAGAAGAGACAAAAGAGCTGCCTCTCTTTAGAAAGGCAGATCATTGTGGTGAAATATAATCAAATCCACTGTTGAAGAGACAAGTTTAGTAACCTGTCTCGTCCATACACCTCACCCACCTTTGGTTTGTAAGATAGTATTACATTTTTGTGCTCTTCTTAAAATTCATGTTTATATCTGTTTGGCTAACTGCAGTTTTTAGTTTAATTTATAGTTTTTAACATTGCTTCCTATAGCATTATTTTATAAATGTTGTTTAAAAACAGCTGTTGTGTGTATTATATATATATATATATGTATTATTTTCTCTCTCTCTCTCTTAGTAACATCATTCCTTCATTTGTTTTAATGGACATTCAAGCATCCACAGTTGTAACTTATGTATACCAGCTAATTGGAGATGATGTAAAGGTGGAACGAATAGAATATAGAAAGGCATGAAACTGTATAATGAATTCTTCTGTACTGACATATAAATTTAAATATATATATACATGTATATAAAGATGTGATTTGTATTTTTGCTCTTGAAGGATATAATAAAGTTCTGAAATTGAATTCTCATGTATGAAAGAAGAATGAGTAGTAATTATCATTTGTAAGAATACAGAAATAGCAAACCCAATGTTAAAAGTAAGCAATAAGATAAGTTTGAACACCTATTTCATATGACATTAACTATAGATGTGGAACTTTTAACATTGGGTTTGCTACATCCAAAATAACATTTGGGTGACCCCCCCCCCCCCCAACGAAAGCAAGAAAAAATGAGTTATTGTGCCTTTCATATTTTAGACACTTACATGGAATAACTTTGAACTAGAAAGACAGTGACAATAATTGCATAATAGTGGGATTTATTCATTTTTTTTTATAAGTTTTGCTGTCTGGCAGCTTTGTCAGGAAGATGAACATGCTAGAGAATATTTAAAAAAACTAGAACAAAACCATCACAACCTTAAACTAAGCTTTAAGAATCATCGAAGAATAAGAGAGGGGAGGGCCTATTTTACTGATTTTTTTTTTTTTTCAAAATGGCTACTAGGAAAGGTTATTAAATTACTTTTCTCTGAGAAACTAACCTTGCACAATTAAGAGAAATAGATCATAAAAGTTTCATTTCCTTATCATACATTAGCAGAATTTTGAGATATATTGCAATTTTGAAACAAGTCAACATTAGTACTTGCAATAGTCATACCCCGACTTATGCGAATCCGGAGTTATGCGGTTTCTTATATGTACATATTCCCGTCCCGCTTCATGCCTCACCACTAGTCGTATCTTTCTGGCGCCGGCTGCATTCGCTTATGTTGCACATGCTGTGAACAAGCACTGACGTGTTCTGCGCGGTCTTCATTCATACACGATTTTTATAGTCTACAAACCTTGCGATTGTTTAATGTTATGTTCTTGATAAAAATTTTATCACATAAAAAATAATGTTGTCCAAAAGAAGCAAGTCCGATTTCTTTTACAGCTAGCAAGAAAAACATCGACTTTGAAAACAAACTATGTTCACTGGGCATCTACAGATGCCGATAGTCACTCCGATGCTCGATGTTCCACACCAGGCCTCGCCATGTAGTCCTGTTGTTTGCTTTTCTGGCAGCTTCAACTCTAAGGTCAGTCACTCCACACAGGCCATCCGTCCATCTCATTGATGGTCTACCCCTGCCTCTTTTTTTGAAAACAAAACTGATCATTATTAAGGATTTTGAAGGCAGAATGAAAATTTGTGAGCTAGCAAAGAAGTTCGATCTACAGGAATCCACAGTAAGAACAATCATAAAAGAAAGGTTTGCAGATTTTGGAGGACATAGATTCTAATGAGGAACGAATTGTAGCCACAAGGCAAAGAATAAAAAAAATCATTAGCTTGCTATGAAGAAATTTTGCGTGACAAGAAAAAGACATTATGCCGTCAGACGAATCTATTAGATTTTATTTTTATGAAACCGTCATCGAAAATAACTTTGATTATATTTCTTAAAAAATGTTTTTGTAAACCTTTGGTCCCAATTAACTAATATTTTGTATGCTTTTATATATAAATTATATAAATTACATGCAAAATTATACCCCAAGTTACGCGAACTTGGGGTATAACTTGGGGTATTTTTGTTGGTCACACCTACTGCGTAACTTTGGGGTATGACTGTACTTTTTTTTTCCTGTCCTGCTCCACAATAAGAACTTTGAACATGTATGACGAGTCCCTATGTTCTTTACTATCGACAAAATCTTCTGGTTACCACACGAAAGATAAACAGCCACCTTTCTCCCTCCCTGGCGTTTACCAGGTTCAGTATGAGTGTCTCCACTTGTACTATGGACAAAACAGGATGCTTAGTCAAAAAATGACTACAAGAATACCCATTTAATATCAACAATAAACCTGATAAATCTGGTCTTGTTCAGCATGGAGCAGACAATGACCACAATATCCTCTGGTCCGGTACTTACCACTGAAACCATTTTAGGTTTGAATGGTTACTTAGAGTGCAGAAGCACTTCTACACTGCCCAAAACTTTTACACTCCCATTTTTTTTTTTTAAATATATATAATGCTGTCGTTCAATAATTTTTATCTAAATTTTGTTTATTTTTGCATTTCATATTTTAATTTTGGCTTTAGTTGTAATCTCATTATTTTGTGATCACTGTATGGCAGCATTCCAGTATATGGCTTAGCCTCTGTAAATAGGATTAGCATTCTTTGTTCTAGCTTTGCCTTATGATTATGACCCATTAATTTCTGGCTGAAATATATGTAATAATAAAAATTCTTTATTCTTATGAATATGTATCTAATTTAAAATAATCAAGTCCAAAAAGTAAAGGTGGATATAAATTGCAGTGGGAAGGACATGTTTTTTTGTATAGAAAATGACTGTATTCTTAAGACAAATTGTAAAATTCTTGGTAAAAGGCCAAAAGGAAAACCTAAAAATAGGATGATTAAACACCATTAGTCAAGATAGCAACATCACATTACAATGTTCAAATTGTAGCAGTCAAATTTTGGACAGATAGGGGTGTAGGCAACAAATCTAAGAGGCCAAGGCTCTTGTCAATG
Organism: Typopeltis vanoorti; assembly: GCF_054136105.1. Taxonomy (NCBI): domain Eukaryota; kingdom Metazoa; phylum Arthropoda; class Arachnida; order Uropygi; family Thelyphonidae; genus Typopeltis; species Typopeltis vanoorti. The sequence continues at coordinate 8,746,046 of NC_143572.1, forward strand.
ATAGTGGGCGCATGAAGATCAATTTTGGGCTGTAAAGTCATAAGAATTGTACTCTTATCTGAAATTTGACATGTTATCAAGCTTTTTAATTATACAGTGTAGCTCATGAATTTTTATGTCCTTATTTAATCATTTTTGGTAAAATATATGCTCCTGCATTATCATTTATCAACTGAAAACATTCACACAAACACCAATGTTTACAGTGAGTTTCATGTTTCCTTCAACTCTTTTTCAATATTCTCCAGAGTATTGCATGATATTTTATATTCTTCCTAATGTCTTTCATTACTGACACACATAATTTAGATCAGCCGTCTTAACTCTTTGTCCACAGAGCTATTTTCATGCACCCACTATCATTTATTAAATATAAGGAGAAAATAAAATTAAAACTGGAAAATGTCTTCTCCTAGTAATATTTATTGAAATCATAAAAAAATTTAACATTTATGTTATATAGTACGAACATTTTGCAATTCCTCTGTCTTTGAATGCGAGTGTCCAATGTAAAGAGAGATGTTTTTGCTTATTGTGTGATGGTTTAATTTGTTATATAAATTTTCATAGAAAAAAATATTGGTGCTTGCCACTCTCTTCCTAATCTTGAATGTGCCCACAACCAGGTTGAGAACCCCTGATTTATATGTATTACATTTTCTTTATATTCTGTGAGGATATGGGCTAATTTATATACAAAGAACTTTCGGTATAATTTTATCTGGAATATGCTGAGTAAACTCAAGCATCTATGGAGTTCTAATTTTTTTCTATCTTGGCAGACTTAATTATTTCCTTTGAATCAGTCATCCAATCTTTTTCAGCTTTTGCAACTGAATCTTGTAATCCCTCCTGTTTTCAAGCCTTTCCACATCTCCCTCCAGTAATATTCATTTCTTTTAAAAACTTTCATACACATTTTGTTTTTGATGTAATTCCTTTGTATCTACTTAGAACTAGTGTATATACCCTGCATACTCTTGTATGGCTGACTCTCACCATAGCAAACTTGTAGGGACCACACAAATCATGAGCTTAGTGTTCCTTTAGAATTGTATTGTGCTGGGGGAGGTCTCTGACTGAGACTTTTGGTAATTTGCTATACTGAGTGAGTTAGGAGTATTTGTTATAGTGAGAGTTGACTGCATCCTACATCGTTCATAATAGTTCAATATTGCTATTATGAACGATAGCAGAATCAGCAATGCTATTTCTTGTGCATTCTCATTGCATATTTTTTTCTGTATAAATGAATTTATGCACATCTTTTTAAAATACTACCAATCTTTGTTGTCAAAGCAACTATATTTTTTCATATACACATCGTTACATACACAAGGGGCGCTTAAGGGTCAAAGCTGTATAACTGAGAGGAGACCTCCACATAGCCTTTAAAGGAATGCAGAGAACCGACCAGGGCTTCTGACCTAATGTCCAATAATCACCTTCTCGTGGTGCACCCTGTTGGGTATCTACTTGGATACTGAACGAACGAGGATGGGCTGGAAATTTGGGATTTAGCCAACCAAATTGTATTCTTATTGGTTAAACCAAAATAAAAAATGATGGTACAACACGACAAAATTTCATGCCGGCTGAGGCGTCGCCCGCTTAAACAAGGGCCCCGTTGTTTTCGCCAGGGAACCAGGGCAAATAGCGAAATGTCAGCTACTGGAACAAATCTGAAAACAAACCCCAACTCAACATCACCAGAGTTAAAGATCAGTACTATCAACGTAAGAAGCCTGAATGGCAAAGAAATGGAGCTAGCTGAGGAATTAGATAAATACCAGATTGACATAATAGGGGTGACAAACAAAAAAGACCAAAACTGGTGAGATCTTTCTGAGCAATAAATACAAAATGTTATATTCAGGCAATGACAATCAAGGAAAAGAAGGAGTAGCCATAGTATTCAACATAAAGTACGAGGCAAATCATTTGAATGGCAGTCAGTCTCAAGTAGAGTAATGTGGGGAACTGGACAATGAGACTTATTTGTGCCTATGGTCCCACAGAAGGTTCTACTAAGATAGAAGTGGAGGAATTTTTTGATGCTTTAGAAAAAACAAAGGTTGGTCCTTGTTGGGGATCTAAATAGCAGAGTAGGAAATGATTGTGAGACATACAAAAATATTTTAGGAAAATTTGGAGAAAAGAGCAAAGCTAATAATAATTGCAAATATCTGTTGGATTTCTGCTCCGGACATGGACTGGTTATTACTAACACCATGTTCCAACATAAAAATGTGCACAAATTCACATGGAGAGAAGAGGCTAGGAATAAGAAAAGTCTCATTGACAGTGATTGATGTTTTCTCCCTGGTGCAGGACACCAGAGTGTACAAAGGATTTGAAATTGGAAGTGATTACTATATTTAGTCTTGAGCAGGATAAAATTGAATTTCATATTGAAAAGAATAACATGTAAAAAAGTTTTAAAGCGAATAAAAGTTGAGCAACTCTCAGATGTGAACTGTAGACTAAAATACACAAAGATTATTGAAGAAAAAATGAAAGAGTTTGAGAACATGAATCAAACCTTGGAGATTCAGTGGCAAACTCTGAAGAAAACATTGATTCTGCCAGAGAGGCATGTGGTGAGGTTGTCTGTAAGGATAAAAAAATCAGAACTCCCTGGTGGACAAAGGAAGTTAAAGAGGCAGTGAAGGAAAAGAAGAAAGCATATCAAAAATTGCTGTCGAATAAGTCAGCTTGTGTTCTTAGAGAATATAGAGACAAATGCAAGAATACTAAACACTGTGTAAAACTAGCTAAACAAGTCATGGGAGGACTTTGGCAAGAATATAGAAAATAAATATCAAGAAGGTTGCAAAATATTCTGGAGGTTGTTGAAGAAACTTAGGAATGGAGGAAAGAGTGTTGTAAAAGGAGTTAGAAATGATAAAGGTGACATGAAAACTGGAGAAAAAGATATCCTCGAAGTATGGAGTAATTACTTTGAAAAACTGCTAAATGAAACAAGCAGTGATGACAGCACAGTGGTAAAATAAACTGACCAGGCATGCAGGCAGGAATACATATCTATACTTGAAGTAGAAAAAGCCATCAAAGGCTTGAAATGTGGAAAGGCAGCTGGAGTAGATGATAGCCGACCAGAAATGCTGAAGTATGGTGGTATAAGAGTCTTACAGTGGCTGCACTGCATAGTTCAGAAAGCCTGGACAGAGGGACGAATTCTCGATGATTGGAGTAGAGCTCTCATAGTACCCATATATAAAAAGGAAAATAAAACCGAACGTGAGAATTACAGAGGTATTTCCCTACTGAGTGTTCCTGGCAGGATCTATGCAAGTATACTTCAGAAACGGTTGAAAAGAATTGTGGAAGAAAAGCTTGGTGAAGAACAAGCTGGATTCAGGCCAAACAGAGGCTGTCAGGATCAGATCTTCACTTTACAACAAATAGTCGGGAAAGCATGGGAATATAACAAAGATCTGTATTTAAGTTTTGTCGATTTGGAAAAGGCATATGATAAGGTGCCAAGAGAGAAGCTATTCAATATGCTGCAATTATATGGTGTCAATGGGGCATTATATCAAGCAATACTTAGTCTTTATTTGAGTTGTAAGTCAGCAGCTAGAATTGAAGTACATGAAGATAGTTTAATGTTAAATATAGTGTGAGACAAGGATGTACATCATCCCCTCTGTTATTCATTATCTATATATGGATCACGTTATGAAGCAAAGTGGTATTAAACATGATATCAAAATTGGAGATGTTAATATCAGCTCTTTGCTTTATGCGGATGATGTTATTCTTCTAAATAAATCCGCTACAAGTCTGCAAGATTCTCTGACTAAATTGAATAACTATTGTAATAGATATGGTATGAAGGTCAGCAATAAAAAGACAATGAAAATCGGCAGAATCATTGAAATGTCAACTGTGTTGTGAATGGAGAACCTGTGGAACAAGTAAAACATTTCAGCTTCTTAGGCACGATTTTTAGTGAAGATGGTAAATTAAATATAGAAATAGACAACAGAATCAGCAAAGCTGGTATGGTAGGAAGTCAATTGAATAAATTCATATGGAATAAGAGAGAAATTAGTCAGAACACTAAATTAGCTGTATACAGTTTTCAAACCAGTTTTAACTTATGGATCTGAGAGCTGGGTCAGAAGTAAAACACTTGACCAAAGACTAGAGACCGCAGATATGAGAGTTCTGAGAAAGATTATAGGCGTGAACAGATGGCATCAATGGCAATATCATATTAAAAACAAGGATATTAGGAAAGAACTTGACATTGTCAGCATCCAGGAATGCGTTAGCAGAGCTAATCTCAGGTGGTATGGTCACCTAAACAGAATGGGCAAGGAAAGATTAGCAAAACAAATGTTCTCTGCCAGGTTGGCAGCAAAACGACCCAGAGGAAGACCGAGATATAGGTGGATTGATACGGTACAATGTGCCTTAGACGATAGAAATATAAAATCTGATAATGTTGGAGTCTTGACAAGTAACAGACTGATTTGGAGGAAAATTGTAGTTAGGAAGTTAGTAATAATGTAATTTTTTCATGTAGTACTATCATATCCTGTACACTCCTTGTGGGTACATGGCAGGAATTTGATGATACACATCATTTATAGCTTTTTTCTACTAGAAGTACAGCTATAAGGTGCACTTTGTATTATTATGCCCATGAGAAGGTTTAAAAATTTTATTAATGAAAAATCATAGCATGCTGGTGAAATGAAATAGAGAAAATGGAAGAAAAAGCAATGATAGTGACACATACTGCCCACTGATTAGAAACCTTTATGTAGATATATGCAAATATCACAGGTGTCACGACATGTTCTAGACATAACTCCACAGGACCTTTTGTTTATTCAGTTGTGATAAACACTATTGAGGATAGTGTTTATCACAGTGGGATAAACAAAAGATCTTGCGGAGTTCAATAAAAGGCTTATCGCGGGTGCCCATCTGGCCAGAGCCATGATTTTGAAAACAGAACTGACTGGGTTCTCAAAAGGTGAGATATTCTGGGTATTTAATTAGTGGAAAAATAACCCACATTGCTTGTCTATCAGGCATAACTATGGTCAATGAGATCACCATCATCTCAGAAAGCATGTGTGGGCAAACAGAACTTCCTGTGTGCAGCAACTGACTGAAGCATTTAATGAAGGCCGTTTCCAACTCATGTCACTGAACTATGCATAGGAAATTGAAGAGGATCGTATTGGTAGCCACATGCCTATGTGTACAATAAGTTTCTCGTAGTTCATACAACTTGAAATTCCTACGAATGAACCTACCGTGAACTTTGCTAGTACATTGTTAAACATACGAGTTTTTGTAGTAACCTGGAATCTAATATAAATAATTACTTTATACTTTAATTAAAAAACACATTTCATCTTTCTATATCTGAAGAAAGGAAACAGACAAAAAAATCAGTAAAAGATTAAGATGACAACCATTACAGTAATACTCCATCTTATGCTTTTCAGTTATGCAATGCTACATTCCCTCATACCATAGTTTTAGCAACATAATGGTGCCATGAAATCAACTGGTAAGAAGTTTTTGTGAACTAATGACGTTGTTCATTGCATCTTGTTTTGGGGTTTCACTGTGAATTATAAACAAACTATTATTTTGTTTCATTGTTCATAATAATGGCAGATAAAATTCAAAGTAATTGATAACTAAATTGGTTTTATGTTTAATGAAATTAAAGCTTTCAGAATAACTTGGTTTGCATATCTGACATAACTAAATGCTTTATCAGCTATGCATATATATATGAGGGTGGTCTGAAATGTATTCAGCCTAACAATGATAAAAACGAATTTATAATTTCAAAATTATCTTTATTTTTCAACATAATCTCCCTTAAGACTAATACCATTATCCCATCCCTGTAATGGTTCTCAGTAAGATCTGCAATATACCCCTCTACAGCTGCAATCACCTTGATTCGTAGAAAAATGCTGACAAAGGAAGAAGAGTTTCAGTTTTGGGAAGAGATAGAAATCAGAGGGAGCCAAATCTGTGGGAATAGGGTAGATGTTCCAACAATCCATAGTGCAGAACCTCTGTGAGCAGGTGTATTGTGATGAAAGTGATTTTTTTTCTTCTGCAAACCAGGTATTTTCTAACGAATAGTTTCATCTAGTCTGGTTAAAAGATCAGAATAATATTCCCCGGTTATTGTTTTACCCTTTCAAGATAATTAAACAAAATGCCTTTAGCATCCCAAAACACCAATGCCACAACCTTTCCTGTTGATGGAACCTTCTTTAGCACTGAACAACCGGCTTCTGTCCACTGTTTTGGATTCTGGAGTGTAATGGTGAATCCAAGTCTCATCCATAGTAATAAATCAACACCAAAATCAGTTTTATTCTTGTTAAAACGCTCCAAGCACTGTTCAGAGATGTTCATGCGAGTGCGTTTTTGATCTGCTGTGAGGAAATGCACACCCATCTTGCACAAAGCTTTTTCATTTGCAATTCTTCATGCAAAATATATCCTACACGTTCTTTTGAAATGACTATAGTCTCAGCAATTTCACGCACTTTGAGTCACCGGTCACCCAATACCATATGATGATAATGATGATACACATCATTTATAGTTGATCAATGATTTCTGGTTTTGTTACGTCCTTCACGTGGATCATCTTCAAGGCTGGTACGGCCACGTTTAAACTCGGCAGCCCATTTCTTAATTGTCGAAAACAAAGAAGAGTGTCCACAAACTTTTATGAACTTCGAATGAATTTCTTTTGGCATTAAACTTTCTTTTACAAAGAATTTTATGCATTTCAAGGGATACAGACAACTGTATAAAACAAACTACTTGATAGAATGACTTGCAGTTTCAAATGGATGCTTATGACAGATTTACCAACTTAAAAAAAAAAAAATTGTGCTGATAGTGTTGCCAGCTATGGTCAAGAACTTTTCAGACCACCCATGTATGTACACACTGCTTAAAAATGTTATTAAACCATTATATGCATTGCATCTATGAGCGGAGGGGGAAGAGTGATTTTCCATATGATGAAATTCACTATATGGCAGTGGTATGGAACCTGTGTTGAGATATACAGAATTCCAATAATTTCAAATTTCTAGACAGTTTGCATTAGTATTGTATAGCTAGTTACATATTCTGACAAGTTAATATCATGAGGTTTATGTTTAGTTGTTTTGGATCCAGTGCCATTTCTAGAGATTTCCAAATCATGAGGTTTATGTTTAGTTGTTTTGGATCCAGTGCCATTTCTAGAGATTTCCAAATCATGAGGTTTATGTTTAGTTGTTTTGGATCCAGTGCCATTTCTAGAGATTTCCAAATTTTTCTCTTGGTTATAATGATGATGCAACAGGTTAAATCCATTTCATAAGGTTTGATGTCTCTCTCTCTGTCAAAGTGTCTTGTTGTCAATTGAGAATTCAGGCCTCACATCTTTGGTATTTGCTATGTTCTTCAATGCATTGATCAGTAAATTTCTCTGTCCATGGTATGGTATTCTGTAGCCACACAATAGTTGAAGATCTGGGTATTTTACAGAGCTGTACTGAACTTTTATGGATGGGAGTGAAGATTTCATCTCCTGATAAAAAGGAATGGATGGATAGCGATTTATGTTCTCTAATGATTTTTGTGTTTTATGGAAATAGAGCTAATATAGGAAACAGTAATCATTGGAAGTACCTTGAATGGTGTGTTAAGAAGTCTCGAGACATGTTTATTGTAGCCATTTTGTAGAAATCTGAATTCTTTAGCTAGCTCATCCTTGTAATGATACGATGGCTCTTGCTCCTAGTATTGAGATATAATCAGTGGTGAGCTATAAGAGGTTCATGCGGGCCCTTTGTTAAATTTTTCTCAAATTTGCGAGCCCTTTGTTCTTGTTTACTTTAAAAAAAATAATATATTATTTAAGCGACGAACTCATATGGTACTATAACAAAAATTAGTCTATTCTGCAGTGTATAGATTATTTGGAATTATTGTTTCAACTCCTCTATAACAAATGTGCCCAAATTTGAAAATAAAATAAGCACATGTGCTATCTTCTACCTTCTGGTAGCCAATCGTATGGTAAAACCAGTAGCCAATCAAATGTTTGTAAAACTGTCATCAACGGGTTGTTTCACTAGACATTAGTTCTGTGTTTGTCAGTGCACTGATGTATAACAATTGTTTCTGTTTAAAATTTAAAAACTGTATATTCAGCAAATTTTATTTTTACCTATGAAACATGAAGAGTCAAATTTATTAAATTTTTTTGGGAAAGAAAAAATAATGAAAAGTGATTCTGCTGCAGTTGAAAACGAAGTTGAAGATAATGCGCACATTGATATAACGAATATGCAACAAGTTGGAGGAGAAAAAGAAAATCATTTACCTGATTGCCAGAACGAGAAGCAAGCATCGTATTTCAAAATGCAGTATAAGTGGTTAGAAGTTAAAAATGATAAATTAGGATGTCATGTTTGCTCAAAATATAAAAACTTAGGTGTTGAAGGAGAAAAAAAATTCAAGAACCGCATCTTTGCGTAAAAAGTTATCCAAACATAATGAATGATTTGCTCATAATAAAATCATAAAAATAAATGAATATAGCAAATCTATATTGACAAACTAAATGAAAAAGAAATTTTGATAACTTCAAATATGTTTAATTCTGTTTATAGTTTGGTGAAGAGAAACCGACCAATGTCTGATTTACCAGATTTAATCGAGCTGCAAATTAAAAATGGTATTGATCTAGGATTATCATTGCATTCTAGATTCTCAGAAATTATAATAGTTGAGCATATTTCTAAACGAATAAAATTAGAAATATTCTCAAATAATAGAAAAAAAATTTGCAAAATTTCTCTAATAACAGAAGAATCGACAATGTTATCGAAAATAAGTGTTTTAGTTATTCACATACAAGTTGAGCTCATAGAACCATGTATGATTTTTGTAGATTTTGTAGAACTAGAAAATACCACCACAGAACGTATAAATGCTACTATAAATTCATATGGATTTTCTGATAACTATTTAAAAAATCATCTCATTGTATTTTGTTCTGATGGAGATAATGTAATGTTAGGAAACAAATCAGGTGTCGCAATCAAGCTTCTACAAAAATTTCCCAATATTGTGATTTGGCTTTGCGTAGCTCATGTCTTTAACACATTCATTGCCAAGATGAAAATTGGAATTTCGTGTGGTGGCCAAATTTTTTTAATTTTTTTACTTAGCGACGTCCACGCGATAACGTGTGATCGGCCGTTTGGTGAGAAATTTAGTGGAAATGGCTTTGACTGGAAAGTTACAAAACGATACTCAGCATGGTGAAAAAAGCCAAAGTGATTATGGCAACAGTTTGCAGCGCTGAAGCCGAACGAACTTTTAGTGTGATGAATAATATTGTAACGACGAAGAGATCTTCTCTCGCTATGAAACATATTTCAGATTAAATGACAATATGTATAAATGGGAAACTCTTGAATGAATTTACCTTAAAGTAATTGTAAATGTTAACCTGTAAAGGAGTGAGCTTTTTCTGGGTAAATGCATTAGACAGAGAGTTATTTTTTTTCATGTAAAATTGTCTAGAAATTGATTTTATTAAATAAAATATTATAGTTACTGTTACTACAATTTTACAAATAAGAATTCACTTTTGGTAATCACATATAAATAAATAGGCCTATAAAATAATGCCCGTTGATTATCACTGAAGTATAAAAACAAGAGAGAAATATAATGTATTTCAATATATTATTGTGTTTAGATAATATTTATTTATTATTTATAGATTGTGATAAAAACTTCTATTGCAAACAAAAATTTATTTTGTTTATAAAAAATGTGGACTATTGCATATGTGCTATTATAAAAGATTTTATTTTATTATATTTTGATAGTTAAAAAATGTTTTTTTATGTAAGATTCTTATGTAACACAGATGATTGTGTGCAAATATTTCATTTAGATCTTGATATATTTGTTTAAAAATGATAGCCTTTATAGGTTGATTGTCCCCTCATACTTTTTGATTGGCATTTGTACACAAGCTGTATTAATAAAAGCTGTGAAATATGGCGTTTTTTTTTTTTTTTTGCTCGACAATGCGAGCCCTTTGTGTCAAATTTCCATAGTTCACCACTGGATACAGGCATCCCTTGACGCGATTAATTAATCCCTCTATGTTACCGCATATATCAAAATCGCGTTAATCAAATATAATAATCAATGGTAAAAATTACAATTTGTCCATGATCGATTACTGTATTAATTTGTTTTATATAGTATTCTTTTAGGAAAGATAAAGAATGAATGCAAAGTAAATGTTTAATAAATGCTTGTACCTACGTTAGTTACTGCAATTTTTTTTTATCAAAAAAAGTTATGAAGAGTCATTTGAACGGTTTTAGTTTTTTTCCTATCAGCATAAATTCTACGATAACAAGCGAAATGACCGTAGAACTTGGCAAACAAGCATTCTTCGATTAACATCTGGATCCATATCCATTACCTGCTGCTTATCTAAACTGCAAAATATTCCATCCAGTTCTTTGATTGTTATCTCCTTTAGAACCTCACATTCCATTTGTTCGTTGTCTTCATATGCACGTTGTTTTTCAATTTCAAGAAGATCGTTGTCCCTGAAATATTTTGAATTTGAATCCAATAATTCTTTAAAATCTTCTGCATCAAAACCAACCCAAGTCTTCACCAATTGCAACGATTTCTTCAACCACGTTGTTCACAGGATTTTGAAAACTACCTAAGTCATTAACGCATTCTGACAAAAGGTTTTTCCAAACAGCTCTCATGCAACTAGAAGCTCCCATGAGTCATGAATGTTTTCAATTGTGTTTAATATTAAAATTTTTCCAAAATTCTTGAAGCGTAATCACATTTTCTCTCGTTGTTTCTACTGCCTTTGAGAATGTCTTTTTAAGAAAATAGGCTTGGAAAGTTGCAATGATGTTATGTTTGGTAGAACGTTCGTAAATTTAAAGGCATGTTAATTAAAACTCTTGCTGCATATATAAAGGGATTGTCGCAATTAATTTCGGCACGTTAATCAAATCCTGCGTTAAGTATGAGATACCTGTATTTCTTTTAGGGATATCATTGAACCTAGGTACAGAAGAGGAAGATAATAGTATTTATAATACTATTATTAGTATTATAATAGAAATTTATAGTAATCAATTATTCTGCTTTCAGTGATGTACATGCATCTATAAACAGATTCACCCCAAAACTAATTAATTTCATTTAATGAAATCACATTCCAGGCACAGAGAAGATAAAACTGTGGCAAGGAAAATCTTACAAAACTTTACTTTCACAAACACTACACATTATTCTTTTTATCAACATTTCATAAAAAAACAAATAGACCACAAGGACTATATACTGAATACAAAACTTTCTTCATATGGTGACAGATTTTAGTATCCTACACTAAAATCACATTAAAATCTCTTAAAATATCTAAAATGCAAATTTTTCTAATATATAACTGGAACAAAATGCACACAGATTAAGTATAAGCATGAAACAAAAATAAGTAAAGCAGATATGTGTAAACAAATACTGTTACTGTTTCAGAAGTAACAAATAAAAAAACATACAAAGTGAGAAAAATTTTCATAAAGATGGTCAAAATTTTAATTGATAATGAAAGAATGTGGCAATCAAAAATATTTATCAGGTTAAAACTTATTGCTCATACCTGCTTCAGTTATAGTTCATAAGGGCACATTGTAACCTGCACACAGTGCAGAATAACTAGTCAGTATAAATGTAAAATAGCAACTGGTCACAATCTTGAGCAATCAGTGATGACTGCAGAATACTGTCTATGTACTATTTTTAGGAAATATATTTATAGTAACTGCATGCCAGCATGCTATTAGTGTCAAATGTTTACAAGCATTTAACACAATCAGGAGCCTCTACTCCATAAACAAAAGTTGCATACCGGAGAAAATATTCCATTGTATTTTTGTTTTGTATATCTAAACACCTGAAAAATGTTTGGACTTATTTCATTAGTTTCTATTCAGAGAGTGGCAAGTCTATGTTGAAAATGCTGCACAACATTTAACAGAAGAAATCACAAAGTGTAATAACTAGATGGACTAGAAGCAACTACAAATATTTATGGCACCGTATATAGCAAAATGAATAGCACAATACTACTTTTGTCTATCTATTTTAGGAGAATGATTGGTAGGTGATGGAGAAGACTGCCGATCTTCATGTTGCTGACGCATTTGTTCTTGCATTTTAGTCAGCATCTCTTGCATTCGACGTAACTCTGCTTCCTTCTCTTGGAGAATACGATCTTTTTCTGATAGCTTTTCCTCAGGGTTGGACCTGCCAGAAGAACAAGAAATACTTTACTACTGTGCAAACACAGAATTTCAAAATAACATTTCACAATTATCTCTCACCTTACTCTCATTCTTTTGAATTATCAAGAATCATGGCTGTAACTCTTAATCCACATACTGTATTAAGCCACTGACTACTTCTGTTTAAAGAGAAAACATTTTATGATTAAAGAATGTGCAGTAATAACAAGAAAATTTATTAGTCCTTAAAATTTGAAAATTACACCTACTAGTTTCAACAACCATATTTTACTGTGTCTACTAGATTCATCTGTAATCTTTTTAATGAAAACATCCCATATCTAAAGCATACTGGCTATGTATAAAAGAAACAAATAAGTAATCCTTTTTACATAGCACAGAAGTTTTTTTTTTTTTTTTTTTTTTTTAAGTCGCCAGAATTCCATGCTCTTGTGATTTGGCCTAATACAGAAGACAAAGATTTGAGGTGACAAAGAAAGAACATGTTGCAGATGTTGAGCACAAAAGAAAAAGGTTAGGTCCAGTCTGGTCTGGTCAACCACACTTATAATACTAACCAAACTTTTCAACTACACCTCATATAGCAGAAAATTTTTATTCCAGACTTTTAAAGGAATCAGTTACGGTTATCCATTTGTGTGGACCACTAAACAAAAACCAAGGAGTGAGCTGATATTAAGTAACACATCGAAACTGCTTGCTAAAACTTATTTCAACTTCACTTACAATCAGTTACGGTTATCCATTTGTGTGGACCACTGAACAAAAACCAAGGAGTAATCTGATATTAAGTAACATATGGAAACTTCTTGTTAAATCTTGTCATAGACTTTAACTTCAGTAACAATCAGTTACAGTTATCAATTTGTGTGGACCACTGAATAAAAGCCAAGAAATGACCTGATATTAAGTGACATATGGAAATTGCTTATTAAATCACATAATCAGACTTCAACTTCACTAACAATCTGTCTTTAACTGCAGGCAGCTAATACACATCATGCAACTTCACAATATTTTTCTTGTAACAGTTCTTCAGCATTTAGACAACTTCATTTATTTATATACTGGGGGGGGGGCCTATGCCCCGTGTTACGGACTGGTAGGCCGGTTCTCCTTGAATTCTGATGACTCGAAAGGTGGGTTCTCTCCCCCTCCCCATGCAACTGACTGGTAGGCGGGTTCTTGAATTGAATTCTGATGACTCGAAAAGGGGGGGGATTCCACCCCCTGGCGTCCCCACCGAGTTTCGGACTGGTAGGCCGGTTCTTCTTGAATTCTGATGACTCGAAACTGGGGGGGGGGGGGGGTTCTGCATCATTGTATATCATTATTGAACAAAGTTTTAATTTTTATTAAACAAATAAATAATATGATATAATTATGTTACTACTTACTTTTGCTGAGATGGTTGAGCTTCTCAGCCCTTGCAGAGTTGCTGGATATCGGGTTCAATATTTTTCAACTTCAGTCAAAGATTGGCACACACACTAAGACAATTTCTGTATTTTGTTTTTATTTTAAGAAGTGATGAAAATCCTTTCTCACAAAAATAGATTGTAGAAAACTACAAAACGATTTTCACTGCTTCTTCAGATAAGTCGGGAAATTTACTCTCACTGAAAGCAAGATCACAGAATTGCATTTTAAGCCCACTGTCACTTGAAAGCTCAATTAACTGTTCTTTTTTTGATAACGAAAGGTCATTCTTGTGACTGTAAGCCTGAAATGGATCGTGAACCCACAGAAATTTCTTATAAAATGTTTCAAATTTTTGAGGTGGTCACGAACCCTTTCCAGAAACTCAAAATCAACAAAAATATCATTTTCCACTAAAAAGGATTCCAGAAAAATGCAAATTGTCTGTCTTTTAAAATAACTGATCCATAACACCAGTATTTTCTCGAATGTCTTTGTCATAGGCATCAAGAACAGCTGAAGAATTTCCCTGAAGGGAGAGATTTAGTTCATTTAAAAAATGTCTGAAAGATAGGATAGTGTCAATAACCATGCTTTGTCAACAAGGAGTGATGCAAAATCAGAATTACATTCATTTACAAACAATAAAACTTCATGCCTCAATTGAAATAACCTTGTTAATACTTTGCTCCTGAAAAGCCAGCGAATTCCAGAATGAAGCAAAAGTTGTATATATCGACTGTCCATTTCATCGCAGAGCACTGAAAATAACCTGTTATTTAACTGTCAAGCCTTAATAAAATTAACTAGCTTTACAGCGTTGTATAGCACAATTTTAAATTCTGTAGGCATTCCTTTGAAGGCTAATGCTTCCCTCTGTATGAAAGAACATACCCAATTCATACCCGGAACTACTTCCTTGACCTTAGAAACAACTCCACTATGCCTGCCTGTAAGGACACAAGCTCCATCTGAACAGAAGCCCATACATTTTTCCCACTGGATCCCTTTGTGTATTATGTAATTATTGAGAGTGTGAAATATTTCTTCTCCACTTGTAAAGGATGACAAAGTTCTACAAAACAGAATATCGTCATGAATGTTGTTATCTTGCACATATCTTATGTAGCATATTAACTGAGCATCATTTGTAACATCAGTGGTCTCAGTCTATTTAACGCATAATAAGGGTTCTTCTTAACTCTTTCGATTAACTGAGATTCTACGTCACCTGCTATATCATTAATTCTGCGACCGACAGTGTCATTTAAAAGAGGAATCAAATCAACATCTTTTAGTAACTTGTTGCCAAACATAGTTTTTACTGCATCTTTTATTGCTGGAAGTAATAAATTTTCCCCGATAAAATGAGGTTTCCCTGTTTTCACTATGCGCAAACTTAAGAGATAAGATGCTTCCAGTGCTTTGCTATTAATTGAACCCATGGCCAAAACTATATCTTTCTCATGATTTAATGTCCCTAAGCATCGCTGAAAAAAATTCAATTGGCTTATTTTTCACATCACAATGTTTAGTTTCTAAATGTCGGAGTTTCGCAGGTTTCATGCACTCATTCAACACTTCATAACACAAAACACATTGAGGTTTCTGTTCAGTTTCATCTCCACACCAAGCAAACCCAAATTCCAACTATGAACTATTATATTTCTTACTGTATTTTTTCTTTGAACTGCTGTTTCTTCTACTTTAATAGTATCAGATTTACTCACCATTACAACACGTGTATCACAATTAGTGTTAGCATCACAAAGCAACATGCTTTGTCCAAGTATCACTTAGCACTTCTGAAGATATACTGAGCCTTGGTTGAAATGTGGATAACACGTTTATTTCAAATCTGAAAAAACAGCAAGGGAGGGCAGAAGCAATAAAGCCATATTGTTGTTCACTTCACACCTCATTTATTACTCTTCATTCTGCTGCTACAAATTATAGCAGCAGCAGAATGTTCATGGAATGAACATTCTGCCGCTATGTTGTTTTTTTATTGTCCATTTTATCCATTTTATTTCAATAATTTTTACTTATTTATTCAATTTTAATTTGTTTTGCTTGGATAATTAAAAAATATATATTTATTTAATTTAAGACTGCTGCAGATCACCTGTGGTAAGTGGAACACAGGTTGAGAAACTCTGATCTAGAGCATACACGAAGATACGAACTACACTACAATACACATAGTAAGCTAAAATCACAATACTATGTGTATTGTAATGTAGCTTGTGTGTGTACATTCATGTTCACAGAAACAGCATCACCTTACATAAATATAGTTTTAGTAGTTGAATGGTCATTTTCATTGGTTTATCATTAGACATTTTGTTGTACTACATCATTTATCATTCCCATGGGTTTCTGTATAATCTAACAGTTGCTGCTATTGCATCAGAATTTTTTATGCTATAAATAGACAGCAAAATCTAGTTTTCGCATTATCGTGCCGAGATTGCTATGGCTAGTTACGTGCACAGTTAACAGTGCACCAGAAAATTTTAGAAGAATTGCTGCCTACTATCAGAGACCACTTTACTGTAATGATGAAATGCATCTTTCAGGATTGACTTTGCCCCTTGTCATAGGGAAAAAAGCGTAAGTAATGTTATTATAACTCTAAAATGTACCATACAAATTGAGTTAGTACTTAAAGCTTTAGTTTTTGTTGCAGGTTAATAAGTGGCTCAATGAACACTCGATTTAGTAACTACCGTGGCCAAGAAACAGCTCAGATGTCAACCCCATTGAGATCTGGGCTGTGGTACCAAAGGGAGACTGAAATACACAGGAAGCTGAAAACACTTTGGCAGCTCCAAGAAGCCATTATAAGGGTATGGAACCATGAATTGGCAGTTGCATCCATCAGGAAATTGATTTTGTCAATGCCCTGCCAATGCCAAGCTGTAATAAAGGCAAGAGGAGGACCCACAAAGTACTAAACAGCAAATAGTGAATTTTTAGCTTTGAATGTCAGTAAAATTGTGTAGGTGAACTAAATTTTAATACCTAGTATTTATTTTTCCAGTGAAAATATCCCTGTCCATCCCATTTTGAAATATTTGACAAATTTTTGTCAAGTTGGTTGTCATTTCCTGATTATGTCACAACTTGTACAAAAAGAGCTTAATATTAATCAAAAATAAAAATATTATATTACCTTTATTATTTGTGACAATTATTGTGTTATTATCCCTTTTCAAATAGGCATTCAAATTTAATTACCAAAAAAATGGTTAAAGCAGGTGTATACACATACACACATTTCAGATAATAACCTTGATATGAAGTTACACCTTCTTTTTATTCCCGTATATATAGGGAGTAGGCAAGGCCGTTTTTAGCCCTATCTAACTTTTGGAGACTGAGTGGGCAGTTCAGTCTCCACTGGTGCCCAATCAGAGATAGCTGGCCCAAGGCTATCACTAATTAAGCGGCAGTGAAGAGTGACAGCTCAACAAGTGCTGCCATCTCGTGGTCCCTAACCCTAACACTCGTATTTAATGTCTGAAATAATGTGGGTTCTATGGTCGATTTTCTTGAGTTTACGGGAGAAAAAACCCGCTTGCCCGTGCCAGAGATCAACTAACTTGGGAACCAGTTGAAAAAATGCTTAGAAAAATTCCCTCTAGTTGCCGACTAGACTCAAAATTAAGTCTTCCTTCGTACAGTCAAGCGGCGTGGTGTGCAAACGCCACATCCACTGAGCAACAAGTTCAAAACATCGGGTAATAATTTTGGTTTATATTAAATTGAAGTTATGAGGCACATTCAGAAAGTAAAGTCCATTCAAAATTTACTGCCAAATAAAATAAAAATATGGTGTGTGTGTGTGGGGGGGGGTCACGCATACATTGTAGCATAGAGTGACTCATTAGCTAGCTCCTGACCATTTTACTTTTGCTGTGTTATTGTTTGTTGTCTTCTATGAATAATTTATATTAAGATACTGAGTGGTGTGATAAAAAATCGCTCCAGATGCAAGGTCCATGGTGTGTTATGGGTTTTGTTGGTGGAAAACAATAGTGCTGCTGAAATTCAATGGTGTATATGTAAGGATTATGGGTTTAACATTGTGAGTGACAGTAAAGTTAGGCAATGGTGTCACTTTGTTTAAAGAAGAGAGCTACAATGTTCACTATGAGCACTGTGACTGGCCAAGTGAGGTGACAGACAATTTAGTGGAAAGAATGAATTTTAATTCCAAGAAGTTTCATGCTGTCATTCATAAAATTGTGAAAGAAAAGCTGGGATATAGGAAATTTTGTGCCAGGTGGGTCCCAAAAATGCTGACTGATGCACATAAACAACAAGAAGTGGAATGAGCTCAAAAAAATTTGGAATGTTAAAAAAACAAAGGAGATTAACTTTGTTCTTTCATTTGTGTACAAAATATGCATTTTATGTCAAGTCCAAAAACGATCAGTGCAGTGGTAGTATTCATCATCTCTGAAAGCAGAAAAAATTCAAACGGGCACTGTTGGTCAAAATAAGTAGTCCACTGTCTTCTGGGATCAAAAAGAGATCTTGCTTGTTGATTTTCATCAGCAAGGAATAATAAGTAACGTTAATGCATATTGTGAGATTCTAAAGAAAATATCCTGGTATAACCTCTCTGATAATCTGCTTCTCCTATGTTCCTTTTTGAATTGAACTATGCTTACACGGTCTTAACCTTTCGTAATTCAGGACACACTTTGAATCATCTATATAACGGCTGTACAACTCGCGACGTGGATATCGATATCTTTGCAGCTTTCCCTTTCTCGTGGTTGTCACTGAAGTTGAAACACAAAGAATATGCTTTCTTTTCCTCGACTATATGGCATTCTTCGCTTCCTACATTTGAAATACGGAACCGAAATTCCACTCACTTTTGTTTCCGTGTTGTGATGACGGGGATATAACTCCAATCTTGTCACTCAGGAAAACACCATGAAACCCATACGAAGGAGCTCGCAAAGAACTCTCCTGGAACAGAACCAAAACCCAAAAGTCTAAAAAAAAAAAAGCCCCCGTGGGGGGGTCCCTAACCCTTTTATACCCTCTCTCCTAACGGCACCTTCTCTAACTTCTTTCCCCTCTCCTCCTTGACTTGACTTTACTGACCAATTAGGGTGGCGTTTTTCTACCAAACGTCCTTTGATCGGCGAGCCCATAACGAAGTCTCGATCCAGGAATTGACCCTAAGCGATTTTCTGTTGCTTTTTCTTGTGCTAGCCTCTAACTTAATCCCCTTTCCAAAATTTCTCTATGAATTCACTTAATATTTAATTCTCTAGCCTCTCACATACCATCTCTTATGACTAATCCTTTTCTGCCTTATTTAGTTAAATTTTCTCTTTTATATCATATTACAACATTAATATATTCTTTCTTTTTGTTAGTTAAGTCAACCAAACACCTTTATATTTTATTGGATGCAAGGATATTTCTTTTTCTTTTAAATAATTCATCTTTTAGCTTTAATGCGGGGTTTTTAATTTATTTGCTCTTCATGTTACACCATGATAACTGAGAATTTTACATTCTTAAGATATCAGGGTGTAACAAAGGTCCCCCCCCCCCCCCCTTTAAACAAAAAAATTCTTTAAGAGAAATTTTTCTTATGAAGTGTTTTCCACTCCTTCTCCTCTCATCCCCACAGGAACTTGCTGCTTGTTAAAAAAAATACCTTGTAAAGTGTATGCACCGAGCTCTGCTACGTGCTTTATCCTGACTATATCCCTCTCCTTTTGATTCCCTTCTCATACCTAACCCCTTTGTTGAGATTTTTCTGTCAGATGTCCATTTATCAGAGGCATGCATCCTTAAAGGATAAACTCCTTTCCTGTGGTCTACTTTACCATTTCGTCGGGGCCTAAGGTTGTATCGGGTGTTTTCTAGTATTCTGTCTTCACTCTGATCCCTATAGATCCCAATTTCCGTTTTTGTCAGCATTTGCTTGTTTGCTATGCCTCCCTCCATGCGTTGCTCAAACTGATTGAACCTGGAGAACTGCCAATCTGAGCCAGGCAATTCCCTCTCTCCATGATAATCAGTACTCTTCTCTCTTCCTGAGGGGGCATTCACATCGTGGTTTCCTCCTTGACGAGGACTGTTATCCCCTCTTGTAGTCCCTCTATTTCTACATACACTCTCCATCGAATCTCCTAGGCATACCAACCTTTTTGACCTCGTCTTATAAAGTTTTAATCTATCAGAATGTACTACCCAAGATTTCCCTTGTTCCTTTTCCTCTTAAATGTCCCCAGTGACATTTAAAAATGTCACTGGGGACAATTTTTCTTGAATTTCATATGGTTCGGCCGTGCTCCTTCCAAACTTCCCCCCTTTTTTATTAACGGAATTCTGTTCTAACAGGACCAGATCACCGGGTTTCAGATCCTTGTATTTCCTCAATTTGTTGGCATAATTTCTTGCCTTTTGTGAGCAAGCTTCACTGGATTCGTACACCATCTCATACGCAATTCTATTATCAGCGATCAGGCTATTGAGATAATCATCAATATCTGGAAACCCTGAATTCACATGGGAATTCCTGAAATCAGCAGGGAATGTTGGCTCAAAACCATAGAGGATAACTGCGGGGGCTTCTCTGATGGTGGTATGTAGGGCGGTTCTGCACACGAATAACGTGCGAGGCAGAAAGGTATCCCAATTCGAGATCTGGAGGTCGGATATCTTTGACAAGGTAAGCTTTAAAGTCCTGTTCAATCTTTCCACCATTCCATTGCCTTGAGGATGATAAGGAGTAGTGAACAATTTCTTTACTCTTAACAACTTACACAATTGTAACATAACTTCAGCTGTGAAGTTGGAACCTTTGTCAGAGACAAGTGTCTGGGGTGTCCCATATCTAGAAATAATCAGCTTGAAAAATTTATAAGCTACTGTTTGGGCAGATTGATTCTTAATTGCTACAGCCTCTGGATATCATGAGAACATGTCTATGATCACCAAAATGTACCTATTTCCTTTCTTGGTGATAAGTAGGGGGGGGGGGGGGGGCCCACGATATCCGTGGCTACAGCCTGAAAGGGATGCATGGGGTTAGGGAAAGACTGGAGAGGAGCCTTACCTACAATGCTGGACTTCTGTTGACACAAATGACAGGAAGTCACATACGATTCTACATCTCCCTTCATCCCCTTCCATATATAATGATCACGAACTCTGTTCCACGTTCTATGTATTCCTTGATGACCTGCTAGATTAGAGTCATGAAAGGTGAACAGTACCCATGGGATCATTCTTTCTGGAACCACGATTTTGTTCTTCCATCTCCCTGTGACGCTTTGCTTAGACAATAAGAGACCATTCGGATCAATGTATAGTGTGTGATTGAAGGAATCTTTAATATGGGACTTCTCTCCTCTCAAAACTTTCTCATAAATCTCCCCCATACTGGATCCCTCCTTTGCTCTTCGATTATGCGAGACTTATCCCATACTTGTTGTTCTAAAGAATTGATTCCCCCTTTTTCTCTATATATAGGGAAAATCACCTCTTCACTAGGATTGACATCACTATCATGTGCGACATCCAGAGATCTGGATAGATAGTCAGCGACCACGTTCGCTGAGCCAGGGATGTATTTTATTTCCAAATCAAATTCTTGCATCTCCAGAGCCCACCTAATGATTCTCTGATTTTTGTCCTTCATTGAGGATATAAACGACAATGGTTTGTGATCAGAACGCAAGATAAGATGTTGTCCTAATAACATATACCTGACTTTCTTAATGCATAAACAATAGCAAGGCTTCCTTTTCTATTACTGAGTAATTTATCTCAGAAGATGAAAGTTTCCTACTGATAAAAGCGATCGGTCTAAACCCCTCTTCCTCTTTCTGCTCTATAACGGAGGCGATTGTATCGTTGGAAGCATCAGCGGAGAGATAAAAATCCCTTCCCAGTTTGGGATAGGTCAGAACAGGCGACTTAGTTAGAGCCAGGTTTAAGCGTTGATGAGCAATCTGCTGTTCGTTTCCCCACTCGAATCTTTTTCCTTTCTTTGTGAGTCTGACTATGGGTTCCATCAGTTTGGAGCATTCGGGAATGAATTTCCTGTAAAAGTTGATCATTCCCAAATACCTCCTAACTTGCCTTACAGTTGAGGGAGTTCTTGCCTTCAATTTTCCTCTGTGGGTGTTATACCGCATTCATTTACCACGTGACCTAAATACTCTACCTCCTTGAGAAAAAAATTGGCATTTGGAACACTTTAGGGATAACTGAGCTCTGTTAAGTCTTTCCATGACCCCTATTAATAGTCTCTTATGCTCCTCGACGCAAGATGAGTAAACCAGAAGATCATCCTGGAAACAGATAACCTCTTCTCCCAGCATATCAGATAGCACAGAATTCATCAGGCTCTGAAAACTCATGGCTGAGTTCCTGGCTCCCTGAGGTAGTCGACACAGCTGATACTTCTGCCATCTTATGGTGAAGGCAAAGTATTTTCTGTCCTCCTCCCTCAAAGGAATTTGGAAATAGCCAGAGTTCAGATCTAGTTTGGAGAAGTACTTAGCTCCCTCCAGGCCAATCAACAAGTCCTCAATCTTGCACACGGAAAAATCTATGGGTATAGTGACCTTATTGATTTCTCTCTTTTCAAGGCTTTGCTCTTCCCTACATGATCTTGCATTCTGCACTGTGGCTTACACTCTTTTTCCACATAGGGACAGTGTTCCATTTGCAAAATCACACAAAGTTATAATTTTCTAAAAAATCAATACCCAGTATGATTTGGTTGCTAGCGTCTGCAACCTTGGGTAAGACTAGCATCTCATGAGTGACAGTGACAGGGAAGCAAGGTATGGAAATCCTGGCCTTCACTTTCAAGACTGAGGAAAGCTCAACTTTTGCAATTCCCATGATCTTAATGGGTTGACTTAGTTTAGTAAAACTATTAGAGGTTACATCCTGAAATGCCTCAACCAAATTTTCTGGGATTACTGATATGTGAGCCCCGGTATCAAACAAGAGTTTGCAGGGTATACCCTCAATCAAACCTTCTACCAAAGGCAGGGGCAATTTCCCTTTCACCTCTGCTAAAGACACAGTTTACATTCTTATTTCTTCTCCCTTCACTGAATCATCTCTCTCAATTGAACTACCGACAATCGCAACTATACTTCTCTCATTCTTAGTTGACCCAGAATGCCCCAAGCTCTTTAACTCACTTTTTAACTCCTTTCATAGTTGTTCCCTCAGAGAAGAGGCTTGCTCCATTTCATCCAAAATTCTCTCTCTTTTTCTGGCCAGGCTAAAACACAAGTCTAGGTCCTGGGCTCCTTTCTTAAATATTACTTCTCTTAATCGATCACATAATCTGATTCTGAACTGTTGAAAAGTTAACCATTTCATGTGGGCCTCTTCCTCTGGGAACGAGAACCTCATGGATTGTGATATAGACATAATTCTGTTCCAAAAATTAGACACACTCTCTCCCTCCTCTTGTATGCAATTATACAGCTCCTTCAATACCTGGGAACTCCCTTTTTTCTTAGCAAGTTCTGAGACCAATATGTGTTTGAATTGTTGATAATCTAAGGTTTCCCTTAGCAAAGGAGAGTGATCTATGAACGCTTTGGCCTTTCCCACCAGTTTGCTTCGGAGCAAGACTAGCAACTGAAAATCAGTCCATCCTCCGATTCTTCTAAGCTCTTCTATATACCTAAAAAAATTTAGGACATCATCAGTCTCCTCACCCGAAAATTGTGAGAACACCTGCTATGGGTTAATATAACGAAAAAATTCGCTGTTGTCCATGCTTAAACTACTGGAGGGTTCAGTCATACTTGCATCCAATTTACACTAATTTACTCACTAAATTTCTCAACAAAACTTAACTAAACTTCTACCTCTCAGTTGTCTGATCTACTACCAAAACCAACTTGTTGTGAATAGCTTGTAATTAAGATTTAATTAGCTAAACTACATCCTGTCGGCTGCACCATTTATGTTGTGTCCCTTTTCATGATTTTTATTCTATCTAATAATTTCCGCTTATCTATGTTCTACTATTATCTATGCTCGAGATATCACCTAATTTTTTTCTAATATCTAAGTTATTTCTCCCCTTAGTATCCCTAATATTTGTATTATGCTGCGCCTTTTGGGATATTTAGTTTAAGATATTATATGCAAAAACAAGGAGAAAGAACTAAAATATGTCAGAAAGTGTAACTATGTTGCAGTCGTGACACTTTATCTCGTTTCTTAACACATTAATTTCCCGCGTGATTTGGTTCGTATTTTTCAAGTGGTGCATTGGATAGCAATTTCAGACAACTCTTATCATTGAACAAAAGGTTTATTAAATTCCTTAACATGGTACAATTCAAATTTTAGTTATTACTCAATTCAATGCTATACTAAATATTTACAAACTGAGATTAGCTTATCATAAGTATTTAAGCTATGATCCTATAATGGGTATTACGATCATGCTGCCATACACATTCAACACATAACTTCATATGATATGGACATATAAGATTAATGCACACTAATTAATTATCCAAACTTAAGTAGCTTAACTAAACCATTTACTGCACTAACACATAACTATGACATTTAACTTTCCTATACATTACAATAAACATGCAATATTCTCAGGACATGTAATTACTTATATAATATTAACACTAGCCAGCTTACTTTCATTATATTCTGTCAGATACTAAAGTCCTAGTATTGTTTTCTTGGTCACTTCAACAGTTCAGTGTTAGAATAATGATAACTAATATAGACGAATCTTAGTTAACACGAGATATAATTTACAGTACCTTTCTTTCCTGAGTTTTCCATATGGGCATCTATCTTTTTCTGATCGAAGTATCCTGGTATAACCTCTCTGATAATCTGCTTTTCTTATGTTCCTTTTTGAATTGAACTATGCTTACGCGGTCTTAACCTTTCGTAATTCAGGACACACTTTGAATCATCTATATAACGGCTGTACAACTCGCGACGTGGATATCGATATCTTTGCAGCTTTCCCTTTCTCGTGGTTGTCACTGAAGTTGAAACAAAGAATATGCTTTCTTTTCCTCGACAATATGGCATTCTTTGCTTCTTACATAGGAAATACGGAACCGAAATTCCGCTCACTTTTGTTTCCGTGTTGTGATGACGGAGATTTAACTCCAATCTTGTCACTCAGGAAAACACCATGAAACCCATACGAAGGAGCTCGCGAAGAACTCTCCTGGAACATAACCAAAACCAAAGGCCAAAAATCTAAAAAAAAAAAAAAAGCCCCCATGGGGGGGGAATTCCTAACCCTTTTATACCCTTTCTCCTAACGGCACCTTCTCTAACTTCTTTCCCCCCTCCTTGACTTGACTTTATCAACCAATTAGGGTGGCGTTTTTCTGCCAAACGTCCTTTGATCGGCGAGCCCATAACGAAGTCTCAATCCAGGAATTGACCCTAAGCAATTTTCTGTTGCTTTTTCTTGTGCTAGCCTCTAACTTAATCCCCTTTCCAAAATTTCTCTATGAATTCACTTAATATTTAATTCTCTAGCCTCTCACATACCATCTCTTATGACTAATCCTTTTCTGCCTTATTTAGTTTAAATCTTCTCTTTTATATCATATTACAACATTAATATATTCTTTCTTTTTGTTAGTTAGTTCAACCAAACACCTTTATATTTTATTGGATGCAAGGATATTTCTTTTTCTTTTAAATAATTCATCTTTTAGCTTTAATGCGGGGTTTTTAATTTATTTGCACTTCATGTTACACCATGATAACTGAGAATTTTACATTCTTAAGATATCAGGGTGTAACAATATTCAATTTTATCCTGCTCAAAACTAAATGATCATTTGTATATCCTTGTGTCCACAGAGTGAAGAGTACTATCAACAATAATGCAATCAATGAGACTTTACCTAGTGTCTTCTCTTTATGTGAATTTGTGCACATCTTGATGTTGGAACACAGTGTTAGTAATGACTAATCCATGTCTTGAACAGAAATCCAGTAGGTACTTACCACTATTATTAGCTTATTTCTTTTTTCCAAAATTTTCCACAAGACAATGGTAAACATTTCCTACTGTACTGTAGGAAATCTTTTCTCTGTCAGCTTGCCTCTGCTTCTTCCTTAGAATCTTTTGTGGGACCATAGGCACAAATAAGTCTCATTGTTCAATTCCCCATTCTAATGGGTGCCCACATTAGAATACTTGATACTGCTTGCCGTTCAAGAAAATTACCATTGTATTTATAGCTACTCCTCTTCCCTGATTGCCAAAATTAAAATTAACCTGACATTCAAATAGGAAATCTTAAGATTAATCATCATCATCATCATCAAATTCCTGACATTTACCCTCAAGGTTTGTATCAAGGATATGATAGTACTAGCTGAAAAATTAACATCATTACTAACTTCATACCTACAATTTTCTGCCAAATCAATCTGTTACCTGTCAAAGCTACAACACTGTCAGATTTTATATTTATATATCTATCTTCTAAGGCACTTTTTACCGTATCAATCCACCTATATCTTGGTCTTCTGCTGGGTCTTTTTCCTGCCAACCTGGAAGAGAACACTTGTTTGGCTAATCTTTCCTCGCCCATTCTGTTTAAGAGACCATACCACCTGAGATTAGCTCTGCTAACGCATTCCTGGATGGTGACGATGTCAAGTTCTTTCCTAATATCCTCGTTTTTAATATGATATTGCCATTGATGCCATCTGTTCATGCCCCTAATCTTTCTAAGGACTCTCATATCTGCAGCCTCTAGTCTTTGGTCAAGTGTTTTACTTCTGACCCAGCTCTCAGACCCATAAGTTAAAATTGGTTTGAACACTCTCTTGTATACAGCTAATTTAGTGTTTTGACTAATTTCTCTCTTATTCCATATAAATTTATTCAGTTGACTTCCTATCATACCAGCTTTGTTGATTCTGTTATCTATTTCCATATTTCAATTTACCATCTTTACTAAAAATCGCGCCTAAGTAGCTGTAATGTTTTACTTGTTCTACAGGTTCTCCATTCACAATGCAGCTGATATTTTCAATGCTTCTGCCTATTTTCATTATTTTTGTCTTATTGCTGACCTTCATACCATATCTATCACAACAGTTATTCAATTTAGTCACGGAATCTTGCAGGCTTGTAGATTTATTTAGAAGTATAACATCATCTGCATAAAGCAAGGAGCTGACATTAAGATCTCCAATTTTGATATCAGGTTATACTACTTTCCTTCATAATGTAATCCATAAAGATAATGTACATCCTTGTCTGACACCAGATTTAACATTAAACCATCTCCATGTACTTCCTTCAATTCTAACTGCTGACTTACAACTCAAATAAAGATTAAGTATTGCTTGATATAATAATCCACTGACACCATACAACTGTAGCGTTTTGAATAGCTTCTCTCTTGGCACCTTGTCATGTGCTTTTTCCAGATCTACAAAACTTAAATACAGATCTTTGTTATATTCCATGACTTTTCAACTATTTGTCGTAAAGTGAATATCTGATCCTGACAGCCTCTATTTGGCCTGAATCCAGCTTGTTCTTCACCAAGCTTTTCTTCCACAAGTTTTCTCAACCGTTTCTCAAGTATACTTGCATAGATCTTACCAGGAACACTCAGTAGGGAAATACTTCTGTAATTCTCACATTCGGTTTTATTTCCCTTTTTATATATGGGTACTATGAGAGCTCTACTCCAATCATCTGCAATTCGTCCTTCTGTCCAGGCCTCTGAACAATGCAGTGTAACCACTGTAAAACTTTTATACCTCCATACTTCAGCATTTCTGGTC
This sequence comes from Typopeltis vanoorti, assembly GCF_054136105.1. Taxonomy (NCBI): domain Eukaryota; kingdom Metazoa; phylum Arthropoda; class Arachnida; order Uropygi; family Thelyphonidae; genus Typopeltis; species Typopeltis vanoorti. The sequence continues at coordinate 8,773,690 of NC_143572.1, forward strand.
TGATATCATCTACTCCAGCTGCCTTTCCACATTTCAGACTTTTGATGGCTTTTTTTCTGCTTCAAGCATGGATATGTATTCCTGATTGCATGCCTGGTCAGTGTTTTTTTTTTTTTTTTTTTTTAAATCACTGCTAGTTTCATTTAGCAATTTTTCGAAGTAATTACTCCATACTTCGAGGATATCTTTTTCTCCAGTTTTCATATCACCTTTGTCATTTCTAATTCCTTTTACAGCATCTGTCCTCCATTTCTGAGCTTCTTCAACAATCTCCAGAATATCTTGCCACCTTCTTGATATTTATTTTCTATGTTCTTACCAAAGTCCTCCCATGACTTTTGTTTAGCTAGTTTTACACACTGTTTAGCTTTCTTACATTTGTCTCTGTATTCTCTAAGAGCACAAGCTGACTTATTTGCCAGGAACTTTTGATATGCTTTCTTCTTTTCCTTCACTGCCTCTTTAACTTCCTGTGTCCACCATGGAGTTCTGATTTTTCTATCCTTGCAGACAACTTCACCACATGCCTCTCTGACTGAATCAATCAATGTTTTCTTCAGGGTTTGCCACTGAATCTCCAAGGTTTGGTTCCTGTTCTCAAACTCTTTCATTTTTGATTCAGTAATCTTTGTGTATTTTAGTCTACAGTTCACATCTGAGAGCTGCTCAACTTTTATTCACTTTAAAACTTTCTTACATGTGCTTCTTTTCAATATGAAATTCAATTTTATTCTGCTCAAGACTAAATAGTGATGACTTCCAATTCAAATCCTCTGTACACTCTGGTGTCCTGCACCAGGGAGAAAACATGACTATCAACAATAACATAGCCAATGAAACTTTTCTTATTCCTTGCCTCTTCTCTCCATGTGAATTTGTGCACATTTTTATGTTGGAACATGGTGTTAGTAATAACCAATCCATGTCCTGAGCAGAAATCCAACAAGTATTTGCCATTATTATTAGCTTTGCTCTTTTCTCCAAATTTTCGCAATATATTTTTGTATGTCTGACAATCAATTCCTACTCTGCTATTTAGATCCCCAACAAGGACCAACTTTTCCTTTTTCATTGTGTCAGTAGCTTTTTCTAGAGACTCAAAAAATTCCTCCACTTCTTCCTTAGTAGAGCCTTCTGTGGGACCATAGGCACAAAGAGGTCTCATTGTCCGATTCCCCATGCTGATATTTGCCCACATCATTCTACTTGAGACTGCCTGCCATTCAATAAGATTAGCCTCGTATTTTCTGTTGAATACCATGGCTACTCGTTTTCCTTGATTGTCATTGCCTGAATATAACATTTTGTATTTATTACTCAGAAAGATCTCACCAGTTTTTGTCTTTTTTGTTTCAGTTACCCCTATTATCTCGATCTGGTACTTATCTAATCCTCCACTAGCTCCATTTCTTTGCCATTCAGGCTTCTTATGTTGATAGTACCGATCTTTAACTCTGGTGATGTTGAGTTGGTGTGTGTTTTCAGATTCGTTCCAGTAGCTGACTTTTCGCTGTTCGCCCTGGTTCCTTGGCGAAAACAACAGGGCTTTGTTTAACCGGGCGATGCCCCAGCTGGCATGAAATATTTGTCATGTTGTACTATCATTTTGTATTTGGGTTTAACCAATAGGAATACAATTTGGTCGGCTAAATCCCAAATTGCCAGACCATCCTCGTTCGTTCAGTAGCCAGGTAGATACCCAACAGGCTGCACCACGAGAAGGTGAGGATTGGACATTAGGTCAGAAGCCCTGGTCAGTTCTCTGCATTCCTTTAAAGGCTATGTGGAGGTCTCCTCTCAGTTATACAGCTTTGACCCTTAAGCACCCTGGTGAGTAATTATTTAACATGTAATGAAGTTATCACATGCAAAAAAGTTAGCATTTAAATTTTTTTTAAAAATTGTTCTTCACCCTAAATATTACAATAAATGATCTCACAATGATTTTGTTAGTGCTAAAAAAAAAAAAAAAAATAAATAAATAAATAATAAAAATTAAAAAATTACAATTTACTCATCTACTTATTTATTCTGAATTTCTTGATTAGATGTATTATATTACTAGAAAACGGTAATGGTAATTAAAAAAAAAATCTCAAAATTAACTGATATTAATTTTGACTCCTTAAACATTCAATAATATCAATTGCTTTAACTTACGAAGGCTTGCGAAATGCTACTGATTTCCCAGCCAGTCGTTCAGAGCGGTAATTTTCATAGTGTAATTCTTGAGTAACTTCTTGTAAATCCTGCATGTGTGTGCTGTGAATGAGAAATGAAAATATTTAAAGTATCCACAGTAATATTTTAACTGCTTTTAGATAATAACATTTTTTAGTTCCCTTAAGTACCATGCACGCACACACAAAAAAAATTCTGGACTAAAGATGGCCAAATAGAAAACACAAAAAGGACATACACAACTAAATTGAATGGCTTCTGGAAAGATGAGAGATTTTGACCAGCTTGCCTTACCTATAATTACACATGGAAGCAAAACCTGAAATTTAACTAAAGATATGGTTCACAAAGTGTAGAGAAGAATAAAACATATCATGCATTCAAAATCAGAATAAGTTGGACAAATTCAAGATATAACAACAGAAGATGATTTAAATTCTTAACAGAATACCGATCTATGGATGGCAGTAAAGATGAAAAGAGAATGGAGTGAAGAAAACTGGGAGAGGCCTTCATCCAGCTGTGGTTTTAAGCAGGTTAAAAAAGAAGAGAAATAAGTTAAATGAATCAAAATTATCCCACCATAATTGTTCATAAATGTTCTGGAATGTACCCTGAAGAGAGGTGTAGAACACTATAATAATATATTTCTGACACTTCTGTGAGAGAAAAACACATTAAGAGAAAAAAAAAACAATGAGAATATGATGTTTAAAACAATGAGAATATGATGTTCAAAATATAATAATTTGCTTGAGTAGGTAAAATAGAAAACACTGGAATGGGAGTTCACTTAATGAGAAGTACATTTTTAAGGCATGGTACAATACTCATAAGATTATGGAAATGAGAATCATGAGAATCTATAAAATTTGTTCTGACAACAGAAGTAACCTGAATTTATGAAAATGTAGAATAATTTTACAATATCAGGAGGAAAATCATTGCATAATAATTCTATTGCATCAACCAGTAGGATGTATCAAAACAGATTGATAGATCTATGGATTGTAAGGAAAATCCTGATATTTTATTCTTGTAATATTCTGAATTTTGAATTGTAATAGCTGTAGATGGATATATTGTCACATACATGTTAGTAATATGGAAATAATTTTTAGTAAATTGTTAAATAATGTAACCGCCAAAATTCTGTAAAGAACAAATATGAATTAAATTGTGATGAAAGAAATATTCCAGACGGATTAACTTATGACCTAAGGCAATTACTATGGCGAAGGTCAAGTATGTACGGGGGTTTCCCGCCTAAGGACTCTAGGTCATGAGTTTAATTTTGTGAAATAACCTGCTGGTAAAAAAAATATGATGTAGTGCACAAATCTGTTTTAGTGTATGAATAATTTATTGGAATAATTAGTGCATTTGATCAATTTGTTTAAAGAAGAATTGTGAAGCTAGGTTGATTAATTTGAATCCAAGAATATTGGTGAAAAGTATAGAGCGTGAGAGATATTTTGATTTTAGTGTTGACCCTTTTGTACTTTCTTTCAATTAGAATGAATAAATTGTTATGTTTGCCAAATAATTTGCCTGATTCCTGTATACCAATGCACTGCTCATAAAAATTTAACCTATATTATCTAAGGGGATAGTTTGCCACGACTATAGAATAGTTTTATGTTACTTGATAGAGTGTTGAAAGTTAGAAGTATTTCAGTGCTAAGCAAAGTATTTTTTCTTTAGGAAGGATATTTAAGTCTTATCTATGACCCTGATGGCACGGTCAAAATAAAAATAAAAATTTTCAGGAGTTAATATTGAAGAAATACGCTTGCTGTTATAACGAAGGAATTTGGCTCTAATTCGAAGCAAGTTCCCAAGTTATAAAATTACGTGAGAAAGGGGGAAGGTCAAAAGGTTAAGAATAAGGATTAAATATAAGTAACTAGAAAAAGGCAACAGATTATATACTCGGCGTTACGACAAGAATTTAATAAGTATAATTGAACAAGTGACGGATAAATATTGAATAGACTTTTAGAATCAAGTATAAATAAAATTGAAGTAAAACAACAATAAAAATTATATATTTACAGAGGTAAGGTAAGAAGAAGGTTATGCCCAGTGGTGAGTTATGGAAATTTTAACAAAGGGCTCGTATAGTCAAGCAAAAAAAAAAAGCCATATTTCACACGAAAACTTTTATTAATACACTTGTGTACAAATGTCAATCAAAAAGTATGAGATGACAATCAACCTATAAAGGCTATCATTTTTAAACAAATATATCAAGATCTAAACATGAAATATTTGCACACAATCATCTGTGTTACATAAGAAAAACATTTTTTAACTATCAAAATATAATAAGAATAAAATCTTTTATAATCGCACATATGCTACAGTCTGCATTTTTTATAAACAAAATAAATTTGTTTTGTTTGAGATAGAAGTTTTTGACAATCTATAAATAATAAATAAATATTATCTAAACACAATAATATTTAAATACGTTATATTTCCCTTTTGTTTTTATACATCATCATCATCAAATTCCTGCCATGTACCCTAAAGGGGTGTACAGGATATGACAGTACTACATGAAAAATTTACATCATTACTAACTTCCTATCTACAATTTTCCTCCAAATCAGTCTGTTGCTTGTCAAGACTCCAACATTATCAGATCTTATATTTCTATCATCTAAGGCACTTTGTACCGTATCAATCCACCTATATCTTGGTCTTCCTCCGGGTCGTTTTCCTACCAACCTGGCAGAGAACACTTGTTTTGCTAATCTTTCCTCTCCCATTCTATTTAAGTGACCATACCACCTGAGATTAGCTCTGCTAACGCATTCCTGGATGCTGACAATGTCAAGTTCTTTCCTAATATCCTCATTTTTAATATGATATTGCCACTGATGCCATCTGTTCACACCTCTAATCTTTCTCAGGACTCTCATATCTGCAGTCTCTAGTCTTTGGTCAAGTGTTTTACTTCTGACCCAGCTCTCAGATCCATAAGTTAAAACGGGTTTGAACACTGTCTTGTATACAGCTAATTTAGTGTTCCAACTAATTGTTTTTATACTTCAAGTGATAATCAACGGTACCAATCAAGGGGCATTATTTTATAGTCCTATTTATTTATATGTGATTACCAAAAGTGAATTCTTATTTGTAAAATGGTAGTAACAGTAACTATAATATTTTATTTAATAAAATCAATTTCAAGACGATGAGACGATTTAAATGAAAAAAAAAAAAAAAAAACTCACTGTCTGATGCATATTTACCCAGAAAAAACTCGCTCTTTTACAGGTTAACATTTACAGACAATTACGCTACGGAAATACTTATGACAACAGTTGCCACACCTTATTTCCTTCCTCCTTCACGTCTTGTGTTCTTCTAGGAGGATCTATAGCTGAGCAATGATTTTCTAGAAAAGATTTGACATAGGGATTCGGACTATATTTATTCAAGGGTTTCCCATTTATACGTATTGTCGTTAAATCCAAAATATGTTTTATAGTGAGAGAAGATCTCTTCATCGTTATGATATTATTCATCACACTAAAAGCTCGTCCGGCTTCAGCGCTGCAAACTGCAATTGTTGCCATAATCACTTTGGCTTTTTTCACTGTGCTGGGAATTTCGTTTTGTAACTTTCCAGTCAAAGCCATTTCCACTAAATCTCTAAAATCATTAATTTTAATTTCATATTTCAAAATAAAATTTGAAGATCTTATTCTCTTTTCTGCTTTCATGGACACGTAAATTCTTCCATATTCCATATTTCAGGATAACATACATTTAAAATGTTTTTCAGTTCTTCATCTTCCAAATCCTCATAATTTTCATTTTTAAGTTTAAAATTACTTTGCTGCATTAATCTATCCTTTAAAGACATTATAAGAGAGTTTAGTAATGTTTCTCGCAGTAGTTTGTGAAATCTGATTTTGCTTTCAATTGCTATTCCTTCACATTCTTTTGATTTTAACATGATATCAATTTTAGATTCATAAGAACCCACAGAATTTTTAAAATCATTAATTGTTCGCATGATTAAGGAGTTAGCCCTTATAATACTTAAATTGCGACTTTGTAGAGCTTCTAACAGATATGATAATTCCTGTAGGATATCAATCATTAATGCTAGATCTTTTAAAAATTCCAAATTGAGAAGTCTGTTTAAAAAGCCCTTATATTTATCATTCGATGCAAAATGCTTGCATAAAGCTTGGTAATTTCTCCACACAACAGAGCCATTCGTAAACTGCAAGCTGCCCATCGTGGTCCAAACACATGGCCAATCTTTAAAATTTTGATACCAAGGTGTTTTGCAAAGCCAAATCACAATGTTGGGAAATTTTTGTAGAAGTTTGATTGCAACACCTGATTTGTTTCCTAACATTACACTAGCTCCATCAGAACAAAATGCAATGAGATGATTTTTTAAATAGTTATCAGAAATCCATATGAATTTAAAGTAGCAATTATAGTAGCATGTATACATTCCATGGTGGTATTTTCTAGTTCTATAAGAGCTACAAAAATCATACATGGTTCAGTGAGCTCAACTTGTATGTGGATAACTAAAACACTTATTTTTGATCATGTTGTCGATTCGTCTGAAATTATAGAAATTCTGCATTTTTTTTCTATTATTTTGGAGAATATTTCTAATTTTATTTGTTTAGAAATATGTTCAACTATTATAATTCCTGAGAATCTAGAATGCAATGATAATCCTAGATCAATACCATTTTTAATTTGCAGCTCGATTAAATCTGCTAAATCAGACATTGGTTGGTTTCTCTTCAAACTATAAACAGAATTAAACATTTTTGAAGTTATCAAAATTTCTTTTTTCATTTAGTTTGTTTGGTAATATAGATTTGCTACATTCTTCATTTATTTTTATGATTTTATTATGAGCAAATGATTCATTATGTTTGGAAAATTTTTACGCAAAGATGTGGTTCTTGAGTCTGCAGTGTTTCCATTCGGTTCTATTTTCATTTCTACCTATTCCGTTGATAAGTGATAACTTTTTTTTCCTCCTTCAATACCTAAGTTTTTATATTTTGAGCAAACATGACATCCTAATTTACCATTTTTAACTTCTAACCACTTATACTGCTTTTTGAAATATGACACTTGCTTCTCGTTCCAGATCAGGTAAATGATTTTATTTTTCTCCTCCAACTTGTTGCACATTCCTTATATCAATGTGCACATTATCTTCAACTTCGTTTTCAACTGCAGTAGAATCAGCAGTAGAATCACGTTTCACGTAACAAGAGTCAAATTTAATAAATTTGACTCTTTTTATGTTTCATGGGTAAAAATACTTTTACAATTATAAAATAAAATATGCTGAATATAGCTTTTAAATTTACTATTATTTTTAAATTTTAAACACAAACAATTGTTATGCATCAGTGTAATGATGAACACAGAACTAATGTCCAGTGGAACAACCCGTTGATGACAGTTTTACGAACATTTGATTGGCTACTGGTTTTACCATACGATTGGCTACCAGAAGGGAGAAGGGTAAAGACAGCGCATGTGCTTATTTTATTTTCAAACTTGGGCGCATTCGTTACAGAGGAGTTGAAACAATAATTCCAAATAATCTATACACTGCCGAATAGACTAATTTTTGTTATGTCACTGTATGAGTTTGTTGCTTAATATATTTCAAAAAATTATGTTTGTTTTTTTTTTTGAAAAATAAGAGGCTTATTTTTTCAAATAAGCCCCGCAAGCCCCTTATAGCTCACCACTGGTTATGCCTGTTGACATTATTTTGGTAGGGTATAAATGAAAGTTAAAAAAAAAAGTGATCTGTTAATCAGAAAGACTACATCAGCAATAAGACCACTTACTACAGTGACTTGAAATTCATTCCCTCATCCCCGAAATGTATCAACATAGTGGTATCAGATTCTGAAAAAGGAAAATTCTGAAGGTGTCTTAAAAATCACTATAAATTTTTTTTACATGAAGTGAAACAGAAATAATAATAATAACTATTATTATTATTATTGCACCCTTCATGGAGCCGACAGACTCATCGTGGGAGGTTCATTCAACTGACAACACATTTATCATACTGAATCTTAAACTCCTTAACACTCCTTGCATTAACAACACATTCTGGTAATGCGTTATCAATTAAATTAAAGTTCCATTTACTGACATTCTCCATGTGCAAAATCTACTCCTCACAGCCCTCCTCACCACACTCCCACGGATGACCTCTGCTTTTCACCTTTCACCTTCTACTCTTTTTATGATCTCATTTGGATTAATCCAATAAAATCCTCTCACTAACTTAAATGTCATATCATCTCTTTTCCTCCTATCCACCAAACTTTGTAATTCTTTCAACCTCTCTCCATAGCCAGCAGTCCAAAGTCCTGATCTTATATTCTAACAAGCTGTCCAATTCCAGACTAAATAACAGAAAAGAACTTACATTATAAAGAAACATCTTTTATTTGGTATGGAAAAAAGAAAATAAAAATGTGACCAACATTTCACAGAAAATGATTCTTTGATATGCTGCAAACTAGGAAACATTTATAATTTGAATGACTGGAGATTCTAAATTTATAGATTCATCCAAATTAAGCCTTAAAATGCTTATATGAAATGTATCAGTTCAAATGAAGGAAACCAAAAATTTTAACAGTTTTATCTAAGATACTCTTGGAAAAAAAAGTGCAATATGAAAATCACACAGACCATATGCAGATCTGAAAGTCTTACATACTTTATGAAATATGTAGGAACAAGAAGACTTACTAGTAATGTGTATATATAAACAAATATTTCAATTTCAAAATTACACATAATTTTCAGTATAACTGACAATTCAAAGAAATAAAATAACAACGGATTTCACAAACAAGATGCGAAGTGCATGCTACAGTATTAAAGTGCAGTTATTATAAAATTAATACACAAACTATTGTTTACAATGAATAAGACTTTCCAGATTTTTAAGGAAATACAGTCATTGCAGTTCAAGTGATATAGCAGCACTTTGGGACTCTGAATAAGGGCTCAAATTTAAAATGGGATCTATGAAAAGAAGGGTCTTTAGTCAAAAGATTCTTCTGTGATGCATGTTGACTCTGTGCTAAGCTAACCACACCTTACTTTTTTTCTTTTTCTTTCTTTCTTTTTCTCTTTTTTTAATAATAGAGGGATGTAGGAATAATGTTCGGAAGTCTTTTCTCAATGAGACATGTCTGTCCAAAGTAAAAGAGAAAAAAAATCATAAGGAATCCAAATAAGGGTGCTTAAGGGTCAAAGCGGTATAACTGAGAGGAGACCTCCACATAGCCTTTAAAGGAATGCGGAGAACCGACCAGGGCTTCTGACCTAATGTCCAATCCTCACCTTCTCGTGGTGCACCCAATAGGGTGCACCACGAGAACCCTAAATCCCAAACTGGCAATTTGGGATTTAGCCGACCAAATTGTATTCTTATTGGTTAAACCGAAATAAAAAATGATGGTACAACATGACAAAATTTCATGCCGGCTGGGGCATCGCCCGGTTAAACAAGGCCCCCGTTGTTTTCGCGAGAACCAGGGCGAACAGCGAAAAGTCAGCTACTGGAACAAATCTGAAAACAAACCCCAACTCAACATCACCAGAGTTAAAGATCGGTACTATCAAGTAAGAAGCCTGAATGGCAAAGAAATGGAGCTAGCTGAGGAATTAGATAAGTACCAGATCGACATAATAGGGGTGACTGAAACAAAAAAGACCAAAACTGGTGAGATCTTTCTGAGCAATAAATACAAAATGTTATATTCAGGCAATAACAATCAAGGAAAAGAAGGAGTAGCCATAGTATTCAACACAAAATACGAGGCTAATCTTCTTGAATGGCAGTCAGTCTCAAGTAGAGTAATGTGGGCAAATATGAGAATGGGGAACTGGACAATGAGACTTATTTGTGCCTATGGTCCCACAGAAGGTTCTACTAAGGTAGAAGGAGGAATTCTTTGAGGCTTTAGAAAAAGCAACTGACACAATGAAAAAGGAAAAGTTGGTCCTTGTTGGGGATCTAAATAGTAGAGTAGGAAATGATTGTGAGACATACAAAAATATTTTGGGAAAATTTGGAGAAAAGAGCAAAGCTAATAATAATGGCAAATATCTGTTGGATTTCTACTCAGGACATGGACTGGTTATTACTAACACCATGTTCCAACATAAAAATGTGCACAAATTCACATGGAGAGAAGAGGCTAGGAATAAGAAAAGTTTCATTGACTATGTTATTGTTGATAGTGATGTTTTCTCCCTGGTGCAGGACACCAGAGTGTACAGAGGATTTGAAATTGGAAGTGATCACTATTTAGTCTTGAGCAGGATAAAATTGAATTTCATATTGAAAAGAATAACATGTAAGAAGGTTTTAAAGCGAATAAAAGTTGAGCAGCTCTCAGATGTAAACTGTAGACTAAAATACAGAAATATTATTGAAAAGAAAATGAAAGAGTTTGAGAACAGGAATCAAACCTTGGAGATTCAGTGGCAAACTCTGAAGGAAACATTGATTGATTCTGCCAGAGAGGCATGTGGTGAGGTTGTGTGCAAAGATAAAAAAAATCAGAACTCCCTGGTGGACACAGGAAGTTAAAGAGGCAGTGAAGGAAAAGAAGAAAGCATATCAAAAGTTCCTGGCAAATAAGTCAGCTTTTACTCTTACAGAATACAGAGACAAATGTAAGAAAGCTAAACAGTGTGTAAAACTAGCTAAACAAAAGTCATGGGAGGACTTTGGCAAGAATATAGAAAATAAATATCAAGAAGGTGGTAAAATATTCTGGAGGTTGTTGAAGAAGCTTAGGAATGGAGGAAAGAGTGCTGCAAAAGGAGTTAGATGTGATAAAGGTGACATGAAAACGGGAGAAAAAGATATCCTTGAAGTATGGAGTAATTACTTTGAACAACTTCTAAATGAAACAAGCAGTTTCATTTAGAATGACAGCACAGTGGTAAAAAACACTGACCATGCATGCAGTCAGGAATACATATCCATACTTGAAGTAGAAAAAGCCATCAAAGGTTTGAAATGTGGAAAGGCAGCAGGAGTAGATAATATTCGACCAGAAATGCTGAAGTATGGTGGTATAAGAGTCTTACAGTGGCTGCACTGCATAGTTCAGAAAGCCTGGACAGAGGGACGAATTCCCGAAGATTGGAGTAGAGCTCTCATAGTACCCATATATAAAAAGGGAAATAAAACTGAATGTGAGAATTACAGAGGTATTTCCCTACTGAGTGTTCCTGGCAAGATCTATGCAAGTATACTTGAGAAACGGTTGAGAAGAATTGTGGAAGAAAAGCTTGGTGAAGAACAAGCTGGATTCAGGCCAAATAGAGGCTGTCAGGATCAGATCTTCACTTTACGACAAATAGTCGAGAAAGCATGGGAATATAACAAAGATCTGTATTTAAGTTTTGTCGATTTGGAAAAGGCATATGACAAGGTGCCAAGAGAGAAGCTATTCAATACGCTGCAGTTATATGGTGTCAATGGGGCATTATATCAAGCAATACTTAGTCTTTATTTGAGTTGTGAGTCAGCAGTTAGAATTGAAGGAAGTACAGGAAGGTGGTTTAATGTTAAATCTGGTGTGAGACAAGAATGTACATTATCCTCTCTGTTATTCGTTATCTATATGGATCACATTATGAAGGAATGTGGTATTAAACCTGATATCAAAATTGGAGATGTTAATGTCAGCTCTTTGCTTTATGCGGATGATGTTATACTTCTAAATAAATCCGCTACAAGTCTGCAAGATTCTCTGACTAAATTGAATAGCTGTTGTAATAGATATTGTATGAAGGTCAGCAATAAAAAGACAATCATCATCATCATCAAATTCCTGTCATGTACCCTCAAGGGGTGTACAGGATATGACAGTACTACATGAAAAAATTACATCATTACTAACTTCCTATCTACAATTTTCCTCCAAATCAGTCTGTTACTTGTCAAGACTCCAACATTATCAGATCTTACATTTCTATCGTCTAAGGCACTTTGTACTGTATCAATCCACCTATATCTTGGTCTTCCTCTGGGTCGTTTTCCTGCCAACCTGGCAAAAAACACTTGTTTTGCTAATCTTTCCTCTCCCATTCTATTTAAGTGACCATACCATCTGAGATTAGCTCTGCTAACGCATTCCGGGATGCTGACAATGTCAAGTTCTTTCCTAATATCCTCATTTTTAATATGATATTGCCATTCATACCATCTGTTCACGCCTCTAATCTTTCTCAGGACTCTCATATCTGCGGTCTCTAGTCTTTGGTCAATTGTTTTACTTCTGACCCAGCTCTCAGATCCATAAGTTAAAATTGGTTTGAACACAGTCTTGTATACAGCTAATTTAGTGTTCAGACTAATTTCATTCTTATTCCATATGAATTTATTCAATTGACTTCCCACCATACCAGCTTTGCTGATTCTGTTGTCTATTTCTATATTTAGTTTACCATCTTCAGTAAAAATTGTGCCTAAGTAGCTGAAATGTTTTACTTGTTCCACAGGTTCTCCATTCACAACACAGTTGACATTTTCGATGATTCTGCCTATTTTCATTGTCTTTGTCTTTTTATTGCTGACCTTCATACCATATCTATTACAACAGCTATTCAATTTAGTCAGAGAATCTTGCAGACTTGTAGCGGATTTATTTAGAAGTATAACATCATCCGCATAAAGCAAAGAGCTGACATTAACATCTCCAATTTTGATATCAGGTTTAATACCACATTCCTTCATAATGTGATCCATATAGATAATGAATAACAGAGGGGATAATGTACATCCTTGTCTCACACCAGATTTAACATTAAACCATCTTCCTGTACTTCCTTCAATTCTAACTGCTGACTCACAACTCAAATAAAGACTAAGTATTGCTTGATATAATGCCCCATTGACACCATATAACTGCAGCGTATTGAATAGCTTCTCTCTTGGCACCTTGTCATATGCCTTTTCCAAATCGACAAAACTTAAATACAGATCTTTGTTATATTCCCATGCTTTCTCGACTATTTGTCGTAAAGTGAAGATCTGATCCTGACAGCCTCTATTTGGCCTGAATCCAGCTTGTTCTTCACCAAGCTTTTCTTCCACAATTCTTCTCAACCGTTTCTCAAGTATACTTGCATAGATCTTGCCAGGAACACTCAGTAGAGAAATACCTCTGTAATTCTCACATTCAGTTTTATTTCCCTTTTTATATATGGGTACTATGAGAGCTCTACTCCAATCATCGGGAATTCGTCCCTCTGTCCAGGCTTTCTGAACTATGCAGTGCAGCCACTGTAAGACTCTTATACCACCATACTTCAGCATTTCTGGTCGAATATCATCTACTCCTGCTGCCTTTCCACATTTCAAGCCTTTGATGGCTTTTTCTACTTCAAGTATGGATATGTACTCCTGACTGCATGCCTGGTCAGTGTTTTTTATCACTGTGCTGTCATCACTGCTTGTTTCATTTAGCAGTTTTTCAAAGTAATTACTCCATACTTCAAGGATATCTTTTTCTCCTGTTTTCATTTCACCTTTATCATCTCTAATTCCTTTTACAGCACTCTTTCCTCCATTCCTAAGCTTCTTCAACAATCTCCAGAATATTTTGCCACCTTCTTGATATTTATTTTCTATATTCTTGCCAAAGTCCTCCCATGACTTTTGTTTAGCAAGTTTTACACGGTGTTTAGCTTTCTTACATTTGTCTCTGTATTCTGTAAGAGTAAAAGCTGACTTATTTGCCAGGAACTTTTGATATGCTTTCTTCTTTTCCTTCACTGCCTCTTTAACTTCCTGTGTCCACCAGGGAGTTCTGATTTTTTTATCCTTGCACACAACCTCACCACATGCCTCTCTGGCAGAATCAATCAATGTTTCCTTCAGAGTTTGCCACTGAATCTCCAAGGTTTGATTCCTGTTCTCAAACTCTTTCATTTTCTTTTCAATAATATTTCTGTATTTTAGTCTACAGTTCACATCTGAGAGCTGCTCAACTTTTATTCGCTTTAAAACTTTCTTGCATGTTATTCTTTTCAATATGAAATTCAATTTTATCCTGCTCAAGACTAAATAGTGATCACTTCCAATTTCAAATCCTCTGTACACTCTGGTGTCCTGCACCAAGGAGAAAACATCACTATCAACAATAACATAGTCAATGAGACTTTTCTTATTCCTAGCCTCTTCTCTCCATGTGAATTTGTGCACATTTTTATGTTGGAACATTGTGTTAGTAATAACCAGTCCATGTCCTGAGCAGAAATCCAACAGATATTTGCCATTATTATTAGCTTTGCTCTTTTCTCCAAATTTTCCCAAAATATTTTTGTATGTCTCACAATCATTTCCTACTCTGCTATTTAGATCCCCAACAAGGACCAACTTTTCCTTTTTCATTGTGTCAGTTGCTTTTTCTAAAGCCTCAAAAAATTCCTCCACTTCTACCTTAGTAGAACCTTCTGTGGGACCATAGGCACAAATAAGTCTCATTGTCCAGTTCCCCATTCTCATATTTGCCCACATTACTCTACTTGAGACTGACTGCCATTCAAGAAGATTAGCCTCGTATTTTGTGTTGAATACTATGGCTACTCCTTCTTTTCCTTGATTGTCATTGCCTGAATATAACATTTTGTATTTATTGCTCAGAAAGATCTCACCAGTTTTGGTCTTTTTTGTTTCAGTCACCCCTATTATGTCGATCTGGTACTTATCTAATTCCTCAGCTAGCTCCATTTCTTTGCCATTCAGGCTTCTTACGTTGATAGTACCGATCTTTAACTCTGGTGATGTTGAGTTGGGGTTTGTTTTCAGATTTGTTCCAGTAGCTGACTTTTCGCTGTTCGCCCTGGTTCCCTGGCGAAAACAACGGGGGCCTTGTTTAACCGGGCGACGCCCCAGCCGGCATGAAATTTTGTCATGTTGTACCATCATTCTATATTTTGGTTTAACCAATAAGAATACAATTTGGTCGGCTAAATCCCAAATTGCCAGCCCATCCTCGTCCGTTCAGTATCCAAGTAGATACCCAACAGGGTGCACCACGAGAAGGTGAGGATTGGACATTAGGTCAGAAGCCCTGGTCGGTTCTCCGCATTCCTTTAAAGGCTATGTGGAGGTCTCCTCTCAGTTATACAGCTTTGACCCTTAAGCACCCCTTATATAAAAAGACAAAGACAATGAAAATAGGCAGAATCATTGAAAATGTCAACTGTGTTGTGAATGGAGAACCTGTGGAACAAGTAAAACATTTCAGCTACTTAGGCACAATTTTTACTGAAGATGGTAAACTAAATATAGAAATAGACAACAGAATCAGCAAAGCTGGTATCGTGGGAAGTCAATTGAATAAGTTCATATGGAATAAGAAAGAAATTAGTCGGAACACTAAATTAGCTGTATACAAGACTGTGTTCAAACCAATTTTAACTTATGGATCTGAGAGCTGGGTCAGAAGTAAAACACTTGACCAAAGACTAGAGACCGCAGATATGAGAGTCCTGAGAAAGATTAGAGGCGTGAACAGATGGCAGCAATGGCAATATCATATTAAAAACGAGGATATTAGGAAAGAACTTGACATCGTCAGCATCCAGGAATGTGTTAGCAGAGCTAATCTCAGGTGGTATGGTCACTTGAACAGAATAGGAGAGAAAAGATTAGCAAAACAAGTGTTCTTTGCCAGATTGGCAGAAAAACGATGAGGAAGACCAAGCTATAGGTGGAATGATACGGTACAAAGTGCCTTAGATGATAGGAATATAAGATCTGATAATGTTGGAGTCTTGACAAGTAACAGACTAATTTGGAGGAAAATTGTAGATAGGAAGTTAATAATGATGTAAATTTTTCATGCAGTACTATCATATCCTGTACACCCTTTGAGGGTACATGTCAGGAATTTGATCATAGACACATCATCATCAAATTCCTGACATGTACCTCAAAGGGTGTACAGGATATGATAGTACTGCATGAAAATTTTACATCATTATTAACTTCCTATCTACAATTTTCCTCCAAATCAGTCTGTTACTTGTCAAGACTCCAACGTGTTATTAAACCTCATATGCTCAACCAACACTGAGGTTTAATAACACTTTATTACATCAAATATTTTAACCTGAATATAATAATCACTCTCAGTGAATTCAAACAATTAAAAAATTCACAGTCAGCAAATAGCCAATTCAATAAGGTAGAAATAATAAATTTCAAAAAGGCGAACGCATGCTAATATAATACAGTACAGTAGACTGCTGTGTGAAATTTTTTATAAAGAAATACTGTCATTATGATTTAAATTACAGTGAAATAACAGTGCTTTAGCACTCTTTGAACATATGCTCAAGTTTAAAACAGTAAGAATGTAGTAGATAAATCTTAGATCAGAAGATTCTGTGGTCAACGTGAATTCCATTCTATGTTAGATAAGACTTCTCTGGCTTTTTACGTATAAGATTCGTGAAGTCTTTTCTTAACAGAACATTTTGTCTTAAGTAAGAGAGATGGCAATAACAAGAAACTTGGCAAACACCTGGGAAGGACAGAGGACACTATCTTTGTGTAAGATAATAAGAATTTGCTTAAAGGAAAAAAAAACATGGGTACTAAATTATATTGAAGATCTACGAAATTGGTTCAGAGATGCCCACATGAGGAATATAAACGTTGTTTTGTTTTTTTTTTGTAATAAAAATCACTGCATTTTATACGCGCAATGATTTCCAGATTTTAGCTGTTTACACATTACAAATATAATCTGAAATTTTGTAATTCATGAAGCTACTTACATCAACATGGTTCGAAGCTTAATGAAATCACAATGTTCAGGATTTTCAACCTCAACCACTCCCCAAGGATACAGTCGTCCTCTTACTTTGCGTCCTTTAACTTCAATTGTAGGAATAGCAGATGATACAGCAAATGGTACAGCTTCCTGTAAGATAAATGAAAATGTAATTAGAATATACATAACTTCAGAACTTGCTCTATTTGTAATGCTCTTGTAATGTAAACATAGTTTAATGAAAAATTGGTGTCATAAATCCAATTTGTTCTCATAATTGGTTTCAAAAACCACCTTCTGTATTTTCTTCAATTTTAATTGCTGGCTTACAACAAAATAAAGACTAAGTATTGCTTGATATAATGCCCTATTGACAACATAACTGTAGCGTTTCGAATAGCTTCTCTCTCTCTCTCTTGGCACCTTGTCATATGCCTTTTCCACATCTACAAAACTTAAATACAGATCTTTGTTAGGAGTGCTTAAGGGTCAAAGCTATATAACTGAGAGAAGATCTCCACATAGCCTTTAAAGGAATGCGGAGAACTGACCAGGGCTAACCTAACCTAACCTAATGTCCAATCCTCACCTTCTTGTGGTGCACCCTGTTGGGTATCTACTTGGATACTGAACGAACGAGGATGGGCTGGAAATTTAGGATTTAGCCGACCAAATTGTATTTTTATTGGTTAAACCAAAATAAAAAATGATGGTACAACATGACAAAATTTCATGCAGGCTGGGGCGTTGCCCGGTTAAACAAGGCCCCCGTTGTTTTCGCCAGGGAACCAGGGCGAACAGCGAAAAGTCAGCTACTGGAACAAATCTGAAAACACACCCCAACTCAATATCACCACAGTTAAAGATTGGTACTATCAACATAAGAAGCCTGAATGGCAAAGAAATGGAGCTAGCTGAGGAATTAGATAAGTACCAGATCGACATAATAGGGGTGACTGAAACAAAAAAGACCAAAACTGGTGAGATCTTTCTGAGCAATAAATACAAAATGTTATATTCAGGCAATGACAATCAAGGAAAAGAAGGAGTAGCCATAGTATTCAACAGAAAATACGAGGCTAATCTTCTTGAATGGCAGTCAGTCTCAAGTAGAGTAATGTGGGCAAATATGAGAATGGGGAACTGGACAATGAGACTTATTTGTGCCTATGGTCCCACAGAAGGTTCTACTAGGTAGAAGTGGAGGAATTTTTTGAGGCTTTAGAAAAAGCAACTGACACAATGAAAAAGGAAAAGTTGGTCCTTGTTGGGGTTCTAAATAGCAGAGTAGAAAATGATTGTGAGACACACAAAAATATTTTGGGAAAATTTGGAGAAAAGAGCAAAGCTAATAATAATGGCATATATCTGTTGGATTTCTGCTCAGGACATGAACTGTTTATTACTAACACCATGTTCAAACATAAAAATGTGCACAAATTCACATGGAGAGAAGAGGCAAGGAATAAGAAAAGTCTCATTGACTATGTTATTGTTGATAGTGATGTTTTCTCCTTGGTGCAGGACACCAGAGTGTACAGAGGATTTGAAATTGGAAGCGATCACTATTTAGTCTTGAGCAGGATAAAACTGAATCACATATTGAAAAGAATAACATGTAAGAAAGTTTTAAAGCGAATAAAGTTGAGCAGCTCTCAGATGTGAACTGTAGACTAAAATACACAAAGATTATTGAAGAAAAAATGAAAGAGTTTGAGAATAGGAATCAAACCTTGGAGATTCAGTGGCAAGCCTTGAAGAAAGCCCTGATTAATTGATTCAGCTAGAGAGGCATGTGGTGAAGTTGTCTGCAAGGATAGAAAAATTAGAACTCCATGGTGGACAAAGGAAGTTAAAGAGGCAGTGAAGGAAAAGAAGAAAGCATATCAAAAGTTCCTGGCAAATAAGTCAGCTTGTGCTCTTAGAGAATATAGAGACAAATGCAAGAATGCTAAACCCTGTGTAAAACTAGCTAAACAAAAGTCATGGGAGGACTTTGGCAAGAATATAGAAAATAAATATGAAGAAGGTGGCAAAATATTCTGGAGATTTTGAAGAAGCTTAGGAATGGAGGAAAGAGTGCTGTAAAAGGAGTTACAGATGATAAAGGTGACATGAAAACGGAAGAAAAAGATATCCTTGAAGTATGGAGTAATTATTTTTAAAAAATTGCTAAATGAAACAAGCAGTGATAGCACAGTGGTAAAAACACTCAACAGGCATACAATAAGGAATACATATCCATACTTGAAGTAGAAAAAGCCATCAAAGGCTTGATATGTGGAAAGGCAGCAGGTGTAGATAATATTCGACCAGAAATAATCAAGTATGGAGATATAAAAGTCTTACAATGGCTGCATTGCATAGTTCAGAAGACCTGGATAGAGGGATGAATTCCAGATAATTGGAGTAGAGCTGTCATAATTTTGTTGTTGTTATGATTGATTCCTGATTCCTGAGTGCAGATGCAAAGAATAGTCTTTCTTTTGTGAATTTACTATGGTGGAGCATGGTAGTTTTTTTCCAGGATAGGACTTTAGTTTCACTTTGTATTGTATTTGTGTGTGTGTTGTTACAAAAAGTTTTTGTAATCCCCGAAGATGTCTCTGTGACCGAGACGAAATATTGGAAGTATTAAAATTAGTTTTAATCCTTTTTCAGTGCTGTTAATATTCCATTAAACCTCTAACATGAATTATGCACAACACATAAGCCTCAACACACGTTTCCCAATATCTTTTTGTATGTCTGACAATTATTTCCTACTCTGCTATTTAGATCTCCAACAAGGACCAACTTTTCCTTTTTCATTGTGTCAGTTGCTAGTTGCTTTCTCTAAAGCCTAAAAATATTCTCCCACTTCTACCTTAATAGAACCTTCTGTGGGACCATAGGTGCAAATAAGTCTCATTGTCCAGTTCCCCATTCTCATATTTGTCCACATCACTCTACTTGAGACTGCTTGCAATTCAAGAAGATTAATCTCGTATTTAGTGTTGAATACTATGGCTACTCCTTCTTTTCCTTGATCGTCATTGCCTGAGTATAACATTTTGTATTTATTGCTCAGAAAGATCTCACCAGTTTTTGCCTTTTTTGTTTCAGTCACCCCTATTATGTCGATCTGGTACTTATCCAATTCCTCAGCTAGCTCTATTTCTTTGCCATTCAGGCTTCTTATGTTGATAGTACCGGTTTTGAACTCTGGTGATGTTGAGTTGGGATGGGTTTTAGGATTTGTTGCAGTAGCTGACTTTTCGCTGTTCGCCCTGGTTCCCTGGAGAAAACAATGGGGGTCTTGTTTAAATGGGCAACGCCCCAGCCGGTGTGAAATTCTACCATGTTGTACCATCATTTTTTATTTTGGTTTAACCAATAAGAATACAATTTGGTCAGCTAAATCCCAAATTGCCAGTCCATCTTCTTTCGTTCAATATCCAGGTCGATACCTAATGGAGTGCAGGAGAAGGTGAGGATTGGACATTAGTTCAGAAGCCGTGATCAGTTCTCTGCATTCCTTTAAAGGCTATATGGAGGTCTCCTCTCAGTTATATAGCTTTGACCTTAAGCACCCCCCAGCCAAAGAAATTGGTATATTATATTCTTTTGTTTTTTACATTACTTGATTTAAGGCTTGTAAATGATCTTAAGTTGAGATCTAAAATATATAGTTTTATTTTCTTGTGGTTGCATTATAAGGTGAAGTATTATGACGTTTTTTTTTTTTTCCCATTCTACAATTTGAACAAAGTGCTGAATATTTGGCCAAAGCATAATTAAATTTTTTGAAATGTTTTGAACAAATAAATATATACTAATTTAAATTTTTATGATTTTTTCAATGTTTTTTTTTTCTTTTTTCAAAACATTTGTTTATAAAATTTAATTCAGTATGCTTCGGCCAAATTTTTAACCAAATATTCTGTATTCAGTGCTTTCACCAAACGCTTTGGGCATCCCTATTAAACATGATGTCAAAATTAAGATATTAAATTCAGTTTGTTACTGAATTTTTAGATACTCCTAAATAAATTCATTATTAAGTCTTTGTGCCTGTAAACTTGAAATGCTAATTGCTGACAAAATTTGGTATGAAATCAGCAATCAAAAATCTATGAAATTAGTCAGGAAAATATCAACTATATTCTCAATGGAGAACCTATAGAACAAATATCTCAGCTACTTAGGCAAGTAAAGATTGCAAATTAAACATGGAATTAGATAACACAATAAGCTTAGCTATCACAGGGGAGCCAATTGTATAAAATTTATAAGGAGCAAGAGAGTAATGAGCTAAAACAGTAAATTAGCAATATAAAAAAAAAGTGTTCAAACTAATTTTAACTAACAGAACTAAGTTGGAAACAGCACATCAAATATTGCAAATATGAGAGCTCTGAATAGATGACACCAATAACAGAACCATATTAAAAATGAAAATGAAGGAAAGGAATCTAAAATCATTAGCATAAAAGAGTGTGAGAGTAACACTAAACCAAAGTTGTATTGGTCACTTAAAATGAGAGCGGAAAGATTAATAAAGCAGAAGCGTGAGGGAGAAAGATGCCAAGAAGTCAGGAAACAAAGACACACAGGAAGACCAAGACTCAAGTAGGTTGATGTAGTTAACTATGTTAGAAGAATTAAACATAAGATTTGAGTCATGACAATAATATTGAGGATAACTGCTCACAGGAAGTTAGCAATAATGTATATTTAATTCCTATCCTAATTTACGCTCATGCGTAGACCTACACATTTTACCGGTAGGTAGTCGGAACCAAAATCCTATGGGATAGGTTGGTTACTCCTTATTCCTGGAGAAGATCCTATGTCTGTAGAAGCATGTGTTTACGGGGCTGGTTTGCCTGTTCTGGGCAACGAAAAACCCAAGTTTCCAGGTGGAAAAAAAAAACCCTATCTCAGTATGAGACCAGCTAACTCACCTTTAGTCAAAAGAGACCAGATAAAGGTTCCTCACATCACTGACGGGAATCGAACCTAGGTCTTTCTAACCAAAGGGCTTCATCTATACTGACTGAGCTACGGAGGCTCACATTTAATTATGTAATGTTACTGCAGTTTCTTGAACACCCGTTTGAGGTACATATTAGGAAATGATGAACAATAATAAATGTTCATCATTTATTATTGTTCATATTTAAACAAAAGAGAGATGAAGATTTACTACTCAGTCACACTTGGACACAAGGCAACTGAAATGAATCTTACTGAATTTTACAAACTTTTCTGGACTCCAAAAAATTAAGATGTAATTCTGATTTAAGTATCACATACAAATTTAAAAATAAACTGATCTCACTTCATTATGTAAGCATTAAATTGTTCTATCATGAATACTGAAATTGATGTTCTACTCTTAAATTTCAGTGCTGAAAATTTAATATTCTTATAAATTTGGCATGAAAAGCAACAGTAAAAAAAGACAATGAAGATATGCAGGAACATTGAACATAGCATCATCCTGTATGGAGAACCTACAGAACAAGTGAAATATTTCAGTTAAAATAGGCACCAATTTTAGTGAAGATGGTAAATTAAATATAGAGTGCTAATAGAATGAGAATACCTTTAATACATAATAAGAGAAATTGGCCAAGACACTAAAACTAGCAACATACAAGACAGAAACAAAACAATTTTAACTTATGAAACTGAGAGTTGGTCAAGTGTTGTGAGAAACTTAAGGGTAAGGAAAGAACTTATCAATGGCAGAATCATGTTTAAAATATTTAAATTTTTAATTCAGCATCATCATCAAATTCCTGCCATGTACCCTCAAGGGGTGTACAGGATATGATAGTACTACATGAAAAATGTACATCATTATTAACTTCCTATCTACAATTTTCTCCCAGATCAGTCTGTTACTTGTCAAGACTCCAATATTATCATATCTTATATTTCTGTCGTCTAAGGCACTTTGTACACTATCAAACCACCTATATCTTGTTCTTCCTCTGGATCATTTTCCTGCCAACCTGGCAGAGAACACTTGTTTTGCCAATCTTTCCTCGCCCATTCTGTTTAAGTGACACCACCTGAGATTAGCTCTGCTAACGCATTCCTGGATGCTGACAATGTCAAGTTCTTTCCTAATATCCTCATTTTTAATATGATATTTTTAATTAAATATTTAAAATGTTTAAAATAAGGATATTAGGCAGCATATCATTAACATTCAGCAATGTGTGAGCAGAGTAAATATAGGATGGTAGTGTCACTTAAACAGAATAGAAGAAGAAATGTTGACAAAAGGTCAATATTTCATTTGATACTAAGATTACAGGATAATGAGTCACAGAAGTGTCTTAAAAGATTGAAATACTGAAGTCCTGACAGATGACAAACTAGTTTGAAGAAAGCCATTGGAGGAAGTTAGTACTAATGTAAACTTAATCATTTAGTATTATTATAATATCTTGTACATTCTCTTTGAGGGTACATATCAGGAATTTCATGATAAATAATGTATGACTTTTATGAATTTTTGTATGAATTTTAAGTAACATACCTTTAGTTGCTTCACTTGTTCTTTATAATCTTCATCTTCATCTGAATCACAGTCAGGAAGAGGATATATTCGGATACCATTCTCATGAATTTCTTGCATGATCTATAATTAAAAAACCAGATAGTGATTTTTATGTAACTGCTCATAATATTAAATTTTTTTTGTTTATAATTTTATAGTAAACTCCTTTTATAACTAACTAGTGAAATGTCTCACCCTGAGATATGGCATTAACACGTTCGCTGCCAACTACGAGTATACTCGTATGACGCTTACCGCCAGCAACGAGATTACTGTATTCACCTTGAAGAAGTGAAAATGCTTGGCTTGTGGAGCTAGCATCAGAACCATGTATTCTCATAGATGGTATATGCTCTGCGCAAGCCAACTACGAGTATACTCGTATGATGCTTACCGCCAGCAACGAGATTACCGTACTGACCTTGAAGAAGTGAAATTGCTCGGCGTACGTGAACAGACTATGCCGAAGTAGCATGGCAGCGAACGTGTTAATGCATTACTAAAGCAAATTCATTATAGCCCAGCTGCCACTATTATAATAGTAGTAACAGTTTCGTTACTAGCGAATATTTACTTCTCAGTCTACTGCAGAAGTGATGCACTACCAGCATAACATATATCGTCATAGCCAACTCACTATAGCAAACTGCCAAGAAGTACTGGTCTGGTTCTCACAATGCCAATTTCTATTATAAAGGAAATTTATTGCAACAAGACTTCCACCATAAGCTTTTATTAGAGGATTTATGGGTTTCCTATAGTTAGTTTGCCATGCTTTCAAGAAATATTATTGCAAAAGTATTTTCAAATATGTATATATGCACACAGGCCATGTCCATATTTTTATATTAAAAAATCAGAATGCTCTTTTTCCCAACCTTTTAAAGGATTCTAGAAAATACTTTTCATTTTCTACTTTGAACTACTATTAGTTGTGCATAATGGAATGAGCTGCATGGCAATTCAAGCTAGTGATAGTTTTGTTTTGTGTGTGTGAGAGAGAGAGACTCATAAAATCTCAAGATTGCTGTCAAATATTCCCCTTCCTCCCATTGGCCACACAGCTTCAATAAAAAAATTCCACAGAATTTCACACAAGAATACAAGACATTAAACTGACATCTTCAGATTGACATTGCTTCACTCTTCACAAATATTTCTCATAATAATAGAAATTCTAGCCTAAGAATTTCCAGACATATTGGACCTATTAAAATTCACAATCACATCTGGATACTTCACATGGAAAGAACAACTATACCAACAAGTGGAAGGTAATTCCATTACCAGAATGATCTCAGCAGAATTAAAGATAAACTATGGTTAGAAGAACAATGGAGGATAGTGGGTGAAGCCAGAGAAATTACAGAAATATCATGTCATTAAATGTGATACTAAAAAGAACAAAACATGTACAAGATGATTTGTTCAGCTGCTCAATTTCAGAGAAAGAACAGAACCATGAAGATAAATTAAACACAAGCTGATTTTGAGTAGTTCAAATATGGACAAATTTCAAAATGGGAAATTGGACAATGGGACATTCTGCCCAGAAAACGAATTTAATTTTTTTGGATGAATAAGAAAGGACAGGACAGCAGAGTTTATATATAACATATTTGTTCTTGTTGGAAATCTGAACTGCAGAGTAACTTTGAGATTTATAACAATACTAGGGGGGGCTTGCCCCCCTGGCACCTACGCCACCCAATGCCCCCGAGTTCCGGACTGGTAGGCCGGTTCTCCTTGAATTCTGATGACTCGAATTTTGAAGATTCAGGATAGCGCCCGAGTTTCAAAATTTCAAAAAATGTGACATAAAAAGGCTTATCATTTTATATATATATATATAGGGTAGATTTGAGGAAAATTAGAAAAAAAAAAGATAGGGTTAATAATAATAATGGTAAGTAGAGTTTGACTCTCAGTAAAGCAAACTTATAGGAGCAAATTTTCTGCAGATTAGCATTGTCACATAAAGCATCAAACAGGATCATGTGTTTGTTATAGTGAACAAGTTCTCTCATAAAAATGTTTATAAATTAATGCAGAAAGAAGTTTATAAACATTTTTTATGGGAGGCCATGATGTTAGTACTGATTAATGATTCCACTGTTTGCAGGGAATTTTCAGGAAATGACCAATACATAGCATTGAGTATTATTGAATATAAATAATAAATCTCTCATTGATAAGAATATTGTCTACTGAAGAAGATATTTTTCAGATGCAAACTATGGAGTAGAATATACAAATAACATTGAGGAACAAGAACAAATCTTTGGAGAACAATAAAAAGCTGAATGACTTTGCCGGGAAAGCATGCAGTGAAGTTGTCTGCAAGAAGAGAAAATAAGAACCCCATAGTGGATTCACCAACTTAAACAGACAGTTCTTGAAAACAAGAAATCGTACTGAAAATGTTTCCAAGCATGTATGTCAACATGTGAATGGACTACATAGAAACTGTAAGAAAGCTAAGTTATATGTAAAACTAGCTAAATGGATGTCATGGGAACATTTTAGGAAGACTATATAAGATAAATATATTTTAATAATAATGAAATGCTCTGGCAGTCATGGAGGAAAGTACAATGAGAGGAATCGGGTGACATAAGGATGTTTTGATGTCTGAAGTAATTACTTGAAAAAATTATTAGATAAGTTATAAAGAGACAGAACATGGTAAATATCCAGAAGGAATGTGATCAATGGACTATCATAAATCTAATATTGTGAAAAGGAGCGACAGTAAATGATATTTGATCTGAAATAGGGGCACCAAATAAAATTGCATAATCTAGAAAGCTTTCATAAGGTCAAATCTCAGATGACTAAAGTAGAGCAATTATATTATTAATCACATCAGCTGCTACAATTATGTACAAAAATTCCCATCAGATGAGCCATTTATGTTATATCTCTGTAAAGAAACTGTTTCAATTTTATTTATCTCTTTAAAGAGGCTGTTTTTACATTGAGTGTTAAGTACAAGAGTTCAATCTGAATGGTATAATGACTTTTTAACTTCATTTATTTTTTGAATCCAGGAAATTGACTCAAAACCAAATACCATATTTACTTGAATATAACTCTCACGTTTTTCCTCAATTAAAGTTAAAAAAATCGTGGTGCGAGATATATGCGGGGGTTTTTGGAAACTAATTTAATTTTTTCAGGAAAAAAATAAATCAACATTTATAATTAAAAAATCCTCAGTACTCATTATAATTTTAATTGCTCACATAGAGCCTCCATAGCTCAGTCAATATAGACGAAGCTGTTTGGTCGGAAAGACCTGGGTTCAATTCCTGTCCAAGACACGAGGAACCTTTATCTGGTCTCTTCCAACTAAAGGTGAATTAGCCAGTCTACTACAGAGGTAAAGGGGGTTTTTTTCACCCGAAAAAAAAAAAAAAAACCTTTTTTGGTGTTTCGTCTCTTAGAATAGGCAAACCAGCCCCGTGAATACACACGAATTTACAGTAACAAAATACATATACTTAATCCCTCATTAAGTAGGATTGATGAGATTAATGGGATTAACTCCCATACAATGAATAAAGAAATTGCTCACGTTATTTATAAAATGAATGCATTTAAATTTTAATTATCAATGTTATTTACACGATTGGATGCTCACCTTCATCATGCAATATATTTGTATCTTTAGCGACAATATCTATGTAATTAAATGAAAACAGTTTCATTATTGCTTGTCCTTTTATCATTTCGAAATCATAAGATCACCATGATTTAAAAAATCATGACAGTGATTTTAAAACCGTGATTTAAAAAATCATGAAAGTGGGTATGACTTACTAAGAATCTATTTGCTATCGCTACTTCAGGTCTCGAAAGCAGTTTCCCCGTGTGCATTTTCAATCTACCCAAATAACTTCATCTTTGTTTCCATCCAGGACATTAGAGATGTCAGTTTTTAAAAAACTCTTGACAATTAGTTCTGGCAAAATCATGTCAAAAGCTCTCAAAATCCATTTGCACAACAGTTCTAATGATGGTCTCTTAATCTTCCTTGCCAGAGTCAGATCATAGCCACTGGCTGCCATCCATTCAGTATAGAATTTTCGCACATAGTCCTTGAATGATTTGTTGACAAATCCAAGGGCTGTAGACAAGGTGTAAGACCACCAGGAATAACAGCCACATTGGTCTTCACATCTGAAAGTTTTCTTTGCTATTTCTGCCATAACATTCACTATTGATTTCTTAAAGTTTTAACCTTTTTTCATGTGCGTGGTATATGCGAAACTTTTTCATTTCTTTTTTCATAAAATAAAATTAGGGGTGTGAGATATACACGAGGGAGATTTATGTTCGAGTAAATATAGTGTGTGTGTGTGTATATATATATATATATATATATATATATAAAGGGTGTTCCAAAATTCACGCAAGATTTAAATTTAGTGGTATTTGTGCGGTAAAGTGTTGCCAATGAGAAAAAAAAGACAGCTGACAGTTCAGGGTTATTAAAAATGGAGCACTACACGAAAGAACAACGCATTTTCATTGTTGAGCAATATTTTAAAAATAATGAAAGTTTGGCAGCTACAGTTCGCAATTTTCGTACAAAATATGGTCGGAATAGTGATTTAACTTCATCAACTGTGAAAAGATTAATTAAAAAATTCAAGGAAACTGGATCAATTAGTGATCTTATACACTCTGGCCGTCCTTCAACAGAAAACATCGAAGCAGTTCGTGAGAGTGTTGCTGAGAGTCCAGGAACATCAATTCGGCACCGTAGTCTTGAATTGGGCATTTCGAGAAGCTCTCTACAGCGTATTCTCACAAAAGATTTGCATCTTTATGCTTACAAAGTTCAATTGACTCAAGAACTGAAGCCTACTGATCACACACAGTGAAGAGAGTTCGTTGAATGGATTATGGAACAACAAGTGGATGCTTATTTTTCGAACAAAATCATCTTCAGCGATGAGGCTCATTTTCATCTTGATGGCTTTGTTAATTGACAAAATTGTCGCATTTGGGGTTCAGAAAATCCATGAGTGATTGTTGAGAAACAAATGCATCCACAACGTGTCGCTGTTTGGTGCGGATTTTGGGCTGGAGGCATCATCAGTCCATTCTTCTTTGAAAATGTGGCTGGTAAGGCAATAACAGTTAATGGTGCTCGCTATCGCGACATGATAATCCAGTTTTTTGTGCCTAAATTGCAAGATATGGATGTGGGCGACATGTGGTTTCAACAAGACGGTGCCACATGCCATACAGGCCTGAGAAACAATTCAATTACTGCATGAGTCATTTCCTGGTCATGTAATTTCCCGTTTTGGTGATCAGAATTAAGTCACATTTTGGTAATCAGAATTAAGTCCAGATCATGTGACTTAATCGCCATTAAGTCACATGATCTGGCCGCCCAGATCATGTGACTTAATGGCGTTGGACTTTTTTCTTTGGGGTTTTTTGAAGTCTAAGGTTTATGCCAACAAGCCCACGACCACCCACGCCTTGAAGGAGGAAATTAAGCACTGTATCAACGAAATTCAGCCACATTTATGCAAAACAGTCATGGAAAATTTCGACAAAAGAATGCGTATGCGCCAGCAAAGCCGTGGAGGCCATTTACCCAATATGCTATTCCATGCATAACCCTATACTATACTTTATGAATCAATAAGAAATTACAATTTTTAATTAAAAACCTGTGTTTTCTATCAAAATTACTTCTTGCATGAATTTTGGGACACCCTGTGTGTGTGTGTATATATATATATATATATATATATATATATAAAATGAAACTAAATAAAACTATATACAGGGTGTTCGGGATAAATTTGACATATTTATAATTAATTATATTTTTCCGTAAGTTACATGTATTAACACACACTTCTCTTCATTTAAAAGTTTGGACCCTTCTTCATTCATATACAAGATGTCAAAAAGGATGGATAGCTGGAACCCACCTGAATCATGGAAGAGAATAACTTGTATCATGATGATTCGTGCCCGCCATCAAAATAAGGATATTACGACTGCTGCCCAATGCTCCCTGAATACAGTAAAAACAATCAGGCATGAACTAGAGACTTGCAATGGTGACTACGAGGATGTAGCAAGAAGAAAGATCCCTAGCAGACGATCTGATTGCGTTCGTACAGCAGAATTCCTCGCAAATCTGCAGGAACAGGTGTTGAAGAACCCTGGCATTGGAATTCGGGCTTTGTTCGTGGAGTTGCTAACTGTAGTCAAGCCCTGGATAACAAGGGTAGCCAATGGTAGGCCGTATGTATGGCAGCAGGATTCGGCCCCTTGCCACACCTCTGGGAAAAGTCAAAAATGGTTGTCTGAAAATTTCTACGACTTCACCAGTCCAAATGTTTGGCCTCCAAACTCCCCAGACCTTAACCCCATGGATTATTTTGTATGGGGCGCAGTTGAAAAAGACACCAATCGCACTTCCAGTAATACAAAAGCCCAGTTAATGGATAAAATTAAAACAGTTTTTGCGGCCCTTCCCAGGGAGACTGTAGCATCAGCTTGTTCGAGGTTCCGAAGCAGAATTGAAGCTGTGATCGATGCTAATGGTGGTTATTTTGAGTAAATCTTGTTGATAGTATTGTAATTAACTCTGCCTGTAATGTTTTTTTGTCAATTCATTAAATTTAATAGATACAAAGAAGATTTTCTTTTTCCTTACGAAACTGTCAAATTTATCCCGAACACCCTGTACATGATAAAAATAACTACATAACTATTTGGATCCAAAGCCTTCAAAATAAAAACTATACTTTGAGATCTCCTTTATCTTTAAAGGATAAATTCATTCTCTGACTCATTTTATTGGTTTGCTTCACATGTACTTCATCAGTCTATCAGACTGAACATTTTGTTTTCACAACAAATTCCTACAAACAATAAATGTTTGTTAGAGTCAGTTCTTTATCAGGCTTTTATTCAAAATATAAAACTTAACTTCCATGGGAATATGCAGTGTTTCCTTATTTAGCATATATTGTTCCATTCATCTTCACTATTTCAATGGAGTATAACTATTCTTACCACAGGCAATTTTATTTTGTAAGAAACAATTATTTGAGAGAGAAAAGAAGTTTCTTTTACTACTTTATGAATAAAATGTTCCTTAATTCTTCATTAAAGCCACTTTACAGCTTCAGATTTCACTAATCCCATTATTGTTCTGATAAAGTAATTATCACCAGCATCCTTGAGACAGAAGATAAAACTTTCTATTTTGCATTTCCTCAAACACTGAAACAGAATGCCTACTTAATATCTCCTTTTATTTACTATTCATTTGTCAACAGCCACACTTTTCCAATCTGAGGATTCACCTTGCTAAGATTGTGAAAATTAGAGGAATTTCATTACTGATTTCCAGGAAAGAATTTATGTAAGGGTACATAAAACTGTTAAACTAGGATTTAGACCAAATAAGGTCTACCATGTCAAGATTTTTTAATTTATGCACAAACAGTCAATTAATCACAAAAATGCCACAGTGATATATATTTAAGTATTTTTCTCCAAAAAAGCATATGACAAGATATCAAGTAAAGGAAAAAAAAAAAACTGTTCAAAACATTAAATCTGTAACCAGAGGTTTTTTCTTCTTGATACCTTGTCATTTGCTTTTTGAGCAAGGCCAACCCGAAAATATATTTTAAAAACCAACCTGAAATATAGATCCATACAGAGTTCAGCATAGTTTCTACATAAGTTACAAATTAGCAGTTAGAAGTGATAATTTGGGATTAAATGGTACATCCAGAGACCAGATTAAACATTTTAGGTACAATTTTTAATGAAGATGGCAAATTAAATATGGAAATACATAAGAAAATAAGTTGGTATATCATGGTAAAGATGAATAAATGTGTATGGAATGAGAAAGAATTCAGCCCAAAGACCAAGCTGTATACAAGAATGTTCAAACCAATTCTAACATTTATTAGAGAACTGAGTTGGCAATAAAATAGAAGTTATCAAAATTTATTTTGATAACCTCTATCAAAGACTGATCCAGATATGAGTGATCTGAAGAAAATTAGAAAAGCGAATGGATGACATCAACATAAAACCATATTAAAATTGAAAGTATCAGAAAACCTGATACTTTAATTTTTAATATGGTTAATAACCTGACATTATTAATTATCAATAATTAAATGTCAGGTTATTTTAATAATTAATTTTAATAACCTGACATTATTAATTATCATTTATCATTATCAATTTACTAACATGTACCTACAAGGAGTATTTAAGCTACTATGACAGCTACATGATTAAGTTTGCATTATTATTAATCTCCTATCCACAATATTCCTCCAAATTAGTCTATTACTGGTCAGCACTCCAGTATTGTCATATCTAACATTTTGCGCTTCTCAGGCACTTCGGAGTGAATCAATCCACCTAAACACCTTGGTCTTCCTCTGGATCTCTTTCCTGCAATCTTGGCATCAAACACCTGTTATTGCTAACCTTTCCTCACTCATTCCCGAATGCTACGAATGTCAAGTTCCTTTCTAATATCGTCATTTTTAATATGATTCTGCCATTGATACCATCTGTTCACTAATTTTCTCTAATTTCATTATCATTCAACAGTGAGCAAATAAACAGAACTAATTTAAGAAGGCATGATTATTAATGATTATTAGAGACATATTCACAAGAAAAAGAATATTATTGCAAGTCACAGCAAAAACTTGTTTAAGATGGTGTGGTCACTTAAACAGAATGAAAGATGAAAAATCAACAAATACTGAAGAATTTAAAAAAATCTGTTAAAAGCAAATTGCCATGGGAAGGCTTGAATAAAACTTCTGTTTCTGTTCTTATTTTCACAGTATTTGATTGGCCTGGCTTTGAGATCTCTCAGCAAACTTATTCTTTACACTATATTCCACTCTGTAATTAGACAGCTAGTTTTCTCTCCAGTTGATCACTACACATCGTGGTAGATATCTTCCTCTCTTCTAATTTCAGAGAACAAGCTGGAAGGGAAGCTGAATTATTTTCTATCAATAATGATCTTACATAAATTGTTCAACTATTAACCAGAATACTGGATAATCCTCCTCATTCTCTCAGCATCCTGTACCTTTTCTTAACCTCCCAACCGGCCGGTGTGGATGAAATATTCAACCCTCCCTAGCTTTTTTCATGGATCAAAACTTCGTCGGCATTCCACCTTTTATCATGCCATTACCTTCCTCCGCCGTTAATCTCGTTACGGCTATTCTATAGCATTAGTGGATTAACTGTTGCTGAGTGACCTTTGTGTCCCCTCCCCCTGTCTTTACGTCTATTGTGTTGCCTAGAATTTCATTTACTGTCCTAAGTTATTTGACCTTTCTTGCCTCTAAAATGATTTATTGTGTCTCTTCCCAAAAATTGAAACCAATTTCACATATGCGAAAAAAAAATCAATCCTGAAATGCCCACTGATCAGCTTTTGCAATGAATCTATTTAGTGATAGTGAATTTGGTGTATTTTATTCTACAAATCAGTGCACCAGAAGAGATGCACTGATTGTTCTTCCACTTTACGTATAATAATTGAATAATTTTTTTTCGAATTTTAAAATTTTCAAATGTTTGCTTTGAAAATATTATGTCAAATATTTATATTTTTAAATAATATTTATTGAAATAAATATGTCCTTTTTCTTTCGTTTCTAGCGAAATAGCATTATATGGATCATCACATTTCAGATTTAGAAACGATTTTTTGTTATTCATAAAGACAAAATAAAAAGAAAATGTTAAAATGCTAAATTGCCTTACTCGGTTTCCGATTGTGTCTTTTTGGTATCAAAAATTTATATCCAATGATATTTTAGCAGTGATTCTTCCCCTTCGTCATTTATTTATTTATTTGTATTATGCATATTACGATAATATCTAGTGCATAACCTTGTAGATATGTTAAAAATATAATGTGAAAATTATCATATACGGAATGATTCAACATTTTTGCTCATTTTGAAGATTTTCTAATGCTTCCCCCCCCCCTCCTTATTCTCTCCTGGAACTGAATTGCATAACTACTCTAAATTTCTATACAGGTTTGAAAGCTTTTCTAGACAGCATTCAAAATCAATTACTTAATTTTACCATTTTGACAAAAGATATACGGCAATCAGATTGTATCGTGAAGCTTCTAAATCTGTTCCATTTATTTGCAATCTAAAACCAGCTGTTCTACTGTCCGCTGAAATTATGTGAAATTTTAGAAATAATATGCTATATTTGCACCATGCAAAATTATTTATATGCATACCACACAAAAGAAAGTTCAGTAGTATTATTTGTGTTTGTTTTTCTTTTAAAAAAATCTAAATATTACTTCTTCTGCTGCTGGAAGCTATTTCTGAAATAATCTACGTCTTATAAATACTTGGTAATTCTACAAATCAGTGCACCTGAAGAGTTGCACTGATTGATCTTTCACTTTACGTATAATAATTGAATAATTTTTTTTCGAATTTCAGTATTTTCAAATGTTTGCTTTGAAAATATTATGTCAAATATTTATATTTTTAAACAATATTTATTGAAATAAATATGTCCCTTTTCTTTCGTTTCTAGCGAAATAGCATTATATGGATCATCACATTTCAGTTTTAGAAACGATTTTTTGTTATTCATAAAGACAAAATAAAAAAAAAATGTTAAAATGCTACATTGCATTACTTGGTTTCCGATTGTGTCTTTTTGGTATCAAAAATTTATATCCAATGATATTTTAGCAGTGATTCTTCGCCTTCGTCATTTATTTATTTATTTGTATTATGCATATTACGATAATATCTAGTGCACATCCTCGTAGATATGTTGAAAATATAATGTGAAAAATATCATATACGGAATGATTCAAAATCCTTTTTCATTTTGAAGATTTTCTAATGCTTTCCCCCCCTCGTTACCCCCCTTTTTTTCATTTTGAAGATTTTCTAATGCTTTCCCACCCTCATTATCCTCTCCTAGAACTCACAGGTTTGAAAGCTTTTCTAGACAGCATTCAAAATCAATTACTTTATTTTACCATTTTGACAAAAGATATATGGCAATCAGATTGTATTGTGAAACTTCTAATTCTGTTCTATTTATTTGCAATCTAAAACCAGCTGTTCTACTGCCCGCTGAAATTATGTAAAATTTTAGAAATAATATGCTATATTTTCACCATGCAAAATTGTTTATATGCATACCACACAAAAAAAAGTTCAGTAGAATTATTTGTGTTTGTTTTTCTTTTAAAAAAAACTAAATATTACTTCTTCTGCTGCTGGAAGCTATTTCTGAAATAATCTACGTCTTCTAAATACTTGGTAATATCCTCTTAGCTGGAGTAAAAGTTGAAGGCTTATTACTCTCAGTGCTATTGAGAAGAAAGGGGATAACACTAAAGTGCCCCAGGCTGTTAGTGCAGAATATGTCAAGAATGTCTTGTTTCCTTTTCGATTGTTGATTACCTACATTCTAACAGAAATACTGATATTTCGTTTACATGCTTATACATTATTTATGACAAAATAATTGCTTAATTTATAATGATCAGTTTCACTTTTATTATCAAAAATTAGAAATTAAATCATACAATTATCTAGAAAAAGAGGATTTGAATTATTTTCAAAGAAAAGGTGCATATGCGTTTCATAATCTTCTTTTTTTGGGGGGGGGGGGGATATAGACCTAAGCAATCTGCAGATATTTCAGATAATTTATTTCATAAATCGTTCGCAAGACAGCTGTTACAAACGTAAATCACTTGGGGAACATACCCATTCATTTTAGTGTAAAATAGTAGCAAAGGTTCAGTTACTTTAGATATCTAATCTAGAAGAAAATGTTATGTCTGCTGAGATTAGAATCATACGTGAATAATTTTTCTGACATGATTTCTCTATTCGTTATAATGTAACCAATTTCCAGATTATTTTCCCTCCTGCAGACTTCATGTTATATGCAGTGATTTCTTCTTTGAACTATAAGAAAAAAAAATCAGATAACAGGAGAAAAATATGTAGTATTTTCTTTTCCACTGGCTGAATTTACAATGTTCTTTCTTTGTGTTTTGAAGAGAAACTGCAAATGACTTTTTTCTTACTATTTTTGCCATTATAACATCTCATATAATTATAAGAGTGACATTTTACCGTTTTTCTCCCACACGAGAAACAGAAATAAGGTGGTAATAATATTGTTGATTTTGCCAAACTTCATTGTAGCAGAAATTTTTATTACAAAACTTTGTAATATATATATATATATATATATATATATATATCTACGAAACAAGAAATTTGGAACCCATATCACATCAATGTTGAATGTTGGCAAGGTGAAAATGTTCCCGTTATTATTTATATATTTCATTTATTAACTAGGGGGGCTATGCCCAACCCCCCGTGTTCCGGTATGGTAGACCAGTTCTCCTTCAATTGTGATAACTCGAAAGGGGGTTCAGACCCTGAATTCTGATGACTCGAATTTTGAAGACTCGACACTCAGGGTAGCCCCTGAGTTTCAAAACGTTTCGATAAACATGACATAAAAAAACTTATCATTTTATATATATATATATATATAGGGTAGATTTTATTTCATTATTTTTTATTGTTTTGATGAAATACTTTACCTGGAATACTCCTTCCAGTTTCTCTGTGTCATAAAAAGAACTTAAAAATTAGCCTTCAAGATGAAAAAGAAACAGTGCATTCGGGTATCCCTCCATCAATATTTGTAGTCCTGAAAAGGACTGTTTTGATGGCCTTGAAAACAAACATTTTTTATTTCATACTGTTCAGAATTTAAAATTCTTGAACAGCGTGGAACACCTTGAAGCAAGGGTAAACACACAAAGCAGTTTTACACTCATGGCACCAGATTTTTGTTTCCTTTCTGATATTTTTTTTATTACATACATAATATTTGCGTGGAGGTTTTTTTTTTATTAGCCGTTGGTGGTAGATTTTCGGGATAATGGTTGGAGTTAGCAGCGTTCAACCTCAGATGTCTGGCAGGATTTCCTGTTTTTCTGCTTGCTGAAGAAGGTGCATGTGCAGGCAGCAATGCTTTCGCAATTTCTATTCTGTATTCTAGATATGTTATGGTAGACAAACATTTTTTCTTGTACAGGAGGAAACTGTTCCAAATAACAAAATCCAAACACTTCAAAATTCAAATAACATGCCCAAACACTTTTTTGTAATATTTTTTATGCTGTTTCCTCATTACAGAGTAGAATGATAGCTGCTGATCGCACCTGTCGACTCAACCCATAGTGTCGTTGTATGCACACACAGCAATGGGTTTTACTTTCTTCAAACCATGCTTCTCCACGGATTCCGCTGATGGATTGTGCAGGGAAGATAGCAGAAAAACATCTTTTTTGTCTTTCCAACGTAGTGCAAAGACTTTCCCTCACTGATAAGTTAGGATTTCTCCCTTCGATAGCTTTCCTGAAGCCAGATCTCGAGGCATATCTCGCCTTTTTGCATTTACAGTACCATAACTATCTGTAAGATGCTGTAAAAGCAAATCAGCGAGTTCAGGACACATATATAGTAATTATCCATTATAATGCAGTAACCTTTCTCCAGTAAAGGGTCTAGTAACTGCATTACTGCACGCATTGACAAGGGGAGATCCGAATATTTATTGTGCTCGATTACAGTTTGCTTTCCCGCATAAGGTTTGAAATCCCAAAGATATCCACTTTCCGATTCGCAAAGCATAAAAAATTTTACTCCATACTTCGCTTTCTTTTTGGGAATATACTGCTTACATTTCAGTCCACCTTTGAATGGCATAAGGCTTTCATCGATACTCAAGTCTCTCTCAGGAATGTAGAGTGATCTACATTTTCATCAGAAAATCATAAATTTTGTTGAGGACTGGGCAAGGATGTGTTGCCTGATCGTATTCCTCATTATTCTGAAAATGCAAATACTTCATGATGAGACTGAATTGTTTTTCAGTCATAACATCACGAAACATTGGCGTGTTCAGAATCCAGTCTGTAGACCAATACATTTCGAGAGCGGGCTTTCGAAATGTATTTCGAAACTTCTGGTTTTTCACTTTCTTTATTCTGATATTGCATTTGAAGGATGACAGTGATTTTAAATATTAATTTCACCTATATCCGAATATCATATAATTTCCTGATTTATAATAATCAGGAAATATGTATATTGTCTGATTTATAATTTGCTAATTTATAATAATCACTCAGTATCGAAAAATTAAAATTATGTGGAACAATTACTAGAGAAAAATAACGAATTAAATAAAAACTGTACCTATGTTTCATAACAGTTTTCGGGTGTGTGATAGTAATGCAACGGGGGGGGGTTTAAACTATCAGAGGCGAAATGAAGTTCAATTCTATTGTAAAAATATGGAAATGAAATTTCACATTTGATATACATATTTTGAATGATAAAAATAAGCAAATGTATCGCTTACTTTAAAAATTGGGGAATAAAATATCTGAATTATGCAGAAAATATAAATTTAAATCATAACTGTTAATTTCATTTTGTAATGACCAATTATACAAGGAAACCAAGAAAGTGAAAGTACAGATTACTATACAACATGAAGAAAAAATTTAGTAATATGATTAAAGAATTTCATGTTATTCTCTATAAAGCAAAGTTGCTCAAGCGTGTCCTAAAGGAAATCTGTGAAGTATTATTCGATTTCGATAGTTTTGTACAAAAATAAAATTAATATAACCTGGAACGTCGGCAGCCAGTTTTCTTTTCTTTTTTTAAAAGAATATTCCAAATAATTATCGTGAATTAATTTCTTCGAGAACAAAGAAAAATCTTTTGTCTAGTAGCGATTAGAAAAAAATTAGCGCAAAAAAATAAAAAATTAAATTGGTTAAGTGAAGAAATTATGCAAGACCTTCGTTTTGTCCAGAAATTAAAACTGTATTGTACAATAAAAAGAGAAAACAAAAATATAAATTATTTCTCTATTTTTAGTCTATCATATATAACTAAAATCCAGTTCACCAGCATGGAACAAGAAAGTCCGTTTCTTGTTATAGGCAACTGAGAGGCAGCTACGAACGGGAGATAATCCGATTAACCTTTCTCTTCAGCGTGAGGGTTTATCACACCTTCTAATGGACATGACAGTCAAATTGCACTTCTTATCCAGGTTCTTTAAACAGGTGGGCTGAATCTTATCCAGATTTAGTTGGACGTCTATAGACGTCCTAGCCGGTAGGAAGGTTAATCAGTTCTTCCTTCAAATATGTTGCAAATATTAACTCTCCCTCTTCAAAACCTTCATAATCTTATTCATGTTTTCTATTCTACAGAATGATCTGTACTCTACCCATTAATTCTCAGCCTTGCTTCCTTTGGACATCAATTGGAATGACCTGTGGGATTTCCACACTTCTTTTTCTACACCACATTTATCCTAGAATACAGCCAGCAACATTAAAAATCCAATCAGACTATAAAAGGGTCAAATGCAAAAACTTGTCTTCTGCTCAAACTTTCTGGTCTCTCACTGGTACCATAGTGAGGTTACCATAACATCAAACAGATGGCTCTTGGCATCAACGTTCACCAACTCTGGTCTAAAAAAAAAAAAAAAAGCAAAACCACCTCTCCCTATACCATAAGCAACTCGCCTCATTCCTATCTAATCTTTCATCAGAAAGACATAAAAAAATCTTCAATAATCTAGATACTATTAAGTCCCCTAAGCAGATGGTATTCTTCCAACTGTGCTCCACAATTAATTCCTATCTTGCATCACCTATACAAACTGGCATGCTCATTTTGCATCTATCCAACAACAAAGAAAAAAAGAAAGCCTTTATCCAGCCTATCCCTAGAAAATAAAATAAACTATTGTCTCAATGTGTTCACCTCAATCTTATCCATTAATAGCAGACTTCTCCACTTCAAGACTCACCAATTAAGTAGTGATCACCAACATGGATTCTGCCACTCTTGTTCCACAGCAGATCTAGCCATCCTGCTTTGAACATAAGCCACAGAAAAGTACGGAGAAACTCATCTGGTTGTGCTTGATATTTCTGAGGCATTGGAGCAGGTCTAGTATTATTGCCTTCTTATCAAAATACCTGCTCTATATGACTGGATTATCAGCTTCATCTCTGGTCACTTACTGCATGTTGTGGATGATTCCTTCTCATCGTATTTTTTCCATCAATGCTGGAGTAGTCCCAGGGATAATGATCTTACACCCATGCTCTTCAAAAGTTTTGGTGATGACAATACTCTCCACTTCTTGTTATTCAAGAACTCTTATACAGCTCAGACTTACAACCTTCAAAATTTTCTACAAGCAGTGCCCTATGTAGGGCAATTCATTTAACAAATAACTCCCCTTACAAACTCTTTCTGATTGCTTTCTCATAAATGTTTTGTTTCTGCATTGTCTTTTTTATATATTATTTTCATGTGTGTTGCTCCAATGAACTAGCTATCCTACAGCTCTAAGCATGAAGAAAGAATCGAGCTTCAAACTTACTGTACCTAATTTTCATCCTCCTCCTCCTCCTTCATCTACTTCTATTCTTTGAATAGCTTTTTCTATATAACTTTTCTCTACTGACTATCTCTAGCTACTTGAACATTGATATTTCTTCTTTCTCCTTAATCACTTATCCACACATGGCACTACTGTGTTAGGACTGATATATATACACATACCAGGACACTGAATTAGAAACCTTTATGCAGATGTACGTAAATGTGACTTATGTAGTGTATATGCAAAATACTTGTCACATGCTTCATATGTTCTAGATAACTATTTAAGAATGCTGCTAGTCAGCAATCGTCAGTGTTGATCACAATGGGAAAAAACAAAGCATCTTTCAGAGTTCAATAAAGGGCTGATTGTGGATGCCTGTCTGGCTGAAGCCATAATTTTGGAAATAGCAGAGCTCACTAGTTTCTCAAAAGGTGAGATATCCCAGGTGTTTAATCAGTGAAAATATAACCCACATTACTTGTCAAAGAGGTGTAACTGTTGTCCTAAGATAGTCTCTCAGGAATGAGATTGTTGTCATTCCTGTAGTCATTACTACAGTTTCTTTTTGTGGCAATTCATAATGACAGTTCTGAAACCAGAAGGCCAAAAATATTAAAAAATTATAAAAAAATTCTGAAATGCACAACTATAAATATTGGATACAACAAAGAAACTGCACAGTTAATCAGAGATAAGCTATCTCCATCTACTATGTAAGCAATCAAGAATGACGAGGCCAGAGATAAGATGAGAGGAAATTGTCACTAAAAAAAAGTGAAATCTATTCACGTTAGAAAATAAGATGGAGGTAATTTGTAGAATGGATGATGGTCAAATGTTCTAATGTGTGTGTAGAAATATGAAACTGCTCCATCAACTATTAGTACCATAATGAAAAATGCAGATAAAATGAAACAGTCAATAATGCAACA
The DNA here is from genome assembly GCF_054136105.1 of Typopeltis vanoorti. Lineage (NCBI taxonomy): Eukaryota > Metazoa > Arthropoda > Arachnida > Uropygi > Thelyphonidae > Typopeltis > Typopeltis vanoorti. The sequence goes on from NC_143572.1 coordinate 8,814,771, forward strand.
TGCTACAACAGTAAGTGTGTTGCAAGTGAGTTATAGCAGAACAAAGAACTTAAGAGAAGTAACATCTCTACATTATGCCACTTGGTTGCTGGCCTGGTTAGCATACGTCAGGGGTGGCCAACCTATGGCGCATGCACCAAAAGTGGTGCATCGCATGATTAGAAGTGGTGCACTGAACCCCAGAGAAAAATTTAAAAAAATTTTCTAACGATTTATATATATATATAAACACACAATTAACCTACCACTGAATTCTAGAGTGCGCACTTATTATAATTGTTTGATCTTGAAGCAACAGGCACTGGCAAATGCTGACATGCATCGTAGGTTCGATGAACTTCTGATTCGATGTGACTGAACAATCCCGTGTTTTCGAACTTATGTTTTTATTAACAGTTCTTTAAGTTTAAGATAAGATTTCTGTTTTCATGAAGGCTTAATATAGTTCAGTAAATTTAAAAATAAATTTTTTCATTTTGAACGCATATGTCAAGTTCTTTCCCGCTCAACTAATTTGCTGATTACTGAAACCTGCAATTATTCAGTGTACTTGTATGTGTGTGTTTTTATGTTTTTTATACAATATCTTTCCTTTTTATTTATGTATAGTAGGTTTATTCCTAAAATTTAACTGATCATCAGCAAAGCTTTCGTAATGAGGATGTTTGGGGTGTGTGTGTGCGATTGCCAGCTGATCGACTGTTTTATGGCAGGAAGCGATCTCCTATTTCATTGGACATAATATATTACGAGAGAGAGAGACGAAAACTCTCTATGAAAAAAAATATATATATATAATTTTTAAACTTACAGAACTGTATTTGGCCTTCATGAAAACAGGAATCTTATCTTAAACTTGTAGAACTGTTTTTGAATGTTCATAATGTTAAAAATGATAAAATAATTTAAATAAATTATTTAATAATAAGCTTTACTTTTTGGAATTTTTTTTTTTTTTTTTTTTTTTTTTTTTTTTTTTTTTTTTTTTTTTTTACAGTCAGTTACCCATTACTTTGCAAAAGAAAATGAGCAGAAGAAAAGCAGAAGGTGATAGCAAGCGCCAGTTTAATGAACTGTGGGGAAATGAGTTCTTATTTATTGCAGGTCCTTCAGGAAAACCATTGTGCATTGTTTGTGAAAGCACTCTCTCAGATAATAGAAGACATGATCTTAACGGACACTATAGAAAACATCAAGCTGAATTAGAAGAAAAACTGAAGTTAGTTCCTGGGCCTGAGTTGCGGAAAGAATATGTGGTTAAGAAAAAAGGAAGAAATAAAAAAAGGAGACAAAATATATTTGTGAAACGAAGTTGTGAAAGTGTGGCAATGCTGGGGGCGTCTTATGAAATTTCCTTAGTGTTGGCTAAAAAGCACAAGCCTTTCTCTAATGGAGAGGAAGCTGTAAAGCCCTCTCTCGAAAAATTTGCAAAATGTCATGGTGATAAGAATGTTGAAAGAAAAGTAAACCAAATTGCTCTGTCCAAGCAAACAATTACAAGAAACATCGAAGAACTTTCCCATGATGTTAATGAGCAATTGAAAGTCCATGTTCATGCTTGTTCTTTCTTTTCTTTAGCCTTGGACGAATCAGCTGACATATGTGATGTAGCCCAATTAAGCATTTTTATAAAAGGAATTGATGGTAATTTTAACATCTTTGAAGAACTTATCGGTCTTGAGTCACTTCATGAAAAAACAAGAGGGTCAGACATATTTGACAAAGTAAAGTCATGTCTAGAAAATCAACAACTAGATTCTAGTAAGCTCATCAGTGTTTGCCCTGATGGAGCACCGTCAATGGCAGGTAGAGTTTCTGCGACTTTAACTTTACTTGAAAGGTTTTTAGGTCGTTCTCTACTAAAGTATCACTGTATTATACATGAAGAATCTCTGTGTGGGAAAACTCTAAATTTGAAGCATGTTATGATACCAGTTGTAAAGTGTGTGTGTGTGAATAAAATTAGAGCAAAAGGGTTAAACAGAAGAGAATTCAGAGAATATTGTGAACTGCTAGATATGGAATATGGTCAACTCATCCTTCATTGTGAGGTGCGCTGGCTTTCTAAAGGATAAGTTCTCAGTAGATTTTGGAAGCTGAAAGAAAGTATTCATAATTTTCTGGAAGAGAAGGATGAGCTGCATGAGGAAAAAGCCCTGTTGTGTGATGAGAAATGGCTATTTGATTTAGCATTTTTAGTATTAACCTAACCAGCCACCTCAATGATCTAAATTTGAAACTGCAGGACAAGAACAAATTGTTTCCTAGCTTAGTAAATGACATCAGTGCATTCAAAATGAAATTAAAACTGTTCATCTCCCAGTTAGAAAACGGGGATTTAAGTCAATTTCCACATAAGCAATTTCAAAAGTCTCAATAAAATAATTAATGTTTATCTTGTCTTTATATGAAACCCTTTTATTTAAAACTGCTAAAAGTGTCTATATTACCATATATATATATATATGTATATATATTCATTTTTTAAATTAACTGACTTAAACCCGAGAATTATAACACAATGACATTTATTTGAAAAAAACGCAACATGTTTCGTCAAAAATGACTTCTTCAGGTGATAATAACATAGAAAGATGTTATTATCACCTATAATTTGGCAGACTCTTTCAACTCTACTATTAGATACTGGAGATCGCGTGATTCCACACACGCACAGGTGTACAACAATAGAACTTTAACTCGGACTATAGTTCAAGCTCATAATAACTGTAATTTACAGTCGAATATTATGGCTTTGTAATTGTATAGCTTTAGAGTGTGTCAATGTTGATTTAAGCGTCTTTTATTATCTTTCTATGTTATTATCGCCTGAAGAAGTCATTTTTGACGAAACATGTTGCGTTTTTTTCAAATAAATGTCATTGTGTTATAATTCTCGGGTTTAAGTCAGTTAATTTAAAAAATGAACATATCCCAACCCCGAGTTAATAGTACGTTTTTTCATGTATATATATATATATATACACAGGGTGTTCGGGATAAATTTGACATATTTATAATTAATTATATTTTTCCGTAAGTTACATGTATTAACACACACTTCTCTTCATTTAAAAGTTTGGACCCTTCTTCATTCATATACAAGATGTCAGAAAGGATGGATAGCTGGAACCCACCTGAATCATGGAAGAGAATAACTTGTATCATGATGATTCGTGCCCGCCATCAAAATAAGGATATTACGACTGCTGCCCAATGCTCCCTGAATACAGTAAAAACAATCAGGCATGAACTAGAGACTTGCAATGGTGACTACGAGGATGTAGCAAGAAGAAAGATCCCTAGCAGACGATCTGATTGCGTTCGTACAGCAGAATTCCTCGCAAATCTGCAGGAACAGGTGTTGAAGAACCCTGGCATTGGAATTCGGGCTTTGTTCGTGGAGTTGCTAACTGTAGTCAAGCCCTGGATAACAAGGGTAGCCAATGGTAGGCCGTATGTATGGCAGCAGGATTCGGCCCCTTGCCACACCTCTGGGAAAAGTCAAAAATGGTTGTCTGAAAATTTCTACGACTTCACCAGTCCAAATGTTTGGCCTCCAAACTCCCCAGACCTTAACCCCATGGATTATTTTGTATGGGGCGCAGTTGAAAAAGACACCAATCGCACTTCCAGTAATACAAAAGCCCAGTTAATGGATAAAATTAAAACAGTTTTTGCGGCCCTTCCCAGGGAGACTGTAGCATCAGCTTGTTCGAGGTTCCGAAGCAGAATTGAATCTGTGATCGATGCTAATAGTGGTTATTTTGAGTAAATCTTGTTGATAGTATTGTAATTAACTCTGCCTGTAATGTTTTTTTGTCAATTCATTAAATTTAATAGATACAAAGAAGATTTTCTTTTTCCTTACGAAACTGTCAAATTTATCCCGAACACTCTGTATATATATCATCATCATCATCATCAAATTCCTGCCATGTACCCTCAAGGGGTGTACAGGATATGACAGTACTACATGAAAAAATTACATCATTACTAACTTCCTATCTACAATTTTCCTCCAAATCAGTCTGTTACTTGTCAAGACTCCAACATTATCATATCTTATATTTCTATCGTCTAAGGCACTTTGTACCGTATCAATCCACCTATATCTTGGTCTTCCTCTGGGTCGTTTTCCTGCCAACCTGGCAGAGAACACTTGTTTTGCTAATCTTTCCTCTCCCATTCTATTTAAGTGACCATACCATCTGAGATTAGCTCTGCTAACGCATTCCTGGATGCTGACAATGTCAAGTTCTTTCCTAATATCCTCATTTTTAATATGATATTGCCATTGATGCCATCTGTTCACGCCTCTAATCTTTCTCAGGACTCTCATATCTGCGGTCTCTAGTCTTTGGTCAAGTGTTTTACTTCTGACCCAGCTCTCAGATCCATAAGTTAAAATTGGTTTGAACACAGTCTTGTATACAGCTAATTTAGTGTTCCGACTAATTTCTTTCTTATTCCATATGAATTTATTCAATTGACTTCCCACGATACCAGCTTTGCTGATTCTGTTGTCTATTTCTATATTTAGTTTACCATCTTCAGTAAAAATTGTGCCTAAGTATCTGAAATGTTTTACTTGTTCCACAGGTTCTCCATTCACAACACAGTTGACATTTTCAATGATTCTGCCTATTTTCATTGTCTTTGTCTTTTTATTGCTGACCTTCATACCATATCTATTACAACAGCTATTCAATTTAGTCAGAGAATCTTGCAGACTTGTAGCGGATTCATTTAGAAGTATAACATCATCCGCATAAAGCAAAGAGCCTGACATTAACATCTCCAATTTTGATATCAGGTTTAATACCACATTCCTTCATAATGTGATCCATATAGATAATGAATAACAGAGGGGATAATGTACATCCTTGTCTCACACCAGATTTAACATTAAACCATCTTCCTGTACTTCCTTCAATTCTAACTGCTGACTCACAACTCAAATAAAGACTAAGTATTGCTTGATATAATGCCCCATTGACACCATATAACTGCAGCGTATTGAATAGCTTCTCTCTTGGCACCTTGTCATATGCCTTTTCCAAATCGACAAAACTTAAATACAGATCTTTGTTATATTCCCATGCTTTCTCGACTATTTGTCGTAAAGTGAAGATCTGATCCTGACAGCCTCTATTTGGCCTGAATCCAGCTTGTTCTTCACCAAGCTTTTCTTCCACAATTCTTCTCAACCGTTTCTCAAGTATACTTGCATAGATCTTGCCAGGAACACTCAGTAGGGAAATACCTCTGTAATTCTCACATTCAGTTTTATTTCCCTTTTTATATATGGGTACTATGAGAGCTCTACTCCAATCATCGGGAATTCGTCCCTCTGTCCAGGCTTTCTGAACTATGCAGTGCAGCCACTGTAAGACTCTTATACCACCATACTTCAGCATTTCTGGTCGAATATCATCTACTCCTGCTGCCTTTCCACATTTCAAGCCTTTGACGGCTTTTTCTACTTCAAGTATGGATATGTATTCCTGACTGCATGCCTGGTCAGTGTTTTTTATCACTGTGCTGTCATCACTGCTTGTTTCATTTAGCAGTTTTTCAAAGTAATTACTCCATACTTCAAGGATATCTTTTTCTCCTGTTTTCATTTCACCTTTATCATCTCTAATTCCTTTTACAGCACTCTTTCCTCCAATCCTAAGCTTCTTCAACAACCTCCAGAATATTTTACCACCTTCTTGATATTTATTTTCTATATTCTTGCCAAAGTCCTCCCATGACTTTTGTTTAGCTAGTTTTACACACTGTTTAGCTTTCTTACATTTGTCTCTGTATTCTGTAAGAGTAAAAGCTGACTTATTTGCCAGGAACATTTGATATGCTTTCTTCTTTTCCTTCACTGCCTCTTTAACTTCCTGTGTCCACCAGGGAGTTCTGATTTTTTTATCTTTGCACACAACCTCACCACATGCCTCTCTGGCAGAATCAATCAATGTTTCCTTCAGAGTTTGCCACTGAATCTCCAAGGTTTGATTCCTGTTCTCAAACTCTTTCATTTTCTTTTCAATAATATTTCTGTATTTTAGTCTACAGTTCATATCTGAGAGCTGCTCAACTTTTATTCGCTTTAAAACTTTCTTACATGTTATTCTTTTCAATATGAAATTCAATTTTATCCTGCTCAAGACTAAATAGTGATCACTTCCAATTTCAAATCCTCTGTACACTCTGGTGTCCTGCACCAGGGAGAAAACATCACTATCAACAATAACATAGTCAATGAGACTTTTCTTATTCCTAGCCTCTTCTCTCCATGTGAATTTGTGCACATTTTTATGTTGGAACATGGTGTTCGTAATAACCAGTCCATGTCCTGAGCAGAAATCCAACAGATATTTGCCATTATTATTAGCTTTGCTCTTTTCTCCAAATTTTCCCAAAATATTTTTGTATGTCTCACAATCATTTCCTACTCTACTATTTAGATCCCCAACAAGGACCAACTTTTCCTTTTTCATTGTGTCAGTTGCTTTTTCTAAAGCCTCAAAAAATTCCTCCACTTCTATCTTAGTAGAACCTTCTGTGGGACCATAGGCACAAATAAGTCTCATTGTCCAGTTCCCCATTCTCATATTTGCCCACATTACTCTACTTGAGACTGACTGCCATTCAAGAAGATTAGCCTCGTATTTTGTGTTGAATACTATGGCTACTCCTTCTTTTCCTTGATTGTTATTGCCTGAATATAACATTTTGTATTTATTGCTCAGAAAGATCTCACCAGTTTTGGTCTTTTTTGTTTCAGTCACCCCTATTATGTCGATCTGGTACTTATCTAATTCCTCAGCTAGCTCCATTTCTTTGCCATTCAGGCTTCTTACGTTGATAGTACCGATCTTTAACTCTGGTGATGTTGAGTTGGGGTTTGTTTTCAGATTTGTTCCAGTAGCTGACTTTTCGCTGTTCGCCCTGGTTCCCTGGCGAAAACAACGGGGGCCTTGTTTAACCGGGCGACGCCCCAGCCGGCATGAAATTTTGTCATGTTGTACCATCATTTTTTATTTATATATATATATATATATATATATATATATACATGAAATCATTTATGCATAACTGTTAAATATATCCATATCCTTTAAAAATATTACCATATTTTAAAAGGGCTGAAAAGTGGTATAAGTTTGCATGGCACATCTTAACTTAAAAATGAAAAAATTGACGCATGAACTATAAAAGGTTGGCCACCCCCTGGCATAACCTGCTCTCTAACCAAAAAGTTACAGATCTGAATCCAGCCATGGATGTTTGTGATCATCTTTAGGTGGGAGATGTATTTCATTCACGGTGTGAGACCACTGCCTATTGAAGTCCCAAAGTGGCTTGAAAAAGTTCTATGTTTGGTCTCTAGAGCAGGGTTTCCAGACTATGTAAAAATATATTTTAAAAAATTACAAAAAATATATAAAACTGATAAAAATGGAAAAAAAAAATCCTTAGCCCACCCATGGTACAAACATACTATAGGTTTACTAATAAACTTTCATGTGTGGGAACCACATAAAAAAAAACTTTCAAAAAGAGATCAACATAGGACCTTATAGTGTTGCTTACAAAATTTACATTTTTTTATTTAATTAAATTTAGCTTGGTTATTTTATACCATACTGTATTGCATTTCATTAATTTATATTCACAGCATTCATCTCAGAGCTTTAAATATAATATTATATTACTTATGTGAATTCTGAGATGGTCCTGGAACATAATGATTTTCTACTGACTTACATTAGATAACTAAGTTTATTTTACACTTTATTTATTTATTTTGTTGCAGCAGTTCTTTCAGAAATGGAACCCCACTTCAAACTGATAAACACTATATTTTGTCCTTTTTTTTTCAGGAGTCACTAAAACTGAACTCTTCTCAGTATAATATCAAACTACATTTTCCAGGCAAGTGTCTGAACTGCACAAGAATTGCATTTTACATTGAATTTTTCACTTTCTATATACTTCTGTAGCACTAACCATATGGAACTTTTTCCTAAGTAAAAACAATGCTTTTACATAGGAAGTGACTTCAAACAAAAGTTCATAAAAATGTATTAATCACACTCATGTTACTTTCAATTTTATTTTACTCTCAAAGAACATTTTCTTTATTTGTTCTAATATCAGTTACACCAGTCAAACTAAAATTTAAAAAAATATCTCCATATTATGAAACTTAATCTTACCCTCTTTTTTAATTGCATCATTTCCTTTTTTGTTAATGCATCAGCTTTGGCAATCACTGGAACAATGTTTACTTTACTATGCAACTGTCTCATGAATTCAATGTCCAGAGGTTTAAAACCATGGCCAAATGGAGAAATGAAATAAAAGCAACAGTGTACACGGCTATCTGTAATATTACGACGATTCAGGCCACTTTCGTCACGTAAAAATCTCTCAAACTGGTCATCAATGTATTGAATAATAGATCTGAAACTAAAAATAAGGAATGAATAAAATTATTGCAAAGGACATATTTAAGGTTATCAACATTAATTTGAATAACATGGAAATGGTGTTACAAAATTTATTTTAATTTGAATAATATGAAATTTAAATAAACATATCTTTCATTCACATATTAGGCAATGACTATTAATCAAATAATTCAAATTGCATAAACTGTCTTTTGTTAGGAGAGGATAGTTAATTAATAGTTAATTCAGTTAGGCAATGTGAGTTGCCTTGGAATCACATTAATAAACATAATTTGTTTACGAGATTATATATTAGTACATTAGAATCCCAACCTTTGCTTATAGGCCATAATCCAAAGAAGAATCAACACGTCACATTCAAATAATCACAATAATTATTTGAATAGTAATACATACAGTGCTTATTGATCATAATAGCTAGTTGATGACAATTTAGTATATTTCAGTAAAATCATTACTATACTGTCTTTAAAATTTACAATAATCAGTGATAACAAGTAACAGTAAAAATAACAAATCAACAACCCTTAATTAATGGTAATTATGATTATACACATTCTCAATATTATCAATACAGAAATTCAAGAGAGAGAGAAAGCAAAGCTCATTTCATAAATAAGCTACAAAATCATATAGGAAACTAAATATTAAAAAAAATGAGTCAAAAAGAATTCATTTTTATGCAAAAGTAGAAGAGCAGGTTAAATAATATCAATTAATATCTTTTGATGTTATTTAAATTAGTCACCTAATGGAGAACCACAAATTCAACAACATAGAGGATACACAACATCAATCTTAGAAGCATCAGAGAAAAATGAGATTAAACTAGCAGGGAAATTACAGAATTACCATGTCAACATAATCGATGCAAATGAAATGAAAACTAAAACAGAAAAGGAAATTCTAATTCACAACTATAAAAGTTGATAAATTTGATAAATATAAAACTATAAAAGACTCTACAGCAGTGATTCTTAACCTTTTCAAAGTGACGGAACACTTTTGATTATAAGAAAAATTTGAAATAAAACTAACAATAAAAATATGCATGGACTTGCCTTTTATAAAAAGGAAACATTTTAATGAGATACTTGAGCTCCTTGGCTTTTGCAGATTTCAGCAATCAGGTCTAATATGTGATATAGCCATCCTCATCTCCTTATCTATATTAGTAAGTCTTTCATGCTTTTCAGTTTTTATATTGGTTAATATTGAGAAACTGAGCTCACACAAATATGACGTTGAAAACTGTAACAAAATTTTCGGTGTCCTTGTGGAGAGAGAGAGCTGGGTATTCGGCTTGGACAAAAATCCAAAATTCCTCAAGAGATATTTCAGAGAATTTCATTTTTAGAGTACGATGCCATTGACAAGGTAACTAACTGTTCTTCTTCTTGTAACGAAAATTCACAACTCAACGTATTAACTGTGCCAAATGGATGTTGTATCCAGTCATAATTGTGTGTATTTAAGGAAGGAAAATAACAATATTGTAAGAAAAGATTTCAAGTTAAGTATTCTGTTATAATGGAAATAATTCCTGCGATATTTTTATTATGGAGTGAAGGAAACATATCTACTGTATTTTTTTTTTCTGATATGCGGTTTTTCTAAAGAGAAGGTTTTTCTAATGAAAAGCTGAAAATTTGTCAGTGGATGTCAAAATATTTTCATTTTTCCTTTGGATACTCATGTTAACGCTATTAAACTAATTAAAAATATCAGCTAAATATGCTATTCTAGCACACCAAATATCATTTTGAAGACATTTTTACAAAACGTCTGTACCTTCATTTTGAAAAAAGGCCAATAATTCATTCTTAAGTTCTAAAATTCGGAATAGCACTTTACCCCTGGATAACCATCTTATTTCGGCGTGCAAAAGCAAAGATTCGTGCTTGGCTTCCATGGATATGCAAACTTTTTTAAAAAGGCATGCTTTTAAAGATCTTGACTTGATGTAATTTACCATATTTACAACTTGATGTAGTACAGGTTTTAATATTGCCAGTAATGTTTTTGAAAGACGTCATGTGACATCTTTCACTGGCGGAACACTTGTCACCAGTTCGCAGAACACGAGTGTTCTGGGGAACACCGGTTAAGAACCACTGCTCTACAGCAAGGGTACAGGATTCAGCATATAACCCATCCACAGTACTAATGTACTAGTACTATGAGTGGGAGAAAAATAAATATATGAGGTGTGAAGCTCTCATTGTCGAAATTTAAACAAAAATGACGGTATCAAAGCTTTAGTTTTTAGGAAGCGATTTTACTGAATATGCTGCATTATTATAACATCCAACCCCTCCCCCCATCATATGTGATTAACTTTTGCTTAGCTTCACTAGCAACTTAGCAACAGAATAATGGTAGTCTGTTCACACTGAGCTTACTTGCAATTTCATATATTACAAATATTTTACTATTCCATTCGACTACTGTTCTAAATGGACAAGAACCTTGAAATTTATGCTATATAATAAAAAATGGGGGAGACCACACTCCTACCAAGCACATCCCCCGGGTGGCAGATAGGGGAAACCCAAATGGGTTGCTCTGAATAAAGAATAAAGAGCCGTGGATCAAAGGATGTAGCAGAGGCATGGCAAGCTGGCTACATTATTATGCCAGTAACTTTCATGAGCAGGAGAAAGTCTACAAACCGAGATAGTGCTACTGCGTATGGGACAACGCCTACTCAAAGACCATATAGAGCAGGTGAGAAATCAGCAATGTGGTCAGCCAAGGATGTGAAACATGTAGCCACCCTCAACATAAGATCACTATACCGACCTGGAAAATTAAAATTAGTCCAGGAAAACTTAAAAAGACTGATATGGAGTATTTTAGGTTTATCAGAGACACATTGGTGTGGAGATGTATTCATGGATTTACCAAAAGGAAGACTGTTCTTCTCAGGAAGAAAAGATAACATACACAGAGAAGGAGTTGCATTACTAATTGAAAAGAAACTTACACACTCAGTAATTGAAATAAACCCAGTGTCTCCTAGAATAATAACAGCCAAACTTTGAGCTAAAGAAAAAGGTTAAACACTTAAAATAATCCAAATATATGCACCAGACAGTAACCATTCAGAGGAAGAAATAGAAAATTTCTATGAAGAACTACAACAGGAAATAGATAATCCCAAAAATAGAGAACTCATGATAGTGATGGGAGATTTAAATGCTAAAATAGGACAGTTCACAGCAGACAAAAAAGATGTGATGGGGAAATTTGGATATGGAGAGCTTAACGACAGAGGAGAACAATTACTCCACTTCTGTAAAGCAAACGATCTAATAATTACAAACACATTGTTCTATCAACGCCCTAATAATAAATATACATGAACATCCCCAGATGGTAATATAAAGAACTGCATAGACTATATCATCATAAACAAACAATGGAAAAGATCAGTAAATAATGTACAAACATTAAGAAGTTTTGATTTTGACACTGACCACGAAATATTAACTGCCAAAGTGAAGATAAAATTCAATAGGAAAAATAATATCAGAAAAGAAGAAAACATCAACCTATCAAAACTAAAAGATAGCTCAAGCAGAAGTCGATTTTTGGAATAGATGTGCTTGAAATTAAAACCCTCCATCTTACAGAACAGCAGAAAATTCTGAGAAGAAGGAAAAGAAACAGTGTTATCAATTGCAAAAGACACTCTAGGTTCCAAACCCAAAATAAACAAACAGTGGATAACCCAAGAAATCATAGCTACCATAGAAGAGAAAAGAGAGGCCAAGATACTTGTAAACCAATAAAACAATGAAGAGAATAGAGAAAAATACAGAGCACTAAAAAATAAAGTTGATAACCTACGCAAAAAAGCCAAAGAAAAATGGTTAGAAGAAAAAGCTAAGAAATGCCAAGAAGCATACCAACAAAACAACCTAAAAGTCTTTCATGATACTGTAAGAGAAATTACAAAGGAATTCTCAGCAAAAGCAGTAACAATGATAAACAACAAGATGATTGAAACCGGGAATATCGAATATATAAGAAAAATCTGGTCAAACCATTTTAAGACTATCTTCCACCAAGGAAACAAAACTACAATGCCAACAATAGAAGAAAATAATGATCACCCAAAAATTTTACAAGAAGAAGGTTAGATACGCAATAAAACAGATGAAAAACAATAAAGCACCAGGCATTGATACTATCCCTACTGAACTGTGCAAAAGACACTCTAGGATACATATGGAGGCAGCATATCAATAGAATATTTAACAACCTATTCAATAAAATACTACAAACAGGAGAGATCCCAGATGACTGGAGAACTGGAAAGATCATCCCAATATACAAGAAAGGAGACAAAAGAGACTGCAGAAATTACAGACCAATCAATTTACTCCCTGACACCTATAAAATATTCATAAGAATTATACAAAATAGATTAAAAAACACCTACGAAGAAATGATAGGCATAGAACAAGCTGGTTTTCGAGTCAACAATAGACCAAATTCAACAATAGACCAAATTTTCACATTGCACCAACTAGCAGAACTCAGCTGGGAAGACCATAAAGAACTATATTGTTGTTTTGTGGACTTTAAACAAGCTTTCGATAACATCAACAGAGAAATCCTTCTCAGAATTCTACTAGAAAAAGCAATAGACAAACATATAATACAGTTTCTGATAAAATATTACTCTAAGACAAATGCAATAATTAAAAAGGACACACTCACAACAGAACCCATAGAGATCCAAAAAGGAGTAATGCAAGGATGCCCATTATCCCCATGCCTATTCAACATATATCTAGAAGAAGTTGTAAAGAAAGCAATAGACAATGCGCCTGGAATCAATGTCAACGGTTTAAACATAAATAATATCAAATATGCAGATGATCTCGTCCTTCTTGCAAGAACCCCAAATGAACTACAAAAGTTGATCAACAAGCTAAATGAAACCTGTAAAACATATGACATGATAATAAATATACAAAAGACAAAAGTGATGAAAATAGGGAGGAACAGAACTACCATCTCAGCCACCCTAAACGGAGAACAATTAGAACAAGCAGACAACTTCATATACCTTGGATCAAAACTAACAGAAACAATAGATGAACTCAAAACAATCAAACACAGAATAGCGATAGGATGGACCACCATGGGAAAATTACAGAAAATCTGGAAAACAAACAAGATATCTAAACAAGCCAAAATCAAATTATATGAAGCAATAATTATACCAACAGTCATCTATGGAGCAGAAGCGTGGACATTTAAAAAAAGAGAGGAGAAAAAACTGCTGGCATTTGAAATGAAATGCTTAAGAAAAATAAATAGAACAAGTTGGATAGAAAAGAAAACAAACATCACAGTCAGAGAAGAACTATTGTATAAAAAGACAATAATAGAAAAAATTAGAAAACAACAACTGAGATGGCTTGGACACACTGTATGCATGGATGCAGACAGACTTCCTAATGTCCTAATCAATACTTTTCTGAAAAAAGAAGACCTGGAAGACCAAGAATTACCTGGCTGAAATTAATAAAGAACATCTCGGGATGCAGAACATATAAGGAACTTTTTCGAACAGCAAGGAATAGAGAAGACTGGAAGATCCTGCTCAAGAGAAGACTCAACCCATCTTAGATGGAAGAGAAGAATAAATGTTAGTTTAATCCATTATTTTTTCAACTATGTATATGCAAAGGATAAACATAAAAATGAACTGAAATCCTTGTTGACAAATATGTAACAAGTGCTGAAATATTGTCATTACCTACTAATAACAAAAATTGGAATAAATTACACAGGCCTGCAAAATTTGAGTCATGAAAAGTTGTCTGGAAACTATTAACCATTTCTGATTTAGTTTTGACCACTGATTTCAAATATCTCTTCCTTTCTCTATCACGTAAGGATTTTTCACAAAATGGATCTCAATATTACAGTAAAATAGCTTTAAAATTTTCCATAAACATTTTTGGAATGAAAGTATTGGGAAAAAAATTTTAATTAAAGTAATTAAAGATTAATCTTTAGTACATACTTTATATTTCATTGTGGTGTCTTTCTCTTTCCTTCAAAGCTCCTTTTTGAACTTTTTCTGTGAGATTCTTTTCCCGGGTCATCTCTGTGCAACATTCAGCAATAGTCCACCATCATGTTGATATTCCACCTGCCCTGATACCTTCTTTCCATCTCCTTGATGTCTTGGTGGAATCGCTCTCCTTGCTCTTCACTGAGGGTTCCCAGATTCTCAGGAAAGTAGTCTAAATGAGAGTTGAGAAGTGCACTTTTAAGCTCATGGAACATCCCAAATCCTTGAATTTCTGTAGCATGTCTTCCACAATCATTTTATAGTTATGGTCCTTGTGATTTCCTAAAAATCTGGTCACCACCTCTTTCAAAGCTTTCCTGCTTCTTTTTCAACAGCTGCCATTTTTAATTCAAACAGTTTATCCTTCATAAGTTACCTGATGTCCGGACTGATAAAAAAATACCTTCTTTCAATTTTGCTGTAGATAATCCCGAAAAATTTGCACAGATGCATTTAAAACGCTCTCCTTCTTTCAACAAAGCCTTGACAAATTGCTTTATCAATCCCAGCTTTATGTGAAGCAGGAGCAAAAGGATTTTTTCTCGAGAAACCAAAGTTTCGTGTAACACATTTTTACTTCCAGGTTCTAATGTGACTCTTCCTGGCCATTCCTTCTTGATCCAATGTTGCTTTCGATCTCGGCTGTCCCACTGGCACAAAAAGCAGCACGGTATTTGGTGTATCCTCTTTGTTAGGTGAATTTTTACAACCTTCTTGAAGCCATTAGAAACACCACTTAAAACACAGTTAAAAGAATTTTAACAAATGAGATCAACACTATTACACGACACTATATAAAAACATTAAAAAATCTGCAAACACATTAAATCTTCACACTAAATATGCCACCTTTTGGAAATATGATAACCTTAGTAGTCAATGATTAAAGTTCAACTAAAGAATCATACAAGAAAATGTGTCTGTGACAACAGGAAAGTCATCTGTTATCTTGGCAAATCAGATTCAAAGTAGCCGCCTGCACTTTTATCTGCATTCCACCCTCCCTCTCCTATCTTAATGAGAAGTTTTGTGGAAATTTCTTTATTTACCACAAAAAGACACTTTAAAAAAGCATTTATACAACTAATTAACTGCAAATAAAGGAGAATGAAAATAAATACCAATGTGCTGAATTTAAATCTAAATACTACTAATAAAAACGATAAAATTAGAAATAAGATAAAATTGGTGGGTGATGGAATTTTTTTTTACTATTTTTTCTGAACTCAGCACCTAAAAATCTATGAAATACAAAGAAATTTAAATGCCAAGGGTTCTGAATAGGCTGGAATTGTGGGCATGGGAAAATGGGTGTCAGTTCAATGTCAGTAAATGTAAAGTCATTCACTTCGGCATGATTAGATATCCAAGTCGTATTATATTGGTGGGATTAGGCTAGAAGAAACTGATCAAGCTAGGGATCTTGGAGTGTAGTAGATGAAGTTGAAGTTTAAGAGTGAAGTTGAAGTTTAGGGGCCATGTGGCAAAGATTTCAAATACAACTCAAAAGATAATCGCAATGCTGAAACAAACGTTCACATGTAAAGATAAGGATGTTATTTTTCCTCTTTACAAGGCCTTGATAAGACCTTACTTGGACTATTGTGCGCAGGTCTGGTTTCTGTTGTGATTCTGATATATTGGAGAGAGTACAAAGGAGAGTGTTAAAAATGATATCAGGAATCAAGACACTAGCAAACAGGAGAAAAAGGGATGATATGATTGAGACTTACAAACTTCTGAAAAGGTCATACATGATTTCAATTGATGGAATTTTTCAATTTATGAAGGGTGGGGAAAGGACAAGAGGGCATCCTTGGATGCTGAGAACGAAGGCTACCAAGAAGGGTGTGAGGGCTAGATTTTTCTCTCAGAGAGTGGTGCATGATTGGAATGGATTGCCATTGGATGTTGTGAGTGCAAGCAGTATGAATCAATTCAAGAAGAAGTATGATAGCTGGTGTGTGTGTGTGTGTATAGTATGTGGCCTCCCTCGATGAGTCTCTGACTCCTTGGACGTCTCTCTTAACAATAATAATAATCATAGTAATTCTTGACTAGGTCCGTGTTCTGATGAGTGAGGAAATTAGTCTCAATAGGATAGGAATGAAGGAACGACTCTGAAGAATATAGGCAGCATTTCCATGTCATGATTAGATCCTTCTCCTTTCCCCCAAAAATTTCTATCTTTCACCTTCTTCCCAAAGAATTCACCGCCTACCTTTAAAACACAGGTTTTAAATTTCACATACCTTGTGTCTTATCCACAATTCTCTCACATCTCTCTCTCTCCATTCCCCCCCCCCCTTCCTTTCAGTCATACTTCAGTAATATTGCCATATGCCATTCAATAAGATGACAACCAGGAATATCCTACAAAGGTATGTCCAAAATTATTCTTTCCTTATATTCTTCATATATCTATATATTTAAAACAAAAGTAGGCAAAATAGCCATAAAAATTTTAAAAAATCCCTTCTTTTAAAAGATATACCAAACTCTCAATACTTTAGTTAATATGGAAACTTATCTTTAGAATATAAATGCTACAGATATCTTTCACACCCATCAAAGTATTAGCATTCTACTAATATTCATATCTAAAGTATGTTTCATACAGATTGATGACATTATGCACTTTATCCATATATTTCCCATATTCTACACACTTTCCACAAATTTATATATATAATCTTCAGATATCCTAATCCTATTTCCATCAGATTCTCATCTTTTTGTCTTTGGTCAAACTACATTAACAGCATTCTACTAATATTCATATCTAAAGTATGTTTCATACAGATTGATGACATTATGCACTTCATCCATATATTTCCCATATTCTACACACTTTCCACAAATTTATATATATAATCTTCAGATATCCTAATCCTATTTCCATCAGATTCTCATCTTTTTGTCTTTGGTCAAACTACATTAACAGGTCTATTCAGATTTCTACCACTCCTAATCCAAAACCTAAATCTATTAGAACTAGAAGCACAAACTGATTTGATCAGTCCATCAACCATAAAATCCACGATTAGAATCAAGAATAACATCCAGTTAATCAACAAATATACAATGTGTTGATTATAAAGATCTTGTGCTAAAGGTGCCTTATAAAAATAAGAAATATTCTCAAGAAATAAAAATATAACCATTGTTTTTGGGCCACTACTAATACCACCCCCTTCACCACCACAGATCATTCCACTTCTCTCATTTCTCTTTACATAAAGCAGTCTTGAATTGAATTTGCATATTATATTACTATGGCAGAACATTCAGCATCAGTCCATTTGCAAAAACATATAGTAAAATTCCTACCTGGTAACAAATCAACATTTCAGATAATGTCTTCTAAAACAACCATCTTCTGCTGAGCAAAATGTTACAAAAGCAAATTTAAAAAGACAGCTGAGATTATTATTCATCAGCTTATAATGCTATAAAATAAAACTCTCTCTTTCTCTGGATATATCACAGTCAGCTCTTCTATGCCAATACTAACATTATATTTCAAAACTATCATTTTTGCTTATCTATATGGCATTATTGCATTCTACATGCTCAACATCCCTAGTGATTTCATCAGCACAGAATAATGGTAAAAATAAAGGATTGTAAATAAAGTTACAGAGTTCCTTTTAAAAATTAAGATATTATTAAGGACATGTTCAATATTTAATGCTTATTTTATTATTTGAACAAAAAAAGCACATTTTTTTTAAATTAGTAATCTTACCAATCTGTATTGTCTATAGCATCCCCAAACCCTGGGGTGTCTACTACTGTTAATTTCAGTTTAACCCCTCTTTCTTCAATTTCAACAGTAGAAGGCTCTAATTTTACTGTCTGTTTTACCTTCTCTACATTTAAAAAAAAAAAAAATAACAAAATTACAAAAAAGTGATAATACATTTAGCATTATAAATTAAAGATGTCAAGAAATTATATTCTTGGTTTCCAAGTTCTTTATCCAAGTGTAAGCAAAACAAAGTTTGCACATACAAGTAGCCCAGTCGTGAAGATACTTCATTTGCAAACTTTGCTTACACTTGGATAAAGGATGAAACCAAGACATAATTTCTTGGCATCTTTAATTTATAGTATAACCAAGTGAAAAAACTTTCAACACTTAGCATTAGTGTGCAAAACATACAGAATTAGATTTTTAAATGAAATATAAATAGGCACAATAAAAGTACAAAAATTACTATTTTTAAGTGTAAAAGTGCCAGTCAGTTATAAGCCCAGATCAAACTTACTATAATCTAAGCAGGATAAAACTTGCTATAAAACTTAATGAAATAAAGATTTCAAAAATGCTATACACTTCTATAGGTCATCTCATTAGACTAATTTTGACTGTGTATACACATTCCCTGAATGGGTCGTATACTTAATCAAAAATTACATAAATATCAATTTTAAAAAAAAATTTCATGCAAAACAAGTTGAGGAAATGGTCATACACAAGTATTAAAAAAAAGGCATGTTTTGCAATAGCATTTTTGAATAAAGATATTATTCTTTGCCACAACAACCTGATAAGTATAATTGTGGTTCAGACATAATACAGAAATACAAACATAGCATGAGCATCTGAAGAGGGGGGGGGGGGGGAACGGGGCACTTGCCGCTGTTCTTCTTCAAACTGTCACACAAGACAATTTGAAGAGAAACATGCAACAAATGGCTAACCAGTCAAGGGAAATATGGCATGCCATTTTAGACATGAACATTTATTCATGGAATTCTTCAGTACTTATTCTCATCTGAATCAGAATGGTTTATCCATGCAAAGTACAGGAAATTTGGCAGTTATAATTATATATATATTTTTACAAGTAGTTCTTGCATATTTATCTCTCTATGAAACAGCATCTACTTTGAGCAGTTAGCCAATCATTACATGTCCTTACTTTGTTTAAATAAGCTTGAAGCCCTCATTTTCATTGAAGAAAATTTGAATTATTCTTTCTGAAATATTTGATATTCAACTGATCAATAACTTACTATGTTTATGCATTTCCATTTTATGAACTCATATTTTCTGCATTTTCTATTTGACATTCCCTCCCCTCTGTACACAACAAAACACACAGCATATTAGTGTCATGTGTGGGCAAGATATCAAGGAGAAAGTGAGAGTCTTATAGGAAGCTTTGTTTTTTTCACTTGATTACAAAGTAATTACACTTGCCAAGAGAATTGTATTGTTCTTTAATCCTTTACCCAAGTGTAAAGTATAGTATACAAGTAAATATATAAGGCTACTTGTATATAGAAGTTGCTGACTACACATCAACACATCTACCCATAATGTAAAGCACACTTCCTTTCAGACATGTATACTGCTATGCATATACATGTCTGAAATACTATCCAGATCAGTTTCAATCTCTATTGATGTGTCAGTGGAAGAGAGACCTAAAAAGATGTCATGGTTGAATTAATGCAGGTCTATTTTCCATACATAAATAACAAAAAAAGTGTATCATTGAAGTATCTTCATGACTAGTCAAGATACTTCAGTGCAAAGAACATGTCCAAAAGGAAGTGTGCTTTGCATTCTGAAAAACTGCAGCAACCGATGTGAAGTCTACAGCCTCTATATACAAGTATCGTAGTGATGAAGACATTTCACATGCAAACTATGTTTGCTTACATTTGAATAAAGAATTAAACAAGAATATAATTTCTTGGAAAGTAAGAGAATGATGTTTCTTCATCAGCTGGAAGTTGTATCCTTTGGAAAAAAGTGCAAGGAAGGAAAATATACCAAAGAACAAAGGTAAATGCAATGGAAAAGAAAGAAATGGAATTGGTTCAGTAGGTTTAAAGATGGGCATTAAATGTATTTTGGCTGGCTCATGTTCATACAAGGTTAAAGGAAAATCGAACCTTGACCAAAAAAACAGCAGTGAAAGACACAAAGAAAAACATACATATAAGAAAATAACTGGAGTGAATCTGTGCAAAATGAGTCTTAAACTTATGACATCATTAGCATTTAGGAATGTGTGAGCTGAGCTAATCTAGGGTGACAGGTTCACTACACCAAAATTAGCAAAACAGATGTTTGATGGCAAGATTTCAGGAAAAAGATCCAGAGGAAGATCACAACCTTATGCAGTTAGAAGTGCCTATAGCTGAAACATAAGATCTGCCAATACTGGAATCCTGACAAAGATATAGAGAAAAATAGAGAAATGTTGTTAACAAGAAGTTAGTAAGTAATAATGTAATCTTAATCATGTGGTACTCTCATAGTATCTGGTAAATCCCTCAAGTGGTACATAACAAGAATCTGGCTACGATATGATTAATACTGGAATACAATACGAGCAGAACTAAGGAAGGGAGAGAGGCTAACAAGTACAGAAACCTTATTATCCAAACTTTCATATTTATGAATTTAGGGACACAAATTAATAATAATAATAACAACTTGACGTTTCGACCCCTGTATTGAGGTCATCGTCAGAAGGATGCATGTTATAAGAACCAAGCTACATGCTGTTGCACTCTATACAGGTAAATTACATCTACATTGTTAACTAATCTTTTTTCTTAGCCTGCCCTCTAGTGATAAAAAAAAGTAACAAACTCTGCTAAAGTCCTTACTTAAGGATTCTTCTGGAATTATACAGTTCATATTGTTATATGATGATTATCTTTTGGATTTGTACAGTAAGGTTGCTATTGAATGTTCAGGGGAAAAAAAAAAAAAAAAAACCTCGAGTCTTCTTGTATTGAGATTTTTCTTTGTGATTGCTATGAAGGCTCCACATTCTTGGAATGGTTAGACCATCATTTTTATTCAGATTCGGATCCTGTTTGAGCATTTCACATGCTTCCTTGAATTTCCGCTCGAACCAGGTTTTGGTGTGGTGTAGGAACTTGGTATCTTTCCAATCAATTCTGTGGTATTTGGAGTGCGTGGTCAGAAAAGCCAGATTTTCCAAAATGGAGGTATTTTATGTGTCGTTCATGTTCATCCTTCCTGACTGGGATGGTTTGCCCTGTTTTCTCCTATGTATGGTATGTTACATGTGCATTGTATTTTGTAAACCCCTGGGTGGACTAGGTGTGGGAGAGGATCCTTGGAAGAACTGAGTAGGTGTCTTAATTTTGTAGGGGGTTTAAAGATGGTTTTGATGTTGTATTTGTGTAGTCTTCTGTCTATTTTTTTGGAAATGCCTCTAACATACGTTATAGCAATAGCATTTTCGAAATTTTTTTTGTTATTAGTGGTATCTTTGTGAAGAATCTTGTGAATAGTTTTTATACTGTATCCATTTTTTATAAAGATATGTTTGATGGTCTCATATTCATGGTTAAGAGCTTGTTCATTTGAACAAATAGTTTGAGCTCTGTGTTTAAGAGTGCTTATGACCCCTAGTTTTTGTGTTGGGTGGTGATAAGAAGTTTTGTGTATGTACTGGCCTGTGTGTGTAGGTTTGCAGTAAGCTGTCTCTCCTCAGTTTACTGCAAACCTACGTGTGACAAGTGTGTCTAGGAACGGAAGAGAGTTGTTTTTTCCTATTTCAATGGTGAATTGGATGCGTTTATGTTGTTTGTTCAAGTGGCTAAGGAATGTATTTAGTGCTTAGCAGCCATGGGGCCAAATGGCGAAAATATCGTCGACGTATCTGAGCCAAATTTTGGGCTTTAGGCAAGCTGACTCTAGAGCTCGTTGCTCAAAGTCTTCAATATAAAAGTTCGCTATTGGGGGGGGGGGGGGGGGGGGGGGGGAACTGTACCCGCTTTTTGGAGATAAAAATTGTTTTGCCACAGAAATATCCGGAGCAGAGTACGTGGGCAAAGAGGGCCGTGATGTCGTGAGGAAATAGGTTCTGTAAGAGCAAGATAGTATCATTGATTGGGACATTGGTGAAAAGGGAAATTATGTCAAAGCTGACTAATAGATCTTGGTCATCGAGTGTAAACTTTTTAATTTTGTTTATGAAATGTTGTGTATTTTTTATGTAGGAAGGGGAATGACCAACCAATTCCTTGAGTGTGGCAGCTAATTTTTTGGCTAAGTGGTAATTCAGGCTGTCGATTCTTTCCACAATTAGACGTAATGATGTGTCTGTTTTGTGTACTTTTGGCAGGCGATAAATTCTGGGCGCACGGGCATACTGCGGTATTAATTTTTTAATTGTTTCTTCCGGCCACGTGTTAACTGATTTAAGCAGTTCAGTAGTTTTCTTTTTGTTGCGTTGCATGGGGTTGTAATTTACCATTTGGTAAGTGTTGTGGTCCGATACCAAATGGTTCATTTTTTCTATGTAGGTTGTCCGATTTAAAATAACAGTGGCATTCCCTTTATCTGCTTTTGTGATAATAATGTCACGGTTATTTTTTTAGGGATTTGAGAGCCAGCTTTTCAGCTTTGTTTGGGTTGCTGGTTAATTTTTTTGGTTGAATTTAGTAAACAGGCAGTTTCCATCCGTATTTTGTCAGCTAAATTTGCGGGGAGGGATTTTAACCCTCTCTCGATATGATAGATTATATCTAGTTTATTTACTGACATCGGAGCAATGCCGTAATTTAAACCTTTCTCTAGACGCGAGAGTTCACCTTGGGTGAGGTTGTAATCCGATTGGTTGATAACCAAGTGGTCCGAGGGTGGTTGGTTGCTCTTAACTGCGTTTGTGGGTGATTGGCAGCTCCTTTCGTTATGGTATCGTGATTGGCTGCTCCTTTCGTTATGGTGTCGTAATTGTCTTGTGCTTTCCTGTAGTTTTAATACTTGAAACTTTGTTATTAATTGTTCTTTGTTTTTGAGTAATAGATGCTTGGCCGAGTCATCTGTGATCTTGTCGAGAATATCCCAAATTTCTGGATTAACGAACTGGATGGCTCAAGTTACTGGATGACTCAATTTACCCAAGCCAGAGTGGTTGTAACACTCTGGCTTGGGTAAATGCTAAGTTCTGTGGAGGACCCATCTGCAACCTTCATAGCAACCACAAAGAAAAATCTCAATACAAGAAGACTTGAAGTGTTTTTTTTTTTTCCCTGAACATTCATTAGCAACCTTACTGTACAAATCCAAAAGATAATCTTAATATAACAATATAAACTGTATAATTCCAGAAGAATCCTAGTACGTGAGGACTTTAGCAGAGTTTATTGTAGTTTTTTTTTTTTTTTATCACTAGAGGGCAGGCTAAGAAAAAAGATTAGTTAACAATGTAGATGTAATTTACCTGTATAGAGTGCAACAGCATGTAGCTTGGTTCTTATACACCTTTATCCTTCTGATGATGACCTCAATACAGCGGTCTAAACATCAAGTTATTATTTTATTATTAATCAGTAAAATAATCTTTTCAACACTTGTGTTTTGTGTCCCTAAATTCATAAATATGAATGCTGATCACCGTGTAACCTTAAAAGAAAGAGTCATCATCGCCATGGAGATGTGACCCACAAGCAGTGCAGCCTCTACGGTAAGCTAAAGATACGTAGTTCCATGTTAATTAATCAACTAGCCTTTTTTGAAACGATGTAGAGACAGCAACTTAATACCCAAATGCATTAAACTAAAGAAAAATTTACATCAGCTAAAGCACTCTGTATCTATGCCAGGCTAGAAAAAGCGTTGTTAAGAGAGCAGATCCACGAGGGACGAAATAACTGCATTTACCCAAGCCAAAGTGTTACAACTAAAATTTGAGCCATCCAGTTATATTAATCCAGAAATTTGGGATATTCTGGACAAGATCACAGACGACTCGGCCAAGCATCTATTACTCAAAAACAAAGAACAATTAATAACAAAGTTTCAAGCAATAAAACTACAGGAAAGCACAAGACAATTACGACACCATAATGAAAGGAGAGCCAATCACCCACAAACGTAGTCAGGAGCAACATCCACCATTGGACCACTTGATTATCAACCAATCGGATTACAACCTCACCCAAGGTGAACTCTCGCTACTAGAGAAAGGTTTAAATTACGGCATTGCTCCGATGTCAGTAAATAAACTAGATATAATCTATCATATCGAGAGAGGGTTTAAAATCCCTCCCTGCAAATTTAGCTGACAAAATACGGATGGAAACTGCCTGTTTACTAAATTCAACCAAAAAAAATTAACCAGCAACCCAAACAAAGCTGAAAAGCTGGCTCTCAAATCCCTAAAAAATAACCGTGACATTATTATCACAAAAGCAGATAAAGGGAATGCCACTGTTATTTTAAATCAGACAACCTACATAGAAAAAATGAACCATTTGGTATCGGACCACAACACCTACCAAATGGTAAATTACAACCCCATGCAACACAACAAAAAGAAAACTATTGAACTGCTTAAATCAGTTAACACGTGGCCAGAAGAAACAATTAAAAAATTAATTGTTATATAAATTATAAATTAAAATATAAATTAAAATTAATATAAATTAAAAAATTATATAAATTAAAATTAATACCGCACGCAGTATGCCCATGCGCCCAGAATTTATTGCCTGCCAAAAGTACACAAAACAGACACATCATTACATCTAATTGTGGAAAGAATCGACAGCCCAAATTACCACTTAGCCAAAAAATTAGCTACCACACTCAAGGAATTGGTTGGTCATTCCCCTTCCTACATAAAAAATACACAACATTTCATAAACAAAATTAAAAAGTTTACACTCAATGACCAAGATCTATTAGTCAGCTTTGACATAATTTCCCTTTTCACCAATGTCCCAATCAATGATACTAGCTTGGTAGTGAATGTATTTGTTCTCCAAAACAGATCTTCCGGTCTGTCCATAGTAAGCTAAGTCACAGAGAACTTCACACACAGTCCAGGATGTACTAGCCTGGAATGTGTAGATTAGCGTTTCTCAAACTTCCTAAGCTCAAAGACCAGTAAAATGTCTAATACAATTCTATGAACCACTAAATTATGTAATTTTTTTAAAAACCTATATTTGGGAAAAACTGTGCCATTTATAACACAATTAATCTAAAAGCATGTTTTGAATACATATGGCAACATAATTAATTAAACTGGAAGTAAATGATTAAAAGTGTATCATAATTGAACAAAGTTTTAATTTTTATCAAACAAATAAATAATATGATATAATTATATTAGTACTTTTAATGAGATGGTTGAGCTTCTCAGCCCTTGCAGTTACCGGATGTCTGGCTCAATATTGGTCAACTTCAGTTAAAGATCAGCACACACAATAAGATGATTTCAGTATTTTGTTTTAATTTAAAGGAGCGATGAAAATCCTTTCTCACAAAGATAGGTTGTAGAAAACTGCATGACGATTTTCAATGCTTCGTTAGATAATTCAGGAAATTCACTTCTCACTGAAGACAAGATCCAGAATAGAGCCAAACCAAGATCACGGAATTGCATTTTAAGCCCAATGTCACTTGAAAGCTCAATTAACTGTTCTTATAACGAATGGTTGTTCTCGTGACTGTAAACCTGAAATGGATTGCGAATCCAAAAAATTTCTTATAAAAGTTATTCGGAAAATATATTTCAAAATTCTGTTTCAGAGTTTTGAGGTGGTCATAAACTCAAAATCAACAAAAATATCATTTTCCACTAAAAAGGATTCTAATGTTGGAAAAAATGCAAATTGTCTGTCTGTTAAATAACTGATCCATAACACCAGTATTTTCACAAATGTCGTTATTTTGTCGTAGGCATCAAGAACAGTTGAAGAATTTCCCTGAAGGGAGAGATTTAGTTCATTTAATTTCGAAAAAATGTCTGAAAGATAGGATAGTGTTGATAACCATGAATGTAATTCTGATGCAAAATCAGAATTACATTCATTTACAAACAATAAAACTTCATGCCTTAATTAAAATAACCTTGTTAGTACTTTGCCCCAGAAAAGCCAGCAAATTTCAGAATGCAGTTGTGTGTATTCACTCAGCATTTCATTTCAGCGTGCTGAAAATAACCTGTTATTTAGTAGTCGAGCCTTAATAAAATTAACTAGCTTTACACCATTGTATAGCACAGTTTTAAATTCTGGTGGCATTCCTTTGAAGGCTAATGCTTCCCCTATGTATGAAACAATGTACCCAATTTATATCCAGAGCTACTTCCTTCACCTCAGAAACAACCTCATTATGCCTGCCTGTAAGGGTGCAAGCTCCATCCGAACAGAAGCCCATACATTTTTCCCACTGGATCCCTTTGTGTATTATGTAATTATTGAGAGTGTGAAATATTTCTTCTCCACTTGCAAAGGATGACAAAGTTCTACAAAACAGAATATCGTCATGAATGTTGTTATCTTGCACATATCTTATGTAGCATATTAACTGTGCATCATTTGTAACATCAGTGGTGTTGTCTATTTGTAATGCATAATAAGGGCTCTTCTTAGCTCTTCCGATTAACTAAGAGTCTACATCACCTGCAATATCATTAATTCTGCAACCAACAGTGTCATTTGAAAGAGGAATCAAATCAACATCTTTTAGTAACTTGTTGCCAAACATAGTTTTTACCATATCTTTTATAGCTGGAAGTAGTAAATTTTCCGCAGTAGAATGAGGTTCCCTGTTTTCGCTATGCACAAACTTAAGAGACATGATGCTTCCAGTACCTTGCTATTCATCGAACCCATGGCAGAAACTATCTTTCCCATGATTTAATGTCCCTAAACATCACTGAGAAAATTCAATTGGTTCATTTTTCACATCACAATGTTTAGTTTTTAAATGTCAGAGTTTCGCAGGTTTCATGCACTCATTCAACACACTTCATAACACAAAACACATTGAGGTTTCTGTTCACTTTCATCTCTGCACCAAGAAAACCTGAATTCCAAATATGAACGTTATATTTCCTACTGTATTTTTTCTTTGAACCGCTTGTTTCTTCTACTTAAATGGTATCAGATTTACTCGCCGTTACAACACGTGTATCACAATTAGGGTTAGCATCACCTGTTTCATTTGCTTTTCTTTTCAAAGTCCTAGTTCTAAGTCACTTTTCCATTATTAAAAAATGTTTCCAAAAAAATATATAAATACTGGGGTTAACTCACGACATACTTTGTCCAAGTATCACTTATCACTTCTGAAGATATACTGAGCCTTAGTTGAAGGAGGAAAACCTTCAATAATAAAAATCAATAAATAACAAGCAATTGGTTGAAATGTGGATAACACATGTTTACTTCAAATCGTACAAAACAGCAAGGGAAGGCAGAAGCAATAAAACTATACTGCTGTTCACTTCACCCCTCTTTTATTACTAGTCATTCTGCCGCTACACATTACTGTAGCAGCAGAATGTTCATGGAATGAACATTCTGCCAATATTTGTTGGGTTTTTTTAAGTATCCATTTTATTTCAATAATTTTTACTTATTCAATTTCAACACACAAGAACAAGTTTTGTTCTTGTGTGTTCGAGAAGGGAAAGTTAAGGAACCATATAGTATTTTATCTGTTTTGTAGGAGCTGTAGCCACTGGTGAAGAAAGTATGTAGAAATATACTGTGGAAAGAGCTGCACCATTAGAACAAATACTACTGGCTCTGTGAGTTAGTTTTGAGGATTCCATACTGTTGGGTTGGATGATATGATTGTAGCAATCTTCCAGTATGTGTTAGCATTCTATAAATGGAAAAAATAATAGTGAACCATCTAAAAGGCAAATGACTAATGTGTCAAGAAAAGGTAAACAGTTATTTGATTCTTTTCTAATGTGAAGTGAATATTGGGATGTTGGCTGTTAAGGTAAGTTACAAAGCAATCCAAAGTGTTTTGATCTTGGGGCCAAATGGCAAACACAAAATCAATGAAATGTAACCAGACTAAGAGTTTGAATAGCTGTCATAAGTAGTTTGTTCTCAAAATGCTCCATGTAAAAGTTTTCCAGGGGAATCCATTGCACCACCATTAATTTCTTTGATTCTTTTCTAATGTGAAGTGAATGTTGGGATGTTGGCTGTTACAGTAAGTTACAAAGCAATCCAAAGTGTTTTGATCTTGGGGCCAAATGGCAAACACAACATCAATGAAACGTAACCAGACTAAGAGTTTGAACAGCTGTCATAAGTAGTTTGTTCTCAAAATGCTTCATGTAAAAGTTTTCCAGGGGAATCCATTGCACCACCATTAATTTCTTTGTAAATTTTTCCTTGCCAAGCATGCCAACTAACCTGCATACATAGTAAATTTGAATAATTCGAAGATATCATGGCAAAAGTTAGATTTTATTAAATTAAGAAGATCTATTAGTGGTACATTAGTAAATTTTGTACCACATTTAGTACCATATTTAACCATCTAAATTTTTAAGGATGACATTATTTTTATTAGTGATTTGAAGTGGACTTTTTTTTTTTAAATCAAGAGAGGAAAAACACATTTATTAAACTCACTAATATCGCTGGTTTCCTACTCAGCACCATTAGAGTCCAATTATAACTGTGATAGGCAAACAGCACTAAACAAAGTAATTGTGGAAAACAATTTAAACTGCAACTGACAAAACAGAACTAATGTCCTTACATGGCATTCTCTATTGTTTGGGTAAGCATAAAGTTCATTTAGAGAAGTCAGGCTGTCAGGTCTTAAAATGACAGTCTCCCAGATCTTCGGTAAATTAAAGCAACCATACTTATGGTTACGAGAGTGCTTCTTAGCTGATGCTGATTCTAAAAATAGTCACTCAGACCTATAACAACATTCTATGTAATATAGATGTTTTCCTCCATTGGATCCCATATGAAGGGGTATCCAGAGCATGGTCTGCCAATTGTGATTTGCCATACAGATGATCACGGATGTAATTTTTGTGTTCTTCAAAGTAGGCTAAACTGCAGGCACAAGAAACTTTATACATTTTGCAATGATCATGATGATGCAGCTGATTTTTAGGAGAATGCATGAAGGTAGCTACTGAATGAGAGGTTTGAAAGTGACATGGAGATCATATTTACAGAGAACCCTTAACATGTGGGATGATATGGGATGGGAATGGTTTTGCTGTGATCCTGTGTGTAGAAAGGATGGGGTGCATGTAATATTTTATCCATTTTACAGGGCTATAGCCAATGGCTATAAAGTTGTTGCAAACGTCCCTAAGCTCAGTTTCAAGAGCTATGTCATTTCAACAAATCACCTTGACTCAATGAGTAAGTGTTTTGAGAATGTCAAAATAATAGTAGGAAAAAAAATCATGCCGATAGTGTCACCATCTATGGTCGAGGGTGAGAACTTTTCAGACCACCCTTGTAACAAAAATGTAATGTATCTGGACCACAAGGCCAAACAGCAAACGTGTCACACAGAGCAGCCAAACTATTGATTTAAGTGTGGCTTGTTGAGTGCTTGGTTTTAACAATGCTCCAAATAGAAGTTAGCTAGAGAAGGGAAATAAGAGAGGAACCCATGGCAGTCTTTTCTAGCTATATCTATATTTTTCCTTACAATAGGAAATTATATTTTGTAATTTCATACTCTTCTAGTTCATTGATTTCTTATGTCTCCCACTGTTGAATTTGTAATTTTTTCATATAGTTCATTTTGTGTGCTTTATGTATCCTTTAACCTCTGTACTGTCACCAATACAGTTTCCCATCATTTACTGATCTCAACTATAGTTTTTTCAACAAATTTGTTATTCTTCAGTAGAAAATCAAATTTCTTTAGTTCATTACGAAGATTTCAGGTAAGTAATAGAAGCTATCATAACATTTTGAAATTTAAATGTTAATTCTGGTTTTCATGTTTATAATTTCATACTCTCTAATTCTTTCTATGTGTGTCCCATTAGTGTTTCAAATAGTATTTTTCATGCTGTCATTTTGTGAATGTGTTACATATGCTTCTTGCCAATTGTGTTCTGTCTTCATATAATTTCCACTTGAATCCAATTATAGTTTTCTCTCCAAATTTATTGCTCTTCTGGATCATGTTGTCTTGGCAATAAAACACTGAGTATTTTATTTATTAGTCCTTTTAGGTATTAATATGCCTGTAAAACTGTGATAGCATGAAATTTCTGTATTGTTTTAACCTTAGTATCTTTCTAGATCTAACTCCCAATGATAAGACTTTGATAAAGGTTGAAATCAGTCTAGGTAGTGATCCTTCCCATAATGCATAACAATATATGCTTCTGAAAGGAAGTGTGATTTACATTATGGTATACTGAGATAACAGATGCAGTTACCTCAGTATACCATAGTTAACATACTATATACAAGTAGACTAGCTGTGAAGATACATGTGCAAACTGTTTACTTACACTTGAGTAAAAGATCAAAACATGATTATAATTTCTTGTCAAGTATATACACTGTTTGGAAAGAAATCAATGGACACCATAGTGTGTCCATTGATTTCTTTCCAAACATGGTTCTTTGTGAGGGACGAGCCATGGTGCCCACCTTAATAAGATGTAGGACCTCCTTTCGCTGCAATGACTGCTGCAATCCTACAGGGCATACTATCCACAAAGTACAATAGCAAATAATGGAAATTTTGGACCACTCCACTTTGTGGAAAGTATGCACTGTAGGATTGTACGGTATCACTAAGTGATGTCTGTAGGCATGTAATGAGGTCATAGACAGTTGTGGGGGCAGACATCACTTGACCTTGGATAATGCTCCAGTTTATCCCACAGATGTTCCACAGAGTTGAGATCAGGGAGCTGTGGAGGCCAGTCAAGTGTGACCTTCATGTCCAAAAATCGCACAGTTGCAGGAGCCTTATGACACGGTGCATTGTCTTGATGAAAGAGACAATGGTCAGGTCAATAAAAATGCCAAAGTAGAGAGTGCCATGAACACTGAGCTCAATGTTCATGGCACCACAGAGGTCTGAGGCCAAACCAGGAAAACCAGGACAGTATCATCACACTGCCACCTCCAAATTTCATAATTAAGGTTACACACTCTGGTAAGAGATGTTCACCAGGCATTCACAGTAGCCACACCTGTCCATCTGCTCAGTAAATGGTGTAGCACTATTTATCACTCCATAACATAACTTTCACATCCCACTGAACACACTCTTTGCACCACTGAAGATAATGTTACATGTTTGTTTGGATAATGTGGGCCTTGCACATTGTGGTCCTAGCCTGGAAATCCATGTTGTGAGCTTCGGTTCTGAATTTTCTTGTGCAGATTCATGTTCCAATGCCCAAAACTCCAAATTCAACGTGTCGGCCAACGAACGGCGGTTTTTACATATTATCTTTCATAGCACGCTAGTCATGTTTGGTGAGTGTGGTAAGTTGTCCACTGCGAGTAGCACTTGACTCCCTGTGCTTCCATCTCAGTATGGTATCACCGATTGTTGACCTGAGATGGCCCAATTTGTCAACAATTTGCTGAACAGATAGGCCTGCAATGTGGCATCCTATCAAAATACCTTTTCAAACTCCATCAGTTCCCTTCTCAGAGGCATTTCACCAAGACACAGCTGCACTGACTTGGGAGCATCATATTCCTGTATTCCTCCAATTTATACCAGCTAGAAAAGTGACTCGTTACATATCATGATGCACCTTGCCTATGGGGGGGGGTCTGTTGACCTCTTTCCAAGCAGTGTACTTTTGCAATCAAGTGGGAAGAGGAAAAAAAAAAAATTCACAACTATCTATCTCTGATCCAGAGAATTTTACTGAAATGGTGATACACCATTTTGTTACTTGTATATGGAAAATATGGATTCCATATTGATTTAATCTTAGTATTCTGGCTCTAGCTCCCACTAACGAGACTTCAATAAAGTTTGAAACCGGTTTAGCTAGTGGCTACTGCCTTAAAGCTTTTGCATTATGAATACTGAGGCAAATGATATTTCCATCCTCTTTTTTCTTTTTCCTTTCTGTTATAGTTAACAGAATTTGGATGGCTTTGTGTCAATATTAATTTGTTTTATGATCTGTCAGCACAGAAGTCTAAAATGAAGATCAGTAATGTTCCCAAGTTAAAATTTAGATTTTTTTTTTTTAATTGAAATAATACAATATTAAATATAAAATTATATGGTTGTGAAAGAATAGTTTTCTCTTTAGTTATTCAAAGTTTAAAATGCTTCATAATTGCTAATACCAATACTTGAAACTCTGCAATGCACAGAAAAGAAGTAAATTAAAGACCAATTAATGTGTTCCAGATTGGGTGAGTGATGATCACAAGAGAGTCCAGTCATATATAAAGTTTTGTGTAGGATAGGATAACCACCATCCCCTTTTTAAACAGGACTGTCCTTTTTTATAGCTACTAATCACACTGTTTGGGAAAAATGCAAAATAAGACACCAAATGTTCCATTGTTTAAAAAAAAATAATGCATCCTGTTTTTCTTATTTTTCCTCTTTTTCGTAACCTAACTTAAGTATGCAGTTTTTTGCAAATTAGTAAAGAGCTTACCCTATTTCCAATAGATGGCCCTATTATCCATTCAGATGGCTTTCAGTTTCCACAGGTTGCTATAATGCATATGAGAGTCAAATTTTGTTTATAGTATGGCCAATAAGATGCACGCGCAAATAAATTCTAGTGATTTTCTTTAGTAATTTTCAAAGTATTGATGTGTTAGTGGTGGTCCAAAACATTATTTGAAGGATTTATAATTAATTATAAATTGAATTTGTTGAAAATAGGTTATGAGATGCTCAAGCAAAACTGTAGTTCCACAAACATATTGAAACAAAAGTTCCCTTTCCTAACTGATGTTAATGGTAAAGTTTTATGCACTGTTTGTAGAGATGAATTTTCTATTGACTCCTAAAAAGAAGTACAAAAAAGCAGTTGCAGCAAAAAGTGCAAGCCACAAACTTACCTCTTATGATTTTACCTTAAAAAAGACAGGATGTAAATGGTGAAGCGAAATCTCACTGCACAAGAAGGATTTCTAGCTTTCCACAATATCATGCATAACCATTCATTTAGATTAGTGAATTGCACTTCTACCATCATACAAAACTTATTCTCAAAAATATTCACATGTGAAAGAACAGAAGGTCGAAGTATAGTTGTGACTATACTGCTCCTTTTGCATTTTGTGAAGTGATAAGTTACTTACATGAGGAAAAATATGTTTGTTATGGTAGATTCATCAAATCACTTAAGCATGAAGTTAGACCCAGTTTTGGAGAGAAATTTTACATCTACAAAAAGGAATACAAGTGAAACTATGGGAATTCAAAAATCTGGTAAGAGAAATGTCTGAGATAACAGTGGGTCACATGCTGACCAAATTAAAGAAATATACATTAACTGACAAGATAACAGCATTTTGTAATGATAACTTCAGCAGCATTGTGAGAAAAGACAACCATAATGTCTTTCATAAGTTAAGCAAGAACACAAAAACGAACTTGTTTGCAAAGCATTAGGCATGATATGCTCCACATATCATGCATAATGCTTTGCAAACAACTGAAGATATTTTGTCAATTGATGTGGAATCAATTAACAAAGTGTTTCAACATTTTAATGTTTTCACTATTAGAGTTGAGGCACTGAAATTCTTCTGTAATTTTGTTGAAGTGGAATACAAGCAAGTTTTAGAAAGTGTTGAGATGAGACAGTTTTTCATGCAACCTGCTATAGAAAGAATGACAAAAATTTTAATGGACTCAAGTCATATTTTCTATTAGAAGATAAAAGCTCCAAACTCTAGGGATATTTTTAATAATCCACAGTGCCTTCTCTAGTTCAAGTTCATTCACAGCCAACTTAAAATGAGTATTAACACTATCAAAACAATTGAATGAGAGGATATTTGTGACAGTGAAGTGGTACAAGAACTGATTGTCCTGAGAGAACAAATGCTCAATAGAAAGGAGCAAAATTTTTATACATCTGCCCTGGACCTCAAAAATCAACTGAGAATGGTGTCAGAGATGTTGAATTATAAGAAACTGTCAGCAATTTCTATACTTTCCTAGAATATGTGGAAGACTGGGGCCTAGTTTTTTGCAGAGCTATGTGACTAAATAGGTTTAGTCAAATATCTCTCCATCTTGGTCTGTTGTTCAGCAGTGTATCCAAAACATATCCAAAATTGGCATCACATACTAAAAGTAATAGATGAATTTAAAATATTCAGTGAAGTGAATCATGTGAAAAAAAGATTGATCGTTGGAAGAAATGTAATGACCAGTGAGAGGTGTATGAGACAATTCAGACAATAAAAAATGAAGACAGTTTTGAGAATATAATACATATTGCGAGTTCTATGTTAGGAATATCAGGCACAAATGCATCATTAGGGAGGGTAGTTTCTTTAATGAATGCATTTTGGACTGATGGATGGAACCAGCTGTATGTTGAAACTGTATAGGCAATATTAATAATAAAAACACCTTTTAAAGACATTTTTGTATGGACTTTTACAGTTTCATAAAGGAACGGCTAAAGCTTTTGGAAGAAATTCAGTCATCTAAAAATATTAAAAAGATATTAGTAAACTGCTCAATAAAGATTTGCGTAATTTGTGTTAATGTGAAACTAAGATGCAAATAAATATGTAAATAATCTATGTTAATTTTAATGAAGCTAAACAGTTATGGTTAGCTGGCATGAAACAAGGACAAAAATATAACAGTCGATTCCTGTCAACTCACCATGCGCATCCTGTTATTTTATTTTTATGAATCTAGTCATTAGAGTGACTAGATTCATAAAATAACTGAAGGAGATATTGGCATTCAGTTGAAGAATGAATGTCAATATCTCCTTCGGTATCTATTTCCTGGGAGTTCAAGGAGTGACCCCCACACACACAAACACTAGAGCAACCTTGCACTATAACAGAATATTGTTCTAATCAATATAATTAACATCTAGTGCATTATACTGAAGGGATTACACTGCAGAAAATTTATGAGACTAGATACTTGAAGGGTAATGATAGACAAGAAGGTGAAGTGCAAAGAACATATTGCAAAAAAATGGATCAGAAAGGATACTTGATACACCAACAAGCAGGGAAAGAGGTTATCCCTGAAACAGTTACATCTGAATTACTGTATACAGATTTGGTCATCCAAGGTTCTCAGTGGTATGGTAGTGAGGATGCAAGTGACCAAAATGCTGACTGGTTTGTGGAGTGATCCCTGCAAAGACAGACTGAAGGTCATACTAAAGAATTTTTTTCAATGGATGTCTGAATGGAAGAGAAAAAGAGATTGCTGATGGAAGTTGTCTAAGAGTGTGGTTAGCATAGTATGACTAATTTTTTGCATGGAGAGTAGTGAATGGGTGAAATGGGGTTGCCAGAGGTGACTAAATAAATTTAAAGAACGGTATGTGTGTTATACAGTGTGGGTCTCCTATGATGAGTCTTCAGATTTCATGGATATGCCTATACAATAACAAAATGATGTGAAAGGAAACTTAAAGGGAAGAAAAAAACATTTTTAGATGAGAATGGAAAATTAGCAGTAATAAAATAACAATGTGCACATGAGAAATCTTATGCACGATAAAACATGAATTCTTATGTAAATGATGGCCTGTATTTAAATAGATCTGGAGTTGGATATTTGGAAAAATTGTTATTGTAGAGAGAAAGAACTTATGTGCATAATCAAGAAAACAGGTAATATTAAGGTGATGAAGTACCCTTTCTGTAAATAAATTTAAACAGTTTATACACATGTTATACATATGTAGGCTTCCCTCGGATTTCATGGATTATGCCTGTATAATATCATTATTATTGTGCTATTAATGTTAGTATGGCTGTGTGTCTCATCAACATATGCATACAGGCACCTTTGAAACAAATGAATGCGAGAATGATTAAAGAATGGTTAAATTGTAATTTATGTGGACTGAAATCTGCAAAAGATACAAGTGTACCTATAGATCAAAGAGGATACTGTAATTCATGTATACCAATATCAGAAGTATAAGGGCAAGGAGATTTTGGCAATGGTTATTTTAACTTGGTCATATGCATTAATGAAAATTGGTTAACAGAAAAATATAATATATAAATATAATATAAAAATAAATATATAATAGACAGAATGTAAAAGATTATGTTCAGGAAGAACCAGGAAGCAACAGAATATCAGAGGGGTACTATTGATGATAATTTCATGAAATGAGAAACAGCAAATGAGGAAAGACAAGATAAAGATCATGGAAAAGAGTGCATTTAAAGATATCCATTATTAATCAACATAAGATCAACAGTTTGAGGAATGCAAAGGAAAGGGGGGGTATATAATATAAGGTCTAATGTGTCTTTGAGTGGGACATTGGTGAATAGAGAGGAGACATCAAAATTGACTATTATGTCAGTGTGTTGGAATGTGAGGTTTTCTATACTGGATTTAAAGTGGGTTGAGTTTTTTTGTGTGTGTGAAGGAGTGTCGCCAGTATATTGTGAGAGCACATTGGCCTTATCCTATATTTCCTCTCAATACCTCAGTACTGTTTCAGTTCACCATGAACTCTAGCTATTTAATTTGGCAAGGAAAATTCTACAAACAGAGGGAATAGCCATGAGTTCGCCACTCTTTGCTCCTGGCCAACTTCTTTATGGAGACCTTTGAAGAAAAAGCCTTAAACTCTGCTCCACATAAACCCCTGTTTGGCTATGCTACATAGATGATGTGTTCTCCATTTGGCCACATGGCCTGGATTCTCAACATTTTCTTAACATACGTAAACAATCAATAACCCAAGATCCAGTTGACCTTAGAAAAGGAAAACAGTCTTCCCTTCCTAGACACTTTGATTACACACCAGCTTGAGGCATCCCTGGCATTCTCCATTTACAGAAAATCTACACATACTGGTAGATACATTTGCCAATAGTCACACCATCCTCCCCTCTCCCAACAATATGGGATTACAAAAATTGTATATAACAAGGCAAAATTAATCAGTTTTGCTATCAGTGCCCTAACTGCTGAACTTGACCACATTCTTAACATTTTCTTAGCCAATGGCTACACCCCCCCCCACAAAATATTAAATCCTGTAATTGCAATTTTTTGTGAAGATGGAAAATTATATTTGGAAATAGAAGAATTAGCAAAGCTGGTATGGTAGAAAGTCAGCTGAATAAATTTATATGCAATAAAAGAGAGTTCAGTCAAAACACTAAACTAGCTATATACAAGACAATGTTCAAACCAATTTTAACTTATGGATCTGAGAGCTGGATTAGAAATAAAACTCAATGACTGGAGACCACAGATAGAGGGTCTGGATAGTTCAGATAAACACCTTGAGCAAAATGATATTAAAGCAACTGATATACCCACAAGAAAGAACATATCTTAAAATCCTTTAACCCCATGTTTCCTCAAATTGTAATAATCTGTTCTTTTTCTTTTAGGATATATAAGACAAAATTAATTAATTTTTGTTCTAGATGTTTATCAGAACTTTCCAGACTCCCCCCCCCCCTTCATATGTTAGGAGGACGGAACAGATGACATCAATAGCAGTACCATATTAAAAATGAAGATATTAGGAAAGAATTTGACATTGTTAGCATTCAGGAATGTGTTAGTAGAGTTAGTCTCAGGTGGTATGGCCACTTAAACAGAATGGCAGGGGTAGATTACCTAAACAAATGTCCTTTGCCAGGATGACAGAAAAAAAGTCCCAGAGGAAGACCAAGATGTAGGTGAATTGATACAGTAAAAGTGCCTTAGAAGATAGAAATGTAAGGTCTGATAATAAAACTTAATGACTGGAGACCACAGATATGAGGGTGGGGAGGGGGGGAGGGTCTGGATAGAATGTTGACAGATAATAGAAATGTAAGGTCTGATAATAAAACTTAATGAATGGAGACCACAGATATGAGGGTGGGGAGGGAGGGTCTGGATAGAATGTTGACAGATAATCTGGAGGAAAATTGTTGATAGGAAGTTAGTTATGATGTAACTTTTCATGTAGTACTATCATAAGATCCTGTACCCCTGAGGGTGTATGTCAGGAATTTTATGATAATGATAAACTGCAACCCCCCCCCCCCTCCTCTGTAATGGTAAAAATGGACTACATCCATTTCTACCATTAGAGACACTCTGGACTTGCTGCCCATACTTTGGACACTAATCATATAATACATTGGAATACACCTCTTATATCTGTATTTGTTGCACTGCAACAAATACAAATATAAGATGCTATTCCTAGAGTGGATGGCCAACTATTAGCTGCCATCAAGTCCCTGCATGAATGCCCAGAGTTTTGTGTCAGGGTAAACAGCACAAAGTCTGAACCTTTCACAGTCTCCGTTGGCTTTCGCCAAGGGTGTGTTCTGTCACCCCTCCTTTTTATAATATTTATGGACTGGATTGATAGGTGCAGCTGAGGCAGTGAGTGTGTCAGAATTGGAAGATGTAGTATTGGACGTCTGCTCTTTGCAGATGACCTAGTTCTGCTTAACTCGTCCACATATGGCCCTTGATAGGTTTGTAGTTGTTTGTGCAGAAGCCGGAACGAAGATCAGTGTGGCCAAAACTGAAACATTTGTAGTCTCAAAACAACCATCTCAGTGCATTCTACATATGAGCAGAGTCCCACTGAGGCAGGTGGAGGAGTTTAAATACCTTGGGTCCATATTCACGAGTGATGGAAAGTGGGACGTAGAGCTAGATACTCAAACTGGCTCAGCAAGCGCAATATTGAGGGAGCTTGGCCGTTCGGTATTATTGAAGTGGGAGTTAAGCCAGAAGGCAAAGCTGGCTGTCTTCAATACGGTCTGTGTCCCTATCCTCACCTATGGTCATGAGAGTTGGGTAATGACCGAAAGAATGCAGACACGAATCCAAGCAGCTGAAATGAGGTTCCTTTGAGGGGTTTCAGGGCTGACAAGACTAGACAGAGTCAGAAGCTCTACAATTCGGGAAACCCTTAATACTCAACCGCTGCTTCTCTGTGTTGAGAGATCACAGTTACATTGGTATGGGCACCTGGTCAGAATGCCACAAGAGAGGCTCCCTCAGCAGGCCCTCTTTGCCAAGCCAGAGGGTGGGAGGCCACGTGGAAGGCCAAAGACTCGCTGGATAGATTATATCCAAAACCTTAGGTGGACACGTTTGGGAATCCCACCAAAACACCTGAGCTTGGTGGTGGTGGAGGATCGTGACCATTGGAAGTTCCTCTTGCAGCTGCTGCCTCCACAACCCAATTAGGAAAGGTGGGCCTTGAAGATGAATGTATTCCTAGAATCTACCTCAACTCTGAGAGACAAAATATATATGGGAAACCTCCAAAAAATTAACAAAAATCCCAAAGAAATACAACCATACAACTACTTACAGATCATATAAAAAATTGGCATCCATGATCCACTCCACTAAAGACAACCCACATTCCCTAGACCTACCAGGTGTCCAACAAGTCCTTGCAGTTGCAGACTGTCCTACTATGGCCAAACAGACAAGATAGCCAATATCAGAATTTCTGAACACATTGACTATATCCATTTCTATCATTACAGACACTCTGGACTTGTTACCCATACTTTGGACACTAACCACAGAATACATGGGAAGGCCATTCTATTGCACTGCAACAAATACAAATATAAGAGGCTATTCCTAGAATCTGCCTCAACTCTGAGAAACTTTCCAAACCTCAACAAATTTGAATGCATGAAACTTCCAACTTTGGGAAGCACACATCCTCAGATCTTCAGCACAATGACCAACACCACCCAATTTAACCAACTAGGGGTGCCATTTAGGACTCTAGGCCTGGCTTGGGTTGCCTTTCTTTAGCCTCATTTACCCAGTG
This sequence comes from Typopeltis vanoorti, assembly GCF_054136105.1. Classification (NCBI taxonomy): domain Eukaryota; kingdom Metazoa; phylum Arthropoda; class Arachnida; order Uropygi; family Thelyphonidae; genus Typopeltis; species Typopeltis vanoorti. The sequence continues at coordinate 8,855,099 of NC_143572.1, forward strand.
CTAGTGCCTGTGTGCACATATTGTTATGCGATCCCTGATGATAGCAATGTAATGTCATCGAAATACAGGAAGTATTAATTAAAGTTATTATAATTAATATTGAGTATACAATATACAACTGTAATTTCCTGAAAAATAATACTTATGAATAGCCAACATATAAGCCTTTCTACCAGAATTAATAGAAATACAGTAAGAATTCCATGGTTACCATGTAGTATCTGTAATGAAATAGTCTTACCTGCAGCCACAGGAATTATGCGTTCAGGATATAAATCAGTAAGAAATAAACTGTTGATAAGAGTTGATTTTCCAAGACCAGATTCACCTAGGCATAAAAATTATGACATGAGACATGTTTATATGTTCACTATATAAATAAATAAGGTTATGCAGAAATAACTTGTATAAAAAGAAAATAAATAAACAAATAAAAAATCAGACAAAACACTGAACAGGCTACATGAAAATTACAAATAAACTTGGAAGTTAGTAGGCACAGGTAAAATTCATTTCACTGTAAGTTCAGATGCTTTTTTCAGCATACGATTTCTTTTGTACATAAACAGCTACCAATAATAAATATAAATAAATAAAAAATAATCACTATAGTAAACACCATTATAATGAATTTACTCAGTAGAACAAACTTCTCTAAGTCTTGGCCAGTCCTACAGTTCAATGCTATTTTACAGGAAATTCATTTTAGCAAATTTTCGCTATAACAAATTATTCACTGGTTTCTAGGATTTCACTATGGTAAGAACTGACTGCTAATAAAAACTAAACTTTTATAAAATATTACAACAAAAACTAATAAGAAGAAATTTATTTAAAAGTTGTCGTATAGCATTAAAAAGAAGCTAATTAAAATTATCATCACCAGTACAATTTTTGTAAAGAATCTTAGAGAATCCCCCCCCTACACACACACACACACACACTAAGTATTTCAGGCTTACTGGAAAAAGCAATTCACCAGTGTTTGGACTGCAGTATGAATTTATTAACTTCATGCAATTTAATGTCATCATTTCCGAAGGATTAAAAAAAATCAGTCCTTGGTTGTCTAAAAAAGGGAACAGTCATTGAACAATGGAAGAAAGGACAAGCATTGCTGCATAAGTGAGTATCCATGTCAGTGGCAAACTGCAGGCTTGTTTGTGTACCAGGAATAGTAAAGGAAGTGTTGAAGAGGCAAGTTAGAAATATAATTAATAAGAGGAGGAATCTTCTCAGGAGGACATAAGTTTGTTAAGGGAAGGGCTTGTTTTAGTAACCTAGTTGTGTTTTGTAATAGAGTAACAACTACAGTGGACATAGATGTTTATTTAATGACTATTCTAGGTTATGCATGTGTTCAACAGAATAATGTGCATGATAAATAGTTGTTGAAATGGGGATGGACAGTCAACTGGTAACCTAATACATAGGGAATGCTGGTTCATAGAATCCAGCAAGTTGCATATCGCAGAACAATGTTTTTAAGAAGAAGCGTTGAGAAGTGTCCCATAGGATTCTGTTGGAACACTGCTAGTAAAGATTCAAAGTTTCATAGGAGTTATTCAGTTACTGAGGGGTGATGCTAAGTTAAAGGAGAGTAGTGGTGGTGAATTCTGATGTGCTTTTGCTACAAGAAGATTTGAATACATTTTCACTTTGACCAGATGAATGGGAATATCAGTTCAATAGTCAACTGCAAAGTCATTCAGTTTGGTCAGAAGAGGTGATGTGGTGATGGTTTGCTTCAGGATGTGAAGGAGGCAAGGGATCTGAGAGTACTGGTAGACAGCAAGTTGAAGTTTAGGGTTATACTGCAAAAGTTGTCAAGTGTCAAGGTTACCCAAAAATACTGTTGCCATAATGTGAAGAACATTATGCCAACAATTTTTGGCAACAACTATCACTTCCATATATTCTAATGAAAACTAGGAATGTATGAAAGTGATAGTGCTATAGTATTAGGCTAAATCTGGATGTTTGAACAGATTCAGTCACTTGGTATATCTGGGTAATAGGGAAATAATGGAGAAAGTAAAAAGGTGAGTGGTGAGAGCTTGGAACAGTGGAATGTTGAATATGAGAAAAGATAGGATAATATGATTAAGACATAAGTTGGTGGGAGAGGCCTAATTCCCCCTGTATGTCAAATACATACAGGGGAATTAGGATACATTTGGATGTCTGTGAACTTAGAGCAATAAGATCAGCCTTATCATGAAGCTATATATAAGGATCGTATGAGCAAGAAAGTGAAAAGCAGATTTTTTTGGCATGTAGAGAGGCTTATTAGAATACATTGCCGGAAAAGGCAACAACTGCATTATAATCTGTAGAGAGTTTGGCATTCTGTGATGAGTCTCGACTCCATGGAGCCCTGAAAAGAATACTAATTCTCCACTGTTAATCTGTTAGAGTGGTAAGGTTTACTGATGAGGTTCCCTAATGTTATTGAAGCATTGTTCAGAGCAATAAGATCAAAATCTTAAAACAGGTTGGCATGCATTATTTGCAAAAATGCATATAAATCAAAACACTGATATCTTAAATCATATCAACCTCATGAATCACAGCACCAATACAGTACATAGCCTTATACCTCTGCACTCCAAGTGACAACATTGGACTCATTAGAATTAAAATTGCAACCCCTCTCATTTGTCAACTCTAGGTCTATTTAAATTTTCCTGACAGGATTCAACAATCTCCAGCTTTTGCATTCTGGAAAACAAACAAACAACAAAAGATACTTGTCAATCGTGTGAAATATCATTAATATGGGAGAAGAAAAAAAAAATGGGATAACCAGTGGTATATGGAAGATAGGAGCGGACCAATCTTCTACCCATCTAATCAATCTACTGTCCATCTCTATTATCTTCCTTGGCTTGTACTCCAACTTAACATGTGGCAATATGAAATGCCATTGAAAATTTCTGTGAATATGACTGTATACGAGTCCCTTCTCCAACATAATCATCATGCCATCATAAAATGTAAGTGCACTGCTAAACACAGATCTAATAACTATCTGTGCCACTTACAGGCTTTAAAGTCCACAGCCTACCCCAGTGGTGCGCCTGGGGGGGGGGGGGGGGCTGCCACCCCCCCCCCCCAAAAAATCTTTTCTAATTAAAATTCATTTGTTTATTTATGTTGTGTCATGTCTTCTGTTTCTATACTACTTATGAATTAGCGGTTACAAAAGGTGGGAATACCCTATAGCTCTCAGGAATAACTGTGCTGTAAACGCAAAGCAAACGAAATAGTGCTGGGGCAAACCAAGCGCTACTTCGTTTGCCTGAACCGGGCCAGAGGAGATCACAGGTATCATGTATTGGCGATCACTGCAGATGCTCAGTCATAGGTTGTATGCAATGCATAGTGTGTATTCTCAAATCGTCGACTCAAATCGGGCACCCTCCCCCAACAAGATTAAATCTTGAGTGCTCAGCTCTTGGAGGGGGCTGAGCGCATCACTGGTCAACCCTGATTGGCTTTCATAACCATAATTTAGAATAAGGTGATCAGTTTTATGCCTAAAACTGTTTTGCATGTAAAATGTGTGTGCGAGTATGATCTCTTGGCTAATTTGCCTAGTTGTGGGATAATAAACTCAAATACCAGCTCACCTCCATACAAGACTGGCTAATTCACCTTTAGCTGAAAAGCCCTGATAAAGGTTCTTTCCATCCTACACAGGATTCAAATCCTAGTGTTTCCAATCAACAGGTTCCGTTAAAGCTGCCTGAGCCTCTCACTAAACGAAGACCTATCCCCACCTCAAAAAAAAAAAAAAAATCACAAATCAGTATGTCGAGCATCATAGAGTATACTATACCATTAACCCAATACTGAATTCTCTTAACCAACCTGTAATGCATTAATTACAATTCCAGATATATAAACTAGTATAGATGGTAACTTCTTAGAACTATGCTTATGCAGGCTTGGTACTATTTTGCATACCCCCCACTCCACTAATTAGGAACCTTTTCTGCCTTCATGCCCACATTCCAAAGACCAGTTATGCTCACGTGAATCTTCTCTGGGCACTTTCTAATATATTCTCATCACTGTGTAAACCAGGTGACCAAATCTCATCATCATCATATTCCTGCCATGTACCCTCAAGGGGTGTACAGGATATGACAGTACTACATGAAAAATTTACATCATTACTAACTTCCTATCTACAATTTTCCTCCAAATCAGTCTGTTACTTGTCAAGACTCCAACATTATCAGATCTTATATTTCTATCGTCTAAGGTACTTTGTACCGTATCAATCCACCTATATCTTGGTCTTCCTCTGTGTCGTTTTCCTGCCAACCTGGCAGAGAACACTTGTTTTGCTAATCTTTCCCCTCCCTTTCTATTTAAGTGACCATACCACCCGAGATTAGCTCTGCTAACGCATTCCCGGATGCTGACAATGTCAAGTTCTTTCCTAATATCCTCTTTTTAATATGATATTGCCATTGATGCCATCTGTTCACACCTATAATCTTTCTCAGGACTCTCATATCTGCAGTCTCTAGTCTTTGGTCAAGTGTTTTACTTCTGACCCAGCTCTCAGATCCATAAGTTAAAACGGGTTTGAACACTGTCTTGTATACAGCTAATTTAGTGATCCCACTAATTTCTCTCTTATTCCATATGAATTTATTCAATTGACTTCCCACCATACCAGCTTTGCTGATTCTGTTGTCTATTTCTATATTTAATTTACCATCTTCAGTAAAAATCGTGCCAAAGTAACTGAAATGTTTTACTTGTTCCACAGGTTCTCCATTCACAACACAGTTGACATTTTCAATGATTTTGCCTATTTTCATTGTCTTTGTCTTTTTATTGCTGACCTTCATACCATATCTATTACAACAGCTATTCAATTTAGTCAGAGAATCTTGCAGACTTATAGCAGATTTATTTAGAAGTATAACATCATCCACATAAAGCAAAGAGCTGACATTAACATCTCCAATTTTGATATCAGGTTTAATACCACTTTCCTTCATAATGTGATCCATATAGATAATGAATAACAGAGGGGATAATGTACATCCTTGTCTCACACCAGATTTAACATTAAACCATCTTCCTATACTTCCTTCAATTCTAACTGCTGACTTACAACTCAAATAAAGACTAAGTATTGCTTGATATAATGCCCCATTGACACCATATAACTGCAGTGTATTGAATAGCTGCTCTCTTGACACCTTGTCATATGCCTTTTCCAAATCGACAAAACTTAAATACAGATCTTTGTTATATTCCCATGCTTTCTCGACTATTTGTCGTAAAGTGAAGATCTGATCCTGACAGCCTCTATTTGGCCTGAATCCAGCTTGTTCTTCACCAAGCTTTTCTTCCACAATTCTTCTCAACCGTTTCTCAAGTATACTTGCATAGATCTTGCTAGGAACACTCAGTAGGGAAATACCTCTGTAATTCTCACATGCAGTTTTATTTCCCTTTTTATATATGGGTACTATGAGAGCTCTACTCCAATCATCGGGAATTCGTCCCTCAGTCCAGGCTTTCTGAACTATGCAGTGCAGCCACTGTAAGACTTTTATACCACCATACTTCAGCATTTCTGGTCGAATACCATCTACACCTGCTGCCTTTCCACATATCAAGCCTTTGATGGCTTTTTCTACTTCAAGTATGGATATGTATTCCTGACTGCATGCCTGGTCAGTGTTTTTTATCACTGTGCTGTCATCACTGCTTGTTTCATTTAGCAGTTTTTCAAAGTAATTACTCCATACTTCAAGGATATCTTTTTCTCCTGTTTGCATATCACCTTTATCATCTCTAACTCCTTTTACAGCACTCTTTCCTCCATTCCTAAGCTTCTTCAACAAGCTCCAGAATATTTGGCCACCTTCTTGATATTTATTTTTTATATTCTTGCCAAAGTCCTCCCATGACTTTTGTTTAGCTAGTTTTACACATTGTTTAGCTTTCTTACATTTGTCTCTGTATTCTGTAAGAGTAAAAGCTGACTTATTTGCCAGGAACTTTTGATATGCTTTCTTCTTTTCCTTCACTGCCTCTTTAACTTCCTGTGTCCACCAGGGAGTTCTGATTTTTTTATCCTTGCAGACAACCTCACCACATGCCTCTCTGGCAGAATCAATCAATGTTTTCTTCAGAGTTTGCCACTGAATCTCCAAGGTTTGATTCCTGTTCTCAAACTCTTTCATTTTTTCTTCAATAATCTTTGTGTATTTTAGTCTACAGTTCACATCTGAGAGCTGCTCAACTTTTATTCGCTTTAAAACTTTCTTACATGTTATTCTTTTCAATATGAAATTCAATTTTATCCTGCTCAAGACTAAATAGTGATCACTTCCAATTTCAAATCCTCCATACACTCTGGTGTCCTGCACCAGGGAGAAAACATCACTATCAACAATAACATAGTCAATGAGACTTTTCTTATTCCTAGCCTCTTCTCTCCATGTGAATTTGTGCACATTTTTATGTTGGAACATGGTGTTAGTAATAACAAGTCCATGTCCTGAGCAGAAATCCAACAGATATTTGCCATTATTATTAGCTTTGCTCTTTTCTCCAAATTTTCCCAAAATATTTTTGTATGTCTCACAATCATTTCCTACTCTACTATTTAGATCCCCAACAAGGACCAACTTTTCCTTTTTCATTGTGTCAGTTGCTTTTTCTAAAGCGTCAAAAAATTCCTCCACTTCTACCTTAGTAGAACCTTCTGTGGGACCATAGGCACAAATAAGTCTCATTGTCCAGTTCCCCATTCTCATATTTGCCCACATTACTCTACTTGAGACTGACTGACTGCCATTCAAGAAGATTAGCCTCATATTTTGTATTGAATATTATGGCTACTCCTTCTTTTCCTTGATTGTCATTGACTGAATATAACATTTTGTATTTATTGCTCAGAAAGATCTCACCAGTTTTGGTCTTTTTTGTTTCAGTCACCCCTATTATGTCGATCTGGTACTTATCTAATTCCTCAGCTAGCTCCATTTCTTTGCCATTCAGGCTTCTTACGTTGATAGTACCGATCTTTAACACTGGTGATGTTGAGTTGGGGTTTGTTTTCAGATTTGTTCCCGTAGATGACTTTTCGCTGTTCGCCCTGGTTCCCTGGTGAAAACAACGGGGGCCTTGTTTAACCGGGCGATGCCCCAGCCGGCATGAAATTTTGTCATGTTGTACCATTATTTTTTATTTTGGTTTAACCAATAAGAATACAATTTGGTCGGCTAAATCCCAAATTGCCAGCCCATCCTCGTTCGTTCAGTATCAAAGTAGATACCCAACAGGGTGCACCACAAGAAGGCGAGGATTGGACATTAGGTCAGAAGCCCTGGTTGGTTCTCCGCATTCCTTTAAAGGCTATGTGGAGGTCTCCTCTCAGTTATACAGCTTTGACCCTTATGTGCACAATAATCATGAGGATTATTGTGTGACCAAATCTGTGCACAATAATTCATGAGGCCTCATGATCAGGCCTTATACAATGGAGCTATAACATCTTTATTTCTGCATGTGTAGATCCTCCAACATCACTGCAATAATCAGATGTCACAAATTGTGTAACATGAATGCAGAACTGTAGGCCCTTGTCCACCACCAACCAATCTCAGATCTCTCAACAGTTCTACCTCCTTCAAAATTTTCCTGCCAAGTGTATATCTTGCAACCCATCATTGATTAGCAAATTTCAGAATTCCTTATACTATGCAACAGTGAAATAACAGTTTCACTCAAAAAAAATAAAATCTATTCAAGTCCTCCTGTAAGGCTACAATATCTGCTTGAATTCTCATTGTTCTCCTGAATTTTACATCATCTGCAAACAGTTGCATATCTCGAGTTAAACTGATCTTAATGTCATTAATATACAAGTTGAACAATAATGGCTCCCAAAACAGACCCTTGTGGCCTACCACTAGTGACTTTTCTCATTAGTGGATACCCATATATAACTGTCTGATGCTATCAGACAGCCAGTCACCTATCCAATCTCATCCGTTTCAATTTCCTTACCAGTTTGTGTTATAATCTATCAAAAACCTTTGCAAAATCTAAGTGGGGACATGCATATACTACTGTGTATCCATGTCCCCTGTCCAATGAATTCATCTTGTTACATATATAAATTTGACTTTCCTTTAACAAACCCATACTAACAATCACAGAGAATACTGATGTTATCAGTTCCATTTCTATATCCTAGTTCTCACTAACCTCTCTGATATCTTAACCACAACTTCAGATATACAGACTAGCCTATAATTTGTGGGCATCAGCCTTACCACCTTTGCAAAAGTAGAACAATTTTACCTTCTTAATTAAAAGAAACACGTATTAACCACAGTGAAAATTATTTAATTGTAAATATTTCATCCTAAATATCTCAGGACATCATCAGTACAGTAGTTTAAAACAATAATAGGAATAGCATACAGTTAGGGCGCATGATTACAATAGAATCTCATTAAATGTGAGTAACGTGCTACAGAAGTAAAAAAAAAAAAAAAAAAAAAAAAAAAAAAAAAAAAAAAATTATTTAACACAATTTTGTAAGGCAATTTCCCATACTTTAGGAATAGTAAGAACGTCGTTGCCGTTTAAGTTTGGTCTGTGTAGTAGGGCTTCAGAACTTTCTTTGTATAAACGTTCATGTTTATATAAAGATCTATGTAAAAGTTTAGACTTTTCCCAATGGATCCTATGGTTTGGATTTTCAATTCCGTGTCAAGAGAGGCCAGATTTCTGCAGTTTAAAAAGACGAATGTGGTCTTGATGTTCCGAGATGCGTTTCTGAATAGACCAACCTGTCTGTCCAAAGAAAGACAATTTGCATGAGCATGGAATCTCATAAATGCCAGGCAACATCAAAGGTGAGAGTTTGTCCTTAGGAGAAGGTAACAAGTTGTAAATTTGGTTGACAGGTTTGTAAGTAGTGGCAAAATTGTATTTCTTCATAATTTTAGAAAGACGTTCGGAGATGCCTTTGACGTAAGGAATGGAAATCCTATGGACTTCTTCCTGTCTGGTTTGATGTGTGGAGAAGTGACTGATGATTTTTTGAGTTGTTTTAGGATTATATCCATTTAGGATGGCTGTATTTTTGATTACTTCTAATTCCTGGTTTAAAGATTCTTCAGAGGAGCAGAATTTGTGTGCTCTGGAAACTAGTGATTTAATAATGCCAGATTTCTGAAATGGATGATGAGCGGAAGAATTGTGAATGTAGCGACCTGAGAATATAGGCTTACGAAAGACAGACGTGGCGATGGAACAGTCTTCTTTTCTTTGGATGTGTAAATCCAAAAAGGAGCTACCCTGTGGAGATTCTTTTTCTAACGTAAAGTTGATGCAATGATGAAGGTTAATTTTATCTAGAAACAGTTGTAATTCATGTTCGGGATGATCCCAGACTGCAAATATGTCATCGACATATCTTAACCAAATTTTTGGTTTGGGTTCAAAAGTGAATATTTTTTCCTCAAGGTGTTCTAGAAACACCTTGAGGAAAAAATATTTATCACCAAATTTGGTGATAAAGTTTGCTAGGTTTGGTGATAAAGGAGATCCCATTGCTGTTCCTTCCTCTTGCTTGTAAATTTGACCTTTCCAGGTGAATTAACCTGATGCAATAACAAACTTGAACAATTCAACTATATCAGACGGAAATTTTTGAGTTAGTAATTCTATTGTTTCTTTATGGGGAATGTTTGTGAAGAGGGAGACAATGTCAAAGCTGATTAACAAGTCTGTTTTTGATAGTTGAATGTCTTTAATTTTCATGTGAAACTCAGTAGAATTTTTGATTGAAGAGAGTGAGTGGCCTATGTGAGGGCGGAGAAGGTTGGATAATAATGATAAATAAATAATAATAAAAATACAGCCATCCTAAATGGATATAATCCTAAAACAACTCAAAAAATCATCAGTCACTTCTCCACACATCAAACCAGACAGGAAGAAGTCCATAGGATTCCCATACCTTACGTCAAAGGCATCTCCGAACGTCTTTCTAAAATTATGAAGAAATACAATTTTGCCACTTCTTACAAACCTATCAACCAAATTTACACCTTATTACCTTCTCCTAAGGACAAATTCTCACCTTTGATGTTGCCTGGCGTTTATGAGATTCCATGCTCATGCAAATTGCCTTACTTTGGACAGACAGGTTGGTCTGTTCAGAAACGCATCTCGGAACATCAAAACCGCATTCGTCTTTTAAACTGCAGAAATCTGGCCTCTCTCAACACGGAATTGAAAATCCAAACCATAGGATCCAATGGGAAAAGTCTAAACTTTTACATAGATCTTTATATAAACATGAATGTTTATACAAAGAAAGTTCTGAAGCCCTACTACACAGACCAAACTTAAACTGCAACGACGTTCTTACTATTCCTAAAGTATGGGAAATTGTCATACAAAATTGTGTTAAATAATTTTTTTTTACTTCTGTAACACGTTACTCACGTTTAATGAAATTCTATTATAATCATGTGCCCTAACTGTATGTTATTCCTATTATTGTTTTAAACTACTGTACTGATGATGTCCTAAGATACGTAGGATGAAATATTTACAATTAAATAATTTTCACTGTGGTTAATATGTGTTTCTTTTAATTATGATCGCACAACAGGTTTCGTTATTTAAAAAAAATTTTATCTTCTTTCCACTCCTTTGGTACCTGTGCTGTTGCAAAACTTATCAAACATGTATTCTAATACTACCACTAAATCCCTGAAACATTCTCTTAAGACATGTGGTAAAATGTCATCAAATCTATCATCTTATTGACATCAAGCTTAATCCTTCATATACCTCCTGCTTGCTCACAAGTAGCCCATTGTCCTCCATTTCTTCTAAAGTTGATTTCACACTGATGATGATGATAAAACACCCTGATGAACTGTTCACTGAATACTTCAACTATGTCCTCTGCAGCAATTTACCATGTTCATCCATTAACATCATCTTACCATAATCATTCTTCCTTGTCACATACCAGAAAAAAAAAAAATCTAGGATTTTATTTGGCCTGATTTTCTAATTTCTGCTCATATTGCAGTTTTGTTGTCCTTACCAACCAAATCACTTTCTTGGCTTCATGCAAATGATTATTACCATTATTCATATTGGGCTGATTCCACAGCACCTTCCTCCATATTTCATGCTTAATTCCTTCGTTCATCCATCTTATTCAGTCTTATGACCTTCAGATCTTGATCAATTCTCAAGCAGAATTTGTCTCCTTCCTGCTTAACTCCTCATTCCATTCTATAGTTCCAAGCTATCTCTTAAACTTGTCATACCTCCAGCCTTCTTGTTTCACATATATCCTTCCTCACATATGGCTGGCCAACCACCTAGGTGATGACCTCACCTGGGGCGGAGAGATGAGACACCTCACTCACAATCACATCTTCCAATGAAATAATTAGATTTAAGACTCTCAATCCTTGCATGCCTTCCCTTACATACCGTCTAAGATAGTTGTCCCTCAAGAGATTCATTTTTTTTATCCCCAAAGCTATCTCTTTATGACCTCTATCTTCATGAAAAACATCATATCCTTTCATTTCTAATCCATTCACGATATCATCCTTATTCAAACCTGTTTCACTTACTCCAACAATTTTGAGGCGAATACACTCAGGCAGTGAAACCATTTCACCTCCTTATTTCTGATGCTCCTGGTATTTGTAAACAAACACAGCAATTTACTTTTAGGTTTATTTCTACCCATATCATTTGTTGGTTGTGATTTCCTCACAACAGAATATCAAAAACGGTTTCCACAAGAAACAAATACACCATACCTGTGATTCCTACACACCAACTCCAAGAAACTGCCAAAAAAAAAAAAAAAAAAAAAAAGAGTTCTGATTCCTTACACCTCTAGCATTACTGAACCTGTTTCAAGAATATTATTAAAGATATATAATTTGATACCAACATTCTTTTCTATTAATAAACTCATATTGGCTATCATCCTCTAGGGATAGATGGCCTCTTACCTTCCAGGTATGTACCTAGTTCCATGTGAGCACAATCTTCTTTCTTTTGGACAAACCGGTTGTTCTGTGGAAAAATGAATTCAGGAGCATCAGTCTTACATTGCTTATAATAAACCTGAAAGTCCAGCTTTGAATAGTATGGTGTGAATATCAAATATCAAATCTCCTGGTCATAAACCTAATTGCTTCATCAATATCACTTTAAATATAAAATGTTTATTTAAGAAAAGTGCTGAGGACTTAGTAAACCACCCAAACTTGAATCAAAATAATTGTCTTTACCAAAAATACGAGCAAGTCTTGTTCTCCTTAGCCATCACAAGTCAAGTATTTTTTTATATTTCTATGTAGTCATAGAATATATGCACACAGTGCTCCTATCATTTGAAATAATCCATTGTTATCTTTCTACCTTGTAACTATACCAAGGATGCTTGTTAGTTTCAAGTCAAAAGATTTGTAAATATTATCATTTCTTGTGTTTACGTGTTAAAAGTACATGGACAGGTAAAGGAAAAGCCAAGTCAGCTGAACACATGAATGAAGGAAAATTACGTTCTGTTGAAAGTTTATTTTTCACTTGGTTAGACTATAATAAATTTGGTTTAATCCTTTATCCAAGTGTGAGCAAACAAAGTTTGCGCCTGAAAGTATCTTCAGGACTGGTGTAAGGTAGTACAACATCGGGCAACTTGTTGCAAAGGTGGAGCAAGCTAATATCACTCCTATCTCAGTATCTCCCATAATGCAAAACACATCTCCTTGTGGATATGTATAATGTTATGCATTAAGGGAAGGGCCAGTACCCAGACTAGTTTCAACCTTTATTGAGGTCTCTTCAGTGGGAGCCAGGCCCAAGTGGAGATACTCTACCTATAGGAGTTGCCAAACGGTGAGCCACCTTTTTATTAAATTACTCCAGATTTAGAGAAAGATGTTGAAAGTTTATTTTTCACTTGGTTAGACTATAATAAATTTAGATTAATCCTTTATCCAAGTGTGAGCAAACAAAGTTTGCACCTGAAAGTATCTTCAGGACTGGTGTAAGGTAGTACAACATTGGGCAACTCGTTGTAAAGGTATTATGCAGTACTTGCTTAATATCCATGCTTATTCATCCATTTAATCCTCACATGATTTATTCTCCTAACTTGGAAATGAAACCAAGTAGAGGTTTCTTCCAATGCCCTGTGACCACTTTCCATGTCTTAGCATGCCAAGTCCTCAACCATGCATCTTCTGATGCTAAGGCACTGCTTTAGCTGTTTTCTCAGTCTATCATAACCACCTGCCTGTTCTACATACATTCATTTATTCAGAGCTCTTATTCTGATTTTCCCCACAAATTAGAACTACATGATCACACTAACTAGAGGCAAAATGGCCATCTCATTTATATTCTCAGACTATGAGACCCAATATTCTACTGGCTCATTACTTGTTACTTATCCCTCATAATTGTACAAATTCTTTTTCTCTAGTTTTGTATGTTTTTCCATCCCCCAGTCTACTTCCATCTTTACTACTGTTTCAAATCATCCATAATGATAGTCATACTTGTATAAAATTTATCTGTCTAGAGGTTTAAGATTGTCAAACAATCCTAGCATATAGCAGCATCACACTATGTATTTGGTCCTGATAACCTCTACTGTATAAAGATTATCTGTTAGAAGATTTCCTTGTTAGAAGAGTTGCCTAAACAGTTTTATCTCTTTCTGAAGGGATGTAGCAGTTTCTCATTCTTACTGCATGAATGACATCAAGCACATGGTCTGCGAGTTCACTTTTTCCTGTGCTGATCCATATAGTTTCATATTCCTTTCTTTAACTGCTGATCTGCTGGGCTTCCCATAAACAAGACTGGATTTCCTATAGTATAAACAAGTTTATACTATAGGAAATCCAGTTATTGATTATAGGGATTTCAACTTCGTGAGGGCATATAAAGAGGTTAATTTGAATACCAGTTTGTACTTGGTATCACTTAAGTATTTGTTGATGAGAAGTCCTTTTTCCACAATATAAATGACTGTTTTGGAGTAACTGGATGTGTTTTTGATGGTCTACAGTTTACTAAAAAATGTGTTGGTAATAAAATTATTATTGCAGAATTTCAACATCCATTACTAATGAAACTACTTATGTTGACTAATTCATTATGAAATATGACACCACTGGAGAAAATAGCTATAGCTCTGTGTGTTAATGTTTTTATTAAACTATATTTCTGTGTTGTAAATGGATTAAAATTTAGGAGTCAATGTATATAGGTTTTCTGTAGATAGCATAAAGAGAGCGATCTCTGGGAGGATGGCTCAAGATCTATACCATTTATATTTATATAGAAGAATTGCTTATTTTCTATTTCGAATGTTAATTTTATTTTAGAATTGAAGCTGTTCAAAGTGTGTTAAAAGCATATTATTATTATTATTATTATTACGTGACACCTCCAGTATCTAAACATCTTTAACACACTGATTTGATTTTCAATCCCATCAATTGCTCTTACCCTGAGAATAAGAGAGTGAATTGGGTTCTACTTGTTATATTATCACAAGCCATTAAAATTTCAAAATAATATGTACAGACAGCATATAAGTAAAAACATACATTTACACATACAAGTGCAAAAACTTGTATGCATATAATAGTTAAAGTACTGAAATACTTACCTACAACCATTAAGGTGAATTCAAAGCCCTTTTTAACAGATTTCCTATGAACCTGATTGGGTAAGTTTGCAAATCCCACATAACCAGGTGTTTCAGCATTTACCAACTAGAAAAGAGATTTTAAATAAACTGATTATTATCAACATCATCAGACCTCCATGGAGTCAAGATATAACTGAAGGAGCACACTCATCACCCACACCAGCTGTCATACCTTCTCTTCAACTCATTCATGCTAGATACCTTAACCGCTTCAACATGCAAACTGTTCCACTTACTGCTCTGTAAAATAAAATCCAGCTCTCATCCCTTTCTGAACCACACACACACAGTACATCCTTGGATGCCCCCCCCAGTCCTACCCTCACCTTCCACAATGAAAAATTCTATCAACCTGTATCCTATAACATCCTTTCAGATACCGAAAGGATGTTATAGGATATCTGAGCAATATTCATAAAGGATGTTATAGGATATCTGAGCAATATGAAAGAAGCCTAAACTGAAGTTTAGGCTTCTTTCATATTGCTCCTCTTTTTCTTTAACAGTCAATCTTTTTTCATAATCTACATTCCATAATCCAAATATCCCCTTTGTAACTTCTTTGCACCCTCTCCAAAGCTTAATCCCCTCCAAAACCAGGAGACCAGATATGTGCATAGCAGTTATCCAGGTGCAGTTGTATTGAAGCATTCTAATGAGAAAAAATGACTTATCCTTACAAATCGATATTCATTTCAGCTTCTCAATTATCCTCTGAGTTGGACTTGCAATTTTGTTATGTGACCTCAGAACTTTAACTTCCTATCCACTATAACTTCAAGATCACTAGGCTCAGTCTCTCCAAGCATAATGTATATCACTAGCATCTCTGATTGCCCTGCCTATCTTTAACATCATTACCAGAAAACCGAACATTTGTCATGTCCTTCTTAATATCACTAATGTATAGATAAAACAGCAACAACCCCAGTGAATGATCCTGATAAGCACTTTCTAACACCCATCCATCAGCAACCTGCTTATTCAAGTGGTTCACGGACAATTCATCGTTAGGAAAAATCATCGCAGAAAAAATTCGCTAGAAAATTGAAGTCAGTTTGGTTTAACACATGTTATGTAAAGGTGTGTGATATTTGTTAATAAATTGTATCTGAGAGTTACCACAAACTCTAATTTCTAGATTGTACCTGAAAATAAACCATCATGTATTATATTTGTAGTTTTTTTTTTTTTTTAAAGTTTTATCGCATTTCAGCACATACTAGTAATGAATGTATCTCTCGGATACATGCGACCTAAGCTGCAATTTTTTCAATCGTGACTTCCGCAGGGTTAAAGAAGGTACAACGTACTTATCCATAGCTGAAATACCATACTTACTTGAATATAACTCGCCCTCACGTATAACTCGCACCATACCTGATTTTAAAACTTTTTTTCATGTGTGAAGTATATGCAAAACTTTTTAAGAAATTAAAAAGTTTCGTATACCTCGCACATGAAAGAAAGCTTAAAGATTTTTACATTGGGGCGATAGTAAAAGTTCCCGCGGTAATCAACACGCCCTCCCCAATAGCTACTATATTGCAGAGGCAAGAAAAACAATTACTTTTATTATGTCAGTGAATAAGGTATGAGCAGTCTGTGTAATATATTTCTCAACAAATAGTGTAATTAGAGACAACTTGGATAAAAACGAAACTAATGAATGAATCACATGTCCCCTCATACAGAAACACTGCTGTATAGACTCAAGCAAAACCATATGGCAAGCACAGCATCTAACTAAAAACTATTGTTATTAATTAGATGTGTGTGAAATATATATACAGGGTGTTCGGGATAAATTTGACATATTTATAATTAATTATATTTTTCCGTAAGTTACATGTATTAACACACACTTCTCTTCATTTAAAAGTTTGGACCCTTCTTCATTCATATACAAGATGTCAGAAAGGATGGATAGCTGGAACCCACCTGAATCATGGAAGAGAATAACTTGTATCATGATGATTCGTGCCCGCCATCAAAATAAGGATATTACGACTGCTGCCCAATGCTCCCTGAATACAGTAAAAACAATCAGGCATGAACTAGAGACTTGCAATGGTGACTACGAGGATGTAGCAAGAAGAAAGATCCCTAGCAGACGATCTGATTGCGTTCGTACAGCAGAATTCCTCGCAAATCTGCAGGAACAGGTGTTGAAGAACCCTGGCATTGGAATTCGGGCTTTGTTCGTGGAGTTGCTAACTGTAGTCAAGCCCTGGATAACAAGGGTAGCCAATGGTAGGCCGTATGTATGGCAGCAGGATTCGGCCCCTTGCCACACCTCTGGGAAAAGTCAAAAATGGTTGTCTGAAAATTTCTACGACTTCACCAGTCCAAATGTTTGGCCTCCAAACTCCCCAGACCTTAACCCCATGGATTATTTTGTATGGGGCGCAGTTGAAAAAGACACCAATCGCACTTCCAGTAATACAAAAGCCCAGTTAATGGATAAAATTAAAACAGTTTTTGCGGCCCTTCCCAGGGAGACTGTAGCATCAGCTTGTTCGAGGTTCCGAAGCAGAATTGAAGCTGTGATCGATGCTAATGGTGGTTATTTTGAGTAAATCTTGTTGATAGTATTGTAATTAACTCTGCCTGTGATTTTTTTTTGTCAATTCATTAAATTTAATAGATACAAAGAAGATTTTCTTTTTCCTTAAGAAACTGTCAAATTTATCCCGAACACCCTGTATATAGTGAATGTTGTTATGGCAGTTTCACATATGGAATTCGGTTGAAGAGAGTTAGCATTTCAACTCAACTGGCGGCTTGCTTTTATCTTTCGATTGCACGATCTTTTGTCAATACCGCACCAATCATATGCACTTCTTAATAACCTGTCATTGCTGTCTATTTGACGTTAGGCTTAATTACCATAAAGGGAGAAAAGTCACAAAACAGAAAAATGTTCCGGGTCTGGTGCATAAAAAAGTTTCGGGGCTGGGAACCGGAGAGCCCCGGCTGAATTTAACCACTGGTTCCCAGAGTATAAAAGCTGCTGTTTCACTACTATGTTGGAGCTGTTACTGTGAATATATTCCTGCTTAGATATTTGAAAGTGAAGTTCTGCACTGGAAATTTCAAATTAAATAGTTTTACGGCATGTGTTCTCAGAAGTCGATCCCCGACATTTTTTTCGTTTGGTAAGTGTTTAAAAGTTTGAACTTTAAGAATCAATTTATAAATTAATTAAAATTATTGCAATAATTACAATTATTGGAATTTATTTTAAGCGAGAAGATGAAGCATAAATTGAGTGATAATGGTCATTTATTTATAAAAGACAAAGAAATTGAAGAAAAGATTTTTTGGAAATGTGATCAGTTTCAAAAAATGCATTGCCATGCGCATATTCATACAGCTGGTGACAACATTATCAAACGAATTAACCACCATAATCATGCTGGTAACATGGCATGGGTTGAAGCAAGAAGTTACTTAATGAAATTAAAGATCAAGCCCGTACAACTAACGATGGGACTCATCGAATTATCACAGAAGCATACACAAAATTATCTCCTGCCGTCATCAGTCAAATGCCGAACAATGCTGTAAAGAAGTCTATTCGAAGAACCCGAAATTAAGCAGAACAGGTACCACCAAATCCAAATTCGTTGGGTAATTAAATTATTCCACCTAAGGAAATGAAGAGGTCCTTTTGCATAACAGCAATGATGGGCGCAACAGATTGCTGATATTTTCTACTAAACGAAATCTACAGTTATTGTCGCAATTGACAACATTGTATGCAGATGGCACTTTTAAACTATTCCACCTCTTTTTGAGCAGCTATACACAATTCATGGCATTATAAACGATAACGTGATTCCTGCTGATTCCGAATTTGCAATAAAAATGTGCATGATATCAGCAACTGTTTTTGCGACATCTACAAATGTTGTACGTGCTTTTGAAGTGTTGTGTGAAAATAGTGACTATCCTGCTGAATCTCAGTCTGTTCTGCACTATATAGAAGACACCTGGATTGGCAAACCTGATTGTCGATCACTTCATCATCCACCTCGCTTTCCCCATGCCATGGAATTGTTATCATGCTGCTCTGAAAGGATTACCAAAGACAAACAACTCATGTGAAGGGTGGCATTGTGCGATCAGCGAACTAATTGGTGCTTCTCATCCGACAATATGGAAGTTTCTAAGATCTTTGAAGGATGAGCAACATTTCAATGAGGGGAAAATAGAGCAATACATAGCTGGCACCCAACCTCCTCCTGGTAAGAAATGCTATCGAGATACTGCAAAAAGACCAGCTCATTGTTAGTGATTATGAAAATCGTGAAACTCTTGATTACTTAAGAGAAGTTGCCCCATAATTTTTTATTTTGAAAACTTTATGGCTGTGCATTCACCTTTTTTGTTTCATTTTTTTTTTTCCGTACTGCTCAATTTTGAATAGTATGAAATAAAAAGTGTTCTTTTCATGATCATCAAAACAGTCCTTTTCAGGACTACAAATATTGATAGAGAGATGCCCAATTGTACTGATTCCAGTTCCACTTGACGATATATTTTTAAGTTGTTTTAACAACAACAGAATAATAATTGCTCCTTCGAAGTGGCTAATAGTACAATTTTGAAGGAATAAAATAAAAATAGAACATCACGACATTCATGCCTTCTAGGTACACAACACTTGTTTCAACGTGTTTTAGTGGATAATAAACAGTGTAAATAATTTTAATTTTCACTAATAGATTTCATGTTATCTTTTCATGTATAACATCGTTTACGGTTTTCTTTTACCCCCTAAAAATAAGTCTCAATTATTACAACTGCTGATTGTTGTCAAAAATCTGACAACAATCAGCAGTTAGTTGGATATAACTATTCTCCCTAAATATTCTTAAATATGGTGCTCTTTCTCCCTCACCATCCTATCCCAGTTCTGTAACAATTAATATTCCAGCTACAGAGCCTATAGCAAGAAAGAATGTGAATAACTTTATACCTAAATTTTTTTAAATATATTTTTTTTCACATATCCGTGATGAATTTTTGTGCGATTAATTTTCCCCACGATTAAATTTCCAGTGATGAATAGTCTCTGCGGTGAATTTTCTTCCACGATGAATTGTTGGCGATTAATTTTCCTGCAAGGAATTGTCGCCGATGAACTGTCCAGACACAATCCAAATCAATAGTTTATATTCCAATCCTATTATTAACGTATTTTTCGATAGATAATGCGCACCCCCAACATTTCCATCACTCCTTTTGATGTATAGATAACATGCATGCACCAAGACAGAGGACGGAGGAATTCTTTAAGAGCACGTGCATTGCCAGTAGCAGTGGTCAATTATTCCGTACATCCTGTTTTAAAATATTTCATAAAGTAAATCATTATTTGTTTATATTTTGTTATTAGATCTGAAATTCCCATGGAAGACAGAGGTACTTCTCGGAGAAAATCCTACACAGCGCAGTTCAAGCTTGAAGTGGTATAAGTAGCAAAGGAAAACGGGAATCGTGAAACTGGTGGATTGTTCAGTGTTGGAGAAAGTAGTGTTCGTGAATGGCAAAAGGCTGAAACAGTCCTGAAATGTTTACATACAAGGAAACGTGCTATGAGGTTTAGAAGGTGCTTGTGGCCAACCATTGAAAAAAACTGCTTGATTGGGTTGTTAGTGAAAGAGCTAAAGGTATGAGAATATTTACTGTCCGTGTGTTGCAGGAATCTAAAAGAATCACGCAAAATGATAATATAAGGATTTCAAGGCCTGCCCATCTTGGGTTTTTGGATTTATGAAGAGAAACAATTAAGTGTGCGCTCCTCCACCAGTGTTGGACAAAATTTGCCATGTGACTGAGAAGCAAAAATAGCTAAATTTCATTTGTTTCTGAGAAAAAACTTGTGTGGGGTTGATGCTGGTCACTTTGGGAATATGGATGAGGTTCCCATAAGTTTTGACATGCCTAGTTCCAGGACTGTGAATCTGAAGGGAGCCAAAGAGGTTTCAGTTGCTACAGCAGGGCACGAAAGGTCTAACTTTACTGTGGTTCTCTGCATAACTGCAGATGGTTTCATTAAAGCACAAGGGAATGCAGTGGTGTCTGGTGACAATGATTATGAAGCTGAAGAAATATTGAACGAAATTTTTAACGCAATTGATTCTTTCAATATTCAGTGTGATGAAGGATTTTTTGGATTTGAATAGTGTAATATTCAATAAATATTAAGTAATACTTCTACCTTAGTTTTGTTATTACATTTGATTTACCTCTCATACCTTTCAAATGTATGCCGCGCATGTTCATTTTTAACGAATTTAGACTTTTTCTGTACAGATAACGCGCGTTACCTATTGAAAAATATGGTATTATTAGACCACTAAGGAGTAAAGGACTCATCAATGGATGCCATACATCATCCACACCAAATGTCATACCCTCTCTTAAACTCATTCACATTAGATGAACTCACTACTTCAACAATCAAATTGTTCCACTCACTCACAGTTCCACAAGAGAAAAATCTAGCTTTTACTCTTTCTTTACTGCACACAAACTTAACTTCCACAGATGACCCTTTGTCCTCTCCACACCTTCTATATAATGAAAGATTCCATCAACTTATATCCTATAATGCCCTTCTTCTTTAGCAAGAACTGTTCCGACAAAGTGTCAGGAGTCAGGGATCAAATCTCTCCATTTCTTTCTATCCTCCCAAATTCCTCCTTCATGAACAATGTGCCAATCAGGTTTCTCTTTTCTAGATCTCATCTGGTCTTCCTGTTGATCTCTGCTGCAGAAATTATTTTATACATTCTTCTTGGTATTCTGAGTTCATTCCCATTAGATGTTCAAACCAACTTAAGCAAGAGTTCATAAGCATTTCTTCAACACTCTTTAACCCTAAATTATTTCTAATGTCCACATTTCTTATTTTATCTTTGCTTGTTTTTGCCAAGATTGTCCTTAATTTGATTAACTTTTTGTTAATCAAAAGCTTGCATTTAAGCAGGACCTCACTGTCCCAAAGTAATATTAAGTAATACTTCTACCTTAGTTTTGTTATTACATTTGATTTACCTCTCATACCTTTCAAATGTATACTGCGCATGAATTTAGACTTTTTTGTATATATATCTTGACTCCTTGGAGGCCTGAATAATAATAATAATAACGCGCGTGTTATCTATCGAAAAATATGATATTATTAGACCACGAAGGAGTAAAGGACTCATCAATGGATGCCATGCATCACCCACACCAAATGTCATACCATCTCTTAAACTCATTCACATTAGATGAACTCACTACTTCAACAAGCAAACTGTTCCACTCACTCACTCTGTTAAAAAAAAAAAAAAAGAAAAAGAAAAAAAGTTGACCTAGTGAAATCCTCCTCATCTCCTGGTCTAAACTTCCACCGCTAGAAAGTATACTTCCCAGATAATTGAAGTTTTCACTACTCTTCAATTCTTGACTATTGAATCTAAACACCAATAAATGTTTACATTTCCACTATGATTTAAAACCATGCTCTCATTCTTCCTACTATTCATATGTAATACATAGTTCTGTGTCACACTATTCCATTTGTCCAGTTTCTTCTGTAGTTCATCTTCTGAATGTGCCCAAATCACATCTGCAAACACAACTGTTTCTCCCTTCTGGTCATTAACCATCTTCTAGGACACTATTCATCACCACAATTAACGGAAGTCGAGATAACACTCTTCCTTGTTGCAGTCCATTTCTAAATGTAAACAACTCTGAATTACAAGCTCTTAGAATTAACATATTCTTTATACATATAATATGTAAAATACATATTCTTTATCATAATTATTGTAGTTCAATTGGAAGAATGACAGTATGTTGCATCATTCGATTAGAAAAGGCCTAAGTTCGATTCTCATTGTGATGAGAGGAATCTTTGTATGGGTTTTTTTCAATTGAAGGTGAGTTAACTGATGTCATATGGAGGTAGCAGGATGTTTTCTCCCAGAAACTCAGGTTTTTCATACTACATACAGACAAACTGGTCTTCAGAACACATGCAATTCAGAGACAAAAAATACTAGGTGGGAAGTAGATGATGGTAGTAGCAGTTGGTGAATTAAGTAGTGGAGAGGGAGAGTTGGTGTCCCTCGATGAGTCCTTGGAGGTGTCACAAAAGAGTCATAATAGCAACAATAATCTTTTCCAAACTTTCCCACACTTTTTTCCTTTAAATTAAATCAAAGGCTTTTTTCCAAATCAAGAAATGCCATAAAAAGGTTTTCCAAATTCCCAGTGTCTTTCCATCATTTCTGTTACAGCAAAAATCAGAACAGTTGATCCTCCCTTTTCTAAAACCAAACTGCTCTTCTCTTAGACCTTGCTCTATTTTATCACTTGTTCATTTTGCCATCCTCCTTCATAAATCCTATAATGTCCCAACAAAAATGTATACATTTCTATCAGATCACTCCTCTTTCTTTTGTTTACCAGTGTCTGCATTCCACATGCTCTCAGTCTATCCTATTAATCTACATTCCATAATCCCGATATATAATCTTTATAATTCTTCTTTGCAGTCTTTTCAGAGCTTCTTTATCCTTTTGGACAAACCCAGAAGTTTTCTGGCACAATAGAGCAGGTAGGTCATATCAAAGCCTTGTAAAGTGATAAAATGACTTTTACACCCTTACATGTTAATGTAAGTTTCAACATTGTATTTGCAATTTTTCTTATGACCTTTGAACTTCATATTTTTATCCATCATAACTTCAAGATCTCTAACCTCGTCAGTTACTCCAAGCATAATCCTACCAATATAACATGTGTTTCATATCTCATCACTCCAAAGTGCATAACTTTACACTTACTAAAACTGAATTGGCAGCCATTATTATTTGTCCACACTTCCAACCTATTCAAATCACGTTGTATGTTGCATCAGTTGTATATTTGATTGCCATGCCTATCTGTGCACCATCGGCAAACAAATGAACATATGTCAGGACATTTCAATATCATTAATGTATAGATAAAACAACAATGATCCAAGGGCTGATACCTAGGCACACAAGTAACTTTAAATCTGGCAGATTCACATTTATACCCTTACATGTTAATGTAAGTTTCAACATTGCAATTCTCCTCTCACTTGTATGCAAATACAAGTGAGATCAGACATACAAGTCATGTCTGATCACTCGCAAGAGCAACAAAGAGTTCACATTCTTAACTTTCAATAATACTTCAATCATATTATCCTGCTTGGACTGAACACACTTCCAACCTTTCCTGGCTCAAACACATCTCGACCACAGCTTCTGCACCAGCCAAAAAAAACAATTTTTCCACATAAGAGTACCTCTCACCTTTACTGATAACTCTATACTAATCCAAAATCCACCCAACCATGGAATACTGCTCATGTATTTGGGGTGGTGCATCAAAATCCTCTCTAAGATTACTTGATGTTAATGTATCCAGAAGAGGACAAGCTAGCTAATTAATGATCTCTCTCTCTCTCACAGATCCACTTTAATCCCTCTCCCACAGATGTTCAGTTTCTACCTTAATTAGCCACTATCATGTCTCCAAAATCATAAGAACAAAAGCTGCTGCTAATATCAATATCCATTTACATTCCAGCTTGAAACTTGCCAAACCACTTTTCTGCCACCACTTGCATTCCATCAACTTTTGTTCTTTGAAACACTTTTCCTCACTCTTCCTTTCCCAGAAAATACAACCTTCAGCTGTTAAAACTAAGTGAACATATTCCTCCTTTCTTCTATCCTCATGCCCACACATGACACTGATAGCTTAGGAATTGCAATCTTTTGTATATGGGTCAGATATCATATATATATCTATATGATATATATATATGAAACGTACTATTAACTCGGGGTTGGGATATGTTCATTTTTCTAAATTAACTGACTTAAACCCGAGAATTATAACACAATGACATTTATTTGAAAAAAAAAACGCAACATGTTTCGTCAAAAATGACTTCTTCAGGCGATAAGAACATAGAAAGATAATAAAAGACACTTAAATTAACATTGACACACTCTAAAGCCATAATATTCGACTGTAAATTACAGTTATTATGAGCTTGAACTACAGTCCGAGTTAAAGTTCTATTGTTGTACACCTGTGCGTGTGTGGAATCAGGTTATCCAAATATTTGGCATCATCGTTAAAAGCTTATGCGGGAAAATCTTCTTATATTAAAAACTCAACAGATTTTGTCTCTAAAATAAAGGACCTAAAACTAAAATCTTCTGATATCATAGTGAGCTTTGACGTGGTAGCACTCTTTACCAACGTTCCGACACAGGACGTTCTCCATATTTTAAAAAACAAGATTTCAAATAAAATGTTCTCTCTGTTATCTCACTGTGTAAACTCTGGCTATTTTGAATTCGAAGGTAAACTATACAAACAGGTCAAAGGATTAGCTATGGGAAGCCCTCTCTCTCCTGTGTTAGCCAACATTTTTTTCGAGGACTTTGAAGAAAAGGCGATCTCCTCTTTTACTTTAAAACCAAAAATTTGGCTTAGATATGTGGACGATATATTCCTCATATGGGAGCATGGCACTGAGAATCTTAACAAGTTTCTCGACCACTTAAACAACCGCCATCAAGATATAAAATTCACTATGGAGATTGAAGAAAATAGTTCCATCTGCTTCCTAGATGTTAAACTCACCAAGACGCCTGAATCAATTAAAGTCTCTATTTTTAGAAAGCCAACACACACAGACAGATATTTGCATGCGTCCTCCCATCACCATCCAGCGCAAAAGTTGGGTATTATATCAACTCTAGCGAATCGTGCAAGATCTGTACTGTCAGATGAAGAAGAACTGAAAAAGGAACTACAACATCTTAAATGGACCTTTAAAAACAATGGCTACTCTCTAAAAAGTATTAACAACCAATTATCCCACCGTCAACGTAACAACGTAGAGACACAGGACGACTCCAAAGGTCATATCGTCTTGCCATATATCAGCACACTATCCAAAAAGCTGAGCAGAATTCTAAAGAAGTTTAACATAAAAACGTGCTTCTCGACTCTGCCAAAAATAATATCACGCTTCAACAACCATAAACACCCTCACAACCTTCTACAATTCCCAGGTGTATACAAGGTCACTTGTGAATGCGGAAAGCCTTACTATGGGCAGACAGAGAAATCTATCTTACTACGTCTCGAAGAGCATCAGAGAGACATTGCTTATAAGAGAACCAGAGCAACTGCTCTGTCGGGCCATGTCCTGCTTTCAATAAACACGAACAACGAAGGCCACCAACATGAAATAAATTGGACATTGACTTCAAACCTACACATCAGCCATGATGAAATAGAGCGCCGCATTGTCGAGTCAAAGGAAATCACCTTAGACCCTTTTCATTTGAATAATAATCTTAGCTATAATTTGGCAGACTCTTTCAACTCTACTATTAGATACTGGAGATCGCGTGATTCCACACACGCACAGGTGTACAACAATAGAACTTTAACTCGGACTGTAGTTCAAGCTCATAATAACTGTAATTTACAGTCGAATATTATGGCTTTATAATTGTATAGCTTTAGAGTGTGTCAATGTTAATTTAAGTGTCTTTTATTATCTTTCTATGTTCTTATCGCCTGAAGAAGTCATTTTTGACGAAACATGTTGCGTTTTTTTTCAAATAAATGTCATTGTGTTATAATTCTCGGGTTTAAGTCAGTTAATTTAGAAAAAAAAAAATATATATATATATATATATATATATATATATATATATATATATATATATAATCTTTCTCAAATAAAATGAGAACATTATAAAAAAAAGATGTTGCTTATTACAATGAATAAGTGATAAAGCAAGTGTTATTTTACAAGCCTTGAAATGCATGGAAATTTTATTAATACAGAAAGATATATTCCTGGTGATTTTTTTTTTTTTTTATAGAAAGGCAGAAATCTAAAGTTCTTTGGCAACATACTCTGATCTAGAAACCAAACAGTTTCTAGTTCATTCCCCTAATGTGAAGTGCTGGCACTCCACCAGAATATGACAAATAGTCAGACATGTTGCATTTTTCACACATAGGTGGGTCCTGCCCTTAATAAATAAGAATGTGAAAGATGACTCTTTAACCTATATGGAACCTATTGAAATCAACTTCCTCTGCTCCTACACCGACTAGACTTCTAGTGCTTAATTAATCTCGTGTAATTTATTTGTCAATGCTTCCTGCAAATGAGTAATAAGCTTTGATCTTATAAATGGCTTATAGTCTGTACACGGGACAGTCAAAGATTACGTCGAAGAAGCATAAGCTGATATAGCTGCAGTCTCATTTCCCATAATTCCAATGCAACTGAGAAATTCAGCACAAATGAATATCAAAATTAAGGTCATTTCGTATAACAGTTATAAAACACAGAGCACAGGATGTGGATTATACACAGGAGAGGAGAAGGAATGGCTGTAAAGAACTCAATGAGTCTGTAAAAATCATACACTTTTATTAGCAGTGTTCTTTTATATGCACAAGTGCAAGCTGAATACAAGTGCATGCAATTCTGCAATTATAATTACTGCAATCAAGTGGGATCTGGTTGGATACAGCAATGTCAGGGAGCACGGTGCCACAGAGGACTCAGATCTTGAACCATCAGTATAGATGGGCAAGAAATTAGCAGGCATTTGTGTGCATCAAACAACTGGAGGTAGACACAGATAGAGTATGAGACTTCTGTAGTTAACAAAGTGAGCGGGTTCAGGATGGAGTGTAAGCCTGCCATGGAGAAATGCTGTTATATTTCATGTAAGTAATGTCATCAACATTGGTATTTCTTTAACATGCATACCTAAAGGACATACTGCAGTCTGATATATGATACTGAGCTTCATAATGCAGAGAAAAGATACTGGCCACATATACCATGCTCTGAGACTATTTTTAGGACATAGTTAAAAGACAACTGTTTCTGCAGTTAAAAGACAACTGGCCCATTTGCTTCAACATAAAGACTCTGAGTAGGCAATGTGCAAAAAAGGCACCAGCAGCTATCCAATACCCTGATGATGGTGGGATCCAACCATTGCAGACAACTCTGACTTGCAGAACCAGGCTTGAGACCCATAATCCAGCTTTGAACATATAAGAGCACAATAAAAACAAAGCAATGAAGATCAACCCCACACTCCATTTCAACAGAGGATGGGGTGCAAAGCATATGTGATACTCTTTCACTTTTCTCTTAGTTGACAATTGTGTGCAAGGAATGTAAGTTTTCTGTCAAAGATAAGTCCCAAGAACTTAGCTTATGACTCATTCCTGTTGCTACTGGAATAACAGCAAGACGTTCTTGATGTTGAAAGTTTATTTTCAACTTGGTTAGACTATAATAAATTTAGTTTAATCCTTTATCCAAGTGTGAGCAAACACAGTTTGTGCCTGAAAGTATCTTCAGGACTGGAGTAAGGTGGTACAACATCGGGCAACTTGTTGCAAAGGTGGAGCAAGCTAACATCACTCCTATCTCAGTATCTCCCATAATGCAAAACACATCTCCTTGCGGATATGTATAATGTTGTGCATTAAGGAAGGGCCCCTATCCAGACTAGTTGACCTTTATTGAGGGTCTTTTCAGTGGGAGCCAGGCCCAAGTGGAGATACCAGGAAGAAGCATTAGCAAGGTCATCTCTACCTATAGGAGTTGCCAAACGGTGTGTCACCTTTTTATTAAATTACTCTGGATTTAGAGAAAGATGTTGAAAGTTTATTTTTCACTTGGTTAGACTATAATAAATTTAGTTTAATCCTTTATCCAAGTGTGAGCAAACACAGTTTGCTCCCACTGAAGAGACCACTGTACCACCTTACCCCAGTCCTGAAGATACTTTCAGACGCAAACTGTATTTGCTCACACTTGGATAAAGGATTAAACTAAATTTATTATAGTAAGACGTTCTTACATCCATGGGATTTCCTAAAGCTCATTCCTAAATCTATTATAAATCACCTGCCTTGCAATTCCTTCTTTATACCTTCTTTCCTTCTGTCCAGGTTCTCCTCATGGAATGGAGAACTAGTCGACATTCTGAACTATCATTGAATGTTTTTAAAGATATGATACATATTTAGGCAGGTATGAATTGTTCACTGAATGAGCTTGTGTAATAATAATAATAATAATATGACAGATATATACAAACAATTTTGGTGGCAGATGAATTTCATTGCCCAGGGTGAAACCACCACACTGCTTATTGGAGGCCTGAAAAACACTTTATATTTAACGTTCATAGTAGAATTTTTAAATTGTTTAACAATTATCCAATCTGGCAACATTGGTGAACAAACCTTTCTGGATGGTTATTTGAAAAAAACACCAGCCGAAAGTGTAATAAGAGTGATGGGGACAGGGCAATGAATGAGATCATGGTGATGTGTTATTGATATTGTATACTAGTTACTGTGGTTTCCAACGCTAGTGAAAAAGTTTTTTTTCTTCTTTTCTTTAAATGATTATGCAACGTCACACTAATCAACGATAGGGGGTTCAGGTTTATGATGTTTAGAAGAAAATAATAAAGCTAAATCTCGAATTATGTGTTTAGTAACTTGCTATTATATCACATGTGGACACATGTATAAGATTTAAGGTCCATTATTAATTCCACCATTTAATCAGATTAAAAATTGTCTATATATACAATGGGTTGGGTAGGAAAAGCACATTTTCAATTAAAACAGACGATAGTTAAAACCAAATTTTATTTTTACTGGATTTCCAAAATAAAGAAAAACATTACTTAAATGTATTTATTTAGAAATCCTAATTTTCGTCAGCTAGTGTCAAACATGAACATAAATAAATATAACTTACTTGTCTGGGCTCTGCAGTCATTGTCGCTTCTGAATAAGCCCTTGATCACA
Source organism: Typopeltis vanoorti (assembly GCF_054136105.1). Classification (NCBI taxonomy): domain Eukaryota; kingdom Metazoa; phylum Arthropoda; class Arachnida; order Uropygi; family Thelyphonidae; genus Typopeltis; species Typopeltis vanoorti. The sequence goes on from NC_143572.1 coordinate 8,884,809, forward strand.
ATATGTTCGACTAAAGATTTACAATTTTGATGTAACAACAAAGATAACAGATTGCTGCAAAGGAACAACGTTCTAACAAACCGCCATTACTTAAATGTCAACCCAGCGAAATTGCCAAAGTTCCTAAAATTTTAACAGTAACACTTCCCACAATTAATATTAAAAAAAAAAAAAAAAATCGTATCCAGGAACACGATTATAATAAAATGGCATTTTTATATAAAAGTAATAGAATTTCATTCATCCTAATTTTGAAAACTATATTAATCAAGAACAATTAACTGTATCTTTAAACGCTCACATCTCGTCTTGTATGTATTTCCATATACAGTTATCATTATTAGGAATTATAGACATGTTAGCACAAGAATATTTTAATATTTGCAAATTTGTTTACTTTTAATATTAAATTTTAATATTTGTTAACGTGCCTATAATTCCTAATTATAATGTCACGTGTCTCTCAAGAGTAAAAGTTATCATTATTATTATTCAGGATCTACAATGGAGCAGTGAGACACATGTGGGAGATCCGTTTTACACCTTCTCAAAATAACTCCACCAAGCACGCAATTTCTTGACCAATATGTTTCAGGCAGTCACATCTCTATATGAAAGAAAGAAAGAAAAAAGTATTTCACACTCTTTTATTCATCACCACACTCATATACTAAACCACATCACCACACTCATTGCCTTATCCATTTATCCATTGCTCAAGATCCACCATTGGAAATATTATTATTATTATACAGGTATCCCCATAGATTCAGAAGACTCATCGTGAGAGATCTATTATTCACACAATGTCTATCATATTTTTCAAACTCATTCACTGACGAACACCCACAACTACTTTGACAACATACTCCATCCATTCACCACTTTCCAAGCAAAAATCCTAGTCATTACACCAGGGCCCCCACAGCCCGAAGCGTACCCCCAAGCCAGGATTTTTGGCAGGCCCCCTACCTGTCGCTCCGGTTAAGGACAACACATTACTCTACAGGGTTTAGGATCAATTAGTTTAAATGATAACACAAAAGCTTAGCCAAATCATTTTCGATGCACAGAATTGCTAGGAGATTAAGTCGTTCTTGGCTACATCTAATATACCTAAGAATTCCCATTATGAACAACTCCAATCTTCGTGTTCTCTCCTTGAAATACTAAACTTCTGGATGATAAAAATAATGTTACACCTACAATTCATTGCAGAAGTGTTCTCCACTTATTGGTTTCATATTGAATTTGTAGTTGTAAGTCTTTATCGATTCCATGTTCTTTCAATGACTGCAAAAAGGATTTCCAAGCCAGATACTGTTTTCTGTGTTCGGCACTATTTTCGTGAAGAGACAACATACCATACAACTTTTTCCAATGCTTATTTCTGGGCGAAAATCCTTATTGGGCTAAACTGCTTAAGTTTTTGTTATTAGAGTCGCAAAAAATACGACATGGTAGACAATAAAGATTGTCTTTCGATACACACAATGTTAACCATTCTCTTGGAAAATGTAATCTGGTTCTTTCATCTTTCGTTTTCATATAGAGCAAAGAATCTTGAAATTTCATACCATTAAGATCTCTTGGCAATTCCTTATAAATCTTTTGGAATTCTTGAAAGCTGATAGTTCGTTGTGTCTCTTACCGCATGTTGTTTGAGATTACTCTAAGCCAAATACTAGGGTCATCATATTTTATATCAGATTTTTCAACAGGGCCTGCAACTGAAGCATCAACTGTATCATATTCTTCCATAGTCACTCCTCCTGCAGGTTTTTCACTTGCAGCCTTTTCTTCCGTTTCAAGAGGTTCACATGTAACAGTCGCTTGACTTTCGACTGCTTTATGAGTTTCGATTTGACACTGATATTCTGTTTGGATTTCAATGTCACAAACATTATCACCACCTTCACTATGATCAGCACTGGGAACTATGTCCTTTTCATTTTCAGATTTTAAAAATTCGGTTATAAATTGACGACCTCGTGATGCTTTCGATTATCTCTCTCGGATATACGTTTCCTATTCTGAGCTCAGGAATTGATTCAGACATTGGGATTTTATTTATTTTAACTAGAACATCTTTGCTTGCTTGAGAGTAATTTATTTAAATATTTTTAATATCTCAAATTTGTATGATCTAGAGGAAAAAAAGTTTGTTTCATACAAAAAAAATCATAACTAAAAAAGCTTTATATTTTCTTTTACTTACTAACTAGTGAAATTTTAATTCAAATAAGACAAATTCTTCTCAAATAAAGAATTTTGTAGAATATTTTCAGTTTCTTGAGATCAACTTAGCCAACTAAAACTATCAAATAAAGCTTTCTCTTTTATGAATAAAATAAAATTTTCTCAGCATCCGTAGCATTCGCAATGGTAGGGTAGTGTGCTGGTAACATCGGGGCAGCGCCGGCATTGAAACAACGGCGTGCATAGAAAGCGAGACAGGTGGAACGAAAAACGAAAATTAAAGTAAATTCTTTCAAATGGGAAGTTCAGAAGCGTAACTGTAAGTCAGAAAAGATGGATAATGGGTTGGAAACTATTGCAAAATCTAGTAGTCTCTTTCGGCACATATTCATTCTTATTTTATAAATTTTCTTTTTGTCTTTTGTTAGTCTCACTTAACCGGCCGACCCAACAAGACGGGCCCCCAGGCTAGAGCCCTCTCAGCCCTACCCTTGTGGGGGCCATGCATAACACCCTTGCTAACCAACTCTAACACAATTTTTACTGATGACTTCTTGTCCTCTCTCTTCTTGCTAGGTATTAAAAAATAAAAATAAAAAAATATAAAAAAAATGTTCAGTGGCAATCCTCCTATAAAACCCATTTAATAACTTAATTACTTCTATCATGTTTCCTCTTTTTGCCTATCGGATAATTTTTGAAAATCACAGACCGTCAATCCATTCTCATATGAAGCATTCCATAGACCTGTCACAATCTTTGTCATTCGCATCTGGGTGCTCTCAACCACTTCTGCATCCACACGGAATCTGGAAGTCCAGATGTTGTCTTATTAAAGACTTGTATAGAGGATGAATAACCTCTATCCCTACTTGTTGTGATCTCCAACAACCATGTAATCTGATGTGCTGTTTTGGTTATTTTCCCAATATGCCCTCTAAACTTTAACTCCCTGTCTACAATCAAACATATGTCGCTGGCCTCATCAGTTTTCAGCGGTTCAGTTCTGTCACTATAGCACACAGCATCTGTTCTCTTCCCAAACTGCATCACTTTGCACTTTGATACATTAAACTAGTAACCATTTATCATAGCCCACAATGCTAATCTATTTAAGTCTTCTTGCAGAATCTCTGCATTTCCTTTATTTACTATTGCACTCCCCATTGTCACCAAACAAAAGAATATTTCCTGTTAAATAATTTCCTACATCATCGCTATAATAACTAAACGGAGGATCAAGTACTGAGTCCTGGAGCCCAATGTGGTCACTTGCCTTCAACTGGAGTCAACCCCCTACATAAACCAGTTTTTGATATCTGTCCACCAGCCAACCCCTAATCCAAACCATCAGATTCATATTCATTCCTAAGTCATTTCCGTTATGCAAGTCTCATAATAAGGTAGATGGCGTGGGTGTAGTTACGGTTCGTGGTAATTGCTGGTGGAGACAGAGAGTTGTAGAGTAGGTTCTTCATTCGATGAGCCTTTGACTCTCTGTAGGTGTCACGTAATAGTAATAATAAGCAAATTGCAAATCCATGTTGTTCCTAATATTCCTATACACCGATTGATAAATTCTGTTTTTCACTAATTTCTCCGATACCTAAACTATCACTCCTGATATGCTTATTGACCTATAATTTGCCACTTCTGTCTTGGAACCTCCTTTGTGTAATGGGACTATTTAGCTCTCTTTCCGTTCCATTCACACCTTCCAAGTAATGACGCTTAAATTAAAGATTGGTCAGTTAATTCTCGTAATCCTCGGGCTGATATGCCATTCAATCCTATGATTATAATAAACATCTTGAGGTCTTTATTATTTCAAGAACCTCCATTTCTCCTATCAGTCAATGTCACCAAATAGAGAGTAAACACCTGCAAAATGCTCACTCAGTAATTCAACTATTTGGATTGGTTCTGTTACCTCCCCACCATCAGCACCTTTTTAAAGTTATCCTTCCACAGACATTCCTCCTTTTACTTGTCCCATACTGAAAGAACACCTTAAGGTTTTTTGTTCTCACCAGCTATTTTTAATACATAGTTAGCCTTATCAAACTTAATCATGCAGATATCCATTCTTGTCTGTGCTTTATACTGCTCTTTTGCATACTGATAGCCTTTTTCTTTATTCAAATATAAGTGGAATATTGAATCCAACATTATTTCAAATCCGAATAGAGAAACAACAAGAGCTTCAGAAAAACGGAGAGTTTCGTGCCAAATATAGATAGAAACCATAAACGTTTCGGCGGATCCAAGCAAACCTTTCATGAAAGTGGAAACTCATAGTAAACGTGGGTAGATGATCTGATCCCTATCCTTAGTATTTTCCCATAATGTAAAGCACATCTCTTAGGAGATGTATGATGTTATACATTATGGGATATCACTACCAAGACCGGTTTCGAACTTTTTTTGAGATCTCATCAGTCAGTAGGCAGACCCAAAAGAGAGAAACTCTTGCAGTTTCTCTACTCGGCTTTGAAATAATGTTGGATTCAATATCCACTTCTATCTTTATCGCCGAAGTGAAGCATTTTGGCGCTCTATTTCAGCAGTTTTTCTTTATAATCTCTCCACAACTTTTCATTATATGAAACTCCTGCTTAATGAAGCTATTAATACATCTATCTCAAACGAGATTTATCCTATTGATTCTAGGTACACATTCAGATACAGCTTTCTTCAAACAATCATTGACTACCTCTCATGAACGTACAGCTCTTCCCTCCAAATTTTTATGCCATTGCTCTGCTGAATAGTGACACTTCAGGTATCATGCTCATCTGTTTTGTAATATCACCAAGGCCAGTTTTATCATTAGGCAACCCTCGCCAATCACCTACGGGCGCTAAGACTTCTGGGTGCCAGATTTTGCTACATAGTTAGGGGGAAATTTACAACCTTCAAAAAAAATTAGTAAAACCTTGATTAATAATAAAAAACTGAAATACGTCAAGCCGTCCGGGTGCTCGCTGATGATATGTATACAAATGTATTGGTTTTGATTAATAAATTTTTTAATGTTCATAATATTTTTTTATAAACATCCACATGTGTTGGTGTACGTGTGCTTGTGTGAGTATAGAGAAAATGTATAGGGGCACCTAAATTTTCTTTGCCTAGAGGCATCAGATACTCTCGGACAGGCCCTGATTATCACATATATATCCTTCTTAACAAAAAATTCCGCATGTCTGCTAATCTCTCAGGTCAAGACTGCATGTTCACTTTCCCTAAGCAGAGGTAGCATAGCTACTGTCGTTGAGTTGTCAATTTCAGCGATTCAATCTATCACTCTGGAAACTGTTGTCTCCATTATATGTTCCTCAGATAATTATTTCTCAGCACCTTCATAAATTCCAATTCCTTCCCTATTTGTGACCATTAGCATTCCCCTTCCCCATCTATGTCTCCATAGTCGAAATCCCCAAATAATAATTACACCATCTCTACCCATCATGCAAATTTGCGAGTGCATGATATATATTTTCCCGTATACCCCCTGGATTACGAATAACGGTTAACGGTACTGATTCAAAGGGTGAAGCTAATGCTTTTATATTTCCTGCTATCTGATAGAGTTACAGTGAGGGAAAAATTTATGAGCTGTTTGCTCGCCTTGAAGGGGCATGGAGATTATGCATCGTTACAGGAAATTAATATGGCTGTTGGTCTTTTGTGTTTGAATAGACCAATTTCATCATAATTTACAGCTTCCTGAAAAAGTGCATTGCGGTGATTAGACTTCATTAGGAAGAACTTTGTTGCTAGAGATTGTAGGAAAGAATAGATATAAGGGATATTTGGGTCTCGATGAAGTTGATTGTTTCTGACAAACCATGGAAGGTTTAGAATCATTCTTAAACATTTGTTTTCCACACGTTGCATTTTGAGAATATTAGTATTGAAGGTATACCTCGAGACTGGAGAGGCTAAGTGATTATTGGACGAATCATCAGCTGGTATAGAAGCACCCCTTGATTATGGCAGCAGCAAATTACATATATAGCTGTGTTAGCCACAGTCTCGCACCAGTTCACCTGATGGCCTCACCTGAACAAACATCAGAATCCCTGTCTCCATGATATATTTCAAGTCTAGCTTTAATTCCTCTGCTATCATTAGCAAAATCCGTACCCCAGTCCGGTTCCAGTTTTTTTTCTGAAGACACTATATCCCTGGTCTTTTATTTCTACGACCATATCATCCTCAGTCAACTACGTGTTTTCATTACTGCCTGTAACTTTTGGCCAGACAAAAACTTTTCACCCTTATTTTGATTGCTTCTGCAATTAGTATACATAAACTCCAATATCCTCTGCATCCCAAAGCCTCCTTTATACATTGTGTTATTAAGCAGACTACAGTTAATCTGTAGTCGTGCATTTTGCATCTCATGTTCACTCTTTCACTTATTAACTTCTACTTTGACTGGGCCAAACTCTCACTGAACAACACATTTTCAAGATTCCTAACAGCAGTTCCATTCAGATAGAAGCACCCATCTTATATAAATTCTTCCTTCCATCAAACCTACTCCATAAATCAACAAACCATTCTTGCTGTACAATCTGCGCACTGACTCATTTGCGATTATAGCTCTCAGTCTCAGCTTACCTCTATCATAGAGAGGTCAAAGTCTCACAACTTTTACTTTCTCTCTTTTCTTTTTCACATGCATTGTTATCTCTTTCAGGTCTTTCCACATACCACACTTCATCATCATAATCATCATCACAAACCACGGGCTCACTGCCCGTTGATGTGCGATGCCTGATTCACTATCTTCTTCCACCTTTTTTTGTCCAGTGCACAGTGTCGCAGTTTTTGTTCACCTATTCCACACCAGTCTTTTATATCGTCTATCCATTCTCTGTATGGTCTACCTCTTCTGTTTAAACCATCCAAAATACCAAACATAAATGTCTTTATCCTCCGGTCCTCACTCATTCTACAGATGTGTCCAAATAATTGCAACTTCCGTTTTATAATCTTCTGCATTAGATCTGTTTTGGTTGTTCCTCCTGATAGAGCTCTTCGATGGTGATTTTCTGTACCCATCCTATTCTTAGAATCTTCCTGTAACAAGATCTTTCAAATGTGAAATTCTTTTTCTTGATTTCTTATTTATTACCCACGTTTCAGACCCATACAGTACACAGCTGAAGATGTATGTTTCCAGTACTCTTAGTTTTGTTTGCAGGCTGATCACTTTACTTTTCCAGATGTTATCCATGGCCTTCAGATTTGTTCTTCTCTTTGCAATCCTGATCTTTGTTTCTTTTTACAGTCCAAATCATACATCATTTTACTTCCCAAATATGTGAATTGTTCTACATTTTCTATATCTATTCCATCCACTTGTATCTTTTGTTTCATGTTCTTCTCACCAAATACCATTCTTTGTTTTTTTTCTAAGTTCATAACAAGTCCAAATCTCTTGCCTTCCTCATTATTATCTCTTTGAGATCTTCCTGCATGCCACACTTGTGATCTGGTAAATCATTTCTACCAGCCCAAATAAGCATCTCATTGACTTTAACTCTCTACATGCTTAAAACATCACTGTCATCCTTTATCTTAGCTCCAAGAAAACGCGATTTTTTGACACTCTCCTCTAGGAATCCTCATATCGATGAATCTCCATGCAACTTATTTTCACGCTTTCTCTCTTTCATACTCTGCTTTCTCTCCTGTCTTTTGCTTTTGTGTCATACAAACCTCCAGGAATTACTCCAATCACTCAATTTTACCCTTTTTTTCTGTGAAGAAGTACACCAAAGTGTACTATCTTTTCAATTACGTTTGCTCACTCATTCTCCTCATTTTCCACAACGTTATTCATATCACTCATACTGCTTGCAATACTAACTAAGCCATTCGAAATATCACTCATTTCGTCTTACATTTCACCACTAGCACTCTTCTCACTCTCATCACACTTCTATCACTCGCTGCCGAAACAAATTCGACAAATAAATTTCTTAAGAAAAATACGCTTTGGTGAGCATCATGGATATACTGAAGGAAGATCGTGTTTTAGCAATCTAAAATAAAATGACAAAAGCGCTGCACAAGGGTGTCGCATATACAATGGTATATTTAGATTTTGCGAAGGCGTTTGATAAATTGCTACAGGACAAGCTGGTAATTAAATTGGAACGGTTGAACAGTAAATTAGTTCCCTGGGTCGGAGATTGGCTATATGATAGGTGTCAGCGAGTTGTCTATGGAGGTGCTATACTCCACAAGAGGAAAGTTACTAGTGGTGTAACCCAAGTGTCTGTGTAGCTCAGTGGATGTGGCGTTTGCACACCCACAGCGCTTGGCCGCACGAAGGAAGTCTTGGTTTCGAGTCTAGTCGACGACTAGAGGAAATTTTTCTAAGCCTTTTTTTCGACCGGTTCCCGAGTTAGTCGATCTCTGGCACGGGCAAGCAGGTTTTTCCTCCGGGAAACTCGGGTTTTTCGTCCTGTAAACTCAAGAAAATCGACCGTAGAACCCACATTATTTCAGACATTAAATATATTGTGTTAGGGTTAGGGACCACGAGATGGCGGCACATTTGAGCCGTCTCTCTTCACTGCGTACCGCTTAATTAGTGATAGCCTTGGGCCATCTGTCTCTGATTGGGTACCAGTGGAGATTGAACTGGCCACTCAGTCTCCAAAAGTTAGATAGGGCTAAATGGCCTCGCCTACTCCCGTATACGGGAATAAAAAGGCGTTAGCTGATTTTTTTTTTTTTTTTTTATAATTTATATATGCTACTATCAGTTCATAAATTCGTTTAAGTATGGATTCTATCAATGTAGAACACATTTTTTCTTATTTACGCATCTCAAAACCATACTTTGTAATGGATTGTACTCGTATTAGGTTATCCTTTGTATCACAATTTAAATTTCCAATTCTCTTTTTCACTAATGGCCCACAAATATTCCTTTGGGTTAATGTCAGGAGGGTTACCTGGTCACTGAAGCCATTGAATATTGACATTTTTGAGGAACTCTTTTTTGAAGTGTGCCGTGGTGCGAGATTCTGTTGGAAGAGAGACCTTTATCTTTCTGGATCTCTGGGACCACTCCTTTGTCCAATATTATTATGTATTGACCACTTTTCATCATACCATCAACAGCCAAGAGTAACCATGGACCTATGTAAAATAACTCAAGAATATCTTTTTAGCTGGGCGTTTATTAATGTTATTAATAAACTAGTTATACTAGTGATATTAATGTTAGAAACATTAATGTCACTAGCTGCCAAGTCTCTAAGTCTACAGCAGACAATCTTGGATTCATTTTGCTTTTCCTAACTATTAAACAATCTTGAGTAAGCGTAATTTTCCTTTTTCATCCACATTTCTTTTTCCTGTTAGGAGAAAGGTTCCAGTCTCTCCAAACCTCTTTAAAATCTATTATCTGTAACCAATACAACATCACATTCATTTGCAATTTGTGTTGGAGTCATGGATGTGTGTGTTGAGAAAGAGTACAGATTTTTGAAGCGCTTTCTTGGAGATGTATAACTACATAAAATGAATAAATCAGTACAAAAACCAGCCAGAACATAAGATATCTGAACATAAGGATTATGTCCGTTTCCACTAATACAGCCATTCAGGACTTGCTGACCACGCTTTAGTCACCGGCCCCAAAATACGCTGGAAGAAATTTACCTTACTACACCCCAGCAAGTATAAATATGAGCGATTATTCCTAGAATCAGCCTCAGCTCTGAACAACTCCCCAAAACTCAACAAATTTGGATGCATGAGACTTCCCCAAATATGGTAAGCTTGCATTCTTAGAACATCAGCCAAACAGCCAAGTCTACTATCAAATTTAGCCCACTAGGTGGTATCTTTTAGGACTTTAGAACCGACTTCAGTTGTCTTCAGCCATATTTGTTCAGTCTTAGTGCCTATGTGCACATATCATTAATTTTATGTTCCATGAAGATGGTAATGTAACATTACAGAAATATAGGAAGTGTTAATTGAAGTTTTAATTAATATAACAGTATACGTCTTTCTCTAAAAATTGACAGTTATGTATCACCAACGTATAATTTTATCTACAAGAATTCTAATACTTTGAGATCTCAATTTACATCCTAAGTGGCTAACAGGTGTCCATGGAGGTCGTCCCACCTAGTCAGGACTCAAGTCTATAGTTCACAACAAGTTTCACTTAGTTTTATGTTGCCCTTGTGTGCATGTGTGTGTTACGTTTCATATTGTACTCCTTGGCGATGTATCTGTAACTGAGATTTCAATATTAGACATTTCAAGGATATCAACACTCAATTACATTATTAATCTCTTTCAAACAGTCATATGGAAGAAAAAAAATACTGTTTTAATCCTTTCTTAGGCTTGTTTCACTCCATTAAACGTTTACTCCCAGAAGTTAAAGTTTCTCCCAGAACCTAGGCCTTAGCACATACAGTATCTACACGTTCAGAAATCACTTTAATATAAGGGAGTAAAATTCGAGTGATATATTCAGGAGATCGAGAGACTGGTTAGCAAAAGCTATGAAAGGCTTTCTTAATAAAAGATTCATGAAAGCTATTTTTCATAAATGCAGAATTGTTATAATTATATTCTTGTTGAAAAAGGTGTTCAGTGGAACCAATATTTTGAGCACAATGTAACAGTCTTTTAATACTTTTAATATAACGATAATGAGAATTTGCATGGGCACAACAATTAGTATGAGTTTATTTTCTAAAAACAGAAAATTATAACACTCCATCTGGTCAGAGAAGAATTAAAGTATTTAAAAAAGCTTATTGATTATTATTTCTTCCAAAATAAATGAATACGTCTGATGATATCAGAAAGAAAATCTTGTTTAATTAAATTAATAGCATCTGCCAAAGGAATGTTTGTGAAAAGCGATAGAATATCATGTCAACATAAAATATCTGAAGGTTTCTAAAAGTAGATTATAAACTTTTGCTCTAAAATCTAGGGAGTTCTTTATGTGAGAGGTAGATTTTCCAGTAAATGAAGATAACAACGTAAATAAATATTTTGAAATTTTATATTTGGCACAGCCGATATAATCTACTACTTGTCTCAATGGATTATCTGGTTTATGAATCTTGGGAACGCCACATTATTTAGTGGGATGAGCAAGAAAAAGTTTTAGTTTTTTTCTTGAATTCTTCATTCCAACTGGAAATATTGACTTTATTAACTTGGTTAGAAGTCGGATCAGATCAGAGAGGACGATAAGTAGAGAAATCATGTATCATTAAGGAAATCTTTCTAAATATCTTATATGACTACTGTTTTGCATTTGTTTGCCAGAGTAATAATAAAATTATTATTCTTTTTAGAGAATTTAGCGGTTTGAATTCTGATGGACTTAGCTTAAAAAGTTGCAGTTTTGCTCTGAAAACTAACTTTGTCAGCAGTCTCAGCAGAAAATGAACTTAAGCCTCTGTCTATAAGATGGAGGGGGGAGGGGAAGCCCATAAATAAGTACCTTGGAGTACTTGAAAAGACTGCATATTCATGATCTTTGGCTAAAACTGGGATCTCTTCCTGAGTGAGAGGACACGTCCTGATAAATTTAGTGCTTATTCTTCTTGTTATCTGCAATATTGCTTGAATCATAGAGCGATTGACTAATAAATGAAATTTCTCTAGGGTTACAAGTTCAGTTTAAAACTGTCTTATAGGAATCCACAGAAATACGTAAAAATGATGTCTAAAAATTCAGTGGATAACATTTCAGAAATAAATGATAATGATAATTGATTTTAATATTTAAAAAATTCGATATTAAGTTGTATTTTAGTGATTATTTAGCTCTAATATATATCCGATGTTCTAGTGACGATGGCTTCTTTGATTCTTCAGCACTTTGGAATTACCTGTGTACTGTCCTACATCTTTTTAGAAATATAATTCTGTTAATGTATTTCTTGACTATAGCTCTCTTGACTAAATGGTTGCTGTATGTGTGAAATTGCTTAGATATAGATTCGCTGTAAAGCCGAAGTGGCTTTAGGAAGAGCCAAGTATGTCAACTTACGGAAGTTGTCATACTTGGAAAAATTAAGCAAGGAAACTTAAAAGTATGTGAAATAAATTTATTAGCTGTAAAATTTTCGCCTATGTATCATAGGCGAGGAAAAAAAAACTTTACAATTACGATAATGCATTTGGACCTTAAGCGTTTCACAGGTATCCATCATACGCACTTACTGGATTCAAAAAATATACAGCATGATTCTTCGATGTATATCATGTACTATTATTACTATTATTATGTACTATTTCTTAACCAATTGTATTATTAAAAATTTACAGCCAAAGTAACTAGGGCTACGGATTGTAGACTTTAGGAGCTCTATGAATTATTACACCAGTATAGATTAATCTGTTGATTGGTTGATAATTGTCGATTAAAATTTGATTTTGGACAATGCAGATTTTTTCTTTTCCAATACAGATAGGCCTCCGATGAGATATCCTATGATAGCACTTTTTTATTTTTTAAGTCCTCCATCTGCATGGCATCATACCAAAATATGCATAAATTGCAAAATGTTAACAAAAAGAGACTAAACAAAAGTTAGGTCCGATTCAAAACAACCGCTTTTAATAACCCAATGTACCTCCATGGAGTCAAGTCGTAGAAAGTACGTGAGAGTTTGCAAACATCTAAGTTGGAAGCGGCGTCATGAGGCAGAGGTACCAATTACTACAAGAGAAAACCTAGAATTGCTAAGGTTAAAAATAAAGGCTCTAGGGACTGTCAAGAATTCTGAACTTCTAATGCTTATGGAAAGTTTTTGCGGGAAACTACTTAAAAATCTAGTTACGCTACTATCGTGCTCCTGTCAAATTCTAAAAATTAATTCTGTATGTTGCTGATGGATGCTTCGAGGAGAATTCATCACGCATTTTGAACAAACTCGCAAATTCCGATGTCGGTGTAGTTCTTTTGGAAATCCAAAGTTTTCTTGTTTCATCCAAAAACATACAAAAAAAAAAAGGTTTCGAAGAATGTTGTCTCCTATATATGTTACCATGCTATCGTAAGCTGTTTAAAATATCACCGATTATGTATGCTTTTCGTAAGTTTTAATTGATGTGAGACTCTTCGCTGTCAGTTCGGCTAAGCTTAAAAGTGCTTCACATTATATATTACGCCGATATAAACGAGTAACTGGTTATAATGAACTCACGCAAAAAAAAAACAAAAAAAAAACGCTACGATTACTTATTTCGTCTTCCTTCATCTGACTGTCTTTACAATATGAATGAAATAATAGATACATTTATAATATTTCATTTCATTCCTCCATGTTATTTGCACCCTGTTTTCCAAAGGTATATCGGTTTAGGATGTAAACGTATTTTAAGAATTTTGGAACTGATATAACTGAAAATTATGAATAATTATTATCGAAATTGTTATTTAATGTATTTAATCTCACTCATTTAAAAACCTATGCAGTACTGAATACCGATAACTAAAAGTTTTCTTGTCAGCAGTAGAAGTTGACTGCTATACGCATCGAGCTTGACGCATGCATCATGGCTGTTGTTTGATGTTGTAGGTAACTTGTGTTAACGTTCGCAAAACATGTATTATTTTAATAATATTTTAAAAGTGCAGCAAAGCTATGCATTTGTACAGTGTAAGGGGTAAGGCATGGCTGCTTCTACCAACGGAGATACAGATGAAAAGGCACTGTGGCCTGGGTTTTGCGAAAAACACGCTCGTATAGCGGCCACGGATTTTGCCCAGAACTATCGTATATTTGTAAATGATCACCCTAACATTGGCAAGTCCATTTTCACTCATGACTTTAGCAAAAAATTTGTAGATCTGTTTGTAGAATATTTTGATTTAGAGATAAGGAAAAAAGAATCTACAGAAAGCAGGGAGAATTCAAATGCTGCAAATGGTCATGGTAGTCAAGAGATGGTTGCCGATAATGTAAGAACCCGTCCTAAAGCACAGGAAACATCCCAAGAAAACATTCGGGGTCTAGTTTCTAACCACGAAGATTATAGTGATCTCTCCGACGCTGAAATAGAATCGCCAAAGACACATCACAGGCCTTTCTTTCGGAGACTCTCATTTAAAGGTCTGAAGAGAGGTAAAGGGCTTTTTCATAAACAACATTCTGACGAGGTTGAATTATCCCATCATCATGATAGGCGAGCACGTGGGGATAAACATGAGAAGACGAAGCTAGTCAAAATTATGGTTGAGTGTGTGAAAGAAGGTATTTTAAGTTATCTAACTGGGGATAATCTGGATGGGAGACAAAAATGGGAAAAATGTAGGTTGACCCTTGTCAAGACTACTGGTGGCTACATGCTGGAATTTTATTCTCCTCCTAAAGTAAGTTTAGTGGTCGTATAATGTTTGTCATTGTTAAATTATGTGTGTGGGTCATACCGTAATTGTCTGTATATCCGTAGGCTTCACGATGTTCACTGGCGTAATGAATATTTATGAAACAGAGAAACCTTATTCATTCCTTGCACAGGAGTTACTTATGACACACAAAACAAGCATTTGAAAATATAGTTATTTCAAAATATTTTATTGATTAACAGAAGTATGAATTACAGTACTGAGTTTTGAAAGTGCATAAATTTATTAATATAGTTTTTGTGGTTTTTACTTGAAGTGTAAATATCTGATGGCAGATGTAGTTACCCTGGTGTTGTAATTAGTTTTTGTGTGTGTTTGGGTGGGATGGAGAGTTTATTTGAACTGTATTTCAAAAGCTGTGTTTTTACATTGAATGTGAAGGGAGATATTGAAATCATTGTCTCAAAATATGATACCAGTTTAAACTATGAATGTACAGATTTTGAAGGTGCCTGTTTTGTTTGTTAATTATTATTATTATTGCACAGGCACTTCCATTGTCCTAATGCTCATCATGGGAGACCCACCATCAACACAATATCTTTATCTGGACGATTTCAATCGAAGGTGAGTTAGCCGATCTCATATGGAGGTAGCAGGGTTTTTTCTCCTGGAAATTCTAGTTTTTCATCCCGCATACAGACAAATCGGCCCTTCAGAACACACGCAATTTACAGACATAGAATACCAGTTGTGGTGGAGGTGGGTGGTAGATGGCGTTGATGGGGATGATTTGTAGTAGAGGTTCGGTGTAGTGGTTGAGACAATTGTGGGTGTTCTCCCGCGATGAGTCTTCAGACTCCTTGGAGGTGTCAGGAATAATAATAATATATACCTCTCCTTGAAATTATTAACAGACAAAGCACTCACAGCTGACTCAGGCAACCCATTCCATTATTCACCACTCTCCAAGCAAAAAATCGAGTCCTCATGCCCTTGCCAACCAGACTCTTATCCAATTTTCAGGGATGACTTGCTGAAACATTTCTCCTACATCAGTCCTATAAAATCCTTTAAGTAACTTTAATGTTTTTATCATATCCCTCCCTCCCTTTTTCACCTATTAACCAACTTTTGCTATCCACAAACCCTCAATCCTTTCTCATAGGGAGCATTTCACAAACCACTCATATGTGGATCCTCTTCACCACTTTCTCATCATCAAGAAACCCAGGTGACCAGACCTGAGCACAACAATCCAGATGTGGTCAGAAGGATTTTACAGTACAGTGCATTGTATTATCATTTTTGATACTATTGTCATAACTTCATAAAATATTGATACACAAGATTGTTATTTACAACTAAGTCAATTTTGCAGAGGTCCATCTATCCTTTTTTTAAATTTATAACTTGTTATTAAATGCAAAGATAATAGTATTTTGGAAAAGTGTTGTGAGATTTGACATCATTCTAATATACAGAAGGCACATATATCTTTGACTGTATAGGTAATGTCTTCATTTCCCTCACCCACCCCAAGTGTCTTAGTCAGTATTAGTGATGCCCTCTGGTTGGAATGATCTTTTCAAATTCAGCCTAGGATGTGAAAAACCTTTTATAAGAACCTTTTCAACCAAAAGTGAGGTTGCCAGTCTCATGCAGAAGTGGAGGATTTTCTTCCTGCAAAACAAACTGAATGGAAGAATGTTCAGCTGTAAATTCAAAACAACCACCACTCCCCACAAACCAGCCTATAAGTTTGAATATGATTGTGGTATGGATGCTTGCATGACAGAGATTTTAATCACCCACTATGAAATTACCAGTCAACTTATTTGAAGGTGTCAAGTGGCTTGAAAAAGTTATTCTGGTCTCTAGAGGGAAGCTCTACATTATTAAAGTCTTATCTATAGTAATTAGTGTGGTCACTAACCTGTTGTGGTAGAATTTAGAACCATGGTTAACTGGTCTGTTCATTTGGTTGGAATTAAGTTATGAGACCAGTGTATTATGTCTTTTACAACCACTTATATGTGTTGCATGATGAAAAACATGTTTCCAGGAGATAAAATTCTGCCGCTTTTGTTTGAGACAAAATAATTCACCTTTCACCATCACACTGAGATAGCTGATGTCAGTGGACATGAACTGTCTAAGCCTTTTTAACCACGCTACCGGCCAAGTCGTTTATAGACATCAAGGTTATCATGGATGCGAAGTGCATATTAAAATTGTAATACCATTGATATTACATTGAAATATATGATGGATACGAATCGTATGAGGATGTGTATTTGATCCATAATGGCCGGTAAGGTGGTTAAGAAAGTTGAAAAGCCTTGTAATGTTCATGAATCATGTCATAGATCTGCCCATGTAAAGAGGATGTCTCATCATTGCAGCCGTGCTATGGGGATGATTTTGACTATGGTAATCTTATTCTTCAAGTTCACTTTAAAAATTATGGGTGTACTTTATCAGTTTATAAACATCATCACTTCTGTTTCAGAATAAGTTAAATTTTATTCACCTTGGATTGTGATGTATGTATTGTCATATACCTACACATGGCAATTATGTATTATAGGCTTCATGTAACCTTGTGTGTATGAGTTTGATATAAATAAATAAATGAAGTGTGGTATTCAGTCTTGCGTTTAGGACTAATTGATGAACAGTTCTGTCTCTTTTGAATTGATTTCAGGATAAACATAGATGGACTGGAGGTACCTGAAAGGTATTGCAGAATTTTACTTGCTTAACACATTCGTATACAGATGTCTCTCATGTACTAATTTGACATAAGGCATGAGACATGGCCTGGCATAAACATGTTAATTTAAATTTCAGCATTTTCAGAGTGGAAAGAGGGCAAGATAATTTCATTACATAAAAGATGATCCTCTCTAGAGCTCTGTTTTGATGAAGCTCTTTGGTTGGAATGACTTGGATTCAAATCCTGTCTATGACATGAAGAATCTTTATCAGCGCTTTTCAGTTAGAGATGAGATAGTCAGTCTCATACAGAGGTGGAGGGTTTTTTCTCCCAGAAACTCAGGTTTTTCATCTCTCAAGACAGTCAAACTGATTCTATGACAATGCATACACAGAAACAAAAATAGTTCCTCTTGGGGTGGGGGGGAATGTGGCAGAGGAGTGACGAGCTGGCTTGCTACTTCTCTGGAATTAGATTGCCTAAAACCCCTAATTAAGGGAATCAGCCTGACTTTGACAGATGAGAAATATATAGGAAAGAGCATCCAAGACTAGCCAATTAATGACTGGCCATTATCTCTGGCTGGGAGACCATGTCTTGGACATCACTGCTTTACACATGATTAGATGGAAAAAACAAGTGCTACACAGACTTTGTTACAATTCAGAATATTTTTGGAATTAGCAGCAACTTTAAAATATTCCCCAAACCTCAATAAGTATGCCTGTATCAGTCGACATTAGACTGAAGTTTAGAAGGCATATTGCAAGTGTTGCGAAGAATGCACATCATATTGACACTACAAGGAGTATGCTGACATATATGGATAAGGAGGAGGTAGTACCACTGTATAAAGCATTGATCAAACTACACTTTGACTGTTATGTTCAATTTGGTCACGTATTTTCCATTCTGATGTCAGGACCATACTTACATCTTTCCTTGAGGTGGGCAGGGCCCAAGGTGCTAGAGTGCTCCTGGGTCTTACTGTCATTGTTTGTGGACCTTAAATTGGCCCTAATTTTTCATGGCCCTCAGCCTGAGCCTTGAGTTCCTGTGCATAAGTACAGCCCTTAGATGGAAATATTGCAGAAAGTCTAGAGATGAGTGACTAAGACAATATCAGGACCTTGGAATGTTTGCTATGGAGTGAAGTTAAAGGAATGTAATTTACATAGTTTAATGGATATGAGAAAAAGAGATGATATGGTAAGGATGTTTGTTAGTGAGGAGAATTTATCAGATTAATACAGAGGGGATTATAAAAAAGAATAGAAGGTGAGAGGGAAGAACCACAGGCCATTCTTGGTATATTTAAGAGTGTGGTGAAGAAAGGTGTAAGGAGTAGATTTTTTACATGAAGAATTGTGGACGAATGGAACATATTACAAGGACATGTGAATGCGGGGAGTGTTAAAGATTTTAAGATTCAACATGATAAATATGTTGTCAGTTGAAATAACCTTCCACAATGAGTTCCGACTCCAGGGAGGGTGCAATGATAATTTACCAAAAATCTGGGAGATAGCCATTTGAAGATTGAATTACTACTCGTTAATCCCTCTCTATTTCCAACAATTAATGGCACCCAATTTGAACTTTAGTTGTGTTGTCCATTACAATTTTAAACTGTTCCCACTAACTTATTGTTGCTGTTTGTGTGAAAAACTGTTTGTTCTTTGAAGATGCTGGATAGAAAACCAGCAAAATATCAGCAGTTAAGTAAATAAATATGTACTTGGCTACTCTTTTAATTTGTGCATTAATAGTATCATGAATGATTTGAGGGATGATATTCAGTTGATTGCTATCAGTGAAAAACTGAAGAAGGCATGTTAAACAACCTGGATTAGTGAACAAAAGAAGGGTAATTATTATGGGTTATTTTAATTATGGCGGTATAGATTGGAATGAAGAGATAGCATTTGAGAATAAGGAAAATGAATTTCTCGAGTTCTTGAGAGATAACTATCTCAGGCAGTATGTAAAAGAAGGCATGTGAGGATCAAGAGTTTTAGATCTAATCATGTCATTAGAGGATGTGATTGTGAGAGATGGTGGCGCCATCTCTTAGACTTTGCATGGACTTATCTAAAAGCCCTCGTAAGTTCCATTGCTTTCTTCAGTATCCCATATCCCAATAATGCAAAGCACATCTCCTTGCAGATGTGCTTTGCAACTTGTGGCAAAGGTGATATAAAAGACATATTTCGAATTACACCACATTTTTTATTATTCAGTTATACAATATACTGAAATAATAGTTCCCAACAAGTTTCGTAAATCATAGGATATACATCTTCAGGGAATAAATAGTATAACTTAAAGTTTAAACAAGAGAATTAATAAATACAAATCATAACCATCTGGCTATAAACTCAAATAACAGAATGCAGATATAAAACGTTATTGATGTTGAACAATACTGGATGATGTCACTTGTTCTCGTTCTCGTTCATACAGTCCGAGCTCAGATTGAGGTAGATTTTTTATTAGAGCTGACCACACTTGATGGAGAATTAAACCTTGATTTTTATTGCATTGGGTTGGGTTTTTCAGCATATTAGCAGCTTTAAATTTTCTTGTATAACTGTTGTTTACTATGTATGATATCGTCGTTTTTTGCCAGAGTACATCGTATCCAGTGGAAGTGGTATGGAAAGCAAGACCCGTTTTTTGTTCTCTTTTGTATTGTACATCTTTTTGGTGTTCAGCCATGCTTATTTCTCTAGATCTTCCTGTCTGTCCTACATAGCAAATCCCGCAAGAGCAATGGATTTTGTAGACTCCTGGTTTTTTAAGAGGATGATGAGGTGATTTTGGTGGATGTAGGAATCTTGAGATTTTTTCCATAGGAAGGAAGGCTACTTTTACGTTGTGTTTGTTCATTAATTTGGCTAGCTTATCTGTAACATTTTTGATATAAGGATGCAAGATTGCGTTTTTGTAATCCTGTTTTATTGTGTTGTTAGTTGGAGGCATTTTAAAGATTCTCTAAATGGTTTTTGTTTCATATCCATTCTGTTGGAGGATTTGTGTTAAGTATTTTAGTTCTTCATTACATCTTTCTTGTGTGCTGGAGATATTGTATGCTCTGTCTCGAAGAGTTTTAATTAAGCTTATTTTTTTTGTGAAGGATGGTGGTGTGAGGTTGCATTTAAATCTTCCAGTGTTTGTCGGCTTCCTATATACTGAGAAAGAGAGTTTACTTTCTTCATTAACTTCAAATAGAATAAAGGATAAAGGCAATGCAACTGTCGTTTTAAATGCTACAGAATATGATAACAAAATGAAAAGTCTCCTGGAAGATACAAACACCTACAATCCCTTAGACAGAAACCCGACTTGGCACACACACACACACACACACACAAAAAAACAAATGATCTAATAAAAAAAGTGCCTCTCTGGATGGAAGAACTTAAAAAATAGAAGTCTACGCCTGCAAAGGTGATATAAGTTCTCATCATTTGCCTTGGTATCCCATAATGCAAAGCACATCTCCTTGCAGACATGTATAATACTATGCATTAAGTTGCCCCAGTCCTGAAAGATACTACAGGCACAAACTTTGTTTGCTTACACTTGGATAATGGATTAAACCAAGTATATAATTTCTTGGTATCTTTAATTTATAATATAGCCAAGTGAAAAACTTTCAAAAACTATCTATCTCTAATCCGGAGTATTTTTTAATAATAAGGTGTGACACCTTTTGGCAACTGGTATATGGAAATATGACTTCTCCATCACTTCCACTTCAGTATCACCACTTCTGGGTCTGCTCTCACTGATGTGCTTTTGTGCAGAAGTGGTTGCTTTCCCTGAGAGATGCGAGAGGCTTTACTCGATGGTAGGTTCTTGACTGTCTCTCAGTGGGGCCACTGCTGAGATTATGGCTTTGCTTGATGGTGGGGGTGAGCCTGTCACTGAGTGGAGCCACTGTTGAGTTGGACGGTCCTTCAGTCACTCATAGGGAGTGGTCTAGAGGGACCGCCTAATTTTTAGAGAGGTCTTTACTTAAACAGCACCTCAATAAAGATCGAAACCGGTCTGGGTAGTGACCCTTCCCTTAATGCATAGCATTATACATGTCTGCAAAGAGATGTGCTTTGCATCTACTTGCGGACCTTTTCCTTATGGGATACTGAGGCAAGTGATGAGAACTTATACCACCTTTGTCATAAGTTGCCCCAGTTCTGAAAGATACTTCAGGCACAAACTTTGTTTGCTTACACTTGGATAATGGATTAAACCAAGTATCTAATTTCTTGGTATCTTTAATTTATAATACAACCAAGTGAAAAACTTTCAACAACGATTTTCATTTTCTTATGAGATATATTCTAGTTTTTCATCATGCCAACAAATAAATGAAAATGTATAGTGAAGTTATTCAATAGTTAGAGCATATAATGTGTATTTTTCTACATATAGCATGAATGCATGATATTGGCTAGTAATGGTCTGAGGGATAGGCAGATATGCTTGGAGTTGAGGTGTGATCTGAATTAGGGGTTAGAATGTTGGAAACTTTTTATAGAGAAAAGAAAAAAAAAAAAGAGAAACCTGGCTGGATGGATAGTAAATAGAAACTCAAGATTATTTACCTACGTAACTTCTTATCAAAGTGATGACCTGATGATTTGGCAGAATCAGACTACTCCCCCCCCATAGGTGCATGCAGTAACCAATCAACCTTTCCTGTACTTCTTTCCTTTTTTTTAAAAAAAAAAAAAAAAAAAAATTAAAATCAGATTTCGTTTTTCTCTCAGAAAGATTGTGGAAAGTTTTTTTTTTGTTATAGAGTAAATTATACTTGCCAAGTGTAAGCAGAGGTTTGCATGTTAAGCAGTGGTGTAGCTGGGGGGGGGGGGGGGGTCCACCCAGGTGGCACTTGGAATCTTTTTGAACTTCTGCAGTTAATTCTAAAATACAGTCTCGAGAACTCAGTTCTAAATATTGTGATACTGCTGCAAATTTTCCTCACAATTGCTGTAAGTGTTGCTAGTTGTGAGAGGAGTTTTTCTAAATAAAATTGATTAAGAATTACCTATATTACTATGAAATAGACTTTGGCAATGTCATCGATGATTTTGCTAAGAAAAGCAAGAAAAATAACATTTTAGAATGTTGAAATTAAAGTTTTACTTCAAACATAAACTGTGTTTTAATTTATTTCCCTACATGTCATTTTGACTTTTTGTAGTATTTTTGGCGTGTATTGAGAGGGGCAGCAAACTCAGGGACCGCCCCGGGCATCAAAAGCGCCAGCTATACCACATATGTTAAGTATCTTCATGACTAGACTACTTGTATATAGAGGTTGTTGATTTCACGTCAATTGCCTCAGTATCTCATGATGCAAAGCCCATTTTTGCATCCATAGAAATTGGACATGACACCAATGGGCTAATGTACTCTTTACAGATGACTCCTTTTAGTCTTTCCTTCGATTATAATTGACACTTGATCTGGCATGAAATTAATATTGCTTCCCATCGCGAGAATGTTCTTGAAAGGGATAGATGTGCTGTGGGGGAGGCATTATGCTTAATGGACTCACCTAGCTACAAGTACTGAAAAAGGGAACTATTACTGGTGAAGATCTTCTGCTGCAGCTTATCCCACTTAAGTGGGGTCGCTGTTAATGATGAGTCTCCTTCACATCCTCCTGTTTGGCTGTCACCACATCCAAGTTCTTCATCCTCAAGTCCTCTTCTACCAGCTCCCTCCATCTCTTTTTTGGCTGCCCATGCTTCCTCCTTCCTTGCACAGCACATCCATCTGCATGACCTTTCTTCCCACATATATTCGTCCTCCCTCCTCATCACATGACCAAACCATCTCAGCCTTGCCTCCTGTATCTTCGCTCCTAAGTTCATAACTTTCACTGTTCCCCTCACATAGTCATTTCTCAGACGATCCTTTCTGGTTACACCGCACATCCACCTAAGCATTCTCATCTCTGAGAATTAGTAAATACACATAAAATAGCAAGATAAAACATTTCATTATTATTATTGTTGTTGTTGTTCCGGGAAACTCCAAGGAGTCGACAGACTCATTGAGGGAGGCCCTAACATCATGTCAAGAACAACTATTCAACATTCACACAGTATCTATCATACCTTGCCTTGAACTCATTCACGGTCGTAGCACCCACAACAGACTCTGGAAGCTTATTCCACTCATTCCCCACTCTCCAAGTAAAAACCTAGCTCTAACACCCCTGCTAACCACATTCTTGCCCAGCTTCCATGTATGGCCCCTAGTCCTCCCACCACCAGTCCTGTTCTCAAAAATATCTTCTGGATTAATCTTATAGAAACCCTTCAGTAATTTGAATGTCTCAATCATATCACCCCTTTTCTGCCTATCGACCAATTTTTATAACCCACAAATCTTCAACCTGTTCTCATAAGATTCATTCCACAGACCTGCTATCATATTGGTCACTCGTCTCTGGATCCTCTCCACCTCCTCCCCATCAAGAAGAAACTCTGGCACCCATATTTGGGCACAGTAGTCTGGATGGGGTCTTATCAAGGCTCGATACAGAGGAACAATAACTTGTTTGTCTCTGCTTGTTAAAGTATTTTTCAGAAGCGAAGTGATTTGATGAGCTGATTTAGCCATTTTTGCAATGTGCCCCCTAAACTTCAATTCCCTATCCACCAACACTCCCAAATCCCTGGTCTCATCAATCTCCAGGAGATTGATGAGACCAGGGATTTGGGAGTGTTGGTGGATAGGGAATTTGGGAGAATAGCAGCAGTATATCAATGTGATATACTGCTGCTATTCTTTTCACCCCAAAATGCATAACCTTACACTTTGCCACATTAAATTGACATCCATTTTCCCTAGCCCAGTCCTCCAAACTATCCAAATCATCCTGTAAAATTTTGACATCCTGTGCACTCACAATTGCTCTACCCAACTTTGCATCATCAGCAAACAAGTGAACACTTCCTCTGAGATCCTTTCCTATATCATTGATGAAGAAATTGAAAAGTAGTGGTCCAAGAACAGAGCACTGCAGCACACCACTAGTCATAAGCTGTCTTTTGGACTCAACTCCTGAATAAACCACTCTGTGGTGTCTCTCCATCAACCACCCTCCTATCCTTCTCACCAACCCTATATCCATACCCATCTGCTCCAGTTTACTGATTAGAGTTCCATGTGGTATCCTGCCAAAGGCCTTTGCAAGGTCCAGTAGAATCACTGTAAACCCATTACCCTTATCCAGTTCAGTCGTCACTGTGCTATAAAACGTGAGCAAGTTACTGAGGCATGATCTACCCTTCGCAAAACTAAGTTGTCCTCCATACAATATCCCATTTTCATCTATCCAATCCTGTATTCTTTTCTTGACTAATTTCTCTAAGACCTTTCTTTAATTACAACAGTCTTGGAACCTCCTTTATGCAGTGGAACTATTTTCCCCTCTTTCCACCCCCTCGGAACTAACCCAGACCCGAGACTCAAATTAAACAAAATGGTCAAGGGTACTGACACTCTTTAGCCGCTTCACGTACGACACGAGCTGGTATACCATCCAATCCCACAGATGTATTGACATTGAGGTAATCACCTCCACTTCATTCACCACGATTCCCGTATAATCTATTGGTTCATTCATTTCTGCAATCTCACCACCTGGATGATATATTCTTGCAAAGTACTCACTCAGTAACTCAACTATATCAACTGATTCAGTTACCTCCCTACCATCGGCATTCTTTAAAATCATTCTGCCATATACATTTTTTCTTTTACTTGCAACATATCGAATAAACTGTTTAGGATTCTCTTTAGCCTGCATGGCCAATGTTCTTTCGTAATCTTTTTTGCTTTTCTTACCACACTCGTTACCCTTCTGGCCTACGCTTTATACCGTTCATGTGCCTGCCGGTCACCTTTCTCCTTAAATCCCCCCCATAGTTGTTTCTTTTTTTGCAGCCTAAGCTTAATGGTGTTATTCATCCATTTAACCCCTACTTGATTTATTATTTAGACTCTAGGTATACAGTTAGCCATTTCTTCATGCAAACGTTTCTTAACTGCCTCCCATGCACTATCAATTTCTAGCGCTTGCAGTTGTACATGCCATGACACTGAATTAATCAAACTCCTAAGCTTGTCGTACTTACCAGCCCGATAATTCCACATGTACCCTGTCTTAATTGTAAATTCCACACCTTTAGCCACCTCCCAAGTCAAGACCCTATGATCACTCTCACCAATTGGTGGCAATGTGGTCATATTTGTTACAGCCAAATCCTCAGATGCAATTACTAGGTCAAGCACTCTCTGACCCCTAGTGTTTTCCATTACATACTGTCGCAGATAGTTATCCCTTAATAACAGCATAAAATCCAATTCCTTCCCCCCATGTGTCCTCTCCTCACTCTAGTCAATGTGACCATAGTTGAAATCTCCCATAATAATTACCCTCCTTCCACTCATTTCTTCTATTTGCTTGTGCATACTATCTCCACCGTCTTTTCCATCACCTGCTCTATAGCAGCACCCAATTGTATATTTTGTTTTGCTAGCCACAATCTCACACCAAATGGCCTCAAATGTACTCTTTTCTCTATCCTGCAATTCAACTTATATTCTCCTTGGCTGCAGCTCATCAGCTATCATCAGTAATACTCCTCCCCCCATTTTATTCTCCCTGTCAATCCTGAACACACTATACCCATCACATTCAACCCCACTAGCTATATCATCTACAGTCAGCCATGTTTCACTAATGCTAATAACCTGTGGTCTGGAAGTGCCAATCATGGCCAAAAATTCTTCCTTCTTGTTCCTAATACCCCTAGCATTAGTGTACATGAATTTCAGACCCCCATTAGCCCCATCCCTACCTTGATGCCTTATACTAACTATCCCATTCTGATTTGTTGTCCTTATTCACTCGTGCTTATTATACTCATTCATACACTCAACTGCCTCCTAAGGTCTGCATATCTACTCCCCTCCTTAATAAATCTAGTTTCCCTGATTCTGCACATCCACTTCATTCAACAACACTTTTTCAAGTCTCCTTACACCGAATCCATTCAAATGCAAGCCATCCATCTTATATAGATCCTTTCGCCCATCGAACTCGCTCCACACATCCACAAATTCCACACCACTCGTCATACATAACCCATGCATAAAGTCATTTGCAATTATTACCCTCCTTTTAAACATTTCACTGTCATACCGTGACAAAAGACTAATCATCCTAACTCTCTCAGTCTTTTCTTTTGCTACCTCAAACAATTCATTCAAGTCCTCTATTATTTCCATTTTATCTCCTTTCAAATCATTCGTACCTTCCACAACAATAATTTCTTTCACCCTTTCCTTTTGCTCTCTAATAGACTTAAGGAGTCAGGTGAAGATAAGATGCATGAAGAATATAAGACACAGGCCAGAAGAGTGACTAGTGTGGTAAGGAAAGCGAAACTGGAATATGAGAGGAGATTGTCCCTAAGATCCAAAGAAAATCCTAGTGAATTTTTTAGCTATGCAGCCAGTAAGAGGAGAAATGACTGTGGAAGAATGATATTTTGGGATAAAAATGGGAATAGAGTGACTGTTGCAGAGGACATAGTGGAATTGTTCAGTGAACACTTTATTAGAGTATTTCATCCTAGAGGAGTCAGTTTTAATGCTAGAGGGATAGGGCAGGTTTAGAGGTACAGGAGGAGAGTGTGTTTCAGATACTGAGACTGGAAGTGTCTAATTATAGGCCAGTTTGTGTGTCATCAGTAGTTAAGATCTTGGAGAAAGTAGTGAGGGACCATATACAGCATTGGGCAGATGAGGGTAATGTTATCTGTGAGAGTCAACATGGATTTGTGAAAGGGTGCTCTTGTTTTAGCAATATGCTAGCCTTTTATAATAAAGTTACAAGAACATTAGATGAGAGAAAGGCATATACTGCAATTTTCTTAGACTTAGCAAAGGCATTTGACAGGGTGCCACATGATAAGCTGATATTTAAGTTGCAGCACATGGGTCTGGATGTCAGATTGGTCAACTGGATTCAGGATTGGCTGTCTGATAGGTATCAGAGACTTGTGTATGGTGGAGCAGTTTCAAGGATGCAGAGGGTTACAAGTGGGGTCCCACGGGGCTCAGTACTAGGACCTATATTGTTTAACCTTTATATCAATGACATTGCAAGGGGATATTCAGTTGTTTGCAGATGATGCGAAGCTGGGAAGGATTATTAGTAATAGTGCAGATGTGGTAGCCTTGCAAGAGGATTTGAATAAGCTAGATTGATGGGCAAATGAATGGGGGTATCAGTTTAGTTTAATGCAACAAAATGTAAGGTCTTGAGGTTTGGGAAACATCGATGGGATTCTGCATACTCTGTGGGAGGAGTTATACTGGAGGAAGTAGGAGAGACAAGAGATCTGGGGTTGATGATTGATATAAACCTGAAATTTAGGGGACATATTGGAAAGGTGGTGAAGGTAACACATAGGATTGCTACAATAATGGGAAGGATGCTGACCTGCAGAGATAAAAGGATTATCATTCTGTTGTATAAGCCTCTGATCAGACCACACTTAGACTATTGTTCTCAGATTTGGTCTCCAGGATTTGAAGTGGATAAATTAACTGTGGAAAGGGTACAAAGACGGATGACAAAGATGGTTTCAGGACTGTACAATTTTGGTTATGAGGATGGGCTGAGGGAATGTGGACTGCAGAGTTTGGTGGATAGAAGGAGAGGTGATATGATTGAGACTTAAGCTGTTGAGAGGTGGTTACAGGGTTGACACTGGGGAGTTCTTTCACTTGGTTGAACGGCAGGAAGGAGTGATGACAAGAGGCCATTCCTGGAAGTTACGAAAGGAAACTGTGAGCAAGAGGGTGAGGAGTGGTTTCTTTGCATGGAGGGTGGTTGAACCGTGGAATGCATTACCTGATGGAGTGGTGAGAGCGAGAACGGGCAATGAGTTTAAGGAGTGGTATGATAGACTTTGTGTTTCTTAGGTGGGGGGGACCTCCCCTCGATGAGTCCTGACGGACTTTATGTTCTTAGGAAGGACCTCCCATGATGAGTCTTTTGACTCCATGGAGGCCTGAATAATAATAATAATAATAATCGTCCTGATGAAAGGAATTTTTTTGTCTAGTCTGGTTAAAAGATCGGAATAATATTCCCCAGTTATTGTTTTACCCTTTTCAAGATAATTAATAAACAGAATGCCTTTAGCATTCCAAAACACTGATGCCATGACCTTTCCTGCTGATGGAAGACTTTGCCTTCTTTTGCGCTGAACAACCAGCTTCTGTCCACTCTTTTGGATTCTGGTGTGTATTGGTGAATCCAAGTCTCATCCATAGTAATAAATTGACGCACAAAATTAGTTTTATTCTCGTTAAAATGCTCCAAGCGCTGTTCAGAGATTTTCATGCTTTTTTGATTTCCTCAGCTCCCATCTTGTGCAATGTTTTTTCATTTGAAATTCTTGATGCAAAATGTATCCTATGCGTTCTTTTGAAATTCCTATAATCTCAGCAATTTCACGCACTTTGACTCGCCAGTCATCCAGTACCATATCATGCGCTGATCAGTGATTTCTGGTGGTGTTACTTTTTTGATGTCCTTCATGTGGATCATCTTCAAGGTTGGTATGGCCGTGTTCAAACTCGGCAGCCTATTTCCTAATTGTCGAAAACGAGGGAGAAGAGTGTCCATAAACATTTATGAACTTCGGATGACTTTCTTTTGGGGTTAAAACTTCTTTTACAAAGAATTTTATAACTGCATGATACTCAGTTTTATCCATTTCAAGGGATACAGACAACACTTCGGCTTCCAACAGCTGTATAAAAAAAATACTTGATAGAATGACTTGCAATTTTGCATCAATGCTTATGACAAATGTACCAACTTAGAAAAAAAAAAATCTTTCCGATAATGTTGCCATTTATGGTTGAAGCCGAGAACTTTTCTGGCCATTACCTGCTTTTCCCATTTTCTCTTTCTTTCATTCTCCATCCTTTGTATCGCACATCAATGATTTCTCGAGTTGCTTTAGCTCTCGTCTTGTCCTGTGAAGAGTCCGTGTAAGCATTGAATTTCTGTCCGTACTAGCACCTCATCATCTGCATTATTACTTTCAACCACTTCCTTCAAACTCTCATTCCTATTTCATGCACTATCATTCACTGCTTTTGCTATATTCTGTACAACACTTCCAC
The DNA here is from genome assembly GCF_054136105.1 of Typopeltis vanoorti. Lineage (NCBI taxonomy): Eukaryota > Metazoa > Arthropoda > Arachnida > Uropygi > Thelyphonidae > Typopeltis > Typopeltis vanoorti. Next base: position 8,914,328 of record NC_143572.1, read on the forward strand.
AATCCTGCCTTATATCTGTCACTTCATTCTTTTGCTCTCAACATGACTCTCGTTTCTTATAATCGCTTACAAAACATTTCCAACAGATATTCTCTTCATTTTTACTCTCATACTACAAACCGTTCACTCTCAGCAACAAATGCATTGAACATGCTACATTGCGATAAATCCCGCACATTGATATCAGTCAACATTGATGTCTTTGTTGCCATTTTTCTCATATGCATCGGTGCCATAACGTTTTTGAAAGAATATCATATAATAATAGTCAAGACTTAACAACACTGTCAAAAATAATCAAAATACCGCCAATTATATTTAACAAGATTGCCAATATCTACCAAAAAATAATGACTTATCTAAGCAACACATGTAGAGCAGCCACTGCTAAGGATGATCAAGAAGGTGATGAAGAAGAAAATTCAGGTCTGCCTCACACTGAAGGCCCACTAACAACTGAGCAGCTTCAAAGCTTTCTAAGAAAGCTTGTGGCTCATAAAAAAACTGCTCACAGTATATCATTACACTATTGGCATCAGTGATCTAATTACTTAGAACTAAGAAGGCTTCTGGCAGGGGAAAAAGGAAATACAATAGTCAGCTTCAGAAAAAGAATATGGTATCTGATCAGCGAGCTTGAATCCCAGTTGCAGCATAATTATCCATTATTCCCTTGATACAATTGTCATAGATCCTTTGTGTCGAGCAAACATGTTGCTTAGGCCAATTCAACCTAATCTGTTTAAGATATAACCCTAACAGCATATGCTGGTGATGTTACTGTTATAACCCACCATGATGACAATTTCTGTAACAGATAAAAACAGCATGCCAAGAATATCAAGCAGCCTTAGGAGCCAAGCTGAATACACATAAAACTACTACAGGACTGTGGTGTGCGACAAATGGAGAAGCTGAACGATGTCCCTATGTATGGCCACTGGTCTCCAGAGGATAACAAATATTTGGGATTCACTTAGGAAGCACATCCTCTTAAATTTATAAGAATTGGGATATACATTTTCAAATGTTTCAAGCAAATACCAAGAAAGTGGGCAGCAGTACAAGCCTCTGCCTCTATGAGATAGAGAGCAATAATTATCAGTCAAATGCTGCAAGTGTCCTCAGGCATACATTACAAATTTTCACCCTGCAAGTGCAATTTATCAAGCAAATACAGTAACGATATATCAATTTTTATGGAACCAAACAAACTGGCTTTCCTCCTCCAAGCTAAGTCATCCTCTTAAAGAAGGAGGCCAAAACTTGATATCCATTGACCTACAGAATTACATTTTACACTCTTCTTCCTTGACACGTAACAACAGGAAATGGCACCACATAAATATATCGCCAAATATATTTTATATATCTTCATTTCTGCCACTAGAGGTCTCTCTCCACCATGTTGAGAATGAGAACAGCCCATGTGCCAGTAAATCTCAAAAATTTCTATAGAGATGCTCTTCAAAAATGAAAGAACTTGAATCTGCAACACACTGTGAAGACAGCTTCCCTTCCCAAGATCCTTGGGAATGGGTTCCTTATGGAATCCCATATGAAATGGGTTCCATAAGGTTCCCAAGATCCTTATGGAACCCATTTTCCACAACATGTCCTAAGTGTCGAGTGTCCTAGGTTCGATTCCCTTTGACGACGTGAGGAGCTTAAGGATCTTCCTCAGCCATAGCCAAGTTAGCCAGTCTTGGGCATGGAATCAGGGTTTTTGCTGCCAGTTTATCTGGGGTTTTTCATCCTGCAAGCAGGCAAACCGCTCCCGTGAAACACACACTGATTACAGTCAGGAATACTGGCCCAGCCATAGGCCTGATTCGTCAGCTATTCCAGTTCCAGAGCCCGGATAAAATTTGGGGGGACTATGATGGTGCTGTGCATTCCCGTAAAAGGGAACTCACGGCTTCTGTATCATCATATGATAATTAATTAATTCCACAACGTGATGGTAAGACACTCCATCAACAAGTGATGATAGATGTTTCCTGCCTGCAGCTGGTGAGGTGTGAGAGTCTTGGAAGACCCATTCTCCCAGCCTCACATGGCAGGAAACATCTATCATCAGGTTTAACAGATAGTAAACAGACAACATGAAATATGCATATCAGGCAGAGCCTCTGTTAATTTTAATCTTCTTTATATTATATTCCCTCTTTTTTATATATATATATATTATATTAACTATTTAGTCTACCGGCTGTGCCTTTGCTAATAATTATACTATATACTTATGAGGTGATTTATTATATGAATCTCTTTTACTAACAATTATTTTTATTTTGACTCCGAGTGTCCCTATATGTTATTGTGTTGCACAAAAGTTCACTCCAATTGGTGCAGTGACTTTAACTATCTATTTCAGAATCCAACTAATCATTGACTCAAAACCAAGTACAAAATAAACACATTTAATAAAACTAAAACAATATATATATACACTTCTAGCAATAATACATAACTATAACTACAGATTATATGGATCCAAGGCCTTATTTAAAAATATAAACTTACTCTTAAGATTAAACACTTTTTCTTTCACAATCACAAAAAAATGTTCATAGTCTTTTTCTCTTTCTGTTAAGGCTCTTTTCCAGAAGTTATACAGCTCTGTACTTCATTTTCAGGATCCTTTTCATCAATCAATGTAACACACATAAAAGTCTTCTTGACTAAATCTTGTTTCCTTTTAGTAGCAATACTCATCAGATCATGCATCCTTAATACCTATAAATCTTCTTAATCAATATATTTTCTAAACATTCACTTTCAAGCATCCTTAATACTTATAGAACTTCTTTGTCAATATTTTCTCTAAGAAAAACATTCACTTTAGAATGTAAGCAACAAGTTCTTCTTTCATTCACAATACTAAATGACAGTCTTAACTTTTTCCACTTTAAAAAACTTAGTTTCAAGATTTCCTTTTATTCATTACTTATTCCTCCTTGAAACCTATTATTTCCACTATTCCTTTTTCGGAATACACTATAAAATTTTTTCTGACTGCCACACACAAAAAAATCAAGTTCCTTCCAACTTGAATATTTTCCGGCCAGTGTTCTAAAAAACTTCCGAACGCTCTCTTGTTTACAACCGTTACTTGGATACGCAACGCTTTCCTTGTCAGCTGTCAATCACACATCAAATCCTCTCTGGGAGCATGCGCATTCCACAAAAGTCAGAAACTACGCACTGCAATAAAATGGCTGACTCGCTGTATCCATTAGCGCTAAGAGAAAGTCTTTCACAAAACACAAAATTCAACATTTTTAAACCACAACAAACTTTCTTATAAGTAACACAAATATTCAGTTTAGTAAGTACATCAAATTGTTTTTTACTTTTTTACATGTTACTTCTAATATAACATTTTCATAACGAGTACATCACAAGTGCAGACACTGCGTGTATGAAAACAAAACTAACAAGCATAATTAATATGTAAAAATATTCAGAATTTTTAATATTATTATTTTTACACCTCCATAGCTCAGTCAGTTTTGACGATGTCTTTTGGTTGGAAAGACCTCGGATCAAATCCCATCTACGATGTGAAGAACCATTATCAGGACTTTTCAACTGAAGGTGAGTTAGCCAGTCTCATATGCAGATTGTAGGGTTTTTCATCCTATAAAGCAGGCAAATTGGCCGTTACAACATATGCAATTAACAGACATAATAACACTGGCTTTATAGCCCAAGTTGCTTTGTCTGTAAATCTCCAAATGAACAAAAACCAAACCAATCTGCATATCAGTCAGCTATGGCTGATAGTATAATAGAAGAGGGACTCTGACCTTCCAAGGCAGAAGATTTGAGTTCCTATCTTTTCAATAAAAGCTGGCAATGCTTTTATTGAAAAGATAGGTGAGACCTACACTCCAATGTAAACAAGATCTACAGCACCTTAATACATTTCCTGCATAACATCTCGCATATAATCTCCTATCATTCCAACAAACAACATTCCACTTGACTCATGTTGTAGTAGAGCCTCCAAACATTGATGCCAACGTTCATCGGAGAATGTGGCACAATGCGCTTCCCACTCTTGGAGTGTCCTGTTAATAGCAAAATAATCTCTTTGTCTCAGGAAATGCCATCTTCATTCAGAAGAATATCTCAATCTTATACATACAGTTAAGAAACCATGTGTTCTGCAACTATCTCTTCATCACTGTGAAAGCAATGATATACAATTTTTTATCTTCATCTTCAGTGCACACAAGAGAAGATAGCACAACATCCTCCCTGAGAGAGGCAGCTGACCACTTGCTTAGTCTTCAAACCAAAAGTGAGAAACTGCCTTCTCCTTGAGCATCATCATCACCACCACAGGGAGAACAGCACCCTTGATCCCTTCTGCCAACACTGGAATCAAAGGAATCAACTCTTGACTGAGCATTGTGACATCACAATCCACCTTTCAGCCTAGCAACAACATGATTGCTTCCTCAAAAAAAATAAAATAAATAAAATAAAGAAAAGATTTTTGTGCCTATTTACTGGACTAGAACCATGTGAATTTCATCAGTCTTGTAATTATTTTATTTAACAATCACTGTTTATGTAAACACTGCCTGAATGCAGAGAAATCCACTTTAATGAAAGCTGGTTGATCTTTGTACATATATTGTTATATTTTAATAAATAAATAATATGGCTATAATGTGTTTATGTCAGGAAAGGCTGGTGGGAAATGTCAGTCCAAGCAGAGAGATCTGATCCTCTTTGGTGATTTGTGTATTATTGAGAGTAAGGGTTGGTGAGCTGAGCTCCTTTTGCAAGAGAAAAGGATCTCAATTCAATTGATTCTGTTGACTATAGGTTAAGTATAGTATATATTATTTTGTGGGATGCCCCATTTTATGCAATATGTTTTGAAAAGTTTTCCCTTTTGGCTTTATATGCCTTTTCCAGATCTAAATTAAATGAAACTCAAATGCAGATCCTTGTAATATTCCAATGATTTTTCAGCTGATAATTTTAAAATAAAAATCTGATCCTGATAGACCCTAATTTGTTCTAAACCTGCCTTATTTCTCCTTAAGTTTCTCTCCCACAATTTTTCTTAGCCTGTTTTCAAATATGCTTGGGGAAATTTCTTTAATTCTGACCTTCAGTTTTATTTCCATTTTTATTGTACTTTGAGAGCTCCACTTCAGTCATCTGCACCAGGCTTTCTGAATATGCTGTAACTACTGCAATATTGATGCCTCTGTATATTAGTATTTCTGTTGAATTGAATTTTCTATATCAGCTTTACCTGATTTTTTCCCCCCCTCTCTCAAGTACTGATATATGCTTCTGATTGCATTTGTCTTGAATAATTTCTTTTACTGTTCTGTCACAGCTTATCGCATTTAATAATTTTTCAAAGTAATATCTCTAGATATTCACTTCTGTCATTTCTGATTCCTTTAATAGTACTGTTAATAATTGGTGGATTTTTATATAGATAAGGATATTCATAGATATTATCTTAATATTAATCCTACCATAGAGAATGATCTCTGTTTCTAACAATTATTTTTTTTAATTCCGAGTGCACCTATATGTTATTATATGCACAAGGGTTCGCTCCAAATTGGTGCAATGATCTTAACTCTTTCTTTCAGAATCCAATTAATCACTGACTCAAGACCAAATACAAAATAAACACATTTAATAAAACTAAAACAATATATATACACTTCAAACAATATTACATAATTATAACTACAAATTAATTGGATCCAAGGCCTTTTTAAAATAAACTTACACTTAAGACTAAACACTTTGTTTTCAAAATGACAAAATGTTCCCAGCCAGTTTCTCTCTCTCTGTCAAGGCCCTTTTCAGAAGATATATGACTCTATTCTTCATTTTACAGGATCCTTTTTCATCACTCATAGCACACATAAAAATCTTCCTGACTTAATTCTGTCTCTTTTTAGTAGAAATAATAGTCAGATCAGGCGTCCTTAATACTGATGAAACTTCTTAATCAAAGTTTTCTCAAACATTCCTTTAGAACATAAATAGCAAATTCTTCTTTTATTCACTAAATGTTTATTGACCGTCTTAACTCTTCAAATAAAAAAAACTTAGTTCTACGATTCCCTTTTCGGAATCTATTATAAATCTTTCACTTAGCGTTTCCTCCAATATTCCGTTTAAAACGCATATAGCAATATTTTCTTTTATTTATCCACATTAAAACTTAATAGTTCCACGATTCCTTTTTCGGAATATACTATTAATTTTCCTCCGACTGTCACTTAAAAAACTTAAGTTCCTTCCGAACCTAAATGTCTCCCGGCCTGTGTTCTTAATTCCTTCCGAACACTTTCTTGTTTACAGCCGTTACTCAGATACCGGACGCTTTCCTGTCAGCTGTCAATCACTCATCAAACTTCTCGGCGAGCATGCGCACTCCGTGGCAAGCGAGAAACTAAGTACTGTATAATGGCTGATACGTTGTCTCCGTTAGCGACAAGAGAATGTCCTCATAAAACACAAAACTTAATATTTCAAACCATAATAAATTTGTTTAAAGTTACACAGCTATTCAAATACGGTAAGTACATAAATTTTTAACTGCTTTACATATCACTTTTAACAAAACAATTTCCATAACGAGCACATCGCAAGTACCGACAATGCGTGTTATGAAAACAAAACTAATAAACATACTAACATAAACAATACGTAAAAATATTCAGAATTTTAATTATGATTATTTTTACAGTACCCTTTCCTCCATTTCTGAACCTTTTTAGTAGCCTTCAGAACATTGTCACCTTCATGATATCTTCTGCATTTTTCCCTAAAATATTCTCATAACTTTTGTTTGCTTAGTTTAAAATATTTTTTGCTATTTGGATATCTCAGGTATGGTTCTTGGATTCAAGCTGCTTTAATTTTGTCTAATAGTATGTATGCATTGGAAAGTACAATGTATTTGAAATCTTGAAAATATGAAAACTTCCTTCTACATTTTTCTATCCAGTCAGATTTCTCCCTTTCTATGTTAAAAATTACATTCTCATCAGTTTATTTTTCAAATTCTTGTGTACCCTTGTATTTTAAACTAGTCTGAATATTATTATTAGCAGTATCATAATCAATGAGAGTTATTTACTCATTTTTTCTTGTGAATTTATGCACATCTTTGTTTTAACATGGTGTCAACAATTACTAATCTGTGTCTTGAACAGAAGTATGATATGCACTTAACTATTCACTTTGCTCTTTTCTCCAGATCATTTGTCTGGAATTCATTTCCTATTCCTCTCTTCTACACAAACTCTCCAAATTGCCAGCCATTCAAGACATTTCTTCATGTTTAGTGATGAGTGCTTTAGCTACTCTTCTTTTGAAGTAATTCACTAGGTTTGACTCTTAGACTTTTTTATTCATTAAATCCAAATATTTCTCTAACATTTTCACTGTTTGTATAGCCACCAGCATCTTCAGGAAGATATTTAATAAAAACAAAACAAATAAAAAAACTCAAACATATCCCACAGCTGTTAATTTTATAAATTGCAAAATACTTAATTGATAGTGTAATTACATGTATTATTATTAAGCACATCATGTGCTGTTTATACATTGTTGTGTAAATAAACTCTGTATGTGATTGCTGGCATAGGAAAAGTCATATTATTATTATTATTATTATTATTATTATTATTACATGACATCTCCAGGGAGTCCAAAGACTCATTGAGGGAGGGTACCTACGCCACACATCTCCACCACTCAAATCAGCTAACTTCCACTGACCGTAACTACGCCAACACCATCTATCACCGACCATCACCACTAATATTTCCACAAACATCCATGCCCACAGCGGGATTCGAACCTGTGGCCTTTTGGCTGGAGAGTAGATACACTAACCACTCGGCCCAGGCAGGCAATGAATGTTACATATATTAATTAATGACTTCCAGATGTCATGAAGTACATGCCTTTTGTTTCTGTTTAGTGTGCTTATGAGCGAGTAACCTCGGAAGACTCCTTGAACAATATGACAAAATTATTCTCTTTCAAGTATGGCATGGAAGAAGCCTGCCTATTTACTGATGTTCTCTGAGGATATGTGCTGCGAGTCTCTTTTTCTTTTTTTAGTAACTTTATTTTCTGATGAACAGTCTCATAATAATCTGGAAATTAATTACAAATGCATAGTCTCCTTACCATGTGTTAAGAAAAATAGTCCAGTTATTAAAATCGGTCAACATCAGGATGTCCTTCAAACCAGTTAATGTGTTATAAAGTTTCCTATGTTCTCCCAAAGATTGTTCCATTCCATAAACATCCTGAGGTCTACAAGATTCTGTGTTCTCACAGGAAAGGTCTACATAGGTCAAAATGGGAGAAGTTTCGAAATCCATCAAAAAGAACGTGTAAGTGATGTTGAAAATAACAGAAGAAAAAAGTGGACTCACAGCACATATCCTCACAGAATGTTGCCGCATATTGGCAAACTTTCTCTGTGCCTTACAAGAATAATTTCATCAGATTTGTTCAAGGAGTCTTCAGAGATCATTTGTTCATACAGCATACTAAATATGACTTCCAGATGTCATGCAGACATCTGGAAATCATATTTAGTATGATTTGAAATCATATACTAATTAATGTTACATTAATTAGTATATGTAATATTCATGACCTCTCCTGCGCCAGCAATCAACGGTGCATGATGCACCTAATAATACATTTGATTAAAAACATTTAATCAATCCAATATTTTTCAATTTATAAATTATCGGCTGTTGAGAAATGCTAGAGGTTTTTTTTTTGTTTGTGTTAAATATCTTCCTGAAGATGCTGTCAGCCATATAGACAGACAGTGAAACATGGAAAAAAATTCAGGTTAAATGAATAAAAAATCTGGAGTCAAACCTGGTTAATTATTAAAGTTAGCTACTCTTCCTTTCTATGATCACCATTATCCAAATGTAACATTTTGGTTTTTGTACATTTCCTCTCACAAAACTATTGATCTTGTATAACTGGACAGTGCCCTAGCTGTCATGACATTTGCTCATATGATGCCATGATATTTTTATTTAAGTATATTGAATACTGAACGTTATATCTAATTTGTTCAGTATTCAGTATACTTAACCACCTTACCGGTCATTATGAATCAAATACGCATCCTCATAATCTTGGTATCCATCATATATTTCAATGTAATATCAATGATATTACAACTTTAATACGCACTTCGCATCCATGATAACCTTGACGTCTATAGACATCCTGGCCGGTAGCGTGGTTAATAGTGAGGCACATTATGAGAAGGTGAAGATTGGATAATTAGTCACAAGTTTTATAATGCTATTAAATATACTGAACAGATGAGGATAGGATAGCAAATTGGAGACTTAAGCAACCAAACTGTATTCTGTTTGGTAGTCAAACAGTTGAATCAAAGTGCATTTCTCTTGCATTCTTTAGAGTCTGTGGAGGTAATCATTATGCACATCAGTTCCGACATCCTAAGGAGTTTTTTTATTTAAAAACACTTATTGGAATAGAACTTCTTTAGCTAGTGCAATTTTAAAATGCACTTTGATTCAAGTTTAGTGATTAAATAATGCCTTCTTTTGTGATCAGAAATTTCACTGGGAAATAGTTTGTATGTATTGAACCTACAAATTTAAAAAACTACAGGGTGGCTCAAGTCACAAAGGGGTTTGTGACTTGAGCAAAATCATATAAAAAAAAATCATATTTTTTTAAATTTTATTTTTATTTATTTATTTATTTTGTTTGTTATAATAAAATACAGAACCTGGAGATTTTTTTTAATTAGTTATGAAAAAGCACATGTAAATACCTTCCATTTTCGGCTTCACAAAGATGTGCCCTTTCTGTTGCATGTTCCATTACAGCTGTAAATGTTTCTGGCTGCATCACCCTAATTTCTGCATAAATGTTCTCCTTTATGCTGTTGAATTATTTCTTGCTTGCTTGTTCACATACACCTTTTCCTTTAGATAACCCCCACAGGAAGAAGTCCAGAGCCCTCAGATCTGGAGAGCATGATGGTCAGTTAATTGCAGAACTTTGCAAAATTTGTATTAGAATAATCATATGCTGATTTTCAAAATAAAATTGCATGAATTTGATTCATTGTTGGGTTGTGAACTTTTCCATGATTAATTTCCCAAATGTTCCTTAGAATCCTTGAAAAAAGCCTCTTCTTCCTAACATGGATTTTAGGTCAGGTGGCCTGTTCTGGTCTCCTGCCATCTCTTTCTTGGTCTTCCGATTCTTGTTTTTCCACTTATTTTATATCTGTTTAATATTTTTAGTAGTCTGCTATTGTCCATTCGATTTAAATGTTCTATCCATTTTTGTTTATACTGTCTTATGTAGTAATTAATTGGTATATTCAGGTCCTTGAAAAAATAAAATGAAAAATCAATCAAAGAAGTTATTCACATTTTAAAGCTCTTCGTGATTTATGGGCCACCCTGTATTACCAGATGAATTTTCTCACATTCAGGATCTGCTGAGTGCATGTCTGAAGAAATAGAAATTTAACAAAACAGATGTATCTGTGTTGTGAAATAAATTTTTGTTTTTCTTTTCTGAGTTTATTTTTTGTGGGATTGATTTTTTGGTCAGAGCTCAGAAATTAAATGAGATAGAGTAGCACTTGTTTATATCTGGTGTTTCTCAATAAATCATGGTCCTTCTGAATGGCAGTGAGATATGCCAAGGTAACATTGATCAAGATACCATTGTTGTGTAGAAAGCTCATTGTTTGACTTCATTGGGTGCAGAATGTGCATGATGTATTCTCTAGCAATGGTGAGAGATTTGTGAGTATAGAATGAAAGTGTCTTTGAAAGTACCAACAGAGTGCATCAACAGCATTTTGAAACTACTGAAAGTGTGTGTGCTGACAGTGTTTAGAAAGTACTGAGAAGTGCAGATCGTGTTGGGGGTAATATATTGTAATTGTGAATTATGATGAAATGTTAAGTAAGGAGGCAGGAATATAGGTCAAATAGTTTTTGAACATGAGTGAAATATGAATGATGGAAATGCAAATTAGAATAAAGGTGACAAGAAGAAAAAAAAGCAGGTTTAGAATGGTGAGGATAAGAAACTTCATGGTAAGGATGTTAACAGTGAATGAGAAATAGTCGAAGAGTATTTGAGGGAAGCAGTACTATACTGGATAACCAATGTTAGGAGGATAAATTAGGTGAGAGTTAAATTATGAGTATCATCAAATAGCAAGAACTGCACACACACACACACACACACAAAAAAAAAAGCGAAGGTATATATATGGAGAAAGCATGATTTGTGAATGGTACAAAGCTGGTTAAACAGTGATACACATTAAGAGCAAAATATTAAAGCAAATTAAGTTCCAAACAGCTGTTGAAGTAGTAAAGGAAGAACTGTAATGAAAGAATAATAATAATCAGATGGTGGGAAGGTGATAGAAGCAGAAGGAATATTTGTTCATTAACGATATAGGAAAGGATCTGAGAGGAACTGTGCATCTGTTTGCAGATGATGCAAAGTTAGGTAGAGCAATAGTGAATGCTCAGGATATCAAAATTTTGCAGGATGATTTGGATAGTTTTGAGGACTGGGTAAGGAGAATGGATGTCTATTTAATGTGGAAAAAAAATGTAAGGTTTTGCATTTTGGGGTGAAAAGATTAGCAGCAGTATATCACGGTGGAACTATACTCTAGGAGATTGATGAGGCCAGGGATTTGGGAGTGTTGGTGGATAGGGAGTTGAAGTTTAGGGGACACATCGCAAAATTGGCAAAATCAGCTCATCAAATCACTTGGTTGCTGAAAAACACTTTAACAAGCAGAGACAAACAGGTTATTGTTCCTCTGTATCGAACCTTGATAAGACCCCATCTAGACTACTGTGCCCAGATATGGGCACCAGGGTTTCTTCTCGATGGAGAGGATCCAGAGACGAGTGACCAAGATAATAGCAGGACTATGGAATGAACCTTATGAGAACAGGTTGAAGATTTGTGGGCTACAGAAATTGGTTAATAGGCAGAAAAGGGGTGATATGATTGAGACATTCAAATTACTGAAGGGTTTCTATAGGATTAATTCAGGAAATATTTTTGAGAATAGGACTGGTAGTGGGAGGACTAGGGACCATCCATGGAAGCTTGGTAAGAGTGTGGTTAGCAAGGGTGTTAGAGCTAGGTTTTTTACTTGGAGAGTGGTAAATGAGTGGAATAAGCTGCCAGAGTCTGTTGTGGGTGCCATGACTGTAAATGAGTTCAAGGTGAAGTATGATAGATACTGTGTGAATGTTGAATAGTTGTTCTAGACATGATGTTGGGCTTCCCTTGATGAGTCGAAGGACTCCTTGGAGCTGCCCGTAATAATAATAGTTGAATTACTTTGCAAGGGTATCATTCAGGTAGAGGTAATGCAACGGTGTGACTGGTTCTGATGTAAAAATAGAGGTAAATGAACTTATGGAATCTGAATGCAAATATGGCCTTGATCATCATCAATTTCCTGATATCTACCCTCGGGGTGTTCAGTTTATTATGACAGCACTACATGATTAAGTTTACATTATTATTAATCTGCTATCAACAAATTTTCCTCCAAATCAATCTATTACTTGTGAGCGCTCCAATATTGTCATATATAACATTTCGTGCTTCTAAGGCACTTCTGACCGAATCAATCCATCTAGACCTTGGTCTTTCCCTTGATCTCTTTCCTACCATCTTGTCATGAAACGCCTGTTTTGCTAACCTTTCTTCATCCATTCTATTTAAGTGACCATGTCACCTTAGATTAGCTCTGCTTACACATTCTTGAATGCTAATAATGTCAAATTTGTTTCTAATATCTTTATTTTCAATATGATTCTGCTATTGATGTCATCGGTTCACTCCCCTAATTTTTCTCAGAACCTTTATATCTGTGGTCTTTAGTTTTTGATCAAGTGCTTTATTTCTAACCCAACTCTCAGATCCATAACTTAAAACTGGTTTAAACATTGTTGTATATTGCTAGTTTAGTGTTTTGCCTAATTGATCTCTTATTCTATATGAATTTATTCAGCTGACTACCCACCATATCAGCTTTGATTATTCTGTTGTCTATTTCCAGAATTAACCTGCCATCTTCACTAAAAACTGTGCCTAAATAACTGAAATATTTTACTTTTTCTATAGGACCTCTATTCAGAATGCAGTTGGAGTTTTCTATGCTCCTGCCTATTTTCTCATTTTTGGTCTTTTTATTGCTGATTTTCATACCAAATTTGTTATAGCTGTTGTTCAATTTAGTTAGTGAATCCTGGAGACTTGCAATAGATGTATTGAGGAATACATCATCATCTGCATAAAGCAAAGAGCTAGCTAAGTTTGACATCTCTAATTCTAATATCAGGCTTGATGCCACTTTCTTTCATAATATGATCCATATAGATGATGAATAAGAGGGGAGATAATATGCATCCTTGTCTTACTCCTGATTTTATTATTATTATTACGTGACACCTCCAGAGAGTCCAAAGACTCATCAAGGGGAGGGCGCCTACTCTACAACTCTCAGTCTCCACCACTCAATTCACCAACTACAACTACTATCATCATCTACACCAATGCTATCTACTGCTGACCACCATCACTAGTATTTTGACAGACAATCACAAACACCAATGCCCACGGTAGATTCAAACCCACAACCTTTTGACTGGAAAGCAGATACACTAACCACTCGGCCAACCAGGCCGGCTTTTACATCAAACCATCTTCCTGTATTTCCTCCACTTTGAACTGCTGACTTATAACTCAAATATAGACTATGTATTGCTCTAAATAATGTTCTGTTCACCCCATATAATTGTAGTGTTTTCAAAAGCTTTCCTCTGTGCACCTTTGTCGTATGCATTTTCCAGATGTACAGAACTTTAGGTACAGATCCTTGTTATTTTCCTAGGATTTCTCAGCTATTTGTCTTAAAGTGAAAATCTGATCTTGACAACCTCTCACCTTTCTCAGCCATGCTTGCATAAGTCTTAAACGGAACACTTTGTGGAGAAATTCCTCTGTAATTCTCACATTCAGTTTTATTCCCTTTTTATTGGTTTGTACTATGAGATTTCTACTGCAAACATTGGGAATTCAACCTTCAGACCAGGCCCTCCTGAATTATGCAGTGTGGCCACTGCAAAACTTTTATATCCCCATAACTAAGCATATCTGGTTGAATATCTCTACTCCAGCTGCCTTTCCACATTTCAAGTTCTGTTCTTGATGTGTTTTTTCTACCTCAAGTATTGATATGTTCTCCTCTTTGCATTCCTCTTAAATTTTCTGGTCTGGTTCATTTCAGTCTTTCAAAGTAATTACTCCAAACATCTAGGATATCTTCATCTTCAGTTTCATGTCACCTTTATCAATTTTGATTCTTTTTACAATACTCTTTCCCCCATTTCTAAGCTTCTTCAATAGCCTCCAGAACATTTTACCACCTTCCTGATATTTATTTCTCTATTCTTAGTCTTCCCATGACTTTTGTTTAGATACGTTTTTTTTTTTTTTTAGATACTCTAGGCACCTTGTTGTATGCCTTTTTTTGAGATCTACAAAACTAAAGTACAGATGCCTGTCAAATTCCAATGATTTCTCAACTATTTGTCACAAAATGAAAATCTGATCTTAACAACCTCTATTTGGCCTGAACCCAGCTTGTTCTTCAAGTTTCTCTTCCACATTCTATTACTATTACTATTATTACGGGCAACTCCAGGGAGTCATTAGACTCATCGAGGGAGGCCCCAAATCATATTCATCACAACTATCTGACATTCATACAGTGTCTATCATACCTCGCCTTAAACTCATTCACTGTCACAGCATCCACTACAGACTCAGGGAGCGCATTCCACTCATTCACTACTCTAAAAGTAAAGAACCCAGCTCTAACACCTTTACTAACCACACTTTTGCCCAGTTTCCATGGATGTCCCCTAGTCCTCCCACAACCAGCCCTGTTCTCAAAAATATCTTCTGAATTAATTTTATAGAAACCCTTCAGTAATTTGAATGTCTCAATCATATCTCCCCTCCTCCGCCTATCAACCAATTTTTGCAACCCACAAATCCTCAACCTGTTCTCATACGGTTCATTCCACAGACCTGCTATCATCTTGGTCACTCGCCTCTGGATCCTCTCCACATCCTCCCCATCAAGAAGAAACCTAGGTGACCAAATCTGAGCACAGTAGTCTAGATGGGGTCTTATCAAGGCTCGATACAGAGGAACAATAACCTGCTTGTCTCTGCTTGTCAACGTATTCTTCAGCAACCAAGTGATTTGATGAGCTGTTTTGGTCACTTTTGCAATGTGTCCCCTAAATTTCAATTCCCTATCCACCAACACTCCTAAATCTCGTGCCTCATCAATTTCCTGGAGCAGGGTTCCACCAATGCAGTAAACTGCCTCCAATCTTTTCACCCCAAAATGCATAACCTTACATTTTGCCACATTAAACTGACATCCATTCTCCTTAGCCCAGACCTCCAATCTATCCAAATCATCCTGCAAAATTTTGACGTCATCTGCATTCACTATTGCCCTACCCAACTTCGCATCATCCGCAAACAAATGAACTGTTCCTCTCAGATCATTTCCTATATCATTTATGAACAAATTAAACAGCATTGGTCCAAGAACAGATCCTTGTGGCACACCACTAGTCACAGGCCGTCTTGTGGACTCTACTCCCGAGTAAACCACTCTCTGATATCTCTCCGTCAACCACCCTCCTATCCATCTCACCAACCCTATGTCCATTCCCATATGCTGCAATTTACTGATTAGAATTCCATGTGGAATCCTGTCAAAGGCCTTGGCAAGGTCCAGTAGAATCACCGTAAACCCATTACCCTTATCCAGTTCAGCCGTCACTGTGTTATAATACGTGAGCAAGTTACTGAGGCATGACCTACCCTTCACAAAACCATGCTGTCCCCGATACAGTATCCCATTTTCTTCAATCCAATCTTGTATTTTCCTTTTGACTATTTTCTCTAAGACCTTTACAATGATTCCTGATATGCTAATCGGTCGGTAATTTACAACAGCAGTCTTGGAACCACCTTTATGCAGTGGAACTATTTTCCCCTCTTTCCACCCGCTCGGGACTAACCCAGACCCGAGACTCAAATTAAACAAAATGGTCAAGGGTACTGACAATTCTTTAGCTGCTTCTCGTACAACACGAGCTGGTATACCATCCAATCCCACAGATGTATTGATATTGAGGTTATGCAATAGACTACTCACCTCCACTTCATTAACCACAATTCCCGTATAATCTACTGGTTTATTCGTTTCTGCAATGTCACCACCTTGATGATATACTTTTGCAAAGTGCTCACTCAGTAACTCAACTATCTCAACTGATTCAGTTACCTCCCTACCATCGGCATTCTTTAAAATCAATCTGCCATGTACATTTTTCCTTTTACTTGCTACATATCTAAAAAACTGTTTAGGATTCACTTTAGCCTGCATGGCCAATGTTCTTTCGTAATCCTTTTTTGCTTTTCTTACCACACTCGTCACCCTTCTGGCCTGCGCTTTATACCGTTCATGTGCCTGCCGGTCACCCTTCTCCTTAAATTCCCTCCATAGTTGTTTCTTTTTTTGCAACTCAAGCTTAATGGTGTTATTCATCCATTTAACCCCTACTTGATTTATTATTCGGACTCTAGGTATACAATCAGCCATTGCTTCATGCAAGCACTTCTTAACTACCTCCCATGCACTATCAACTTCTAGTCCTTGCAGTTGTACATGCCATGGCACTGAACCAATCAAACTCCTAAGCTTGTCATACTTTCCCGCCCGATAATTCCACATGTACCCTGTCTTAATTGAAAATTCTACACCTTTAGCCACCTCCCAAGTTAAGACCCTATGATCACTCTCACCGATTGGTGGCAATGTGGTCATATTTGTTACAGCCAAATCCTCAGATGTAATTACTAGGTCAAGCACTCTCTGACCCCTAGTATTTTCCATTACATGCTGTCGCAGATAGTTATCCCTTAATAACCGCATAAAATCCAGTGCCTTCCTCCCATGTGTCCTCTCCTCACTCCAATCAATGCGACCATAGTTGAAATCTCCCATAATAATCACCCTCCTTCCACCCATTTCTTCTATTTGCTTGTGCATACTGTCACCACCATCTTTTCCATCACCTGGTCTATAGCAGCACCCAATTGTATATTTAGTTCTGCTAGCCACAATCTCACACCAAATGGCCTCAAATGTGCTCTTTTCTCTATCCTGCAATTCAACTTCTATTCTCCTTGGCTGGAGCTCATCAGCTATCATCAACAATACTCCTCCCCCCATTTTATTCTCTCTGTCATTCCTGAACACACTATACCCATCACATTCAATCCCACTAGTTATATCATCTACAGTCAGCCATGTTTCACTAATACCTATAACCTGTGGTCTGGAAGTGCCAACCATGGCCAAAAACTCTTCCTTCTTATTCCTAATACTCCTAGTATTAGTGTACATGAATTTAAGACCCCCATTAGCCCCAACCCTACCTTGATGCCTTATATTAACTATCCCACTCTGATTTGTTGTCCTTATTTGCTCTGGCATATTATATTCATTCTTTCTCAACCTCTTTTCAAGTATGCTTGCATAAATCTTACCTGGAACACTTAGTAGAGAAATTCTTCTTTTCCATTTTCCACATTCAGTTTTATTCCCTGTTTTATAGATAGGTACTATGAAAACTCTTCTGCAATCATTGGAAATTTGACCTTCTGATCAGGCCCTCTGAATTATGTAGTGTGGCCACTGCAAAACTCCATACTTAAGCATTTCTAGTCAAATATCATCTACTCCAGCTGCCTTTCTGCATTTCAAGTTCTTGATGGCTTTTTTTACCTCAAGTGCATTCCTCTTGAAAATTTTCTGGTATTCTGTCACTTTGGTTCGTTTAACAGTCTTTCAAAGTAATTACTCCAGACATCTAGAATATCTTTATCTTCAGTTTGATTACTTTGATTCCTTTTACAATACTCTTTCCTCCATTTCTAAGCTTCTTCAATAGCCTCCAGAACCTTTTGCTACCTTCCTGATATTTATTTTCTCTATTCTTAGTCTTCCCATGACTTTTGTTTAGATACTTCTATACACAGCTTAGCTCTTTTACATTTTCTCTGTACTTTAGGGGCATCTGCTGACTTATTTGCTAGGAACTTTTGGTATGCTTTCTTCTTTTCCAGAATTGTTTAACTTCTTGTGTCCACCATTTTTTTTGTATTTATTTTTCTATCCTTGCAGACAACTTCACCACATACCTCCCTAACTGAATCAATGTCTTCTTCAGAGTATTCCACTGAGACTCCAATGTGTGGTTCTTGTTTTCAATTTGCTTCATTTTTTCTTCAATAATGTTTGTTTAGTCGAGTCTACAATTAACTTGTAAAAGCTGCTCAATTTTAATTCTTTTTAAAACTTTCTTAAATGCTGTTCTTTTCAATGTAATATCCATTTTTATTCTGTTTAGTACTAGGTAATAGTCACTTCCTTTTTCAGATCTTCTGTATATTGTATTCTGAATGAACGTGAAGATATCACTATCAACAATGACATTGTCAATGAGGCTTTTCTTATTTCTTGTCTTCTCTCCATGGGAACTTGTGCACATCTTTATGTTGAAACATGGTGTTAGTAATGACTAGTCTGTGTCCTGAGCAGAAATCCAGTAAATACTTACCTTTATTATTAACTTTGCCCTTTTCTCCAAAATATTCCTATATGCTTGGTGGATTCACTTCCTAGCTGTTTAGATCTCCAACAAGGACCACTTTTCCATTTTCTTTGTGAGCTGCCTGTCTAATGACTCAAGAAATTCCTTCACTTCTTCCTTGGAAGAACCTTCTGTGAGACCATAGGCACAAATAAGTTTCATTGTCCATGTCCCCATTTTGAAGTTTGCCATCATAACTCTACTTGAAATTGCCTTCCAATCAAGAAGTTTATCTTCATGTTTGAATACTGTTGCTACTCCTTTCTTTCCCTTGATTATTATTGCCTGAAAATAATATCCTATACTTATTATTTAGTAAGATCTAATTTGTTTTTTCTCATTTAATGCCAATTATGTCCACATGGTACTTTTTCCGATTCTTCTGCAAGTTCAATTTCCTTTCCATTAATACTCCTTATATTGATGGTTCTTATCTGCACTCCTTCTGATGTTGGGTTTCTTCTTCTAGATGTTGAATTGAAGCTTGTTCCAGTAGCTGACTTTCTGCTCTTTGTCCTGGTTCACTGATGAAAACAGCATGGCCATTGTTTAACCGGGTGACACCCTGAACGGCATAAAATCTCATCATGTTGTACCATTATATGCATTTGTGGTTTAAGCCAATATAGAGTACAGTTTGGTCGACTAAGTCCCAAATTGCGAGCCCATCCAGGGTGCACCACGTGAAAATGAGGACTGGACATTAGGTCAGAAGCCCCAGTCGGTTCTCTGCATTCCTGAAAGGTGATGTGGAGATCTTCCAGTGATATGGCTTTGGCCCTTAAGCAATCCCATATGGCAGCCTTGCTATAGATGTAATATTATGATAAGATGCAAAAGTATTGGCTGTGTCTCTGATCAGGCTGTTTAAATCTCAACCCCTGATAGTCTTGTGAAAGGGAAAAGACTGTGGGATCAAAGTTTTATTACATCATGAAGGCTGCAAGACAGGTTGTAAATTATGAACCATTCAGTATCACAGGAGTGGTTATAGTTTTGTAAGAGTTGCTTAATGACACACACACAGAGGCAGGGGTAGACCATCCAGGGGTTGATGGTCTTCCCCTGCCTCTTTTTCCAGATTTAAGATGAATTTAGTATATACGTGGAGTACTGTATTATCAGTATACCTCAGATTACTGATCAATCTTCCTCCTATCTTAATTCCTGTCCTAAGCTCATCCAATGCTTCACACATGATGTCCTCCACATATATACTAAACAAGTGAGGAGAAAATAAACATCCTTGCCTAACTCCTTTTCCAACTTGAAGCCTATCAGTCAATCCAACACCTGTTCTTACCATGGCTTGTTGCTCCTTATACAAGTTGGCTATCAACCTGATAGTGTGTTGAGGAAAACCCATTCTTTTCATTACTTCCCACAGTTTCACATGCTCAACACAGTCAAAAGCTTTAGAGTAGTCTAAGAAACACATTACCAGAGGGAGTCTGAATTCTTTGTTTTTCTATGATCTGTCTAAGGCAAAGGATCTGATCTCTGGTGCCCTTACCTTTCCTGAAACCTGCTTGTTCCTTGGGCATCTCTGCCTCAACTTTGGCCTCGATCCTATTTAGCATGATCTTCAATAAAATTTTGCTTGCATGAGATATCAAACTAATAGTTCTATAATTCTTGCATGCCTTCATATCACCTTTCTTATTCTGGCTTAATGTCAGAATTCACAAATCAGTAGATAGGAATATGATATCCTATGGGAGGAATGGTTTCGCTTTGGTAATTTGCTTTTGATAATAAAGTGACATTTGAGTTGAATAAAGGAAATCATTGTATGATAATATCATTTGGGCTTTGCCATGTAATAGCCCTTCAAATGCCTTTAACAATATGTTAAAAGAAATTGAAACAATTGGATAACTGATAGACAGACATCAGAGTAGTATTTGGAGCAGTCAAATTAGGAGAATGCAGGTGACCAATGGTATGTTGAGAAGAAATATCCAGTTCTTTGTTGAACCTACTAAATTGGAAAAGGCAATAAAAGTGATGTGGTCCCTTCTTTAAATGTTGAGCAGCTTGCATCTTTCATTATAAAAGACTTGTAGATTAAACTACCATCTAGAGAATAAATTTATTAACAGTAATTTACTACACTCACTGTTTCACCCTCTATGTTGAGATCTTCAGGAGTAATATATAATAATCAAAGAACCAAATGATTCTTTGATTGGTTCTTTGACTTGCTTGTTTCTATGCACTGATATACTGTTATTTTCAGTACGAAATAGTTGTACTTTCATTAAAATTTATTACTGTAGTTATCATGTAATTTTGTTGTTTTGTAGTCATGCCACAGCTACCTTTTCAAGACTTAAGATGAATTTCAATGTCTACTGCTGGACCACCACCCTGCTTATTGGAGACATGGAGTATTTTGAAAAATTACTTTGATCTATAGAGCAAGGTTTCTGGATTATTAAACCTTTAGAATGTACACAATATTAATACTATTGTTGATAATGTTAATATGCAGTAATACTAATGCTATTGGTTGATAGCGAATTTCATAGATGAAATTTGCCTAAAAAATTAGTTTAGATAACTACTTTCTGTGGTTGAAGACCTGATTAGAATTTGAAACTCAGCATAGTTTTGGAAATTTTTTGGCTAGAATTTATTAATTGCCTACTGTTAGACAATTACCATTATGGATTTATAGTAACTCAAAGCAACAGATGATAATAAATGTAGATTAGTGTTGAGGAACTATAGAGAAGATTACTCTCAGAAACTTAAGTCCTTCTTATAAGTCTGCCAGTTTGCTATCAGGTATTATTAACAGAGTACCTAAAATGTAGTAATTTATGAAATAATGATGGAGCATGAAGCCAGATAGCAGCAAACCATATGCTTGAAATCTTAATGAAATTGTTATTTGGATTGAGAAAACTGATGATTGTTTCAAAAACCTGCATAAAATTACTGTCACTCTAAAACTTGGTGGGCGACAGTTAACTTCCTTCCCAATCAACACTGTGTTTAGTACACTGGTGTCCGAAATATAAGAACAAACTACATTTTAACCTGTATATGAAAAAATTTTAATGATTACAGCCAAATATGGACATAAATTTATTGCCAGCATACTAATAAATTATATTACACAAAAATGTGTTATAAATTTCATATAAATAAATTGCAATACGTTTTTGACAAAAGTTACAAATTTCTTAAAGAAATTTATTTGATTGTTTGATTAAAGAAAACCATGCGGTTTTCTTTTCTGGAGGGGAATTTTGAACAGCACTGCATCTACCTATTGCATCCCAAACATGTTCTATGGTGTCGAGATCTGGGGAGCATTCTGGCCACCTGATTCAATTAATATCCTTAGTCTCCAGAAGTATCTCCACTGCTTGTGTACAATGTAGTGTGGCATTGTCATCCTTAAAAATAAATCCTTTGCCAACAGAACAATCAAACACAACATTGAAGAACTTTGTTGCAATATCATTCGCCAATCATAAACACAATTAATAAACACAGGAGAAGGTGCCGGAGAAATATGTCAGGTTGGTGCAGGAAATGTACAGAAATGTGAAGACAAGTGTTCGGACCTGTTTTGGGACAGACAGAAAGTTTTCAAGTAACAGTTGGCTTGCATCAAGGGTCAGCATTAAGTCCGTTTCTGTTTAATATTGTGATGGAGGTGGTAACAGAGGAGGTGAGAGAAGATGTACCTTGGACAACGTTGTATGCAGATGTCATACAATGTTGTATGCAGAGAGGTATGAGACTGAGCAGAAGTAAGACAGAGTATATGTGTTGCGCAGTGGGCGGTGGCCAGGAGACAGACCTGGAGCTGGAAGGAAATGTCATTAGGAAGGTGAGAGACTTTAGATACTTAGGTTCGACAGTGGAAGAAGATGGAGGAGGTGAGAAGGAAGTGGGATGCAGGATACAAGCAGGTTGGAGGAACTGGAGGGAGATGGCTGGAGTGTTATGCGATAAGAGGGTGCCGATCAATCTGAAAGGCAAAATTTATAGGACAGTAGTGAGGCCAGCTATGACATATGCTATAGAAACTGTGGCCCTGAGGAAAAATAACATTAGCAGGATGGAAGTAGCAGAGAGGAGAATGCTTAGGTGGATGTGCGGTGTGACCAGAAAGGATCATCTGAGAAATGACTATGTCAGGGGAACAGTGAAAGTTACGAACTTAGGAGCGAAAATACAGGAGGCAAGGTTGAGATGGTTTGGTCATGTGATGAGGAGGGAGGACGAATATGTGGGAAGAAGGGTCATGCAGATGGATGTGCAAGGAAGGCGGAAGCGTGGGCAGCCAAAGAAGAGATGGAGGGAGCTGGTAGAAGAGGACTTGAAGATGAAGAACTTGGATGTGGTGACAGCCCAAGACAGGAAGGTGTGGAGGAGACTCATAACAAACAGTGACCCCACTTAAGTGGGAGAAGCTGCAGAAGAAGAAGAAGAATCATAGTCTCCTTTTCCAGCACTTGTAGCTCGGTGCATCCATTAAGCATAATGCCTTTCAATGCCATGATCCCAGCACTGTCATATCTATCCTTTTCAAGAACATTCTCACGATGGTAAGCAGTATCACTTTCATACCAGATCAAGTGTCATTTATAATTGGAGGAAAGACTAAAACAAGTCATCTATAACGAGTACATTAGCCCATTGGTGTCTTGTCCAATTTTTATGAATACACCACTACTGAAAACATCCTCTACAATAAGCTGTGGATAAATGCAGATTATAGGCTTCGGGTATATAGGCCTACTTGTCGTAGATGTCTTGCCACGGTTTGTTGAGATATCTGCATATCTGTCCTTGAATGCCAAATTGCAATGACCTTCCAAGGTGTGTTGATTATGTTTTGCCATTATAACCAAAAATCTCTCTTCATATTCCATAGTAGAGCAAGGGCAACCTCTTAGCAAATGTCTGAAACCCACTCCATTGGTTTGAAGCACTGCCCAGAACCTTGATACAACACTGTGTGAAATTCCAAACTCTGGCAATTTCAGTAATTCTGTAGCCTTATTCAAGCTTTCCAATAATTCTTCTCCACGTGAAATTATCTAGGTGATATCTTTGAGACATTACAAGACATCCAAGTTTGGAACTTTATTCCTTTACACAAAGATCTTCCTTCAAACACAGTTCACTTAGTGCAACCTCTTGCCTTTTATATGTTTGAGTACTACAACATGACCTCTTTGCGTGCAGTTCGAAAATTTGAATGTGTACCCGCTTTCTGCTCATCAACATCATCAGTTATACAAATTGCCACAACCTGATTCATCTGAATTTGCAGTAGTAATCTTCAGAAATTGTGTGTCCTTAGGTTTTGGACACCAGTGTATTAATTGTATTGTCAGACAGACTTAGTTTTACAATGTGTAGATATCTGATGGCTTTTGTGTTCCTAGATACCTGCATCCTTAAAAATCAGAGCTATGTGATCTTATCATTGATTTGTAACTAACCTAACTGTTAAACTGTACCAAGTTCTGACATACCACAGACTTGTGAGACCATTATAATATTTCCTAACCTAAAAAGTAACACAGTGGCTTCATGATTTAAAGACTATGTTGTGCTTCTATTTGATTTTGTCCTCCACTACTGCTAAATAACTCATGATTCCAGCATAACTCAGATGTCTGGGTTATATCATTATTATAGTTTTCTAAGGTTATGTGCAGCTGAAGAAAATGCTTAACATCTAAGTTTGAAGATAATAGTGAAGCATGGAACTGAAGTCCGGGGTGGGTGGGGGGTGTGTGTGTGTTTCAGAAGTGGGTAAAATAGTACAATGGATCATTTGAATGACACATAAGACTTCAGAACTTATTATTGTTAATTCCTGTTCATCCCTCTTTATAATCTATCTGAATTACTGTGCTCAGATTTGATTTCCTGGGTTTCATGAGGACAAAGAAATAGTGGAGAAGATCCAGAGATAGTCAATACTAAGTTACTTTGGAATGAGGATAGATTACAAGTTAGAGTAATTGGTTATTAGGCAGAAGAGTAAGGAATATAATTGAAACATATGTAAGTTGTCAAAAGAGGTTATATAGAATAGATAGAAATGAAATTTGTTAGTACATACTAGAAATGGGGATGGGGGGGGATGGAAAAACAAGGTGCCATCTCTGGAAGCAGAAGAAAAGCATGGTTTGGAGAAGAGTGAATGAGCAGAATGGAGCTAGAAAATAGTTGAGTACATTGCTAGTGAATGTGTTTTAATTGAAATAAGTTTGTGTGAATAATGGCTAGTGTTATCTTTTGATTGTGTCTTGGAATTAATAATAATACGTGGGTGGTCTGAAATGTTCTTGGCCTCGACCATAAACGGAAACACTATCGGCAAGATTTTTGTTTCCTAAAATGCATCCATGTGAAATTGCAAGTCATTCTATCAAGTAGTTTTTTTTATACAGCTGTCGGAAGCCAAAAAGTGTTGTCTGTATCCCTTGAAATGGATAAAATTGAGTATGTGCAGTTATAAAATTCTTTGTAAAAGAAGGTTTAACGCCAAAAGAAATTCATTCGAAGTTCATAAAAGTTTATGGGTACTCTTCTCCTTCGTTTTTGAAAATTAAGAAATGGACTGCTGGGTTTAAACATGGCTGTACCAGCATTGAAGATGATCCATGTGAAGGATGTCCAAAAAAAGTGTAACAACACTAGAAATCATTGATCAAGTGCATGATATGGTATTGGATGACCGGCGAGTCAAAGTGCGAGAAATTGTTGAGACTGTAGGCATTTCAAAAGAACGTGTGGGATATATTTTGCATGAAGAATTGCAAATGAAAAAGCTTTGCTCAAGATGGGTTCCGTGCTGATCAAAAACACACTCGCATGAAAATCTCTGAACAGTGCTTGGAGCATTTTAACAAGAATAAAACTGATTTTGTGGGTCGATTTATTACTATGGATGAGACTTGGATTCAACAGTACACACCAGAATCCAAACAGCAGTCAAAGCCGGGTGTTCAGCACCAAAGAAGACAAGGTCATAGCATCGGTCTTTTGGGATGCTAAAGGCATTTTGTTTATTAATTATCTTGAAAAGGGTAAAACAATAACCGGGGAATATTATTCTGATCTTTAACCAGACTAGAAGATAAAAATCATCTTTCATCAGGACAGTGCACCTGCCCACAAAGGTGCTTTGGCAGTGGAAAAATTAAGGGATCTGCACTATGAATTGCCTTGACAAAGTCACCTTGGTAAAGTGATGATGATATTGACAGAAAGATTGAGAACACAATTGGAAGCATACCTTGCAGATGAGCAAGCAGGATTTAGGAAGGATAGAACTACAATTCAACAGATTTTGACAATGAGGTTAATAGCAGAGAAAGCTAGAAGAAAAAACAAAAACATACATACTTACTTTGTTGATTTTCAGAAAGCATTTGATACTATTGACAGAAAGTGACATTAGCAGTTCTGGAATCCTATGCAAGATAAAAAAAACTAATAGCTATATTAAAAGATGTTTATCAAAATGCAGTTGCAGCAGTTAGAATAGCTGAGGATTTGGGGAAATGGTCTAGAACAAGCAGAGGTACTAGACTGGGGGACCCAATATCACCAAGCATTTTCATCGCACACTTAGAAAGAGCAATGGACAAACTGAAGGAAGATGCAAAAGGACTATCTGTACATGGAATGAGAATTAACAATCTGAGATTTGCAGATGACATTGTTATTATTGAAGAAGATGAAAGAGAACTACAAAAAACACTGAAACTGTTAAATAAGGAAGGGAAGAGATTTGGACTTGTTATGAACTTGGGAAAAACAAAGACAATGATATTTGGTGAGAAGAACAAAAAATAAAAGTAATGGAATTGATATAGAAAATGTAGAATAATTCACATATTTGGGAAGTAAAATGATGTATGCAAAAAAGAAATAAAGATCAGGATTGCCAAGAGAAGAACAAATCTGAAGGCCATGGATAACATCTGGAAAAGTAAAGTGATCAGCCTGCAAACAAAACTAAAAGTACTGGAAACATGCATCGTTAGCGGTGTGCTGTATGGATCTGAAACATGGGTAATAAATAAGGAATCAAGAAAAATAATTTTGGCATTTGAAAGAACTTGTTACAGGAAGATTCTAAGAATAGGATGGGTACAGAAAATCACAAATGAAGAGCTCTATCGGAAGATACAACCAAAAGAGAATCTAATGCAGAAGATTCTAAAACGGAAACAATTATTTGGACATATCTGTGGAATGAGTGAGGACCGGAGGATAAAGACATTTATGTTTGGTATTTTGGATGGTTTAAACAGAAGAGGTAGACCATACAGAGAATGGATAGACGATATAAAGGACTGGTATGGAATGGGTATACAGAAACTGCAACACTGTGCACTCAACAAAGAAAGATGGAAGAAGATAGTGAAGAAGGCATTGGACACCAATGGGTAGTGAGCCCATGGTTCGTGATGATGATGACTATGAATTGCTGGAATATCCATTCTATTCTCCAGATTTGGCCCCCCTCTCCTCACAAATTGAGTGTTCTTCAAATCAAGAGGTGATTGCAGCTGTAGAGGGATATTTTGCAGATGTCATTGAGAACCACTACAGGGACGGGATAATAGTGCCGGAGCATTGCTGGAATAAATGTATTAGTCTTAAGAGAGATTATGTTGAAAAATAAAAATAATTTTGAAATTATAAATTCGTTTTTTCATTGTTAGGCCGAGAACTTTTCAGACCACCCACATAAGTCGGGAAGAGAGAAATTACACATAGTAAGCAGATGTGCTTCTCCTCCTTTCTCTCACCACGTGGAAAGTCAGTTTTAATTCTTACTGATATGGCATTGAATTTCCTTTGGAAAAGGCAGGTAGAGAACCATAACTAATGTTAGCTATCTCATTCTAATCACGTTATTAACATTTTACTGTTTGAGAGAGAGAGATTGAGAAAAGTCCCTTGTTTTTTTACATATCTGCACATATTGAAATTTTTGTGAAATTATAATCAGTAGTCAATCAACAGCAACCATGGTTCAATGCCTAGGTGTCTGATGCTATCTTGATATGATTCTTCCATTGCATTCTATTTTGTGCAAGATGACTCAGTTTGTGTACAGAGTTTCTGCACCATTTGACAATGTCATCACCCCATTCTTTTTTTGGTCTTCCTCTTTTGTTCTTTCCTTCAATCATCCCTAATAGCAGCATTTTTAATTTCCTCTCATCATTCATTCTACATATATGGCCAAATAGACATAGTTTCCTTTTGATTACTTTTTGGATCAGGGTTTTTTTTTTTTTTTTTTTTTTTTAGTTTCATTCATCTATAGATTTCCTCATTGTTCACTTTCTGGATCCAGCTTATTTTCAAGATCTTTCTATAGCACTTCCTTTCAAATGCTAATATCCTCTTTTCAGATTCTCTCAGGAGTACCCAGGCCTCACATCCATAGAGCATGCTGCTGAAGATAGAGTTTCCACAATGCACAGTTTAGTGCGTATCTTTATAGATCGGTTCTTCCATATTTTGTCTGTGGCTTTTAAGATAGCTGTTGCTCTGGCTATTCTAATTTTTACCTCTTTTTTTGTTTTTGGGTCCATGGCCTTCTGTCATGTGTGATCGAAGATATGTGAAGTGTTCCACATTCTTCAGTTGAAATCCTTCTATGGTAACTTTGTTCAGTAACTCCTGTTGTCCAAATATCATTGTTTTAGTTTTTCAAAATTGACATTTAGTCCATATCTTTTTATTTCTGTGTATAGTGTTTGCAGTGTCCATTCCAGCCTTGCTGCGTCTTCTTCAATCAGGATGATGTCATCTGCATACCAGAGGTAGTTTATTCTCATGCCATTTATTGAAATGTCTCCACTTTCTTTAATCTTATCTAGTGTTTTTCCATCTGTGAAAATCACAGACTTCATCACAGATGTTGTAATGAAGAAGGTGATATTGGGTCCCCTGTCTTGTGCCTTGACTAGTTGTAAACCAATCTCCAGTCACACCTGCTATCCTAACTGTTGCTTGTGCTTGGCTGTTTATCTCTTTCAACAGACAGATCAATTTATTGTCCATACCATAGGATTCCAAGACTTGCCCATGTTATATTTTGGTCAATATTATCCAAGGTTTTTGAAGTCCATGAAAAACAGCAGTATATCTTTTTGTTCTTTCTTCGAGCTTTCTCTGCTGTTAGTCTTAATGCGAGTATTTGTTGCACTGTACTTCAATCTTTTCGAAATCCGGCTTGCTCATCAGGAAGATGTCTCCATGTGACCCTTCAGGCTTTCTGTAAGTATTTTCACCAAGATGACTCATTAGTGCAATAGCTCTGTACTTAGTGCATTCTAAATTATCAGAACTTGCTGATAATTAAAGTACAATTATGTGATGCTCTTCCAGAAGTCAGTTGACATGTTAGATAAATGGTAGATTACTGTATAAGTATATATATAAATTAAAGTTACCAAGAAATTATATACTTAGTTTAATTCTTTATCCAAATGTAAGCAAACAAAGTTTGTACCTGAAATATAATCAAGACAGGGCAACTCGTATATAGAAGCTAATGACTTCACATCACTTCCCTTAATATCCAATAATGCAAAGCACATATCCTTACAGGTATGTATAATGCTATCCATTATGGGAAGGGTCACTACCCTGACCGGTTTCAGACCCAGAGATGATATTAAGGTTGAAGTAATGCAGAAGTCATATTTTCATATATGAGTTGCCAAAAGGTGTCACTCCTTATTATTAAAATACTCTGGATTAGAGATAGTTGTTGAAGTCTGGTTCCCACTGACGAGACCTCAATAAAGGTCGAAACAATAATGATCTGGGTAGTGAGTGACCCTTCCTATAATGCATAGTATTATACATACCCATAAGGATATGTGCTTTGCATTATGGGATACTAAGGGAAGTGATGTGAAGTCATTAGCTTCTATATACAAGTTGCCCTGTCCTGATTATATTTCAGGCACAAACTTTGTTTGCTTACACTTGGATAAAGGATTAAACTAAGTATATAATTTCTTGGTATCTTTAATTTATAGTATAACCGAATGGGAAAAATTTCCAAACAACTATCTGTAATCTAGAGTATTTTAATAATAAAGTGTGACACCTTTTGACAACTGTTATATAAAAATATGACTTCTGGATTACATCGACCTTAGTATCGACTCTGGGTCTGGCTCTCACTGACAGGACCTCAATAAAGGAACTCAATAACAGTCTGTGTAGTGACCCTTCCCATAATTCATAACATTATACATGCCTATAAGGATATGTGCTTTGCATTATGGGATACTAAGGCAAGTGATGTGAAGTCATTAGTCTTCATATAGGAGTTGCCCTGTCCTCATTATATTTCAGGTGCAAACTTAATTTTTTGGTATCTTTTAATTTATAGTATAAGTATATACCAAAGCAGGTGATTGAAGGGGGTAGGGGAGCAACTAACCATATAACTAAAATAAGTCTTGAGAATCACGTGTGATTATCATCCTGACCTGATTGTTTAATGTTAGTGTTTTAACAAGGTATATCTCAAAGAAGGGTAAAATACATTGTGATTTAATGAAATAAATCGGATGTTTATAAATAAACCAGTTTCATTATCTTTTAGTATTTCAACTTTGAGACATTATCAAGGAGCACAATTAATAAACTGATTATTAAATACTTAAGGAATTGACAGCGTGTACTAGAAATGTAAATTAAATCAAACTTTAATATATACTTTCCCATATTTCAGCAACGTCACGTTGCCATCTTCATAGGAACTTAAGATAAAGACACATGCACACAAGTACTACACAACAGCAAATGAGAAACGAAGCGAGGAAGCTACCGTTTTCCTAAAGTCCTGATGGTGTCCCTAGCAGGCTATATTAGGTGTTCTTGGCCTTTGGGCTGAAGTTCTCTTGATGTATGTTTCCCAAATTTGGGGCAGTCTCATGCATCCAAATTTGTTGAGGTTTGGCATGTTCCTAAGGGCTGAGAGTGATTCCATGAATAGTCTTTCATATTTGAACTTGCTGCGGTGTGTTACTGTGGCTTTCTTCCACCTTATTCTGTAGCGAGTATCCAGAGCATGGTCTGCAAGCCCAGAGTGGCTGTACTGGTGAAATCGGATGTAGTCCTTGTGTTCTGAGATTCTGATGTTTGCTGTCCTGCCTGTTTGGCCAAAATAGGACAATTTACAGCTACAAGGGACCTGGTATACACCAGGTGCTACCAGATGGGTGTAGGGGAAGTGATTGGTCTTTAGTGGAGTGGATACGGGATGCCAATTTTCTATATGGTCTGTAACAAGAGGTCAAGTCATGTTTTTTTAGGATTTCGTTGATTTTTTCTGAGGTGCCTCGGATGTAGGGAATGGTGATGGATTTGAAGTAATCTTTTTTGTGAAGAGGGGGAGGTTGGGTTGTGGATAACTGGTTTTAGTTTTTTTTTTTTTGGGGGGGGAATAGCCATTGGCTGAGAAAGTGTTAAGGATGTGATTTAGTTCAGTGGTTAGGACTTTGTCATTATTTGAACAGATTAGTTTAGCCCTGTTGAATAGTGTCTTAATAACTCCATATTGTTCTGAGGTGGGGGGGGGGGATTGTTGGTGAATGTATCTGCCTGTATGGGTGGGTTTTCTATAAACTGAGAAAACCAAGGTTCCATCAGGTTGGCAGGTGACTAGTGTGTCTAGGAAGGGGAGGCTATTGTTTTCCTCTTTTCCCCAGGGTGAACTTGATTCCGGGGTGTTGGTTGTTTAAGTGTGTTAAGGAGAGGAGTGTATCCAAGCCTTGTGGCCATATAGCGAATATATCATCAACGTAGCGAAGCCATATGGTAGGTTTTTGTGTGACAGAGTTTAAGGCTTTCTCTTCAAAAGTCTCCATAAAGAAGTTGGCCAAGGATGGGGAAAGTGGTGAACTCATGGCTGTCCCTCCTCTATCTGTTTGTAGAATTTTTCCTGCCAAACGAAATAGCCTGAGTTCATTGTGAACTGAAATAGTGCTGAGATATCAGGAGGAAATTTAGCTTGGATTAGCTCTAAGGTTTCTTTGAGGGGGACATTCGTGAATAAGGAGGAGACGTCAAAACTGACCATTATGTCATTATGTTGGAGTGTAAGGTTTTCTATACTGGCTTTGAAGTGGGCTGAGTTTTTTATGTGTGATGGTGTGTTGCCAGTATAGTGTGAGAGCGCTTTGGCTAAATATTTAGCTAGTTTGTATGTGGGGGAATCAATGCCATCCACTATGAGACGTAATGGCACATTTTCTTTATGTATTTTTGGGAGCCCATATATACAGGAGGGGGGGGGGGTCTAGAGTTATATGGTTTTAGTTTGTGAGTAATCTCCACAGCGAAGAAATGACCTTCTTAAGGAGCCTATGGAGTTTTCTAATTTTTGAGTTGGTGGGAATATATTCAATGGGGAGGTAAGTAGCCCGATCTAATAGTAAAGCATTAAGCTTACCTGTGTAGTCATTAAGGTTGAGTACCACAGTGGCGTTCCCCTTATCCGCTTTGGTGATCACTATTTCTTTGTTTTCCTTCATTTCCTGTAGAGACTTGTATTCACTATTGGATATGTTGGTTTTTGGTGGTCTTGCTTTTGTGAGAACACAGGCCACATCCAATCTAATATCATTGGTGATGTGGTTTGGAAGGTGGCGAATCCTGCGTTAAATCTGAATCATTAATTCCTCAGCCGGTATTTTCCTTGGAGCAATGGCGAAGTTGTGACCACGTGACAGAGCATTGAGTGCTTCTTGCTTCAAAATAACTGAAGAAAGGTTAACTACAGTGTTTGTTTGTAGTTTTGGTTTGGACTTAGAGTTCTTTTTTAATTTATCAAACTTGGTGATATGTCGACTCTGCATTTTTTCAAATTCTATATTTGCCACAGTGCACGAGACGTCAAGTAGAATTGACCAAAGTTCGTGATTTAGCATATTATAAAGCTCTTCCTCTAGTGGTAAAATAGCTCTGTTTGTATCAGCCAGGGAACTGTGTGTGTAGTGTTAATTTGTTCCCGTAGCAAAGCATGGCTCGCTCAGTTATAGATTCGGAGAGCTTTCTGTGAAAAGAAACGGTGCTTAAATTTTACACAATTTAGGATTACCTGATTATCCCTGCAACATTTTAGGAAGGTCAGACGATTCAGTTGTCTCGATAACTTCAGCTTCATTTTGCCATAATGGCAGGACTTGCGTGTGATGGAATCTCTGTGGATGATAGTAATTGTTGATACAAACAGATACAGACAGCTATTTTAGCACTAGAGGAAGAGCTTTGTAATACGCTAAATTACGAACTTTGGTCAATTCTACATGACGTCTCGTGCACTGCAGCAAATAAAGAATTCAAAAAAATACGGAGTTGACACATCAACAAGTTTGCTAAATTAAAAAAGAACTCGACGTCCAAACCAACACTGTAGTTAACCTTTCCTCAGTTATTTTGATGCCAGAAGCACTCAACGCTTTGTCACATGGTCACAACTTCCCCATTGCTTCCAGGAAAATACTGGCAGAGGAATTAATGATCCAAATTGAACGCGGGATTCGCCACCTTCCAAACCACATTGTCAACGATATTAGATTGGATGTAGCCTGTGTTCTCACAAAAGTAAGACCACCAAAAACCAACATATCCAATAGTGAATACAAGTCTTTACAGGAAATGAAGAAAAACAACGGAATAGTTATCACCAAAGTAGATAAGGGGAACGCCAATGTGATACTCAATCATACTAACTACACAGGTAAGCTTAATGCGTTACTATTAGATCGGGCTACTTACCTCCTCATTGAATATATTCCCACCAACTCACAAATTAGAAAACTCCATAGGCTCCTTAAGAAGGTCACTTCTTGACCTGTGGAGATTACTAACAAACTAAAACCATATAACTCTAGACCCCCCCCCCTCCTGTATATATGGGCTCCCAAAAATACATAAAGAAAATGTGCCATTACGTCTCATAGTGGATGGCATTGATTCCCCCACATACAAACTAGCTAAATATTTAGCCAAAGCGCTCTCACACTATACTGGCAACACACCATCACACATAAAAAACTCAGCCCACTTCAAAGCCAGTATAGAAAACCTTACACTCCAACATAATGACATAATGGTCAGTTTTGACGTCTCCTCCTTATTCACGAATGTCCCCCTCAAAGAAACCTTAGAGCTAATCCAAGCTAAATTTCCTCCTGATATCTCAGCACTATTTCAGTTCACAATGAACTCAGGCTATTTCGTTTGGCAGGAAAAATTCTACAAACAGATAGAGGGGTGACAGCCATGAGTTCACCACTTTCCCCATCCTTGGCCAACTTCTTTATGGAGACTTTTGAAGAGAAAGCCTTAAACTCTGTCACACAAAAACCTACCATATGGCTTCGCTACGTTGATGATATGTCCGCTATTTGGCCACAAGGCTCGGATACACTCCTCTCCTTAACACACTTAAACAACCAACACCCCAGAATCAAGTTCACCCTGGAAAAAGAGGAAAACAATAGCCTCCCCTTCCTAGACACACTAGTCACCCGCCAACTTGATGGAACCTTGGTTTCTCAATTTATAGAAAACCCACCCATACAGGCAGATACATTCACCGACAATCCCCCCCTCACAACAATATGGAGTTATTAAGACACTATTCAACAGGGCTGAACTAATCTGTTCAAATGATAAAGCCCTAACCACAGAACTAAATCACATCCTTAACACTTTCTCAGCCAATGGTTACCCCTCCCCCCAAAAAAAAATCCAAAAAATACTAAAACCAATTATCTACAAACCTCCCCTTCACAAAAAAGATTACTCCAAATCCATCACCATTCCCTACATCCGAGGCATCTCAAAAAAAATCAACGAAATCCTAAAAAAACATGACTTGACCTCTTGTTACAGACCATATAGAAAATTGGCATCCCATATCCACTCCACTAAAGACCAACCACTTCTCCTACACCTACCTGGTGTATACCAGGTCCCTTGCAGCTGTAAATTGTCCTATTTTGGTCAAACAGGCATGACAGTAAATATCAGAATCTCAGAACACAAGGACTACATCCGATTTCACCAGTACAGCCACTCTGGACTTGGAGACCATGCTTTGGATACTCGCTACAGAATAAGGTGGAAGAAAGCCCCAGTAATACACCACAGCAAGTTCAAATATGAAAGTCTATTCATGGAATCAGTCTCAGCCCTTAGGAACATGCCAAACCTCAACAAATTTGGATGCATGAGACTGCCCCAAATTTGGGAAACATACTTCAGCCCAAAGGCCAAGAACACCTAATATAGCCTGCTGGGGGCACAATCAGGACTTTAGGAAAATGGTAGCTTCCTCGCCTCATTTCTCATTTGCTGTTGTGTAGTACTTGTGTGCACGTGTCTTTATCTTAAGTTCCCATGAAGATGGCAACGCGACGTTGCCAAAATATTGGAAAGTATATATTAAATTATGGATATTATTTCTGGGAAAACTCCCATGTTACTCCTCTTAACAAACTATTATTAACAAACTCTCCCCACCCTCCCACCCCTCTAAAAATCAGTTGCTGTTTTCAACCCTTTCACCCTTTCCCACCCTATATAAATATAAAAAAAACGCTCTGCCCATCCCTAATAATATATATGTATATATATTATTCAAAAAATCTGGTTTTTTTCTATTTTTATTTAATTCTCTCACATTGCCTCCCCCCCGCCACACACACAGTAGTTTGGACATCACAGAAAGAAGAAAAGCCACGACACCGAGAAAAAAGGTATGTGTAAATTTCTCTTCCTTTATGCTTTATTTATATTTCTAGTATACGCTGTCAATTCGTTAAGTATTTAATAATCATGTTTAACCAGCGTATAAGCCTTTCTACAAAAATTAATAAACTGGTTGTTTTTATTATCTTCGCGCCACTTCAAGAGTCAAGTAAGCAAACAAAGTTTGCAGAATTTTACTATGCATTTAGTAGCCCCATGACTTCATAAGTCATAAGGTTATTAACTAAAGGTGTGGGATGGGGAGAATGCAAAAATAATCAGGTTAATGAGTTACGACGGAGATGGCAATTTTAAACAGTGTGTTGAGATTCGACGCTGATTAGTATTGGGACATGATTTACAGTGAAACATATTAATATATATTTGTCACACACACAAAATATAGACCATGCATGAAATATGAGTATTTAATGCAAGGCCTATATTGCTACTTTTTTGTGTTTTTCTTTTCCATTCTCTTCCATTCTCATATTTTGCTGACTACACCAACTAGTTTTCTTTGGCCAGTTAAAACTACTCTATTAGAAGCATGTTCTGTACAGTCTTCTTGCAATTTTTTAATGTGCTTTCATATTCTTAAATACTAATTTTGATCATATAAGGTTTAATAATGAAATAGTAATCGCTGTCTCTGTTGATTTTTGTTAATTTAGTGTTGGCATTTGAAAGCTTGTTAATGATCAGGATTTTCTTATTTTTATCATAATATTTCATGTAGTATATATATGTATGTATATATATATATGTATATAAACATAATAAAAGATAGCTTCAGTTTTACATTTTTTAAAATTAATTTATTTTTTTAATATAGTCCATGAAGCCCCGGAGTGGAGTGTTCTGTTGTTTAATCACTGAAGCACGGGAAACCACAGCCCTTGAGATGCCTGATCATGAGAATACATTTGTTCTTAAAGTAGGCATATTTTCATTATATATATATATATATATATATTATTAATATGCTGTAATTATTATTGTTATCATTTCAATTTATAATGGGTCTCATAGGAACATCTTCCTTGTGTATATTTCATGGGTCATAGAGGCAAGGAATTCTTTTACTATTATTATTATTACTACCGTTATTACGTGACATCTCCCAAGGAGTCCAAGGACTCATTGCAAGAGGGCTCTCTACTGTACTTCACTGAACATCTCTCTGTCTCTCTTACTACTTAATCCTGCAACTATACATGGCATTTATTTGCTATAGTCCCTGTTGTCTCTCGTGTTGGGAGTTTTTCAAAAAAATAAGTTTTTTTTTTGTTTTGTTGGTGTTGTTTTGTTTTGGGAAACTTGTGACAGATTAATAACTTGAATACATGTAATACAAGACAGATAGTTGAATAATAATGCATAATTGATAATGGAACACGTATAGCCCACGGTAATAACTTTAATTAAATAAAGATACAAATATTTCGTACTGAAAGTAATAGTACATCCTCAGTGTAGAACAAACAGTTAAAGGAATGGAATACAAAGTACAGAACAGTCGGTGGATCACCAATTAAATTGTTGCCGCATGCTAGAAGATTAATTAAAATATTATTAAATAATTATTTAAAGATAATTATTTCATTGATGGTTACATAAAATAAGAGTCTCCCAAACTTTTGGGAGAGAGAGACAGTCATTTTGATTTAAATTTAGCCGATGTAAGAGGACTTCGCAACTTTCTTTAAAAAGATGTTCATATTTAAACCTACATCTGTGGAGAAGACAAGCTTTATCCTGCTGGATATTATGATTAGTGTCAATGCTATGTTGTGCTAGACTAGGCTTATGAGGTTTCATGTATTCAATATAATATTGATGTTCCTTTATTCTTTTTTCCACAGAACGGCCTGTTTGTCAAAAATAGGATAAATTGCATTCACATGAAATATGGTAAACACCAGCCAATGATAGAGGTGACAGTTTGTCTTTTGTAGATGGCAACAAGTGAGCAATTTTGTTGATAAAGTAAATATGTGGGAATAAGATAATACTTCTTCAAAATTCTGCCTATAGGTTCTGAGATGCCTGAAATGTAAGGGATTGGAACTCTGCGGTCTGTTGAAGAATATTGAGGTGTTGGAACATAGGAGTCAATTATCTGTTGGATCTGATTAGGGTTGTAACCCTTAGATTCTATTAACTTTTTTATAGTGAAAAGTTCTTGTTGTAAGGTTGATGGAGAGGAGCACACTTTATGTGCTCTATTAATTAAAGATTTGATAATGCCAATTTTTTGAGAGGTTTGATGAGCAGACTTTTGATGAATGTATCTGCTAGACAAAGTACCATTGGATGTGCAGTGTAAGGAGGATGTCCAAGAATGGTAAACTACCAGACTTTTCTTTTTTCATGGTGAACTGAATGTGTGGGTGAAGGCTATTTATCTGTTGTAGAAATGTAAGTTCAGCATGTGGCCAAATTGCAAAAACATCATCGACATGACAAAACCAAAGAGAGGGTTGGGGATGAATGGATGAAAACAAGGTGTCTTCTAGATGTTTCAGAAAATAGTTTGCCAAAGGTGGAGACAGAGGGCTACCCATGGCAGTACCTTCAACTTGTTTGTAGATCTTGTTTTTCCAGCTGAAATAACCTGAATGTATAACGAATTCAAAAATCTTTGCAATATCCAGAGGGTAATCATCATATAGTTAGTTGACCATGTCCGCTAATGGAATATTGGTAAAAAAGGGAAACGATATCAAAACTGACTAATAAGTCAGACCCTTTGATTTGAACATGTTTTTGCCATTTGGCCATTACATTCCACAGATATTATTTACAGATGTTCCTTTGGTCAAAATTCTTCAGTTACTACCATAGTTTTCCTCCTGACATGTGAGAGAGCTTTGATTTTGTTGTACTTTCGGAATACTTCAAGCTGAAAAAACAAAATCTATGAGTAGGTAAAGGACATGTCCATTGGCTGCTGCCTCACACCTACTTTGGCCAGTTACTTTTCAGAACATCTGGAACATTCCTCATTCTCCTACATGCACCCTTTATCTTCATTTTAGGGTACACTATGTTGACATCATCAAGAAAATATTCTGCTTCCCTTCCTAGCACAAATCTCTTCCTGGCACTTCCTAGCTCACATTAAATTCGCTATCGAAAAAGAAACAGATGGAAAATTAGCATTCTTGAAATTCTGCTCTCTTGTATCTATTACACATGATCATATTACACAGATCAGTATTCAACAGGAACTATGCATTTTACAGAAAATGTAAAATTTTGATAATGCCCCTTTACAGAAAAGAGGCATTATCAAAATTCTTCTCAGGAGCTAATTTTATTTGTTCCAACTCCAATAACCTATGACAAGAACTGAACACCATCTAATAGGATTGTGACTAAATGGTTTTAATCCACAAAAGATCCAACACATTATGAACACTTACATTTTGACTCTAATTCTAATATTGAACACACACACACACATGCATACTGTTGGTATCTTTGGTATAAAAGAGATACACATTGCTGGTGTCTCTGAGCCAATCTCAAGAATCCTAAGAAAATACATGCGATTACATTCTTTTTCCATTATCATTTCATCAATAAATTT
Source organism: Typopeltis vanoorti (assembly GCF_054136105.1). Taxonomy (NCBI): domain Eukaryota; kingdom Metazoa; phylum Arthropoda; class Arachnida; order Uropygi; family Thelyphonidae; genus Typopeltis; species Typopeltis vanoorti. The sequence goes on from NC_143572.1 coordinate 8,953,553, forward strand.
TTGCTTATCACCATAAGTACCCTGTGAATGCTTTCTCCCATGGTTTGTATACACAGGGCATTCAATTGAGAAGTAACTTTGAAAACATCTACCACATCCACTACAAGTAATCCCATAAGTCTAATCTTGCACAGTAGGGGGGCCACAAGATCCTTTGGTTGAAGATATTTCTTATCCATAGGTGCTGTTTGAAATGTGAACAATTGTTTAAACAGTTCTTGAGTTTTATTGCATTGCCCAAACATAAATCAGAATAGAATGGTTTATAGTTTATTTACCTTCCCTTTATTTTAATTACTTTAAAATTATTATTCTGAATAACTGTTCTTAACTGTATCATTAGTGATGTCCTATTACCATTTCTAGCTCATGGTTCATATCATAAATGCAAAATCCATTGTTAGTTCTACCTTTTGAATTGTGATGACCTGTTATTTTCAAATGGAAATATCTGACATATTTGTTAATCATTAAACTGTTCTTATGTTACATGCATTTAAAGTTTTTAATCTTTTTCACAAGTTTGATCAAAAACAGAAAGGTAGAAAAAGAATCCCGAATACCAACATGTTTTTTATTTTTATTTTTATTTTACTTTCCCTCCCACTTCTAGTATCCACACAGTTGTTCTTTAGAACTAACTTTATCCTCTATGATTTCTACAAATTTTTATGTGCTTATTTGGCATCTACCTCACACCATGGAAGCATGACTATTCAGTGAATTTCAATCAAGTGATAAAATAACTTTTTTTTTTTAATCAATTCCCAATACAAGAGGCAGCAAAACCTATAGCAAATAAACACCATGTGTTGGCTGATGTCAAGAGCAAATTAATCTGTTGATATTCTTTTTAAAAAGCTGGGGATAATAGCCAGCGGTTAGCTATAAGGGACTCGCCCGAGCCCTTTGTTAAATTTTTCTCAAATTTGCGAGTCCCCCCCTTGTCCTTCTTGTTTACTTTTTTATTTTTTCAAAAAAAAGAAAAAAAAACATAATTTTTTGAAATATATTAAGCGAAAAACTCCTACAGTTACCTAACGAAGTGATTTTATTAAATAAAATATTAGTTATTGTTAGTACCATTTTACAAATAAGAATTCACTTTTGGTAATCGCATATAAATAAATAGGACTATAAAATAATGCCCCTTGATTGGTACCATTGATTATCACTTGAAGTATAAAAACAAAAGAGAAATATAACAAACTTCAATATTATTGTGTTTAGATAATATTTATTTATTATTTATAGATTGTTTGTCATAAAAACTTCTATCACAAACAAAAGAAATTTATTTTGTTTATAAAAAATTGCAGACTATTTCGTATATGCGATTATAAAAGATTTTATTCTTATTACATTTTGATAGTTAAAAAATGTTTTTCTTACGTAACACAGATGATTGTGTGCAAATATTTCATGTTTAGATCTTGATATATTTGTTTAAAAGTGATAGCCTTTACAGGTTGGTTGTCCCCCTCATACTTTTTGATTGGCATTTGTACACAAGCTGTATTAATAAAAAATTTTGTGTGAAATACAGCTTTTTTTTTCCACGATGCGAGCCCTTTGTTAAAATTTCCATAGCTCACCACTGGTAATAGCCCTTCAGGAATAGTTTATTATTATTATTGCATGGATACCTTGAAACCATTAACAGACAAAGCACTAACAACTGACTCAGGCAGTCCATTCCATTCATTCACCATTCTCCAAGTGAAAAATCTAGTCCTCACTCCCTTGTTAACCACACTTTTACCTAACTTTCAGGGATGACCTCTTGTTCTGTCCACTCTAGCCAAGTGCTGAAACATTTCCCCCTGCATTAATCCTATAAAATCCTTTAAGTAACTTAAATGTTTCTGTCATATCCTCTCTTTTTCATTTATTAACCAACGTTTGTAATCCTTAAACCCCAATCTATCCTCATAAAGAGTAATTCCACAAACCACTCACCATCTTGGTCACTTGCAACTGAATCTTCCCCACCACTTGCTCATCCCCAGGTGTCCAGACCTGAGCAGTAATCCAGATGTAGTCGTATCAAGGCTTTTTAAATTTGTGTGATAACTCCCTTATCTCTACTTGTTAGTGTGTTCTTTAATAACCAAGTAACTCTATAAGTTACCCTGGTTTTATCAATTTCTTAAAACACAGTTCCATCAACATGGTACACAACTTGTAATCGATTTATCCCAAAATGCATAATTTAACATTTCATCATTATCATCAAATTCCTGCAATGTACCCTCAAGGAGTGTACAGGATATGATAGTACTAGATGAAAAATTTACATCATTACTAACTTCCTATCAACAATTTTCCTCCAGATCAGTCTGTTACTTGTCAAGACTCCAACATTATCAGATCTTATATTTCTATCGTCTAAGGCACTTTGTACCATATCAATCAACCTATATCTTGGTCTTCCTCTGGGTCGTTTTCCTGCCAACCTGGCAGAGAACACTTGTTTTGCCAATCTTTCCTCGCCCATTCTGTTTAAATGACCATACCACCTGAGATTAGCTCTGCTAATGCATTCCTGGATACTGACAATGTCAAGTTCTTTCTAATATCCTCGTTTTTAATATGATATTGCCGTTGATGCCATCTGTTCACCCCTCTAATCTTTCTCAAGATTCTCATATATGTGGTCTCTAGTCTTTGGTCAAGTGTTTTACTTCTGACCCAGCTCCCAGATCCATAAGTTAAAACTGGTTTGAACACTGTCTCATATACAGCTAATTTAGTGTTCCGACTAATTTCTATCTTATTCCATATGAATTTATTCAATTGACTTCTTACCTTACCAGCTTTATTGATTCTGTTGTCTATTTCCATATTTAATTTACCATCTTCACTAAAAATCGTGCCTAAGTAGCTGAAATGTTTTCCTTCTTCCACAGGTTCTCCATTCACAACACAGTTGACATTTTCAATGATTCTGCCTATTTTCATTGTCTTTGTCTTTTTATTGCTGACCTTCATAGCCTATCTATTACAACAGTTATTCAATTTAGTCAAGGAATCTTGTAGACTCGTAGTAGATTTATTGATAAGTATAACATCATCCGCATAAAGCAAACAGCTGACATTAACATCTCCAATTTTTATATCATGTTTTATACCACTTTCCTTCATAATGTGATCCATATAGATAATGAATAACAGAGGGGATAATGTACATCCTTGTCTCACACCATATTTAACATTAAACCATCTTCGTGTACTTCCTTCAATTCTAGCTGCTGACTTACAACTCAAATAAAGAGTAAGTATTGCTTGATATAATGCCCCATTGGCACCATATAACTGTAGCGTATTGAATAGCTTCTCTCTTGGCACCTTATCATATGCCTTTTCCAGATCTACAAAACTCAAATAGAGATCTTTGTTATATTTCCGTGATTTCTTCACTATTTGACGTAAAGTGAAGATCTGATCCTGACAACCTCTATTTGGCCTGAATCCAGCTCGTTCTTCTTCGCCAAGCTTTTCTTCTACAATTCTTCTCAATCGTTTCTCAAGTATACTTGCATATATCTTACCAGGAACACTCAATAGGGGAATACCTCTTTAATTCTCACATTCAGTTTTATTTCCCTTTTTATATGTGGGTACTTTGAGAGCTTTACTCCAATCATCGGGAATTCGTTCCTCTGTCCAGGCTTTCTGATCTATGCAGTGCAGCCACTGCAAGACTTTTATACCACCACACTACAGCATTTCTGGTCGAATATCATCTACTCCTGCTGCCTTTCCACATTTTAAGCCTTTAATGACTTTTTCTACTTCAAGTATGGATATGTATTCCTGACTGTATGCCTGTTGAGTGTTTTTTACCACTGTGCTGTCACTACTCGTGTCATTTAGCAATTTCTCGAAGTAATTACTCCATACTTCAAGGATATCTTTTTCTTCCATTTTCATGTCACCTTTATCATCTCTAACTCCTTTTACAGTACTCTTTCCCCCATTTCTAAGATTCCTCAACAACCACCAAAATGTTTTGCCACCTTCTTGATATTTATTTTCTATGTTCTTGCTAAAGTCCTCCCATGACTTTTGTTTTGCTAGTTGTACACAGTTTAGCTTTCTTATATTTGTCTCTGTATTCTCTAAGAACACAAGCTGACTTATTTGTCAGGAACTTTTGATATGCTTTCTTCTTTTCCTTCACTGCCTCTTTAACTTCCTGTGTCCACCATGCAGTTCTGATTTTTCTATCCTTGGAGACAACCTCACCACATGCCTCTCTGGCTGAATCAATCAAGGTTTTCTTTAAGGCTTGCCACTTAATCTCTAAAGTTTGGTTTCTGTTCTCAAACTCTTTCATTTTTTCTTCAATAATCTTTGTGTATTTTAGTCTACAGTTCACATCTGAAAGCTACTCAACTTTTATTTGCTTTAAAATTTTCTTTTGTTATTCTTTTCAATATAAAATTCCATTTTATCCTACTCAAAACTAAATAGTGATCACTTCCAATTTCAAATCCTCTGTACACTCTGGTGTTCTGTGCCAGGGAGAAAACATCGCTATCAACAATAAAATAGTCAACAAGACTTTTCTTATTTCTTGCCTCTTCTCTCCATGTGAATTTGTGCACATTTTTATGTTGGAACATGGTGTTAGTAATAACCAGTCCATGTCCTGAGCAGAAATCCAACAAATATTTGCCATTATTATTAGCTTTGCTCTTTTCTCCAAATTTTCCCAATATATTTTTGTATGTCTGACAATCAATTCCTACTCTGCTATTTAGATCCCCAATAAAGACCAACTTTTCCTTTTTCATTGTGTCAAGTGCTTTCTCTAAATCCTCAAAAAATTCCTCCACTTCTACCTTAGTAGAACCTTCTTTGGGTCTACTCATTTGCGCCTATGGTCAAATGAGACTTATTTGACCATAGGCACAAATAAGTCTCATTGTCCAGTTCCCCATTCTGATATTTGCCCACATCACTCTAGTTGAGACTGCCTGTCATTCAAGAAGATTAGCCTCATATTTAGTGTTAAATACAATGGCTACTCCTTCTTTTCCTTGATTGTCATTGCCTGAATATAACATTTTGTATTTATTGCTCAGAAAGATCTCACCAGTATTTGTCTTTTTTGTTTCAGTCACCCCTATTATGTCGATCTGGTACTATCTAAATCCTCAGCTAGCTCCATTTCTTTGCCATTCAGGCTTCTTATGTTGATAGTACTGATCTTTGATTCTGGTGATGTTGAGTTGGGGTGTTTTTTCAGATTTGTTCCAGTAGCTGACTTTTCGCTGTTCACTCTGGTTCCTCGGTGAAAACAACGGGAGCCTTGTTTAACCAGTGAAGCCCCAGCCGGCATGAAATTTTGTTTTGTTGTACCATCATTTTGTAATTTGGTTTAAGCCAATAAGAATTACAATTTGATCGTCTAAATCCCAAATTGCCAACCCATCCTCGTTCGTTCAGTATCCAGGTAGATACCCAAACAGGGTGCACCACGAGAAGGTGAGGATTGGACATTAGGTCAGAAGCCCTGGTCAGTTCTCTGCATTCCTCTAAAGGTAATGTGGAGGTCTCCTCTCAGTTATACAGCTTTGACCCTTAAGCACCCCTAATTTAACACTTTTCCATATTAAATTGATGTCCATAATGTTTTGCCTATACTGTCAGTTTTAAATCATCCTGCAAGCTCTCTCTACCTCACCTTGATTAACTATTACCCTACCTAACTTTTGCATCATGAGTAATAATTTCCTTCAAGTTATTGCCTATATTATTTATGTATAAATTAAACAGCAGTGGTCCAAGCACAGAACTAGTCACCTGTCTTCCTGGATTCTGCTCCATATGCTACTTTTTTTAGTTATCTGTCCATCAGCCACTCTTGTATCCATATCACCAGTTTCATATCCATCCCTGTTTGTTGCCAAGTTCCATGTGGTATAACTGTTAAATGACTTTGCAAAATCCAGCAGTATCATCCTGTAGCCATTCCCTTTATTCAACTCATATGTCACTATTATAAAAAGTGACATTACTAAAGCATGACTGACCCTTCACAAAGCCATGCTGCTCTGCATAGAGTATCATGTTCTTTTTCATCCATTCCTGAATTCATTTTGACCAACTTTCCAGTACTTCTACCACCACTTCTTAGATACTAATTGGTCTGTAATTTATTACCACAGACTTAGACCCTCCTTTATGAAAGGAATTATTTTGCCCTCCTTCCACTCTCTTGGGACTTTTCCAGAGCTGAGACTTAAATTAAACAGCCTAGTCAAAGGCATTGTCAGTTCCCCTGCATATTCTCTTAAAACACAAGCCAATATCCCATCTAATCCTACAACTGTATTTGCATTCAAATTATGCAGTATCCTTAGGTATACCTACAATTCATCAACCTCTGTTCTCACATCAGTCCTAGTCACCTCTGCCATAATATCTTCACTTGGATGATATATACCTTGCCAATGGTCACTCAGTGGCTCAACAATTTCATCTGCATCTGTTACTGCTCTGCCATCTGCACTCATTAAAGTTATCCTTCCAGAGTCATTCTTCTTCCTACTTGCCATGTAACAAAAAACTCTTTGGAATTTTCTTTTGTCTGCTAGGCTAATTTATCTCATAATCTGATTTTGCTCTCTTTACTATGTTGTTCACTAGTCTAGTCACCGTGGGCTGACTGACACCTCTAACCTTTCTTTTCACAAATGTATCTACAACCTCCTCAGCCTCCAAAAAATTTTATCCATTTCTGCTCAAGAAAATATTTCTCACCTCCAGCTATTAACACTATATAAATCGCAAATCTTTTTGCCCTTGAGCTATCGTTCCTTGATTTGGGGTAGTACAAAAGCCATCTTAAAAATTCTTGATGTTATTCAAAGAGGATATCCCAGTTAATTGTTTTCTCCAATGCTAAGAAGCTTACTTTTGCCCTTCACAAACATTCTGCTCCATCCTTTTTTTGTGTCATTTTTACAGCTACTTTTCTACTGAACTGACTTATCATTACTTTACTTTTCTCTGCTTAAGATGCAAACAACCGTTATCATTTGTCTGTTCATAGTAGTTCATTAATTTTGAAGTAAATGAGGACAAAACATTTCTCATCCGTTGCCTTCACATTCCATTTACTTCTGCTCTCTGAAACAATCTTCCTAAAGAAAAATTGCTGCAAAACTTATAGAAGTTGTGTTATAAATTTTCTTATCATATGTATGATAAAAGAAATTAACAAAAATCAGACCACACAAATAACATTATTTGATCAACCTATAAATATAGATATAAAGAGAGGGGTCCGTCAAGGCAATGTGAGCTCCCAAATCTATTTACCAGCACTTTAGAATATATTCTGAAAAAAATAGACCTAAACTGAGGAATAAGCATAGATGGTGAAAAACTACAAATACTTATGTTTGCCGATGATCTGGTACTGATATCCCACAATCCAAAAGACCTAGAAGAAATGGGTGAAAAAATATACGTAAACAGCAGTAAGATAGGCTTAGAAATGAATCTAGAAAATACAAAATGGATCAAAAACATCTACACAAGTGACAGTCACCTATGCATTGATAACATCCCTATAGAACAAGTTGACTCCTACAATTACTTAGGACGAACAATAAAAATGAATAATTGTTTATCTGAAGAACTAACAAAAAGAAAGAAAGCTGCATGGCTATCATTCAACAGACTAAAAGAAACACTTACTGATCCAAATCTTGACATCTGCGAAGGCAAAACTATTTAATAGTGACATACTTCCATCACTCACATATAGATCAGAAACATGGAACACGACAAGAAAAGAAGAAGAAATTCTCAGAATAACTCGGTGTGCAATAGAACGCAGGATTTGTAACATTAGCAAAATGGAACATGTTAGGAACACAGAACTAAGAAAGTGATCAGGCATAAAAGATGTGATAACTCCAGTATATGAAAGCAAGATGAGATGGGCAGGTCACATAGCCAGACTCAGGGATAACAGATCGACATATAGAATACTCAACTGGCAACCAAGAATAAAGAGAAAAGCTGGAAGACCACCTACAAGATGGGAAGATCCACTAGTGAAATCTATGGGTATAACATGGAAGAGAGAGGATCGAGATCGTTGGAGGCATCTTTGTGACCTGCACTCATTTAGAAAGGAGACACAGGTCCATCAAGGTAACGTATGGAGTTAAAAACAGATCTGTGGAAAGATACATGTGGGTACATTTTGGATATCTTTTGGATAATAAGTTTTGCATTTCACTCTCTACATTGATATACTCTGTAGGACCAAAACATTGAAGAAGAAATCTTTGCAATCTATAAATATAAAACCAATAAATTATTACATTCTTCTTTTTCTTTCTCCTATGGCTCTACAGCCCAAATCAAGCCTACTCCTCATTGGATTTATAGTTAAGAATTTATGGAGCCAAAACACACGTTAAAATGATTACTTCCTAATATTAGGAAAGTAACTTTCGACCTCTGTATTGAGGTCATCATCAGGAAAATACATATGTATAAGATCCAGGCTACACTACTGCACTTTACAAAGGTAAAATGAATCTAACTGCTTATTAATCTTTTACCTACCCTGACCTCTTGTGGAAAAACTAAATTAATAATATTAAATTAAAAACGGGGATTTTAATGCAAAGATAGGTCAGTACTCTGAAGATAAAGCAGAAGAAATGGGAAAATTCGGTCATAGAGAGATGAATGAGAGAGGAGAAGACTTGATTAATTTTTGCAAAATAAATCAACTGTTAATCACAAATACCTTATTCTACCACAGGCCACAACACAAATACACCTGGACATCACCAAACAATGAAATCAAAAACTGTATAGACTATATAATCGTGAATAAGAAGTGGAAACATTTCTTCCGCAATGTCAAAATATTAAAAAAGATTGACATGGTTACAGGCCATGAACTACTATCAGCCAAACTAAAAATCACTTTCAAAAGAAAGAGAATAAATCACCAAAACAAAAGAGGATAGACATCTCAAAACTCAATGATAGCTTCACAAGATCTAACTATCAGAGAATATTAAAAGAAAAATTAAATAATCTTGCTTTAGATACAGTCTCGGAGTCTTGGAAAAAAAGTTTAAAGAAATTATTAAAGAAACTGCAACAAAACACCTGAGCTACCAGACAAGAGTAAACAAAGATTGGCTTACACCAGAGATTTTGGACTTATGGGAGAAAAAAAGAATACCCAAAACTAATCTATCAAAAGAAGATAATGAAGAAAATAGAATATTATACAAAAAGTTGAAAAAAGAAATAGACAAAAAATGCAGATTAGCAAAAATCACATATGTAGAAGAAAAAGCAGGAATATGTGAAGAAGCATACAAAAAACATGACTCCAAGATCATTTATGAAATAGTTAGAGATAACTAGAACATACTCACTCAACCCACTTTCAACATTGCAAAAAGATGGAACCATAACAATTAGCCGTGAAACAATCAAAGAAATATGGACTAATCATTTTAAAGAAACATTTGCATCTGAAGAAAGCATAGATCAAGACTCCTTCAACCCAGAAGAAACTTCTGACACAAAAGACATACTAAATGAAGAAATACATAGAGCAATTAAACAAATGAAAAATAATAAAGCGCCAGGCATAGACAACATTCAAAAAGAACTTCTAGAAAAAGGGAAAGAAAGCATATTAAATTACCTAAGGGAACTGTTCAACAAAATACTAAAGAGAGGAAATTTACCAACAGAATGGAGAACAGGCCAGATCATACCCATCCACAAAATAGGAGATGTCAGATCCTACCCTGACTATAGACCTATCGCCCTTCTAAGCCATTGCTATAAAATATTCATTTGGATTCTTCAAAACAGAGTTAACATTCCTATGAAGAACAGATGGAAGAAGAGCAAATGGGATTTAGAAATAGCAGAAGCACAATAGATGCAATTTTCACTTTAAACATATTAGCAGATCTTATGAGAGACAAAAATAAAAAAAAAACTCTATTGCTGTTTTATCGACTTCAAACTTTTGACTCAATAAACAGAAACAAATTCATTAAAATTCTAGAAAACAGAGGGTTTGAAAAATACATATTAAATTATATCAAGAATTACTATTCAGAAACACAAGCAATAGTGAATTACAAAAATATAGAAACAGATCAAATAGCAATTAAAAAAGGAGTTAGCAAGCCTGCCCGATGTCACCATATTTATTCAACCTGTACCTAAAAGAAGTAGTAGACGAAGGACTACAGATGTGTGAAGGCATAACTATAAATGGAAGAAATATAACACATTTAAAGTATGCTGATGACATAGTTATCACTACAGACAGCCAAGAAAAATTAGAAAATATCCTGACCAAGCTGCATCAAACAAGTAACAAATTTTCTTCTTCTGCAGCTTTTCCTACATAAGTAGGATCGCTGTTTGTAGTGAGTCTCCTCCACAACCTCCTATCTTGGGCTGCAGCCACATCCAAGTTCTTCATCCTCAAGTCTTCCTCCACCATCTCCCTCTTCTCTTCTTTGGCTACCCGTGCTTCTTCCTCCCCTGCACATCCATCTGCATGACCTTTCTTCCCACATACTCTTCCTCCCTCCTCATCACATGACCAGACCATCTCAACATTGCCTCCTGTATCTTTGCTCCTAAGTTAGTAAACTGTTCCCCTTACATAGTCATTTCTCAGACGATCGTTTCTGGTCATACCACACATCCACTTAAGCATTCTCATCTCCAACACAGAATCAGACAAGTAACAAATATGATATGAAAATCAATTTTAGTAAAACAAAACTAATGGCAATAGGAAGAAAAAGGGATGCAATCCAAATGAAAATAGGAAACAATAATATAGAACAAGTGAAGCAGTTCAATTACCTAGGATCAGTGATCCCTGAAGATCTAGACTATTTCGAAACCATCAAACACAGAATCAGTAATGGATGGATATCAATGGGCAGACAAAAAAGTATGGAACAATAAAAGATTAAGCAAAGAACTCAAATTAAAGATATATAAAACAATGATAATTCCCACAGTACTCTATGACTCAGAATGCTGGATCTTAAAGAAAATAAGAAACGGATAAACTTGATGCTTTTCAAATGAAATGCCTAAGAAAAATCAATAGAACAAACTGGACAGAAAGAAAACAAATGAAAAAGTCAGAGAAGAACTTAACTTTGATGGCACAATAATTACAGCACTAAAAAAGAGCCAACTAAGCTGGTTTGGACATTTTTTAGAATGAACCCAGAAAGACTACAAAACATACTATTAAATGGTAGAATTGAAGGACAGCCCAGCAGAAGAAGACCAAGAAAGAAATGGATGGACGACATTAAAGAAGGCACCCACTCTCCATAATAGAACTTCATAAAAAGACAGTAGACAGAAAGAAATGGCAAAAATTTGTCTTTGAAGAACTCAATCTGCCATGAGTGGAAGAGATGAAGAAATTTTAAAAAATTATATAGATTCAAAAAAAAAAAATTAAAAAAACAGATAAGTATAAAAATAAATTAAAAAATTACAATTAAATTAAAATAAACAAGAAATAAACACACAATATTTTTAAACCATGAATAAATTAAAAACAGAACTACATTAAACATTTCTAAAGTCCTCTCATATTTAGATTTTTTTCTGGACTTGTTGCAGATGGGTCCTCCACATTCTTGGAATGATTAATACATCATTTTTGTTCAGGTGTTTGGATAGTCTTTTAGCATTTCACAGGCTTCTTTGAATTTTCTCTCAAACCAGGGACTTGGTGCCTTTCCAGTTGTTGCAACCGTATATCTCTGATATTGATATGTCGAGGCAATTTATTTAACCTTATCCTTTCTTATTTCAGTCGCTATATCAAGTTCTATCGCATGTACCTCTTTGTTAAGTAGGTTGCGCCATTGTTATGTGATCTTCATTAATATTAATCTTAACCTTATGTCTTGCCTCTCTTATGCCTTTTCTTACGTAACTTAACTTTTAAGGGCCACCAGAAATTACCCATTCCCTGAATTCTACGAGTTATCCTGGTCACTCAGGCAAATTTTTTTTTTTTCTGCGCCAGCCTGGGCCTTATCAGGTGCCACTAACAAAGTAAATTAAATTCTTAGAAACTTGGGTTCTCTGGCTTATTTTATTTTTATTTGCAGTCGTGCCCTACTACTTTCAATTGGGTATTCCGCACGCACACACGCTCTCAGGTTCGATGTTTTATGAAGGGTCAGGGTCAGTCATCATGAGCAGAAACATGTAAGTAAGGAATCAAAACATTTATTAAACTCACTCTTAAAAACAATTATGCACTCTCTCACTCTTGAAAACAATTATGCACTGACTTCAAATGTTAGCAAATTCAATAACTTAACATATAATACAATTCATAATTACAGCTCAATTGGACATTAAGGCATTTTAGCACATTCTATATTCTCTCTCTCTCTCAGATTAATTACGACAGAATCTCTATCTAACTGAAAGTCTTTAAAGTTCACTTCAAAAACATAGTTATTTACATAGATCTTAATTCTTCACTCTTTCTTTCATTACAAATTTTAGGTTGCATTCTCTTAACATTGTTAGTCAATTCTCAAAAGGGGCTAGAACAAGTGAGAGTACTTATCTATTCTTTATCGGTTTTCTTCCGTCCTTCCTTCTTTGTTTCGATTCTGGTCGTCTCGATCTTATCACCACGTGGGTTACACGTGCTCGCCTGGGCTGGGCACTATCTCTCTGCTAAGGTTTTACGTCGATGATCTTCTCATCGCGGCCTGCAGTTAATCTTGCCGAAATCTACTGCGGTGTCATGCCAGATCCTATCTTAAGTCAGCCCTCAAAAATGAGAGCTGAACTGCGAAGAACTCTTGGAGCACATGGAGAGAAATCCAGGAACAAGAAAAAACGAGGGGGATTTACTTCCATGTCGCGGGTTTTATTCGCTCTCCTAGAGCGCCACCTTTCCGAGTTTGAATTTCTCTTATCGTCTCACCCATTGGTCTCCGGCTGAGTGACTTCACTGATCAACATACGGGACTTCTTGTTTCCGGGAACGTATGCGTCATGATGCCTTCTTAGATGTGATGCCCGCGGGTGCTTACGCTGCTTTTACAGTATTAGGGCGATCTTTGCCCTATGTTGCTGAATAATATGCATTCTTTCATTTACAATATTTCACTAATTATTTCACTAATAATTTCTCTCTTATTTTGTCCCTTTTTCTGACTTACATTCATGCTAGACATTTAGATACATTAATTTAAAATTCACAAAATTCATAGTTTATCATAAAAGATGTTGTTACAAAAAAAACATAGTTACACTGCGCTAAAAGATAAGTATGCCTATATATTTTTTTGTTAATTGTTAGATTCTGGAATGGTGACGTCATGTAAAATTTGAAGTCGCATATTTCAGATCTAACACAGTCAATTCTATGGTATGTTTGGAGTATGTGGTCTGATAGGCCTGTTTTACTATAATGGAGGTATTTAATGTGTTGTTTGTGTTCGTCTTTTCTGATTAGGATCATGCGTCCTGTTTCCCCTATATAGAGTACGTTACATGTACATTGAATTTTGTAAACCATTGGGTGGGCCAGGTATGGAAGAGGATCTTTGGAAGAACTAAGTAAATTTTTTAATTTTGCCGGGGATTTGATGTTGTATTTATGTAGTATTCTATTTTTTCTGAAATGCTTCTAACATAGGGTATGGCTATGGCAATCTTGTAATCTTTTTTGTTTTAGTGGTATTTTTATGGAGGATCTTGTGAACTGTTTTTTATTGTAACCATTTTTTACAAATGTATGGTTAATGATTTCAAATTCTTGGTTTAGAGCTTGTTCATTTGAGCAAATTGTTAATGCTCTGTGGTTGAGGGTGCTTATGACTCCTAGTTTTTGTGTTGGGTAGTGGTATGAATTTTTGCGTATGTATTGACCCATGTGTGTAGGTTTGCAGTAGACAGAGGAGGAGAGACAGACTGAGGGAAGACATGTGACAAGTGTGTCCAGAAATGGAAGAGAATTGTTGTTTTCAATTTCAATGGTGAATTGGATACATTTGTATTGTTTGTTCCAGTGGCTAAGGAATGTATTTAATGTTTCGTAGCCATGGGACCAAATGGCTAAAATATTATTGACATATGTGAGCTTGACTTTGGGCTTTAGGCTGGCTGAATCTAGAGCTAGTCGCTCAAAGTTTTCCACGTAAAAGTTAGCTATTGGGTTGCAAGTGGTGAACCCTTTGCTATACCTTTCTTTTGTAGTTAAAAATTGTTTTGCCACACGAAATACCCGGAGCAGAGTACGTGGGCAGAGAGGGCCGTGATGTCGGGCCGAAATACGTTCTGTAGGCGAGTAATATTATCATTAATAGGGACGTTGGTGAAAAGGGCAGTTATGTCAAAGCTGAGTAATAAATCTTGGTCATTGAGTATGATGTTTTTAATTTTGTTTATAAAATGTGCATTTTTTATGTAGGCAGGGGGGCGGGGTGGGAATGACCTACTCAATTTCGGCCAGCCTAAATCCCAAAGTCTGGCTCAGATATGTTGATGATATTTTGAGTAGGTCATTTCCCCCCCCCCCCTTCCTACATATCCAGTGGCTAAGGAATGTATTTAATGTTTTGCGGCAGTGGGACAAACATATCCAATTCACCATTGAAATCGAAAACAACAACTCTCTTCCGTTTCTAGACACACTTGTTACACGTCTTCCCTCAGGCTGTCTCTCCTTCTCTGTCTGCTGCAAACCTACAAACATGGGCCAATACACACACAATTTTGTGTGTGTATTGGCCCATTTTGTCTTTCCAAGAAAAATCGGTATGGAAAAATTTTGTACTAATTTTTCTTCATACAAGATTTTACAATACCATAACATTGCCACCTCCTGTCAGTTTCTTATGGATCATGACATCGGGATGTTTCTTCTCGCCAGGTTTTTTCCCGAACTTTCATAGTTCGAAACAAGATTAACCTGAAAAGGCAACTTTCTTCCAATCACATTCTCAACATGTATTTTCTTGCTTGTTTTTCTGCTTATTATCATTACATGACATCTCCAAGGAGTCCTTGGGCTCATCGTGGGTGGGTACATTACTACTGACTGCTGCTAGTATTCATTTGTAGGATTAACCAAATGTTCCAATGTATTGACTTCAGTAAAAATTTCTTATATTATGCATATACGTAGACAACAGAATTAACAAAGCTGGTATCATAGGAAACCATTTGAATAAATGTATATGGAATAAGAGAGAAATTAGTCATACCACCAAATTAGCTATATACAAGACAGTGTTCCAACCAATTTTAACTTATTGATCTGAGAGCTGGGTTAGAAATAATACACTTGACCAAAGACTGGAGACCATAGATATGAGAGTTCTGATATGGCATCATTGGCAATATCATATTAAAAATGAGGATATTAGGAAAGAACTTGACATTGTTAGCATTTGGAAATGTGCTAGCAGAACACAGGTATGATCACTTAAACAGAATGGGTGAGGAACGGTTAGCAAAATAAGTGTTTGATGCAAAGATGCCAGGAAAAAAAAAAAGATCCAGAGATAGACCAAAATATAGGTGGATTCATACAGGAAAAAGTGTCTTAGAAGACAAAAATATAAGATCTCATAATATTGGGGTCTTGACAGATAACAAATTAATTTGGAGGAAATTTGTTGATAGGAAGTTAGTAATGATGCTACTTTTCATGTAGCACTATCATAATATGCTGTACATCCCCTGATACATCTCAGGAATCTGATGATGATGATAATGACGATAGATTCACCACTTCAAGGGGTGATCATATATATTTTAATAGTTGTTTACTTTTCAGTGTGTGAATAGACTTGTGATCACAAGCCTATTCACACATGCATACCTGTCCACTTTACACTAAATTTAGTCATCTCTAATGGCTGCTGCATTTAGCAAAATATGAATGTTTTTATCAAAGAATGTGTGTATCACAATTACTAATTCAGACAGATTTAATATATTATAATTAAATTAATAAATATAATATAATTTAATATAAAATAAGTATCAGGAAGGTGGCAAAAGGTTCTGGAGGCTATTGAAGAAGCTTAGAAATGTAGGAAAGAGTATTGTAAAAGGAATCAAGGATTGAAAAGAACACCATGGTGGACACAAGAAGCAGTACTGGAAAAGAAGAAAGCATACCAAAAGCTCCTAGCAAATAAGTCAGCAAATGCCCTAAAAGAATACAGAGAAAATGTAAGAGAACTAAGCTGTGTGTAAAAGTAGTTAAACAGAAGTCATGGGAAGCCTAAGAATAGAGAAAATAAATATCAGGAAGGTGGCAAAAGGTTCTGGAGGCTATTGAAGAAGCTTAGAAATGGAGGAAAGAGTATTGTAAAAGGAATCAAAGTTATCAAACTGAAGATGAAGATATTCTAGATGTCTGGAGTAATTACTTTGAAAGACTGTTAAACGAACCAAAGTGACAGAACCATACCAGAAAATTTTCAAGAGAAATGCACTTGAGGTAGAAAAAGCCATCGAGAACTTGAAATGCAGAAAGGCAGCTGGAGTAGATGATATTTGACTAGAAATGCTTAAGTATGGAGTTTTGCAGTGGCCACACTGCATAATTCAGAGGGCCTGGTCAGAAGGTCAAATTTCCATTACCTATTACCTATCTATAAAACAGGGAATAAAACTGAATGTGAGAATTACAGAGAAATTTCTCTACTAAGTGTTCCAGGTAAGATTTATGCAAGCATACTTGAAAAGAGGTTGAGAAAGAATGTGGAAGAGAAACTTGGAGAAGAACAAGCTGGGTTCAGGCCAAATAGAGGTTGTTAAGATCAGATTTTCATTTTGTGACAAATAGTTGAGAAATCATTGGAATTTGACAGGCATCTGTACTTAAGTTTTGTAGATCTCAAAAAAGGCATACAACAAGGTGCCTAGAGTAAAGCTTTTGAAAACACTACAATTATATGGGGTGAATGGAACATTATATAGAGCAATACATAGTCTATATTTGAGTTGTAAATCAGCAGTTCGAACTGAAGAAAATACAGGAAGATGGTTTGATGTAAAATCAGGGGTAAGACAAGGATGCACATTATCTCCACTCTTATTCATCATCTATATGGATCACATTACGAAAGAAAATGGCATCAAGCCTGATATTAGAATCAGAGATGTCAAACTTTAGCTCTTTACTTTATGATGAACTCTTAAACACATCTAGTGCAAGTCTCCAGGATTTGCAACTAAATTTGAATAACAACTGTAACAAATTTGGCATGAAAATCAGGAATAAGAAGACCAGAACTATGAAAATAAGCAGCATTGAAAACTTCAACTGCAGTCTGAATGGAGATCTTATAGAAGAAGTCAAATATTTCAGATATTTAGGCACAGTTTTTAGTGAAGATGACAGGTTAAATCTGGAAATAGACATCAGAATAAGCATAGCTGGTAGGGTAGATAGCCAGTTGAATAAATTTTAAGGAATAATAGAGAAATTTACCAAACTAGCAGTATACAACAGTGTTTAAAACACTTTTAAGTTATGGATCTGAGCGTCAGGCTAGAGATAAAGCACTTGATCAAAGCCTGCACACCACAGATATGAGAGTTCTGAGAAAAATTAGGGGAGTGAACTGATGGCATCAATATCAGAATTATATTAAATTATATTAAATATGAAGACATTAGAAAGGAATTTTACATTATTAGCATTTAAGAATGTGTCAGCAAAGCTGATCTAAAGTGGTAGGGCCACTTAAATAGCATGGGTTAGCAAAATAGGTGTTTGATGGCAGGAAAGAGACCCAGTAGAAGACCAAAGTCTGGGTGGATTGTTTTGGTCAGAAGTGCCTTAGGAGCACCTTAGGAGATTAATAATAATGTAAACTTAATAATGTAGTCTTGTAATAGTAACCTGAACACCTCTTGGGAGTATATAATCAGGAAATTGATGATGATATATTGATGTGGTCCCACAGGAGGTTTTACTAAGGTAGAAATGGAGGAATTTTTTGAGGATTTAGAGAAAGTAGCTGACTAATAAAAAGGAAAAGTTGATCCTTGTTGTGAATCTAAATAGCAGCGTAGGAAATGATTGTCAGACATACAGAAATATTTTGGAAAAATTTGGAGAAAAGAGCAAAGCTAATAATAATGGCGAATGCCTGTTGGATTTCTGCTCAGGACATGGACTGGTTATTACTAACATAAGAACATAAAAATGTGCATAAATTCACATGTAGAGAAGAGGCAAGGAATAAGAAAAGTTTCATTGACTATGTTATTGTTGATAGTGATGTTTTCTCACTGATGCAGGACACCATAGTGTACAGAGGATTTGAAATTGGAAGTGACCACTATTTAGTCTTGAGCAGGATAAAATTTTATTTCATATTGAAAAGAAGAACATGTAAGAAAGTTTTAAAGTGAATAAAAGTTGAGCAGCTCACAAATGTGAACTGTATACTAAAATACATAAACATTATTCAAGAAAAAATGCTGAAAAGAAAAACATGTAAGAAAGTTTTAAAGCAAATAAAAGTTGAGCAGCTCTCAGATGTGAACTGTAGACTAAAATACACAATGATTATTGAATCAAAAATGAAAGAGTTTGAGAACAGTTTCCAAACCTTGAAGTGGCAAACTGATTGATTCAACAAGAGAGGCATGTAGTGAGGTTGTCTACAAGGATAGAAAAATCAGAACTCCATGGTGGACACAGGAAGTTAAAGAGGCAGTGACAGAAAAGAAGAAAGCACATCGAAAGTTCATTGCAAATAAGTTAGCTTGTGTTTTTTAGAGAATACAGAAACCAATGTAACTGTGTGAATTAGCTAAACAAAAGTCATGGGAAGACTTTGGCAAGAACATAGAAAATATTCTGGAGGCTGTTGAAAAAGCTCAGAAATAGAGGAAAGAGTGCTGTAAAAGGAATTAGAGATGATAAAGGTGACATGAAAACTGGAGAAAAAAGATATCCTTGATGTATGGAGTAATTACTTCGAAAAATTGTTAAATGAAAAAATCACTGATTGCACATCGGTAAGAAAACACTCAGCAGGCATGCAATCAGGAATACATATCCATACTTGAAGTAGAAAAAGGCATCAAAAGTCTGAAATGTGGAAAGGCAGCAAGAGTAGATGATATTCGACCAGAAATGCTGAAGTATGGGGGTATAAAAGTCTTGCAGTGGATGCTCTGCTTAGTTCAGAAGGTCTGGACACAGAGACAAATTTCAGATGATTCGAGTAGAGCTCTCATAGTACCCTTATACAAAAGGGAAAGAAAACGGAATGTGAGAATTACAGTGGTATTTCCTTACTGAGTGTTCCTGGTAAGATTTCTGCAAGTATACTTGAGAAACAGTTGAGAAGTATTGTTGAAGGGAAGCTGGTGAAGAACAAGCTGGATTTAGGCCAAATAGAGGCTGTCAGGATCAGATTTTCACTTTACGACAGATAGTTGAGAAATCATGGGCATATAAGAAAGATCTATATTTAAGTTTTGACAAGGTGCCAAGAGAAAAGCTATTCAAAACACTACAGTTATATGGGGTTAATGGGGCATTATAACAAGCAATACTTGGTCTTTATGTGATTTGTAAGTGAGCAGTTAAAATTGAAGTAAAGGAAGTATAGGAAGATGGTTTGATGTTAAATCTGGTGTGAGACAAGGATCTACATTATTCCCTCTGTTATTCATTATCTATATAGATCACATTATGAAGAAAAGTGGCATTAAAACTAATATCAAAATTGGAGATGTTGATCTCAGCTCTTTACATCATGCAAATGATGTTATACTTTAAAATAAATCCAGTACAAGCCTGCAGGATTCCCTGACTAAATTGAGTAACTGTTTGTAATAGATATAGTATGAAAATCAGCAACAGGAAGACAAAGACAACGAAAATAAGGCAGAAACATACCTACTGCACAATGAATGGAGAACCTCTAGAACAAGTAAAACACTTCAGCTACTTAGGTACCATTTTTAATGAAGATGGTAAATTAAATATGGAAATAGGCAACAGAATAACAAAGTCAGTATCGTAGGAAGTCAACTGAATAAATTTATATGGAAGAAAAGAGAAATTAGTCAAAACATTAAATTAGCTATATAAAAGACAGTTTTCAAACCAATTTTAACTTATGGATCTGAGAGCCAGGTTAGAAGTAAAACACTTGATCAAAGACTAGAAACCGCAGATATGAGAAGTCCTGAGAAAGATTACGGGCGTGAACAGATGGCATCGATGGTAATATTATATTAAAAACAAGGATATTAGCAAAGAACTTGACATTGTTAGGAATGTGTTAGCAGAGGCTAATCTGAGGTGGTATGGTCGCTTAAACAGAATGAAAGAGGGAAGATTAGCATAACAATTGTTCTCTGCCAGGTTGGTAGAGAACACTTTTATTATGATATATTGATGTTTATATTCATTTCAGTTCCCTTTATAATTCTTGATAATGATTATAAATAATAGATAAGGATTACATGATCTCCCATTTTTGAATGATATTTTGCACTAGTTCATATATACCAAATGTTATATCATGACTGGTATTTGTCAGTGGCAAAGTCAGTTTGGAAAATTTTAAAAATTTTAGTTCCCATTAAACTAAAAAATGTGATCTTCCTAAAATTTTTGAGTTATTGATAATTAGGATGAAATGTCCACTTAATAGTTTAAAACGGGGGTCGCCAAACTTCTTTGACCAACAACCCCTTCAAGAGTTTCTTGACTTTTTATCGACCCCCTCAATTTTACTATTATGTAATTATAATAGGATAAGCAAAAAAAGACGCTTGTTGGTAAATACGTCATTTTGGCCTACTTGATTGGCCTCCGTAACTATTTTCATGACCTTGCTCCATCTTACAGGTCCTATTCATGTCACTGTTCCCACGATTCACTCTTAATTGCGTTGTCATTTAGGATGGAAGTAATCCAAGTTAACTGAATTAAATATTACCCATACAATGATGTCTTATATTTTTCTATCGACCCCTAACAATATCGACCCCTAGGGGTCGATATTGACCACTTTGGCGACCACTGGTTTAAAACAACAGTAGTTCATTTAAAGTAACAATATAAATTGCATTATTGTTCTTAATGTAAATTTTCTTTTGATTGTTGATTGATGTTTATTGAAAATATTGTAGTATATGGAGACTCCTTATTTACTTCAGAGTCGCTCAGTTGTGGTGTTGATGTTTTTGAATGGTTATTAGACTGTATGAGTTGGTAATACATTTCATTTTTAAGAGCTTCTTTGCAGATTTTTTGCTCTCGTTGAATTGATTCTCTTAGATTTAGCAGCAACATATTTCTTGAAGAAAATATATTTGTTTTCTGATAGAAAAACAGATCTATTCAGATCTCACTTATGAGGACAAAAACAAACTTTTCAACTCCTTAAACAGAATCTCATGATTTACATAACTTGTGCATGATAATATCTTCATAATGAACATGTCAAAATAACCTAAACAACATCAGCACATACCTATGTACTTCTTATATTAAAGACACTTCATTCCCACATCCTGTTGACTGCACCATTTGTTATGTTAAAGACTTCATTCTCACATCCTACTGACTGTACCAATATGTTATATTATTAATGTGCGAGATTGATATATTCTTTATTATGTGTGTGTGCTTGTTCTGGTCCACGTATGTTATTCCCCACCTATGTCCAACCTATATTTAAAGACAGTCATGGAGTAAAGTAACAATATATTTAATTTTAAATTTTGTGTTAGAATGTTCAAGATTCATATCCATGATAATGCATAGACTTCAGGATCAACATGTTGTGTTCAAAAGAATGAAGCTCAATTATAAAAAATTAAAATATTTACTTTAAACATGTATTTATATACAATAAATAATACATACAAGGAATAATTAAATAGCTATTTTAAAAATAACATAAATAAGTTCAATTTTCTCTCATACTGTATTCTAGCATTTCCCAAACTATGTTCTGCAGAAATTGAATAAGTGTTCCATGAAAAAATATCAAAATTAATGAGCTTGGAATGGTTTTAAATGCTGTGACAAGTTCAAACATGTTTGAAAATCAGACACTCCTCGATTTGCGTGTGGATTGTGCTATTAAGGCCAGCACGCACTGACTGACAGTCACTCATGGTTGTGCAGTTGTTGACACCTCCTAGTGTAAGTGAAGTATGGAGGTATCTATTCTAGGAAATGTATGATCAGAAGCAGGTCATTGCGATGTGCTGCGGCCCAGCACCTGTAGTGTGCGTGTCACATATTTGTGATGCGATACAGCCTGTTGCAGCGATAGTGTCCACTTAGCTTTACATTGAATACAAGACCGATGATACGCGACTCTAACCAAAGTGTTCTGTTAAAATTTCAGGATTTGTGAAGTGTTCTGTCATAGGAAAAGTTTGAGAAACCCCGCTCTATTCAATATTGAGAGACAAGACAAAATTTTTCTCCCAAAACAAACTGAAAATAGCCTTCAGGTTAACCATTCTGTAGTCTTACTTGGAGGTCGCTTGGTGTCGCACTGATTAGATCGTCGGCTTGTCGAGAGCTCCTGAAAAGATTAGTAGTATTTTGTGTTAACATCAGATATTTTACTAGAATTTTAAGTAGTGTTGTTTGCTTTTTGTTTCTTGGTGTGTCTGTACAATTTTTGCGTGTTTTCTGTTATTTTAATTATTATTTTTAAGAAAAGATAGCGTACACATGGCACCAATAAAGAAAAAATGGCGGCCAGGTCGCCATGTTTGTTTAAGAGTTTTGATGTAAACGAATTTCTGCAATGTGCTGTCTGTGAGATGTATGCCTTGCGAAGAGCGGTGGGAGTCTGGTTAGAAAGTGATAGTGGAGTCAATATGTGTAGAAAGTGTAAAGAGAATGAGGACTTCAAGCGTGTTTCATGTGTCGAGAGTGATATCGTTAACGATAGTCAGAATGTAGAAAATGGCGGTGTGCTAGAGAATTGCATGGTAGTGCCAGATAGGTGTGAGAGCGTCGCTGAAAGTGTAAATGAAGGTAGAAACACAGAAAGAATGGATGATTTGATCGATAATGAAAATGGTGAGATAAATGCGAGTAGCGAAATTGCCCGTTTGAATGGTGCGATACACAGAGCTAAAAGACAACTGGAGCGTTATGGAAAAATCTGTGTTGAACGTACCGACAAATAACCGGCGGAAGTCTGTGACGGCAAATAATAGAATGTTCGTAACCGTCAATAAAATGAAGGAGCGAGTGCTGTATGGGGATTCGCTATTAAGAGGCGTAATAATTGAGAGTTTAACGAAGTCGTACCAGCCGGGTGCGAAAATAAAGGACGTCAGCGAATCTATTCGACTGCAAAAACAGAGGGTGAAAGAGATGATAATCGTGGCAGAAATGAATGATTTGAAAGAGGACAAAATGGAAATGATAGAGGATGTGAGGGAGTTGTTTGAGGTAGCAAAAGAGAAGAGTGAGAGAGTTAGGATGGTGAGTATCTTACCGCGGTATGACAGCGAAGTGTTTAGAAGGAGGGCCATAATTGCCAATGACTTTATGAGTGGGTTATGCATGGAGAGTGGTGTGGAATTTGTGGATGTGTGGAATGAGTTCGATGGGCGAAAGGACTTATATAAGATGGATGGGTTACATTTGAATGGAGTTGGTGTACGGAGACTTGAAAGAGTGTTGATGAATGATGTGGATTTGGTAATCTTTCTGTTTTCATTCTTTGAATGTGTTCCGTCCATTTATGTTTATATTTTTTAATTTTTTTCTATTACTGGTTTTGTTTAATTCTTTCATAATTTCTTTGTTTCTTTTGTGATCAAATAGGGTATACTTTGCAGTTTTTCTCATAAACTTCATTTCTGCTGTTTGTTAATCTTTGTCTTTTTGTTTTATTGTCCAGATTTCGCTTCCATACATTAAGACTGGTAGGGCTAATGTATTGTATACTTTTAGTCTGGTTTGTTTTTGAACTAGGTTTGGTTTAAATATAGAGTTAATTACACCTGTTATTTTTAAATATTTTGCAATTTTTACGTTTATATCTTTTTCATTTTCATATGTGATTATACATCCTAGGTGGTTAAATGAATTCACCTGTTCTAAGATCTTGTTATCTATTATTATTTTAGTTCTTGCTGGATCTTGTCTTTTAAAGGCCATAGTTTTTGATTTTTCTATTGATATTATCATACCATAATCTTTGGTATGATAATATCAACATACCTAAATCCATATCATACCGTAATAATAAAATATTATTTATTAGTAGAATTTTCACCTGAGTATCACAGGCATCTTCAGTACATGTATAAAGCTATGTTGAATCGGGTTTAAACAGTATTGATGTGAACACAGATTGATAAGAAAATAAAATATTTTCTTATCAATAAATAGAAAATAACTATTTATTAACTTAAAAGCTAATACTTCACTGGTATTATATCCAGCATCTTCAGAGCACACAAACAAAGTTTGTTACAAATGCGAGACTACCACAATTCGGTGTAACAGTGGGGCTAGTATAAGTAATGGCAGTGTGCAACACAAGACTGAAGTGCTAATACAACACCATCTAAGTTTAAAAAAAAAAAAAAAAAAAAAAAAAAAAAAACAGTAGTCCAAAGTTTCGAAAAAAATATAGTAGTCCTTGAAAGTTTTGAAAAATAGTAGTCCAAAGTTTGAAAAAAATAAAATAAAAATAAATATTAATTTGGTCTTAGGATGACTGTCTCTCAAATCTTTGGTAGATTTATACAGCCATACTTGTTAAGGTTTGGAGTATGTTTTAAGGCTTCTGTTGATTCCAGGAACAACCTCTCTGACTTGTAGAAGCTTCTGTGCAATACTTTTGTTTTTTTCCAATTGATCCTGTGTGCTGGGGTATCCAAAGCATGGTCTGCCAGACCCAACTTGCCATAATGAAAGTGCCGGATATATTGTGCTGGGGGCGTGGGTGCATGAGTGTACTAACATACAGTGGATGTTGAAAGTGGCAGTGAAAATGTGTACAGAGTATTTTGTGATGTGGTTGGGGAAGTTGAAGTTTTGTGAAGACGGAGTATTTTGTAATGTGGATGGGCAAGTTGAAATTGAGCATATATATATGTGGTAAGTGGTGATAATGGTGATTGGGCAGATGCGGTAGAGAAATCACAACCAACAAGTGGCTTGGATAGGATTGGTTATAGACCTAAACATGAATTACACTGTTTGCTTATAAATGCCAGAGGTATCAGAAATAAGAGAGAAGAAATGGTTTCACTGATTGAGTTCATTCACCCCAAAATCATTGGAATAAATGAAACATGGTTGAATGAACATGATATCGTAACAGAAATAGAAATTATTATTATTATTAAACAAGACCTCATGGATTCAAAGACTCATCTAGGAGGTCCTTTTATCTCACACACATCTCATCATACCGTGTCTTAAACACATTCAAACTCCTTGCAGACACTACACTCTCAGGCAAGGCATTCCAATCACTCACAACTCTGCACGAAAAAACCTGCCTTTCACTCCCCTACTCACACCCTCTTTATACAGTTTCCAGGGGTGACCTTTGGTTCTCCCCTGATCTCCCACTATTCTCTGTAGAACTTCTCCACCATTGATCCTATAACAACACCTTACCAACTTGTAGGTCTCTATCATATCCTCCCCTCTTCCTTCTCTCCACTAGACTACAAATTACATCTTTTCAATCTTTCCTCATACTCGACATTCCAGAGGCCAGAAACTACCTTAGTCAGTCACCTTTGGACCCTTTCCAACATCTCTTCATCCTTCTGAAAACCAGGTGACCAAATCTGGGCACAATAGTCCATGTGTGGCCTAATCAAAGCCTTATACAGTGGAACAAGAATCTCCCTACTTCTACATGTCAGTATCCTCCGCATCATTCCCAGAAGTCTTTGTGTTGTCTTCACAATTTTGGCGGTGTCCCGTAAATTTTAGATCCTTATCCACTATCACTCCCAGATCTCTTATTTCCTCTACTTCCAACAATACATTCTCACCAAGCATAAATTCTGCATCCCATCTTTGTTTTCCAAATTTTAAAACCTTACATTTTGCAACATTGAACTCGCATCCCCAATCACTCAATTTATTCAAGTCTTCTTGCAAGGCCACAACATCTTCACCACTCTTTATGGTTCATCCCAACTTTGCATCATCTGCAAACAACTGAATATCTCCATCCAAATCTTCGCCAATATCATTAATATACAAGTTAAATAGTAATGGCCCTAAAACAGACCCCTGAGGCAGTCCACTAGTGACTTTCCTTTTCCTGGATATTGCACCCCCATACACATGGAATGGAATGATACAGTATTTTTCATGAGGATAGAAAGGGCAAGAAGGGAGGGGGAGTGCTGTTGATGATAGCAGGGGATTTAAGTCCACACAAGGTAGATATGAAAGAGGGAAATAGTGGCACTGGTTATGAGGCAGTGTGGTTGGTGAGTTGAATGCACTGCCTGAGTGTGTTGTGAATGTATACACATGGAAGTTTAAGGTACAGTTGAATGAGCATTGTGTGCAATAGTGTTTACTTCCCATGATGAGCCTCTGACTCCATTGAGGTCAGATGATAATAATAATAAAGTGTAATCACTTTCACTAATGAAATCCCCCCCCTTCCCCACACACTCAAATTCTGTATAAAAGAAGGTAACTTACTGTAGCATTTTTCATTACAATAAAAATGCTTTTTAACACTTTGAGTCCTATCAATGTAAATATACATCGATCGTGCATGAACCCAGAATCCTATTGATGTATATTTACATCACTAAATTAAAAATTCTGAAAAATAATATATGCTTGAAATTCATTATCAGACTGTAAGGTAGTTAAATTTAAACCTTCAGCTTCATTATCCATGAGGATGGTTGAGTTTTATCAGTAAAAAATGAAATTTATATTAGTATATCATAACACCTGCCCATCGGCTAGGTCACATACGATCGCACGTGTTCATGTTTATATTTCATCACACCATAACTCTGGCTGCTCCAATCTAAACAATATAAGGGATTCACAACTATTCTTGTGACCCTGAGAGATCAGTTTGAATTTCTCTGTCACCATGGACAGACCAGGATCCAGTGGTGCAAAAAGCAGGGGTGTAAAACGATTCTTGAGTGAACACAAATTAGAACAAATGCTCTAATTCGAGGTCGTGGCAATTCAAAAACTGAATGGCCTAATTACCATTCGACTGCATGGTTAGCCTAGTGTCTATGCGCTTCGCAACCATATGCCTAGGAAAGGAGCATCCTGGGTTCGATCCCATCACCGACATGAGAAGCTTAAGGATCTTTCTTAGTCATAGCCAAGTTAACCAATCTTGGGCATGGACAGCAGGATTTTTCTCCCCAATTTATCTGGGGTTTTTCCTCCTGCAAGCAGGCAAAATCGGCCCTGTGAAGAACACATGCAGCTACAGTCATACGACATACCGGGAGGCATAGGGCTAGTCACCTTATCCTTGGGACTTGTATGACTTAGAAGGGCTTAAGATAGCTCTGTAACAGGTTAGTAGGCCTAATATGTAGAAGAGAGAAGAAGAAGACCATTCGACTTTTGTGGCCAATAGTGGATAATTATAGTGATGCACACCCCTATGTAAAATGATATTTTCATCATCATAATAATAACACAAATTTTATTTATGTAACTAACAACATCTAAGCAATATTTTGACTGAATTTGTTGAATTTTGAACATTAAAGAAGTAAATATATGTAGAAACTAATAAAAAAATTAACTTTTAATTTTTTTTCAAAAACCTTGATTTCTTGCAGCCAGTTTCTGGAGCCCATACCACATGTATAACTAAAATTTTTGTTCCAATTAATTGTCAAAGATGCTAACTAAAAGAAAAAATAATTATTTGGATATTCCATAGAAATACTGCATAGCAATTTTTTAAATAGAGCTAAAAATGGGCAGGACATACAGTTCTTTAAGTCCCAGTAGGTCTAGGACTCAAAGTGTTAAATTAAACCAATGTTATCATTTAACTTGTAAATTAATCTTACTAAAATAAAAGCAATCCGCTTTGCCTTTTACTGCAGAATGGTTTATCTCAATACTCAGACAGAGACCAACTTGTTTTGCATTTCCATATAATTTAACCATGGAAATGAACTATCTTTTTTTGCTAAAGAGGAAAAATTCCCTCTTCCCCACTCTCAGATATCTATTTCTAGCTCTGTTTTAAATTCTCTTCCTAACACTTCTCCCTTCATATATGTAATCTTTTAACTATCCAAAACCATTTCTTTTTGTCTGATCATCACTAGATCTATAATGATCTCTTGAATAAGTGACACAGGCAAGGATGATTTTGTGTTATTCTTTAAATAATATTAAAATTCAGATGTGACACAAGTATTTATCATTAATTTGATAACAAAAAAATAAATTTAATAAATAACGTAACAATAGTCATCTTTACCTCTTTAATGAAATTATGTCAGTTGTTTTGTTAGTGGGACTTGAATATTTATATAAATACTAAAGTAGGTATTTTTTGTTTGTTTGTTTGTTTTTAACCAGACAGAAAATCACATGGAATATGTTATTGAAGCTCACGATGCTGAAGATATGAAATCATGGTTATCTACTGTCAAATACTGTATGCGTCATCTTGGAGATATAATTGGTGATAATGTGTAAGTATCGTTTTAAAACAGCTGGATGAGTTAAAGTAATATGAATCAGTGTAAAATTAAGTTGGAGTTCTGGTATTCAGGGATAAAATAAAACGGCAGCATGAAGTATATATCTGGATTGCAATAACAGAAATAATACCTGACTTTGTGATAATTTTCATTAAATTAAAATTTTGTCACATGGAAATGAACTCATTTTATACCAAGCATGGGTAAATTGAGCTTGTTGGTCTGGTTGGTTAAGTAGATAGTTAATGAGCTGTGGGTTCCAGATTATTTAACATTAGCCAACTCATGGTATTTGATAGGTCACAACCTTTCTTGAGTGAGATTCTTTCACATAAAAAAAAACCTTAATGAAGAGCAACTAAAAAGAAAATTGCATTCTTGTAAACCCAATCAGATATCTTAGCTGTAAGAAAACGGTTGTTTTAAAGCTCTTATTTGGCCTTTCACACATTCCATTTGATTATGGTAAGGGTGGGAATAAGCTTATTTATATTTAATGATTTACATAATTGTAATACGTTTTGCTGTATGGTTTGCTCCTTGAGCAAATATGTGTTTGAATGTTGCATTACTTTGAAATTATCTTCAAAAATGTATTAGCTGCAGTTTTAGCTGTTTAATCTTTAATAGTCACTGCTTAAAGCATGATAGCATATAAATGGCTGCAAAGATTATTATTATTATTATACAGGCACCTCCACGGAGTCCGAAGACTCATCGCAGGAGACCCAATCTATCCACACAGTCTATCATACCTCTCCTTAAACCCATTAACAGAAAAAGCACTTGCAGCTGACTCTGGCAACCCATTCCACTCATTCACTACTCTCCAAGCAAAAAATCTTGTCCTCACACTTTTTATTCAACTTCCAGGGATGACCTCTTGTTCTGGTCTCTCTAGCCAAGTGCTGAAACATTTCCCCTGCATCTATCCTACAAAATCCTTTAAGCAACTTAAATGTTTCTATCATATCTCCTCTTTTTCTCCTATCAACCAACTTCTGCAATCCACACACCTTCAATCTATTCTCATAGGGAACATTCCACAGGCCACTTACCATCTTGGGCATTCACCTCTGAATCCTCTCCACTGCTTCCTCATCCCCAAGAAACCCAGGAGACTAGACTTGAGCACAGTAATCCAGATGTGGATGTATCAAGGCCTTATAAAGGAGAATAACAACTTATCTCTATTTGTTAATGTGTTCTTCAATAGCCAACTAATCTTATGGGCTACCTTAGCAATATGTCCTATAAACTTTAACTCTCTGTCTACCGCTACCCCTAAATCTCTAGCTTCCTCTGTTTCATGGAGTACAATGCCATCAATGTGATCCACATTTTGTAATCTATTTATTCCAACATTCATAACTTTACATTTCTAGACATTAAACTGACACCCATTAACTTTTGCCCATACTGACAGCCTATTTAAATTGTCCTGCAAGGTCTCCACATTGCCTTGATTAACTATTACTCTATCTAATTTCACATCATCAGCAAACAACTGAATATTTCCTTTCAGGTTATTTCCTATATCATTTATGTACAAATTGAACAGCAATGATCCCAACACTAAATCTTGTGGCACACCATTAGTAACCTGTTTTCGCCTCTATTCTGCCTCCTCCATATACCACTTTTTGATATCTATCCAGCAGTCGCCCTCTTATCCACTTAACCAGTGTCGCATCCATCCCCATTGGTTCTAATTTGTTTAACAGTGTTCCATGTGGTATTATGTCAAACATCTTTGCAAAATCATCATGTAGCCGTTTCCTTTAACCAACTCAGCAGTTACTCTCTTATAAAAAGTTAGCAGATTACTAAGGCATGACCGATCCTTCACAAGACCATGTTGACCCTCATACATTATCATATTTTTATTTACCCATTTTTGAATTCCAATTTTTCTAGTAATTTTATCATCATGCCTGAGATACTGATTGGTCTATAATTTGCTACTGTAGCCTTAGAACCGCCCTTATGTAAAGGAGTAATTTTACCCGCTTTCCTCTCCCTTGGTGTATTAGATGTATAAGATGTATTTATTTCCTTTCCTTTTCTTGTTGTGGGAAGGTAGTTTGCCATTGGTGACAGGATTTTACATGGAATTAATATCACTCCTCATTATTTTTATGGCATCATTTTATAGCTTACTTTCGTATGGAGTGCCCCTTTTTACAATGTCATTGGCTTTTTTCTTAAATCGTAGGGCATTACTGATGTGTTTATAAAGACAGATATATGAAGAATAATATAGGAGGAAAATTCGGACATACCTCTTTGGATGTTGGCTCTCTCCTTATCCCAGTGATATGCATTCATCTGCTGTTAAGCTGTTAAAAGAAGGGGGTGTTTGGAAAAAAGTGGGGGTAAAGCAATGTGGGAGAATTATTTGAAAAACCCAGGTTTTTTTATACACGAGGGTGGTCTAAAAAGTTCTCGGCCTCAACCATAGATGGCAACACTGTTGGCATCTATGGTTGTACATCTGTCATAAGCATCCGTGTGAAATTGCAAGTCATTCTATCAAGTAGTTTGTTTTATACAGCTGTCTGAAGCAAAAGTGTCTATCCCTTGAAATGGATGAAATTGAGTATCTTGAGGTTAGTATTCTTTGTAAAAGAAGGTTTAATGCCAAAAGAAATTCATTCGAAGTTCATAAAAGTTTATGGGCACTCTTCTCCTTCATTTTCGACAAGAAATGGGCTGCCGAGTTTAAATGTGGCCGTACCAGCCTTGAAGATGATCCATGTGAAGGACGTCCAAAAAGTGTAACAACACTACAAATCATTGATCAAGTGCATGATATGGTATTGGATGACTGGCGAGTCAAAGTGGTGAAATTGCTGAGACTATAGGCATTTCAAAAGAACGTGTAGGATATATTTTGCATAAGAATTGAAGAAGCAAATGAAAATGCTTTTCGCAAGATGGATGCTGCACTTGCTCACAGATCAAAAACACACTCGCATGAAAATCTCTGAACAGTGCGTGGAGTGTTTTAATAAGATTAAAACTGATTTGTGCATCAATTTATTACTATGGATGAGACTTGGACTCACCATTACACAGCAGAATCCAAACAGTGGACACAAGCCGGTTGTTCAGCACCGAAGAAGACAAAGTTGGTTCCATCAGCAGGAAAGGTCATGGCATTGGTGTTTTTAGCTGCTAAAGGCATTTTGTTTATTAATTATCTTTAAAAGGGTAAAACAATAACCAGGGAATATTATTCCAATCTTTTAACCAGACTGGACAAAAAAATTTGTGAGAAAAGATGCTGTTTGCAGAAGAAAAAAAAAATCATCTTTTATCAGGACAATGCACCTGTCCACAATGGTGTTTTGGCAATGGGAAAATTAAGGGATCTGCACTATGAATTGTTGGAACATTGGCTCCCTCTGACTTCTATCTCTTCCCAAAACTAAAACTCTTCCTCGCTGGTCAGCGTTTTATTTCGAATCAAGAGGTGATTGCAGCTGTAGAGGGGTATTTTGCAGATCTTACTGAGAACCACTACAGAGATGGGATAATGGCACTGGAGCATCGCTGGAATAAATGTATTAGTCTTAAGGGAGATTATGTTGAAAAATAAAAATTATTTTGAAATTATAAATTTGTTTTTTCATTGTTAGGCTGAGAACTTTTCAGACCACCCTCGTATATATAATATTATTATTAAGGATGGGTTGAGATTGCTTTGAGAGGGGGAGTGAAAGAAGGATCTGAAATAGAAACTATTTTGGGGGGAAGAGGAAGGATTGATGGGAAAGAATCAGAGGTTTCCATCAGTCCTTCCTCTTCTCCAAAAATTAGTTTCTATTTCAGATCCTTCTTTCACTCCTTCCCAAAGCGCTCTCTACCCACCCTTAATAATAATAATATTATATATATATAAAACCCAGGTTTTTCAAATAATTCTCCCACATTGTTTTACCCCCACTTTTTCCAAAACTCTCCCTTCCTTTAACAGCTTAACAGCAGATGAATGCATATCGCTGCGATAAGAAGACAGCCAACAACATCCAAAAAGGTATGTCAGAATTTTCATATACCTGTCTTTATAACACATCAGTAATGCCCTAAGATTGGAGTAAAAAACCAGTGGCATTGTAAAAAGGAGCATTCCCTAAATGAAAGTAGGCTATGTAGCCATAAAAAGAATATTTACTTCGAGGAGTAACATGAATTTTACCAGAAAGAATACCTATATTCACTCCTCATTCTTTACAAAAATACTTGTCTTTAATTTTCTGCAGGCATCTCTCAGATCTTTGACCAGCTAAATAAGCCATGAAAAGTATAGACTCCAAGATTTCATTATACTTGTGTTTAATTCTTTAAAAGATGTCTATGACCATATATTCATAATCTTGGATGACTTGCAACATTTGTCCTGTTACTGATTAAGCCATCTAATGTTTTTCCCCCCTAAGTTTTC
Source organism: Typopeltis vanoorti (assembly GCF_054136105.1). Lineage (NCBI taxonomy): Eukaryota > Metazoa > Arthropoda > Arachnida > Uropygi > Thelyphonidae > Typopeltis > Typopeltis vanoorti. The sequence continues at coordinate 8,986,761 of NC_143572.1, forward strand.
ATGTTCTTTCCCTAGTCCTATGTATTTGTTGTTTCACTATGCTACATACATGAAAACTATGTTTTCTTTTTATATATTTTATTAACAAAGTAAATATATAAACACAACATATAAAATAAATTTGAATTAAAATAATAGTGACCCTTTTACTCACACACATTCATAACCTTACAATATTGGGTCTTCTGGCATTAAATACAAGATATGTACAAAGACAGAAATTAAGATGTTTTAGTCAGACTTAAACAGACATAACACTGAGCTCGACATCCTTGCTCTGAAAAATCAAAGCATATAGTCTTCATCAATCCTTAAGTTCACTAAAAGAAACAGGAGAAACAAATTTTCTTGCACACAATCACACAAGAAAGTGACAACTCATATCTTCCATATTCTTACTTTAAGCATATTCAGTTCCTATTTCAAACAGGTACCAAAAACATTATCAGTTTACTTTATAAGAGTTTACTTCTGTTAGCTATCCAGCAATTGAATGTGCCAGTGTTTTTACGAGACAGCTGCCAGTTCCACAGACAGATAATAGCTTTCCATCTAATCTTCACTCAAAAAACTCAAAAATTACAATGGTGTAGATATAACTTCTCAACAGGAGCTTCAACAAATAAGGAATCCTATCAAAATACAATTCATTCCTTATATTTTTTTTATTTCTGAAAGGATATCATTATTCAGATTAAGTGGATGTTGAATCCAACATTACTTCAGAGCCGAGTAGAGAAACTACAAGAGTTTCGTGCCGAATATATAGAAACTATAAAAGTTTCAGTGGATACAAGTGTAAGCAAAACTTTCATGACAGGGGCAACTCATAGTAAAGGTGGAGTAAGCTCCGATCACCATCTTTAGTATTTCCCATAATGTAAAACACGTTTCCTTGGAGATGTATGATGTTATACATTATGGGGGGGGGGGTCACTACCCAGACCGGTTTCGACCTTATTTGAGGTCTCATCATACATCTTTTCCACTTGATTATTTCATTACTCAGTAAATGAAAGGGTATCATTTTCAGTTCTTCCTTTTTGTCTTCTATCTGTTCCATTTTTTTTTACATCTCTCTGTATAAAAAATGTACAGAATTATCAGCTGTTCATTTCCATATCACAGTACTCTAGCAAGCCATATTCTCTCATTTGTGCCTGCGTGAATGAGTTCATGATAGCTAGGTGTTAGACACAAAGCAAGGTTTTCGGTAATGGCAGACTGGTTAACGTTTTCAGTGCAATAAAGTTTCTTTTCCACTTGATGATTATTTCATTGCACTCAGTATTAAAAAAACATCTGCAGGTATTTTAATTCCAATGACTTGAAAAGGTGTGTATATCTTGCCAATTCTTCTTGCTGCTAAATGATAAGCTGTTATGAGACACTGTTAGGCTTAACTGCCTTGCTAGTCAGCTACTAATAGTGAAACTACAAGCACTGTTGCTATATGCTTTTTACAATTGAATATGTTTTAACATAATTTTATCAATATAACAATATTTTATACATCATTTACCTTACAATAACAAAATCATGTTAAGATATTTAAATATCTTAATACTTGAAACTAAAATTTTGACTTTAATTCTACCCTCATCTGTCTGTCATGATGATGATAAACCAAACCATAATAATGAAAAAAAAATCTCTTTTATTTGTAGCTTAGAAAGTCTCCCTCTAAGCTCCAATTATAAGTAAATTTTCCTAATTTTGATATTTAGGAACATCTTTCTTTTAATTTTATTCAGCTTATTTGTTTTATTAACTGAAATATCCTCATTCTCAAGAAGGCACTGAGAAGATTGTTCTTTAGTATCAGAGTCTAAAGATCTAGACAGATAATGTGCTACCATATTTTTCTTACCTGGATCCATAATTAACATTACTGTCATATTCTCTTGCAGTTCTAAAGCCCATCTAATTATATGCTGGTTTTATCTTTCATTGAGGACAAAAATGAGTTTCATGATCATATCTAACAATAATATGCAATTTTAGCAATAAATATTATTATTCTTATTATTATCTGAGAAGTAGGGAGTCAAGGACTCATCGAGGGAGGCTGTAAATTACCCAACCCAGCTATTATACCTACCCTTGAATTCATTCACGCTAGCTGCACTCACTACCCATAAGGGCAAATTATTCCACTCACCGCTCTCTGGGAGAAAAACCTAGCTCTTACCCCTTTCTTGACTGCAAACAAATTTAACTTCCATGGATGCCCAGTGTTCTCTCCTACCTTCTATATAGCGAAAAATTTCATCAGTTGAAATGCTATAACATCCATTCAAAAGTTTATAGATCTCTAGCATATCACCCCTCTTTCTCCTGTTAACCAGAGTCTGTAATCCACATACTCGCAATCTGTCCTCATAATCTAAATTACATAATCCAGATATAATCTTTGTAACTCTTCTTTATCCCCTTGGAACCTGGGAGACCAAATCTGTGCACAGTAATCAAAGTATGGTCTTATCAAAGCCTTATAAAGAGGCAAAATTACTTCCTTATCCTTACATGTCAAGGTTCGCTTTAACATAGCAATTATCCTTTGAGTTGTATTTGCAATTTTGCTATGTGACCTTTGAACTTTAAATTCTTATCCATCAATACTCCAAGATCCCTTGCCTCTTCAGTTTCTTGTAGCATAATCCCACTAATATAATATGCTGCTGGAACTCTAATCATGCCAAAGTGCATAACTCTACACTTACTAACATTAAACTGACAGCCATTTTCGTTTGCCCAGATTTCCAGTCTATTCAAATCATTTTGTAATTGCTGAATATCAGTAGCATCCCTGATTGCCTTGCCTATCTTCGCATCATCAGCAAACAATTGCAAATCTGATGATAGACCCTGCTTAATGTCATTAATGTATAGATTGAACAGTAATGGCCCAAGGACTGAACCCTCAGGTACACCACTGGTTACCATAAATCTGACAGATTCACACCCACTGCATACCACTTTTTGATATCTGTCTGTTAACCACCTTCTGATCTAAGTCAATAGATTATGTTCCAATCCCATATTCTCCAGTTTACACAACAGCCTATTGTGTGGTATCCTATCAAATGCCTTAGAAATATCCAACATTATCATAGTGTATCCATTCCCTTTATCCAACTAGGCCTTAACATTGTTATAAAATATGAGCAAATTGCTAAAACATGACCTTCCTTTAGTAAACCCATGCTGTTCCCTGCAGAGTATAGAATGCTTGTCTACCCATTTCTGTATGCGAGTTCTTACCAACTTCTCTAAAATCTTCACTACCACACCAGAGATACTAATAGGTCAGTAGTTAGAAACATCAGTTTTTGCACCACCCTTGTGCAATGGAACTATCATACATTCCTTCCATTTCTGTGGTATCATTCCTGAGCTGAGACTCAAGTTATACAAATGTGTGAAAGGCCTAGCCAATTCAGCTGAGCATTCTTTTAACAAATGGGCAGATATTCCATCTGTCCCTATTGACAAATTCTTATCCAGGTTATGCAAGAGCTTTTTAACCTCATTTTCATGAACCTCTAACTCTTCATTCAACATAGCGAAAACGACCCAGAAGAAGACCAAGATATAGGTGGATTGATATGGTATGAAGTGCCTTAGACGATAGAAATATAAGAACTGATAATGTTGGAGTCTTGACAAGTAACAGACTGATTTGGAGGAATATTGTAGATAGGAAGTTAGTAATGATGTAAATTTTTCATGTAGTACTATCATATCCTGTACAACCCTTGAGGGTACATTGCAGGAATTTGATGATGATGATCTGTAATCTTACACTGGCTTCAAAATCAACATGTAAATTTCAAAGGTGAAGCCGGTTGTTTTTAAAAAAAAGAATAAATATTACTATGTTTTAATCAGACTTCGTTGTCTTCACTTGTTCCTTTTATTTTTCTCTAATTTCTTCTCATTCATTCATTCACATCTTAACTCTCAGAATCCTTATATCACATTCAAAGAAATTTAAGATTTCACTTGACTATTATACTTGCATATAGCAATTTTAGCAATGCTATTTGTGTGAAATGGGCAAATAACAGTGAATTGTCTATTCAGTGTTTTCCATATGTAAATTTATTTATTGTTTTGAATAGAGAACACTACGGGCAGTACAGGCAACATATTATATTAATGAGAATTTGGAAATAGGCACTGAAGCTAGAGACTTTTGGGTTATTGTGGACTATAAGTTAAAGTTTGGGAGTAACTCTGCAAATAAGTCATCACATTGAATACCAGCACTATTAAAGAGAGCACTAACATGCAAGAATAAGGAAATTGTTTTTCCATTCAATAGGATTTGGTAAGACCACATCTGGATTACTATGCATAGATATGATCACTTATGTTCCAAGGAGATGGAGAGACATTTTTGCAAGATTCAGCACTAGATTAACGAAGATGATAACTGGCCTATGGAATTGTGCATACAAAGACAGACTGATAGAATGTGGTTTTCAAAATTTGAGAATAAATAGAGGAGAGGAGATTTGACAAACAGATAAGTTAGTAAGAGGATCTTACAGTATAGAAGTGAGTGTATTGCATTTGATGGATGGTGGAGGTAGAACTAGGGATCATCCCTGGAAGCTGGCTAGGGGTGTAGTTAAAAAGCATGCAAAGTCTAGATGTGCGTGTGTGGAACGGACTACCAATAGATGTGGGTGTATCTTTATGTTCAAAGAAAGATGTGATATGTATTTAAATATGTGTGTCTAAATGAACCTTCCCTCTGAGTTCTTGAAATTCTTGGAGGCATTCATAATAATAAATGAGGAATGAAGATTGCTCTCACAATAGAAGTTACATCATTTGATTAAAAAGTTCAAAAGAGACTCCAAAGGGGGGAAAAAATCCATTGTAGATTCTCTCACTGTATGGAGATCATGATTCCTTTGTGTGTATAGTTCTTCTAGTGAAATACAAGCTTGTTACATTCTATGTTAATCTTACACTGTCATATGTCACAGTTCATAAGGCATGGTCAGATGGTCGAATTCTGAGTGATTTGGAAGAGTTCTTATAGTGCTGATGTATAGAAAGGGAAATTAAACTGAATGCAAGAATTACAGCGTAAGATGTATGCCAGCGTACTTGAAGAAGTTAAAAAACTTGTGGAAGAGAAACTTGGAGAACAAACTGGGATCAAGACATATAGTAGCTTGAACCTTGGTTGTATCACTGGAATTTGTTTGGCTGAGCTCTGAGTCAGGTGTCTGCTGATTGCACTACAGATTGATCTGACCTTGGAAAAAATATTGAGTTTACAATAGTGCTTTAGTATGTATCAGAACAGTGACATCACAACACTAATAGTGTCATCCGGTGATGACACTATTAGTGTTGCAGCATCAAGAACGAAGTCTACAGTTCCAAGAAAGGTACATTCAAGAGAGGTTTTGCTTTGTATAGAATCTAGGCAACTACAATCTTTAATTTGTTTGCTCCATCTATGTAATTCTCTTATGCTTTTTTCCCCACACCTGCTACTATAATTTCTAAGTTAGGTATTCGTTAAGGAAATTCATTTCTGCTTTAGCAGAAACTGAACCTTTTTGATAAGGCCATTCATTTCATCATACATGAATGGTCTGTTGAAAAATCCACTACTGAAAAATTGTGAATTCATCATATATCTATGGTCTTCCTAAGGTTCATAAATGTATTATCCATTACATCCTGTTATAGATTGTATTTTTTCTCCTACTTACTGTCTCGCTAAATATCTTTCTAGTCCTCTTCAAAACCTCACTGTCATACTAGTTCTTATATTAAAAACAGCATTGACTTAAAAGTTAAAGATTTTTGATTGGCTGGGCAATGAAACAATGATTTCCTTTTATATAGTTTTCTTATTCATTAGCACCTCAAAAATACTCTTCAATTTTTACAGGCTGATTGCGCTGAGGATATTGTTAACTTGTTTAAATTCATCATTGATGCAGGCTATTTTATATGGCAGAATAAGTTGTACAAGCAAATCAAGAGAACAGCTATGAGCAGTCCTATCTCACTAACATTGACCGATTATTTTATGGAACATCTGAAAACTTAACTTGTCAGTACCATTTTCTTTCAATATCTGGCTTTCTTTGTAGATGGTATGTTTGCATCTGGATAACATAACCTCCACATACTCCCATATCAAATTCACTATAGAACATATATCTAACAAGTGTTTCCCCTTTCTGAATACTTTGTCACTTTCTGTTTATAGAAAAAAACCTTCTTTTATTGACAGGTAAATCCATCTGTCCTTACACTATCATTCTATCATGGAAGATGGGTATTATCAACACTCTTATACACAGCTCATGCAATATGTTCCTCTGATTCTCTCTGTTGGATAAATTAAATGAATTTTGTCTTTTTATATTAGTGAGCATAACTCAATCAGTATAGACCAGTGTTTCCCAAACTATGTTCCACGGAACACCAATGTTCTACGGAAAGTGAATAAGTGTTACATGAAAAATTATCCAAATTAATGAGTCTGGAATGGTTTTAAATGCTGCGACAAGTTCAAACATGCTTGAAAATCAGGCACTCCTCGATTTGCGTGTGGATTGTGCTATTAAGGCCAGCGTGCACTGGCCTTCACTCAGTTGCGGTGGCTGAGTCAAGGCCTTGGCGGACAGCTGCCTGCAGTTGTACTTCAGTTTCTCAAGTACGGAGATATCTGTTCTAGGAAACGTGCAGTCACAAGCAAGGTCAATGCAATGCGCTGCAGCCTGGCATGCCCAAGGTGTTCTGTTAAAATTTCGGGATTTGTGAAGTGATTTTTCCATCATAGGAAAAGTTTGAGAAACCCTGGTATAGACAAAACCCTTTGGTCGGGAAGACCTGGGTTCGATTCCCGTCAATGACGTGAGGAACCTTTATCTGGTCTCTTTTGACTAAAGGTGAGTTAACCAGTCTCATGAGGTGGGGGGGGAGGGTTCACCCGAAAACTTGGGTTTTTCGTCCCTCAGAACAGGCAAACTGGCTCCATGTACACACGCTTCTACAGACATAGGACACCTCCAGGAATCAGGAGTAACCAACCTATTCCATAGGATTTTGGTTCTAAATACCTACAGGGTAAAATGTGTAGGTCTACGCGTGAGTGTGGATTAGGATATTAATAAGTCCACCATATAGTTATTGTTGTGGACAATCTCACCGCCGGTTGAATGTGTTTTCTGCTGTAAGGCCTGTTTCTTGTTTTCATACTCTTAATTTTTCTCAAGTATTATTTGAGTCTACAATTATAAGCTGCTCAACTTTTGATCCTTTTTTTCTAAAACTTTTTGTATACATTTTTGTTTGCAATGTAGTGCTCGTTTTTATCCTACTCAAAACTGAATGGTGATCACATATTTGAAACTCTCTGTATATTCTCTATCTTGAACTGGACATGTATCACTATCAACAGTAACAGTACTACGACTTTTCATAGTTTGGAATATTTTTCTTTATTAATTATATGAAGAGCCAATGGCTTCAATTCTTTATTGTAATGTTGTAACATAGTGATAGTCAGCATGTTAAATGGAATTCTAGCTGGTACTTTTAGCCTGCCACTTTCTTCAGATTTATGCAGAATTTTTTCTGGGTAAATCTGTTTACATCTTCAACAAGAACCAGGGTTTGTCTTTTACATTGTCTGCCGCATTCTTTAATGAAAGATTTCCCCCCACTTTATTATTGGTACATTCGGTTTGATCATATGCAGAAAAAGCTGCATTTATCAATTTTTAACATTTGCCCACATCACACTATTTGAAATTGCCTTTTATTCAAGTTGTTTATTATTTAAAAAAAAAAAATTATGTGGCTCCTTCTCATGATAGATTTATTTGTAAACCTATAGTACATTCATGCCAGTGGGAAAAGGGGTGAAGGATATTTTTTTTTTTTTTTTTTAATTTTTATATTTTTTTACACAGTCTGGAAACTATTTCAGAGACCAAACATGGAACTTTTTCAAGTGTCGTAGTCTCACCCCAGGCAATAAAATTCAACTCCCACCTAAATATTCATGTTTCATATTTCAATATTGCCTAAATCAGTCATCCTACAGTTATTGTTCATCATCATCAAATTCCTGCCATGTACCCTCAAGGGGTGTACAGGATATGATAGTACTACATGAAAAAAATTACATCATTATTAATTTCCTATCTACAATTTTCCTCCAAATCAGTCTGTTACTTGTCAAGACTCCAACATTATCAGATCTTATATTTCTATCGTCTAAACCACTTTGTATCGTATCAATCCACCTATATCTTGGCCTTCCTCTGTGTCGTTTTGCTGCCACCCTGGCAGAGAACACTTGTTTTGCTAATCTTTCCTCGCCCATTCTATTTAAGTGACCATACCACCTGAGATTAGCTCTGCTAACGCATTCCTGGATGCTGACAATGTCAAGTTCTTTCCTAATATCCTCGTTTTTAATATGATATTGCCATTGATGCCATCTGTTCATGCCTATAATCTTTCTCAGGACTCTCATATCTGTGGTCTCTAGTCTTTGGTCAGGTGTTTTACTTCTGACCCAGCTCTCAGATCCATAAGTTAAAACTGGTTTGAACACTGTCTTGTATACAGCTAATTTAGTGTTCCGACTAATTTCTCTCTTATTCCATATGAATTTATTCAATTGACTTCCCACCATACCAGCTTTGCTGATTCTGTTGTCTATTTCTATATTTAATTTACCATCTTCAGTAAAAATTGTGCCTAAATAGCTGAAATGTTTTACTTGTTCCACAGGTTCTCCATTCACAACACAGTTGACATTTTCAATGATTCTGCCTATTTTCATTGTCTTTGTCTTTTTATTGCTGACCTTCATACCATATCTATTACAACAGCTATTCAATTTAGTCAGAGAATCTTGCAGACTTGTAGTGGATTTATTTAGAAGTATAACATCGTCCACATAAAGCAAAGAGCTGACATTAACATCTCCAATTTTGATATCATGTTTAATACCACTTTCCTTCATAATGTGATCCATATAGATAATGAATAACAGAGGGGATAATGTACATCCTTGTCTCACACCAGATTTAACATTAAACCATCTTCCTGTACTTCCTTCAATTCTGACTGCTGACTTACAACTCAAATAAAGACTAAGTATTGCTTGGTATAATGCCCCATTCACACCATATAACTGCAGCGTATTGAATAGCTTCTCTCTTGGCACCTTGTCATATGCCTTTTCCAGATCGACAAAACTTAAATACAGATCTTTGTTATATTCCCATGCTTTCTCGACTATTTGTCGTAAAGTGAAGATCTGATCCTGACAGCCTCTATTTGGCCTGAATCCAGCTTGTTCTTCACCAAGCTTTTCTTCCACAATTCTTCTCAACCGTTTCTCAAGTATACTTGCATAGATCTTGCCAGGAACACTCAGTAGGGAAATACCTCTGTAATTCTCACATGCAGTTTTATTTCCCTTTTTATATATGGGTACTATGAGAGCTCTACTCCAATCATCGGGAATTCGTCCCTCTGTCCAGGCTTTCTGAACTATGCAGTGCAGCCACTGTAATACTCTTATACCACCATACTTCAGCATTTCTGGTCGAATATCATCTACTCCTGCTGCCTTTCCACATTTCAAGCCTTTGATGGCTTTTTCTACTTCAAGTATGGATATGTATTCCTGACTGCATGCCTGGTCAGTGTTTTTTACCACTGTGCTGTCATCACTGCTTGTTTCATTTAGCAGTTTTTCAAAGTAATTACTCCATACTTCAAGGATATCTTTTTCTCCCGTTTTCATGTCACCTTTATCATCTCTAATTCCTTTTACAGCACTCTTTCCTCCATTCTTAAGTTTCTTCAACAACCTCCAGAATATTTTGCCACCTTCTTGATATTTATTTTCTATATTCTTTCCAAAGTCATCCCATGACTTTTGTTTAGCTAGTTTTACACAGTGTTTAGCATTCTTGCATTTGTTTCTATATTCTCTAAGAGCACAAGCTGACTTATTTGCCAGGAACTTTTGGTATGCTTTCTTCTTTTCCTTCACTGCCTCTTTAACTTCCTGTGTCCACCAGGGAGTTCTGATTTTTTTATCCTTACAAACAACCTCACCACATGCCTCTCTGGCAGAATCAATCAATGTTTTCTTCAGAGTTTGCCACTGAATCTCCAAGGTTTGATTCCTGTTCTCAAACTCTTTCATTTTTTCTTCAATAATCTTTGTGTATTTTAGTCTACAGTTCACATCTGAGAGCTGCTCAACTTTTATTCGCTTTAAAACTTTCTTACATGTTATTCTTTTCAATATGAAATTCAATTTTATCCTGCTCAAGACTAAATAGTGATCACTTCCAATTTCAAATCCTCTGTACACTCTGGTGTCCTGCACCAGGGAGAAAACATCACTATCAACAATAACATAGTCAATGAGATTTTTCTTATTCCTAGCCTCTTCTCTCCATGTGAATTTGTGCACATTTTTATGCTGGAACATGGTGTTAGTAATGACCAGTCCATGTTCTGAGCAGAAATCCAACAGATATTTGCCATTATTATTAGCTTTGCTCTTTTCTCCAAATTTCCCAAAATATTTTTGTATATCTCACAATCATTTCCTACTCTGCTATTTAGATCCCCAACAAGGACCAACTTTTCCTTTTTCATTGTGTCAGTTGCTTTTTCTAAAGCCTCAAAAAATTCCTCCACTTCTACCTTAGTAGAACCTTCTGTGGGACCATAGGCACAAATAAGTCTCATTGTCCAGTTCCCCATTCTCATATTTGCCCACATTACTCTACTTGAGACTGCCTGCCATTCAAGAAGATTAGCCTCGTATTTTGTGTTGAATACTATGGCTACTCCTTCTTTTCCTTGATTGTCATTGCCTGAATATAACATTTTGTATTTATTGCTCAGATAGAGCTCACCAGTTTTGGTCTTTTTTGTTTCAGTCACCCCTATTATGTCGATCTGGTACTTATCTAATTCCTCAGCTAGCTCCATTTCTTTGCCATTCAGGCTTCTTACGTTGATAGTACCGATCTTTAACTCTGGTGATGTTGAGTTGGGGTTTATTTTCAGATTTGTTCCAGTAGCTGACTTTTCGCTGTTCGCCCTGGTTCCCTGGCGAAAACAACGGGGGCCTTGTTTAACCGGGCGACGCCCCAGCCGGCATGAAATTTTGTCATGTTGTACCATCATTCTATATTTTGGTTTAACCAATAAGAATACAATTTGGTCGGCTAAATCCCAAATTGCCAGCCCATCCTCGTTCATTCAGTATCCAAGTAGATACCCAACTGGGTGCACCACGAGAAGGTGAGGATTGGACATTAGGTCAGAAGCCCTGGTCGGTTCTCGCATTCCTTTAAAGGCTATGTGGAGGTCTCCTCTCAGTTATACGGCTTTGACCCTTAAGTTATTGTTTAGAAGTATATTTTTCAATAAGCATGTCGTCATGGTACTAATTCCTGGAAGTTTCATTTATTTTGTGCAGATGATTTCTAGGTCATCAGTGGTTGCCTCTCTTCAGTTTGTTACATTTTTTTTTTTTTTTAGTTCAGCTTCTACTGTTTATTTTAGTTACTTAACATCAACATTGAGGGTCTCATTTAACCAGGAATACTCTATCTGCCATGGTATTTATGTTGTACCATCTTGTTTGTATGTGTAGGTGTGTTTTAAGTGAATACAGAAAACAGTTTATATGGCTTAGTACCAATTTTCCACTTCAAAAGTCATGATAATTGACATTTATGAATTGTTTTATAATTGTTTTCGTAGGTTAGAATTTTTATAGTTAGTTTCTGTTTGGAACTTAATGAATAAATAAGAGGTAAATTTAATTATCAACATAAGAGCTCAAAAAGTAAAGAAGATTCAAAAACAGGTATGATTTTAACATGTTAGCAAGAACAGTCATGTCAAACTGTTCATTAGATATGAGTAAAGCTAAAGACAGTTTTGATCCCTGAAAGAGAGTTTGGTGTAGCATTAGCACCTTTTCCTAACAAGAATAATTCTCTGACATTTCTACAAGAGCTGTTAAGAATGTGCCTTGTGAAATCTTGCTTGACATAGATGCACATATTTCTCATGACATATTTTCAGTAAACCTTTGCAGAACTATCTAAGAGAATAATCAAAGGATTATTCTCTTCAGTTTGATTGGATAACTGGCTGTAGTGAAGAAAATGTATTGGAAGGAGATTATTATCATTATTATGCCAAGCACTGTCCAACATTCGTGCAGTATCTATCATGCTTAGCTTTGAACTTATTCACAGTCGTGGTACCCAAAATAGATTATGGCAACCCATTCCACTCATTTTCCTCTCTCCAAGCAAAAAATCTAGTCCTGATACCCTTGCTAACTATACTCTTGCTCAGTTTCCAAGGATGGGCCCCTAGTTCTCCCATCACCAGACCTGTCCTGAAAAATTTCCTCTGTATTAATCTTGTAGAAACCCTTCAGTAATTTGTATGTCTCAATCATATCACCTCTTTTCCACTTGCCAACCAATTTCTATAACCCACAAATCTTCAACCTGTCATCATAAAGTTCATTCCATAGGCCTACTATAATCTTGGTCACTTGCCTCTGGCAGCTCTACTCTTCCTCCTCCTCATCCCCAAGAAACCCAGGTGACCAGGTCTGTGCACAGTAGTCAAATGAGGTCTTACAAAAGGTATAATATAATATATTATACCTTCTATATACCGTATATTATACGGTATATAGAAGGTATAATATACTATACCGTATATTATACGCTCTATAAAGAGGTATAATATAATAACCTGCTTGTCTCTGCTCATCCAGGTGTTCTTCAGGAACTAAGTAATCCAATGAGCTGTTTTAGTCACTTTGCAGTATGCGTCTAAACTTTAACTCCCTATCTACAAAACCTCCAAATCCCTGGCTTCATCAATTTCCTTGAGTACAGTTCCATCAATGTGGTACACAGCTTGTAATTGTTTCATCCCAAAATGCATAACCTTACACTTTGCCACATTAAACACATATGTTCTTTACCCATACTGCCAGTCTGTTTAAATCATCCTTCAGAATTTTAACATAATCTTTATTAACTAATGCACTACCCAATTTTGCATCATCGGCAAATAACTGAATAGTTCCTCTTAGATCCTTTCCTATATCATTATTGTACAAATCAAATAGTAGTGGCCCAAAAACACAGTACTATGACACAGCGCTAGTCACAGGCCTTCTACTGGACTCTACTTCTGAATAAACTAATCTCTGATATATCTCCATCAACCACCCTCTTATCCACTCCATCAACTTTATATCCATCCCCATGTACTACAGTTTATTAATTAGAATTCCATGCAGTATCTTGTCAAATGCCTTTGCAAAGTCCAGCAGTATCACTGTAAACCCATTACCTTTATCCAACTCAGCTATCGTTTTGTTATAAAACATGAGCATGTTACAGAGGCACAGTCTACCCTTCACAAAATCATGTTGCCCCCCATATAGTATTTTCTTTTTGTCTATCCATTCCTCTATTTTGCTCTTGACCAACTCTCCAGCACCTTTACTACAACTTCTGATATGCTCATCAGTCAGTAATTTGCTACATCAGTCTCGGAACCTCCTTTATGCAATGGAACTATTTTTCCCTCTTTCCACTCCCATGGAACTAATTCAGAGCCAAGACTTAGACAACATGGTCAAAGGCACTTCCAGTTCCCTAGCATCTTCTTGTGAAACTCAAGCTAGTATACCATCTAATTCCATAGCTGTATTCACATCAAAGAAGATTTGGAGGAACTTATTATGAAAGTTAAAGAAGAAAGTGCTAAATATGGTCTTAAACTTAACCTCAAAAAGACATAAGTTATGGCAACGTGTGAACTTAATGATTTTGAAGTAGATGGGGAGAAAATGGAAGCAGTTAACAATTTTGTGCTCCTAGGATCCCGAATTGATAAAGATGGTTATTGTACTGAAGAAGCTATAAGAAGATTATTACTTGGAAAGAAAGCAATGACAAATTTAAGCAAGATCTTTAAAGATATTAGTCTCACAACAAAAATCAGAATCGTGAAAGCAATGATATTCCCTGTGGTGCTGTATGGATGTGAAAGTTGGACCCCGAGAAAGAGTGAAAGAAGGAAGATAGATCATTTGAATTATGGTTTGGAGATGCTTACTAAGAATATCATGGACCGCAAAGCAAACCAATAAATCACTGATAGACAGAATAAAGCCAGATTGCTCCCTCGAAGCTATGATCATCAAGCAAAAATTGTCATATTTCGGACATATTAGGCGAGCAAATGACAGTCTGGAGAAGATAATGATGCTTGCTAAAGTTGATGGAAGCAGGAGAAGAGGAAGACCAAGAATTAGATGGGTGGATGGAGTTAAAGAAGCAACTGGAGTGTGCTTGGAAATTCTGAAAGATATGGCCAGGGACAGATCTGAATGGAGAATGATGTTCATAGAATCACCAGGAGTCGAAAACGACTCGATGAAACATAAACAAAACAACAATTCACATCAGTTTTTTTTATTTATTATACACACTTATTCATAAGAATAGAGTGATTTTATTACTGGAAGTATTTCAACCAGAAACTAACTAATCATTATTAGTGCATCAGTATAATCGTAAGATGAAGCTATAACAAAATATAGCTAGTGGATGGTTACAGTAAAATAAGATTACAGTTAAGGCCCAAATTTAAAATCAAGTGATTTGAAATAAAAGTAAATTTAATAAGATAATGAAATGACACAGCATTATATTAAATTCAAGATTTTTAGTTGAGCTTGGCAAGTGCAAGAAGAATGATTGTTATGGGAGATTTTAACTATAACAGTATAAGCTGGGAAGAGGAAAATGCATGTAGTAATGAGAGGGATGGAATTTCTAGAATTTTTGAGGGACAAATGTCTTAGGCAACATGTAATAGAGAGAACAAGAGGTTCAAGAGTTTTGGATTTGGTCATAGCATCAGAAGAACTGATAATAAGTGAAATGACATCTTTCCCACCAGTTGGAGAGAGACAGAGAGTGGCCATGTGGTTTTGACTTGGAAGATGAATAAACATGCAAGTGTATCAAAGAAAAGGGAACGTATTCCCTTTTCTTTGATATTTACTATTATAATTTGACTATTATAATCATGCCTTATGGAATTATAAGGCATGATTATAATAGTCTTAGGTATCAACTAGGAGCAGTTCCATGGAGGGCAGAATTGGAAAGCCAGGATATCATTAGCGCATGGGAATTTGTTAAGGAATATTTGTTAGCAGCAATAGTAAGCTGTATTCCATGAGTGAAGAAGCGGACACAATTTGGTGTAAAGTGGATGACAAACAATATCAAACAGGAACTTCAGTTGAAAAAGAGATTATGGAAGAGATATAAGGAGAACTGTGGAGGGCAGATACACGAAGAATATAAGATGCAGGCCAGCAGAGTGGCCAGTATGGTGAGGAAGGCAAAATTGGAATATAAGAAGTGATTAGCACTAAGATCCAAAGAAAATCCTAGGGAATTTTTTAGCTATGTGGCTAGTAGGAGGAGAAATGATTGTGGAAGAATGACATTGCGGGATAAAAATGGGAATAGAGTGACTGATGCAGAGGACATAGTGGAGGTTTGAGAGAATGTGCTAAAGAACTGACAGCTCCATTGACCTGGCTCTTCGATAAAAGTCTGGCTGTGGGAAAGGTACCCATGGAATGGAAGGAAGGCAAGATAGTGCTGCTGCAGAAGGGCAGTAGCAGACTGGAAGTGTCTAATTATAGACCGTTTGTATGTCATCAGTAGTTAAGGTCTTAGAGAAATTAGTGAGGGACTATATACAGCGTTGGGCAGATGAGGGTAATGTTATCTGTGAGAAGCAACATGATTTGTTAAGGGGTGCTCTTGCTTTTGTAATATGATTGCCTTTTATAATATAATAAATTTAGTTTAATCCTTTATCCAAGTGTAAGCAAATAAAGTTTGCGCCTGATTTTTTTCAGGACTGAGGCAACTCATAGTAAAGGTGGACCAAGCTATCATCATTCCTTGTCTCAGTATCTCCCATAATGCAAAGCACGTCTCCTTGCAGACATGTATAATGCTATGCATTAAGGGAAGGCCACTATCCAAACTGGTTTTGACCTTTATTGAGGTCTTATCAGTGGGAGCCAGACCCAGAAGTGGTGATACTAAGGCAGAAGCAATGGAGAGGTCATATTTACTTATACAAGTTGCCAAAAGGCAACTCGTATAAGCAAATATGTACCACCTTATTATTAAATTAATCTGGATTTAGAAAAAGATGTTGGAGGTTTATTTTCCACTTGGTTAGACTATAATAAATTTAGTTTAATCCTTTATCCAAGTGTAAGCAAACAAAGTTTGTGCCTGAAGTATTTTCAGGACTGAGGCAACTCATAGTAAAGGCGGACCAAGCTCTCGTCATTCCTTGTCTCAGTATCTCCCATAATGAACCAAGTGGAAAATAAACCTCCATCTTTCTCTAAATCCAGAGTAATTTAATAATAAGGTGGTACACCTTTTGGCAACTCGTATAAGTAAATATGACCTCTCCATTGCTTCTGCCTTAGTATCACCACTTCTGGGTCTGGCTCTCACTGATGAGACCTCAATAAAAGTCGAAACCGGTCTGGGTAGTGGCCCTTCCCTTAATACATAGCATTATACATGTCTGCAAGGAGATGTGCTTTGCATTATGGGAGATACTGAGACAAAAGGAATGAGAGAACCTGGGTCCACCTTTACTACGAGTTGCCTCAGTCCTGAAAATTCTTCAGGGGCAAACTTTGTTTGCTTACGCTTGGATAAAGGATTAAACTAAATTTATTATTGTCTAATATAATAAAGTGACAAGAGCAGTTGATGAGGGAAAGGCATATACTGCCATTTTTTTTTAATTTTGCAAAGACATTTGATAGGGTGCCATATGATAAGCTGATATTTAAGTCAGCACATGGGTTTAAATGTCGAGCTAGTCAAATGGATTCAGGATTGGCTGGCTGATAGGTATCAGAGAATTGTGTATGGTGGGGCAATATCAAGGTAGCAGAAGGTTACAAGTGGGGTTCCACAGGGCTCAATACTGGGAACTGTATTGTTCAACCTTTATATCAATGACATTGTCAATGGATTGCAAGGGGATATTCAGTTGTCGGATGATGTGTCATCCCTGCAAGAGGATGTGAATAAAGTAGACAGATGGGCAAATGAATGGGGATATCGGTTTAATGCAGCAAAATGTAAAGTCTTGAAGTTTGGGCTCCATCGATGGGAGGATGCATATTTGATTGGAGGAGCTATACTGGAGGAAGTAGGGGGAGATGAGATCTGGGGGCGATGACTGATAGAAAACTGAAATTCAGGGAGCATATTGCAAAGGTGGTGAAGGCAACCCAGAGGATTGCTGCAATACTGAGAAGGACACTGACCTGCAGAGATGAGTTATATTTCCATTGTATAAGACCTTGATCAGACCACACTTAGACTATTGTTCTCAGATTTGGTCCCCAGGATTTGAAGGGGATAAGTTAACTGTGGAAAGGGTACAGAGGCGGATAACAAAGATGGTTTCAGGACTGTACAATGTCAGTTACGAGGATCGACTGAGGGAATGTTGACCGCAGAGTTTGGTGGATAGAAGGAGGAGAGGTTATATGATCGAGACTTTAAACTGTTGAGAGGCAGTTACAGGGTAGACATTGGAGAGTTCTTTCACTTGGTGGAACGGTGAGAAGGAGCGATGATAAGAGGCCATCCCTGGAAGTTAAGAAAGGAAGCTGTGACAAGAGGGTGAGGAGTGGTTTATTTGCATGGATGGTGGTTGAACCGTGGAATGCATTGCCTGAGAGAGTGGTTAGAGCAAGAACGGTCAATGAGTTCAAGGAATTGTATGATAAACTTTGTGTTTCCCAAGAACCTCCCACAATGAGTCTTTTGACTCCATGGAGGCCTGGATAATAATAATAATAATAATTTATCTAAATGGGACTCTCCCAGATCTTAGCAATAGAGAGAGAGAGAGATAGTCATTCCAATTCAAATTTGGGTGATGTAGCAGTGCTCTCTTTAAATAACCACTCAAACCTAAACTTGCACTGATGTAAAAGGCAAGTATTGGAGCATAGGATATCATAGTGAGTGTCCACTACATGCTCACAAGGCCAGATTTTTGAGGATATTCTCTGTCACTCTTCCATTTCTAAGCTTTCTTCTTATTTTTAGCTCCAGTCTTCATATACTGAAGACACAGAAACTCCACAGTTTTTCTCCTGTGTTCCTTTTCTACTTTCTAACAGCTGAACTCTTAGCAATGTCGATAATGTTCTTTTCATTTCTGTGCATGCTCAGAAATGCAATATAGAACAACTTCCACTTCAGTGCACTGCCATTACCATTTTCCAGTGTTGAGATCGAAATGATCTAGTTCTTTCTTCACAGTGGAGAAAACATTTTAATTATAATTTCATCATGAAACAGCTAGAATTTATAACAGTTCTTCATTTTATAATCTTTTATGGACTGAGGTAAGCTCATTTAATTATTTTCACAATGTCAGTACAGCGCTAACTTTCACTCTCATAAGTGACACACGCTTTGTAAACAGTGTTTGCTTACATACAAACAGCACCAACATCACAAAAGTTTTGACAGCTCATACAAAATCACAATTAACATTTAACAACTAAAATAAATTTATTTCACTTCTAAGCAAGACTTCAGTAGCTAAAAACAAACATAACAGTAGCTAAAAACAAACATAACACCTTAAAACATCTTGCTTGCAGCATGCAAAAATAAACAAATTTTTAACTACTTTTATAAAATATCCTATTACTAACTTCTTAACTTCAAATCATTTCTGTATTTTTAACTTGTGGGATATCTGAATTTTAATACAGCTTTCCTTAAAAGGCTTTTATAAATGCACTGTAATTTTTGATACCTTCATTGGATTTTTACAAAGCACTATCACTAGATTTGTATCATCAATTTCCTGATATGTACCTCAGAGTGTATAGGATATTATAACACTACATATTTAAATTGACACTGTTACTAATGTCCTGGCAGCAATTTTCATGCAAATTTAGTCTATTATTTGTTAATACTCCAATATTGTTAGATCTTATATTTCCAACTTCCAAGACACCTCTAATGGCATCAGTGTACCTAAATCTTGGCTCTCCTCTGAGTTGTTTTCCCTCCATCTTGACATCAAACACGTTTGCTAACTTTTCATGCCCCATTTTGTTTAAGTGACCACAGCACCTTAAAAACTAATTTATATTTTTAATTTACTTTTTATTGTTAAAACTAATTTACTTTTTATTGTTAAAACAATCTTGGTTTAAGACTTCTTGATGGAAGTTTTTCTCATTAGAATTCTGTTTTATTGGAAATCCATTCGAAATTATGATAATTTCAAATGGCTTAGTTTAATAATGATTCTTAATGGCTATTAAGAATCATTATTAAAATTTTTTGAGATTTCAGTTTAACCATTTTAACAGTATATGGAAGCAAAACAAAATTGTCTATCGTATATATGCCAAAATTGAATATACACTGGTGTCCAAAACCTAAGGACAAACACTATTTCTGATGATTACAACCACACATTCAGATGAAACATTTTGTATAACTGATGATTTCAATTAGAAAGTGGTGCAAATCATGTATATTCAAATTTTCAAATCGTGTGCACAAGGGTTATGTCATAGCACTGAACAGGATAAAAGGCTGTGCTAAGTAAACTGTGTTTTAAAGAAGCTCTTTTTGTGAAGGAATACAGTTCCAAACTTGGATGTCTTGAAATGTCCCAAAGATGTCATCTAGATAATTTCATGCAAGGAAGAATTATTAGAAAGCTCGAAGAATGCCACAGAATTATTGATACTACCATAGAGTTTGGAATCTCACATAGTATTGTATCCAGGCACTAGGCAGTGTTTCAAACCAATGTGACGTGTTCGAGACATTTGCTAAGAGGTCGCCTCCACTCTACCACAGAGCATGAAGACAGATCTTTGGTTATAGCAGCAAAATGTAATCAAGGTCAGCTTGCAAGTCAGCTCCATTCAAGCATAAATACTCAGATATCTTCACAAACTGTTAAGACATCTGCAGCAAGTAGGCCTATTCTTAAAGCCTGTAGTCTGTATTCCTTTATCTACAGTTCATTGTAGTGCATGTTTTCAGTGGTATTGTATCCATAAAAATTGGACAAGACACCAATGGGCTAATGTGCTCTTTGCAGATGAGAGTTGTTTTAATACTTCCTCCAATTCTAGACAACACTTGATCTGGCATGAAAACGGTACTTCTTACCATTGCGAGAATGTTCTTGAAAGCGATAGATTCAGAGGTGCTGGGATCATGATATGGGGAGGCATTATGCTTAATGGATGCACTGAGCTACAAGTGCTGGAAAAAAAGGACTGACTGGTGAACAATATTGTACTGAAGTTCTTCAACAACACATTCGATTGTTCTGTGATGCTGTAGGCAAAGAATTCATTTTTATGAATTACAATGCAACATAGTAATTAGCTACAATCACTATTTGTTTTCAGTTATTTATATAAAAAAAAAGCATCAGAGAATTCATAATGTCTCTCTATACATAAGTCAACATATAATGAAGTTTTCACAAACTGCACAGATTAATTAGTATATTGTTGCATATACTGAATGCTGCTATCAGACCCATCTCATATCATAGTGCAAATTTCTGCATTATTTGTTTACTGAGTTTATTTTTCCTTTCTGTGAAACAAGAAGCTTTGACTTCATGGTGCAGACTTTTATTTGCTGTTACCTAGCTGTGAAGTTCTGAATTATTTTGTCACCATTAGATTGCTGATATCCCCTCAAGCAGTATACAGAATTGTGAGATACTTGAAAAATTACATTATGCTTAACTTCTTGTTGACAATTTTCTTCTAAATTATTCTATTTGTTAGGATTCTTGTATTGTCATATCTTGTATTTCACTTCTTCTAAGGCATGTCATGAGCCCCCCCCCCCTCCCCCAGCATCAATCATTTGTTTTGCTAACCTTTCCATTCTAATTATGTGACTCAACCACCTTAGATTAGCTTTGCTCCTGTATTCTTTAATGTTAACAATGTCACATGCCTTCCTGCTATCTTCAGTTTTTTAATGATTCTATCATTAAATGCCTTCCATTTACTCTGCTAATTTTCTCAGAACTGATATCTGGTCTTTAGTCTTTGATCAACTTTTATTTCTAGCCCAGTTCTCAGATCCATACGTTAAAATAGGTTGAACCTTGTCTTGTGCACTGCTAGTTTAGTGTGGGCTAAATTCTCTCTTATTCTATATTATTTTTTCCACCTGACTGCCTGCCATACTTGCTTATTCTTTTTCCATATTTAATAGGCCATCTTTTTTAAAAATTCTGCCTAAATGATTATGGAATATCTTCCATATTTCTGCCTATTTTCATAGGCAGAAATATGCATTTTCTGATTTTCATGCTGAATTTATTACAGTAGTTATTCAATTTAGTTAAGGAATCCTGACAACTTGTACTGAATTTTTCTTCTTCTTTTTATGTGTGTATAGCATCTGCATAAACTAAAGAGCTGAGATCTTACATCTAATTTGACATCAGACTATCTTCTGATTGCTGCCTTATAATCTGAATATAGGCTGTTATCGCTCTGTATATTCTGATTACCTTTTAAGCTCCCAAGGTTTGGTTTCTTGTTTTCAGCTCTTTCATTTTTTCTCGAATAGTCCTTATTGATTTGTATAATTGCATAAGTCAGTTAACTCATCAACTTTCATGGCATATTTCTGTCATTTGTGCACTACAGGAGTCAAGTTCTCATTTTGTAATGCAAATGTTTGACTTCTGTTACTTGCTTAAGAATTATTGATATTTCTTCTTCCTTTGTATAATATATCCTACATATGCTTAAGCATAGAATGACAGAAACATCTGCTGCCAATATATTTGGACATGCCAACATTAAATGTAATAGTCAAGTCTTCTTCCTCCTTCTATAAATGTTAGCGTTCTAATGGGGAAAGAATGCTTACTTTTGCCATCAGAATTGAAAGAGAAAATGCATTGATAGATGTATGACATTCCAAGGACTGCTGCGGTGATGACTAGCATATTTATTTGTGTGGTTCCATTGCATAAGATGTTAATCAGACTGCATCTAATCTATTTTTTGATGCATCTGGTCAGCTGAATTTTAAGAGTGAGATAAAAGTATCTTCTTCCTCTTCTTCTTTAGCTAGTCGAACTGTTAAGGTTCTTAGCTGCATGCATCAGCTTCTTCCATTCCTTTCTGTCTTGAGCTTTTTCCTTCCAATTCTAAACTCTATCTCTGGGTCACTTTCCATCAAACTTTATCTTGAATACTTGTTTAGCCATTCTCTCCTCACCTATTCTTTCCACATGTCCAAGCCATCTCACTCTGCTTGCTCACATCCCATTAACCAGAAGTGGGTATCTATAGAGTTCATATAGTTTTTGGTTGTCTTCTTCTCCATTCTCCTGTTGTGTTATCTCTTACAGGTCCATAGACTTTTCTGAGGATTTTATTTTCAAAGATCTGCAATGCTTTTGCATCTTGGTCTGTTATGCTCCAGGTTGTCTTGTATATTTCTGTTTTAACTCTGCTTGATAGAATTTTAGAAGATAACTGATGTAGCGAATGATATGATCTATTGGGGGCATGTATTCTAGCTTTTATTTCTGTACCAATTTATTATCTTGAGTAATCAATGTTCCAAGATATTTGAAGGAGGTGGCGCTTTTAAAAATCAGGTTATCAATGGTAAAATGGTCATTTCCCCCTTGACTGTGATTTCTGCATACATTTAAATGAAAGAATGAAAGTATATTAAGATAAATAACAAAAGAGTGTAACAAGTTGCAGAACATCAGATTGTGGAATGTAATCTGCAAGATTAAATCGACCAAATATAGATAGGAAGAAAAATGAGTTGTTGTTGAAATATATAAATTGTTGATGGGCATGTACAGATAATTACGTACATAATAAGTTTCCAGAGACTGGTTGTTAGAGATAAGAATAAAGACTGATCCCTTAACATTTTATAAGTGATAATCAAGGCGGTGAGGAATAAGTTCTTCTTTTGCTGTATGAATTGTGGATACATGGAATGCTTGATTGTTGAGCTTCCTTATCTGAAACAAGAAATAGGAGACCAAATGAATTTAAAGTGTTACTTTTAAAGCAGACTTCCTGTGATGAGGCATTTGACAATGTGGGTCCCAAGATTAAAATAATGAGTATCTGTGGCTTAATATATCATTTGTTTTTATCATAAGTTTATTTTTAATTAAATAAAAGTGATAAACTCTTTGGAAGAAATATTGTCAACGATGCAAAATGTTGTCCCTATATAATAAAGTTTGAAGCAGTAACCATACATTAAATGCAACAAATTGAGCCCCATCACCATAAGTCATAAGAAAATTGGAAGCATATAAACAGATTGATTGTCAGCCTGGTTGGCTGAGTGGTTAGCATATCTGCCTTCCAACCAACAGGTCGCAGGTTTGAATCCTGCCATGGGCATGGATATTTGTGAATGTTGGTGGGAGATGAATTTCTTCGTCCGGTGTTAGACCTCCGTCATGCTTATTGGAGGCCTGAAGTTTCAGGAGCTTGAAAGAGTTTCATGTTTGGTCTGTAGAGCAGTGTGTTTCTAGATCTAGTAAAAAAATAAAATAAAATAAATAAATAATAGCAAAAAATCTATAAAATCAATAACAATAAAAATAAAAAAATCCTTCGCCCACCCACTCTCATAATTGTACTTTTCTGTTTTTATAATGTGTTAGGTATTGCATGCTTAGATAGGTATCTTAAATATTAAATATTGTAATCGCCTATTGCTAATAAAACTGAAAATGCCATG
The DNA here is from genome assembly GCF_054136105.1 of Typopeltis vanoorti. Classification (NCBI taxonomy): domain Eukaryota; kingdom Metazoa; phylum Arthropoda; class Arachnida; order Uropygi; family Thelyphonidae; genus Typopeltis; species Typopeltis vanoorti. The sequence continues at coordinate 9,010,733 of NC_143572.1, forward strand.
GAGAATTACGAGGGGAGGGAACTGGAAGGTTTTGATAAACACCTAGAACAAAAATGATATTAAAGCAACTGATATAACCACAAGAAAGAACATATCTTAAAACCCTTGGAAACCCCCCCCCCCCCATATTTCATCAAATTGTAATATTTGTTCTTTTTCTTTTAGGATATATAAGAAGACATAAAATTTAATTTTTGTTTTGACTTTTATCAGAAACCCTTCATTTAAATAGACTTGTATAATATAAACATTGCATTGTTTTGAATTGCAGAAAAACCAGGTTAGCAACAGCTACTTCAGACAGTCTTACTAGGTTACGGGATAGACAAGGGGGATCAACATCTATCAAGAGTAAGTGTACCAAACTAGGTAATTAAATGCACACTTTAAAGTGGGCCATTTTTTGTTAATTTGTAAATGCTAATCAGTTAGAGCTAGTTAAATTATTAATTCAATGGCTATCTTAAAGTTTCATTGTAAAAATACATACTTCATAAGTGTTTCATTACTGAACAGAATGCTCAGTAATGACTATTAGGTATTATTTTGTTAAGAAAAAAGGGTGGGGAGAGATGGTTTATATTTCATGAATGAGTTTGTAAAATTCTTCCATAATCATAATTTTCTTATTATGTTAGTTTTTTACAGTATTATATATACTGATTGTAACTTTCATTAACCACGCTACTGGCCAGGACGTATATATACGTCCACATTTCCATGAATGCGAAGTGCATATTAAAATTGTAATACCATTGATATTACATTGAAATTTATGATACGAAGCTTTTGAGGGTGCGTATTTGACCTTTAATGGCCGGTAAGGTGGTTAATGATATTTAAGTTTTATTATATGATAAGGTTAAGGATATAGCCAAAAAATTCAAACCAAAACTTAATATAATTGCAGAGGAAAATGGCAAGATCTTAAATGACACTAATGACATAGCCACAAGATGGAAAGAGTATTGCCGAGCTTTACAAGGACCCCAACTATTCAACAAGAAGACAAAGGAGCTGTGGAAAACATGGAAACAGAACCAGAGATCCTCAAAAGTGAAGTAGGACAAGCAATCAAAAAATTAAGGAAAAACAAAAACCTTAGAGATAATGTAGTCAGCTTGATACATGATTTATGCAACAAAATCTAGAAGACTGGAAGATGGCTGAATGACTGGACTAGTTCCACCATTATCCCAATTTACAAAAAATAAAGGCATTCACAACAGCTGTGAAAACTACCGCACCATTGCCCTTATCTCACATACCAGCAAGATTTTACTACACATTATTAAGGAGAGATTAATTACAAAGATCTATAGACCATCAGATTTCTGAAGAATATGCAGGATTCAGAAAAGGTTGAGGAACTAGAGATCATATATCTAACATCAGATAAATAATCGAAAAAGCAAGGGAATTCAACTTAAGCCTTTATCTATGCTTTATAGATTACTCCAAGGCCTTTGACTGCATGAGGTGGGATATCATGCAAGAATCAGGAATACCAAACCATGTAATAACCCTCATAAAGAATTTATATCAAGGAAATTAAGCAACAGTAAGAATTGAAAACTCGTTGTCCCCTGCATTCCAATTTGAAAAATTATCAAGACAAGGATGCATATGCTCACCATTACTATTCAACCTTTACAGTGAAACTATAATGAAAAGATCTCTAGAAAGTGGAATGGAGGCATTAAATTAAGTGGCCAAACAATCACTAACCTACGATATGCAGATGATACAGTGACAAGCAAACAGGAATTAAAATCCATCCTAAATCAATTAGAAGGGGAAAGCTTAAGCCACAGTTTATGAATAAATCAAGGTAAAGCCAAAATAATGATTTTAAACAACACAGAAGAGATTGATATAGAAGGAATTGGAATTGTCAACCATTTCAACTACCTTGGAGTGATAATAACAAAAAAAAGATGGATGTAAAAAAAAGAGATAAGAAGAAGAATAACGCTAGCTAAGAAAGCGATGACTGGTTTAATTAAGATCTGGAAAGACAGGCACATTTCCAAAAAGACGAAAATTAAGCTTGTAGAAACCTTAGTTTTTTTTCGATCTTTCTCTATGTGTCTGAGTCTTGCACAGTGACAAAAGATGACAGAAGAAGAATTGAGGTGTTTGAGCTCTGGTGCTGGAGAAGATTGTTAAGAGTGTCTTGGACAGAAAAGCAAGCAAACAAAAGTATCCTAGAAGAACTGAATATCCAGAGAAAACTGATAAACATAATTGAAAAGAGAATACTGCAATATTTTGGACACATATGTAGAAGGGAAGGCAACTGCCTGGAAAAAATAATCATCCAGGGTAAACCATGTGGGAAAAGATAAAGATGAAAATTTTGAAGATAAGAACAAATAATAATGGCAAGTAGATTATTGTACATGCAGTGTATACTTCAAGTCCAATTTTAAATAAGTAATATTGGACTACATCTTTAGAAACCGAATCAGATTCTCTCATTACTGACTAAACCCACCTTTACTACATGAACTGTTAAAAGAACACGTAAGACCACAGTGATAACTTTTTAATTGATCTTCTTCTTCAAGTGTCATCTCCTAGAAGGAGGTTGGCAACCATGTCACGGAACCTTTTTCTTTCTTTTGCTGCTCTGGAACATTTTTGGTAATTCAATCCAATCCAGTCCAGTCCTTAATGTCTTCGAACCACATTCTCCTGGGTCTACCTCTCCCTCTTTTTTCATCCAATTTCCCTTCTAATATTAATTTCTGAATGCCTTCTTGTCTGGTTAGATGTCCAAAATATTTAAGTTTTTGCTCTTTAATTATTTTCATTAATGTTCTTTTCATTTTTGCTTTCTTTAAAACATCTTCATTTTTCATTTTCTCTGTTCATGGTATTTTCAGCATTCTTCTGATGGTCCACATTTCGAAAGCTTCTAATTTTTTCTCTGCTTCTTTATTTAGAGTCCAAGTTTCACTGTTGTAGAGAAGGCTTGACCAGATATAGCATTTTATTAATCTTTTTCTTGTGTCTATATTAATGTCTCTGGATGTTGAACAGTTTTCATATCAGTAAAGGCTTTTCTTGCTATCTCTATTCTTCTTTTTATTTCTTTAAGGGAATTTCCTCTGTCTGTAAACATTTGTCCCAAATATATAAAAGACTGAACCTGTTAAATTTTCTTTTTGTTAACAGTTATGTTCAGTTTCTTATTTATTGGTTCTTTTGATATAATCATGCACTTTGTTTTCTTTAGGTTAATAATTAGTCCCATGTCTAAGCTTCTGTTGTAAATTTCTGTGATTAAGTTTTGATGATCATCTTCAGATTCAGCTATAAGAACTGTGTCATCTGCATACCTGAAGTTGTTGAAGTTCCTACCTCCGACTTTTACACCCTTCAGTTCTGAAATATTTTTAAAAACTTTTAATTAATAAGGTACAGATATTTCATACTAAAACTAATAGTACATCTTCAGTGTCACACAAACAGTTATAGGAATGGAATACAAGTAATGAACATTCAGTGGATCAACTATTAACTGTTTGTATGACACTAAAGATGTACTATTATTTTCAGTATGAAATATCTGTACCTTATAAATTAAAAAGTTATTACTGTGGTCTTATGTGTTCTTTTAATAATTATACTATGCCACAGGTACCTCTAAATATAAGAATACATGAACTGTATTATATATAAACTAAAGAGCAAAAAGTTGCAGTGCCATCTCTGTCAGATTGATTCAGAGAAGCATCCTATTTTTCAGTAGAGTTCAGCATTACCATTTCTAGAAATTAAAAAAAAAAAAATTATGCAAATGAAAATAAAATAAATATATCCTTCCATCTGTGTTATTGATGCAAAATGTACAGAAATAGATGTATATGTATGAAAGCCAGGGAACACACAATCTCTTAATTTCATATTATATTACAGCCAGTTCTCACTGTAGAAACAATGTTATAACAAATTTGCTCACTATAACCAACCACTGAAAATCTCCCACCAGTGCTCCATTTGCTATAGTGAATTTATTTAGTACAAGTTTGCTGTACAGGTACAGCAAACTTGTACTAAATAAATTCACTATAGCAAACTGCTCTTGTTGCCCCTACAAGATTGCTCTAGTGAGAGTTGACTATAGAAATTGTTCAACATTATTGAAATACCACATAAAGAAGCTGCAAAATACTATAGCTAAATGGTGTAAATGGAGCATTTTATAGCTTGCACCTAAATTTTTAATCAGTCTCTTTAGAATTGACAGATGTGTAGTGAAACGAACAAATGCATTAATCTTGAACAACAAAAAAATGCACGGGCTAGGTAGGTATGGTAGGAATGAATATGATAGAATCATTTTATGAGAAACACATAGTAGATCAGTAGTGCTTAACTTTTTTACTACCCCTCCAGGAGAAAGATTTCAGAAGTCGCAGCAAACATTGATAAATGTGAGTAAATTAAATATTTATTATAGAACTATTAAAATTATTATACACTACACCCTTTCAATATATATATATATATATATGATCCTCACACACGAAAGGCCACAAGACCTATAGCACATTAGTGCCATGTGTGGGCAAGAGGAATAGAAGAAAGGAGGAATCTGTTCACATTTTGCTTGAACAGCTGAGGGTTGTAATCTCTGTGATAGGCAGAGTGGAGGAGACTTCCAAAGGACAGAAGTAGATGGAATGAAAGAGGAGGCAGTGAAGTTGGTTTGTTGAGTTTCATGATGGATTGTAAAAGGATGTTGGTTGGCAGTGGCTCTTGTTTTAATGATTTTGGAGAAGAGTGGAAGAATAATAGTGGCCAGTTCAGCAGAGCACTGTCCATGAAAGTATCTGTAGAAGAGGCATAAGGCAGAAACTGAACGTCTATGAGAGAGGGATTGAAGTGGATATGTTAGCGGGAGATCATTAATTAGCCGGACTGCCTACTTCTAGATAGAATCGAGCAGTGTCTTAGAGGAGATTTTGATGCACCACCTGAAATATGGGAGCAATATTCCATGGCTGGCCAGATTTCAGCTTTGTATAGAGTTAGCAGCCATGAAAGTGTGAAGTAGTGTCTTGTGTGAAAAAGTACATGAAGTTTTTTTTGTGGCTGCAGAAGCTATAATTGAAATGTGATTGCACCAGGAAAGATTGGAGGTGCAGGTCAGTCCAAGAATAGAAATTTGATAGCATTTTGATATCTTAGTGTTACTGAAGGTGGGGGGGGAGGGGAGGAATATGAGCTCTTTCTTGTGAGAGATCAGACAGAACTGAGTTTTGGTGGCATTGAAGTTTACAAGGTTGTCCTTGCCCTACTGGGATATGCCGTATATGTCAGCATGTAGGACGATCGGCATATAAGATGAGGCCTAAATTTTAAGCTATTTTTAGGTTTTAAGCTTATGTCGGTGGTATAAGACGACCCCCCCCCCCCCCCCAATTTACAAATATACAAAAACCTTCAGGTGTTTTTGTACATTTTCACAAAAAAGGATGGATGGACAAAAATGGTGTGAAATTATGGATAAATAATGTGTGGAACACACGACCAGGCCATATAATGAAGAAATGCAGTTTATTAGTATGGGATATGTTTCGTAGTCATTTAACTGAGAATACTGAAAGTCTTCTAGAAAAAAAATAACACAAAAATTGCTGTTATACCAGGTGGTTTAATTCTTTGTTGCAACCACTAGACGTTGCTTGAACAAACCATTTAAAGATCACATGCGAGAAGAGCAGAATAATTGGATGTTGACTGGTGAAAAATCATTTACAAATGGTAGATCTATGCACTCTGCATCGCTTGATATGTTGTGCAATTTTGTGATCAAAGCATGGAATAAAGTAAAAGTAGAGACTAATAAAATCATTTAAAAAATGTGGTATCTCTAATCTTATGGATGGTATGGAAGATGATCTGTTGTGGGACACTGATGACGATGAAAATGAAATCAATTCACCAGATTCGAACTGGGATCTATATGATGATCATTTAAACAATGAATCTGAAGAACTGTTTTCAACAGATGATGAAGAAAATTAACATGAAAATTGAGGTTAATAATTATTATTTGTTTTTTAAGACTTGCATCTATTGTAATATTTTAAATAAATTTATGTAACAAAAAATTAATCTGATTTGTTTATAAACACTGTCTATTTTCTTATATAATGATGTATTGTAACTATCCAAATGTTCATCCAAGAAATTAAGCTTCTCTTTTTATACTCGCTGTATAAGACGACCCATGATTTCGAGGAGTTTTCTGTAGTATTTGAGAGTTGTCTTATACGCCAACATATACGGTAGCTAAGTGATCTGAGTTCAGGTCCCTGGTTGTGGTAGACCTTGAGGACTCTAATACATGATCACTACAAGGTTTGTCGAATGAAAAAGAGGAATGGTGTGTATTGTCATTGGTAAAGCTATGGATAGAATTGGAGAAGTCTGTGACAGCAGGTCATTTATGTACAGAAGGAAAAGAATGGGTGAAAGAACAGAACCCTGTGGTACTACTCCTGCATTGGTGGGGAAAATTGAGAAAGGAAACCTTCCACATCACGATGCGTAGTGAGAAAGTTGGTGATCCAATTGCAGATAGGATGGTAGTTTGTTAAGTAGACCCTTGTGCCAAACCCAATCAAATGTTCTTGAAATGTCGAGGGCAACCACGTGAGTTTCTCCATGACCTGAGTCCAGAGGTGGGTGTTGAAAGCAAGATCAGCTGTATATTGCAAGTGATGGAATCCCTATTGCTGGTCACTGATCAGTTGTCTCTAAGTGGTTCAAGAGTTGGTTGTTGATGACCTTGTTCATAATTTTAGAGAGAACAGAAGTGAGAGAGCAATTGGACGATAGCTTGTTGGTTGGCTTTTATCACCTTTCTTTGGGATGTGCTGGATGTGTACCCATTTCCATGTTGTAGGATAGATTGAAGAGGTGATACAGGATGTTAGTTCTAGGACACAATTTCTTAACGGATTAGGTGGGGTATCATCTGGACTAGATGCCTTGTTTGTGTTCAGATTATTAAGGAGTCTTCATATTTCTTTTTTTATCAGAAGACTGGAGACATGAAGGGACCCGTTCTTGGTGGAGTAGAGGGAATTTTGCCCAGGTCAAATGCAGGAATTGGGAGAGAATAGTGATGCCAGTGAGTTGGCCTTGTCTTTAAGTGAGGTAACTACAGTACCATCAAGATGTGAGAGTGGTGGGAACATGGGTGGGCAGAAGTTGCACTCAGTGGCCTTGGCAAGACACCAGAAGGAACGACTGCCATTTGGGCAGGAAGCGAGTTTGTTGCATTTGGGCCTTTCAAAGTCTGACTTGAACTTGGTGATGATTCTTTTGCAACTGTTGTGAGCTGCAGAGTGGGCAGCTGGAATTTTGGTCTTCAGACGTTTGTGGTAAGCAGAGGTTTTTTTTTCTTTTACAACATTGGCATACTTTTTTGAGAAGCAAGACTTGGGTGGTGGCTGAGAATTTTGGAGTGGAATAAGGGATGAAAGTCTTCATTCCTGTGAGGATGATTTCTGTTATTCAGTTTTGAGCAGATGTTTTGATCAGAAGAACTGAAGCAATAGTTGGACCCTGGGAAGGAGGAGGAGCAGAAGTCATAGAGGTCCTCCCAGTTGGCACCCTTATAGTTCAAAAGGACAGAAGACTGTGAACTGGCAGGTGAAGGTTGTTCTGTGGCAAAAGAGACTTGTATGAGGTTGTGGTCCAAGAGGAGAACCAGCAACCACAGTATACCTGGAAGGGGGAGCTTGTTAGGAAGAGGTCAGGTGTGTTGGCATATTGGAGGGGTTGTTAAGTATTCTGATAGGAAGATGGATGATCTGAGATAGGTCATTTGCTGATAGCAAACACATCAGCATCCCTGCCTGCTTATTGGTGAAACTGGAGAAGAGAAGCCAATATGAGTTGGGACATTGAAGTCTCCAAGAAGGATGACCTCACTATTGAGGTATTTTGACTGCAGATAGTTGAGCTTTAGAGAAAGAGAGTTGAAATGATCAGAGTGGTTAACGGAGTTTGTAGAGCGATAGAGAGAGCATATGAAAAGGGTGGATTGATTTCTTAGAGAATTTTGAGCCAAAGTAGATCAAACAATGGAGATTCATGAATTTGCAGTATTTGGCATTGTATGTTGGTTCTGACAAAGGCACAAGTGTCCCCCCCCCCTTGTGGCAGAAAGAGCTGTGTAATGTGTAGTTTGGCAGTTGAGGTTTAGAGTGTCTATTAAGGTTGCCAGTTGGGGTTCTGATAGTAGTAGTAGTTCTGGAATAGTAACTAGAATAATAGTTAAGGCTTAGATGCCTGTAGATGGTGGTGCACATCGTTTCTATTGCTGTTTAGGCCAAAGATGTTGAAGTGGATGTGGAAACTTTTTTTTTGGGGGGGGGGTAAGAATTGGTGTTGGTGGATTTGGTTGGATTTCTGTTGTTTTCCATAGTTGGGGATTTTTTTTTAACTAGTTTTTGTGGTAGAATTTTTGAGATCTGCAGTAAAATCATATTTCATTGAGTTGTGGTTCATTGCATTTAGCGAGGAAGAGATAATGGGGCATGCAGTGAGAGGTGACAGACTTGCAAACATACCACCCACACAGAGGAAACTTGATCTCCTGACCGTATGTCACCTAGACAGTTCCCCCTGCAGATACAGTATTTGGTTCTCTCCAGTCGCAAACAGATAAAATACATGGTTCCAAGATTTGACACTGGCTGATTGCGAAGCCTCCAGATTCGTTAGTACACAGGGACCGAACCAATTACCAAACTGGTTTGGTCCCATGTACTAACCAATGGCTGACCTCCAGAACCATTTTACTGCTGTGCCTTTGAATGGGGGAGGGTCTAGGCCTGCCTACGGTGCGATTGGTATGTTATTGAGGGTATCACTCTCACTGTATGTTGGAAGAGTGGGGAGGAGGATACAGAAACCAAAACCAGAACCTTTGCTGCTCTAGTGATGAAACATGGCTGCAGCCACTTTAGGTCTAATAAGGAAGGTGGTGGTATTTCACTGGGTGATGAAAGACATCTACCACCTAGAAGTCTAGTTGGCATTTCCTCCAACTACAGAAGAATACTTTTATAGTGGCAATGCTTGCCAGGTTTGCCAGACCCTGATTTGTGGAAACAGGCTATACCTCTAGAAGGTGGGGATGACTTGACTGCGAGAGGCTATATATATATCGTTAAATTTCTTTAACTTTAAATTCTTACCTTATGTGTGTGTTTTTAATTTGTTATTGTTAAAGCTTACGATTGTTATCTTTAGTGAATATCCCTATTACTTGATATAATTTCTCGCATTTGCTTTCACCCTTTTCGCTCTGTGGCCACTACTTAAATTGCTCACACGTGCAAAACTTGGTAGACAAAGAAATTTGTCCGTGGCTAGAGCCAAATTTCTTTGATACAAATCTGGAATTAACTCCATATCAGAATATGGAAAAATTTGTTTGTTAAAGCTGCACCATCCAAATTCTTAGACAGGAGAATCTTCCTTGTCAGGGAGTTAACACTCAGAATGACACACTATTCGATAATCAAGCAATTAAAATTCCCAATTACAAAGACCTCGTATATTTTTACTCTTACTGCAGTCGTAGCTATCCCCTCAAATTAACTAGCACTCGTTCTATTTTTATGAGTGGTGCATTGAGTTCACAGATCAGACAATTTGTTAGGTAAAAAAAAGAAAGGTTTATTTATTACTCTAATACATACATACATACATCTTCAAGGCCCACTCTTCCTAATTGGGTTGTGGGGGCAAAAGCTGCAAGAGGAACTTCCAATGATCACGATCCTCTGCCACCAAGCTCAGGTGTTCTGGTGGGATTCCCAAACGTGTCCACCCAAGGTTTTGGATATAGTCTATCCAGCGAGTCCTTGGCCTCCCACCCTCTGGCTTGGCAAAGAGGGCCTGCTGAGGGAGCCTCTCTTGTGGCATTCTGACCAGGTGCCCGTACCAGCGTAACTGATCTCTCAACACGGAGAAGCAGCGGTTGAGTATTGAGGGTTTCCCGAATTGCAGAGCCTCTGACTCTGTCGAGTTTTGTCAGCCCCGCAACCCCTCGAAGGAACCTCATTTCAGCCACTTGGATTCGTGTCTGCATTCTTTCGGTCATTACCCAACTCTCATGACCATAGGTGAGGATGGGGACATAGACTGTATTGAAAACAGCCAGCTTTGCATTCTGGCTTAACTCCCGCTTCAATACTACCGAACGGCCAAGCTCCCGCAATATCGAGCTTGCTAACCCAATTCGAGTATCTAGCTCTACGTCCCATTTTCCATCATTCGTGAATATGGACCCAAGGTATTTAAACTTCTCTACCTGTCTCATTGGGACTCCACTTACATTTAGAGTGCACTGGGATGGTTGTCTTGAGACCACAAATGTTTCAGTTTTGGCCACACTGATCTTCATTCCGGCGTCTGCAAAAACACCTACAAACCTATCCAGGGTCCGCTCGAGGTCATCTGTGGAAGAGCCAAACAGAACTACGTCGTCTTTCAAAAAGCAGACGTCCAATGCTACATTTTCCAATTCTGACACAGTCACTGCCTCGGCTGTGCCTATCAATCCAGTCCATAAATATTATGAAAAGGAGGGGTGACAGAACACACCCTTGGCGGAGGCCAACAGAGACTGTGAAAGGTTCAGACTTTGTGCTGTTTACCCTGACACAAAACTCTGGGCATTCATACAGGGACTTGATGGCAGCTAATAGTTGACCATCCACTCCATACTCCTGTACTACTTGCCAAAGCTTATCCCGAGGAACCCAGTCATATGCCTTCTCCAAGTCCACAAAACATGCGTAGACATTCTTGGCATATTCCCAAGATTTCTCAAAGACTTGCCTTAAAGTGAAGATTTAGTCAGTTGTGCTTTTACCAGGACGAAAGCCACATTGTTCTTCCTGGAACTTTGACTCAACTATGCTCTTGCACCGTCTTTCCAAGCACTTAGCATACACTTTCCCAGGCAGGCTGAGCAGAGATATGCCACGATAGTTACTGCAATCCTTCTGGTCTCCCTTCTTAAAGACTGGTATTATTATGCCTGTCTGCCATTGCTTTGGTGCTCGCCCAGATATCCAAGCAGCCTGACACACTCGAGTCAGCCAGAGAACACTGTCTCGATTTAAGGCTTTTAGCATTTCTGGCCGAATTTCATCATCGCCAGCAGCCTTGCCCGATTTTAGCGATTTTATTGCTAAATGGACCTCTTCTGCTGTGAGACTAGTCATTGCCCCGATCTGCACCTCTTGGATGTCCACAACTGCTGGGCCACCCGGGTTAAGAAGGCTCTCAAAGTATTCCCTCCATCTGTGAAGGATATCCTTCTTGGTTGTTAAAAGTGCACCATCAGAGCCCTTAATTGCCCTTGCTGTGCACGATTTCCTCCCTCGAAGGCGGCGGATGGTCTACCAGAATACTTTGTTCGCATTTGCATATCTAATCTTTGGAGAAAGATTAGATGAATCTAATCTTTCTCCAAAGGATTCCCAAGCCTTCTGCTTTGCTGTCTTTACTGCCTTAGCAGCAGCTTTTCGTGCCTCAGCATACCGCAAATGCATCTTAGGTGACCTGACTCTAATCCATGTTAGGTCGGACTCCTTTTTTGCCCGGACAGTTTTTTGGACTTCTTGGTTCCACAAGGTGTCCTTTTCTCACTGGCCGTTGCCATGCCGAGCCGCTTTCTGCCACACCATGAGAGTGCAGAGGCAGTGACAGCTGTTCTGAACAGCTTCCATTCCTCCTCAACATCTGCAGTATGCTTGGGAATCTCTTTGAACCTGGAGGAAATGTCATCTGCAAAATTCTTCCTCACAGCCTCATTTTCCAATGTCTCCCATTTCATGCGGTATAGCTGCTTAGGCCTACCAGTGTTGATGGTAGCATCTGGTTTCTGAAGCCGTAGAGTGCATACAACAAGGTGGTGGTCAGTTGACAATTCTGCCCCTCTTCTCACACGAACGTCCAACACTGAGGAAAATAGGTCTGCTGAGACTATAAAGAAGTCAATCAGAGACTTTTGTTCTAGTGTATCCCTGTACCAGGTATACTTATGGACTTCTCGGTGCTGGAAGAAGGTATTCATTATGGACAAGCTGTTAGTACAGCAGAAGTCCAATAATTTCAACCCATTTGCGTTAAGGTCAGGAGCACTGTTCCTCCCAACCACACCCCTCCATGTCTGGTCATCTGTTCCAACATGTGCATTGAAGTTGCCCATTAGCATGACTGATTCCATGTCTGCCACTCTGTCAAAAGCAGCATCCACTTCCTCTAGGAAGGCAGAGTATTCTGACTCCAGATTAGGTGCATAGGCTTGCACCACAGCCAAATCATGGTTTTTCATCTGAAGCCTTAACACACATAACCACCCCCCAATGGGATCCACTCAGCAACACAGTCTGACAGCTGGGGGATTGTGAGTATCCCCACACCCGCCTGAGCAGACATTGTCAGGCTCACACCAGAGTAGTAGAGCTTCCACCCCTTATCCAGGTCGACAGTTTCAGAGCCTCTCCTCTTGGTTGAAGAAAGCCCGACTAAGTCTAGTCGGTAGCGCTTGGCTTCCTCAACCAGTTCCAACTCCTTCCCTGTCAGAGAGAAGGAGTTGGAACTATTACTCTAATACAATATACATATAATAAGATCACTTGACAAAACTGAATCTCTCCTACAAAACTGAAAATGATTAACCAGACATAACCTAAATACTCCTAGTCATAAACAGTATGAGACAATATCTACTACCAGTTAAATTTCTGACTTGATCCTATTCAACTAACATTCTTGTACAAACATTTATCTTAGCTCTGAGTAAGAATTCATGTACAGTGTGCAATATCACACGGTACATGAATTCTTACTCAGAGCTAAGACAATCTACCAGTTGATTAACTACTAAAGTCCTGGTTCAGTTGTGTAAGTACAGTCACTGAGCATATCTGCACATTATTGCACACTAACTGTTTCTTGCATACAAAGGAATTGAAAAGTTTGTTACTCTCTCTTATGGTCAGTTGTCTTCAGGTAGAACAAACTAGTGATTATGATCACGAATCACCTTTTCCGATGTGGGCGAAGCTGCTTTGCCGTGTTCGGTCCACGTGATTCTGCATGCTGATCTAAGTTTGCACTGGCTTTTCCGCTGTACCGATAATTATGCCCGCACTGGATCACTATCTGGCCACATGGTTGCCACTGGACATCGTTCTTTTCGACCAATCTCACGCAACTTCTCCGGGAACGACTCAAACAGGAATCCCGAACAAAAAAAAAAAACAAACTCAGTTGGCGTCGCCAAGCTCTATTATTATTTACTGCCGACGCTTAAGCCGTCTTAAGTGCCGGCCGTTAGATTTATGGCCGGTACTTAAAATTCTTGCACTCGGTACCCTTCTCTCCTCGTTGCGTTCTCCACGCACACAACTTGGGCCTCGCGTATGTGACTGCCTGGGGTCATTTCTTTAAGCCGATTATCTTGTTGTATACTTAGATCTAACTTTCTCATGTTAACATAACTTCCACTAAAATTCAAACCCTTATCGGTTTTACAAGGGCACTTAACATTATAATACATAGGAGAATTTACAATTAAATGATTATCTTGTTACTGTCAACAATTTCACTTATACCTATATACAAGCATTTTCTCCGGGAATTTTTTTGTACCTGTTAAATCCGAATGAAATATTTTACAATATTTTATTCGGATTTAACAAGTACAAAAACCTTTCATTCAAGATTTAACAATATATATGTATATAGCTCGTCGACAGCTCTTTAGTAGCCCAAAGTTTAGTTTATTGCAAAATTAAATATAACTATAATTACACTAATCACATGATTATTTAAAAGAAGTCGCAAATTTAAAAAAAAAAAAAAAAAAAAAAGGTTTAAGAACCTGTATAGTAGAGGATGCTGAAAAATTCTTAGGAAGAATAATTTTGAAATGGTAGGTGATTTCTGGCAATAGAGAGGAAGTTGAATTATTGAATGATCTTCATCCATTTCTTATATGAGTGAAAATGTTATAATACCTGATAGAAAAGGAATAAATGTTATGGAAAAGGAATGTATTGGTGATGATGTGATATAGAAGTTGAAAGTTATGATGTGATATAGTTGTGATGTTAACATGTCACTCTGTTTTATGGTGATCTCAAACATGAGAGGTTATAAATCTTATAATATACTGATATCATAAATTTAATGAAAAGTTAAGAAAGAAGCAGAAATCTCAATGTCAGAGATTTAAGAACCCTTCTGTTCCGCATTTTAAGAAATGCATAAGAAGGAAGATATTCTAAAGAACAACTGTTAAGGAAGTTAATATCTCATCTCATCTCATCCTTTTCCCCCTTTTACCTTGTGGTGTCGATGGTTTATTAATCATCGGACCTCAAATCATTCACAGGATAAGGTGGTCAGCCCTACTCCCCGGTGTATCCTATGTCCATGGTGTCGAGTTCTCAAGATCGGTTTGCCTGCTTTGCAGGATGAAAAACCCCAGGATAAACTGGGGGGGAAACCCTACTGTCCACGCCCAAGACTGGCTAACTTGGCTATGGCTGAGGAAGATTCTTCAGCTCCTCACGTCACCGACAGGAATCGAACCTAGGACATTCCTTTCCAAGGCATATGGTTGCAAAGTGCACAGCCACTAGGAAGTTAATAATGAAGCAGAATTTCTTCTGTGAGTGCAGTTAATCTGGAATTGGTAGTAACTACTGGCTGCTGCCTATGTCTAAACATATTTAGAAAAAGGGAGAAAGTTTCTAATGCCAATGCTGATGAACATTGATCATGGAAATAATTACCAAAAATTATATAGCAGTAGCATGTTGTTTTGTGTGTAAGAGTGGAGTGCATTGGTGAGAGAGAGGTCATTAATCAACCTGATTGTCATTTTTGCTACTAAGTAGAGTGCCCTTGTTTGGAGTTATTGTTAAAGTAATTAAGGCTATGATGCCAGCATATTATGTCTGCTAAGTATGTGCAGTCTTCTTTCAGTTTGCTGATTTTTAGGAAGAACAATCCAAGTTTCTGGGAAAGAAAAACTGCCAACCAACCTCTTTATGAGACTGGCTAATTCACCTTCACTTGAAAAGTCCTTATAAAGAAGGTTCTTTGTACCTAACAGGATTTAAATCCAGGTTTGTAAGAACAGTATTCCTGTATGGATTTGATGAATCAGTATACTGAGAGGAGACCTCCACATAGCCTTTAAAGGAATGTGGAGAACCAACCAGGGCTTCTGACCTAATGTCCAATCCTCACCTTCTCGTGGTGCACCCTGTTGGGTATCTACTTGGATACTGAACGAACGAGGATGGGCTGGCAATTTGGGATTTAGCCGACCAAATTGTATTCTTATTGGTTAAACCAAAATAAAAAAAAATGATTGTACGACATGACAAAATTTCATGCCGGCTGGGGCTTCGCCCGGTTAAACAAGGCCCCTGTTGTTTTTGCCAGAGAACCAGGGCAAACAACGAAAAGTCAGCTACTGGAACAAATCTGAAAACAAACCACAACTCAACATCACCAGAGTTAAAGATCGGTGCTATCAACATAAGAAGCCTGAATGGCAAAGAAATGGAGCTAGCTGAGGAATTAGATAAGTACCAGATCGACATAATAGGGGTGACTGAAACAAAAAAGACAAAAACTGGTGAGATCTTTCTGAGCAATAAATACAAAATGTTATATTCA
Organism: Typopeltis vanoorti; assembly: GCF_054136105.1. Taxonomy (NCBI): domain Eukaryota; kingdom Metazoa; phylum Arthropoda; class Arachnida; order Uropygi; family Thelyphonidae; genus Typopeltis; species Typopeltis vanoorti. The sequence goes on from NC_143572.1 coordinate 9,026,480, forward strand.
GTCAATGACAATCAAGGAAAAGAAGAAGTAGCCATAGTATTCAACACTAGATACGAGGCTAATCTTCTTGAATGGCAGTCAGTCTCAAGTAGAGTAATGTGGGCAAATATGAGAATGGGGAACTGGACAATGAGACTTATTTGTGCCTATAGCCCTACAGAAGGTTCTACTAAGTTAGAAGTGGAGGAATTTTTTGAGGCTTTAGAAAAAGCAACTGACACAATGAAAAAGGAAAAGTTGGTCCTTGTTGGGGATCTAAATAGTAGAGTAGGAAATGATTGTGAGACATACAAAAATATTTTGGGAAAATTTGGAGAAAAGAGCAAAGCTAATAATAATGGCAAATATCTGTTGGATTTCTGCTCAGGACATGGACTGGTTATTACTAACACCATGTTCCAACATAAAAATGTGCACAAATTCACATGGAGAGAAGAGGCAAGGAATAAGAAAAGTTTCATTGACTATGTTATTGTTGATAGTGATGTTTTCTCCCTGGTGCAGGACACCAGAGTGTACAGAGGATTTGAAATTGGAAGTGATCACTATTTAGTCTTGAGCAGAATAAAATTGAATTTCATATCTAAAAGAATAACATGTAAGAAAGTTTTAAAGCGAATAAAAGTTGAGCAGCTTTCAGATGTGAACTGTAGACTAAAATACACAAAGATTATTGAAGAAAAAATGAAAGAGTTTGAGAATAGGAATCAAACCTTGGAGATTCAGTGGCAAACTCTGAAGAAAACATTGATTGATTCTGCCAGAGAGGTATGTGGTGAAGTTGTCTGCAAGGATAAAAAAATCAGAACTCCCTGGTGGACACAGGAAGTTAAAGAGCCAGTGAAGGAAAAGAAGAAAGCATATCAAAAGTTCCTGTCAAATAAGTCAGCTTGTGCTCTTAGAGAATACACAGACAAATGCAAGAATGCTAAACACTGTGTAAAACTAGCTAAACAAAAGTCATGGGAGGATTTTGGCAAGAATATAGAAAATAAATATCAAGAAGGTGGCAAAATATTCTGGAGGTTGTTGAAGAAGCTTAGGAATGGAGGAAAGATTGCTGTAAAAGGAGTTAGAGATGATAAAGGTGACATGAAAATGGGAGAAAAAGATATCCTTGAAGTATGGTGTAATTACTTTGAAAAACTGCTAAATGAAACAAGCAGTGATGACAGCACAGTGGTAAAAAACACTGACCAGGCATGCAGTCAGGAATACATATCCATACTTGAAGTAGAAAAAGCCATCAAAGGCTTGAAATGCGGAGAGGCAGCAGGAGTAGATGCTATTCGACCAGAAATGCTGAAGTATGGTGGTATAAGTGTCTTACAGTGGCTGCGCTGCATAGTTCAGAAAGCCTGAATAGAGGGACGAATTCGCAATGATTGGAGTAGATCTCTCATAGTACCCATATATAAAATGAGAAATAAAACTGAATGTGAGAATTACAGCGCTATTTCCCTACTGAGTGTTCCAGGTACGATTTATGCAAGCATACTTGAAAAACAGTTGAGAAAAATTGTGGAAGAAAAGCTTGGTGAAGAACAAGCTGGATTCAGGCCAAATAGAGGCTGTCAAGATCGGATCTTCACTTTATGACAAATAGTCGAGAAAGCATGGGAATATAACAAAGATCTGTATTTAAGTTTTGTCGATTTGGAAAAGGCATATGACAAAGTGCCAAGAGAGAAGCTATTCAATACACTACAGTTATATGGTGTCAATGGGCATTATATCAAGCAATACTTAGTCTTTATTTGAGTTGTAAGTCAGCAGTTAGAATTGAAGGAAGTACAGGAAGATGGTTTAATGTTAAATCTGGTGTGAGACATGGATGTACATTATCCCCTCTGTTATTCATTATCTATATGGATCACATTATGAAGGAAAGTGGTATTAAACATGATATCAAAATTGGAGATGTTAATGTCAGCTCTTTGCTTTATGCGGATGATGTTATACTTCTAAATAAATCTGCTACAAGTATGCAAGATTCTCTGACTAAATTGAATAGCTGTTGTAATAGATATGGTATGAAGGTCAGTAATAAAAAGACAAAGACAATGAAAATAGGTAGAATTGTTGAAAATGTCAACTGTGTTGTGAATGGAGAACCTGTGGAACAAGTGAAACATTTCAGCTACTTAGGCACAATTTTTACTGAAGATGGTAAATTAAATATAGAAATAGACAACAGAATCAGCAAAGCTGGTATGGTAGGAAGTCAATTGAATAAATTCATATGGAATAAGAAAGAAATTAGTCGGAACACTAAATTAATGTTCCGACTGTATACAAGACAGTGTTCAAACCAGTTTCAACTTATGGAACTGAGAGCTGGGTCAGAAGTAAAACACTTGACCAAAGACTAGAGACCGCAGATATGAGAGTCCTGAGAAAGATTATAAGCGTGAATAGATGGCATCAATTTCAATATCATATTAAAAACGAGGATATTAGGAAACAACTTGACATTGTCAACATCCAGGTTCGTTAGCAGAACTAATCTCAGGTGGTATGGTCACTTAAACAGTGGGCGAAGAAAGCTTAGCAAAACAAGTGTTCTCTGCCAGGTTGGCAGCAAAACGACCCAGAGAAAGACCAAGATATAGGTTGATTGATATGGTACAAAGTGCCTTAGACGATAGAAATATAAGATCTGATAATGTTGGAGTCTTGACCAGTAACAGACTGATATGGAGGAAATTTGTAGATAGGAAGTTAGTAATAATGTAATTTTTTTCATGTTCTACTATCATATCCTGTACACCCTTTGAGGGTACATGGCAAGAATTTGATGATGATGATGTATGTCTTATGATGTATGTAACATGAGTGGCAAAACTATAGGATTCACCAAATAATCAGATAAAAGTTGTGTATGAAACTGACACAACTTTTATCTGATTATTTGGTGAATGCTATAGTTTTGCCACTCATGTTCATAGAAACTGCATCACCTTAGATAAATATAGTCTTTAGTAGTTCAATGATCATTTTCATTTATTTATCATTAGATATTTTGTTGTGTTGCATCACCTATCATTCCCACGGGATTTCTGTATAATGTAATAGTTGCTGCTATTGTATCAGAATTTTTTTGTTATAAATAGACAGCAAAAGCTAGTTTTTGCATTTTTGTGCAGCGTAATATTGTGCAAACTAGCTATAGCTAGTTTTAATGTAATTTTGTGCACATAACTAGCTATTGCTAGTTACGTGCAATTAATACCTCATAGAAAAAGTATGATTCAAGCTTTGAATAGAGAACGCTATTCCTCTCATGAAATAGCTAAAAAAAGTGCATTGTAGTCAATCTGCTGTGGTACAGATGCTGTTGAAAGTGAAGAAGAAGGGGACAGGAAGAAAGCTACTGTTTACATCATGCCAAGAATGAGTTCTAAAGCAGCTCAGACTCAAAAAATTGGCATGCTTCATATGGAGAACTGTAACAGGTTTGTGAAGAATAAACAGGAGTTGTGGCAAGCCCTGTAATTTTTAGTAGAGCACTCATTTGACAGGGACTGATAGCCAGGTGCCCTAAAAAAGAAGCATTTGTTAACCAATAAATGAGATTGGCTTAGTTAAATTGGTGCAAAGAGCATGCCAAATGGACTTCTGATCACTGAACTGAGTAATTTTTTCTGACAAGAAAATGTTTGATTGGCAGGACACTAATGACAGACAGTTTGAAGATGATCAGGGGGAAAATTCAACCCTGACTGTCTGATGTCAACAGTCAAATTCTCAGCCAGTCTGGGGCTGTATATCATCTCATGGTGTTGGTCGTTTGCATTTCTCAAAAGGCTCAGTGAATGATAAAGTGTACCAGAAAATTTTAGAAGAATTGCTGCTTACCATCAGAGACCACTTTACTATAATGATGAACTTCAACTTTAGGATGACCCTGCCCTTTGTCATAGGGCAAAAAATGTAAGTAATGCTATTATCACCCTAAAATGTACCATACAAATTGAGTTTAGTACTACATCCTAGATCCTCAACCCCAAATTGGTACCACAAATTGAGGATTTGAGGATCCTCAAATCCTCAATTTGTGGTACCAAATGGAGACTGAAATACACAAGAAGCCGGAAACACTTTGGCAGCTCCAAGAAGCCATTATAAGGATATGGAACCATGAATTGATGTAATAATTGTAATAATAAAGGCCACAGAAGACCACACAAAGTACTAAACAGCAAAAAAGTAATTTTTAGCTATGAATGTTAGTAAAACTATATAGTTGAACTAAATTTTGATACTTTTGTTTTTCCAGTGAAAATATCACTGTCCACTCCATTTTGAAATATTTGCAAATTTGTCAACATTTCCTAATTATGTCACATCTCACTGTCCACTCCATTTTGAAATATTTGCAAATTTGTCAACATTTCCTAATTATGTCACATCTTAAAATAAAAAGAGCTAAATATTAATCAAAAATAAAAATGCTATATTACCTTCTTCATTATTTGTGACAATTATTGTGTTATTTCTTTTCAAATAAGTATTCAAATTTAATTAACAAAAAACATGCAGCAGGTGTTGCAGTCTCTCTGAACATGACTGTATTTGAAACAGGAGCAAGTTTTCCTGTGGAGCTTTTTTTTCCTGCTTTAAACTAACATCTACAAAAAAAAAAAAAAAAAAAAGTGAAAGTATAGCATAGTAGCCCGCCTGGTTAGCCAAGTGGTTAACATACCCATATTCCAACCAGCCGGCTGTGAGTACCAATTCCACCATGGGCATGGATGTTTGTGATTATATTTAGGTGGGAAATGAATTTGATCACTTTGTGTTATATGTTTTTGATGTTTATTAGACAGTAGCTGTCTAATAAATATAAAAAAACTGATAAAGTAGAATTTGTAAGAATGAAAGTGAACACTGAGGCAATGCAGAATCCTGGCCTCCTTTGCACCAGGGCTCTGCTCACGTGTCCTTGTTTAATTTATATATTAATGATACTGTGAATAATTTGCTAAAGAGGTTATACTGAGGAATAGTTTTTATGTAGCATCATCCTCAGAAAGACTTGAATGCACTGATATGTGAACAGTTTAAGAATTGACCAATTTAGTATTATCAGGTGTAAAGTTTTACATTTTGGATTGTAAAGATGACAGTATATTTATCATTTAGATTACAAGAAACTGGAAATGTGAGGAATTTAGGAGTGATAGTGAACAGGAATTGAAATTTAAGAGGCAGATTATGAAAAAGTAGTATTGGCACACTAGTGATTAATAAGGAAATTATTGTTTTTTTTTCATAAGGCCTTTTGATCTCATCACATCTGGATTACTGCCAGAAGATTAGGCCGCTGGATTTCTTAGAGATGAAGAAACTGAAGACGGGTAACTGAGGGGTAAAATATACATATATAGGGTCTAAGATTGATAAATATAAATACGAAAAAATATAATGGTAATTGTTACTGGCAAAAAGATCTTAAATGTGATAAGTGCAAAGGAGATTTTTCATTATGCAGTATGAAGAGAAAGAGAGCGAGAACATTGGACTGTCCCTGGAAGTTGAGCAAGAATGTGGCTATTAGGAAATGCAAAATAATTCTTCTCTTGAAGAGTAATATGACATTGCTTTGCCAGAGAAAGAGAGGATGTGTGGTGGTGAATGAATATGAAGAGATAAACATTGTGAGCTGAGCTAGCGCAGTCTTCCCAATACTAGTCTTAGAATCCTGTGGTGATTTCTAGGTATAATGATAAGACATTAAAATAATGATAACACATTAAAAATTTAAATATGAGAAATCTTTTGTGTGGTTTGTTTGTTCACTTGAATGTAAATTTTTGTTTTTATATATTTTCATTTCACATAGCTAGAAAACAGTGGACAGACAATTCATATATTATATGAATATCATAAGCACACACAAGTATCTTTTTAACATTATTCACAACTTTTAAAAGTAAATCTTTTTTCCTATAGAGAATGAAGAAACAACACCTGATGCAAGTCCTGATCCTCCACCTGATTTACCTCCACGTGGTGTTGCAGTCATTCAACAGATTCCATCCACAACTGGGAACAGTAGTGAAACTACCACTCTCTCTGATCGAGAACAAGGTTAGCTTAGAAATAATGACTACTTCATGTATATATAATATAAATCATTGGCATCCATTCTACTGCCCTTGGCAGGATACAGTCACCTAGTACTCATCATCATCAAATTCCTGCCATGTACCCTCAAGGGGTGTACAGGATATGATAGTACTACATGAAAAATTTACATCATTACTAACTTCCTATCTACAATTTTCCTCCAAATCAGTCTGTTGTCAAGACTCCAACATTATCACATCTTATATTTCTATCGTCTAAGGCACTTTTTACCATATCAATCCACCTATATCTTGTCTTCCTCTGGGTTGTTTTGCTGCCAACCTGGCAGAGAACACTTGTTTTGCTAATCTTTCCTCATCCATTCTGTTTAAGTGACCATGCCACCTGAGATTAACTCTGCTAATGCATTCCTGGATGCTGACAATGCCAAGTATTTTCTAATATCCTGGTTTTTAATATGATATTGACATTGATGCCATCTGTTCGTACCTTAATCTTTCTCAGGGCTCTCATATCTGCAGTCTCTAGTCTTTGGTCAAGTGTTTTACTTTTGACCCATCTCTCAGATCCATAAGTTAAAACTGGTTTGAACACTGTCTTGTATACAGCTAATTTAGTGTTCCAATTAATTTCTCTCTTATTGCATATGAATTTATTCAATTGACTTCCTACCATACCAGCTTTGTTGATTCTGTTGTCTATTTCCATATTTAATTTACCATCTTCACTAAAAATCGTGCCTAAGTAGCTCAAATGTTTTACTTGTTCAACAGGTTCTCCATTCACAATGCAGTTGAAATTTTCAGTGATTCTGCCTATTTTCATTGTCTTTGTCTTTTTATTGCTGACCTTCATACCATATCTATTACAACAGTTATTCAATTTAGTCAGAGAATCTTGCAGACTTCTGCATAAAGCAAAGAGCTGACATTAACATCTCCAATTTTGATATCATGTTTAATACCACTTTCCTTTATAATGTGATCCATATAGATAATGAATAACAGAGGGGATTTAATGTACATCCTTGTCTCACACCAGATTTAACATTAAACCATCTTCCTGTACTTCCTTCATTTCTAACTGCTGACTTACAACTCAAATAATGACTAAGTATTCCTTGATATAATGCCCCATTGACACTATAACTGTAGCATATTGAATAGCTTCTCTCTCGACACCTTGTCATATGCCTTTTCCAGATCGACAAAACTTAAATACAGATCTTTGTTATATTCCTATGATTTCTCGACTATTTGTCATAAAGTGAAGATCCGATCCTGACAGCCTCTATTTGGCCTGAATCCAGCTTGTTCTTCACCAAGCTTTTCTTCCACAATTTTTCTCAACTGTTTTTCAAGTATGCTTGCATAAATCGTACCTGGAACACTCAGTAGGGAAATAGCTCTGTAATTCTCACATTCAGTTTTATTTCTCATTTTATGTAAGGGTACTATGAGAGCTCTACTCCAATCATTGGGAATTTGTCCCCTGTCCAGGCCTTCTGAATTATGCAGTGCAGCCACTGTAATATCAAATATCATCTGGTCAAATATCATCTACTTCTGCTACCTTTCCACATTTCAAGCCTTTGATGGCTTTTTCTACTTCAAGTATGGATATGTATTCCTTACTGTATGCCTGTTGAGTGTTTTTTGCCACTGTGCTATCACTGCTTGTTTCATTTAGCAATTTTTCGAAGTAATCACTCCATACTTCAAGGATATCTTTTTCTCCCATTTTCATGTCATATCATCTCTAACCCCTTTTACAGCACTCTTTCCTACATTTCTAAGCTTCTTCAACTACTTCCAGAATATTTTGCCACCTCCTTGATATTTATTTTCTATGTTCTTGCCAACGCCCTCCTATGACTTTTGTTTTGCTAGTTTTATACAGTGTTTAGCTTTCTTACATTTGTCTCTGTATTCTCCAAGCGCACAAGCTGACTTATTTGCCAGAAACTTTTGATATGCTTTCTTCTTTTCCTTCACTGCCTTTTTAACTTCCTGTGTCTGCCATGGAGGTCTGATTTTTCTATCCTTGCAGAGAACCTCACCACATACCTCTCTGACTGAATCAATCAGGGTTTTCTTCAAGGCTTACCACTGAATCTCCAAGGTTTGGTTCCTGTTCTCAAACTCTTTCATTTTTGATTCAGTAATCTTTGTGTATTTTAGTCTACAGTTCACATCTGAGTGCCACTCAACTTTTATTTGCTTTAAAACTTTCTTACATGTTATTCTTTTCAATATGAAATTCAATTTTATCCGGCCCAGAGACTAAATAGTGATCACTTCCAATTCAAATCCTCTGTACACTCTGGTGTCCTGCACCAGGGAGAAAACATGACTATCGACAATAACATAGTCAATGAAACTTTTCTTATCCCTTGCCTCTTCTCTCCATGTGAATTTGTGCACATTTTTATGTTGGAACATGGTGTTAGTAATAACCAGTCCATGTCCTGAGCAGAAATCCAACAGATATTTGCCATTATTATTAGCTCTGCTCTTTTCTCCAAATTTTTCCAAAATATTTTTGTGTCTGACAATCATTTCCTACTCTGCTATTTAGATCCCCAACAAAGACCAACTTTTCCTTTTTCATTGTGTCAGATGCTTTCTCTAAAGCATCAAAAAACTCCTCCACTGCTACCTTAGTAGAAACGTCTGTGGAACCATTGGCACAAATAAGTCTGATTGTCCAATTCCCCATTCTGATATTTGCCCAAATCACTCTACTTGAGACTGCCTGCCATTCAGGCAGTTTAGCCTCGTATCTAGTGTTGAATACTATGGCTACTTCTTCTTTTCCTTGATTGTCATTGCCTGAATATAGCATTTTGTATTTATTGCTCAGAAAGATCTCACCAGTTTTAGCCTTTTTTGTTTCAATCATCCCTATTATGTCAATCTGGTACTTATCTAATTCCTCAGCTAGCTCCATTTCTTTGCCATTCAGGCTTCTTCTGTTGATAGTACCAATATTTAACTCTGGTGATGTTGAGTTGGGGTGTGTTTTCAGATTTGTACCAGTAGCTGACTTTTTTCTGTTTTCTCTGGTTCCCTGGCAAAAACAAAGGGGGCCTTGTTTAACCTGGCAACGCCCCAGCTGACATGAAATTCTGTCATGTTGTACCATCATTTCATTGTTTACTATTACAATAATGGAATTAACTCACGTAACTATTGTTTATTTGTAGAATTTTCGCCTGATTATTACTAGTACAGGTACAAAGGCTAATTAAACAATAACTGTTATATTCACAAAGGGCCACCTAATTAGTTAAGATTAAATTTCCTAAATTTATTTAGAAAAAAATGTTTTTTTCTCTCTTTTTTTTTTTTTAATATATATGTGTGTATACAATTACAAGTTAGGAAAGATTAGCTGATTTATAGAGTACTATCATCCACAAGGGGGAAAGACGTAGACCATCAGATCTGTTTAGGTTATGGGAGTGAAGTAATAACGTTTTACATGTTTCTTTGTAAAGCCATTCCATTAGAAACTGACTTTTGTGAATGACTTTTGTCTTGTTCCACTGACCTCTGTCTAGTATGGATGGCGTGCTCGGCAAATCCAGACTGTTCAGGTTCATGGTACTGGATATACAACTTGTGTTCTTCTAACCAGATCAGAGCAGATCTTCCTGTTTTTCTGAAATATGATAACCCACAAGAGCAGGGAATCTGGTAGACACATGGATTGGTGAGATGTGGGAGCTTGTCCTTTAGAGATATGAGGAATGTGGAGATTTTTCTGATGTGTCGAAAGGCCTCACAAATATTTAGTAGTTTTAACACTTTAGCTATGCGTTCGCTAACGTATTTTGGAAAGCCGTTCCATTAGGAACGGCTTTACAAAGAAACGTGAAACGTTACTTCACTCCCCTAACTTAAACAGATCCGATGGTCTACGTCTTTCCCCCTTGTGGGAGAATCGTACTCTATAAATCAGCAAATCTTTCCTAACTTGTAATTGTATACACACACACATATTAAAAAATAAATAAAATAAAATAAAATAAAAAAGAGGGAAAAAAAATTTTTTTTTTTAAAAAATAAATTTAGGAAATTTAACCTTAGCTACTTAGGGGGTGCTTTGTGAATATAACAGTTATTGTTTAATTAGCCTTTATACCTGTACTGATGATGCCTGTGATACTCAGGTGAAAATTCTACGAATAAAGAATATTTTATGTGAGTTAATTCCGTTATTATAATAGTAAGTAATATGTCTACTCACATTATTTTTTATTATTATTATTATCATTTGACACCTCCAGGGAGTCCAAAGACTCATCGAGGGAGGGTACATGCTCTACAACTCTGTCTCCACCACCTCACTGCATCTACAACACCATCTACTGCCGACCACCACTAGTATTTTGAAAGACAATCACAAACATCCATGCCCATGATTGGATTCAAGCCCGCAGCCTTTTCGTTGGAGAACGGATATGCTAACCACTCGGCCAACCACGCTAGCATATTTCTTTACCGAAACTTACCATAATTTCATATTTTGGTTTAAGCCAATAAGAATACAATTTGGTCTGCTAAATCCCAATTTGCCAGCCCCATCCTCGTTCGTTCAGTATCCAGGTAGATACCTAACAGGGTGCACCACGAGAAGCTGATGATTAGACATTACGTCAGAAGCCCTGGTTGGTTCTCTGCATTCCTTTAAAGGCTATGTGGAGGTCTCCTCTCAGTTATACAGCTTTGACCCTTAAGGCACCCTATTACATTACAAATCATTCTACAGCCTGATAAAATAAGGGGGGAAGGAAGTCTGGAACTTTCATTATGCAATGTTTTATTTTAAATTATTTGTATCGTTCAAGAATTAATAATTTTGGGAGGGAATAAATGAGTGAAATTTTCTGGTTTAATTATTATCTTCTTCATACTTAAGAATTTATCTTCCAGTTCAATAATTTCCTGGAGTGTCTGTGTGAGAGAGAGATTGCATCTTAAGAAGTTTGATATGATTCATTCAGAAAGTCTGTTAAGAAACAGAATAATGAGCAGCTAAAGGTTAGAAACCCAAACATGAGCTATTAAGTTAAATTTCAGATGTTAAGAGTACAGGAAATAAGGGGGAAGAATGTTATGTGCTATTTCAGCTGGTATCTTTTTTTTTTTTTTTATATATCAATCCCAAATATGAGAGACAGAAGAATATAATATGTGGTTTGGGAAAGAAGGAACCCACTGATATTTTTCTTGAAAAGCTAGATGCTGCTGTAGTTGCTAGACAACACTCTGTGAGAAAAAGAGCAGAGGCAAATTGAATAAAAGAGGAAGAGAGAAGCAGATTTTGTGTGTTTGCAGAACAACTGTAAAGGGAGTTGGGCAGCTTCTGCTAATGTTTTAACATGTTGGCAAAAAGTGGAGGAATAACCAATGGCAATTTGCTGGAACAGTGTTCCTGGAAGTACTTTCCTCCAGGAGAGTCAAACCAATCTGTGAGATAGTGAATGCAAGGAGTTAGTGAGGAAAGGATATCTCTCAGTCAAATTGCTCTCCACTGAACAGAATATCCAGAACTTTTGGGAAGATTTCAAGTACATGATCCCAAAAATGTGAATTATATGTCAGCTGAATTTAAGATTTGGACTGAACACTTGGCTTGCAAAGTGTGATGAGTCCCACTGTTTCTCTAAATATGCTGGTTTGCATCAATCTGGTAACCAGAAATTGAAAAAAGATAATAATAATAATGTGGAATCTCTGAGGTAGAAATAATGTGTGTGCTTGTAAATGTTTTATGGTAGTTTACTGAAAACTGAATTTCACAATATAACGACATCAAAAATTTATATAAAAATATATAAATTTGTATAAATGTTATTTGTTTGCAAGTTAGTCTTCAAGTTTGTTTGATATGCTTCACTTCTCAAAATATAAACGTACACAAGCATACTTCTAAAAATGATTAAGATAAAAAGTCTTTTACAGTTTTTTTTTTTTTTTTGCATTTCTACAAGATTTAGGCCAAAACTTTGTTTAAAAAAACCAGAATTCAGTTTGACTTCATTATTTTTGTTATTTTGTTTACTTAATTATATGATTGAAAATCAAAAATTTCTATTATTTGCATGATATATCCATTTTATTATTTTTTTCCTTAGAGCCCCTCCCCTAGTTACTTCAAATTTAAAGAATTGCTAAATTTTGATAGTCTGCTATTAAACTTAACAAATAAGGAAAACACAGAATTTTATTATCAAATGAAATGAAATATTCTTCTATAAAAATCGGTTTTATTTTTGCAAAATCTTTTCATAAAACTATTTCATATTTTAAGGAAGGAAATTACAATGTAGGTGAAGTAATAATTAACTTAATTTCCATTTCCTGTATTTTGCAAAAGTCAGTTTAACATAATGATAGAATAATACTAAGACATAGACAGTGCATACAGGCACTACATGAATAAGCAAGACTGAAGAAACAGAGCAAAGTCATAATTCCTACATTGCACTACTTAGTAGGCATGATTGGACATGCTTGGCTACTGGTCTGAGGATAAGCATTTCACAAATATAAGTCATCTAATTTATTGAGGTTAGGATTGTTTTTCACAGCAGAAGCAGATTCATATTTGTATCTGCTTCTGTGAAGCAAGGCTATATTTTTCTCTCCAATCGAGGGCATAGTCTGCAAATCCTGAATGGCCACGGTGGTGGTACTGGATGTAGTTCGCCCCCTCAACCTTGCTTACTCTCAACATTAATGATCCTTGATATTCACTGCCTATAGACCCCATGCACACTACCACATACAAGCAGATACCTCACCAGCAGTCACAGATCAAACAATATGCTCTTTTAAACAAATGATTTAATAGACATCTTGAAAAAATACAAGCTAGTGACCATCTTCAGACCATCCTCTATATGCTTTCTTAAATCTCTAGGGATTTACCTAGTCTCTGCCAAGTTCCCTGTAGCTATAATCTGTCCTGTTGCCAAAATAGTATGACAGCCAACATCATACCCTTCTGAACACAGTAGTCTCACTGCCACTGCAACCACTCAGGACTTGCAGACCATGCCTTAAGCACCTGCCATAGAATCTGCTGGAAAAAGATCAACCTTGTTTCTCAAGAGAAAATGCAAGTATAAGACTTCTTTTAATCTTCCTCTGCCTTGAAAAAATCCTAACCTCAGTAAATTTGTATGTATAAAGCTGCTTCACATCTGTGAAATATTCATCCTCAGACCATCAGCCAAGTTGCTAAGGGTGTGCCCACCTAGTGCAGTTCAGGACTTAACACCTTACTTAATGGCATTGTTGATGCCAATTTGACATCATTGTGTTTATATCATTTATATCATTGTGTTCTCATCTCCTTCCAAAAATACCAGTATGAGTAACAATTAATAAGCTTGAACACTGGGCATAAAATTATCTTGCAAGTATTTTATATAAAGATTCTTCCAGAAGTTAAATATTCAAGTTAATATTTAACCATTTTGGAAAATATGTAATAAATAGTAGCCCTAATGATATCTCCTCTTAATGGATATAAGCATGTCATAATATAACTTAACTGCAATAAAAAAAAAAATCAAATATTAATATCTGGGTATCATATTAAGAACTAAGCTTATGTCCCACTCGTATATCTATGTATGCTGTAAATATTTTTATAATGGTTACTGGATCTTTATGGCATCCAGTAACTTTGGTAAAAAAAAAAAAAAAAAATCTTAATCATGTATCAAATACTTTCATAGGTTTACAAAACTTTCAGTAGCCTCATGTACACATTTCTTTAAATGATAGTACAACTCAGATGTAGTTCCCTGTCTGGTTAAATTGTTTTTTGTCATAATACCTATATAAATCCTTTATATCATTGTCCATAATCATAACCATCATCATGTAAAACATTTGACCTCTTAGATGTAACGAGATACTCTATCTTACATATCGCCATATAATGATCTGCCCTGCATTCATCTCCATGAAACACTCACATCTTGCACTGTTGCCATTCTCTCATATATGGCTATCATCAGATCTCCCACGTTTTAGATATGAGCCAAACACGTCTTGCTGCATATGTGGGAATCCCTGATTTAAACTTTACTGCCATCAATAGTAGTTAGTGGGTGAGCATATGCAGTTTTGAACAGATGAGATTATTATTAAGTCTTTTAAAAAATGCAGCATGAGTAATGCAATGGATGGTACTGAAGATGACTTAGTTTTTGAAGAGAGTGATAACAATAGTTCAGAAAACAATACGAAAAGGGACAGTGCCGAGATGAGTGAAGATGAACTGAATGCTGCTGGTACTTCTTCTTTCACTCTGCCTTATCCCATGTTAAACGGGGTCGGCGCGCCAATCTTTTAACCTTCCTCTTCCAAGTTCTCTGGTCCAGAGCATCCTTCGGACTCCATCCTTTCTCCCTAAGATCCTCTGTCATCTTACTCCACCTGAGCTTGGGCCTGCCTCTTTTCCTCCTTCCCTCCAACTCCATATACTCCATTCGTTTACCAACATACTCCTCACCCTTCCTCTCAACATGTCCAAACCACCTCAGCCTACTTTCTTGTAACTTCTTGCCAATTGGTCCCACCTTAACCGTCCCTCTGATGTAGTCATTCCTTATCCTGTCCTTCTTTGTCACACCACTCATCCATCTCAACATCCGCATCTCTGCTACCTCCATCTTCCTCTCCTGTGCCTAGGTTATAGGCCACGTCTCCGCACCATGGAGCATCGCCCGCCTCACCACCATCTTATAGAGCTTTCCTTTCCTCTTACAACTCACTCTGTTGTTGCACAGGACCCCGCTCATCTTCCTCCAATTCATCCAACCACATGTTATTCGGTGCTGTATTTCCTCATTCAGGTCACCATTCTCCTCTCGACAACCGACCCAAGGTACTTGAATTTCTTCCCTGAAATTAGTCTTTCACCCTGGAGTCGTATGACGGTATCCTCGTCACTCCCCGTTGACATATATTCAGTTGGTTAATTCTCATGCCGCTCTCCTCCAATGCCTTTCTCCACTCTTCCAGGGTATTTTCAAGCTTCTCTCGGGATGATTCGCATAGAATAATGTCATCGGCAAACAGCATGCTCCATGGTGCCTCCTTCTTGACATCCTCCACTAGTACATCCATGACCAGGTCAAAGAGGTAGGGCTCAGAGCTGACCCTTGGTGTAGCCCTACGACAATAGGGAACCCTTCTGTCATGCCAACACTAGACCTGACCTGAGTTTCTGTTCCCTCATACATCTCCTTCACCAACCTCACATACTTCTCCGACACCCCCCTTCTTCCTCATACACCTCCATACCTCCTGCCTGGCCACTCTGTCGTATGCCTTTTCCAGGTCTATAAACACCATGTGCAGATCCACTTGCATCTCTCTATATTTCTCCATTAATTGCCTTAGTGCAAATATTGCATCCGTTGTCCCTCTTCCTGGCATAAATCCAAACTGCTCCTCACCAATTTTCGTTTCCTGCCATAACCTTGCTTCAATTACTCTTTCCCATATTTTTAATGTGTGTGACATCAGCTTGATTCCTCTATAGTTGCCACAGTCTTGAACATCTCCTCTTCCTTTGTAGATTGGGACGAGAATACTTTTCCTCCATTCGTCTGGTATCTTTTCCTGTTGGGCTATTTTACACATCAGATCCCATAACATATCCACGCCCTCACTGCCCAAACTTTTCCGCACTTCCCCAGGTATCTGGTCTGCTCCCACAGCCTTTCCATTCTTCATTTTTGTCAGTACCCAAACCAGCTGGTACAAGTTATGGTAATAATAAATGAAATTTAAGGTTTGTGAATATTTTTATATAATAATATATTTTTTCTAAAAATTGTCTCTTATTGTTCAAAAAATATGGTAACAAATTCTAGATATTTCTGTAGACAATATTGCACAAATCCTGTAAACAGACTACCAACTTGGCACAGGTGCATTCCTCTGTGCAACTTGCTTCTCTTGTACAGATTCTATCCCTCTCTCCCCTCCCTTCCTATGTCTGCCAGAATACTGATTTTCACAAAAATTCAAAATCAGTCTAAGGGGAGCTGCTGCTGCTGTTTTCCAAACAGCATAATAGCTAGTCTGACCACTGGAATGTAGCAATATACTGCCAAAAGCTTCATTCCTTAGAGCTTGCATTATGTTATATAAAGATCAGCTACCAAAGTTACATTATTAAAGTCTTTGAAAATTCAGGTATGTCACTCAAATCCATGGGATTTGCTTGGATGTTCACCTCTGTTGGATCCTAATGGAATAAAGGGAAATGAAGATGAAGATTCAGTGAGGTCAGCTCTCCCCTTATGATAATACCATCACTTGCTTGTCCTTTGCACACTGATTAAATGCAGATTATTTAGACAAAAGCTAATATCCTAGCAGCAAACATCATGCAATAGAAAGACAAACAACAAACTCTACCAGATAAATCTTGTAACGACACTGTGGCAGTCCTGAATTGGTCATACTCATCTTAAGCACTCCTTCCTGTTGATGGGGGGGGGGGATGTTCCTACATAGAAGCGGTGTATTCAACATCATATTTTAGCCTGCATTCATTGTTTAATGAACACAGCGGTTGTTTTACCTCTCTTTCTGGGTCTTGTACACTCTTCCAGATTTTATTAAATTCATGATATATACCTTATTCCATTTATATGGTATATAAATGGAATATATACCTTATTCCATTTATATGGAATAAGAGAGAAATTAGTCAAAACACTAAATTAGCTTTATACAAGACAGTATTCAAACCAATTTTAACTTATGGATCTGGGAGCTGGGTTAGAAATAAAACACTCGACTAAAGACTTTGGTCAAGTCTTTGGTCAAACATAAGAAGTCTTGAGAAAGATTAGGGGCATAAATAGGTGGCATCAATGGCAGTATCATATTAAAAATGAGTATATTAGGAAAGAACTTGATATTGTTAGCATCCAGGAATGCGTTAGCAGAGCTGATCTCAGGTGGTATGGTCACTTAAACAGAATGGGAGAGGAAAGATTAGCAAAACAAGTATTCTCTGCCAGGTTGGCAGGAAAAAGACCCAGAAGAAGACCAAGATATAGATGGATTGATACAATAAAAAGTGCCTTAGAAGATAGAAATATAAGATCTGATGATGTTGGGGTCTTGACAGGTAACAAATTGATTTAGAGGAAATTTGTAGATAGTAAGTTAGTAGTGATGTAAGTTTTTCATATAGTACTATCATATCCTGTACACCCGTTGAGGAGAATACATGTCAGGAATTTGATGATGATGATAAATTAAAGATGCTAAGAAATTATATTCTTGGTTTAATCCTTTATCCAAGTGTAAGCAAACCACGTTTGTGCAGGAAGTAACTTCACGGCTGGGAAACTCATATATATATAATCCAGAGTATTTGAGTAATAAGATGTGACACCGTTTGGTTATTTGTATATGGAAAAACGACTTCTGCATTACTTCAACCTTGGTATCACTTCTTGGTCTGGCTCCAACTGATGAGACCTCAGTAAAAGTAGAAACCAGTCTGGGTAGTGACCCCATCCATTATGCATAACATTATATATGTCCATAAAGATATGTGTGGTTTGCATTATGGGATACTAAGGCAAGTGATGTGAAGTCATTAGCCACTGTATACAAGTTGTCCAGTTGTGAAATTACTTCATACGCAAACTTTGTTTGTTACCTTATTTGTATGATAAAGGATTAAACCAAGAATATAATTTCTTGGCATCTTTAATTTATAGTATTATTATAATTTGCCAGCCTGGTTGGCCAAGTGGTTAGCTTATCTGGTCTATAGCCAAAAGGCTGCGGGATTTGAATCCCGCCATGGACATGGATGTTTGTGATTGTGTGTGAAAATATTGGTGGTGGTGGGCAGTAGATAGCATTGGTGTAGATGATGCAGTCGCTGTAGTTGATTTTGCATTACTTCAATCTTGGTATCACTTATGGGTCTGGCTCCCAGTGATGATATCTTGGATTTTGGCAAGATAAGCACTTTGGTTTTTTTTTTCACTTTTTTTTACTTTGATTTTACTTTACTGGTACTAGCGGGGCAACCCCCCCACTAGCACTGTTTTTTTTTTGTTGTTGTTTTTTTTTTTTAAGTAAATATTAAGATTGCCTGTAGTGCAGTTAATATCTGTATTATGAGATTACTATTTTTTGGTGATATCACAGCCACTATTTTATAGTAGCTCAAATAGAGCATTTGCTCTTAGTGTAGAATTGCTTCTATATCATGGCATGAAAGGTTTTTTTTTTCCTATTGCAATCAAACGCAGAGGTATTAGTCTTTTTTCCCACCTGAGATAATGGTACCAATTCCTCCAAGAGTGTGAACTCTTAAGAATTGAAATTCTGGGATGTGTAAAAGCTAGATGGGTGGCTAAGGTTTTTGTTGGTGCTAGTAAGATTTATTCTTTCACCCTGTATATGGCAGAAGGGAAATAATTAATTGTAATTAAAGATGTGGAAACAAGGGATAAACTATTACAGGGTTTTACTTTCAAAGGCAGCACAGTAATTCCTGTAATGGTGGGAAGCCAGGTTAAAACAGTAAAAATCTAAAGATTTCCAACAATATATAGAGAACAGTAATGAAATTCGTATACAGACATTCTCAAAATTGGGTAATATTAGTAACATATGAAAGGGTTTATCAGGTGAAGATCCAAACTGGTTTTCTGGTGAGGTCACCTTTGCAATGGATATGAAGATGCCCATACCAGATTTTGTCAACATTAGTACAACCTGAATTATAGTAAACTATCCCAGAGTACAGAGGCAGTGCCTATGTTGTGGTTCATACAATCACTTAAGTGGCAACTGCCACAAATCTAAATGTTTCAGCTGCACGGAGATTGGACATATTTCTAATCAGTGTCTCAAACCTTGTCAGAAATGCAAAGGTTCTGAAAAATGCATTAACACTTGTCCTTTCAAAACTTTCACTGAAAGAGTGGAGGCACCAATACATCCAGTTAGAACACCATATATATATATATATATATCAGAGTGGCATAAAGAAGAGTTCCTGGATCTTCCAATTCAGTGTCTAGTAAAGAGGGCACTTTTAAACAAACTACACTTGGTAAAATCACAAAAAGTGCACTACTAAATGAGCCAGAAATTAATCCCAAAATTCCAGAACTGCAGGAGCCACTCTCCCATTCAAATATGGATGGAACAACATCAGTTGAAATTACCAATAATGAACCTAGTATAACAACTGAACAGATACAAGGTGAAATACAAATACATGAAACTTTTATACAAGGAGAAACTGGAGAAGAAACAGAAAAGCAAGTAAAACAAATGAAAGAACTTAATATGCAGACAAGATCGTCAAAAAGGAAAGATGAATTAATAAAAAAAAATGTAAAGATGTGTTAAAAAAAAGTAACTACATCTAAAAGAAAAAGAAGTAATAAAAAATGCAAAGATGGAGAAGATTATGGATCGTCAAATGAAGACTCTTCATGCTCAGAAGAGTTTTATGGACTATGAAGAACGTTCTCATGCCAATAAAAGGAAAGCAAGAGATACAATTAAAGAAAAAAATAATAAAGTTTACTGATTCAAAGATTTTTTCAGTATGATTATCATCTACATGAAAAGAAAATAACTAGTTTCCAAATCAAGAACGATAGGCATGAAATCGAAATAATGGAATGCAACTGGAAAACAGTTTATAAGAAGCAGGCTACACAACTGCTCCTTCACAGATTGAAGATCTCATCAGGGTCATCCAAAATCTAGAAGTTAGAGTTGCCTGTGACACTTCACTGATCATAACATCTCCTTTCTGCATTGCCTCGTTAATTGATATGTTAATTATCATATTAATATCATAATAAAGATTATTATGATATTAATATTAATATGTATTTATTTTAATACATCAGACCAAATATGTACAATTTAAGTTCACATATTAATATCATATTGATATGTTAAATATGCAATTCTCGTAAATGTATGAGAATTGCATAGGCAAATTAAACAAGAAACTATATGGAAACTTATGCTCTGCCATAATATCAGGTTTTTGTTTATCCAAGAAACATACTTCTGCAGATATAAAGATATAAAAACTTGAACAGATAGATATTCACTTTCTTATTGGAGCTTTGGAAGATTTAACAGGGCTTGAGTAGGAGTTCTTATTCTTGTCCCCACCAGGTAATTCTGTAATATCCAAAGGGATGCAGAAGGGAGAATCTTGACAATAGACTGGAATACTGTGAATGTGTATTAAGGTTTATAAATATTTATGCTCCATTCATTGGAACAGTTAGACAAAAATTCTTCTGGGAATTGAAGCTGTATAATGAACAGCTGGAGACGGGAATTGTATTGAAAACTCCACATTAGGCAAAATAGGAGGATACCCCAGGAGTAAAAAAGTGGGATATGCACAGTTAAAAACATGTCTTGACAGTGCTCAACTAGTAAGCATATGGAGGATTTGCAATCCTAATCTCCAGGCTTACATGAACATGAATCAAGGTATTAGTACCTATCTTGATTGAATTTATATCTCTTCTTTCTTCATAAATAGGATAATTCAGATAAAACATCTTGATATCAACATTATTATTATTATTACATGACACCTACAAGGAGTCCAAAGACTCATCAAGAGGGCACCTACTCTACAACTCTCCATTTCCACTACTCAATCCACCAACTACAGTGAACTGCATCATCTACACCAATACCATCTACCAAGTGAGATATGATTGAGATGTATAAGCTAGTTGTGTTGTTATCAGGTTGACATGGAAGAGATTTTTCAAAAAATGGAATGGGGGGGGTAGAACAAGGGGGCCATCACTGTAAACTCTATAAGGAGGGTGTGAGCAGAGGAGCAGCTTCTTTGCATGGTGTGTTTGGTGAGTGGAATGCATTACCTGAGTGTGTTGTGAATGTAGACACATTGAATCATTTAAAGCATGGTTGGATGAGCATTGTGTGCAATAGTTTGTACCTTCCATGATGAGGTCAGGTGATGATGGTAATATTTTAGGCCCTTATATCTACTAAGGAAAACATCTTGTTTGATATTTATGTATATGTTATCGTTTTTTTATGAATAGCAGTACCCTATGTGTATAAATATCTAAGAGGTAGTATGTTTAGTATGGTATATTTATTACACAATGCAGTATCCTTGTATTTGTTTCTAGTTAAGATTTGAATTACTTTATTCTGAGTTGAAACTAGGGGTTTTAGCATAGTGTGATAGATTCCTCCCCAAATTAGAATACTATATTGTAGTGTGCTGTGAATCCATGCAGAATATAATATTTTTAACATATTTACATTTTAGGTAGTAAAGTCTGTTTAACATAATCTTACTTTCTTTACAACATTGGTTATGTGTGGTTTCCAACTTAAATTACTATTAATTTTTGAGTTTATTTGACTGGAACCAGTTTGTTACTTTTAAACGATCAGCAATCTTTTAAAAAAGCTATGGTTTGCATTTTTTCGGCTGTGTCCATACAGAAAATTAAGACTATATCATCTGCAAAAGCATTTATTTTACTGTTTATTTTATGATTGTAGAATTCATTGTTATAAATACTAAATAAAATTGGTCTTAAGACAGATTCTTGTGGAACACCACAATCTACAGTTTTAGAGCTGCTATAGTGTTGTTTATTTTTACAATTTGTAATCAAGCATTTAAGTAATTTTTGAACCAATTTAAGGCAGTACCGTGTATTCCTATTACTTCAAATTTTTTTTATTAAAATATCATGTGATACTGTGTCAAAAACTTTGTGTGCATCTAAAAATACTGCTAATGTTAGTTTATGTTCATCTATGGAAGTATAAACTGTGTTAAGTCAAAGCATTCTGTGCTAAACTTTACCTGAACCAAAATTGAATCTTTGAAAAGAAGTTGTTTTTGTCCAAAACGTTTTAGCAATTTCTGTAGTATTTTCGAAAAGACTGGTAGAAAGGAGATCGGTTTGTAATTTTTTAAGTTATTTTTATCTCCCTTTTTGTAGATTGATACGACTATAGCCTTCTTAAAATCTATTGGAAATGTGCCTGTCATCAGTAATAAGTTAAAAATGTACATTTGGCATTCTTTCACAATGCTAGTATTAATACTATCGTATCTTGAAGTTTTGGTTGTTTTTCAGGCTAGCCATAACACTTTTGATTTCATTTTCACAAGTGAGGAAAAGATATATCATCGTCATCAAATTCCTGCAATGTACCCTCAAGGGGTGTACAGGATATGATAGTACTACATGAAAAATTTACATCGTTACTAACTTCTTATCTACAATTTTCCTCCATATCAGTCTGTTACTTGTCATGACTCCGACATTATCAGATCTTATATTTCTATCGTCTAAGGCACTTTGTACCGTATCATTCCACCTATATCTTGGTCTTCTTCTAGGTCATTTCCCTGCCAACCTGGCAGAGAACACTTGTTTTGCTAATCTTTCCTCGCCCATTCTGTTTAAGTGACCATACCACCTGAGATTAGCTCAGCTAATTCATTCCTGGATTGCGGACAATGTAAAGTTCTTTCCTAATATCTTCATTTTTAATATGATATTGCCATTGATGCCATCTGTTCACGCCCCTAATCTTTCTCAGGACTCTCATATCTGCAGTCTCTAGTCTTTGGTCAAGTGTTTTACTTCTGACCCAGCTCTCAGATCCATAAGTTAAAACTGGTTTGAACACTGTCTTGTATACAGCTAATTTATTGTTCTGACTAATTTCTCTCTTATTCCATCTGAATTTATTCAATTGACTTCCTACCATACCAGCTTTGTTGATTCTGTTGTCTATTTCCATATTTAATTTACCATCTTCACTAAGAAGCTGAAATGTTTTACTTGTTCCACAGCTTCTCCATTCACAACGCAGTTCACAGTTTCACCGATTCTGCCTATTTTCATTGTCTTTGTCTTTTTATTGCTGACCTTTATACCATATGTATTACAACAGTTATTCAATTTAGTCAGGGAATCTTGCAGACTTGTAGCTGATTTTTTTAGAAGTATAACATCTTCTGCATAAAGCAAAGAGCTGACATTAACATCTCCAATTTTGATATCATGTTTAATACTACTTTCCTTCATAATGTGATCCATATAGATAATAAATAACAGAGGGGATAATGTACATCCTTGTCTCACACCAGATTTAACATTAAACCATCTTCCTGTACTTCCTTCAATTCTAACTGCTGACTTACAACTCAAATAAAGACTAAGTATTCCTTGATATAATGCCCCATTGACACCATATAACTATAGCGTATTGAATAGCTTCTCTCTCGACACTTGTCATATGCCTTTTCCAGATCGACAAAACTTAAATACGGATCTTTGTTATATTCCTATGATTTCTCAACTATTTGTCATAAAGTGAAGATCTAATCCTGACAGCCTCTATTTGGCCTGAATCTAGCTTGTTCTTCACCAAGCTTTTCTTCCACAGTTCTTCTCAACCGTTTCTCAAGTATACTTGCATAAATTTACCAGGAACACTTAGCAGGAAAATACCTCTGTAATGGAAAAGATATATGGAGTTATCAATTCTCTTGGGAGTGTAATTCAGACGGGTGGGTTTAGCATTCAGAATGCTTTCACTGACCAGTAAAGTATTTATCTAATTCTTCAGCTCTGTCTCCATTTTCTCTATTCCTATCAATATCTTTAAGTATAGGAAGGATTTGTTTGCATATATCTTTGCTGATTAATTTATTCACAAACTTCCATTGTTTTCTGGAGTTTCCTTGGCATTTTAGGAAATCATTTCTGTAGTATTTGTTTTTACTTTCTTTTAATTTATAGTGTATTAGATTTCTATAGTACTTGAAACTGTGTTCATAATATTGATTGTGCAGGTATTTTTTAAAGTTTTTATATACTTTATCTCTAATTTTTATGTAGTGTCTAATTTCCTGTGTAATCCAGGGCTTAGTGTTTTTCATTTTAACTATTATTTTAACTTTAATTGGGCCTTGTATTTTGCTGCTTAATATCTCAATAAATTTATGATATGATGGGTCAATATTTGTTTCCGTCATTATCTTTTCCGAAGAGACAGTGCTTAAGTTATGCTTCAATACTCTGTAGTCAGTTGTTTAGGAGATATTTTCGATTGTACTTTCTCTGTGATGTACTTGCAAATGCATTTCAATACCAGTTGTAAAGTGTTCCATGAGAGGTTGGCGCAGAACTGCTGCTTGGATTTTGTTTCTACTTAAAGTTCTTCCAAATGCATGATCTACCACCATTGAATTCTCTCGTGGGGACATTAATATATTATTCGAGTCCATGCATGGTAAGTAAATCGAGTTAATCTTGAGAGGAGCCTCTATTCCTCAGGAAGTCAATATTCATATCCCCAATTATTAGCACTTGTCACTTCTGATATCATCCAGTCTACACTTGAACTCTTGTATAAAGTTGGACTCTGTGTAGCACAGAGTCCAACATCTCCTTGTTGGACTCTATATACAGCCATTATATATATAGATATATATATCTATATATATGTTAAAGATGCCAAGTTATTTTAAACTTGGTTTTACTCCATTTCCCAAGTAAGCAAATGGACAAATAAGTCAAGTTTGCACCTGCATGTATTGCAAGTCTAGGTGACCCGTAAAGTAGTACAAGTCTAGGCAACTTGCGGTAAAGGAGGAATAAGCTCTGATCACTATTCTTAATATTTACCCTTAATGCAAAGCCATCTCCTTGAGGAGAATGTATGATGCTGTGCATTAAAGGCAAGGGGCCACTACTCAGACCGGTTTCGACCTTTATTGAGGTCAGTCTCATCAGTTGGAGCCAAGCTTAGAAATACCAAGGTTAAGTAATACAGAGCTTATAAGTATTTTACCAAAACAAGTTACCATAAGGTGCTTTGACCTTATTAAATAAAAATCTCAGGATGAGAGATAGATGTCGAAAGTTTTTTTACCTTGGGTATAATATATATGTTTAAGATGCCAAGCTATTTTAAACCTGGTTTTACTCCATTTCCCAAGTAACTATTTCCCCAATTTCCCTAGACTTGTACTACTTTATGGGTCACCTAGACTTGCAATACATCCAGGTGCAAACTTGACTTATTTGTCTGTTTGCTTACTAGGGAAATGGAGTAAAACCAGGTTTAAAATAGCTTGGTATCTTTAACATATATTAGACCCAAGGTAAAAAACTTTCTACATCTATCTCTCATTCCGAGATTTTTATTTAATAAGGTCAAAGCACCTTATGGTAACTTGTTTTGGTAAAATACTTATAAGCTCTGTATTACTTAACCTTGGTATTTCTAAGCCTGGCTCCCACTGATGAGACCTCAATAAAGGTCAAACCGATCTGGGTAGTGGCCCCTTGCCTTTAATGCATAGCATCATACATCTCCTCAAGGAGATGGGCTTTGCATTAAGGGTAAATATTAAGAATAGTGATCAGAGCTTATTCCTCCTTTACCACAAGTTGCCTAGATTTGTACTACTTTACGGGTCACCTAGACTTGCAATACACGCAGGCGCAAACTTGACTTATTTGTCTGTTTGCTTACTTGGGAAAGGAGTAAAACCAGGTTTAAAATAGCTTGGCATCTTTAACATATATTATACCAAAGGTAAAAAACTTTCTACATATATATATATATATATATATATATATATATAGAATTTTTTTTTTACCTTGTGTATAATATATGTTAAAGATATCAAGCTATTTTAAAAACTTGGTTTTAATCCATTTCCCAAGTAAGCAAACAGACAAGAAAGTCAAATTTGCACCTGCAAGTAGTGCAAGTCTGGGTGACCAGCACGTAGTGCAACTCATGGTAAAGGTGGAATAAGCTCTGATCACTATTCTTAATATTTACCCTTAATGTAAAGCACATCTCCTTGAGGAGATATATGATGCTATGCATTAAAGGTAAGACTTGCACTAGGTGCGGGTCACCCAGACTTGCACTACTTGCAGGCGCAAACTTGACTTTCTTGTCTGTTAGCTTACTTGGGAAATGGATTAAAACCAGGTTTAAAATAGCTTGGTATCTTTAACGTATATTATACCCAAGGTAAAAAACTTTCTACATCTATTTCTTATCCTGAGATTTTTATTTAATAAGGTCAAAGCACCTTATGGTAACTTGTTTTGGTAAAATATTTATAAGCTCTGTATTTCGAAAGTTTTTTTACCTTGGGTATAATATATATGTTTAAGATGCCAAGCTATTTTAAACCTGGTTTTACTCCATTTCCCAAGTAACTATTTCCCCAATTTCCCTAGACTTGTACTACTTTATGGGTCACCTAGACTTGCAATACATCCAGGTGCAAAAGGGAGGTCGTGTTTCAGTAATCTACTTACTTATTACAATAAAGTGACTGCTTCCTTGGACAGAGGAGAAGGATACACAGTAATATACTTGGATTTCGCAAAAGCTTTTGATAGAGTGCCTCATGATAAGTTGACAGTCAAACTAGAGCAGATGGGGTTGGATATTAGATTAGTGCATTGGATTGGAGACTGGCTATCTGATAGGTATCAACAAGTTGTGTATGGGGGTGCAATATCCAGGAAAAGGAAAGTCACTAGTGGAGTGCCTCAGGGATCTGTTTTAGGGCCATTACTATTTAACTTGTATATTAATGATATTGGCGAAGATTTGGATGGAGATATTCAGTTGTTTGCAGATGATGCAAAGTTGGGACGAACCATAAAGAGTAGTGAAGATGTTGTGGCCTTGCAAGAAGACTTGAATAAATTGATTGATTGGGCAAGCAAATGGGGATGTGAGTTCAATGTTGCAAAATGTAAGGTTTTAAAATTTGGAAAACAAAGATGGGATGCAGAATTTATGCTTGGTAAGAATATATTGTTGGAAGTAGAGGAAATAAGAGATCTGGGAGTGATAGTGGATAAGGATCTAAAATTTAGGGGTCACATCGCCAAAATTGTGAAGACAACACAAAGACTTCTGGGAATGATGAGGAGGACACTGACGTGTAGAAGTAGGGAGATTCTTGTTCCATTGTATAAGGCTTTGATTAGGCCACACATGGACTATTGTGCCCAGATTTGGTCACCTGGTTTTCAGAAGGATGAAGAGATGTTGGAAAGGGTCCAAAGGCGACTGACTAAGGTAGTTTCTGACCTCTGGAATGTCGAGTATGAGGAAAGATTGAAAAGATGTAATTTGCAGAGACTAGTGGAGAGAAGGAAGAGGGGAGATATGATAGAGACCTACAAGTTGGTAAGGGGTTGCTATAGGATCAATGGTGGAGAAGTTCTACAGAGAATAGTGGGAGATCAGGGGAGAACCAGAGGTCATCCCTGGAAACTGTATAAAGAGGGTGTGAGTAGGGGAGTGAGAGGCAGGTTTTTTTCGTGCAGAGTTGTGAATGATTGGAATGCCTTGCCTGAGAGTGTGGTGTCTGCAAGGAGTTTGAATGTGTTTAAGACCCAGTATGATGAGATGTGTGTGAGATAAAAGGACCTCCTAGATGAGTCTTTGACTCCATGAGGTCTTGTTTAATAATAATAATAATTACTTAAAACTTGGTGTTTGTAAGTTTGGCTCCCATAAAGGTCTGGGTAGTGGCCCCTTGCCTTTAATGCATAGCATCATACATTTCCTCAAGGAGATGTGCTTTGCTTGGCAATGAACGTGTTAACACGTTCATTGCCAAGCTGAAAATTGGAATTTCGTGTGGTGGCCAAATTTTTTTTACTTGATAGCAACGTTGGCAATGAACATGTTAAGGGTAAATGTTAAGAATAGTGATCAGAGCTTATTCCACCTTTACCACGAGTTGCCTAAGACTTGTACTACGTGCGGGTCACCCAGACTTGCACTACTTGCCGCAAACTTGACTTTCTTGTCTGTTTGCTTACTTGGGCAATGGATTAAAACCAGGTTTAAAATAGCTTGGCATCTTTAACACACATATATATATATATATATATATATATATATTATGATGTCCTAAATATAAATTGACATTTTGAGATGTTTTCATTTTTATGTTAGTAATGTTATTAACAGATATGAGGTTTCCAATAAAGATAATTAGTATAGGAGAGATTAACTTTTATTTGGGTTTATATAGGTCAAATTTATTTCAAACTAAGTCAGAAAATACCGACAAGTTTCGCCAACTTTAGCTGTTTGGCTTCGTCAGGGTAAAAAATAGATGTACGATAACTTAAATGCTAAAACTGTTACACTAAAACTATAAATGAAGGAAGAACTGAATGCAGTTGTATTTTTACAAAAAAACAGAAGAATGCGTACATCACACGCATGGAGCATGTATGATCTCACTTGTTGTTATGTAGGAATGTTCTGTAATTGGCAGCAAGATTTAATTCTGGCATGCTTAGAGATCTTATGAGGGTCTTCCAAATCGCAGGCAGAATTAATCCTTGGTTTCTATTTAGATTTTGTTCTGAACAGATCACTGTTATGGCTTCTTTTATGATTCGGGAGTGGAAATCCTCCTCTAAGTAGGGCACATGGAGCTTTTGTCCCATTCTATGGTATGGTTTGTCCTGGAGAAAAGCTAACCCCGATTTGTCTTCTCTATTATTGTTTACATCTCATACGTGTTCCTTTTTTTTCTGATTTCAAAACTTCTAGAGGTCTGACCAGTATAGTTTAAGCCTCACGAACAGAGGATGTTGTAAACTCCGGCATATTTGAAAAAAGGATGACTGTGTTTTGGAGATCTTAAGAATTGGCAGACGGTCTTTGAAGGTTTAAAAGCCACTCGTATTCCATGTGGCTTGAGGAGTGTAGCAATCTTATTGGAAACTGTCCCCGTATACGGAATCACAATAGTGGAATTATAATGTACTAGGGGTCCCCCCCCCCCGAGTTCTGGACCGGTATGCTGGTTCTCCTTGAATTCTGATGACTCAAATTTTGAAGACTCGACACTCAGGGTAGCCCCTGAGTTTCAAAACATTTCAAATAACTTGACAAAAACTGTGACACAAAAACGTTACATAAAAAGACTTATCATTTTATATTATAGAGTAGATATCTTCAGGCTGTCTTTGTGGGGGGGGGGGGGTCACAGAAAAGTATCTTGTGGATCAATTTTCTAGGATAACCATTGTTTATAAGGTTATTTGATATCAGGGATAGTTCATCTTTAAGGTCTTTATCGTCTAGTGATGAGAGAGGCTCTATTTTTTAGCATGTGTACAATGCTGAGTTTCTGAGAAATGCGGTGTGAAAAAAGTGAAGGGCAAGTATTGACCTATGTTGGTTGGTTTGTGATAGGCTGTAAGGCTGATGTGCCCATCTATTTGTTTCTTAATTAAAGTGTCCAGAAATGGCAATTGTTTTTCTTTCTCAAGTTCTAGGGTGAATTTAATTTTGTGATGTAATCACAAAAATTTTGTGATGAGTTGATCTTGCTGAGAAAATCGAATAGATCCTTTTCTGTGTTTTGTTTATCCAAACAATAAAAATGTTGTCCACATATCTCCACCACACTGTGGGTTTAGGATCTAGTTGAGATAAAATTTTACTTTCAAGTTTTTCCATGAAGAGATCCGCACAAGGGGTGAAAGACGGCTGCCCAGTGCAAGGCCTGTTAATTGTTGAGAAATCTTTTTATTCCATAGGAAGAAATTAGATTTTAAGCAATGGTGGAACAGAGAAGTAATGTCTCGAGGGAAGAGGTTTCTTAAAATGTCGATTACGTCGTCTACTGGAATATTGGTGAATAAAGATGTAACATCCAGGCTTGCTAGAAGGTCTGTATTGGAGATCGAGATGTTACTTAATTTCTCAACGAAATGTTGTGAATTTCGTGTGTAGGTATCCGAATTGCAGATGTGTGCCTTAAGACCTGCGAGGTGTTTCGATAATAAATAAGCGGGTGAATTAATTCCATCAATAGGGCGTAGTGGTATTCCATTTTTGTGAACTTTGGGAGAGCCATATAGCCTCGCCTTAGTTTTAAGTCTGTTGGCCAGCTATCCATATTACGTAACAAGTCGTTGGTATCATTGTGATTCTTTAATATGGGGTCTTAATCTAAAACACAGTTGGTAGATGTATCAGAAAGCAAGTTAGTGATCTTTTCTTTGTAGATCGGCTTTTAAGATGATGATTTCTTTATTTTTCTTCAACCTAAACATAGCTCTTTTTTCTAGAGGAGTGATATTTTTGTTGGCAAGTTTGAGCTTAAAATTTTAAGCTCAAACTTGCTTAACTTTTTGCATGAGCCATTAGTATCAGATGCTCTACCAATCGACCAACCTTTGCTGGCAATGATGAGCATTGCTCTGTTTTTTCTGCCCACTAGGGATGTGATGCGTAGCCTCACGTTTTTATCATTATGAAAAGATAATTAGACCACCATATTTTTTCTAATTTCTACATTGATAATAATTTTAAATCTGCTTAAATTGTACAAATCAACTTCATCTTTAACCCAAGTTTCTGTTAATATCAGAACATCTAGCCGATAGTTTAAATTGTCTAGAAGTAATTCTTTGTGTTCTATTTATCTCAAATACTTCTTGTATTTATATGCAAAATATTCAAAGTACTTAGTGTCTGAGGATTAAAAGTTTTCTAATTCTACTGAATCATGACATTACACATTTATGAAAAGTGACATCACAGTTGTTATACTCATCTGTCGTTGTTCATGAGTCAGTTTTTACTCTTGCTGTTTTCTCAGAGTTTACACACGTCTTCTACATCTGATCCACCATATTTTTGATGTATCGTCTCTTCTCATGAAAAGTTTGCCCTGTTTGATCCAGAGATATTTGTAGTGTATTTCTTTACATTTCTTGGCAGTAGATGTGTTAGTTTTCCAATCAAGTGCTCATTTAGATATATTTTACTATTCTTAAAATTGTCACATATATCATTTGTGCTTAGTCTATATTTCATATTTTTGTGTCCATCTAGCCATTTGTCTTTGATCACTCTACTTTTAAATTTTATAATTATTATTATGTGACACCTCCAGGGAGTTGAAAGACTCATCGAGGGAGAGTGTGCCAACAGTATCGAATGATTGATCCTCTTCTAACTGCAGTCAAACTTGCTTAACATGCAAGTTTTTGCATGAGCCATTAGTAGCAGATGATCTACCAATTGACCAACCTTTGCTGGCAATGATAAGCATTGCTCTGTTTTTTCTGCTCATTAGGAACTTGATGCATAGCCTCAATATCTTCATTATAATTAATCCTGATTTTATGTGCAATTTTCTTTACTATTTCATGCATATTTGCACATGGCTCATGAGGAACACCAACAACTTCTAGGTTTGAGCTAATTTCCTGTTTCATGAATTTTTTAAGCTTCCTATGGAGCTCCATATTTGCATTTTCTTGTTCAACGTTTTTTGTTTTAAAGTTCCTTAACATCATGTGTCAGGCCAGCAATGATAGCCAGAAAGTCATCTATTTTGTTGGAGGTATATTCTGTTGAACTTGTTAAGTCGTTGACATCTTTTTTTTTTTTTTTTAAATTCTTTCATTATCTCCATTAAATCTATAATACATATATTGCCCATGTTTATCTCTGGAATGCATGCGTTCATCACCCCTGAAAGAAGTTGCTGGCGAGCATTGGTTAGCACTGGAATGGCATCTGTTGTGGAACAAAGAGTTTGAACACTGAGCAGATCTTTGTTGTTTTTGCCAAATTTGCATGAGTAATAATAATAATACAAGTAATTACTACTACATCTTGCAAAATAGGCAAACCACCCAGGAGAACATATGCAATTAACAAACAAAATGCACTGACTTCATAGCCTTTGTTGCTTGGCATAATTCCAAACGACAACATAAATTCTATTTAGTGAAAGCTAAGAAATGAGTTTATACCCCCAACACACACGCACATGTACAGCATATTCAAGGGTAAACCAACCTGTTTTCTGTTTTATGATTATATACTGAATATGTACCTACTCAGGAGTATTTTTCAAACTGTAAGAATATTTTCTAAAGGAATTTATAATTGAATAATGCTCTTTATTTTTTAGAGCAAGGTCCAGATATATACCAAACATTACGAGAGTATCCATGGTTTCATGGAATGCTCTCACGCAGTGATGCAGCACAACTTGTTCTTCGAGAGGGCCCAGTTGGTCATGGAGTTTTTTTGGTGAGGCAGAGCGAAACACGAAAAGGAGAATATGTTCTCACATTTAACTTTCAGGGACGGGCTAAGGTATGTGGCACGTTCATTATAAATTATTAGACAAATATCTTATCTTGTTTATTTGCTTGCATTAAGAAACTTGTTCATAAATTCTGTATGAACAAGTTTCTTCTTGTTCGTGATGTGATATCCATTATTCTGTATTCCCTTAAGCTAAGTTCAAAAATAATTTGAAGTATTCTTTAGTAAATAATAATATTTGGTTAACCGATCAACACTTGATCGGTTAACCAAATATTATTATTTACTAATTTATGATCAAGAAAACAACCTTCTTGAAGTATTCTTTGTTCTGAAATTAGTCATTCTTAAGCTCAGTAATTGTGCTTTCATGATAAACCCATTGTTCATACTAGGGATTTAGGGAATGTTTGATAGTATCTTAGAGTCGGTGCTTTTTTTGTAAAATAGTAGTGCTGGATGCATTCCTTGCTAGCAGGGAGAGTTGAATAAAATGATAGTGCATCTGTATGTCATGTCTTTATTAACAAAGGTGTCAGTATGCCGTATTGTTGCATACTGTCACAAAAAAAGCACAGGTTAATACTTCATTACTAGTTGACTATTAAAAACAAATAAAAAAGCACTTAACTGAATTTAAACTGAATTTAAATTCAATGCTGTAATGTGGTAATATAACTGCATTTTTATCATGAATCTCAGAATTCGGCACAGTATTTATCTTATTTATGCTCTTGAACTTGAAAAAAATTTCTTGGCTGAGTTCTTGAAATCTAGTTATTATTTAAACAGTTATTTGAATTACTGAAAAATATTTGAAAACAGTCATATTGAAGAAATTAATTTTAATACTACCTTGTGATATTAACACTATATTAACATTTGGTGTTAATATCACAAACTTTTATTTTTATTATATAATCCACATTAAATAACAGTTAAATAAAAGAAACTTACTTGCAGGATTGATTTGTCACTTATGACAGATATCACTTATGACCGCTGTGCAGTCACATTCTTGCACAGCAATTATCATTGGTTATCACCAAAAAAAAAGCTTAAACAAAAACTGCATGCAAAAGAAAAAAAAAATTGTTATCCACTTCACCAACATTGAGCCTCCATAGCTCAGTCGGTATAGACGAAGCCCTTTAGTCGGAAAGACTTGGGTTCAATTCCCTTTCATGATGTGAAGTTCCTCTTTCTTTAGCTGGTCTCATATAGAGGTAGGGAGTTTTTTTCGCTCAGGTTTTTCATCCCATAGACCAGGTAAACTAGCCTTGTGAACACACGTGTCTACATAGGACACTGCCTGTTAGAACCACTGGATGGATGAACTTCAACATTTGATTTGGAAGCCTTGATACAACCATTAATGACATGTGTCACTTCCACTTAAAGGGATCAAAACCCAATCCATTATTCTTTATTGAACCTCAGCTATCCTAACTGGGTCACATGATGCTTTCTGTAAGAAGGATGTTTGTCAGGGTTGATATTGCATTCCAGAAGTTATTAAACCTGATTAGCTCAGGCTCAACATTCCCTTGCTTTACTTTGTTGCCTTCATTTGATATCCTTACCACTTTTAATATCACACAGATTACCTTGCTGACTCTTTGATTATCTCTGAAAGTTGGTTTTTTACAATCTAATCACCCAAACAAAGAGATTATTTTCCTTGGATAAGTCAGTGCCTCATAATTCAAACTGGCTCTCCTTCTAAAATTTGGATCTGGTCAAACTCTTACTTCTTACCAAGCTACCACTTAAGGTCTTCTCCTGTACTTGCTCTTTTGTTCAGTGCATGTCACGATGGGTGTCAGATTTTTTTCAATCACTGCTGAGGAACCTGAGTGCTGTGTTCTTTCACTCTCTCTCTTCTTCATTTACATTGACCTTCTATCACTAACCTAAAATCTTATCCATAGTGTTGCTGATGATGTTACGTTCTATTCCTCTTTTTCATTCATCAAAACTTAGTGCTTAAATGTCAACCTTCACAGTTTCTATAACCTATGCTTTAAAAACCAATCTCCCAACCATTCTGGGTGAAGATAGTCTAGTGAATTTCAGTATTATCAAAACACAAACCTGTCATATTTCTTGAAAGATGCATCTTGATCTTACATTTTTTTTTAAATTCTAATATTCTGATTGCCAGTCAAGACAATTTTTTCTAATATTATCTTTCACAACTAGCATTTTCTGGCACAAATACATAACATCTATAGCTTTCTTAGCCTCCAAAAAACTTTATATTCCTTTTCATTCAAAACATTACTTTTTTTACTGCATAACTTCTAATTGTAGAGTATCTAATGATTATTATTTAAATACACCAAATATTGTTTTTCAATAATTACCTCAGTTTCAGAATTAAACTATTTTAAATTGCATAAATTTGGAAAGAGATAAAGATGAAATGCATTAATTTTTTTTTAAAATCTAGCTAACAGGAATATAAAACTGATGTTTTTATACTAATAGTCTGTTATGAATTTTTAATTTTCTAAGGATAGATAAATTCACTTGTCTTTGCCTTTATAAAAATGGAGAAAGATTTATGGATTTAGTTAACGTTTGCGAGATTTAAAGATGCAACTTTTTTTGTTGTTGTTGCTTAAGTATGACTTAAGTATATGTTACAGAGTATTAGTGATATCTGGTGATAGTGTTATAATGGCAGTGGATCCATAATGCATAGTTAACCATTTTCAAGCTCAAGAACTACATTAATTTCAAAGTTAAAAAAAAAAAAAAAAAAAAAATATATATTGCAGGCGCAAACTTGACTTTTAGTCTGTTTGCTTACTTGGGAAATGGAGTAAAACCAGGTTTAAAATTGCTTGGTATCTTTAACATATTTATACCCAAGGTAAAAATACTTTCTACATTTATATCTCCTCCAGAGATTTTTATTTAATAAGGTTAAAACACCGTATGGTAACTTGTTTTGGCGAAATACTTACAAGCTCTGTATTACTAAATCTTGGTATTTCTAGCCTAGCTCCCACTGACGAGACCTCAATAAAGGTCGAAACCGGTCTGGGTAGTGGCCCCTTGCCTTTAATACAAAACATCATACATCCCCTGCTTGGAGATGTGTTTTGGCATTAAGGGTAAATATTAAGATTAGTGATCGGAGCTTGTTCCACCTTTGCCACGAGTTGCCCTGATCCTGCACTACCTGTGGGATCAGTTAGACTTGCATCAATTGCAGGCGCAAACTTGACTTTTAGTCTGTTTGCTTACTTGGGAAATGGAGTAAAACCAGGTTTAAAATTGCTTGGTATCTTTAACATATTTATACCCAAGGTAAAAATACTTTCTACATATATATATATATATATATATATATGTGTGTGTGTGTGTGTGTGTGTTACGGTTAAAGTGATAAATCTGTTTATTATTAATAATTACCGGTTAAAGTGAATAATTTACGAGAATTAATCACTTTAACCGGTTAAAGTGAAATTCCTAGAGGAGTCTGGTAAATGTAATAAAAACATGTTTATAGGTTTTATATATAGGTTTTCATTTTCAATAGAAATTATAACAGCTTAGGTTAGTTTATAATGAAAAAAGTAAGGAAAGTACTTCTGTTGCACTCAATGAAATCAGAAACCAGAAATCATTATAAACTAACCTAATCTAACCTTTATTGGTTAGGTTAGATTAATGGGAATAAAAAATAAACGTTGTGGGGCGAGCTTAATGATTGCGGGCAGATAAATGGGGAAAACAAATTAAAGTTGTTGTGGGCGGATGAATGGGGATTATAGATAGATATCGTTGCTGTACCTCTTTCCTCATCAATGGAGAAAAACACTGATCAGTTCCTCTCTGATTTATCTATTATCCCCATATATCTGCCCACAATCATTAAGCTCGCTCACAACAACATTTATCTTTCATCCCCATTAATCTGTCCACGACAAACTACGACTACACTTTGGTTTGACATGCAACATCCAGGTTAGTTTAGGTTAGGTTAGGTTATGTTAGATTAGTTTATAATGATTTCTGATTTCATTGAGTGCCAAAGAAGAACTTTCCTTACTTTTATCATTATAAACTAACCTAACCTAAGCTGTTATAATTTCTATTGAGAACGAAAACCTATAAACATGTTTTTATTACATTTACCAGACTCCTAGGAATTATTCACTTTAACCGGTAATTATTAATAATAACCAGTAATTATTAATAATAACTGGATTTATCACCTTTAACCATAACATATACATATAGAGCAAAACTTATTTAACCAGAATGGGGCTGGGCTGTCTTGTGGATCAAAACGATAGGCTACATTTTAATGTCACACTGATTTCATTTCAACAGATATCAAAAACTTATCTTTTTTGCTTTAAATAAAGTGAAATTTGGTCATTCCAAATGAGATCATCAGAGGGCTGAGGCTGCATAATTTTTGATTTTGATGAAAGCAAATTATTATATTATTTATTTTCTTCCATTGAATTTTCACAATTTTGGAAGATTTAAAAATGAATTACAGCTGATTTCCAGATTCTTTTATTTTTTTTTATTATTATTTTTTTATGCTTAAAGTATATTATTCTTGTTGAGAGGCTTATACGCTGGTTAAACATGATAACTAATATTTAAGGAATTGACAGCGTATACTAGAAATATAAATTAAATAAACTTTAATATATACTTTCCGATATTTCGGCAAACGTCACGTTGCCATCTTCTTGGGAACTTACTACAAAGACAAGTGCACACAAGTACTAATAACA
The DNA here is from genome assembly GCF_054136105.1 of Typopeltis vanoorti. Lineage (NCBI taxonomy): Eukaryota > Metazoa > Arthropoda > Arachnida > Uropygi > Thelyphonidae > Typopeltis > Typopeltis vanoorti. The sequence continues at coordinate 9,063,558 of NC_143572.1, forward strand.
GCAAATGAGACTGAAGCTAGGAAGCTAACGTTTTCCTAAAGTCCTGATGGTGCCCCCTGGCGGGCTATGCTGGTAGTTCTTGGCCTTTGGGCTGAAGTTCTTCTGATAAAAGTTTCCCAAATTTGTTGAGGTTTGGCATGTTCCTAAGGGCTGAGGCTGATTCCATGAATAGTCTTTCATACTTGAACTTGCTGCGGTGTATGACTGTGGCTTTCTTCCATCTTATTCTGTGGCGAGTATCCAGAGCGTGGTCTGCAAGCTGTACTGGTGAAATCGGATGAACTCACAAATTAGAAAACTCCATAGGCTCCTTAAGAAGGTCACTTCTTGGCCTGTGGAGATTACCAACAGACTAAAACCCTATAACTCTAGACCCCCCCCCCGCATATATTGGCTCCCAAAAATACACAAAGAAAATGTGCCATTACGTCCCATAGTGGATGGCATTGATTCCCCCACCTACAAACTAGCCAAGCATTTAGCCAAAGTGCTCTCACACTATACTGGCAATACACCATCACACATAAAAAACTCAGCCCACTTCAAAGCCAGTATAGAAAACTTTACACTCCAACATAATGATCAGTTTTGATGTCTCCTCCCTATTCACGAATGTCCCCCTCAAAGAAACCTTAGAGCTAATCCAAGCAAAATTTCCTCCTGATATCTCAGCCCTATTTCAGTTCACAGTGAACTCAGGCTATTTCGTTTGGTAGGAAAAATTCTACAAACAGATAGAGGGGACAGCCATGGGTTCACCACTTTCCCCACCCTTGGCCAACTTCTTCATGGAGACGTTTGAAGAGAAAGCCTTAAACTCAGCCCCACAAAAACCTACCATATGGCTTCGCTATGTTGATGATATTTTTGCTATTTGGCCACATGGCCCGGATTCACTCATCTCTTTCCTAACACACTTAAACAACCAACACCCCAGAATCAAGTTCACCCTGGAAAAAGAGGAAAACAATAACCTCCCTTTCCTAGACACACTAGTCACCTGCCAACCTGATGGAACCTTGGTTTTCTCAGTTTATAGAAAACCCACCCATACAGGCAGATACATTCACCAACAATCCCATCACCCCCCCTCACAACAATATGGTGTTATTAAGACATTATTCAACAGGGCAAAAATAATCTGTTCAAATGATCAAGCCCTATCCACTGAACTAAATCACATCCGTGACACTTTCTCAGCCAATGGCTACCCCCTCCAAAAAATCCAAAAAATATTTAACCCAGTTATCCACAATCCACCACCCCCTCCCCCTCACAAAAAAGATTACTCTAAATCCATCACCATTCCCTACATCCGAGGCACCTCGAAAAAATCAATAAAATCTTAAAAAAACATGACTTGTCCACTTGTTACAGACCACATAGAAAACTGGCATCCCTTATCCGCTCCACTAAAGACCAACCACTTCCCCAAGACCTACCTGGTGTATACCAGGTCCCTTGCAGCTGTAAATTGTCCTACTTTGGCCAAACAGGCAGGACAGCAAATATCAGAATCTCAGAACGCAAGGATTACATCCGATTTCACCAGTACAGCCACTCTGGACTTGCAGACCATGCTCTGGATACTCGCCACAGAATAAGATGGAAGAAAGCCACAGTAATACACCGCAGCAAGTTCAAGTATGAAAGACTATTCGTGGAATCAGCCTCGGCCCTTAGGAACATGCCAAACCTCAACAAATTTGGATGCATGAGACTGCCCCAAATTTGGGAAACTTTTATCAGAAGAACTTCAGCCCAAAGGCCAAGAACTACCAGTATAGCCCGCCAGGGCACCATCAGGACTTTAGGAAAATGTTAGCTTCCTAGCTTCAGTCTCATTTGCTGTTATTAGTACTTGTGTGCACTTGTCTTTGTAGTAAGTTCCCAAGAAGATGGCAACGTGACGTTTGCCGAAATATCGGAAAGTATATGTTAAAGTTTATTTAATTTATATTTCTAGTATACGCTGTCAATTCCTTAAATATTAGTTATAAAGTATATTCTTTTACATTTCTTATGTATTTGCAGAAAAATTATTTTCATTGACATGGCAACCACCCACTTTAGGTGTTCAGAGTGCTCTTTTGTCCCATCACTTTATCCTCGTGTACAATTCTGGTTTTTAGTGTGTTTCATTTATACATGTAGTGGAATATGTCCAAAATTCTTTTCTTGATTAAAGCATTAAGCCTGGAAAGTTTGAATAAACACATAGAACATAGATGATATTAAAGCAACTGATATAACCACTAGAAAGAGCATATCTTAAAACCCTTTAATCCCTATGTTTCATTAAATTGTAATAATTTGCTCTTTGAGGATATATAAGAAGACTAATTAATTAATTTTTGTATTGGTTTTTATCAGAACTTTCCTTTCAAGCTCATGCAAAGGATTACCTGCTACAGTTCCAGCTGTATGTAACTGCGTGCGAGAGATATCGTGAGAATGCCAGTACTGAACAGTAGAAATGTGCATATCAGATAAATTGTAGCTGAGGCTATTATTCAGGTGGGTTGAATCAAGTGAAATTTCTTTAGATTCGAGAATGCGTCTCTCAAGTTCATTATAACACTTATGTATGCTTGAAGTTTGAGACCAGTCTATAAGATGTTGGCGGCCTTCGTCGGAGTTTATAGAGAATAGGATGTGGCTGGAGAGAGCACTAGCTCAGGTTCTGTTGTAGGAAATATCTTTTTGATGTTCCTCAACACAGAAAAGGGGAGATTTATACATCTGACTGTAGTAAGGCTTTCCACAATTACACATAATCTTGTAAACTCCTGGGTATTGAAGGAAATGATGTTTTTCTTTAGGTCGACGAATAAACTCCGACGAAGGCCGCCAACATCTTATAGACTGGTCACAAACTTCAAACATACATAAGTGTTATAATGAACTTGAGAGATGCATTCTCAAATCGAAAGAAATTTCACTTGATTCAACCCACCTGAATAATAGCCTCAGCTACAATTTATCTGATACGCACATTTCTACTGTTTAGTACTGGTGTTCTCATGATATCTCTCACACGCAGTTACATGAAGCTGGAACTGTAGCACGTAATCCAGTTTAAACTATACCACAGTTTATACTAGATCTGTTGTCGCTATTATGTAATGTTTCTGTAGTTTTTTGTTTATATAATTCTTTGTAGTTAGACACCTAAAGAAGTTGTTTATCAATGAAACTAGTAGCATTCCTATTAAACCCCATTCTTTATTATTCTCAGTGTTTAGTCATTCAAACCTTATTAATTTCCATATCATTTTCACAGAGTAAATGAATTCGAATATATATATATATATATATATACACACACACACACACACACACACACACACACACACACACACACACACATCAAAGCATGCAAAAAAAAAAAAGATTGAATTTGAAATCCAAAAAATTTTATGAAAAGAATATTCAATTTTCCCTCTTTTTTTATCTGGTAACAGAAGGGATTTTCCCTTCTGTTTACTGTTTTGAGGAAATTGTTATGCCTTAGTAGGTGTCCTATCCATTTGAGTTGCCTCTTCTTTATGGTTTCTAGTATACTTCTTTCTTTCTTTCCAACTCACTTTCAGTAATCATCTCCAGCACCACATCTTGAAGGGCTCTAGGCATTTCTGATCTTGTTTAGGGAGTGTCCAAGTTTCTGATGCATATAATGTGACTGGCCAGATGAAAGTCTTTTTCTTAGTTCATTGTCCATTTGCTTTGATGTATGTGATGATGTTGTAGAGTCAGTTGAAGAAATTCTAGATATGACCCTGCAGAGTATGTGATATTTATTGGAAAATGTTTGTTTTGCTTGTGCAATTCTTGATTTCATTTCTTTTGTGCAATGTTCATCTTCTGTGATCAATTGCCCCAAGTACTAGAAGAAAGTTACTTGTTTAATGGACTTATCTTCTGTTCTGATGTTCACAGTATGAGATTTCTTTCCTATTATATGATTACCTTTGTTTTCCTGAGGTTTATTCTCCTTCCATATTTGGATGTTTTGTTATTTATTCTTTTCAGCATTTTCTCTCCATTAGAGCAACCTGCTGTTATTGCTTGGTCATCTGCAAATTTAATAACATTTATTCTTTTGCCATTTATCACAATTCCATACTCTTTATTTAAAGCTTTCCTCACCATTTTGTCTGCAACAATGTTAAAAAGGATTGGGGAGAGTAGGCATCCTTGTCTTATGCCTCTCTCAATTTTAGTGGTTCTGACCATCCCTCTTGCAGAAACACTACTGCAGTTTGGTGTTTATACAGCTGCCAGATAAACTTTATTATTTGTTCTTGTACTCCTGTCTCTCTCTCTCTTTCAGCAATGGGAAGAGTTTATGCCACGAGACCATGTTAGCTGCTTTTTCGTAGTCTATAAAGCATATATACAGGTATCGTCCTTGTTCTATCATATGTTCACAGAGAAGCCTTAGGGCCAGAATTGCGTCCTGGGTTCCTTGTTCTTTTCTGAAGCCAAATTAGTTTTCTTCAAGATAGGTTTCTGATTTTGATTCCAGTCAATCTTTTATTATTTTTAGGAGTATTTTTTGGCATATAACTTACTAAGCTTATTGTCTTGTAATGGGTACATTCTATTGAATGTACCCATTCAATAGAATTCAATAGTCTTTTTTAGGAATAGGTACTATCAGAGAACATAAAAGTCTTCTGAAAAATTCTTTTTCAAAAATATCAGCGATCAGTTGGTATACCTTGTCTTTTACCTGTTCACTTGCTTCCTTAATTAATTTGATTGGTATTCTATCTATGCCTGGTGCCTTATTTGTTGCAATAGCTGTGAGAGGATTGTCAAATTTGTCATGAGTGATTTTCATTGTATTATTTATGAGTTTGTCTTTCCTTTTTAGCAATTACCAGAGTGGTTTTGTTTTTTATATAGTTCTTGTACATATTCTTGCCATCTTTTTCTTCTTTATCTCGGGGTCTGTTATTGGCTTTCCCTGTTTGCCATTTAGCACAAAAGTGGTTATACTTTCCTGTAGATTAGATTGCTTCTTCCTAGGTTCTTTATTTCTTCTATTTCCTTGCATTATTGATTCCACCTTTAGCTTCTGCATTCTCTGTCCACTTCATTTTTGACTTTTTTATACATCCTTTGTCCTTCTGTTGTGTTAATATTTTTACATTGTCGTGTTTCTTCCATTTTACTTAATATTTCAGTAGTGATCCATGACTTTATCAGTTCTTGTGGTTTTATTCCTGTGCATTCTTCTGCTGCTCCAAAGGGTTTTTTGTTTTTGATGTCTTTCCAGAGTGTGTGTGTGTCAGTGTCTGTATTTCCCAGATCTTTTTCTTATCTGTTTGTCAGTGCAATCTCTGAATCTTTGTTTAATTTCCTTTTCTTTTAAAATTTCTAGTTTCCATTTCTTTCTAGCTTTGGGCTTTTTTGAGAATTTGCATTTTAGTTGGCTTTTCATCATTACTAGGTTGTGGTCAGATCCTATATCTGCTTCTGGGAAAGCCATAGCTTTCTTAACTTGGTTCTGGTATTGCTGTTTTACAATTATGTAGTCAATTTGAAATCTTTTTTTTTGTTTCTGTGGGCCCTTCCAAGTGTATCTTCTCCTCTTGGGGGGCTTCAAACCAGCTGTTGCTGATCATAAGGTTTTCTTGTTTACAGAAATCTATTAGTCTTTGTACTCTTTAGTTTCTTGTTCGAAGGCTAAACTTTCCACTGATGTCAGGTGTTTCTTCTCCACCTGATTTCTTTCTATGCACTGATGATGCACTGTTATTTTTGGTATGAAATATCTGTACATTAATTTATTAAAGTTAATTACAGTGGTTATTATGTAATTTCTTGTTTTATAGTCATGCCACAGGTACCTTTTAAAGATTAGACTTATTATCAGTACATTTTCTTTTGTTTTCACCTTCTCAATAATCCGATTTGTTCGTAGATTTCTTCCACTTCATCTTCATTGTCTCCCGATGTTGGCATATATACTTGTATTATTATCAGAGTCACTGGTTTGGCTGATAATCTTACCATCATGCACATTTACTGATTACCTCTACTTCCATCAGTGCTTTGGGAAGAAGAGTTTCAATTCTTTGAAACTCTTCTTCATCTTTCAATCTTGTTTCACTTACTCCTAAACTATTTATTTTATTTTTTCTCTTTCATTTTTCAAATTCTCCAGCTTTCCTGCTTGTAGTATGGTGTGTACATTCCATGTCGATATTGCAGAGTTTCGCATGTTAACAACCTGAGAGTCTTTGTCATCTCTCCTTCCTGGTACAGCACTTGTTGAGGTCTCAGCCTTGTAGTTGTCAGTTCGCATATCATTTGTAGGCATTTATCCATGTGCTACTTTACTAGGGGAAACCACTTCACTACTAATCAAGTTAGTAGTGAAGTGGTTTCCCCTTGCCGCCTTCACTCGCAATAACCATCTAACTTGGCTATGTTTGCCAGTTGTTGTCCTTGTAGAGGGTCTTCTGCCTGCTGATTGGAGATAAGCAGTTGGCCTTCTGTTTGGCTCTCCCTCCTCAACTTCCCTGTGGGAGCAGCTGTGATAGCAATATCTCACTCAAAACCTCACATAAGCCCAAAGACAAATGTGAGGTTTTGAGTGAGATATTGTTGTCACAGCTGCTCCCTCACACCCTGTTAATGACTACCATTATTAGTCTGCAATTGCTTATTCATCAGGTTTCCTTTATATCTAAAGGTCACTCCTCTATCTGCCACCTGGGATAGAGGAGTGACTATCCACCTTGTAGCAGTCAGCTGTGCCAAAAGGACATTGGGATCATGCAGTTTTGACTTGAGAGGCGACAGTGTTTGTAAGAGCTTCAAACTAAGAAAGCCATTTGTGGAACTACCAAGTGTAGTAATCTTAATAAACTGAGAAGGTAGCGGCTTGGCGTGAGAAACAGTGTAGTAGAAGAATCAGTAGTGCGTAAAGGATGACAGGATATAGAGAGGTTACAGTGTATGTAAGAGTTTTGACTAAAAAAGGGCATATGTGGAACTGTAATGCAGCTGATTATATAATAAACTGAGCTGTTCCATGATCAGAGGTGTACTGCAAGACTGAGCAACAAAAATGTTTCTCACAGGTGCCACAAAGGTTTGTAATGTGACTGAAACAATACATACTCAAGTAGAACAACTGGGTGATTATGATTGTGCTAGTCAGAACAAGTGATTTTAAAGGAAAAAAGTATGGTATGAGAAGTATGGTATTCAACAACTCTTTCACATCAGGGATGTGAAAGAGTTGTTGAATAAGACAAAAAAAGAAGAGAAAAAGAGAGTAAGGATTGTGAGTCTATTGCCATGATATAACAGGAATGAGCTGAGAAGAGAGAGCTGCAGTTGCAAATGCATCAATAAATAGATTGTGTAGGATAAATGGTTTACAGTATGGGATGACTGATGGATGAAAAGGATTTGTGTCTGTGCAAGATGGATTGCATCTGAATAGTTTTGGTATCATGCACATGGAGAAATTGTTGTTTAGCAAAAGAGTGAATGTGAATTGTCAGGGAAACTAAATGTGTCTGGAAAGTTGCATGATAGGGTGGATGAATGCATTAAGTTATGTGGTAGAAATTGTGACTATAATGACAGTCTTGAGAGAGAGAGAATGATAATATGATAATGATCACCCCATGAAATGCAGTACTACTTTTGTCAAGAAAGTGGAGTGTTTTAAGATTCAACTCATCAGCACAGTAGTTGGTTGTCATGTGTATACACTAATGCCAGAAATATCAAGAATAAAAGCAATGAATACTTAGCACTGATGGATGTAGTGAAACTAAAAAAAATTATGGCATTAGTGAAACCTGGCTGTCAAAGGAGGATATTGTTTTAGGAGTGGAATGTGATGGGTTCGGTTTATACAGAGAGGGCAGACAAGAAGGGCAAGGAAGTGCTACTTATGCAGGACAAGGAAAAGAATTAAATCCAACCATAGTAGAAATCTCCAATGGTTGTTAGTATGAGTAATACAGGAAATGGGTTTGAAGCTGTTTGGCATTAGATAAAGGTTAACAGGACAAAATACAATAAACCTTAGGTATACAAGGAGAATTATCAGTATGGATGATTTCACCTTTGGGCATATAAACTGGAGGACAGAAAGCATGCAGAACCAGGGAAAATGCATTTATTGAATTACTCGGGGATGATTACCTTAAGTAGCATCTGATGGAAGGGACTCGTGGTACAAGAACATTAAATCTGATAATAGTAACTGAAAACATGACCATTATACCTCTAGCAGGTGAGAGTGATTATGTAGTTTTGACTTGAGAGGTGGCAGTATTTGTAAGAGCTTTGAACTAAGAAAGACATATGTGGAACTACAAAGCAGGATGATTTATAATAAACTGAGAAGGTAGCTTGGCATGAGAAGTGGCATAGTAGAGGAATCGGTAGTGCCTAAAGGAAGCTACATCTGACCATCACTAGAGTTAGGAGAATTAATTGCTTGGGAGTTAAATGAATGAATAAGACTTCGCAGCAAGAGCCACTCTGGAGTGCTATAAAGAACAGGAGAGTGACTGCCATAGCATAGAAAGGAAAATCTGATTATTAGAAGAAATTGGCTGAAGAGGCCAAAGAAAAGTTGAAAATAATTTTATTATGGTGTAGAAAATAACAGGAAGAATGACTGGAGAAGAAAAAGCTTATTGAATGTGAATTATAGAGAAATGTCGAATGCACAAGAAAGAGCTAAGTTAAGTGATCATTATTAAGGTATATTCTAGACTGACTCATAAGCTCTCTGGATGTCAGAGGAAAATATGTTGAAAAGGTAGGTGAGTTAGAATATAAAAGCTGTTACAAGAGCTTGATTCAAATACAACAGTTGGACTAGATATCAGTACAGATGCTTAAGTCATATCCAAAACAATTAGCAATATCCCTGACTGGTTGTTCAGCTAAATTGATAATTCCATTATACAAGGGTAGAACTGAGACTGATGCAGTGAATTATAAGGTGTTTAGTATCTCTTGTGTGGTCATCAAGGTATTGTAAAGGCTGGTTAGGAATCACATCCATATACAGGGTAGATGACACTGGATTCTCTATTGAGGACAGCGTTGTGTTGTTAAAGCTAGTCTTGCTTTAATAAAGCAATATGCCTTGTTGTATCAGTAATAGTGACAACAGAGTTGGATAAGGGGAATGGATATACCATGTTACTTCTGGATTTTGCTCATGGAGATGAGTTTGCTAAATAAATTTGTGCATGGATTGAAGATTGAGGATTGACAGGTAGTATCAGAAAGTGATATATAGTGGTGCTGAGTCTGTGAGGAGAAGGGTGACCAGTGGTGTACCATATGGTTCTTTACTTGGGTCATTGTTGTTTAATGTGTGCATTAAAGATATTGGGGAAGATCTTGAGTGTCATATGCAGTTATTTGCTGATAATGCTAAGTTGGAGAAAGTGATAAGGTGCATAGTTTATACACAGTCCCTGCAGGCTGATTTGAACAGATTGGTTATATGAGCAAATGAAAATGAATTTCAGTTCAACATTACCAAATGTAAAGTTAATTGGAGACATCACCTGCAGAGTATTATATTAATGTGAAATTGGAGACTTGGGGGTTATTGCAGACAGTGATTGAAAGTTTAGGAGTCATATTGCACAGGTAGTTAAGTGATCTCATCATATAATAGCATTGTTTATTAAAGAGAACACTAATTTGTAGGGATAAGGAGGAAGTCATTCTTATTCCTGCATGTGTAGGAGTGTGGTCACTGGATTCTGAGGAGATGCAGGGACATTTGAAAAGATTCTGCAGTAAGTAACCAAGGTGATAACTGGCTTGTGGAATTCTAGTTATGAGGATAGATTGAGGGAATGTGGTCTTCAAAGTTTGAAGAATAGACAGAGGAGATAAGATATGACAGAAATGCAATTTTACAGTATAGACAAGTAAGATTTTGCAATTTCTGGATGATGGAAGTAGAACTTGGGTCAGCTGGCTAGGGATGTTGTCAGGAGGCTTATGTGGTCTGTTCTTCTCATGGTGTGTGTGTGTGTAGAATGGACTACCATTAGATATTGTTGGTGCATCTTTGGTAAATGTGTGTTCAAGGAGGGCTATGATAAGTATTTAAGTATTTGTCTAAATGGGCCCTTCCTTGATGAGTCCTACAACTTCTCAGTAGGAAAAGGACTTACAGGAAGATCACTCTATATGGATTAATGCAGTTTGGAAGAAAATTTAATCTGGAGGAAAAATGATTATTGATATGAAATTGATAATAATATAAACTTAATCATGTAGTACTATCATAATACATAGTACTACATGGGATGATACAATCAAAGAAATAATCAAAAAGAAAAAAAAAGAAGCCTGTCACAAATGGTTAAGCAGTAAAAGATTAGAAGATGAAATAGAATATAAAAGAATAAGAGCCAGCTAAAAGAGAAGTCAGAAAAAGACATAGAGAATCATGGAATAAATGTGTTTCTAATTTAGAACATGATTTATATAAAATAAGATGCAATGTATATAAGATTTTGAAACACTTAAATGCAGATACCAAAGAAAACATAAATGCTCTTGGGGGACCCTGTAACCCCCTAGAGAGCATGTCCCCTAGGTGGCGGATAGGGGAGCCCACCATGTGTGTGTACATGTGCGTGTGTGTGTGTGTGTGTGTGTGTGTGTGTGTGTGTGTGTGTGTGTGTGTGTGTGTGTGTATATATATATATGATGGGGTGGTCCGAATATACTGAATAAGGACTCGTGGACCAACAGAGCCATAAAGGGCAATTATCTTGATTGTAAGGGAAGCGGCACTCCCATGGACCCCTAGCTGGATCTATCCTCTCCTTCTTCTACTTTGAGGAAGATCCACTTACTTTAATCTTTCCTATAAGGCCTTATCAGCCAACTCTTATTTTATGACCCTTATGCTATTAGAGTACTCGAGGGCCATGGAGTCTTTTCATTTCTGACCTTACAACTATGCCCTCTCTATAAACCTTACTATAATTCTTCTATAATCTACTCTTTCCCCTTCAATATACCCTATTCCTCCTATGGGTTTAAATTCGGAAGAAGGCTAGTTCATACCGCTGAACTATTCCATCGTCAGGCTAGTCCCCTGACATGGAGAACATAATCCTACCTGTAAGCTGACAGAAAAAGATAATTGGATTGAATCTATGGGAAACGACCCTGGAATGGAAAAGGTAAAACGAAAATGGAAACGACAAAATATAATACACATAGCAAACTGGAATGTAAGAGGAATAGCATATAAAGAAATAGAATTAGACCAGTTATTAAATGAAAGAAATTTTAAAATAGCAGTAATCACTGAAACAAAAAAGAAATTAAAAGGAACTATGAGAACTGAAAATTTTAATGTGATATACAGAGACCAAACAGCACAAGCAGGAGTCATGATTTGGATTCATAACTCCCTTTCAAAACAGTTAAAACATTATAAATTATGGAATGAAAGAATAATAGAATCTAGAATAAAAATAGAGGCTATTTAACAATAATTGGTTTATATGCCCCAGAAGAAGGAAGAGAACAGGATTTTGTAATCAGCTACAAAACATATATATTAAAATAAATAAAAATGATTACATAATTTTAGCAGGAGACTTAAATGCAAGGGAAACACGAAAATTAATAATAATATAAGAATACATGGAGAACACACTCTAAACAGAAATGGTAAAAAATTGATTGACTTTGTAGTTTATAATAACCTAAAAATAATGAATTCCTTCTATACACATAAAGACATACATAAATATACTTGGGCAGCAAGAGGATGGAAATCAATATTAGATTACTTCATATTAAATGAAAAGACATCAAAATTTTCACTAGATGTTAGAGTTCACAGAGGATATGAAATAAGCAGTGACCACTTCCTTGTTAAAATAAAATTAAGATTACCACCTAAATGGCTATAAGTAACAAGAACAGAAAGAAAAATTGAAACATTTGTTTATAAAACGACTATTGACAAATGTACAGTGGCTATATGAACAAAGAATTTACCAATATCTAGATAAAATAAAACAAAATGAAGAAATAGAAATAGAATGGCTTAATATAAAAACGATACTAAATGCAGCAGCAAATGAAAGCTTAGGAAAGACCAAAAAATTCAATAAAAGAAAAAAACTGAAGATCTGGGATGATACAATCAAAGAAATAATCAAAAAGAAAAAAGAAGCCTATCGCAAATGGGTAAGCAGTAAAAGATTAGAAGGTGAAATAGAATATAAAAGAATAAGAGCCATATCTAAAAGAGAAGTCAGAAAAAGACATAGAGAATCATGGAATAAATTTGTTTCTAATTTAGAACATGATTTATATAAAATAAGACCCAATGTATATAAGATTTTGAAACACTTAAATGCAGATACCAAAGAAAACATAAAATTAAACACTGAATTGAAATTAGAAGAATTTCTAAATTACTACACAGAACTGTGGACAGACAAATATTTTAAAAAAGACAACTGCCAAACAATTAACGAAAATGAAAAGGAAATAACCGAAGAAGAATTGGAAATCAGCCTGAAAGAAACAAGAAACGGAAAATCACCTGGAGAAGATAAGCTAGGTTCAGAACTATATAAATACGCAGGAACAAGATTCAAAGAAAGACTCTTATTATTTTTAAATAAAATTTACTCAATTGGTATCCCCCCAATAGAATGGAAAAAAGCAATTGTGATTCCTATCTTTAAGAAAGGTAATAGAGATGACCCTAAAAACTTAGAGGTATCAGTATACTAAATTCCTGTTACAAAATATATAGCAGAATCTTAAATAACAAACTAATGAAATATTCCGAAAACTTTATTCTAGAAGTACAGAATGGATTTAGAAAAGGATGATCATGTATAGACCCAGCCTTTTGCCTAAAATTAATAATAGAGAAAAGAAGAGAATATAATTTAGAAACACATATTGCATTTATTGACTTTGAAAAAGCATTTGACAAAGTTAAAAGAAACATTATTTAACATATTAAAAGAAAGACAAATACCAAATAACATCCTAAAAGCTATCACAAGTATATATGAAAATAATCAAATACAAATAAGATTAAATCATGAGCTATCATATACAAGAGAGATAAACCAAGGGGTCCGACAGGCATGTCCCCTCTCAGCAACTCTTTTTAATATCTACTTAAATAAAATAATAAAATGGAGTAAAAATTTACATCAAGGAATTAAACTTTCTCCTACAGTTAACTTAAACACTCTCCTCTTTGCCGACGACCAAATAATAATTACAAATTCTGAAGATAACTTACAGAAAGCTATTTTAAATCTAAATGAGATATTCAAAGATTATGGTATGATAATATCAACAGAAAAATCAAAAACTATGGCCTTTAAAGGACAAGGTCCAGCAAGAACTAAAATAGTAATAGATAACAAGATCTTAGAACAGGTGAATTCGTTTAACTACCTAGGATGTGTGATCACATATGAAAATGAAAAAGATATAAACATAAAAATTGCAAAATATTTAAAAATAACAGGTGTAATTAACTCTATATTTAAACCAAACCTAGTTCAAAAACAATCCAAACTAAAAGTATACAATACATTAGCCCTACCGGTCTTAATGTATGGAAGCGAAATCTGGACAATAAAACAAAAAGACAAACAAAGATTAACTACAGCAGAAATGAAGTTTATGAGAAAAACTGCAAGGTATACCCTATTTGATCACAAAAGAAACGAAGAAATTATGAAAGAATTAAACCAAGAACCAGTAATAGAAAAAATTAAAAAATATAAACATAAATGGATGGAACACATTCAAAGAATGAAAACAGAAAGATTACCAAAACAAGCCTTAAAGTACAAGCCATTAGGAAAAAGAAAACCAGGACATCCTTTTAAACGATTCAACGATGACTTCTAAGGCTGGAACAGGCCATGCTAGGCCTAAATCCTTGATACGATTGATGATGATGATGACTACATGCCTTGAAGATACATAACAGAAATTTTATGATGATAAAATTCTAATTTTATATATATCCTCAAAATATATATATATATATATATATATATATATATATATACAGGGTGTTCGGGATAAATTTGACAGTTTCGTAAGGAAAAAGAAAATCTTCTTTGTATCTATTAAATTTAATGAATTGACAAAAAAACATTACAGGCAGAGTTAATTACAATACTATCAACAAGATTTACTCAAAATAACCACCATTAGCATCGATCACAGCTTCAATTCTGCTTCGGAACCTCGAACAAGCTGATGCTACAGTCTCCCTGGGAAGGGCCGCAAAAACTGCTTTAATTTTATCCATTAACTGGGCTTTTGTATTACTGGAAGTGCGATTGGTGTCTTTTTCAACTGCGCCCCATACAAAATAATCCATGGGGTTAAGGTCTGGGGAGTTTGGAGGCCAAACATTTGGACTGGTGAAGTCGTAGAAATTTTCAGACAACCATTTTTGACTTTTCCCAGAGGTGTGGCAAGGGGCCGAATCCTGCTGCCATACATACGGCCTACCATTGGCTACCCTTGTTATCCAGGGCTTGACTACAGTTAGCAACTCCACGAACAAAGCCCGAATTCCAATGCCAGGGTTCTTCAACACCTGTTCCTGCAGATTTGCGAGGAATTCTGCTGTACGAACGCAATCAGATCGTCTGCTAGGGATCTTTCTTCTTGCTACATCCTCGTAGTCACCATTGCAAGTCTCTAGTTCATGCTTGATTGTTTTTACTGTATTCAGGGAGCATTGGGCAGCAGTCGTAATATCCTTATTTTGATGGCGGGCACGAATCATCATGATACAAGTTATTCTCTTCCATGATTCAGGTGGGTTCCAGCTATCCATCCTTTCTGACATCTTGTATATGAATGAAGAAGGGTCCAAACTTTTAAATGAAGAGAAGTGTGTGTTAATACATGTAACTTACGGAAAAATATAATTAATTATAAATATGTCAAATTTATCCCGAACACCCTGTATATATATATATATATATATATATATTCTGAACATTTATTTTTTTAATTCTAGGTATTTTCTTCTAAAATGATAAATATATTTTGCTTATTTCTTTTTATTAAACATTACTAATACGAAAATGAGTATTTCTTCATTGCTTACATTATACTGTCATTGTAGAACATGAGTGAGTTATTAACAATAATAATATTAACAATATAAATGTAATTTACATTTATATAATTTACACATACACTGCATATCCATTATGTGTTTTACATATAAGGTGCTATTCAGAACCACCTAGCCTTGGCCATAAGGGATGCATGTGACTGTCAGTGTAACTTACCACAACACTTGGTGATGTTGCATCTTGGTGATGAACTGCTATATACTACTACCATTATCTCCTGCAGTAGTAGTGTAAATACTGCTTAATTATTAGTTGTCTGGAATTTTCTAAATGACTGATGTGTTAAAAAAAAAAAAAAGTAACTTTGCATTATCCAAAAGCTGTCTTTAGGAAAAGGTCCTTTGCATCAAGAAACCGATGCAGGTCCAGTGAAACATTGCTAGCATGATGATTGTTTGACTGACATAGTTTGCATTTGGAATTTGTTCCTATTAATTCAAACCCTTAACCAGCAGTATTACTTAGGTATCATTGCTTCTTTTGATAAACTAGACATCAGCATCCATCTCTCTTGGTGCATGTATAATTTAGTTTATGAAGTTTTTAAGTCCTTAAGGAAAGAACTAATTAATGGGTTAACTTACAGTGAAGATATACACTTAAGGTCTTCCCACATTACCTCCAAGCAGCATCTTGATTATGAACATCATGGCAGCTAGTTTTATGTGTTTTTTACTTTTGCAGTGTACATAATTTACATGTACAGTGTATGTGTAAATTATATAAATGTAAATTACATTTTCTGTATGTAAATGTAATTTACAGTGTACAATAACATACAATGTTGAGATTTTGTGTGCCATAAAAATCATCAAGAATTATCTTTTTTGTGATATAAAAAATATTGATGTTCTTCTCATCAGGTAATTTTTAAAAAAGTTATTAGAAAAGCTGTTTTTTCATTTTATATTTTCACATTAAATTAATGCTTTCACACAAAATTTTTCTACATTTTCATTTTCAAGCAAAATAATATATATATTTGATCATTTTACTTTGACAAGCTGTATCTGAAAACTTTATATGTAAGCTCTCTTCTCTCAAAAAAATGAAAATCTGAAATATTTCTAAATGAACTTTTTAGAGTATACTAATGTAGCCAGTTAAGACCATATATCAATGATCTTTTATTAACTTTAAGAGGTGGGTATATTATACTAGACAAATTACATCCTTGTTTTAAGTCTTATCTAAGGTATAAGCAAAGTTTAAATGTGAATCATCTCCATGACTACTCTGTATGTAGAGACTATTGAACTCACATCAGTTGCTAAGTATTCTTTGTACAAAAATACTTAGGTAGCTTCTTGTCAAGTAATATACTTTTATAATCAAGTGAAAAAACTTCATACAACTTGATCTGTTTAAGCATTTGGGGGAAGGGGTACTGTATACTGCATTATGTTTAGTACTATATATCTTATATAGTACTAAATATATATTTATTATAATTTGAAAGTGTTATAAACTCCTTATAACACTTTCAAATTATGACCAATGCCTATTTATATGATTATTATTACACCTTCCTTGGAATTGGCAGACTCATCATGGGAGGTTAACTCAATTGACAACATATTTATCATACTGAATCTTAAAATCCTTAACACCCCTGCATTAACAATATATTCTGGTAATGAGTTCTGTTCACTCACAATTCTCCATGTAAAAAATATACTCCTCACTATAATATAATGCAGCACTTCTGCATAAGCCAGTTTTAGCAACATGATGCTGCCATTGATCAACAGATGCACACTATTCATGGATTCGGTTTATTTACGATACCTTTGCTCACTACATCTGTGTTTTGCTGTGAACTGTAAACTGTTTATAACTATGATTTTATTTTATGACTGTTAATAACAGCAGAATTAAAAGTAAGGGTGCTGTTGCTCCATTGAAAGAAGACATGTAAACCTATTATATTAAATACTAATATTATTCAAGGTTAACAACACCATATACCAACAATTAGAAGGCCTAGCAATGGGAAGCCCACTATCACCATCTTGTGCAGACCTTTTCATGGAAAAACTTGAAAAAGAAATTCTCTCTCTGCAATCTCTCCAAGACCATCTACATGGTGGAGATATGTGGATGATATATTCATCATATGGCAAGACAGCTTAGACAACCTAAAATCGTTTGTGGATAAAATCAACTCAATGCATAGCAAGATAAAATTCACTCTGGAAGTAGAAAACAACAACCAACTGCATTTTTTAGATATCTTGATAAAAAAACAACCTAACAGTGTCAAATTATCCATTTACAGAAAACCCACAGAAGTATAGTGAAGATGAAGATATCTTCATCTTCACTATACTTCAAACCATCACAAGTCACACAAACTGAGTATTATCCACATGTTGAAACATAGAGCCAAAAAGTTTATATCAGAAGAGGAGGATACACAGAATGAACTCTCACTAATAGCTAACACATTATCACAAAATGGATATCCTCAAAACATCATCAAAAAATATCTATACAATGACAACCCCAGACAAGAAGAATCCTGCCGTCAGCACATTTCTAAGAGCCCACAACATCAGAGTGGTCTTCAAACCAACCACCAACATCAGACAAGTTTTAGGATCTCCAAAAGATAAAGTTCCGTTCTACAAATATCCAGGAGTATATTACATTCCCTGCTCCTGTGGTCTTGCCTACATCGGACAAACTTCACGAAGTTTAGAAATTAGACAAAAAGAACATGTTGGTGATGTAAACCACAACAGAAGCATCTCTTCCGGCTTAGCACATCTTTCTGCATGTCTAACCACACGATAGATTGGCAAAACAGCTCCATGCCATATCTTGATGACGACTACAGGCATCGTGTATTTAAGGAAGCCACAATAGTACTAATAACCGGTGGAAATACTAATATTATATTAATTACAATTATTAAATTTAATAATTTAACCTTTATTGAGGTCTCATCAGTGGAATCCAGACTCAGGAAGTTACCAAGGTTGAATTAATGCAGAAGTCATATATTTCTCATATAATGAGGATGATCAGCCTATTTTCCACCCACTACAGGGTGAAGGGCCTCTCCCATTGCAGGAGAGTTGGGTCTACTTCTCTCGTGGTGACCCAGTCATCTTGGAAGAGTGTTTATTCACTTGTATGAATGAATGAATGAATGTATGAAGGTGGAAGACTATCACAAACATCCATGCCCAGGCGGGATTCGAACCTACAGCCTCTTGGCTGGAGAGCAGATATGCTAACCACTTGACCAACCAGGCCAGCATTTCTCATATACAAGTAGTAAAAAGGTGTATATCACCTGATTATTAAAATACTTTGGGCTTTATGAAAAAATATGAAGTCATCAACCTCTGTATACAAGTAGCCGAGTCTTGAAGGTACTTCATGCACAAACTTTGTTTGCTTCATGCACAAACTTTGTTATTCTTGGATAAAAGATTAAACAAAGATATAATTTCTTGGCAAGTATTATTTACTGTGTTACCAAGTGAAAAAAAAACTTTCTACAGTGATTCCACTAGGTCTTCACATAATAAGACTAATTATCTTATCTTTCACACACACACGTTGCTTCTCCGATGTATTGAAAATCAGCTTAAATTACAGCATCTGATCATTCCTAGATTGTGGGGTTACACATATTTACAAAGCCAGAGTACTATAATTCCCAATAGAAGACAGCATAAAATCAGATAAACCTCTAAACTATATTCAGACTCCTTGAAAAATTAATTACGATTTGTTGAGAGAAATCAGACTGTCTGACATCCAAATCAATTCATGAGACATTTTAGTCAGTTAAGGCATATCTTTGTTCACAAGCATTCCAGTTGAATTTGTTACTCTTCTCCTAGAAGATTATTTTTTAGCAGATTCCAGAAATTCTTTCCAACATTGCCTTTAGTCTCTTCTTCTTCTATGGACTCTCTCTACTATTTTCTCCAAATACTAATTATATGTAAAAATTCAAGAAAAAAGCTTTATCACAAGTCACCTTAAAGCAATGTGTGATGGCAATACATGGATGATATATACATTGATGGGAAACATATCCTGAATGACCTAACCAACCTTCATCAAAAATTCATTTCACACTAGCAACAGGTAAACTTCTGTTTTAGACAGAGGATGATAATTGAGGGGGGAAAATGAAGTTAATCTTCTCTTCCAACAGTTACTTCAAAATAAATATTCAAGAAAGATACTCGATTAGTGTCTTTCAGGACACAAACTAACATGTATGATCACTAAAGTCAAATATGACGGTTCCATTTCAAACATGACGGCATAGTTTCTAAACACACACCCTAGTTTTTAAAACAAATCAGCATTCAAACTGCTTTTAAACCTACAGAGCTTCCTGTATCTCCAAAATTGTCTCCTTTGATGCAAAGCATACTTCAGTCAAATTGGAAGTTTTGAAATCCATAAAAAGAACACTTGAGCAATGCTGAAAAAAAAAAAAAAGGAAATGTTTGCAGAACACCATGAAATGGATTTGTCATCCATCTCCTTTCTATATATAGAAGGCAACCTCCTGTTTAAGGACTTTCAATGAATTGTTTCAAGCCATCAGTGCATCTTGAACAGAAACTAGTTTCATTTCTACATAATGTTTGGAAGTCTCTTACATGCCCTTGTAATATATCAGATATCCATTATGCTAGTATTCATCTGAACACTATTCACAACTGTGAACAGCTTACACCTGATATGGCAAATGATTCTTGTGGGTAATTTGCACTGTAAGGCTATAATTTTCAAAACATAACCATTGGTTGGAGTGTTCAGGTGTATTTTATATATTTCTATAATACATTTTATCAACTTACTAAAGATGACAACAGCAATGGTTAGTGAAACACGTTGTAGTTTGTTTCTATTAAATGTATATGTGAACAGGGCTGCACTTATGTACAGGCACATGAGGCTAGCTGGGAGCCCAAAAAATTAGGGCCAATTTAAGGGTCCCAAACTACGAGAGGATTCCACAGAGCACTCTAGTGCATTGAGCCCCACCCACCTCGAAGAAAGTGTCAGTACAGCCCTGCAAGTGACATAAAAATTCTTCGTTAATATTTCTTATACCTTATAATTTTTCTTCAAACATTTGCTAATAATTGAAAGAATTGCTTGATATGAGTTTCATTGGCTCAAACATTGCAAAATTTTCTTTAGTATACCTAGTTTACTATACCTAGTATACCTAGTATACCTAGTTTACTATACCTAGTTTAGTATACCTAGTTTAGTATACCTAGGTATACTGTTCTGGTATACTTTAGTATACCAGAACAGTATACCTAGCATCTATTGCTTCTAAGTACTGGAGCTTGCAATATATACAAGGGTGGTCTGAAGAGTTGTCCTAACAAAGAAAAAACGAATTTATAATTTCAAAATTATTTTTATTTTTCAACATAATCTCCCGTAAGACTAATACATTTATTCCAGCAATGCTCCAGTGCCATTATCCTGAAAATATCCCTCTACAGCTGCAATCATTTCTTGATTCAAAGAAAAATGCTGATCAGCGATGAAGAGTTTTAGTTTTGGGAAGAGATAGAAGTCAGAGGGAACCAAATCTGGAGAATAGAGTGGATGTTCCAACAATTCATAGTGCAGATCTCTTAATTTTCCTATTGCCGAAACACCTTTGTGGGCAGCTGCATTGTCCTGATGAAAGATATTTTTCTTCTGCAAACTGGATCTTTTCTCACAACTTTTTTCGTCTAGTCTGGTTAAAAGATCGGAATAATATTACCTGGTTATTGTTTTGCCCTTTTCAAGATAATTAATAAACAAAATGCCTTTAGCATCACAAAACACCAATGCCATGGCCTTTCCTGCTGATGGAGCAGACTTTGTCTTTGGTGTAGACAACCAGCTTCTGTCCACTGCTTTGACTGCTGTTTGGATTCTGGTGTAATGGTGAATCCAAGTCTCATCTATTAGTAATAAATCGATGCACAAAATCAGTTTTATTCTTGTTAAAATGCTTCAAGCACAGTTCAGAGATTTTCATGCGAGTGCGTTTTTGATCTGTTGTGAGCACAGTATGTTCATCTTGTGCAAAGCTTTTTCATTTGTAATTCTTCATGTAAAATATATCCTACACGTTTTTTTCAGATGCCTATAGTCTCAGCAATTTCACGCAGTTCGACTCGCCAGTCATCCAATTCCATATCATGCACTTCATTAATGATTTCTGATGTTGTTACACTTTTTGGACATCCTTCATATGGATCATCTTCAAGACTGGTACAGCCACGTTTAAACTCAGCAGCTCATTTCTTAATTGTTGAAAACGAAGGAGAAGAGTGCCCATAAACTTTTATGAAGTTTGAACGAATTTCTTTTGCCGTTGAACTTTCTTTTACAAAGAATTTTATAACCGCACAATACTCAATTTTATCCATTTCAAGGGATACAGACAACACTTTTGCTTCAGACAGCTGTATAAAACAAACTACATGATAGAATGACTTGCAATTTCACATGGATGCTTATGACAAATTTACCAACTTAGAAAAAAAAAATGTTGCCGATAGTGTTGGCATCTATGGTCAAGGCTGAGAACTCTTCAGACCACCATCATCCTTGCAACATAAAATTGACTGCAAGTATTTCAACATAGTGACATTATATATTTAAAGAAAAATTAATACAACAGAATACTTATGTTAGAAGTTTTATTTGCATAAGCTTTTCATTCCAAGTATCATGGACACCTTTGGTATCAATTCAAAAAAAACAAAATAAGGCATAACCTAAGAATTAACAATGAGAATATGCTAGTCACATGAAAATAACATACTGTGGAATAAATTCTCCTTAAATCTACACCTCCCTTACCTAATCTTTTGTATCCACACCTCAAAATATGTTGCATTTAACATGTTCATGCCAGGCTGTGTCTCGTGCTTTGTTCCACTAATATAGCACCAGACACATCCTAGCATGAATATGTTAAAATCGAATAACAATTTTGTAATTTTAAAGGCTGATAAGAGAAAAGCAATTATGATTCAAGATAGGAAAAAATACTATAGAAAAGCTATTTTTAATACTGTGTGACTACACCCCTTTTTTGTATATATAAAATTTGTTTTTATATATACATATAAAATATGTATGTATAATACCCCCTCCCCCCACAGACGAAAGGTTGCATGACTATAGCATGTTAGTGTTGTGTGTGTGTGTGTGGGGGGTAATAGAAAAAGAGGGTAACAAGAAAGGAGGAATCTGTTCATATTTTTTTAACAGTTGAAGGTTTTAGGAAAGGTAGAGACAGAGGAGGCTGTTTCACAGAACATAGTAGATGGACTACGCATAGACAGAATTAAGTGTTGTTGATGATCCATAATGGTGATCCTCCCTGTGGGGCACCTGTTCATGATGAAGGGGACTTCTCATTGATTTACTCTCCTTATTTTTTTTTTATTTTATTTTTATTATTTTTTATTTTTTTACTCTTCTTCCTGTATTCTTTGCTCTACTTCTCCTGCGACTTTTTTACTATCCTTTCTTTCAGAGCACCATTACTGGGATCTAACACCTTGCTGCTGCCATGCTTTCTATATCCAGAAAAGGGGATCCTGGTAATATTGCACTACTTTGATCCTCCGCTTTGGCAAGATGGGCAGTCCTGGATGGCCCAGGATCATTTGGCTAATGGGCTTTCCTGCAAGGGTCAGTGGTGTTGCAGTAAGTCTCTCAGCCTATAGTCTGAGAGTCAGGATCCAAGACATGCTGTGGTGCTGGTCAGTGGGTGTCCATGTGTGGCAGCGCCGATGCTGCACCAAAAACTCCTTCAGCATGAATTCATCCTCAAATGTTTCAGGGGGGTCCTAACAAAGTCCCAACCAAGTACTGATACTGTAGACAGTGTTTAGTAAAAGAAGTAAAAAATAAGATATATGATGCTAAGTATAAATGTACCATTGTTTTTGATCCATGTAACAGGTGAAAAGCCAGTAGGGAAAATGTCGCCCTTCTTTATTCAAAAGAGTTTAGAAGGGCTGGCAGAATCTCTCAAAACTGTTAACAAATTAAATTCTGATGATATTCTTGAAAACACCGTGTCAGCAATGTTCTGAGAAACTACTGGAAGCAACATCAGTGGATGGAATACCAATCACAATAACACCTCATAAAACACTCAATTCTTGTAGAGAAGTAATATCATAATAGGATCTCCTTGATGTTCCTGATGAGAAGATATGTTCAGAACTTAAAGATCAGAGAATGACAGATGTGAGGTGCCTCCTGATATGTAGGGATGTCATTATACAACGAGGAAGATCATCCTTACTTTTGATACACCTAAGCCTCCAACATCTGTAAAAACAGGATCTCGACTGCCCTGCTAGATCGTGCATCCCTAATCCATTAAGATGCTTTAAATGTCAGAAATATAGGCATGTCCAAAACTGCCTGTCTTGGATGTGCCTGGTGTAAAAGTAAAAAGCATGATACCAAATCTTGCTCTGTTAAAAAGCTAAATGTGTCAGCCATCATGAAGATCATCCAGCTTACTCTCGTGCTTGTAAGAGTGGAAAGATGAAAAAGAAATACAGAAAATTAAAACAGAACAAAATATATCATATCACGATGCAAAAGGGAAGTTAACCACTCTACACCTATTTTGAGATTCTCTTATGCTGAAAAATTGACAGCTAAGAAAATGTCAACAGCATCTCAAACACATATCTGTTCCACCATCTGATAATTTCACCATATCTGAACTTTATGATTACAAGAGCTTCTTTGTTGAGTGCATTAATCGGATGATCTATGATCTTGTTCCAGAGACAACTCCAAAAATGGTTCCATTCAATGAGAACCCACTTGTCAAAAAAATTATGACAAAGATATCACTTAAAAGATAAACTACCAGACACCCCAGTGTATATTTTGATATCCACTGAAAGTAAATTAAACTTGTCAACTAACCCTGACATATCAGATGTATTGAATAATTTACCAGAGGAAGAGATGGACACTGGCTGTCCATACTTCCCAAAAACAATTGATAAATATAAACCTAATACAGATAAGCCCTTACTCTCCTGAAAACCAGACAAGTCTGTAAAGCCAAAACAATAGGAAAATTTTATGATGGAAACGTTGTGGTTTTCACCAGAATATTGTTGAAATCAAGATTTTGCAGACCTGACCTTAAGGAATTTTACCGTTATACACAAGGACAGATGTGGAGGTGGTCCTGCTGATGGAGAAGTATCTATCCTAGTGGGTAGTCATACTCCTTTCTATCACGTCTAAATTAATACTGCTCTGGAAGCAGTAGTGATTCACCTATCTGTGGGATTTCTTATTACAGTGTGTTCAATTTATTTACCACTGAGTGCTGAGTCAAAATGAAATTGATCTTGGTAACCTTCTCTTGTAACTGCCTGAACCCATACTTCTTATAGGTGACTTTAATAGTCACATCTGTGGGGTAGTGCCAACACAAATAGACAAAGTCAAATCATTGAAAAAGAATCCTCGACAATAATGACCTCTCCCTTTTGAATAACAGACTAAATACGTTCTTCCATGTGCCTACTCACTCATATTCTGCAATCGATCTTGCAATCTGCTCTCTTTTCATTCTTCCACTGCTGGGATGTCGAAGAGAACATATATGGAGGTGATCACTTTCCTGTTCTTCACACAATGTCTTTACAGTAACCATGTTCCCTTACATGGATGTCAATACGGTGTTACGTTGTTACTTTCCACTAATTTTCTATCTTTATTATCTCTATAATCGCTATTATCTATTCTACCATCAATAATAAGAAATACAATAAGAAATTTCTATCTAGGGTTATTTCGTTTTCAGATACTGGCAAAATTTATATTATGCTGTGCCAGCCAGTATCCTATAACAGAAGAGATTCTTGTTCAGGGAAACAATCCTAGATCTTAAGGCATACGCACTTCATTACGGTCTTATAGATTTCTGGTACTGGCAGTCGTAACCTGTAATCTATCTTTATATACCTTCTAAATTCTTCCCACTAAGGTTCTATTTTATAAGTGGTAATTTGATCTCGTAATCAGGCATGACTCAGGCAGAAGTAATAAAACATGTTTATTGGAATTTTAAGACATGTACAACTAAGATGAATCATATATTCAAAAAATCTCAATTTCATACTAAATAAAGTTTATGCTAAGGAAGTTAGTACATTCTAAGTTAGTCAAACACACTTAGTTCCAAATTATTAATCAAACTAGATAAGGTAGAAAGCAAACACAATACCACATAAACTTATGATCCCTTTCCACATGCCACTCATTAATTATATATTATACATTCTGGTGTTACTCAATTACAGGCTATCTGCAATCTTAATTTCCCCATCAAACTCAGTCATACTCAAATGTGTGAATCGCTTCCGAACAATTCTTTTGTTCAACAGAAACTAGTTATTCCAAATATGCATTCTCACTAAAGTTCTCTAATAAATTGTCCACATCTTAAGAAAGAAAATTGCACACAATTTTCTTTCTTCTAATACTTCCAAAACATATAATAAAGTTCTCTACATTCTTTCTGGAGGTCTAGTCGCTACCATGTGTTGGTTCTGGTTACCTTCCGATTAGTCTGTCTCTGTGCCTGGCGTTGTGGCTACATCATCCTTGAACTACTGCCGAACATGAACGTGGTTCTGCTGCGTCTAAGGGAATTTTCTCTGCTCCTTCTTTCAATGGGACATTCAGCGATGGCACGATTCTGCAAAGGCTGATAATTCACGAACAGCTCTGCGTGGAATCTCTTAGGCATCTCCAGGAAAAGGCCTGCTGTCTGACGTCGCAGCACCTACGCTCCTCACTCTCACGAACCACTCGTCAAAACTCACCAAGCAGGAACCCGGAAAAAGAAAGAAGAGCGCTCAATATGGCGTGCATCACCTTATATTCTCCTCTCATGCATCCTCTTTTTTTGCTGGGTCTTTTCCACGTGACCCTGATCGTTAATGCCCTTAAGTCGATCCCTTACTCTCCCTTTGCTCTTAGGTTGCTGTTTTCATGGAAAACGTGGCACGATCACCTTCCACTAATTACACCTTCCAATAAGCCATTGCCTTCGGCGCTACGCTCATCTTGTACGGTTCACATGCGACCTTTGAACTGCTACTTATTACCTGTCTGGTGATTTACAGTATACTAGATAGCTTAATGAGACCAATAACAAGCCAACTTTTCTCTTATATTCTCCATTTTGACATAAATTCTCTAATTTGATTTTCCTTTAGACAGTAATAAATTTCAATACATCACATATAAGGAATACATATTCTCACATATATTAAACAAGTTTTCTTTATTTTCTGCTGGTGTGCAGGTATTTCCTTAAGTAGTTAGATTTTTCTTGTTAAATCCTGACTGAATAATTTCCTTGCAGAATTTCTCCCTTCAGGATCTAACAATGGAAAATGTACCAGGCTGAGTGGAACACAGACAGCCAAAAACAAAAAGTGCAAAAACTGTATGGGATAAAATCTGGAAAATGAAAGGTAGATATATAGAGAACACATTGTTTGTCTACCTTAGACCACAATGGAAGTTGATTCCGAAGCTACTGTGGATACTTTGGGAGAAAATTTTGCAAGAATCTCAGAAACAGCTTCTTATCCTCCTGAATTTTTAATACTGAAAGAACAGAAAGAGAAACTAAATTATTCTACCAATGGACTTAAGCTATACAATCATCCATTGTTAAGAAGGAACTGAAAAGAGCTTTTTTATTGTCTCGCCCTAGTGCAACATCTACCATATCTTCTATGGATCTCCTCTTAATATACAATACAATACTTGCAGAGGAAGAGTTTCCAGATTCTTGGCATAAGTCAGTTGTCACTGCTATCCTAAAACCAGGAAAGGATCCAACAGAAGCAAATAATTATTGACCTATTGCTCTGACCAGCTGTCATTGTAAAATGTTAGAGAAAATGGTTAATGCCAGACTTCTCTGGTATTTATAAAGCAACGATCTTCTCTCCACTACACAATGTGGCTTTCGTGGACATCATTCAACTTTAGACCATTTGGTTTGTTTAGAAACTTGTATAAGAGCTGCATTCCTGAAGCAAGAACATCTGGTTTAAATTTTCTTTGACATGGAAAAAGTTTATGACACAGCCTGGGGATATGGCATATTAATAGGTATATGGATAGCTACTGGTGCTTTTCACACATCACTAACTCATAGTCTTTATGTTGAAGTAAATGAACTAGCTCTATCACTTAGGCTCAGAGGACACCTTCCTGTATTTATTAAAAACTTGCTGTCCGGGTGAACTTTCTAAGTTAGAGTAGGAAGTATGCTATCTCAGCCATATCATCAAGCAAAAAGCATGACATTAAGTGTGACACTCTCCACTAGACAATGCTTTATCAGGGGTGTCATACTTATTTGGCTTTGCAGGCTGGATTGAAACATAAACTAGATCTTGCAGGCTGGATATGGACAATTATTCCTAAAAACCATATTCATAATATTGGTATATAATTGCAGCAGCCTCCTGAAACTTGGCTTCTATTATTTTTTACCAGAATATCGAATTGGTGGTTGAGACTTTCATTATCACGTTTAAATGGTCATCAGTTATTCTTGAACAATATTTTGATTTGTTGTGCATTCGAGAAAATAATTGCTCACAAACATATGAACTTCTGAACATATGCATTATTTTTGCAGAGAATTATCTCCCAAATACTGATAAAATATTTTTATGTGTACTTTTGAAAACTTATCCTTAAAAGCTAAATCACACTTCATATCTATCACTTTAAGTTGGAGTTCTTCAGCACAATGTCTATGTCAAGAGAAAAGGATTCAGGAAAACAGATAATTTTTGCTTAATTATATGCAAATCTAATAACTTTTTTTGAAAGTCTCTTCTTAGATCAGAAATTATATAGCTGTACTTTTCATAATTGGGAGAATATTCAAGTGATTTCAAGATAGCAAAGTGAAATAAATTCTTTTTCAACATTATCGGTCCAGTGCTCAAGCTTGATCTCAAATGCTTCAATGCATGAAGAAAGTTCAGTCACTAACTTAGTTCTTCCTTGCATTTTTAGGTTCAGATCATTCAAATGACCATTAATGTCAACCATAAACGCTAAATCTTGAATCCATTCAGTATCTTCACATTTTTTTTTCTTTCATTTCCATGGAAACTTTTATTTCACCAAACAATTCATAGAAGCGTTTCAATACAATATCCTTACTTAGCCAACGAACATTACTGTGATAGGGTAGTCCATGTGGAATATCAATCTCACTTAAGAAATTATCAAATTTTTGGTGATTTAAGCCACACACATGTATCAAATTAACTGTTTTTACCACATCAATGACACGGTCACTTTTGAGAGCTTTGCAGCATATCACTTCACAATGTATAATGCAATGCACACTGTAGCGATGCCGATATTTATTTACAGCCTGCAAGTTTGATTTTAATCTGGATACTACACCTAAATCACTGCCTATCATTTGCAGAGCTTCATCTCTGGTCAAACTTACCATCTGTTTCCAGTCTATGTTTAATTTATCTAAAGAGATAGCCAAAGATTGAAATATATCTTCCCCTGTTATTTGGCCTTTCAGAGGTACAAGCTCCACAAATTCTTCTATAATGTACGTATCTTCATTAACAACTCAAATAAAAATAAAGCTGTGTCAAATCAGTAATGTCAGTGCTTTCATCAATGGCAGTGGAAAATGCAAGAAAAGTTTTCTTGCATTTTCCAGTTTAAGTTTTCAGAGATATCCATAATATGTTCTGCAATAGTTTCTTTTTTTTTATATTCTTTGACAATGATATATCTGAAAATAATTGCTGTTTTTCAGGGTAAACTATCTATGAAGCTTGCATCATGCATTTTTTAAACAAATTCACCTTCTGAAAAGGACTTTGATGAAATGGCTATTTCATTTGCTAGTTCATATAGCTCTAATTGTAGTATCACTCTTTTTATATATGTTTTTAAAAACCGACTTCTGATTCTCTAATTAAGTGCAAGTTTTACAATTTTTTTTTTCTTTGCTAATCTTTCTATTATAATCTTTAAATTTCTTTTCATGATTAAATTTATAATGTCATTTTATCAACAGAAATTTGTTTATTGCAAAATAAGCAGATCAGTTTACCATCCAATTTGACAAAAAAATATAAATCTACCCTTTTTTTTTTTTTTTTTTTTCACTATTCTACATTCAGTATCAACTTTTCTTTGCTTTGGCATAATGGGGTTAAGTAGATTATTAAATTTTTACATAAAATAATTCGTAAAACTAAAATTATCTTTAATAATAAAACATGTAAAGACCACAGTAATAACTTTTAATAAAGGTACAAAAACCATTCATCCTCAACCCTCTCTTTGGTTTCGTTATGTCGATGTTTTTGCTATTTGGCCACATGCTGAAGAAAAACTCTCCACATTTCTACAACAGATAAATAGCCTTCACCCATGTATTCAATTCCCCATGGAAAAAAAAAAAATTCTGGTAGTTTACCATTCTTGGATATCCTCCTCACGCATACATCTTCTGGTACTTTGTCTACAAGTGTCTATCGAAAACCTACATTTACTGGTAGATACGTTCATCAGAAGTCTGCTCATCACACATCTCAAAAAGTTGGCATTATCAAATCCTTAATTAATAGAGCACATAAAGTGTGCTCCTCTTCAGTAATCTTACAACAAGAACTTTCCACTATAAAAAAGCTAATAGAATTCATTGGTTACAACCCCAATCAAATCCAGCAGATAATTGAGTCCTATGATCCGATACCTCAGGTTTCTTCAACGCACCGCAGAGTTCCAATCCCTTACATTCCAGGCATCTCGGAACCGATAGGCATAATTTTGAAGAAGTATCATCTGATTCCCACGTATATTTCTATCAACAAAATTTCTTATTTATTGCCATCTACAATAAATAAGAAATTTTGTTGATAGGAATATACGTGGGAATGTCACCTCTATTTTTGGCAGGTATTTACCAAATACCATGTGAATGCAATGTATCTTATTTTGGACAAACAGGCCTTTCTGTGGAAAAAAGAATTAAGGAACATCAGTATTATATTGAATACATGAAACCTCATGAATCTGGTCTAGCACAACATAGCATTGACACTACTCATAATATCCAGTGGGATAAAGCTCTTCTCCTCCATAGATGCAGGTTCAAATATGAACGCCTTTTTAAAGAAAGTTGTGAAGCTATTTTACATCAGCCAAATCTAAATCGAAATGACTGTCTCTCTCTCTCTCTCTCAAAAATCTGGGAGACTTTTATTTTATGCAACCATCAATAAAAATTAATTATCTTTAAAGGATTATTTATTAATATTTAGTAATAAATCTCCTAGCACGCAGCAACAATGTTAATTGGTAATCCACCGACTGTTCTTTACTTTGTATTCCATTCTTTTAACTGTTTGTATGACACTGAAGATGTGCTGTTAATTTCAGTACAAAATATTTGTACCTTTATTAATTAAAAGTTATTACTGTGGTCTTTACATGTTTTATTATTAAATATACTATGCCACAGGTACCTCTGAAGATTAAAATTATCTTTAGTGAAAGTTGTACACCAACACTGACAAGTGTTTCTATATATATAAAATGATAAGCCTTTTTATGTCATGTTTGTATGTCACATTTTTTGAAACGTTTTGAAACTCAGGCTACCCCTGAGTGTCACGTCATCAGAATTCAAGGAGAACGGTCTACCAGTCCGGAACACTGGGGAATGGGCATAGCCCCTCTAGTATGTATGTATATATATATATAGCGTAGCTTTGTTAGCGCATTTGTTCTGTGGCATAAACACAGCTCTGCAGGGAAAGGTTAAACCTTAAATAGTTTATCTTTAACCCTTAACAGCTATTAAGGGTTAAAGATAAACTGCTTTATAACCTCTAAATATATATTAACAGAATAATTTAAAATTAAAATATAAAATAATAAAAAAAAATCTTTTTTTAAAAATAAAATTGGGCGGCAGGCCAGATCCAGCTCTTGTGCCAGATGTTTGACACTCCTGCTCTGTATATTGATGACTTCACATTTTACTGTCACTCTCATAACATGAGAGTAATTGAAAAGACAATTTCAGCAAGCAGTTGATCATGTTTCTCTATGGCCTCTTAGTAATGAGTTCATGCTTTCAAGAGTATGTTTTCAACAGAAGTGTCTGTGTTCACTTCTGTTGAAAATGCATTCTTCACCCAGATCCTGAATTAAGGATGAGATGAACTGTTATTCCAGTGGCAACAGAAGCCAAGTTCTTGGAACTCATCTTTGACAGAAACCTTACTTTCCTGGCAAACATTTGTGAACTAAGTGAAAAGTGCAAGAGAGTATTGAATCTTCTTCACCCTCTATGCTCTATTGAATAGGGTGCAGATCAATCTTTATTGCTTCATCTTTATCATGTGCTTATATGTTCAAAGCTGGATTATGGGTCTCAAGTCTATGGTTCTGGAAGGCAGAATAACCTGCAATAGTTGGATCCCATCCATCTTCAGGGTATACAGATAACTACTGGTGCCTTTCACACATCACTGACTCATAGTCTTTATGCTGATGTAAATAAACTGACTCTGTCACTTAGATGGAAACAGTTCTCTCTTAACTATGCACTAAAGATAAAGTCTCTTCCAGATCATCCTACATGAACTTGTCTCTTTTCTCTGCATTGGAAGCTCAGTATCACATATATCACACTGCCATATGTCCTTTTGGTATGCTCTTTACAGGCTATCTCCTCTATGTTAATCCACCTCCAGTGCTTTATGAGGGATTAAACCTGTATACAAAATGAAACCCTTAATTTTGATGTTCGATTGTGCTGGATTATGCTGATGATGCGAAATAACGTAGAGTAATAGCTAATGAAGGCCATGTGAAGAGCTTTCAGGATGATTTAAATAGGCTGTCAGTTATGGGCAAAAGGTAATTGGTGTCAGTCTAATGTGGAGAAATGTAAAGTTATGCATTTTGAGAAAAATAATTACAGGCTACATATCATATTGATGGCACTGTACTCCAGGAAATAGATGAAACTAGAGATTTAGTGGTGGTGGTAGTAGACTGAGTTTAGAGGACATAACTGCTAATGTTGCCTCATAAGATTACTTGGCTATTGAAGAACACATAAATAGAGATAAGGAAGTTATTATTCATCTTTATAGGGCCTTGATGTGCTTACATTTAGATTACTGTGCTGTGGTCTGGTCCCCTGGGTTTCTTGGGGATGAGGAAGTTGCAGAGAGGATTCAGAGGCAAGTGACCAAGATGATGAGTGGCCTGTGGAATGTTCCCCGTGAAGATAGATTGAAGATGTGTGGATTGCAGAAGTTGGTTGATAGGAGAAAAAGAAGAGGATATGATAGAAACATTTAAGTTGCTTAAAGGGTTTTATAGGATTGATGTAGGGAAACTGTTTCAGCACTTGGCTGGAGAGAGCAGAAGAAGGGATCATTCCTGGGAATTGAATAAAGTTGTGGTTAGTAGGGGTGCAAGGACTAGATTTTTTGCTTTGAGAGTTGTGAATGAGTGAAGTGAGTTGCCAGAGTCTGTTGTGAGTGCTTTGTCTGTTAATGAGTTCAAAGAGAGGTATGATAGATTGTGTGGATAGATTGGTTCTCCTGCAATGAGTCTTTGGACTCCATGGAGGTGCCCATATTATAATAACAATAATAATTACCAGCCATATTGGAATTAAGTTAAATGAGACTGCAAATGCAGCTGCTAGATCAGCTCATACTTTCTCCATCTACTGTTTAACAGTACCATATATACAGACTACAGACAATTTATAAGATCAAAGCTAATTGGTCAGTGCTAGTCATCATGATAGGAAGTATTGACAAATTATATGACAATTAAATCCAAAATTAATTAATTCTAGTCAACATAGAAAAAGAAGAGAGGAAGTTTTTGCTAAGCTCCTCATAGGTCCTAGTCATCTTATGCATTCTTATTTAGTAAGGGCTGATGACCACCCACCTGTGTGTGAAAAATGCAATATGCATCTTACTATTTGTCATATTCTGATGGTGCCATTACTTTACATGAGAGAGAGGAATGAAATTTTTACCTATTCAGTCCAGCCATATACACTCAGTCAGATGTTATCAGACTCGAACAGATTACATGATGTTTTTAACCTGCATAGAATTAATTTGTACAAACACATTTGACTGTAATTTTCTTTCTTTTAAGGTTACATGGTGGTCAGCATTCATAATGAAGAATTTATGGAAGCAAAAACATACACATTGGAATCTTTCTTTTAAGGTTACATGGTGATCAGCATTCATATTTATGAATTTAGGGACACAAAACACGTGTTGAAAAGATTATTTTACTGACTAATAATAAAATAACTTGACGTTTCGACCCCTGTATTGATGTCATCATCAGAAGGATGCATGTGTATAAGAACCAAGCTACATGCTGTTGCACTCTATACAGGTAAATTACATCTACGTTGTTAACTAATCTTTTTTCTTAGCCTGCCCTCTAGTGATAAAAAAAAATTACCAATAAAAACTACAATAAACTCTGCTAAAATCCTCACATACTAGGATTCTTCTGGAATTATACAGTTCATATTGTTATATTACGATTATCTGCTGGATTTGTACCGTACAGGTTGCTATTGAATGTTCAGGGAAAAAAAAAAAAACTTCAAGTCTTCTTATATTGAGATTTTTCTTTGTGGTTGCTATGAAGGTTGCAGATGGGTCCTTCACATTCTTGGAATGGTTAGACCATCATTTTTAATTAGATTCGGATCATGTTTGAGCATTTCACATGCTTACTTGAATTTCTGCTCGAACCAGGTTTTGGTGCAGTGTAGGGACTTGGTACCTTTCCAATCAATTCGGTGGTATGTTTGGAGTGCGTGGTCAGAAAGGCCGGTTTTTCCAAAATGGAGGTATTTTATGTGTCGTTTGTGTTCATCCTACCTGATTGGGATGGTTCGCCATGTTTCCCCTATGTATGGTATGTTACATGTGCAATGTATTTTGTAAACCCCTGGGTGGGCTAGGTGTGGCAGAGGATCCTTGGAAGAGCTGAGTTGGTGTCTTAATTTTGTTGGGGGTTTAAAGGTGGTTTTGATGTTGTATTTGTGTAGTGGTCTGTCTATTTTTTCTGAAATGCCTCTAACATATGGTATAGCAATAGCATTCTTGAAATCTTTTTTGTTATTTAGTGTATTTTTAGTGTATTAGTGGTATTTTTATTGGTAATTTTTTTTTGTCACTAGAGTGCAACAGCATGTAGCTCGGTAGGTACATGCTGTTGATACACATGTATATATACAGATACACATGTATCCTTCTGATGATGACCTCAATACAGGGGTCGAAACGTCAAGTTATTATTTTATTATTAATCAGTAAAATAATCTTTTCAACACGTGTGTTTTGTGTCCTCAAATTTCTAAATATGAACACATATTGGAATAATTACTTATAATTAAAAAAATAATATTCAATATTTCGACCTCTGTATTGAGGTCATCATCAGAAAAATATGCACAGGACATAAAAGTAAGATAAATTTAAATGCTTGAATTGTTTACTCTAGCCTGACCTCTGGTGGGAAAAAAAACTTTAAATAAAAATATTACTAAATAAAATGAACTTTTTATACATATCAGTATAATAATATACAGATATTTAAAAAAAAAAAAGGTTTTATAGCAGAACTGCATTAAACAATTTCTTAAGTCCTCTCATATTAAGGTTTTCTTCTGTTTGGGATTGTTCTGAATGCTTTATAGGTTGAAGATGGATCCTCCTGATTCTTGGAATTATTAATCCATCATTCTTGTTTAGATTTGGATGACGTTTCAGCATTTCACAGACTTCTTTGAACTTTCAAACCAGGTTTTGGTTGTAGGGACTTGGTGCCTTTTCTGATTCTATGACATGTTTGAAATGCATGGTCAGACAGGCCTGTTTTACCATACTGGAGGAATTTAATGCAGCATTTATGTTCATCTTTCCTTATTGCCAGAGCCGTTTCTACATTTTGTGGGGCCCTCTGTAAAATAGAAAAGCTGGGGCCCCTGAAAGTTAGTAACATTTATGGAAATTTTAAATGGAAGAATATCTTGTTAATTAATTAATTAAATCAAATATGAAAAATATTTATGCACATAAATAAACAAGTATGCTCTTTAGCATCAATTTAAGTAAAGGAAAAATTAATTAAAAAATAAATGTGTTTATATGTGCATGATATATTATTTTATTATGCAAGTACAAATTAATGTAAAAATATGCCAGAACAATGATTTATTTAATAATATAAATAATATAAAAATATGAAAAAAATTTCCATTTTTACTATAAAGAATGAAATATATGTATAACAACTTATAAGCTTTAAAATAAATCTTAATATGTTAAATTTTATTTAACCTAATGGGCTTACCAATAAAATCATTAATAACGCTATCAAAATTCAAATTTTTTGCAATTTCATGCTCTATAGCAGGGATCAGCAACCTTTTCAGACTAGTGAGCCACATTCAACTTTTATTTTTAATAATCGGGCTGCAAGCATTTAATTAAGAGAAAATAGTGAGTGGAAAATATACTTAAGTTATCAATTTAAAAAAAAAAAAAATATATATTTAAAGTACGAGATATGAAACAAGCATGAAAATGAAACTCATTGAAAAATTATCACATAAAAACAAAGTAATATAGTTTATGCATCGCAATATGTGTGTCTCCCTGCTTAATGTGCCTTTTGTGTTTGCTTTCCCTTAGCCAAATTATCTATATCCACTTTATAATCTGAGGTGCAAATTCGAATCGAAGCATGCAAATGTTCATCAGCAGTCAAGAAGAAAATTTATTTCTTCTAACACTCATGGCAGAAAATGCTTACTCGCAAATGTTTGTACTTCCAAGTGCATTTAAAAATTCTGGAATTTGAAAATGTACAGCTCTAACTGATTCTATTCTACATTCCCATCTTGTATCACATAATGGTTTTGGAGTTAATTGTTTAATAAATTTCTTTAATATGTCCCAACGTGAAGTTGAGGCAGCAAATAATGTGTATTTTTTTGTGTAACATTAAAAAAATGTATTGCTATAATTGATGATTTTGCGACATCCCATAAAATCAAATTTAAATTATGACAGGTGCAAGGAGTATAAAATACCTTTCGTTTTCATTTAAAATGTAAGCATGGATTGCCCTCTACAATCTGACAATTTAAGATTTAATTTATTCAAAAGTGATTTTATGTTTTCATATATACCTTTACCAGTAGTGTATTCGTTTTTTAAAAACATCAAAAAGTGTTCACGAATTTCAATATCTGCTTCAAATATATGTAAAAATCTAAAAATTACTGAAATTTGCTCCTGATGACTGACATCAGGAGTACAATCGAGAATTATTGAATAGTACTTTGCCTGTTGTATCATATTTAAATATTTTGTTGAATTTTGTTTCCCATATCAACAGTTAATTCATTTTGCACAATGGGTGATAGATACGAATTTTGTTTCTTACCTATAATTTTTTTCCCAAACAGCACATTAAATAATCTGTTAAAAGTGAATCACATTCTGCAATTAATTCTATGATTCCATAGAATTAATTGCAGAATTCTGGAACAATATTTCTAAAAATATTGTCCATTATGGGCTGTGTACAAAGTATCAAAATTACCTCTAAAGCTAAATTATGTTCGGATAAATAAAGAATTGCTGCTACTATTCGTCTTAAAACATTTCTTAACTGTTCTGCTTCAAATTTCATGACATTTTGATTTGCCTGATCAATTGTATTGTGATTTTTTAAATTACATCCATGTGCACTGGATTTCGTTCATGCGACTTTAATCTTTCACTTACATGTCGCCAGTCAGAAAAGCCATTATTAGATAAAAAAAATTATTATCAGAATAAAATAATTTGCAACAAAAGCAAAAAATAGAGTTGGAAGAGTTTGAATATACAAGCCATCTTCTGTTTTGCTTCTCTCCGTTTGCAATTGTCCTAACATAGTGAGCTGTGGAAAAACACCTTTTGTTGTCATCTTTTGGAAAATCATTTTCAGTTGGAGGAGACGGTGGACCACGTTGTACAATTTGTGTTAGTGTTGCGGTGTTCAAAATTTTGGGCCATGTTGTTGTATCATCAATAGTAAATAGTTCACCTTCCTCTGGTTTCTCAGTTTTAGGATCTTCAATACTCATTATTTGACCAAACGCGTCTTGTTCTCCGCTTCCTTTGAGTATTTCAGAACTCTCATTATCAGTTAATGAGTTCAGAACTCCCGTTATCAACTGATATATCTGAACAAATATATGAGTTCAACTTTATAAATTTAAACAGTGAATTTCTTTGACGTTCCTCAGTCGCTTCTTTTTCTTGTTTTTGCTTTCGTTTTACATGCCCACTTGGGTATTTTCTTCCATAATAATCTCTCTCATGACTAGTCATACTCTAGAATTACATACGATAGATTTAATTATAAAATAAGTTAATAAATTAAAACAAAATTACTTACCTGATAAATAAAATATATCTAAAATAGATAATATTAGAAAATAAATAAATCTAATATAGATTGAAAACTGCTATTGAAGAAAAATTCTGATGTCAGATAACCTAAAACCAGTTTTACGAAATATATTTTTTAAGATGTTTTGCAAGTAATGTCACATAAAAAAGTTGCCATGACAGTACTTGTATATACTTACTTGTTCATAGAATCATAAACTAAAATCAAAAAACTCCTTAAATTTATTAAAAACACCTGTTTTAAAATGCACTTTTCCCTATTTAACACTATGTTGTACGATATTGTTATATATCTTAGAGTAGTTTTAAATACTACCGCTCTAGCACTACGATCTTATTTCACTTACTATAACAACAATAGTTGGTTGTAAAATTATATACATATATTTTTCTATATAATAATTAAAAAAAATTAATTGATTTTCTTTTTTCAATTTTTTGCGCTTTGCGGGGGCCCTGTGCCACCACACAGTTTGCACACCCATGAATACGGCCTTGCTTATTGCGATGGTGCACCCTGTTTCTCCTGCCTTATTTGCTCTTTTTTCATCCAGACACAGCCCAGTAGGCCAGAGAATACAAGCAGCTGACAGACATCCTATGCACATAAGCTTAACCATCCTATCATAGTAATTAGATTTCTATGAAGCCAAGTTACTTGGATATGATGGTGGTTATTAAACCTAACAAATTAAGAGAATGCTTAGGTTCAATGTTTTTCAAGAGGAGAGTGACAAAATTGTTTTTTTTTTTTTTTAGATTGGAATAGAATTAGATCGTACTTATGAGACGACCAACTCACCTTCAACTAAAAAGTTCTGAAAAGAGTTCTTTGAATACTAGACGGATGCAAAGAACTCTTTTCAGAACTATTTCTTATATATATTATATACCTATTTGTTATTTATTATAAAAGCAGTAGTAAACCTTTGCGTACCTAATTACATGCTCCCACCACCCGTCAGCCTTTCCTATAGAAACACAGTTACTCCGAGCCCACACCAATGGCAGTTTCCAACTCTACTCTTGCAGGTGCACTGAATTTTGTAAACCCTTGGGTGGGCAAGGTATTGAAGAGGATCTCTGGATGAGCTGAGTAAATTTCTTAATTTTGCAGAAGGTTTGAAGGTTGCCTTAATATTGTATTTATGTAGTGTTCTATTTTTTCTGATATGTCCCTGTGTAATGTCAGTAAACAAACTAGATGTACCACATTGAAAGAGGTCTAAAATCTCTCCCGTCAAATACAGCCGATAAATATGAATGGAAACATCCTACATACTGAATTCCAGTAAATAGGTAAGTTGCAATTTAACCAAAGCAGAAAAATTAGCCCTTAAATCGTTAAGAAATAACCCAAGACATCATTATTACTAAAGTGGATAAATGCTACAGTCCTTGATTGGACAGCATATCAAGAAAAAATGAACCAATTATTATTCGACCACCTCATGTACCAAATGGTTAACTACAACCCACAAACCACATCAAAAAGAAAACAACAGAATTAATTCTGTGTTCTCAGAATTTATGGCCTGCCAAAAATACACAAAATAAACACACCATTACAATCAATAGTTGAAGGAATTGACAGCCCAAATTATCACTTAGCCAAGAAACTAGTGGCTACACTCATAAAAAATACATAACACCTCATAAACAAAATTAGAAAACATCACACTCAACAATAAAGATTTATTGGTCAGCATTGGCATTACTGCCCTTTTCACTAATGTCCTGATCAATGATAGATACTATTCTTCTCATACAGAACATGATCTCTAGATTCAGCATGCCTAAAACCAAAGTCTGCTTTGGATATGTTGATATTTTTGCTATTTGGACCCATTGCTGCGAAACATTGGATATATTACTTAGCCACCTGAACAAACAACACAGATGTATCTAATTCACCATCGAGATTGAAAATAATAACCGTTTTCCTTTTCTAGACACTTGTCACATGTCATCCCTCACACTGTTTCTCCTTCATGGTCTACCAATAACCTACACACACACAGGCAAATATATACATAAAAATTCATGCCACCATCCAACACAAAAACTAGGAGTCATCAGCACCCTAACACAGAGCCCTAACAATTTGCTCCATTGAGGAGGAGCTGAACAAAGAATATGAAATTATTAGCCAGACATTTGTAAAAAATAGCTACAATAAAAACATTTCACAAGATCCTTCACAAAAATACTATTAAAAGCAAAAAAAGATTACAAGAATGCCATAGCCATACCATATATTAGGTGCGTATCAGAAAAAATAGATAGAACACTACATAAATACAATATTAAGGCAACCTTGAAACCTCCTGCAAAATTAAGAAATTTACTCAGCTCAAACCAAAATCTGGTTTGAAAATTCAAAGAAGCCTGTGAAATGCTGAAATATCATCCAGATCTAAACAAGAATGATGGATTAATAATTCCAAGAATCTGGAGGACCCATCTTCAACCTATGTAGCATCCAGAACAACCCCAAACAGAAGAAAACCTTAATATGAGGGGACTTTTAAAATTGCTTAATGTAGTTCTACTGTGAAACAGAAAGACCTGGGTTTGATTCCCATCCATGATATGAAAACCCTTTACCTGGTCTCTTTCGACTAAAGGTGAGTTAACTATTATACGGAGGTGGAAGGTTTTTTTACCCAGAAACTCAGGTTTTTCATTCCTCAGAACAGGCGGATTGGTCCCGTGAACACACATGAATTTACAGCCATGAACACTTGCTACAATATGTGGAAGAGATTAGGTTCCTCACTACATGTAGTTACACCCATAGTAAACCATGAGTCACATCATGGCAGTCAGTCTTCTGGATAGGAGAAGGCATATAAATGGGCATATTATTATACTGATATGAATAAAA
This sequence comes from Typopeltis vanoorti, assembly GCF_054136105.1. Classification (NCBI taxonomy): domain Eukaryota; kingdom Metazoa; phylum Arthropoda; class Arachnida; order Uropygi; family Thelyphonidae; genus Typopeltis; species Typopeltis vanoorti. Next base: position 9,104,246 of record NC_143572.1, read on the forward strand.
AGTTTATTTTATTTAGTAATATTTTTATTTAAGTTTTTTTTTCTACCAGAGGTCAAGGTCTGGTAAACAATTAACAAAGCATTTAGATTTATTTTACTTTTGTGTGGTGTCCTGTACATATTTTTCTTGATGATGACCTCAGTACAGAGGTCGAAACATCAAATATTATTTTCTTAATTATAAGTAATGTTAATTATTCTAACGTGTTTTCTTCTCCATAAATTCTTCAACTATGGCTGTAATTTTGTTTATATGTAGATACTGCATTGCTAAACTTTTGTGCATGCATATTGTTTATTAATTTCTCTTTGACTATTATGTACTGTTGTAACCTTTGCTATAATTTTATTTATATACAGATAATGCATTGCTTGGCTTGGTTTTTGTACATGCATATTGTTTACTAGTTTGTCTTTGACTATTTATGTACTGCTGTAACTTTTAACCTTATGTAGGTACTGCATGGCTTAACTTAATTTTTGTGCATAAATTAGTAAATATGTATTTTTGACTATATATTGTTGTAACCTTTGTGTGTTTGACCTTGTGTACTTCTGTAACCTTTGCTATAGTGCAGTATAACCTTTGTTGTTCTTGTATCAATAAACCATAAAATAAACCAAAACCAAATCATAATAGTGCTTGACAGTATAAACAATACCAAGAGAGGAAAAAATTACATTTATTAAACTTACTAATATTTCACTAGTATTTCTACCCAGCATCATCAGAACATAATTATAACTGTGATAGGCACACAACACTTTAGTAACTGAGAAAACAATGTAAATTGTAACTGATAACAAAACTAATTAGTTGAGCTAGGACCCATGGAATTACTGAAAGCTAAATCAACGAAAAGTCATATTTCTATATATAGCACAGCAAAATGGTATACCATCATATTATTAAAATACGCTAGTTCAGAGATTGTCATAGGTTTTTCACATGGTTGCAAAATAAATTTTACTAGATAAGAAATTATATTCTTGTTTTAATCCTTTATCCAAGCAAACAAAAGTTTGTGTGTGAAGTATCTTCACAATCAGCCTGCTTGTATGCAGTCTTCACAATCCATTGCTTCAGTATCTCATAATGCATAGCAGACTTCCTCTATATATTTATAATTTTTTGTAACAGTATTACAAGATCAAACAAACTAAAGTATAAAACCTTATTTATTAACTGGCTTATATTTTGCTGGATTTCAAACTAACATCTTCAGAGCAAACAACATGTATATAGTTCTTCTCAACATGTATATATTCCTCTGCATAGTAGCTGGGTAATGCAAACTTCTCATTAGGTGGGAGATGAATTTCATCACCTCGTGTGAGACCAGTGTCCCATTTTTTGGAGGCCTGAAGTGGCTGTGGCTTGAAAAAATTCCATATTTGGTCTCTAGAGCAGGATTTCCTGACTGTGTAAAAAGAAATAAAAAATTACAAATATATATATATATATAATTGGGGGGGGGGGGGGATCCTGAGCCCACCAACGGTACAAATGTACTCTATAGGTTTACCATGAAAACCTTTTGTAGGTGGGAACCACAAAAAAAAAAAAAAAAGAACTTCCTGTGAAATTGGCTTTCATTATTGCATTCTAAAACTTATCACAAAACAAATCACTTTTAAACACGTTGCAATTAAGTCCCCCTCCGTAAAATCATCTCATTGTAGAACTGCAGTACCTCTACCATCCACTCATGAAGAAAAATCACTGAAGGAAAGGTAATGATGATCATAATTGCTTAACAGTAAGAAGCATGCCAGCTGCTCACAAACTTAACTTCCACAGATAACTCTTTGTCTCCTCCCCATCTTCCATACAACAAAAAATTTCATCAAATAATGTTTGTTTTTCAGAAGTTTATAGACCTCTATCATATATCTGTTTATTTGCCATTGTCTGCTGTCCACATACCCTTAATCTATCCTCATAATCTACATCATTGTTTCTCAACCGCCCGGCCACAGCCCGGTACTGGGCCCTCGCATCAGTTATACCGAGGGCCATGAGAAGTTCTGGAATTTGTCATTTTAGTTTTCTAAGCATTTTTCATGAATAAATATTTTATAATGGAAATATTCTGAGGAGAATAATATTCGTGAATGTGTCAAAAAGCTCGTACCCAAAATGCCTAAATAACATTTGTGTAGCAAACGTCAGTGACCAAGTATTTTTAAACATGGAAGTATTCATAAATTATCAGGAATTTTCAGATATCAGTCTTTCAACATTTGGGAAAGGAAATATTGCTGTTTATGACCAGTCATAAAAATTGCCTGCAAGCAGATTAAACAATGGGTCACGTATCCTCTGTTCTCAAAACTGAACAAAATAACATTTGGGTTGCAAATGTCAGTGACAATCAGCAAGAAAGTATAAAGAAAATTTTTCTGCTGAAATTGAAGATCAAGGCAGTCTGTATCCAGTTCTCAAATCTAGTAATACTGAATACTATTTTTCTTCGCAAGTTTGCATTGCAGTGTGTAAGTGCTGTGATTTTTTAAAAGTAATAGGCCTATAGATTTAAATTTTAATATGAATAAGAGTAAAGGACTTTAATTTTGGTGTTAATAAATCTTGTATCGAAGGTGTTTGTGGTGCAACAAATAGTGAATTCATCCACCTCAAGCCTACAGAGCAATCTCCAGGATGTACAAAAGGAGGGGGAAACTACCAGCACACAGAAGAAAAAGTCTGCATTCATTAGTACATAATACATAGTACATAAGTACACGGACAGCTATTTAAAATTTGGTTTCACACAATGCCCTGACACTGACCAATTGCCATGACCTCAATGTGTTATTTGTACTACTGTTGTGGGAAATGAAGCCATTGTGACTTATACGACATCTCAACACAAAGCATTCCAATCTAGTCAACTAACCCATTGAGTTCTTTATATATAAAAGAGATGCACTTAAAATAGAAAAGAAAATTATTTTCCAAGCTTCAACCACTTCACTTCTGATGGCATCCTATTTAATATCATTACAGATAGCTAAATGTAAACAACCGTATTCCATCAGTGAAAAACTCATTAAGCCTTCTTTGATTGCTTGTAATGAAGTATTAGATCAGTTTGCAGCAAGTAAAATGAAACACATCCTATTGTTGAATGATACGGTTGAAAGGCAAATATCTGATATGGCAGAAGAATACAGAAACACAACTCAATGAAAAAATTAAAATATTGAAATCATTTGCATTACAACTGGATGAATCTACAGATATTCAGAAAAGCAGCATTTAACTTACGTGTGTACGATATATTGATCATATGAAAGTGACACGAAGGAAGATATTTGAAGTATTTCTGAATTATGCCAGCCTGGTTGGCCGAGTGGTTAGCATATCCGCTCTCCAGCCAAAAGGCTGCAAGTTCGAATCCTGCCATGTGCTTGAATGTTTGTGATTGTTTTTGAAAATACTAGTGGTGGTGGTGGTGGACGGTATATGGCATTGGTGTAATTGCGGTTCATTGTAGTTGGTGGATTGAGTAGTCAAGACAGAGTTGCAGAGTGGATGCCCTCCCTCGATGAGTCTTTGGACTCCCTGAGGGTGTCACGTAATAATATTTTTACCTATACACACTGCCAGCAGTGTGCATAGGTAATAATTCATTGAAGAGAGAGGTCCCGACACATTGCTATATTCATAGGCAAAACCTGCCTCCAAAAAAATGGCACCTTAACTTAATGAAGTCCTGTCTCAATCTGTTAAAATTATTAATTATATATATAAAAACAGTGCTTTAATACAAGATTGGAAAAAGCATTGTGCGATGAAATGGGCTCTGATCATCAAAATCTTCTTTTCCATTCAGAAGTTCATTTCCTGTCCCATGGTAAAGTTCTCAAGAGGTTATATGAACTCCGAAAGGAAGTTGAGCTGTTTCTAATTGATAAGAAAAGTGGCCTGTCCCATTATTTCCAGGATAAGAAATGGGTAGCCAGGCTGGCATATCTCGGCGGCATATTTTCTTACATAAACGAGTTGAATTTAAAACTTCAAGGTCCCAGATACAACGATATTTAATGCTTGGAACAAGATCAAATCATTTCAAAAAGAAACTCAATTTCTGGCTTAATATGATTGCAGCAAGAAATAATGAAATGTTTCAGTCGTACTCAGATTATATTATGGAAGCAGATGATTTCTGTTTACAGAATTCAGTTTTTGATATTATTGCAGCCCACTTGAAGATGTTGTCATTTGAAAAGTATTATCCCAAACATGAGAATCCCCAGAGGCAAAATATGTGGATTGTGAATCCCTTTGTTGAACACAAAGAGACATCCCTTTCCCTTGAAGAAACCCTTCAATTTATTGAATTATCATCAAACAAAGGACTGGGAAATACTTTTAATTTTGAGTAATTCGAAATTCTGGATAAGAATGGAAAATTAATATCCAAATTTCCATGGAATAGCAATGAGATTTCTTCTCTGCTTTTCCACCACATATCTTCATGAAACTGCATTTTCTGCCATGACTGCTTAAAATGAAACAGAGGAACCGCCTGCAACTTTCTGACTGTCTCCATTTGGCTATCACTTCAATTCATCCCAGAATTAATAAGTTAATGGACAGAAAACAGCAACAAAAGTCTCACTACCTTAACTAAAACCTTCAAAAACTCAATTGTAATAAAAGAAACTAAGTTTAACTTTTTGAATAACTTATAACTGCTGTGTTAAAGTGCTGCATTTTTAAATTCATAATATTAATTAGTGTTGGAACCAGTGTTTAGAATTGAGAGATTGATGCATTTTTATTTATTAAATTACATACTTTGCATATATAAATATTTGGCGTGTGTATGTGATAAGTGTTTTGCCGACAAGTTGACATCCATATGCTGCTTCCCCTGCTCAGCTGACTTCTATGGTGAGTTACAATGCATGAGTATTTTTCTCATTATCGGTTTTTTTTTTCAAACCAACATCATTAAAATCAATTTAATAATACAATAATCAATATTATTGTATTGTACACTGAATTTTACACTGAATAATATAACTTTTTGGTGATCAGAATGAGATATGCCAATGAAAATCAGCACAAATTAATTTAATGATGCTGGCCTGAGGAAACTACAATATACTACAAGATTTCATTAGTCCAGTGAATGATAACTAATTTAAATGTAATTTTATATTTGTCAATGTGCTACACCATATACATAAGTGTACTAATACTTATGTTAGTTTAATGTATGAACTTTAAAAGAAAATTAGAAAGGTATTTACGAGTAAATTTGTTGGGACTGACCCTCGTCTTATAAAAAACGAATTTACCGGGCTGCTGTCTCACAAAGGTTGAGAACCACTGATCTACATTCCATAATCCCAGTATTTTCTTCGTATATCTTCTATGTACCACTGTTTCGTTATCTCTTCTAAACCTAGGAGAACTACTGTGCAAAATCTTTGCACAGTAGTCCAGGAAGTTGTATTCAGGCCTTGTAACAGAGGCAAAGTGACCTCCTTATCCTTACATATTAGTATTCACTTAAGCATCTTAGTTAACCTGAGTTGTATTTGCAACTTTTGCAATGTAACCTTTGAACTTCAAATTCCTATCCACTGCAAGATCCCTAGCCTCATCAGTTTCTGTAAGTATAATCCCACCAACATGAAATGCTGTTAGAAATCCCATCATGTCAAATTGTATAATTCTGCACTTACTAACGTTGAACTCCACCATTATCATTTGCCCACAGTTTCAGGCTATTTGAATCATTCTGTGTAAGGGCTATATGTGAGTAGCATCAGTGATTACCCTACCTTACATATTGTCATCAGCCAACAATTGAACATCTATCAGGTCCAAATATCTTTAATGTATAGAGTGAATAATAAGAACTGTTCTCTGAGGTATGCCACTGGTCACCTTAAATCTGGCAGATTCATATCCTATATACATACCACTCTCCAATTCTTGTCTGTCAACCAACTTAACCAAATCAATATTCCAATCCCACAATCTCCAGTTTATGTAATTGTGATTTCATGTGGCCCATGTGATTTCCTATCAAATGTCTTAGCACAGTCCAACAGTATCATAAGGTATCTGTTTCCTTTATCCAATTCAGCCATAACATTATTACAGAATATGGGCAGAATGCTCAAACATGACCTCCCTTAAGTAAATTCATGCTGTTCTTTACAAAGTATAGCTTGTCTGTCAACCCATTTCTCTATGCAAGTTTTTACCAATTTCTCTGAAATCTTCACCACTACCCTAGAGATACATGGGCCAATAGTTACAGCCCCCCCCCCCCCCATTACAGCTAAACTATCATATATTCTTTCCATTCCTCTGGGATCTTTCCTGAGATGAGACTCAAATTATACAAATATGTCGATGGGATAGCTAGTTCAGCGCTGAACATTATTCTAGCATGTGTGCTGAAATCCCACATGCTAGAGTAATGCATGTGGGATTTCCAAATATAGCCAAATTCTTATCCATGTTACAATAACATGGATAAGACTCTTTATCCACTGTATTGTTATTTCTGTGCATCATGTTGCATACAACAGGTTAATAGATCTTAGCAAAGTGAGCACTCAAATAAGAATGTTCATTATTTGAACAAGCAGGCTTATTTTGCTTCTGACACAAGGGTACTGCATGCTTTCAGTAAAGTTATTCTTCCACATGCATTCTTTCTTTTCCATGCAGAATAATGATAAAATTCTTTGACTTGCCTTTATTCTGCACATCTGATTTCTTTTCTTACTCTGATTTATCTTTTTGTACAGCCCTCATAACTTTTTGGGCCTGAGCTTTATATGTTTCATAATTCCTCTCATCCCTATTCTTATGTATTTCTTCCAGTCCTGTTCTTATGGAAATCTTGCTTAATAAGGTTTGCACTTCCGTTTCACTCCCATCCTATTTATTCTTTGAATTCTAGTGACACATTCAGATACTGTATCATTTAAGCATCTTTTCAATGTCTCCCATGAACTCTGATGTCTTTGTCATTCACTAACTGCTACTACGGGACTAAACATAGTATTCTCCTGAGTTTGTCATAATTTACAGCTTGTACAGTTCTCATTGTAATTGGAACATCTGTATGCTTAGCTACTTCCCAAGTTAATACTGCATGATCACTGTTGTCACCTGTCCTCAAAACAGTCACATTTTTAACTCTGACTTCAAGTTCTTTCTTTTGCATGCTGATTTGAAAGGTTGTCTCACAACAGCTCCATAAATTATCCTTCATTGTTATCATAAGGTTTCTCTCTACCCAATCAGTGATCAGATAATTTGTCACTTATAATGATTATTTATTTAGTACCCATCAGGGTAATTTGGCAGTGCATTTCATCATCCCTCAGTGACTAAACATCTAGGTCTGTAGCAATACCTCACCATATATTTCATCCTGTTAGCCTCCACTTCAACCAGGTAGCCGCTCACTACTTACTCCTCAGGTGATTTGAGTCAAGTTATTTTTTATGTGGCTCCCACCTACAAAAGGCTAAACCTATAGTACACTCATATCATGGATGCGATAAGGATTATTTTTTCCACTATTTTTATTAATTTATATATATATGTGTGTGTGTTTATTTATTTATTCTTTCATATAGTCCAGAAACCCTGTTGTAAAGACCAAATGTGGAATCTTTCAAGCCACTTCATGGTTCCAATAAGGGGTAGGTCATTATTAACCAGGCTGTCTGTTAGGGTATTAGTAGTAACCCCCCCCCCCCCCCGCACACATCTCTTCTGTTTTTCCTAAAACAGAAGAGATGTGCGCGGGGGGGGGGGGAGGTTTACTACACTCGCAGTACTAGTTACTTCATCTGACTCTGTGAGCTAGGTTTCACCAAGGCAATGAATTCATTTCTTTATAAGCATAGCAAAGTTACCTTCTGACTTTTTCATATACTTACCACTGTAGTTTGCTTGGTCCAGGTGGGCAACTTTCCCATCCGAACCTAAACCCTGCAGGTCTACCTCTACATCAGGTTCATAACCATACTTATGGACATTCATGTCATTAGCACATTTACATACCTTTGTTGAACTCACACACGTTCTCACTGTTCCTTCAATGATAATCATGTTTCCCTAACTCTGTACAGTCAGTCTCATCCATTAAATAATTTCTCTAGGCTCCTCGTGCCAATTCCATTCAAGTGCAGGCTATCCCTTTTATACAGATCTTTTCTGCCATCAAACTCACTTCGCACATCCATTTCTTCTACACACACTCTCTCTCTCTCTCTTTTCACTTTTCAACAATTTTCACTCTTTTTCTTTCTCACTTCTTCCAGAAATTCTTTCATATCTTCTCCCCCCCCCCCACAACTGTATTTACCAATGCTTAAATTGTTAGTTTCTACATGCACTGCCATCGTGTTTACTTTTCTTTCCTGTTTCTTTATTACATTCATCACATTCTTAATTTTTGTTTCTGGAAAGTCCAAATATTAGTGACTCCATTGTCAATTGCAAATTTAATTATTGGATAACTGTACCATATTCTTCTTTTTACTTACATTCTAATTGACTTACCGTATTATTATCCTAAGACCCCATGGAGTCGCAGACTCATCCGGGAGGTCCCTTTTGTTATACACGCAGCTCATCATACCATGCTATAAACATATTCAAATTCTCTGCAGACACCACACTCTCAGGCAATGCATTCCAATCATTCCTATCTCCATGCAGAATACCTGCTTCTCATTCCCCTGCTCACACCTACCTTATACAGCTTCCAGAGATATCTTGTTCTTACCCAATCTCCCACCATTTTATGGAAAACCTCTTCAACATTAATCCTATAACAACCCCATACCAACTTGTACGCTCTATCGTATCACCCCTCTTCCTCCTATCCACTAGATTCTGCAAATTGCATCGTCTCAACCTTTCATCATGTTCAACATTCCAGAAATCAGAGGCTATTTTGGTCAATTTGATCTGGACCCTTCTCCAACATCTTTTCATCCTTTTGAAAACCAGGTGACCAAATCTGTCCACTGTATATGTGGCCTAATCAGTCTTATACAATGGAACCAAAATCTCCTTACTTCTACAAGTCAGTGTCCTCTGCACCATTGCCAGAATTTGTTGTGTTGTCCTCACAATTTTGGTAATGTGTCCTCTAAATTTTAGATCCTTATCCACCATCACCCCAAGATCTCTTATTTCCTCCACTTCCAACAATATATCCCCACCAAGAGGAAATTCTACATCCCATCTTTGTTTTCCAAATTTTAAAATGTTACATTTTGCAACATTGAACTGGCATCCCTACTCCTGTGCCCACTCACTCCATCTATTCAAGTCTTCTTGTAAGGCCACAACATCTGCTCTACTCCTCGTAGTTCATTCCAACCTTGAATCATTTGCAAACAACTGTATATCCCCATTCAAATCTTCCCCAATATTATTAACATACAGGCTAAACAGCAGTGACCCTAAAACAGACCCCCTAAAGCATACCACTAGTGACTTTCCAATTCTGATATATTGCCCCCATACACAACTTCTTGATACCTATCAGACAGTCCATCTCTAATCCAATGCACTAGTGTAATATCCAACCCCATCCGCTGCAAATTAACTATCAGTTTATCATGTGGTAATCTATCAGAAGTCTTTCCGAACTCTAAGTATGCTACTGTGTATCAATCGCCCACGTCCAATGCTACCATCATCTTATTGTAATCCATAAACCTGCTTGCAAATATTAGTTTAAATTAAAAACTATTTTCCTTAATTTTAGAATGAAACTTTCTGTTTAAGCTGGGAAATGTATTCTGCCAAAAAATGAATAACAGTGGGTAAATTAAATATTTAGTTTAATAAATCTTTAATATCTGAAGAGTAAGTCTTCAGATATTAAAGTTTTTAATTATATAAAAATGATACATCAAAAATTTTTTATTGAATAATAAATGGTATCTCTTCCCCCACCCACCCCACTTTAAGTACATTTAAAATATAACATCCTTTAACTGATATTAATTTTTAATTCTCTTAATAGCATCTCCGGATGACCATTAATCCAGAGGGACAGTGTAGAGTTCAACACCTTTGGTTTCAGACTATCTTTGATATGCTTGAACACTTTCGTGTACATCCCATTCCTTTAGAATCTGGCGGAGCTTCAGATGTTACTCTCACTGAATATGTGGTTAACGTAGGAAATCACACAAACACTTCACAGCCGTCTCGAGCATCTCCTTCTCATAATGAAGGTGCACGTACCAGCCATAGGGCACCTAGCATTCCAGAACTGCAAGAAATTGTGACATATGGTGGATCAGTTAGAGTTAGGTCTGATTCCTTGGAGAATTTGCAGTCCTCTTCTCATTCTCAAACTTCCTATGGACGAGCTGTTGAAAATACTTATTCCTTCGTGTGATTGTTTACCTACTTTTGTTTTAATATTGAATTTATCATGATGGTATCTGTAAGCATGCAGAAGACTAATGGTGATTAGTTTGGAAATGCTTACTCTCAGTTGAGTGTGATTTTAGAAGGTCTTACGATGAATGTTGTCCGTTATGAGTTTCAAAAAAACTGTATGCATAACTTAAATCTGGCAGCTGTTGAAAGTTATCACTTTGATAAGGTGCTAAAACAACATAATGTGACCATGTTTTCAATAATCATAGCAGTGGCTTGCCAAACTAATTTTAGTCAGAATTTCCTTGTTCTCAAGGATTATAACTTTGACATAAGAGCAGCATGTTTACATTAGCATTCTATATGTGTAAGAAAGAAACTGTTTAACTTGACTGAAACATGTACTTCTGTGCATGAACCGGATTTAATTTGTATGTTCAGCTGTAATTTCTATGAATATGGTTATGTGATATAGCGTTGATCTGACTTTAGATGGTGGTTGTGTCTAGTCTTAAAATGTACAAATGAAATCTCACTATGCATGAGAATGGATATTATGTGGGCAGGGCTCAAAGTATGCCTTTTTTTTTACTAAGTATATTTGGAACTGAAAGCAGTTCTGCTCAACACAGACAGTTCCTGTATTTCTTGTATCATTTATAATGCTTTCTACCAATCTCTAATGTGTTGGTCACAAATTAAGATCTGCAAGCTTTTACAGTTTCCATTTAATTTAGGATAATGCTGATAACCCTAAAGATCACCTAAATAGCATTTTCACATATGCATCACTTTACAGTAGAAGCTTAAAATAAAATGTTAAATATGAGAAATTTTTTTTGCCACTCACTGTTTATCAACAATGATTAGCTAGTCACTGTTGCTGGATTCATTTGTTTAGCTGGGAACAAATATATTATTTTCTATGAGTTACAGGTACTCTTCTAGTGAACAAGTTCAACCTCCTAACTGAAATGTGATATAATTTTTGGAAAAAGAACAAAACAAAAAATTGTAACTTGTTAAAAATAATTAGGTAATTTACTACTCACTGCATTGTTCCCATTTGTACTGTTTCCATAGTTTTATTGTTATTTTAAAATAAGGCTTTATTAATTTATTAACATTTAAAAACATCTTTAATTACAGGGGTTGAAATGTACAGGTATGTAATTAAATTGTGAAACACATTATTGCTAATTAAAGTCTTTATTAATGAAACTGTTTCTCATTCTCAGAGTTAGAAATATTGACATAAATAAAAGCTGACAATTTAATTGCAACTAGAACACAAGAAATGTCTGACTTCTGAGATAAAATTTTTACATCATACTTAACACTAGGTTAGATGCATAGTACTTGCTTGAAAAGGTGAAAATTTAAAATGTTGATGGAAATTATATTTGCCCACTTCATTTAAAGTGGATATAGTGAATTTTAATGCAATTAGGTTAGTAAGTCTGCTGCAATGTATTGCAGAGTACACTGCCAGTCAGTAAGAGGTGATATAACCAGTTAGCAATAATTCTGATTGGTTATATCACACAATCAGGCATTAAGGATGGTATAACTAATCCTTTCTGCCTAGATTGTAGAAAACAAGGGTCTTCAGTTCTTACATCCTGAGAAGTGGTACAAGAACTTCATTGCCTGATGTGACAGCACCGATTTGCTTATTATTAGAAACTAGAAATAAGCCACAACCATGTTTTTTTTTGGGGGGGGGGGGTATTGGATATAAAAAAAAGTACAGCCTTGGTTTTCTTTTACATCCTGTACCACACAATAATACAGGATTACAACAAACATAGAAGAGTCGAACATTGTTTCTATTCTGAAGGTGGTGCTGCTTCAAAATCTTCATTTAGTTAATCAGCTCCTAGATGGCAGGGTTTAGTATCTCCTAGATACTAAACCCTTTACTTAATTTTTTTTTACTTTACTTTACTTTTTTTAATTTTTTTATTTTACTTAATGTGTAACTAAAGTTACACAGCTATATGCTTCTGGGTCAGCTAGCAAATTTTGCCACCAGTATTCTTTCTGGTGTTGTGATGTACAGATCTTATTGAAATTAGCCCAGAGCATATAGCTGTGTAACTTTAGTACCTGCTTCAAATTCTGCTAAATTAATTTTTATTTATTTATTTATTCATATGGAGTTTCCTCTCTTTTCTCCCCCATCCCTATTGGGGTGAGTTGAGCCCTCTCATGGGGGGTTAAGTATTTATTGCTGTAGATCCGTGTGTGTGTTCAGGGGGCCGGTTTGCCTGCTTGCGGGATGAAAAACCCCAGATAAACTGGGGGGAAAACCCTGCTGTCCATGCCCAAGACCGGCTAACTTGGCTATGGCTGAGGAAGATTCTTAAGCTCCTCACGTCAGTGACGGGAATAGAACCCAGGACACTCCTTCCCCAGCCACTAGGCTAACCGCGTGGACTTGCTAAATTAATAATTTAACTTGTTTAAGTTAAGGGATATTACATCCCATATCGTTTCTTAGCCGAATAAGAAACTCAAAGAGTTTCATGCCGAATATAGTAGAAACTATATAAAGTTCGGCGATTCCAAGTGTAAACAAATACCTGGATATGCAGCAACTGATCCTTAAGGTAGTGCAAGCTGAGGCAACTCATGTCAGAGGTGGAGCAAGCTCCGATCACTATTCTTGATATTTACCCATAATGTGAATTTAGCTCCTAGGAGCTGTATTACTGTTCAACATTATGAGAGAAGGTCACTACCCAGACCGGTTTCAACCTTTATTGAGGTCTCATCAGTGAGTAGGTAGAAACTCTTTGAGTTTCTTATTCGGCTAAGAAACGATATGGGATGTAATATCCCTTAACTTAAACAAGTCATATGTCGCCGAATTGAAGCCTTTGGCTCTTCATATATCTAATAATTTATTAGGACACCTCTCGGCAATACTCATAGAAGGGTTGTAAGTTCTGTTCGCTACAAACTTGATATTAACTAGGGTCTACCTACTCACTAATGAGACCTTAATAAAGGTTGAAACCAGTCTGGGTAGTGACCTTCTTTCATAATGTTGAACAGTAATACAGCTCCTAGGAGCTTGCTCCACCTTTGACATGCATTGCCTCAGCTTGCACTACCTTAAGGGTCAGTTGCTGCGTATCCAGGTATTTGCTTACACTTGGAATCGCCGAACTTTATATAGTTTCTACTATATTCGGCATGAAACTCTTTGAGTTTCTTATTCGGCTAAGAAATGATATGGGATATAATATCCCTTAACTTAAACAAGTCATATGTTGCCGAATTGAAGTCTTTGGCTCTTCATATATCTAATAATAATTTAACTTTATTCTAATCGATAAATGAACGCAGGAAAGAAATTCAAATACGAACAGTAACATTAAATTAGAAAAGTACAAGTTAGCAAAATGGCAAAAAAAAACATCAAATATTCTAATTTTAAACTACACGAACAGCAGCAACAGCAGATTATTACATACATTAAATTTAATATTATAACTAATATTTAAGGAATTGACAGCGTATACTAGAAATATAAATTAAATAAACTTTAATATATACTTTCCGATATTTCGGCAAACGTCACGTTGCCATCTTCTTGGGAACTTAATACAAAGACACGTGCACACAAGTACTACATAACAGCAAATGAGAACTGAAGCTAGGAAGCTAACGTTTTCCTAAAGTCCTGATGGTGCCCCCTGGCGGGCTATATTGGTGGTTCTTGGCCTTTGGGCTGAAGTTCTGATAATTGTTTCCCAAATTTGGGGCAGTCTCATGCATCCAAATTTGTTGAGGTTTGGCATGTTCCTAAGGGCTGAGGCTGATTCCATGAATAGTCTTTCATACTTGAACTTGCTGCGGTATATGACTGTGGCTTTCTTCCATCTTATTCTATGGCGAGTATCCAGAGCGTGGTCTGCAAGCCCAGAGTGGCTGTACTGGTGAAATCGGATGTAATCCTTGTGTTCTGAGATTCTGATATTTGCTGTGCTGCCTGTTTAGCCAAAGTAAGACATTTTACAGCTGCAAGGGACCTGGTATACACCAGGTAGGTCTTGGGGAAGTGGTTGGTCTTTAGTGGAGCGGATAAGGGATGCCAGTTTTCTATGTGGTCTGTAACAAGTGGACAAGTCATGTTTTTTTAAGATTTTATTGATTTTTCCGAGGTGCCTCGGATGTAGGGAATGGTGATGGATTTAGAGTAATCTTTTTTGTGAAGGGGAGGGGGTGGTGGGTTGTGGATAACTGGGTTAAGTATTTTCTGGATTTTGGGTGGGGGGGGGTAGCCATTGGCTGAGAAAGTGTCATGGATGTGATTTAGTTCAGTGGATAGGGCTTGATCATTTGAACAGATTATTTTTGCCCTGTTGAATAGTGTCTTAATAACTCCATATTGTTGTGAGGGGGGGTGATGGGATTGTTGGTGAATGTATCTGCCTGTATGGGTGGGTTTTCTATAAACTGAGAAAACCAAGGTTCTATCAGGTTGGCGGGTGACTAGTGTGTCTAGGAAAGGGAGGTTATTGTTTTCCTCTTTTTCCAGGGTGAACTTGATTCTAGGGTGTTGGTTGTTTAAGTGTGTTAGGAAGGAGACGAGTGAAACCGGGCCATGTGGCCAAATAGCAAACACATCATCAACGTAGCGAAGCCATATGGTAGGTTTTTGTGGGGCTGAGTTTAAGGCTTTCTCTTCAAAAGTCTCCATGAAGAAGTTGGCCAAGGGTGGGGAAAGTGGTGAACCCATGGCTGTCCCCTGTATCTGTTTGTAGAATTTTTACTGCTATTTGGCCACATGGCCCGGATTCACTCCTCTCCTTCCTAACACACTTAAACAACCAACACCCTAGAATCAAGTTCACCCTGGAAAAAGAGGAAAACAATAACCTCCCCTTCCTAGACACACTAGTCACCCGCCAACCTGATGGAACCTTGGTTTTCTCAGTTTATAGAAAACCCACCCATACAGGCAGATACATTCACCAACAATCCCATCACCCCCCCTCACAACAATTTGGAGTTATTAAGACACTATTCAACAGGGCAAAAATAATCTGTTCAAATGATCAAGCCCTAACCACTGAACTAAATCACATCCATGACACTTTCTCAGCCAATGGCTACCCCCCCCCCCAAAAAAAAATCCAGAAAATACTTAACCCGGTTATCTACAACCCACCACCCCCCCCCCTTCAGAAAAAAGATTACTCTAAATCCATCACCATTCCCTACATCCGAGGCACCTCGGAAAAAATCAACAAAATCTTAAGAAAACACGACTTAACCACTTGTTATAGACCACATAGAAAATTGGCATCCCTTATCCGCTCCACTAAAGACCAACCACTTCCCCTAGACCTACCTGGTGTATACCAGGTCCCTTGCAGCTGTAAATTGTCTTACTTTGGCCAAACAGGCAGCACAGCAAATATCAGAATCTCAGAACACAAGGATTACATCCGATTTCACCAGTACAGCCACTCTGGGCTTGCAGACTACGCTCTGGATACTCGCCACAGAATAAGATGGAAGAAAGTCACAGTCATACACCGCTGCAAGTTCAAGTATGAAAGACTATTCATGGAATCAGCCTCAGCCCTTAGGAACATGCCAAACCTCAACAAATTTGGATGCATGAGACTGCCCCAAATTTGGGAAACAATTATCAGAAGAACTTCAGCCCAAAGGCCAAGAACCACCAATATAGCCTGCCAGGGGGCACCATCAGGACTTTAGGAAAACATTAGCTTCCTAGCTTCAGTTCTCATTTGCTGTTTTGTAGTACTTGTGTGCACGTGTCTTTGTATTAAGTTCCCAAGAAGATGGCAACGTGACGTTTGCCGAAATATCGGAAAGTATATATTAAAGTTTATTTAATTTATATTTCTAGTATACGCTGTCAATTCCTTAAATATTAGTTATCATGTTTAACCAGTGTATAAGCCTCTCAACAAGAATAAATTTAATATTCATTTAACTATCCAGTGAACCTTTCTGATTGTTCATTTTCTACCTTCTTACACCAAAAATATCATTCACAGGTTAGTATTTATATCTTTCTTTCACCTACCATTCTTCTCTTAGGTACAGTACCATCAGGACTTTATTAATCATAGACCATAAATGTGTCTTCCTCTGAGTTTTTAGTTCTGCTAAAGAACACTTTACTTCAACAGAGTAAAGAAAAACCACATTTTCTGAATGATTATAATCCTAAGATCTCTTAAAATAATTATTGATAAGTTCAGGTACCCATTTCTGTACATTAAAGGTATTTTTGGATGTGTTGCTAGTCTTCTAATAAAATTAGCCAACTGTTATTCTCCTTCAAAGATCAACCAACACCAGTTTTATCTATCATTTTTTCATTTATTCATACCATTTTTCTTAGTTAGGTTAGATTTAATTGTTCACCAAAACTGAGAATTAAGTAATACAAGGCCACTTAAGATTACATCAGTTAAACCAAATAAAATTTGCTCTTAAACAATATGGAATGAATGTTAGTTATGGGATCCATTGACCAAACTTCTACAAAGGTGTAGTTAAATATGAACATTTATTCCAAGAAAGTAGCATCTTATTAGCAGTATACATGTCTGCAAGGAGATGTGCTTTCCATTATGGGATACTAAGGAAAGTGATCAGAACTTATCCCAACTTTACCACAAGTTGCCCCATTCCTGAAAATACTGCAGGCGCAAACTTTGTTTGCTTACACTTGGATAAAGGATTAAACCAATTATATAATTGGTAGCATAGCCAAGTGAAAAAACTTTTTTTATTATTATTACGTGACACCTCCAGGGAGTTCAAAGACTCATCGAGGGAGGGCACCTACTCTCCGCCCACCACAATGAACCGCAACTACCTTCATCATCTACACCAATGCCATCTACCACCACCACTAGTATTTTCACAGACAATCGCAGACATCCGTGCCCATGGCAGGATTCGAACCCACAGCCTTTTGGCTGGAGAGTGGATATGCTAACCACTCAGCCAGCCAGGCCGGCAGATCTTCCATCAACTATCTCTAATCCAGAGAATTTTAGTAATAAGGTGTTCACACCTTTTGGCAACTGGTATATGGTGATATGTCTTCTGCATTACTTCCACCTTAGTATCACCACCTCTAGGTCTGGCTCCCACTGACAAGACCTCAATAAAGGTCGAAACCGCAAGGAAATCTGCTTTGCATTATGGGATACTAAGGAAAGTGATCAGAACTTATCCCACGTTTACTACTAGTTGCTCCAATCCTGAAAATACTTCAGGTGCAAACTTTGTTTGCTTACACCTGGATAAAGGATTAAACCAAATATATAATTGGTAGCACCTTATTACACTGCCCAATTATCAAGGATAGACTTTCTATACCAAAATTTGTGAAATTGCTATATTAAATTCTTTGAAATAGTTCATACAACTTTATACTAAACCGAATAGTTAAAGCATATATAAAATTTTAGTTATTTATCCATCTATATTTATTTATTTATTTAACTTTTATTTAAAAAAATGATATACATTGCAGTTGCACTTTTATATCAGGTTTTCTAATGTATTATTTTAGTTTCTAGTTCACACTTGCCAACATCTAGATAATTAGTAGTCATGTGCATGCAATTTTATCTGCTTGCTTTTACATTCCTGTTCCTTTGTATTGATAATGCCAGTGAACATGTAGTCAAATATTTGTACATTAACATAATTTAGTTATTAAACTAATTTCCATTCTTATTATGGTCTTTCCCATGATGGACTGTTATCTGTTTCAAATGGTATGCAGTGGTGAAGAGTTTTGGGAAATGGGTAAGAGCTTGCATACAGAAAAGGGTCGACAGAGAATCTGTGCTTCGAAATGAATAGCATGGATTAGGGAAGGTCATGTTTGAGCAGCTTCCTCACATTTTATAATAATATTACTGCTGAGTGAAGTGGGAATGGATGCACAAATGATACTTTTGGGTTTTGCAAATTGACGTGATACATCTCTTCATACTGCATGAGTTGGAGAATATGCGATTAAATTATAAACTGTTAGCCTGGATAAGAGAATGATTGACTGATATGAAAAATTGGTTTATGGGGAGAATGAGTCTGCAAGATTTAAGGTGACCACAGGGATGAGTCCTTGGTCCATTGTTATTCAGTCTTTATATTAATGACAAAAGAAAGATTTGACAGGTGACATGAAGCTGTTTGCTGATTATGCAAAGATAGGCAGGATAATCAAAAATGTAATGGACATGCACCACTTGCAGAATAATTTGAATAATCTGGAATTGTAGCATGTGAAGGCGGCCTGTCAGTTCAGTGTTATTAAATGCAGTTATGCCCGCAGGTTATGTTGAGATATTCGATGGCATATTATATTTATGGGATTAAGTTAAATGGATCAGGCAAGGATCCATTTGCAAATACAACTCAGAAAATAATTGCAATGTTGAAATGAACATTGATATGTAAAGATAAGGAAGTCATTTTGCTTATCAGGGCATTGCAGAGGAACTTTTGGCAGTTTAACAGACAAAATGACATATGAAGCTAAGCTGGAATACATATCAAGAGCTATTAATAACATTAAGGATATGTTAACACATGGCCAAAAGGACTAAAGAAATTGAAATCACATCTTATGATCATATTGTTTAATGGTCTTCCCAAGCAAATTATACCATTTCATGCTGTTGCAAATGGCATCAATTCAGACTTATGAACTACTGCATAACATTATTAAAAGAATAGTAGCAAATTTCCCTTTTACATAAAACATTTTATTAGAAAATTATCAAAGATTTAATAACACAAAAAAACTGCATGGTTCTATATACTGTATTGTCTACTGAAAGCCTTCAAGAAAGAGCTCTTATTTTAGGAATTTAGCCAACAAAAATTCAGATATTGATACTTTACATTGATATTTTTCATTGCCTAGCACAGTCCTGGGGCACATTTCCTTCAGTTTTTTATCTTTTGAAATAAGTAGTGGTATTATTTCTAAGACATTATGGAATTGGAAAATTTTTTATGAATGAATGCAATGAGTTTTCTGACTCTATGATGGCCAAACTCTCAGAAACCACAATACACATCTTGTCATGAAAATGCTCCACTCATTCACTTTCATTTCCTTATATGATTTTTACACAGCCACTCCTTGGCTTATGATATGGTTCCATTCTGACAATCCCATTGTAATTAAAAAAAGTTGTAAGTCAGAAGTCACTATATTACTGTATGAGTACCTCCGTGTAGTCTGTAGACTCAATGCAGGAGACTCAAACTACCCATACAATCTATCATACCTCTCCTTGAACCCATTAGCTAAGTGCTAACAACTGACTCTTGACAGCTCATTCCATTCACACCCACAACTCCAAGCAAAAAATCTAGTCCTCACACACCTAACCACACTTTTGCTCAACTTCCAGGGATAACCTCTTATTCTGCTCCCCCTCTAGCCAAGTGCTGAAACATTTCCCCCTGCATCAGTCCTATAAAACTCTTTAAGTAACTTAAATGTTTCTATCATAACCCCTCCTTTTCTCCTATCAGTCAATTTCTGCAGATCATATATACCCTCAATCTATCCTTATAGGGAATGTTTCACAGACCATTCACCATCTTGGTTACTCGGCTCTGAATCATTTCCACCATTTCCACATCCCTGAGAAACCCAAGTGACCAGACCTGAGCACAGTAATCCAGTTGTGGATGTATCAAAGCCTAAAAAAGAGGAGTAACAACTACCCTATATCTATCTTGTTAGTGTGTTCTTCAATAGCCAAGTTATCTTATCAGCTACCTTTACAATACCACCATCTAAACTTCAACTCTCTATCTACTACCACTCCCAAATTCCTAGTTTCATCTATTTTATGGAGTACATGGTACATAGCTTGTAATCCATTTATCCCAAAATGCCTAACTTTTCATTTCTCAACATTAAACTGATACCCATTATCTTTTGCCCATACTGACAGCCTATTTAAATCACCCTGCAAGCTTTCCACATTGCCTTGATTGATTATTATTCTACCTAATTTTTTAACATGTTGGCATGTTAAAAATAATATAGGAAATAACCTAACAGATTATTTCCTATATCATTTATGTACAAATTAAACAGTAGTGGTCCTAGCACCAAACCTTGCTGCACACCATTAATCATTAGCATTTGCCTGGATTCTACTCCTCTATATACTACTTTGTATCAGTCCATGAGCCACCCTCTTATCCACATAACCAGCATCATATCCATCCCCATTTGTTCTGATTTGTATAACAGAGTTAAATGTGGTATTCGGTTCAAATGCCTTGCAAAATCATTGTGTAGCCATTTCCTTTATCCAACTGAGCTGTTACTGTATTATAAAAAGTTAGTAAATTACTAAGGCATGACTGACCCTTCAGAAAGCCACGTTGGAGTATCATATTCTTATCCACCCTTATTGAAATCTTTTTGACCAATCTTTCATGTACTTTTACCACCACTCTTGAAATATTGATTGGTTTATAATTTGCTATTGTAGTCTTAGAACCTCTCTTATGCAAGGGAATTATTTTACTCCTCTTTCTACTCCCTTGGAACCTTGTCAGAGGCACTGCCAGCTAGCTCCCTTGTACATTCCAACTGTATGTGGAACATGAACCATATGGATGTGTTAACATGCCTGAGTGCCAAAATGTGTGTGTTTTGTTATATTAAAAAAAAATTTTTTTTTTACTCTTCATTAAAAGTGAATCATACAGTGTACAAATCATTACACAAAATTACTGTATACAGTACCATACTGTGATAATGAAATATCATAACATGAGGAGTACAAGTTAGGAAGGTCATGAGAATAGTCAGAAGGGAGATATTAGCTCATGAAAGAAGACCAGCTAAGCAGCAAATCACAAAACAAAATCAAATGCCCTTTCATTCTCTATGAGATTAGAGTGTTGTTTCTGTACTAGTAAGTACAGAAACTGGGTTTACTGGTTAGTACCAGTAAAATAATAATCTGAAAACACATGGAACATGAGTAATTTTTCAAACTTTTACTTTATTAATTGGATCGTTCACTGGAGCCGGAGGCAGCGAAACTAGGTTATCAACAAGACATTCTTTAAATTACGGACTGCAACAAAGCATTCTAAGAATGTTTTACTAGATGCATAATTTGTGGGTCTAGGCTTGTCTGCAGAGGATGAGAGTGTCAATAGGAAGTTGGCTTTCTGAAAAATTGTACATTACATCCAACTCAGTCTTCATACAGAAAGGAAATGGCACAGTGTACCATTTCCTTTCTGCATGAAGTTATTTCTCTGCAGCAAGCATCTGCATCATTCTGTCTACTTTGGTAATTTATTCCTTTTGGAGTTCATTATCTCAGATAACTGAAATGCCTTATTAACAGAGGCAAATTCCTCTACCAATTTTTTTCACTGTCAATTTTTTTTCGACTTGCTTTTTTTTTTTTTTTGTGGAGCTCTTCCATAGCTTCCATCAATTGCTTCTTTACACCTTCACTGTCAACTTCCAACTCTTTAGCTAGCAGAACTCTCTTGTCATCATCTGCTTGTAAGATTCTTTTTCATTGTCATATCCTGTCATATGAACATACTTGGGGCGACTTTTTCCAGATACTCTCACGCACTACTGTCATCTCACTCCATGCTGCATCTACATTTGTTGTACATGCCCAATGTTATATTCATTCCAAAAGTGTCTGAGGATTTTCTCACTATGAGACTTAAGCAGAAGTGTATCTTAAATAATATGCCTTGCAGGCAGCAATAACACCCTAGTCCATGGGTTGCAGAATTGAGGTGGTATTCAGTAAATCTGCTGATGAGGTGGCTGTTGTATGAGTGGTTGTAAAGTCAAAAAGTGACTGGAAAGTTTCCAGGATGTCCTTTCATTCTCTAGGGGTTGTTATCAAGTTGACATGGAAGAGATTTTTCATAGAATGGGAGGGGATACAACAAGAGGCCATCGCTGGACACTGTATAAGAAGGGTGTGAACAGAGGAGTGAGGAGACAGTCCTTTGCATGGAGAGTGGAATGCATAGTCTGAGGATGTCGTGAATGTAGACACATTGAATCAGTTTAAGGCACAGTTGGATTAGCATTGTGTGCAATGGTGTGTACCTCCCACAATGAATCTCTGACTCCATGGAGGTCAGATGAAGATAACATTCTTTTTTGAGTGCCATCTCTTTGTCAGAGGTTGGCGACCACCTTGGAAAATTTGCGATCCTCAGCCACTCTGAACAGTCCCTCAGAGCTCATGCCAGTCCACTATTTGATGTCTGCCAGCCTAGATTTTCTTAGTCTTCCTTGTCCTCTTCTTCCCTTTTATAATCAATTGAAGTATCTTATATTTTTCATTACGAAGTAGGTGACCAAGATATGCAGTTTTTCCTCTTTTTATGGTATCTAAAAGATTGCATGATTTCTCCATTTGTTCCAATACTTCTTGATGGGGCATTTTGCTGTCCATGGGATTTTTGACCTTCATCTGTATAACCACATCTCGAAGGCTTCAAGTTTTTTTTATCAATGTTGCCTTCAAGGTCCATGCACTGTACAGCAGTACAGATCATACATAGCATTTACCCATGCATACTCTAAGCTGTAAATTTAAATTGGAGTTACACAGTGTTAATTTCATCAGGAGAAAATTTTTTCTTGCCATTTCAATTCTAACTTTTATTTCCATTTTTGGATTGCATTCTTCATTTAACCAGCATCCGAGATATTTAAATTTTTTCACTCTTACTATTTGTTTCCCATTTAAAGAAAGTGCTTAAGAATTGGTTTCTTGCTTAGGACCATGAATTTAGTTTTGGTGATATTTATTCTTAATGCCATTTTTTCACTCTCTTTGTTCACTAGTTCTAGAAGATTTTGAAGATACTGAATATTGTCAACTAGGAGAGCTGTGTCATCAGCATATCGGATGTTAGTGATTTCACCATTTATATTAATCCCTTCCTCTCTTCCTTTTAAGATTTTATGAAATATGGCTTCTGAGTATATGTTAAAAAGGAGAGGCAACAGCACACTTCCTTGCCTTTTGCCTCATTCGATGTTAATGGAGTCTGTAATAATGTCATCAACTTGAACAGATGCCTTTTAGTTCCAATATAAGTTTTCAATGATCCTAATGTCTTTACCATTTAATGCAATTGTTTTTAATAATTCAATCATTTTAATCTGTTGGACTTTGTCAAATGCTTCCTTGAAGTCGACAAAGCAAATGAATACTTCCTTGCTTTGGTCACTACATTTTTGGAATAGGATTTGAGAAAAGAAAATAGCCTCTCTCATTCCCAAACTGCTTCCAAATGGAATATCCGAATTGGATATCACTGATGGTGTCTTCACCTAATAATAATTGTAATATTACCAAGAAACATATTATTTAACATATTAAAAGAAAGGCAAATATAAAAATAATATCCTAAAAGCTATCACAAGTATATATGAAATAATCAAATACAAATAAGATTAAATCATGAGCTATCATATAAGAGAGAGATAAACCAAGGAGTCCGTCAGGATGTCTTCTCTCAGCAACTCTTTTTAATATTTACTTAAATGAAATAATAATAAAATGGAATAAAATTTTACATCAAGGTATTAAACTTTCTCCTACAGTGAACTTAAACACACTCCTTTTTGTCGATGACCAAATAATAATTACAAATTCTGAAGATAACTTATAGAAAGCTATTTTAGATCTAAATGAGATAGCCAAAGAGTATGGTATGATAATCTTCTTCTTTGGTGCATCAATCCGAAGATTGGTAAATATAGCAGCACATCACAACATCATGTCTTGTGACTTCCTTTTTATCTCTTCATAACTCTTAGTGCCAGTTATCAACAGAAAAATCAAAAACTATGGCCTTTAAAGGACAAGATCCAGTAAGAACTAAAATAGTAATAGATAACGATCTTAGAACAGGTGAATTCGTTTAACTACCTAGGATGTGTGATCACATATGAAAAAGATATAAATGTAAAATTTGCAAAATATTTAAAAATAACAGGTGTAATTAACTCTATATTGAAACCAAACCTAGTTCAAAAACAAACCAGACTAAAAGTATACAATACATTAGCCCTTCCAGTCTTAATGTATGGAAGCGAAATCTGGACAATAAAACAAAAAGACAAAGATTAATAACAGCAGAAATCAAGTTTATGAGAAAAACTGCAAGGTATACCCTATTTGATCACAAAAGAAACGAAGAAATTATGAAAGAATTAAACCAAGAACCAGTAATAGAAAAAATTAAAAAATATAAACATAAATGGATGGAACACGTTCAAAGAAGGAAAACAGAAAGATTACCAAAACAAGCCTTAAAGTACAAACCATTAGGAAAAAGAAAACCAGGACATCCTCTTATTAAATGATTCAACGATGACTTCTAAGGCCAGAACAGGCCATGCTAGGCCTAAATCCTTGATACCCATGATGATGATGATGAATATTACCAAGATGCTGAATTGGCATATAGTGAAGAAAAAAAAATCCATGTGTGTAACCCACCTATCTTAATATTCATGTATAATTAATCAACAAAGCAAATAAAAAAAAAAAAAAATTGTTGAAATTGAATTGAAGGACAATCTCATAAAACTAGATTTAGACCTAAAACCTTTTCAGCACCATTTAAATCACCCTTAAAGCACAAGCCATCAACGCCCTCTCCACAATCACACCCAGTGTCTTATCAACTCATGCTATTCCTGCATATACCTTCATTGATTTTTTTTTTTTCAAATTTATGTGGTTATCTCTATTGAGTCAGAAGACTTATTGTGGGAAATACATATATGCACACTCTAGCCATCATTCACACAATACCTATTACACTTCTTAAACTGATTCATTGATGAAGTACCCACAACCACTTCTGGCAACCCATTCGCTACCTTCTAAGCAAAAAAATCTATTCCTTACACCCTTGCTAACCACACTCTTATACAACTTTCATTGGTGATCCCTTGTTCTCTCCTCTCTTGTCATGTATTGGAAAAAGTCTAAGTACCCATCTTATAAAACCTCTTAGATGACCTAAATATTTCTATCGTTTTTCATCTATTAGTTAATTTTTGAAGCCAACAAATTATCAATCTATTCTCATAGGAAGCATTCCACAGACCTGCCAGTCTTTGTCTCTCACCTCTGGATCCTCTCCACTTCTTCATCATCACAGAAGTCCAGATGTGTCCTTATTAAAGCTTTGTATAGGGGAACAATAACCTCACTATCCCTGCTTGGCAGCATGTTCTTCAACAATCTAGTGTGCTGTTTTGGTTACCTTTGCAATATGTCCTCTAAACATCAACACCCTCTCCACAATACACCCAAGTCCCTGGCCTCATCACTTTCCTGAATTTCAGTTTCATCAATATAGTACACAGCTTCTGATCTTAAAATGAAGGTGATGCAGAATCTTTGCATCGCCTTCATTTACCAATTTACCATTGCTCTTCCCAGTTTAGCATGGTCAGCAAACAACTGAATATTTCTTGTTAGATCATTTCCTATATCATTGATATACAAATTAAATAACAGAAGACTAAGTTCTGAGCCCTGTGAACACAACTAGTCACCTGCCTTCTCCCGGACTCAACTCCAACATAAACCACTCTTTGACATCTGTCATCAGCCACTGTCTAATCAAAATCACCAGATTTATATCCATCCTCATTTGTTTCAATTTGTGGAATCATCTCAAGTGTTTTTGCAAAATCTAGAATTATCACTGAGTAGCCATTTCTTTTATCCAACTCCATTGTCACTTGATTATAAAAAGTAAAAAAATTACTAAGGCATAACCTACCCTTTGCAAAACCATATTTCCATCCACCCTGAATTCTCTTATAATTCCACTAATTCCATCAATACCTTAACATCTACTCCTGAGATGTTGACTGGCCTATAATTTGATACTTCTGTCTTAGAGCCTCCTTTATGCAATGTGACTGTATTGCCCTCTTTCCACCATGTCACCTTCCTACTACAGAGGCTTAAATTAAACAGCTTGGTCAGAGGAACTGATATGTCATCTAATCCCATGGCTGTGTTCATATTGTGGTTCTGCCATATTTTAATCATCTTCATTTCTTCAACCTCTATTCTCCTATCAGTTCAGTATCACAGCTGGCATTGCATTGCATTGTCACCACCACCACCACCTAGATGGTACACACTTGCAAAATGCTCACTCATTAATTGAACTATTTGGTTTGGTTCTGTTACCTCTCCAACCTCTGTTCTTTTTAAAGTCATTCCTCCTCCCCCTTGCTACATAGCGAAAGAACTCCTCAGAGTTTCCTCATTATTATTATTATTACAGGCTACTCCGAGGAGTCCTTAGACTCATCAAGGGAAGTCCTAAACATCATGTCAAGAACTATTCAACATTTGCACAGTATCTGTCATACATTAGTCAAGATGGGTCTTATCAAGACTCGATAGAGAGGAACAATAAACTATTTGTCTGCTCATCAAAGTATTTGTAAGGAACCAAGTAATCTGATTAGCTGCTTTAGCCACTTTTGCTATGCCCCCCCCTCCTAAACTTTAACTCTCTGTTCACTAACACTCCCAAGTCTCTGGCTTTTCAATATCCTGCAGTACAGTTCCACCAATGTGATATACAGCTGGTAATCTTTTCACCCAAAAATGCATAACCTTACACTTTGGCACATTAAACTGACATGCATTCTCCTTTGCCCAGTCTGCCAATTTATCCAAATCATCCTGCAAAATTTTGACGTTATTTGTATTAACTATTGTTGTACTCAACTTTGCATCATCAACAAATAACTGAACAGTTCCTCTCCGATCCTTTCCTATATCATTAATGTACAAATTAAACAGAATTAAATAGAATCCTGTTCTAATTAATTAAACTGATTGAATTAAATTTAATTTAATTGAACAGAATTATATTAAATAGAACCCTGTGGCATGCAACTAGTCACATGCCTTCTTTTGGAAACTACTCTCTTATATCTTTCCATCAACCACCATCCTATCCATCTCACCAGCCCTATATCCATGTGCTGCAGTTTTCTGATTAGAATTCCACATGGTATCCTGTCAAAAGCCTTTGCAAAGTCCAGCAGTATCACTGTAAACTCATTACCTTTATCCAACTCATCTGTCACTGTATTATAAAATGTGATCAGGTTACTGAGACATGACCTACCCCTTCACAAAATCATGCTCCCCCCCCATACAGAATCCCATTTCCATCTACTCATTCCTGTATTTTTCTCTTAACCAACATCTCCAATACTTTAACAACAACTCCTGATATATTGATTGGTTGGTAATTTGCTACATCAGTCTTGGAGCCTCCTTTATGCAATGGAACTATTTTCGACTCTTTCCACTCCCTCAAGAGTAATCCGGAGCTGAGACTTAGATTAAACAATATGGTCAAGGGCACTGACAGTTCTCTCACCATTTCATATAAAACTCAAGCTGGTATACTATCCAATCCCACAGCTGTATTCACATTAAGGTTCTGTAATATGCTATGCACCTTCGTTTCCTTTACCTCAAGTCCCATATAATCCTTTGGCTCCCTCGTTTCTGCAATTTCACCACCTGGATGATATACTCTTGCAAAGTGTTCACTTAGTAATTCTACTATTTAGACTGATTCAGTTATTCCCTACCATCAGCATTCGTTAAAATCATTCTGCCATATACATTCTTTCTTTTACTTGCAGCATATCAGGATTATGTGTGGATGATGAGAACTGTGTAGATAACTAGTTACCCTTCTGGCCTATGTCTTGTACTGTTCATGTGCCTGCTGGTCACCTTTCTCCTTAAATACCCTCCACAATTGTTTTTTTAGCTCCAGCTTGATGATATTCATCCATTTAATTCCTACTCGATTTACTCTCCTGACTAGGTATGCAGTCTGCCATCACTTTCCTCAAACACTTCTTTACCACTTCCCATGCACTATCAGCATCCAGCCCTTGTGGTTTTACATGCCATGGCACTGATCCAAGCAATCTCCTACGCTTGTCATACCAGTCACATATACCCCATCTTAACTGAAAATTCTACACATTTAGCCACCTCCCAGATCAAGACCATATGACCACATTGCCACATATTGGTGGCAACGTGGTCATATTATAGACAAATTCTCAGATGTAATTACTAGATCGAGCACTCTCGAACCCCATATTCCATCACATGCTTTCTCATGTAATTATCTCTTAGTAATTGCATAAATTCCATTTCCTTCCTCCCATTGTTCTCTCCTCCTTCCAATCCATGTTCCCATAGTTGAAATCCCCCATAATAATTATTTGTCCTCCACTCATTGAGTCTATTTGCCGATGCATACTATCTCCATATTTTCCATCCTCTGGTCTATAGCAGCATCCAACTGTATGTTTTGTTCTGCTGGCCTCAATCTCATACCAGATAGCCTCAAATGTGCTGTTTTCACTGTCCTGCATTTGAGCTTCTGCTCTCTTTGGTTGTAGTTCATTGGCTATTATCAATAACACTTCTACCCCCCCCCCATTCTTTTCTCTCTGTCCTCCCTGAACACACTTAGCCCTTCATATTCTATCCCACAAACTATATCAGCTGTTATTAGCCATATCTCACTAACGCTAGTAACCTTTGACCAGGATGAACTACTGACTAATGCCAAAAATTCCTCCTGCTTGTTCGGAATGCTCCTGGCATTAGTGTACATAAAGTGCAAAAACCCCTTAAGCCCACCGCTATCCTGACGCTTTATACTAACTATCCCATTCTGGTTTGTTACCAGTGATACTAACATATGCATATTATACACATTCTTACACTCAACTGATGACTGCTTATCCACTCAAGAGCTTCCCCCTCCCTCCCAAAAAAAAAGTTCTAGTTTCCCTGATTCTGCACATCCACCTTCACTTCATTCAGCAACTTTTTCCAGTCTCTGAACACCAAATCTATTCAGATGCAAACCGTCCTTCTTGTATAAGTCTTTTTGCCCATTCAAACTCATTCCACACACCCACAAACTCCACACCACTCTTCCTGCATAACCTACGCATAGAGTCATTCGCTATTATGGCTCTCCTTCTCAGCTCTACTCTGTCATACCGTGGCAACAGACTCACTATCTTAACTCTCTCACTCTTTTCTTTTGCTACTTCCAGTAATTCAGCTCATCAGCTAGCTTTCTCTTATAATAATCTTATAATTTGGCCTTCCTTACCATATTAGTCCTTGCCTGCACCTTACACTGCTCATTGGCATGCTGATCACCGTTTTCTTTAAAATCTCTCCATATCCCTCCTTTTGTGTGTAATTCCTGCTTAAATAAAGTATTCATCTAAATTCCTACCTGATATATATATTAATGATATTGGGAAGGATTTGAGAAGCAACACACACTTATTTGCTGATGATGCAAAGATAGGTAGGGTAATCAGGAATGCTGCTGATATGCGGTCTTTGCAGAATGATTTGAATAGGCTGGAATTGTGGGCATGGGAAAATGGGTATCAGTTCAATGTCAGTAAATGTAAAGTCATTCACTTCGGCATGATTAGATATCCAATGTTGTATTATTGGTGGGATTAGGCTAGAAGAAACTGATCAGGCTAGGGATCTTCGAGTGTTAATAGATAGGAAGTTGAAGTTTAGGGGCCATGTGGCAAAGATTGCAAATACAACTCAAAAGATAATTGCAATGCTGAAATGAACGTTCACGTGTAAAGATAAGGATGTTATTTTGCCTCTTTACAAGGCCTTGATAAGACCTCACTTGGATTATTGTGCGCAGGTCTGGTCTCCTGGTTTCCATTGTGATTCTGATATATTGGAGAGAGTACAAAGGAGAGTGTTACAAATGATATCAGGATTGTGGAATACTGATTATGAAGATAGATTGAGAATTTGTAGACTGTAGACAGTAGCAAACAGGAGAAAGAGGAGTGATATGATTGAGACTTACAAACTTCTGAAAGGATCATACAGGATTTCAATTTATGGAGGGTGGGAAAAGGACGAGAGGGCATCCTTGGAAGCTGAGAATGAAGGCTGCCAAGAAGAGTGTCAGAGGGTGGTATGTGATTGGAATGGATTGCCATTGGATGTTGTGAGTGCAAGCAGTGTGAATGAATTCAGGAATAAGTATGATAGCTGGTGTGTGTAGTATGTGGCCTCCCTCGATGAGTCTCTGACTCCCTGGAGGTCTCTCTCTTAATAATATTCTTCTGATTCTAGGTATACATTCAGATACTGCTTTCTTCAAACACCCCTTGATCACCTCCCATGCATCAACAATATCTCTGCCCCTCCAAATTCTTATGCTGTTGCTCTGCTGAAAACTATCTCAGCTTGTCATAATCACCTGTTTTACAATTCCATGTATATCCCTTCTTAATAGAAAATTCTGTGTGTCTTTCACTCTTCCAGGTCAAGACTACTTAATCACTTTCTCCAAGTGGAGGTAGAATAGCTAGATTTAGTGTTAAATTCTCTGATGTAATGAACAGATCCAGCACTCTTGAAACTTGTTTCCCCTCCATTACATGTTGTCTCAAGTAATATCTC
This sequence comes from Typopeltis vanoorti, assembly GCF_054136105.1. Taxonomy (NCBI): domain Eukaryota; kingdom Metazoa; phylum Arthropoda; class Arachnida; order Uropygi; family Thelyphonidae; genus Typopeltis; species Typopeltis vanoorti. The sequence continues at coordinate 9,135,256 of NC_143572.1, forward strand.
TCAGCAGCTGTATAAATTCCATTTCCTTCCCTGCATGTGACTGTTCCTCCTCCCAGTCTATGTCTGCATAGTTGAAATCCAACATAATAATTACCTATCATGGTAATTTGCAAGTGCATGTTATCTGCATTCTTCCATATACTCCCAGGATTATAACAGTAGCTGATTACATATTTAGCCCTGTTAGCCTCTATTTCACACTAGATAGCCTCAAATGAACTGCCCTCTGATGTACTTCTGTTTTTGGTTTTAATTCTTCTGTACTTCTTAGAATTTTTCAATTGAAGGTGATTTAGCCGATCTCATGGAGGTAACATTTTTTTTTCTCCCAGAAACTTGAGTTTTTCATCCCACATACAAATTGGCCTTCAGAACACGCACAATTTAGAGACAAAAAATAGTGGTGGTGGTGGTGGGCAATAGATGCCGTTGGTGGCAGATGATGGTAGTTGGTTTTATAATAATAAAACCCTTCTCCCCACACACATGCATCTCACTAATTGCCTATAACGTTTGGCCAAGTTGTGTTAACCAATGCCAACAACTCCTCAGTCTCATTTTGAATACTTCTGGTATTAGTATTAGTAAAGGTTGGTCGATTGGTAGAGCCTCTGCTACTAATGGCTCAGTTAAGTAAGTTTGAGCACGGTTAGTAGTTGGAAGGGGACCAATCGTTCGATGCTGTTGGCACACTCTCCCTCGATGAGTCTTAGGACTCCCTGGAGGTGTCAAATAATAATAATAATATATGAACTGCAATACCCCTTCATCCCACAACTTCCTTTACACCTTGTGTTACTTAGCCAACTAAAGTTAACCCGAAGCACTACATTTTGCATCATGTGATCACTCTCCCACGTGGCTTTTTGCATTTGTCGTTTTTATGGTTGTGAAAGTTCTCATTTTGTTATACTTTAATTTATATACGTATCCTCACATATGAATGCCTATTACACCTATATCACAATAGTTCTGTGGATGGAAATGGTCAAGAAGAGATAAGGATCCAGTTGTTGGTGTTATAGTCCTTTGGAGAGGAGGGGGGGGGAGATTTTTTGGAAAACTGTTCCAAAGCACAGAGGTTATATGGAATGAAAAAGGAGGATGAGAGTTTAGTACATGTGGTTTAAACCTGGACATTGAATGAATGTTAAGAGATTGGAGGAACGGGGACAGCTAGTTTGGCACAACAATGCCATGAAGATACCTGTACAAGAGGCATGAGATTGAACTAGGAAAAGTGTTGAGAGTATCAAAGAGATGGATTAACAGTTAGCAGGACAGGATTGCCCTCTTCTGGGTGTGACACCTGCAAGGACTCACTGTACCACTACAGATGTGAGAACACTATTATAATGTTGGATTTGAGATTTATGTCATGTTAGAAATTGTTACAGGGTGAGAAGCATTGTCTAGAGCAGAAAAGGACACTTTGGTTTTATTTATTTATTTTTATCGTTTCTTTGCAGGAGGTTATACAGGGTGGCCCATGAGGTCATGAAGGGATTTGAAATAAGTGATTTTCGTAACTAATAAAAGATCTCCAAGTTCGGTATTTCATTATAGCAAGAAAATAATAAAAGTTATTAAATGTTTAAACCTTTGTCACTTATGGGCCACCCCTGTAGATGTGGTGTGCTATATGCCAGAGATGTGAGTCAGCTCAAGAATATAGTTCTAATCTGCCTTGAGATCTGGGTATTATTAAAAGTGAGAGTAAGTAAAGTGTGGTATTTCTTGCTTGAAATTGATGACGTAGTCCCAATGTGTGCATCAATTTTGTGATATTACCTATGTCAGGGGGATTGTTAATTAGAAGAATCTGAAAAGAGGGGAAAATTAACTTGCTCATAACTGTAAAGATTGAATAAAACTTCCCTGGATTATTCAGGATTAAACAATATTGTCGACCAAACGTGCACACAGATATAAAAATATGTAATTATTTACAAGAAATATTGCATGTCGTTATTGAACATTTTAATATAATTATTATTATTACATCACACCTCCAGGGAGTCCAAAGACTCATCGAGGGAGGGCATCACTCTACAACTCTTTGTCCCACTACTCCACCAACCTTCATCATCTAACATCAACACCATCTACCACCACTGCAACTTTCACAGACAATCACAAACATCCATGCCCACAGCGGGATTCAAACCCGCAGCCTTTTGGCTGGAGAGCGGATACGCTGACCACTCGGCCAACCAGGCCAAAACATAAATATCTGTTTATAATCATTTTATTTCTTATCTACTTCATGCAAATTCACACTGAGTTTTACAGCACTTACTTGTCGCTTAGAGATACCTGAATCTGTAATCTGCCATGAAGGAATAAGGGTGAAGTACAGGTGATTCAAAAAGGAGCAGGCATATTTTCCTAGGAGAAGAAAAAGTCAAAGGCATGCTACTCCACTCATTTAGGCAATTTATGTCATATAGTTACGAATGCAAATAAGTATTTAAAAAGGCGTAAGATTCGTTTGATGTCTTTTTATCTGAGTGTGAAAGAATGGAGTAATGCAGACTAAAATATCCTCAAAATTGATTTTAGCAAAAGAAAATAGTCAGTCTTTGTTAACAGGATGGCAGATTTACTGAATACCACCTTACTCATGCAACCCCTAGAATTCTTCTTCTTATGGTGCTATCTTCTATTGAAGGTCAGCGACCATCTTGGGGAACATGCTGTGTTCTTGCGTTAATCGGAGCAGTTGTGCACTGCTCTTTCCTGTCCATGTCTTGATGTTGTCAAACCATGATATTCTTTTTCTTCCTCTAGTTCCTTTGCTATCAATTCATCCTACCAAAATAGTTTGTAGAAGTTGGTATTTCTGTTTCTCATGATGTGACCAAGATATGATGTTTTTTTGTTTCTTGATTATTTGTACAAGATCTTTAGCTTTGCCAATGGATTTTAAGACATCTTCATTGGTAATTTTTTCTGTCCATGATATCTTTAGCATTCTTCTGTATAGCCACATCTCAAAGGCTTCACTTTTTTTTATGGTTATCGCCTTCAATGTCCATGTTTCAACTCCATAGAACGGAATAGACCACACATAGTATTTCAGCATTCGGCATCTGACTTCAATCCTTGTTTTTATATCTATTTCAGGATCCCACCTTTCATTAAGCCAGCAACCAAGATATTTATATCTTGCCACTTGATCGATATTTTTCCCATTGAGTGTCAGTTTCAATGATGAGGTTGGATGTTTGCTGATACCATGTATTTTGTCTTGTTGATGTTTATATTTATTCCCATTATTTGGCTTTCTATGTATACTCTGTCAATGAGTTTATGGAAATCCATACTGTTATCTGTAATTAGCACTGTGTCATCTACATATCATATAGAAAGGTTGTTAACAATCTTTCCATTTATTGTGATTCCCTCTGGACATTCTTCCAATGCCTTTTTAAAGATTACTTCTGCGTATATGTTGAACAAGAGTGGTGAGAACACGCATCCTTGTCTCACTCCTCTTTTGATGTTAGATCACTGGTGGTAATGTTGTTTAATTGAATGGCAACTGAACTACCAATACAGATTTCTTATTAGTCATGTCCTGTTCATCTAGCCCTATTTGTTGAAGGACTTCTATTAAGTTAGTGTGTCTGACTTTGTCGAATACTTTTTCAAAATAAATGAAACACATAAAGACAGATTTCTGTTTTTCTATGCATTTTTGTAACAATATTTGGGCACAGAAAAGGGCCTACCAAAACCATTCCGAAAGCTGAATTACTTTCAAAAATATTTTTAATGTTTGGCTCATTAGACTAATAAGTCAGAAGTTGCCACAGGAATTCACTTTGGGTTTCTTTGGGATAGTGATAAATGTAGATTTGAGCCAATCTGATGGAAATTCAGCACTTTCATATATTTTATTAAATAGTTTTTCAAGAAGTTTGATGTTATCTGGTTCTATTAATTTTAAAAATTCTGTTTGCACACCATCTGGTTCACTGGTTTTATCTGTTTTACTTGATCTTATAGCATTCTCTATTTCACATTTCATAATTGCTGGTCCTTGAATGTTATCTTTTATGTTTATAGGCTTCTGTCTAGTATCATTGAAAAGTTCTGTTACATATTTTATCCAAATCTGGGCTTTATTCTCTTCTTTTAGAACTATTTTTCCACTTTCATCTCTTAGAGACAGTAATATAATAAATGTAGTTTAATCCTTTATCCAAGTGTGAGCAAACAAAGTTTGTGCCTGAAAGTATCTTCAGGACTGGGGTAAGGTGGTGCAACACCAGGCGACTCCTTGCAAAGGTGGAGCAAGCTACCAACACTCCTATCTCAGTATCTCCCATGATGCAAAACACATCTCCTTGCGGATATGTCTAATGTTATGCAGCATAGTTGTATTTCTGCAACTATGGGATTGTGGTCTGATGAGATATCTGCTCCTGGATATGTCTTTGCACTCTTTATACTACTGTGGAATCTTTTATTTATCAGTGTAATCACTTTGATTTCTGACAATGTTATGTCGGTTATCTTGAGGTGATTTCCAAGTGTACAATCTTCTGGGTGGAAGTTTAAACCAGGTATTTGCTATTTTTAGATCTTCTTCCTGACAGAACTGCACAAGGCGATCTCCTCTGTCGCCTAAGCCATGTTCTCCAACAATTTCTCTATCACCCCCCTCTGCCCACTTTTGCATTGAAGTCACCCATCACTATATTTATATCATGTTTCTTTGTTAGGTTTTTAATCTCTTAAGTGTTCATAAAACTCTTCAACATCTTCTTCACTTTTGTCAGCTATGGGTGCATAAGCTTGGATGATATTTATATTAACGGGGTTTCCCTTAAGTTGTAACAGCATTATCCTTTCAGAAAATGGGATCCAATTTATTGCTGATTTATTGATTTCTTCATCTATTATTACGGCTACACTGTGTCGATGTTCTCATCATTCCCAGAGTAATACGTTGTCATATTATCTTGTTGACACTTTCCAGATCCTGGCCATCTTGTCTCGTAAATTTCCAAAATACGGATGCCCAGCCTCTTCATTTCTCTTGTGGCATTTCTTAATTTGCCAGCTTCATATAGAGTTCTGACATTTCAAGTTGCGATTTTAAAAGTGGACACCATTTTGAGCCCGGAGATTCTTCACACCCCTGTCCCATTTAAGGGATGCCGGGAACTCGGGGCCAATTGTAAGAGTTTGCTCGCCAAGGTGGTTGTTCTGGAGATAAGGTAGAGCAGTAGTTTCTCCATTTGCTTTCTGTTCTGTAGTATTACAGACGTACACAACATAATCATATTGCCATCTGCAAATCTCTGATCACAAGCTTTTCCGTCATCATTTGGCCTCAACCTTGTGTCAGTACTGACAGTGCTGCTTCCCGCTGTCAGGGGCAGTGGCTCCAGCAGGTGCTTATTTAATGGTGGCACTACTAGCCATGTCGCCGAGTTGTCATTGGGCTTTGTGAGGTTTTAAGTGAGATAGAGTTGCCACTTCTGCTCCCCCCATGCCCTGATAGCTCAGCCGCTGTTGGTCCATGTCTGCTTATTCAGCAGATTGCTCTGCTTATGTCACAGCTAGCTTCCATATCTGAAGGCTATTCCCTGATCCGCCACCTGGGGACGCATCCGGTAGTAGTCAGCTCTGCCCCGGGAATGAACCCCTACAATAGGATGTTATTTAAGAAATACTTTTGCTCAGGCTATTGTTGATACTGAGGGTAGAGAAAACCCTCAGAGGCTTTTAGAAGGAACATATCTTGCATTATACAGAGATTGTAGATGTAGCATAAAGTGATGTAACATTAGATTTCATGAATGGTGTTTGGAAGGTGCAGCTGAAAATAAATATTCATACATCATTCACAAGATTTGACCATGACAAAGCCTTACTAGATAGTGATGACAAGATAGTGCTGCTAGCTGAAGGTTGATGATGAATGTTGGCACTGTCAAATGAAGAGAAATGAAAATATAACAGGACAAATGTAATAGAGCCAGAAGCACAAGAAGACAAAGTTGCAAAAAAAAAAAAAAGAGTGAAATAATATGGCACTGGCATTTACAGTACTTTTAAGTTATAATTCTTAAACAGCATTTATTTTACTATTAAAAAGTAGAATTAATTTAAAAAAAAAAAATATATATATATATATACAGGGTGTTCGGGATAAATTTGACATATTTATAATTAATTATATTTTTCCGTAAGTTACATGTATTAACACACACTTCTCTTCATTTAAAAGTTTGGACCCTTCTTCATTCATATACAAGATGTCAGAAAGGATGGATAGCTGGAACCCACCTGAATCATGGAAGAGAATAACTTGTATCATGATGATTCGTGCCCGCCATCAAAATAAGGATATTACGACTGCTGCCCAATGCTCCCTGAATACAGTAAAAACAATCAGGCATGAACTAGAGACTTGCAATGGTGACTACGAGGATGTAGCAAGAAGAAAGATCCCTAGCAGACGATCTGATTGCGTTCGTACAGCAGAATTCCTCGCAAATCTGCAGGAACAGGTGTTGAAGAACCCTGGCATTGGAATTCGGGCTTTGTTCGTGGAGTTGCTAACTGTAGTCAAGCCCTGGATAACAAGGGTAGCCAATGGTAGGCCGTATGTATGGCAGCAGGATTCGGCCCCTTGCCACACCTCTGGGAAAAGTCAAAAATGGTTGTCTGAAAATTTCTACGACTTCACCAGTCCAAATGTTTGGCCTCCAAACTCCCCAGACCTTAACCCCATGGATTATTTTGTATGGGGCGCAGTTGAAAAAGACACCAATCGCACTTCCAGTAATACAAAAGCCCAGTTAATGGATAAAATTAAAACAGTTTTTGCGGCCCTTCCCAGGGAGACTGTAGCATCAGCTTGTTCGAGGTTCCGAAGCAGAATTGAAGCTGTGATCGATGCTAATGGTGGTTATTTTGAGTAAATCTTGTTGATAGTATTGTAATTAACTCTGCCTGTAATGTTTTTTTGTCAATTCATTAAATTTAATAGATACAAAGAAGATTTTCTTTTTCCTTACGAAACTGTCAAATTTATCCCGAACACCCTGTATATATATATATTTTTTTTTTTTTTGGAAAATTGGAAAGGCCTAAGTTCGATTCTCATCGTGATGAGAGGAATCTTTATATGGTGTTTTTCAATTGAAGGTGAGTTAGCCTATTTCATGGAGGTAGCAGGGTTTTTCATCCTGCATACAGACAAATCGGCCTTGAGAATACAAGCAGTTCACAGACAAAAAATACTAGTTGCGGTAGTAGTGGGCAACAGATGGTGTAGATGATGGTAATGATGGTTTGCTGTAGTTGGATTGAGTGGTGGAGACAGCCGAGTTGTGGAGTGGGTGCATTCCCTTGATGAGTTTGGATTCCTTCGAGCTGTCATAATAATAATATAATGATATCTGACATGACTTTTCGACTTATGATGCTATCATCAGAAGGAAACTCGATAGTCTATGTTACAGTTCTTTATTACATGACGAGAGTACATCATCACACTCCATAAAAATAAAACAAAAATGACTGTAGGCTTTATGAATAGCAGGTTGCAGAACATTGAGATTTTTGTAAGGAAGAAAAATCAGAAGGAATCAGTCAAGTTGTTAAATATTAGATACTTTCAGATGAATACTTTCAGAAGTACTTGCATTGTTTAATTAGAGTAATGACTATTTAATTTTACCTTAATGAAGTATGAATCATCCTAAAAGTACCAATAAAGCAAGTGATTGTATGATTGGTCATAAAATGCAGACTTTAGTCTGAGGAAGTAAAGAATGGGATTGTTACATGCCGTTAGATTAATTATGGACCTGTGATGTTTATATCAATTATGTATGCTAATGCCAGAAGTATTAGGAAGGAGTTTTTAGTGCTGGTTCCTGTTGGATGAAGGTTATTGGTATTAGTAAGATGTGGCTAAGGATGGTGTAATTATAGGTATAGAAAGTGATGATTATAGTATTTTTAGGGTGATAGAGCAAATAGAATGGGAAGAGGGAATATTACCGATGATATGAAATGATATGCAGCCTAAAAGTGCTAGTACAACTGGAAATCATTAAAATGGGGGGCGGGGGGGATGCTTTTGAGCTGTCTGGTGTGAGATATAATCTAACAGGACAAAATATTTGGTTGGCTCTGATTATTGTCATGCCACAGGGTTCTGTACTTGGGCCACTATTATTTAATTTGTTTATTAATATAGGAAATGATCTGAGGGGAAATATTCAGTTGTTTGCAGATGATGTAAAATTTGGTAGAGCAATGTCAATAAAGATGTTATTTTGCAGGGTGATTTAAACAGACTGGCAGTCAGCAAAGAAGAAGGGATGCCAATTTAATGTAGCAAAGTGTAATGTTATGCATTTTGGAGTGAAAAGGTTGCCATCTGTGTACCATATTGATGGGACTGATAAGGCCTCATGGATTATAGCCCACAGATCTGGTCACAAGGATTTCTTGGATGTCTGGATGAAATGGAGCAGATTCAGAGGCAAATAACTAAGATGGTGGTAGGACTGTGATGCTGTATGAGGAGAGATTGAAGCGTTGTGGGTTACAAGTATTGCTAATTGTTGACTAATGTTTTTGAAATGAGTCCAGAATCCATGGATGTGCCTGTATATATATAATTATAAAATTGAACAGAATATTATGTCTAAAGACCAATCATGCTTGTGTCTTAAGTAATGTTAGGTAGTTTTAACAAGAAATGTTAAAGCAGAATTTTGAAAGAAAATAACTGGCTGCTTCAACGATTATGAAACGGAATTCAAAAATCAGTCTTGTTTTCATGTGAATTGTTTCAGTCGATTTTTTCGCCCAATTCTTTTTTTTTTTTTATCAGTTATTGTTTGATAAAATTGTTATCTAGTGAATTCAGCTCAGCTAACGCCTTTTTTGTTCCTGTGTAGGGAGTAGGTGAGGCCGTTTTAGCCCTATCTAACTATTCGAGACGGGGGCACAATCTCCACCAGTAGCCAATCAAAGCTAGCAGGCCCAAGACTATCATTAATTATACATGGCCCCCAGTGAAAAAGTCAGATGAAAATTGCCCCGTCTCGTGCTCTAAATCGTTTTTTCCATTTTGTTGAACTGCCACTTTAAATTACTTCAGTCATTTATTAAATCAATTGTTTTTCAAAAGTCAATTCGGTATATTGTTTTTAGGCGAATTTACTGTTGCATAAACTGTTTTCGATTAATTCACTATTTTCTGTCAGTAATAACAACATTGAATAACGATGATGAATTATCACCAACAATATATACTGTATATAAATGATGTTTGTCTAAAAGTGTCTAATGGAATGCTTTTATATCTGCAAAAGTAATAACTGTGTAGAAATAGAATTATCTAAATTCTCGAATATCCTAAGTCATATCGCCCATTTTGGAGTTAGGGAGGGGAGCTAGTTTTATTGAAGTATTCCTTAGCATGCTAATTTTGCTCGTAATGCATTCTGTGTATAAGATTACTAGAAAAACAACTTGCTATTTCGTGCGGTAATGATTTTTACTGTGGAATCGTTTGTCGATAGCAACCTGCCTCTTAAACATCAAATGTCTAATGGGCTGAACACCTCTGAGCCTGATCTGAATGATCACTTGTGGTGAAGGCACGATGTTTGAGGATCATTTTTGGGAAGTTGTTTTCTCAAAAAATGCTCCGGCCCTCAGGTCAGTCCTGCATGTGGTTTCTTTCCCATGAAATCCATCGGATATACCTGAGAAATTTATTAGTAGAGTGAATGCTGTTACATGGGTCAGTTTTGGGTCTATCATAAAACTTGATATTTTGAAAAGTATAGAAACATCAGTATTTTTCAGATGCTTCAATATTTTTGCAGGCATTATCTATACAATCATAGTATTAATATCTGTTTCAATAATGAATTACTGTGAGTTGGCATCTTGAAAAGAACTATAACACTGAAGGAAAACTCGCATAAAAACTTTATCGTAGAATTTTCACCTAAGTATCATAGGAATTGTTAATAGATGATGACAAAAAAGGCAACTAAACATTAACAGACATATATAGACGAAGTTAGGAAATATTAACTGATATAAAAATTATTGTCTCCCACAAAGGGATAGATGTAGATCATCGGATCTGTTTAAGCTAGGGCAGTGAAGTAAAGTTTCCCATGTTTCTTTATAAAGTCGTTCTGTGAGCAAGTGACTTTTTTGAAGAACTCTAGTCTTGTCTAATAAACTCAGTTTAGTGCCGATAGCATGTTCCGCAACTCCAGACTGTTTGGGTATTTAATATAAGACTTGTGTTCTAGCCGAATAAAAACATATCCCTGTTTGTCTCTTCCTAGTTGGCGAATAATGAAAATATCTAAAAAGGCTAATTGTTTATTTACCACTTCTTCTAAGGCAGTGTTTCCCAACCTTTTTTTTTGGGTCATGTCCCACCGCAACACCTCAAAGCACTAGTCAACCAAGTTCTGAAAAAGTATAATATAATATAAATAGGTACTTCAAATAAAAAAGGAACATAAGTAAAACTGTTCTTAATTTCACTTTCTTCAAAGAATATAAATTTTATATTACACTTTCTATATTATAAAACAAATCGAACTCAACTCGGGAAAATAAAATTCAAGTTAATGTGATCCTTGAGCTTGATGTCTGCTGCAAAGAGTTTATATATTTTAGATACTAATTTAGTCAGTTTCAATCTCAAATCCGCATGGGTTGTGATAGCGAGATGATTTCATTTTTTTCAGTAATACATCATTTACAGCTTTTTTTCCCATGAAAAGTCAGGATTGCAACGTCGATAATTTATCGCCAACAATAGTGATTTTTTGAGTATATCGGTGATTAGGTGACGAATGCAACATCATTTTCTAATTCCTCCCAAATATTCAAATTTCCTCACCCCCTGTGGGGAGTACGCCCCCACATTGGGAAACACTGTTCTAAGGTGAATTGAATCCACATATCTGAACCGCTGAGTAGGCCTACGTGAAGTTTTATCAAAAATACGTTCAGAGTGTTCCATGCAGAAATTGACGATAGTAGGAGGAATAGGATTGCCCATGGCTGTTCCTTCAATTTGCTGATATGATTATTATTATTTCTGACACCCCCAAGGAGTCCGAAGACTCATCGTGGGAGGACACCTACAACTGTCTCAACCACTACACCGAACCTCTACTACGAATCAACGCCATCTACCGCCCACCACAACTGGTATTCTATGTCTGTAAATTGCGTGTGTTCTGAAGGGCCGATTTGTCTATATGCGGGATGAAAAACCCGAGTTTCCGGGAGAATTTGTTTTTAAAGAAGAGATAACCAGAATGTATTATAAAACCAAATAGTTTAACAATATCTGAAGGAAATTCTTGTTGAAGTAATTCAATGACGTCAGATAAAGGAACATTAGTTAACAAGGATACAACATCTAAACTAATATCTGAAGCATCCAAATGAAGAAAGTCAGAAATTTTATTTTTATGTTCCGAAGTATTTATATAAGACCAGTTATTCAAGTTGAAGTAGCAAGTACATTATTTGAGGATTATTTGTAGATAAACGTTATACTTTGGTAATACATAACTGTCAGATTTTAGGGAAAGACAACGTATACTAGAATATTAATTAAAACCTTTAATTAATACTTCCTGTATGTCAGTAATGTTACAATACCATCTTCAGGGATCACAAAATAAGAACAATACGGTTCTTATTAAGTTTAAACCATTCCTCTTTAAATACCAAACGTAGCATATCAGACAATTTCTTACCTTTCAGCGATAACAGCGTAATTCATATGAATTGGAGCTCGTTATTTGTTTTTGAATGAATCCATTTCCAAAATCGGACTCTTTCCCTTCCAATGGGCGGTTCGTTAACATGGCAGTCTACGGGAGAGCGGAGCGGAAGCATTTTTATGTGAGAGGTACCCTGTGTTCGTTTGCAATCGGATGTGACGTCACCAGAGGGGGGAATGAAACCAGAAGTTACGCCGAGTTGACGTCGCCGTGAGATGCAGTAGTACAGGAACTTGCGGCAGACCGTTGGTTTGGTTAGGTTACGTTCCTGCGAGATGCTTTCCTCTTCCTAACCTAATCTAACTGAATCAAATGTAATTTATCTACTCAACTAATCGATGGTTAGGTTAAGTACCTAACCGAATCAAATGTAATTTATCTACTCAACTGTAATCGATGGTTAGGTTAGGTTAGGTACCTAACCGAATCAAA